>NW_024062956.1:40000-2440000 GCF_006381635.1 Hibiscus syriacus
GTGCTACAGTTGGATTCAAGGTATATATATACATAGAACTCATGAATAATCATAAATTTTACTATGATTTTTATTACTAATATATGCGTGCGTACAGAACTATGAAGCAAAGTTTGACTTGGTTGGAGCTGGAATTACATCACCTGTAGAATTGGTTTTGAAGAAGGGAGACGAGACAATTATCAAAGATCTATCTTCAAATAAATGGACCTATAAAATAGGTTTGGATGGAATTTCAAACAAATTTTTTGACCCTTCAAAATCATCGTTGAAATGAATTTCAGATCAAATTCCAATTAACAAGAACTTCACTTGGTACAAGGTAAATAAATTATTTACTTTATAATATATATATATATGATATTTGATATTGATTTTCTTATGTTGAAATTTCAGACAACATTCAAGGCTCCTTTGGGGAACAAACCAGTTGTGGTGGATTTACTGGGTTTAGGAAAAGGCATGGCCTGGGTGAATGGTCATAGTCTTGGTAGATATTGGCCGAGTTATATAGCTAATAAGCAGCTTTGCAAGACAAAGGCTTGTGATTATCGTGGCAGATATAGTGATAAAAAATGTCTTTCCAAGTGTGGTGAACCTACCCAAAGATGGTAACCTAAGTTATGTATATTATATTTTTCGAGGAGATTTTTATTTTCTTTTACTGACTATTGTGATCTTGTTGTGGTTTTAAAGGTATCATGTCCCTCGATCATTTCTTGATGATGGTGATAATACATTGGTTTTGTTTGAAGAATTTGGTGGTAATCCTTCATATGTACAATTTCAAACCGTTGAAATTGGATCGATTTGCATTAATGCTTACGAAGGAAAACGGGTGGAATTGTCTTGTCATAATCGACCGATTTCAAAGATTGAATTTGCTAGTTTTGGTCATCCACAAGGTGTTTGTGGATCATTTGAGAAAGGTGAATGTGAATCGGATGTGGATGTAGTATCGATACTGAAAAAAGTAAGTTAAGAATCCATATTTATGTAAAAAGTGGGTTAAAATTTTATATTTTTGTTTTTAATTGATAATATTTTTTCCTTTTTGAAATTTAACAGGAATGCGTAGGGAAAGAGTCATGTTCATTCAAGATTTCTCAAGACAAATTCGGAAAAGCTTATTGTGAAGTTAGAAGATTAACCGTGGAAGCCGTTTGTGAGAATTTTATATTTTAAATTTTTGAGTATTTATTATTATTATTATTATAGGAAAGGAATTTTATTCATTTTTTAATTATTTTAAGAAATTATACTAGTTATCATGTTTCCGACTGACATTAATAAAAATTATATATACAAGTAGTTTTTTTTATTTCCGTTCTTGTTATCAAGGTAACTTCAAATTGATGTGGTCGAATACGTAATCGATGTTGTTGCATGAGTTGCATCCGTTGTTGTTCAAAGACAAATAATCAATGTGTTAACCGAGTTATGCACTGTTCTGGCATGCATAGGCTGCTCGGAGCCAAGGGCAAAACTATTATGAGATTTTAGAAGGGGTCAAATTGCTTATATTTAAAACTAATTAGGTAAACCACACAAAAAAATAGAGGATTGAGACTTAATTTCACTAATTTCAAAATTACCATGTCCTAAAAAGTAATTAAACCAAAAAAGTTAGATGCTTAATCTCATTTAACTTTAAAATAGATAATGTATTAAAAAATAATTAAACAAAAAAATTTAGGAGGACCAAGGTTTAATTTTAATGATTTCAAAACTTTAAAGGACTTAAAATACAATCAAACTATATTTTATATAAGCTTTTATGATATAACTATATGTTAATAAAAGCATGTTTAGTGCTCGATTTTTCCAAAAGGAAGTACATTGATTTAATCATAAGGGGTACGTAATCTAAAAACTGCCTAAATGTGTAAGTCATCTCCCTCTCATGCTAGCTTCTGTATCATAGTGATGGAGGCTAAATTCATCTCCAAGATGCTTGTTCCACAGGAAAACACATTCTTGAGGCCATATTGTAGTGATCTACAAGTTGATGAGCATTACTAAATTCCGCAAGTTTCCGCGAACTCAGTTAAGCCGCCAAACCATTTCGTTAGCAGTCCATAAGAGCCAGATGATATCCAGTGAACGGTGGCATCAAAAAGCTCTAGAACAATGAAACCCACATTATTTTTCTCAATTTTTTACAAAGCAAGAAAGCTACACCCCAGATACAGATGAAGATCTAGCAGAGATAAAATACCTTCCAGATCTTGAATATTCAACGGAAGAATCTCTTACGACATCGCGCAGATCCAAGCTCCTCATACTCTGCCTTAGTGATATGCATTGATTCATAGTCGGGACTGGATGCCAAAGGTGAACCCCCTCGCCACACTCCTAGGATTGGACTGAAGCATCCCAAAGAATTTACTTTACCACATGAGAAGAAATAGCTTTCGAAGACGTGTAACACATATTAAAACCTAATATTCGAAGGTGAGAGTTTACTCTTCTTGAGTTGTTATGTTGATTTGAGAGTCATCTGGAACTAGAGCGCGGAGATCCTTCTCCCTGAGAGTTCTGAATTGAAAAATGAGTGTAAATCAAAGTGGAAGCTAAAAAATGATATTGCTACAGGCCTATGTAAAGTGAAGGAGCTTACAGTCTCTCAACAAATCTTGGGAACAAAGTGCTGCCACCAGTCAATATTATGCTGCTCAGGCACGAAATTTGAACAATTTTAAGTGGCATGAACGAATTAAAATTTAAAATTTCAGAGGCTTTCTAGAATTGTACTTGAAGAATGTTAAACACACCTTTGGTAAAGTACAGGATGAAGGATGGCAGGCATTGACGGCTCGAACAATACATTCTGCTAGTCCAGCCTCGTTCATTCCTGTAAAGAGAAGGGTAATTGGCACCATGTGTGTATTTAAGTATTAGGCGAAAACCGAAACAATGTTCCCATTTCTAACGTCACTGGCCATTAAGCAACAACACATTTTCTTAAATGATTTAATCTCCAACCCATGGCTTTAGCAAATTAGACTACTGGTTCTAGAGCTAAATTCCAAAATTTCTGCCTCCAAACTCAAATAACTTCTTAAACATCTCTAGATTGGTTCCTTCCTAAACTGGAAAACCCTAGTGATTACTTAACAATTAGAAAAAGGAGAATATCATACACACCCAAATCTGCAGGTTGGAAGATCATCTCCGGAACAAGAAAACGTTCATTCGTTAGGTCAAATTCCTGTAAAAGGCAGACAAGGGAATCCATTGAACATCATTTGAAATGAGCAGGCAAAATCACCCACTTAATAATAAAAGGAAAACACTACATTTTTAGTTAAATCCACTCTCTTCCTCTCTGACGTTCTATCCGTAACCTCTAACTGATCTGCTTCTTTCTTTGTTTCTGCAGCTTCTGAAGGAGTGGCGGCATCTGTCAACTCAAGATGCCTCTTTGCCGCTTGGGGGTCTTTAACAAAACCCTTTGTGTGAGTAACCCCATCAGGCAAGACATAAGTACATCTAAAGAGATTGTCTTTTCCCCTGTAATGATTGTCAAACACCATCTTAAAATAGCGGAAACAAATTGTTGATTTATGTGCAGTGTTTAGAAGCACAGATTGCAAGCAATAATAATAACAACCCTTAGTGGAAGTAACACCATCAGACAAGACATTAGTACATTTAAAAGGACTGTATGTTCTCTGTCTACGGTTAAGGCTGTAAATGAGACGAATCGAGCTCAACTCGAAAAGTTCAAAGCTAAGCTGACTCAAATTCAAAACTAAAAAATGAACCTCAACTTGAACTCAAAACAATCTCATACTTAACTCGACTGAACTAAAATTTGAGTTCGGTTCAAGTTCAAACTCGGACCTTAACATCAAGTACATAAAAATTTACACTGCATTTAAAAAAAAATCATAGTTTTTCAAGTCCGATATCAAATTGCTCGCTTTGGCTAGTTAATAACTCAAATCGAGTCCATTCAAATCAAACTTGAGTAGCTTGCAATATGTCTCATCTCATTTACAGTCTATTTACAGTAAAGATATTCAACGCCATTTAAAATTTGCTTAGTTCCTTCCGGTGTTTAAAGCATACATTGCAAACAATAATACTAATTTAGGTTTCAAGAAAACACAAAGAGAACATATAATATTACATTTTTCTGGGTATTCACCTGGCAATCTGGAGATCTCTTTCAACATCAAGAGAGACAAAGCAAAGCTTCTCTGTAACATCGTCCATTAGTAAAGTCTCATCTATGACATTAATCGTCCGATACGAAACCAATTCCTTAAGGTAATTAGTCAAAGCTTTCCCGTCCAAATCGATTCTCTTAACCCCATAATTCAACGTATAGTTCTGAAACACAGGCGCTGCATGCGTAAACGAGAACCCGCAATCCACCACCAAACTACACTGAGCCTGCGAGAACAGCCCGTATGGACGGCTGCTGGTCTCGTAGAAGTGGACAAGGGAAGGCGAATCGGCGACGACGAGGGAGCTGAATCCGAAGTCCTCAAAGACGAGTTCGTCGGTGGCACGTTGGTTAGAAGGGAGTGTGAAGAGAGGTTCGGTCAAGAGGAGGGAGGAATTAGAAGGGGTGACGTGGAGGAGAGAGTTGAATAGGTGGAACCAGATGTCGCGTTGGAGGTCGGGGCTGATGAGGTAGTCGCGGTCGATGGGCCGACGAATAGCGGCGGAGGTGAGATCTTCGGTGGAGGAGGAGAAGGTGGTGGTGGGATGGAGGAACTTCTTGGAGGAAAGAGGGCGGTAGAGGCAGTTGGGGATAACGACGGCGGGTCCCGTTCGTCGCCTAAGCCGGCTTTAATGAGGGCGATTTGACCTAACGACTCGTTTTTTTTTTAAATTATCCCGTTCTAACATCCGTTAACCAATATTTTCTGATGTAGCACCCTTTTGGTTGAGGTGTCACAAAGGCGTATCCCCAGGGACGCGTTTTACCTGGGTTTATGCTTAGTCGGATGCCACGTGTGAAAGGCGCATCTCTGAGGATTACGCTTTCACGGGATTATGCTAGATCGGACGCCACGTGGGGAAGGCGCATCCCCGGTGATGCGCCTTCCATTAAATGCCATAAATGCCCCCATCCGTTTCCCCCCAACTACCCCTCCTCCTCCCTTATATAAATCCCTCATCCCCCTCTCATTCTTCACACCAAAATCATCTTCTCCTCTCTTATATAACTCAAATTCTCCAACTATTTGAGTTTTAAATTTCTTATTAGTGGTAAGAAATTTATTTTTAAGTTAGTATTTTTAAATAATTTTTATATCTTATAGTAATATAATTATATAAATATTATTTTTTATTAAAATAATATTTATATAATTATTATTTATTTAAATTTGTTAATTAATTATTTTTTTGTACTAATTATATTTTTTTTTCTTTGTAGTTATAATGGAAAGTGAAATGCTGCTGCGATTGGATGCAAACCATATCTCCAGACATTTTAGTGATATGGTAATATTTTTTTATAATTAATGTTAATATTTATTATTATTTTTAATTTAAATTTATAATGAATTTATATTTATTATAAATTTTTATAATGCATATTATTTAGGAAAATGATCGTATTTTAGAGACTTTTATTAAAAACTCACGTATACCAACATCGCAACGTATTTTGCCATATTTGTCTTCTACTGGGTTCGGGTATATTGCAACAATTATTGGCGGTTGCAAACTCGAACATGTCCTAATTTCTGCATTGATTGAGAGGTGGAGGCCCGAGACACACACATTTCATCTTCCATGTGGAGAGGCTACAATTACATTGGAGGATGTCTCTATGCATCTGGGGCTTCCCGTCGATGGGAATATTATGTGTGGTATGGCGGATGGTGATTGGCAGTCAATGTGCATGGAGTATCTTGGAGCTGCTCCGCCAAAGTTTAATGGAGGAAGAATAGCTTTATCATGGTTGAAAGCTAATTTTGAAGTTCTGAATGAAAATGCTTCAGATGATGAAGTAAAGGCATGTGCTCGGGATTATATTTTACGAATCATTGGAGGAATATTGATGCCCGACAAATCTCGCAACCAGGTGCATTGTATGTGTTTACGACAAATTATAAGAAAACTACTATCGGTAGATGTCTCCTGCTTCTGCAATCATGGGCGTGGTTCCGAATGCCTTTCTTATGCCCGATCGTCAATGAACCATACGTATTCCCCTTATTATTGAGGTAATTTTCGAACTAAATTTTGATTTAAATATTTTTAATTAAATAGGGTGATATTTAGTTTATATTATATTTCATAGGTGGTCGATGAAAAGAAAGAATCATAGAGATATACCTACTGGACTAGAGAAAATCCGTTTACTTATTGATACAAAAGCTGGGTCTGAGGTATGTTTTGAAATCTTGTTAAACATGAATATTTTAATTTAAAATGTTAGATATAATTAGAATATTATATTTATTTGAATTGTATATTTATATTTCAGTTTCAGTGGATACCTTATGCAAGTGATGAAGTAAGCTTGCATCCCACCCCACCTGAGTGGGTCATTAGAGGTATGGATGTCAATTGTACCTCTTATATGTTATGCTATTATTGAGTGGCATCCAGTTGATCGCGTGCTCCGTCAGTTTAGTTGTACGCAATATATTCCGGGAGCACCTAGGAATTTAGACGACATGCATAACATAGATAGACGAGGCAAGAAAAATGTTAACTGGGTAGTGAGACACAGAGATTGGATTGCGCTTTGGGAGAACCGGTATTCACAGTTGGCCCCTCTACAATATTACTGGTCATATGGTTACGGATAACTATATGGATTGGTTTAATGAAAATGGAAAGTTGTTTCTATCGGCGGAAGCACGAGGGGTTAACATTCTTAGGCACCGAGAGAGACGTCCACCATCTCAATATCATCATCCCCTGACTCGTGGACGGAGAGAAGGCGCTACCAGTTCTGCATCAGTCCCACCACAACATCCCTATCCACCGATGATGATGCCTAACCTTCCAGTTCAGATGTCATCTCCTCAGGGTATATGCCAAGCCCACCAGTTTATATGCAATCTCCGTAGGGTTACATTCCTAGCCCTCAGGGTTACATTCTTAGCCCTCCAGGTTACATTCCTAGCCTGCAGGGTTTTATGACACCATATGGAGGTGCATATACAACTATGTTTAATGATCCAGCATATGGTTCATATGCATCTTATTTGGCTGGTGATCCTTCTCCATAGACACCTCAATCTACATCTGGATCACACACATCGATGCCAATGTTTTCACATTTTTCTCAATTTTCTATGAGCTGTGGGATTGTTAGTAGCACTCCTCCAGGGTCGTTATTTTATACATGCCCTTCAACGTCATCTACAACACTATCCGAAGAAAATGCCGATGATGATGATGATAGTGAAGATGAGAAGACTGAAGAACAAGTTCCACAAAGAAATCCTCAGCGAAATAGACAACCATTTACATGTGGAACTCAATCGAGAAGACGACATCGGTGATCCAGTTTTATTTTAATGTTATTTAAATAGTTATATTTCATAAATTTATGTAATTTGTTTATGTTATTTTAATGTTTCATGGTTGTTAGAACAATATTTTTAATGTTATTTTTTATTTAAATTTAACATTAAATGTTTTTAATATACAGATTATAATATTCGAAATTTAAAATTAAAATACAAATTATGGTATTCGAAATTTAAAATTAAATTCAACTTAATATTCCAATAGTATTCAAAATTAAAAGTTATATTCCAATTATAGTTCACGGTACTTAAATTGAAATTAAATTTATCCATACGTATGATTTTATCCTTAACATATATATTAAAACCAACTTATCACTTCATATTTATTCGTAAAAACATGTCGATGCTCATTCCATACAATTTCAATGTCACGACCAACTTATCACTTCACATTTATTCAATTTATCCATAACATTTTATCCAATATATTCAAACAACCAATTGATCACTTAACATTTATTCAATTTATTCATAACATTTTATCCAAATTATTCAAACTTCACATAACGTTTTAATTTAAGTTATGAACTTAAATTTATCCATATGTATAATTTTATCCTTAACTTGCGCGCCTATTCCAAAAAGAACTTAAATTTTGGTTATAATTTACCTGATTTCACCATCAATCTATAGTTCCTCGGGGGACATGAGTGACATAATAGGGCAATGATAACATATTCTCTGACAAAATAATCGAAGGTGCGCCCTCAGGAACGCGCTTTCACCACTTTGCCAAGTCCCCTCAGAAATAATCGGTACTGGCATTAATAGTTCCCCGGGGGACATGAGTGACATAATAGGGCAATGATAACATATTCTCTGACAAAATAATCGAAGGTGCACCCCGGGAACACGCTTCCACCACTTTGCCAAGTCCCCTCAGAAATAATAGGTACTTACATGAATAGTTCTCCGGGGGACATGAGTGGCATAATAGGGCAATGATAACATATTCTTTGACAAAATAATCGAAGGCGCGCCCCCGGGAATGCGCCTTCACGTGAATAGTACCCTGGTTATAGACACAATTATATGCAACGTATTATGGACTTTCAAAACAAACTTCAGTTCACAAGCTTTCAAATTCTCAAACTCTAAATTTCTCAAAAATCTCATTCCTCTATTTTCTGAAAATGAGTCGTCTTTCTGTTGTTGTTTTAGATGATGGAGAAATTAAGGAAGCTGAAGAGGGGGTTGTTTTTTAGTCAGATCATTATATCCCCCTTAACCTTGAAGAGAAATATCACTCTTGAGGAGTTAATCACAAAAATGTCGTTAAAGATTCGTGTAGATGGCCGGAGAAGACTATCTTCACTTCAATATAGATTTCCTACTGAACTTGTTCCACTCACGTATACATTATTTCAACTTTCCAACGATGATGATGTTTCTATGATGGTTGATGCTCATATGGGGAGTTCACAATCTCTTATTGAAATGTATGCCATTTTTATTGAGGTTTGTGCTTCTCGTGGTCTCTCATATTCCTCTCACTTTGGCATTGCATATCATGTTAATCAAGTTGATAGCCCGACGCAAGTGATCTGTAATGATTTCACATCATTAATGGCGGATCTAACGCCAGATGTTATGCCATCAAGTTTAATAGGAAGATATTCATCAGCAACTGTTTATAATCTCAACCCACGTGGTTTCACCAATAATCCATATGGCAACATCTCTTCTACTTCAAGGGGCAGACATTATCTGCCAATGTTTTCGACTTACATATAGAAATGCCATCGAGACGGCAGTCTATTCATATCCCACATGATACAATGGCCTCAAGTTCAAGGGGAGGACAAGCAAGCGGGAACTTATTTGACCTCAACATTGGATTATCGGAGGAACCATCATCTCCACCAGAAGAACCTCTTCGAGAGCCAGGTGCAGATAGTGTTGAAACGGGATTATTCGTTGAACTTGACTCACCACAGTTTAAAGTACATTCTGATGATGATGAGGATGACGTTCTGATAAATACAACACCAACCGAACTTCCTGCACATATGTATGGTGTTGATTATGATGCAATGTACGAGCCTGAATTTTTGGATCTTCCTGATGTTGGCAACTATGGACTTCAGTCATCAGTCAACGACGGTGATTTACATATTGAAATGGAGTTCACATCGAAGGAGGAAGCAATGATGGCAATAAAGAGTTACAATATTCGTAACTCAGTTTAGTCCTGAGTTGATCGATCTACCACGGAGAAATATGTCTGTTATTGCGTTCAACGTGACAACGGATGTCAATGGATGGCCCGTGTATCAAAGAGGAAGAGGAAGAACAACTTATGGGAACTAACCAGATACAATTGCCCTCATACGTGTTGTGCAAGAGGTATAAACCAAGATCATCCCAACTTGGACTCCAACATTATTTGCCAAGCAATCATTCTCATTGTGAAGCAAAGCTCTCATATAGCTGTTGTAGTGTTGATTTCTGCTATAAGGTCACAATATGGGTACACCGTCTCCTATAAAAAAGCTTGGTTGGAAAAACAAAATGCCATTTGCAAACTTCATGGCGAATGGGATTCCTCTTACAACGAGCTGCCCAGTTGGTTTCATGTTGTGCAAAGACTCAATCCCGGGACAATTGTTGAGTTCGAAACTCAACATCATTACGTGAATGATCGAGTGGTTCACGATCGCAACCAATTCTACCGTTTCTTTTGGACTTACCCTCAGTGTATTAATGCAGTCAAGTACTGTAAACTAGTTGTCCAAATTGATGGTACTTTCTTGTATGGGAAATACAAGCAAGTTTTATTATTGGTTGTGGTCCAAGATGGAAACCGCAATATTCTTCCTGTTGCGTTTGCCCTCGTTCAAGGAGAAGACACTGAGTCCTGGGCTTTTTTCCTTAAAATTTTACGTTTACATGTTGTCACCAGGGAACGGGTATGCATTATTTCAGACTGAGGAGCCGGGATAAAAGCAACAATAGAGTCTTTGGGTACAATGTATAGACCTCCACATGTTCAACATCATTATTGTGTCTGTCATATTGCTGCAAACTATTACGGAAAATAAAAGAAGAATGATGAACGTTAGTTAGTCGTGCGGATGGGTATGTTACTTTTTCCCAATTTTTCTATCATTTTCGTATTACTTATTTATACTTCATATTAACTATTACATATTCCTAATGGCTTAGGTTACGAACTCTTACCTCAAAGGTTTGAGTCTATGCTACAAGAGCTGTTTGGCAAAAATAAGAAGGGTGCGAGTACATTATGGACATCAGCAAATAAATGTGGACAAATGCGTATGACGGGGGGTATCGCTATGGTCATATACCAACTTGGCTGAAGCAATAAATTCAACCTTAAAGGGGGCGCATCATTTACCAGTCACGGCGTTGGTCAAAACGACTTAATTTCGTTTGGGTCAACTCTTTGCAAAGCTCGGTGGACAAGCTCTTACTTGGATACAAAACGGCCATATTTACCACCCAAGACTAGTAGCTGATTTATAGAAAAAAAATGGCTGCATCAAATGGGATGTTGGTTACAAATTTTTCTCGTACCTGTAAATTGTTTCGTGTAACCGAAATGCCACGTCCGCTACAAGGGATTGAAGCTAACTCTTTCAGAGTTAATCTGCAAGAGATGTGGTGCGATTGTGGTTTCTTTCAAGCACTCAAATATACATGCTCTCATGTCATTGCAGCTTGCTCACATTCACATTTGGACTACAAAAATTATGTTGATGTCGTATACCAACTTTCACAAGTATTCAAGGTATATGAATTTGAGTTTCCGCCCATAGGAAATGAAAGAGAGCCAGATGAGATTCAAACTTGGCTTACAATTGTACCATATCCATTGCTTTTGAGGGACTCAGGTCGTCCAAAATCTACTAGAATACATTGTGATATGGATATTCGGGAGAAGTCAACAGAACAAAAACGATGTGGGCATTGTAGAAACATCGGGCACAATAGAAAAAAATGTCCAGCTCTGTTATCATCACATAACCATTAACCCTTATGTAATTAATATTCTATTTAAATGAATGTTTTTGTTTCTAATATTTAATTGTAATTGCATTTTCTATAATTTCTCAATGTATGTACACCTAAATAATTTTTTTAAATTTTTATTTAAATATTATTTTATGATATTTATTTAATATAATAATTAATATTATTTATTATAAAAAATTAATTATTAATTTTAAAATATTATAATAATTCCACCTTCTAAAAAGAGAAAAAATGTTAAATTAAACAAATTAAAAGTATGACTAAATTGATAAAATATGTAACTAATGAAGATTAAATGTGTAATTATATTAATTTTATTAACTTATGCATCAATATTTTCTTTAAATATTGATAACAAATTACTAGATTGATAACATTTAAATAATTAAGTGATAAAATTAATAGATCGATAATCAAAAAATAATAAATATATAACAATACGTGTAATATTATAATTTCATACATTTTTCCTATAACTACAATAAGATCAAAGATTGTTTTCATCTATTATTCCATCCGATTAATGTCGCGTGGAATGGGTGAATGCCAAAGTCCCTGAAACATATAACAATAAAACCTAAATTCGTTTCACTTTTAACACACATTTAAAAAATACATTCGATAATTCTTAAACTATAATCGAAACACTTTACATAATATATTAATTATTTACAATAATAATAAAAATAAAATCTTTATTATTAAAAGAAATACATGCGTGGCATCTGATTCAGCAGAACCCATATAAAGCGCATCCCCGGGGATGCGCCTTTCACACGTGGCATCCGACTCAGCATAAACCCAAGTAAAACGCGTCCCCGAAAATACGCCTTTGTGCCACCTTAACTGAAAGAATACTAGTCAAAGGGTGTTAAAACGAGAGAATTTAAAAAAAAAACGAGTCAATTAAGTCAATAGGCCTTTAATAAGGCCACCACCGTTGTCAAGTACGACAATGTTGGACATTACGGGTTTGATTTGGTTTCTGGAAATGACAAAAGGGTTTATTTATTTATGTTTAAATATCATTTCAATTATTAAATTTATTAATTTAATAGTTGATTAACTTAATAATTACTTTATATAATGTTTGAAACTTTAATAATTATAAAAATTGGAATAAATTTAATTTTTTATTAGTTTATATGTAAAATAAGTGTAAAAATTATATCTATAATTGATTTTAGGTGTTTAAAGTTTTTTCTCCCTCAAAATACATGTTTAATATTTTACTGCATAACCATTTCAAGTTGTTCATTAGAAAAAAAAAATCGATATCCTCTCTTGATATGTCACGTATTTATTAGGCAAATTTTATTTAATAAATTATTTAAATTTTAAAAATTAAACACTTAAAATCAATAAAAAAATTAGTTTGAACACTTATTTTACAAGTAAGCCTTTTTTATTTTTACATTTTATTTTAATGTTAAATTAATTATATGTCCAAATTAAATTAAGACCTAAGGATATGAAGATAAATGCTTTATCTAATGAAACAATAAAAATCAGTAATTCACCTTTACAAGATGTAATTATTTAGAATTCTAATGTTTTGTAAATTTATTATATAAATCATTTTACTTTGGATTGATAAAAAAATGAACTCAGTAGGGCGGATAATAGTGCCCTCCAGGATGCCCCATGCCATTGATCGGCATCATTCCAGGTTGTCCAACGGGGGCATAGTAGCCGAAAGTTGCGGTTATCTTGGACAAACTTGCTTGGCCTTGCATCCCATCGCTTTCGTATCGATGCCACAGCTGCTGTTCCTGTACGAGTAACTGCTGCTTCCGCTCCATGTCTGCTATCTGCACATATGACGGCGGTGGCACCGTAAGTGATGCAGCAAAAGGATCCTGATTCCCAACCGGTTGTACCGTCCCATCTGAGGAAGGCAAGGCCAGCACTCGAGTCGCGGTCTTTCCCGGGTCAGACATTGCAACACTACTTGCACTGCCACCACTAAGTTGAGTAGTGCTCACATGCTGCCTCACTGCTCCTTGATCATACATAACATTCAAGAGCAATGGATCAAAACCACAAGCTAATGCAGCTTTCTGCTTCGATATATTACTAGCCGGTTCGACCAATGCCAGTTCCCAATCTGCTTTACCGGTCTCGGCAGCCTGTGTTTGCCATGCGGAAGTAACCTCTGACTATCAGTTTAGCACCTAACTATCATTTTTTGTTTGTTTTAGTACATAAAAATTTAAACTTAACGTTAAATTTTGAATGTGTACAAAAATGAAATAAAAAACTAAAGTTTTTAACAGTAGGTACTAAAATGAAATAAAAACTAAACTTTACGTATGGTTTTGAAAAAATTAAAAGTTTAGGTACTAAAACAGACCAAAACTGATAATTTAGGTGATAAACACATAATTTACTCAATAAAATAATGGGGCCCATGAATTTATTAAGGTGTCAATTATCTTTATTGAATTTTATATTGACGTTGATAAATTGTTCTTCCATAAAATTCTAATCTAATATTTCTTTCTCAAAATTCAAAAAAAACAATTGAACTCTTTAATTTTGGTCTTTCGAATTCCCACTGTCAATTCACCAAATCTCTTTCCCGATTTTTCATATCAATAAAAAAATTTATTAACATTAATTTTTTTTCAAAACTTAATGAGAGGAAAATATTTAAGTATAATTAGTATGCTTTTTTTCCCTTTCATGTTTCACGATTCATCTGAAAATTATTGTTCTCATTTTTTAATTTATCATATTTCTCTCACACGTACAGTCACAATTGTTTATTATCGATTATGGTGTTTGAATTGTAACACCCTCAACCCGTACCCGACCTGGATACGAGTCTGAGGTGTCACATTGACTTTTTAAACTTTGACTCTTGACGAACATCAAGGAAATTTTAAACTTTCATTAAAATAAAAGTTATTACTTTACATAAGTTGACCAAAACAAGACAAAATCGATCAGAGCATTCGTAATTAACACGTTTCTTACATGCCAACACACTATATACCACAAAATACATACTTTATCAGTTACTTCTGATCTGATCTTCTGGCAGTGATGTTGTCCTTGCCACTCTTATTTCTGCTCTTCTTGATTCTTGGTACCTACGTGTAAATCAATTACACGCTAAGTCACAAACTTAGTGAGGCATAATATGAATATATAGATATAACAATGAATTCATGAACATGCATTCTTACCATTTGATCATGACATTTCAACTTGCATGCATATATTACACTATAAGAGATATGATTATAACATGCACATATAAAGATTATATTCTTATGCTAGTTTCACTTTAATTTATCTTTGGATTGCCCATGTACATTATTGAGAACATAAGGTACGTGAGTACACTGAGGTTGTGCACAATGCTATCACCACAGCTCGAATAAAATCCCACTAGGGGTACTGAATATTTGTCCCGAATGACCACTATGTCCCGAAGGACCACTATGTCCCGAAGGACCACTATGTCTCGAAGGACCACTGATAATCCCTCGACTCTTGGCATGTCAATTATACCTACAGCTCTCATATAATTCACTTTTTATATAAACACATAATTCACTTCAATTGTATACACATGATCACTTCCATTATTTCACATACCTGAATGGATTCTCATATAATTTCATTCATTCATATAAGTTCATATTAAAAGCATGGATGGTTTATGCATGAAATCACTATAACAATAATATATATATATATATGCATGTACATGAATGTAAAGTCATAAATTCAACTACAAGAGATAGACTTATTCTAACACCCCCAACCCGTATCTGACCCGGATCCGAGTCCGAAGCGTCACATTGACTTTTCAAAAACCTTTACTTGTATAAAATAGGGAGTAATTTAAAATTTATTATTACATACAACTTATTCAAAACCTTTATCGAACTATTCAGAGCTTATACAATATATAATTTTGAATACATGCCAACTAGAACTTTATGTATTAAAATACATATTATTAACCTTTCTTCTGATCAGACCTTTGGTAAGGATAACTGACCTGTCTTTCTCCACATTGCTCTTTACTCTTCTCACTTTGGTAACCTACGTGTGAAACAATCACACGCTAAGTCGATAAACTTAGTGAGGCAATAAACATAAAATATAAACTATAGCTTGTAATCATGTATGAACCATTACTACTATCACTCATACCCTTATTCATGCAACAAATCCTTATAACACATATGCAATATATATCATTACATATAAAAACATATACACACATATATTCATCACTCATCGTTTCTATCATTAGCCTTATTTCACTATCCATATTATTATCATTTATATGTGTTGATCATATCCTCTTGAACCTAACCTTGTTAACCAACATATGTTTCGTGTAACCAAACAATACACATATCATCATATGACTCGAGCAATACACATATCAACATATATCACAAAAGCATATTTTTCACATGTAATATATTTATTGTTATATCTTTGTCTAGCCCATGTACATTTCTAAGAACTATAGATATGTGAGTCTATAGAGGTTGTGCACTAATGCTGTCACCACAGCTCGTATAAATGCATCGTAGTGCCACGTAGAATTGCACCGTAGTGTTGCGTAGAAATGCACCGAAGTGCCATATAAGGTTGTCCCTAAGGACCACATATCATTCCTTAAGAATCATATACATATGCCAAGGATCAAGTATGTGTCTCAAAAGACCTCACACATGTTCCAAAGAATACATATATATATCCCGAAGAACCGCGTAGACCCTCGACTCTTGGCATGCCAACTATACCCTAGCTCTCATGACACATAACATGGGCATCATCATTTATGTCATTTCACATATATATTTTCATATCACATGTCATATAAGCTCATAGCTTCTTTTCATATTCTCATAGGATCACATAGTTCATATCTTATACTTTGTTTTCTCATGTTCACATATATCATGTCATATGGCTCATATCTTTCTCATGTAGTCACATAGTTCAGTTTCACATATGTTCATATATATACATCACATAGCGCATACTTCTCATATCATTACATTCAAAAGCATGTTAACACATATAATCATGCATACATACAATTCATGTCATTTATATACGTATAATCATATATTCATGCATTCTAACATAGGAAATAGACTCATCACGAGTCTTGTTTCCATTCATCATACATCACTAAAATGCACTCACTTGAGCCTCACTAATTCCAATCCACTTTTATGATTTTCTTTCTTTCGATCAAATCTTGACTTGATAATCGTTTCGGGACTTGTTCATGCTCGATATCTATATAATCATACATTGATACATATTATTATCCAATTGATATACACTAATCTATCATTTCTTAGACCAAAAGAAAGGTATAATTCTATTTCCCTTGAAGTGCATCGATGCATTCTATAGTGTATCGATGTATCCCTTAACATGTGCATCGATGCACTCCTTATGCATCGATGTATTAATTGCATTCGATGTTTCCATTTTTAAGGGTGCATCGATGCACTTCCTGTGCATCGATACGCACTGAACAATTTCTGGAAATTTACCCTTGATGCATCGGTGCACATTGAATGTGCATCGATGCACATAGCCCAGAATTCATTTTTAAACCCAAAAATCTACTCAAATCAACTCAAATGCTTTATCTTTCATCCCCTTTCATGTTCTCAACTCATATACACATGCTTAAACCCATTTATATTCATATAAACCATCTTTAGCTTCAAAATTATTTTCCTCATATGTAACTCAAGAATTAAACCAACTTTGCAATATGTTTTAATTCCAATTCTATGGCTTCTAACTTCTTAATTAGACCATTGACAAATCAATTTTAACTTCCAACTCCAGTTATGAACTCTATTTCAAGATTTCACCCAAGAACCTTAAATCTTTAATCCCTCCTAACTCCATCATACTTTGATTTTAAGATAACTTAAGCTTTCCTTAAGCTTAGTTATCATCTAATAATCATAAACCAACTTTTATTTTAACAAATAATCAACTAACCACAAAACTCACCTTTGCCATGGTGACTCACGGCTGAAGAAGAATAAGAGAACTCTGAAAGTTTATTTTTGCCTTCTTTTCTCTTCCACGTGGCTTCCTTATCTAATAAAGGAAAATAAAAATCTTCCATGTCAAATGACTATTTTACCCTTGGCTTCATTCAATAATTACTAAATAACCTTCATCATATATCCAATAAATCATTAAACTATTCAATTATCCTACTTTAGTCACCAATTTCTAAAACTTTACAATTTGGTCACTAACCCGGGATTGAGGATGTTACACTTATCGCAAGTCTTATCTCCATACAACTCTATCTAGGATATGCACTCACCTTAGCCTTGCTTGCTTTGACTCGATCCTAATCTTTCGATTGTTCCGAAACAGGATTACGCTCTAAATATATATAATAATACATTGATACATATTAGTATACTAATTGATATATTTTAATCTATCATTTCTTAGACTAAAAGAAAGTATTTTTATCTCTTAATTAAGGTAGGTATCGGTACACTCTACAGTGTATCGATGCATCCCTTAACATGTGTATCGATGCACTATATATGCATCGGTACACAAATTACATTCGATGTTTTCATCTTAAGGGGGTGCATCGATACACTCTCTATGCATCGATGCACTTATTGCATTCGATGTTTTTATTTCCATTGAGAGTGCATCGGTACCCATTGAAGGTGTACCGATACACACAGCCCATAAATTACATTTTGAGCACGAAAATCACTTCATTTTCAGCTCAACACTATTCCTAACTTTCATACACATACTTACACTCATTTCTACTCAATAATCACTTCTTTAAACTCAAAATCCTATACTTTATATGGAATTCAAGAATCATACTCAAATATTAACATGTTCTAAATTCAATTCTAGCACTTCATATTCTTTAATTAGGTTGATGACAAGTCAAATTCAGTAAGTGACAAGTATTTTTCCCACGATCCCTTGAATTCGATAACACAATCTCTCAGCATATCCTCCAAGATTTAGATAGTTCGCTTAGACTGTCCATCAGTCTGCGAATGAAATGTTGTGCTAAAGTTTAGTCGTGTGCCTAATGCTCCATGCAATGACTTCCAAAATCGTGATGTGAACCTAGGATCCTAATCAGAATCAATATAAACATGTACACTGTAACACCCCAACCTGTATCCGACCCAGATCCAAGTCTGAGGTGTCATATTGACTTTTCAAGACTCTATTCTTTACAAATCCACTAAAATCTTAATTTCATCAAATAAGGAAATGAGTACTTTACATTAATAATTACAATCAAATTGTTTCTTTAAAACGATCAGAGCATATTTAATTTAAAATCTTTTAACTACATGCCAACTAGCTCCATAAACAAAATACATATGTTCAACATGTTTATGATCTTATCCTCGTAAGGAAAATACTGACATGTCTTGCTCCTCGCTACTTCCATTCTCACTTCTCATACCTACGTGTGAAACATTCACACGCTAAATCTATGACTTAGTGAGGCATTAACATTTAAATATGAAATCTCAACTCTAATTACTACTATGCACACTTCATAGAATTATAGTAATTTAATTAAACTCATAATACCTGTAAAACATAAATACATACATATACATATCATACCAAATTATATATTCTTTGATGTACTAGTTATACTTAGACACACATATCATCATTTACATTCATAACCTTTTTATATGTTATCATCGTTTCTCCCTTTTTATGTTATCATGTCCTTTTTATCTTTAATACCTATACACATCATATAATAGCACATTACCAAACAAACATGTAACATCACATAGAATTTTCACATATTATATTTTTAATGGCCCATGTACACATGTGACAACTATAGATATGTGAGTCTATAGAGGTTGTGCACTAATGTTGTCACCACAGCTCGTATAAATGCACCGGAGTGCCATGTAGAATTGCACCGAAGTGCCGCGTAGAAATGCACCGTAGTGCCATATAAAATGTCCCTAAGGACCACGTAGAAAATTCCTTAAGAATCATATACATATGCCAATGACCAAATATGTGTCTCAAAAGACCTCATACATGTTCCAAAGAATACATATATGTTCCGAAGGACTGCGTAGATCCTCGACTCTTGGCATGCCAACTATACCCTTAGCTCTCATGACGCATATCATGGGCATTATCTTTTATATCTTTTTTCCATATTCATGTAAACATATCACATATTCATATAAACTCGTAGCTTCATTTACATATACATGTAATCACGTAGTTCATGTAAATTCTCATATCATTTCGTATTCATATATCTCATAGCATATAACACATCTCATGTGTTCCTATAAACATGTCATACATATCAGGCATGTTTACACAACTCATTTCTATATAACTTACATGAATCTATATTCTTTTTCATACACCCATATAATCATATAATATAATATTTCATATAACCTCATGTATCATATCACATAGATACATACTCAAGTACTCATAGCTACATATCACTTAAATTATTCATATTTACATAATTCATGGTCATATAACTTCTATCACCAAGTCACTTATCTTATCTCTTATTCTCATATGTTCATATTTATCATATAACACATAAGATTTATTGCATATTTATATCGCATTCCTACATCACTAATTCATAATATAATTTATATCGTATCATCTATCTTATTCTTTATTTCTTAGTATGCACTTACATTACATAACCTATATTATACTTATAAACATATATATATATATATATATATATTACTTCTATTATTTATTTTATATACAAATTAATCTATTTACTTAATTCAATTCCATATAACTCCTATAATCTTCTCATATCACTCTATAGCTTTTATCATACAACTAATGTATCATAATTTTATTTAAGCATATGAATCTTTCCCATCTATCTTATCCTATATGTTCATATTATCACTTAATTGATCATACTACTATGTACTTGCCCAACTCACCTTCTTATTATTTATATAACCTTTTCCTTTTCTTACTTAGTTCATATCATTTCTCATAAACTCACTTTTATCATATTCTCATATTATTACTTAAGTTATCTAATATCATGTATTCACGTAGTTATATTGCATCTCTATATATATCTCAAAGATCTTATCTTTTATATTAATATAATTTATTATCATCTAATATGGTTTATATCATCATAACATAACATATATTCACGTCAACCATATAATACATATATACAATAACATGTCAACACATATACTTCTATTTATGAATTCATGCATTTTACTATTGGAAATAGACTTGTCGCAAGTGTTATTTCCATTTAACATCATATACTACTAATATGCACTCACCTTAACCTCACTAAGTTCCAATCCACTTTTATACTTTCATTTCTTCCGATCGAATCTTAACTTGATAATCATTCTGGAACTTGTTCGTGCTCGATATCTACACATTCATGTATTTATACTATCAATATCCAATTGATATACTATAATCTATCATTTCTTAGACCAAAATAAAGGTCTATTTGTATTTCCCCTTTGGAGTGCATCGATACATTCTACAGTGCATCGATGCATTATTTAACATGTACATCGATTCACTACTCATGCATCGGTACACAAATTACCTTCGATATTTTAAATCTTAAGGGGGTGCATCGATGCACTCCTTATGCATCGATGCACTAATTGCATTCGATGTTCATTTATTTGAGAGTACATCGATACACATTGAAGATGCATCGATGCACACTACCCAGAATTACATTTTAAGCACGAAAATGTCTTATTTTGACCCCAAATTCTACTTATTAATCCCTCCTTATACCTTAAAACTTATCTATACATATTTAAACCTTCTTATAATACTATAACACTTCACCATATCTCATAATTCACCATAATTCTTAAATAAAAAAATTTCATCAAATTTTCTAGGTGTTCTAAATTCAATTCTATCACCTCTAACTTCTTAATTAACCCTTTGACAAGTCAAATCCATCTTTAGAACTTCAAAAACCTTTCTATAACAAAAGTTCATTTCTACATCCTTCATATAATTTTCTTTTTAATTCTCTATTCTTGATGTTTAAAGCTTATATAAGCTTTCCTTAAGCTTATATAATACTAAAAAATCAAAATCAATTTATAAATCAAAGAATTAAACAGCTGAAATTAAACTCACCTTTAACTGAGGCTTACAGGGAGAAGAAGAAGCTGAAGAATAAGACTCTGGATAGATTTCCTCATTTCCTATATTTTTATATTCCTTAAAAAGAGAGAATAAAAATCTTGTCTTAGAAAAGACCATAATACCCTTGTTACTTTCCAGCTTTACTATTAAATCCATGAACTTTTAACTTATTTCGAAATCAAGCACATAGTTTTCAAAATTTGCAATTTAGTCACTAACCCTGAATTTCTAGATATTACATACACCATGTAAACGTATAATCTCTCTAATATACAGCTCAACATATTTATCCATGGAGAAATCGGCTCGTACTAGAATAAAATGGGCTGACTTAGTCAATCTATCTACGATCACCCAAATTGAATCTCTTTTATTCGGAGTTAAAGGTAACCCCATTACAAAATCCATCGTTACGTTCTCCCATTTCCACTGAGGAATAGACATTGGTTGCAACAGTCCTGACGGAACATGATGCTCAACTTTGACTTGATGACAAGTCAAACACTTAGATACGAATTCTGTAATGTTCATTTTCATTCCAGGCCACCAATATCGACTCTTAAGATCCAAATATGTTTTCTCCTGGGTGCATCGTTAATGGACTACAGTGAGCTTCCGTTTATAAATCATTCTTTAACTCATCATCATTTGGAATCACTAGCCTCCCTTGATAAAATAGGTTCCCATCAGCTTTCATCTCATAATCCGTACACTCTCTATTCCTTATTTGTTGTAGCTTCTTTGAACAATTTTCATCTCTAGCTTGTAATTCTATAATTCGATCTAGCCATGATGGCTTGAGAGTCAATTCCGCATAGATAGCACCATCTTCACTTAATGATAGTGGCATCCAAAGCTCGTAAGGCTGTAAACATCTTTCGACTTAAGACATTCGCTATCACGTTTGCTTTTTCCGGATGGAAATCGATCACTACATTGTAATCCTTTAGGAATTCCACCCATCTCCTCTGTCTTAAATTTAAGTCTATCTTAGTCATCAAATATTTCAAACTCTTATGGTCCGTATACAATTAGCATCGTTCACCATACAAGTAGTGACGCCAGATCTTAAGAGCGAACACTACTACAGTCATCTCCAGATCGTACATTGGATAATTCTTTTCATGTGGTTTAATTACCTCGATGCATACGCTACCACTTTACCCTCTTGCATTAACACACATCCCAAGCCACTATGGGACGCATCATTATACACTACAAAGTTCTTGCCAGACTCAGGTTGAACTAACACTGGAGCTTCTATTAATATCTTCTTTAACTTTTCAAAACTTTTCTAGCATTCCGCAGTCCAACCAAATTTTACCTCTTTCCTCATTAACTTAGTTAGGGGTAATGTTATTATCGAAAAGTTTTAATGAACCTTTGGTAATAACCAGCTAACCCCAGAAAACTCCGAACTTCTGACACGTTCTTTGGAACTTCCCACTCTAAAATGGCTTTAATCTTTTGAGGATCCACCCGAATTTCTTCTGTAGAAATCACACGCCCAAGGAACGTCACTTCATTCAACAAGAATTCACATTTAAATAGTTTAGCATAAAGCTTCTTTTCTCTCAAAATCTGTAGAACCATTTTCAAGTGCAAACTATGTTCTTCTTTGGACTTCGAATATACTAGAATATCGTCAATGAACACCACTACAAACTGATCCAAATAGGGTTGAAATATTATGTTCATGAGATCCATGAAGGCAGCAGGTGCATTAGTTACTCCGAATGGCATTACAATGAACTCATAATGTCCATATCTCGTTCGAAAATCTATCTTCATAATATTTTCTCTTGAATCTTCAGTTGATAGTAACCAGAACGTAAATCAATCTTCGAGAACACTGAAGCTCCCTTTAACTGATCAAATAAATCATCAATTCAGGGGAGGGGATACTTGTTCTTAATAGTCACCTTGTTGAGCTACCTATAATCAATGCAGAGTCGCATTGATCCATCATTCTTCTTAACAAACAAAACTGGAGCTCCCCTCGGTGAGACACTTGGTCTGATAAACCCTCTGTCCAGAATTCTTGTAATTAATCTTTAATTCTTGTAACTCTTTTGGAGCCATTCGGTATGGTTCCATTGCAATAGGCGATGTTCCCGGCATTATTTCAATCTGAAATTCTACCTCTTTGTCTGGAGGCAAGCCTGATAACTCTGCAGGAAATACGTCGGGAAACTCTCTGACTATAGGAATTTTTTCAATCCCCTTCTATTTAGCTCTAACATCCAGCACATTAGCAATAAACCCTTGACATCCCTGTAGCAGTAACTTCTTTGCCGACATCACTGAGATTACACTTGCCAATGGATTTCATCCTTCACTAAATACAATGAATTCTACACCTTCCGAATTTCATAGCGTTACTCTTTTCAGTATACAATCAACATTAGCGTAGTAACCATATAACCAGTCTATTCCCAGTATCACCTCGAATTCGTCAAAAGTTAATTCCATCAAATTAACAATGAATTCAATTCCTTGAATCCGTATGGGACACCCTCGATACCCCATATTTACCCGAGCACTGTGCCCTAACGGATTCTTCACTATGACATCACTGCTAATAGTTTTTAACTGAATGTCTAATTGTCTCACTAACTTACTGCAAATGTATGAATAAGTAGACTCTGAATCAATCAATATAAAAACATTTTTGTCATACAACTGAAAAATACCTGCTATAATCTCTAGGTCATCTCAATCCTCACTAGTTTTGAGATTATACACATGAGCTGTGGAGCGTATTTCTTATGGAACCGATGACTCTGATTGACTTCTTCCTCTACCTCTACTTCTTCCCCTCTGAGCTACAGAAACAGACCTCTTGGCTGTACAGATTCACCAGCTATCATGGGACAATCTCGAACAAAATATCTGATATCCTCACATTTAAAGCAGGCTCCAGAAATCATTATGCATATCACCGAGTGATTCTTCCCACAATGTCGACATTGTCTGACTTGACTCGGGTTAGATCTCCCAGCTCCAGATCCCACTGACTGTGTCTGTCATCCCCTTATCGGATTTGTTCCTCTCACAAAGGAGGTCACTGACTCTGATCTAGCTTGAGGTCGAGAACCAACATCTCGGTCCCTTTTTTATGGTGTAAAACTCGAGGACACAATCATCCTTTTAGACGTCTGAGCTCTTAGATCTCCAAACCTCTCATTTTGAGCCCTTTCTAGAGCTTTGGCACTGTTCACTACTTCTTGAAACGAAGACAAATTCAATACAATCAGTATTTCTTTCAATCTTGGATGTGGACCTTCTACAAACCACTCGCAAGCATCATTCTCTGTAGGAATTAACTCAGCGGCAAAGTGGCTTAACTTATTGAATTCACATTCGTACTCATACATTGTACGGTTCCATTGCTTCAAATTCATGAACTCTTGTTTCATCTGTCAGATAAACTAATCTCTGATGTATTTATGCTTGAACTCTTCTAAGAACAAGGACCAAGTTACTTGATCACCAGACATTCTCAATGTAACGTTAGTTCACCAAATCCTTACTTGCCCACTAAGCAAGGAAACCACTCCATCTAGCTTCTCTGAATCGGAGCAATGAAGTCCCTCCATGATTTTTACATCATTGAGCCAAAGGTCCGCAGCAACAGGACCTTCTTCGGCTTCACCTCTAAACTCTGGTGCTCCTAAACCCTTCAACTCCTTAGCAACATTCATTCTCAGAGTTGAAGTAGTAGGAGGTTGAAAACGCGCCAATACCACGTCCAATGTTCTAAAGAACGCATTTTGATCACTCACAGGAACTCCAGAGGATGTGTGTTCTTCACTCTACCTAGCCAGGGCAGGTGAATTACTGCTTTCAGCGGGCCTATTGTCTCTCACATCACTTCTAGAACTACCATGTCCGACATCTATAAAAACATAACCATATTATTCTATTAGCAAAACAACATACTTATTATTACATCAGATCAGAAGTTTTCACTATTTTGTTGGTATGTATACATTTTAAGACACTCTAGACTTCGGTTTATGCCAAGAATCAACTAAACCGTAGCTCTGATACCATTAAATGTAACACCCCTAACCCATACCCGACCCGAATACGAGTCTGAGGTGTCACATTGACTTTTCAAACTTTAACTCTTGATGAACATCAAGGAAATTTTAAACTTTCATTAAAATAAAAGTTATTACTTAACATAAGTTGGCCAAAACAAGAAAAAATTGATCAGAGCATTCGTAACTAACACGTTTTTTTACATGGCAACACACTATATACCATAAAATACATACTTTATCAGTTACTTCTGATCTGATCTTCTAGCAGTGATGTTGTCCTTACCACTCCTATTTCTGCTCTTATTGGTACATGCGTGTAAATCATTTACACGCTAAGTCACGGACTTAGTGAGGCATAATATGAATATATATATATATAACAATGAATTCATGAACATGCATTCTTACCATTTGATCATGACATTTCAACTTGTATGCATCTATTACACTATAACAGATAAGATTATGACATGCACATATGAAGCTTATATTCTTATGCCAGTTTCACTTTAATTTATCTTTGGATTTCTCATGTACATTATTGAGAACAGAAGGTACGTGAGTACACTGAGGTTATACACAATGCTGTCACAACAGCTCGAATAAAATCCCACTAGGGGCACTGAATATTTGTCCCGAATGACCACTGATAATCCCTCGACTCTTGGTATGCCAATTATACATGCAGCTCTCCCAAAGGACCACTGATAATCCCTCGACTCTTGGTATGCCAATTATACCTGCAGCTCTCATATTAAATAAAATGGGCTTAATTATAAATACATTTCTCATTTTCATATCTCTTCTATAACTTTTCATATAAACATATAATTCACTTCAATTTTATACACAGGGTCACTTCCATTATTTCACATACCTGAATGTATTCTCATATAATTGCATTCATTCGTATAAGTTCATATTAAAGCATGGATGGTTTATACATGAAATCACTATAACAATAATATATATATATATATATATGCATGTACATGAATGTAAAGTCATAAATTCAACTATAAGAGATAGACTTATCGCAAGTCTTATCTCCGTACAACTTTATCTAGGATATGCACTCACCTTAACCTTGATTGCTTTGACTCGATCCTAATCTTTCGATTGTTCCGGAATAGAATTACGCTATAAATTTACATAATAATAAATTGATACATATTAGTATACTAATTGATATATTCTAATCTATCACTTCTTAGACTAAAAGAAAGGTTATTCCCATCTCTTAATTAAGGTATGTATCGTGTAACATCCTCAATATCGGGTTAGTGATCAAATTGTAAAGTTTTAGAATTTGGTGACTAGAGTAGAATAATGGATTAGTTAAATAATTTATTTGGAAATAAATCATAAAAGTTGTTAGTAATTATTAAATGAATAAAGGGTAAAATGGTCATTTGACAATGAAGATTTTTATTTTCCCTTATAAGATAAGAAAACCACGTGGGAAGAGATAAAAGGTTCTAGAGTTCTCTTCTCTTATCTTCTTCCTTCTTCATACGTGAAGGCTTGAACAAAAGGTGAGTCTTCTATTTAGATAATTTCTGTTTAAATTTAAGGTTGGTTTATGATCATTAGATGATAACTAAGCTTAAGGAAAGCTTAAGTTATCTTAAAATCAAAAGATAAAGGAGTTAAGAAAGATTAAAGATTTGGAGTTCTTGAGTGAGATATTGAAATAGAGTTTATAATAAGAATTGAAAGTTGAATTTGACTTGTCATCAATAAGAATAAGATATTTATGAAGTTAGAAATGATTAATAACAAAGTTGAAAGTTTATTAAGATTCTTAAATTTTTAGAATCGTGATGAGATATGGAAGATAAAGATGGTTTATATGGATATAAGTTGGTTTAAGTAATGATGATTGGGTTTAATGACATGATAGGGGTTTAAAAGAGAAGAATTGATGATTTTTGGGCTTAAAATACAATTTATGGGCTATGTGTATCGATGCACTCTCAAATAAATGAATATCGAATGTAATTAGTGCATCGATGCACCTACTTAAAATACAAACAACGAATGGGATTTATGCACAGATACATAGATAGTGCATCGATGCACCCGTCAATGGATGCATCGATACATGGTGTAGTGCATCGATGCATACCTTCATTAAAAGATAAAAAATATCTTTCTTTTTAGCCTAAGGAGTGATAGTTTAGAATAAATCAATTAGTATACTGATATGTATCAATGTATTACTATGTAGATTTAGAACGTAATCTCGTTCTGGAACAATTGAATGATTAGAATCGAGTCAAAGCAAGGCTAAGGTGAGTACATATTATAAGTATGGTACAATGGAATAAGACTTGTGATAAGTCTAATTACTATGTTGATTTTCATAGCACAATAGTTATGAACATGCATACATGATAATTATTATAATACATGCATAAAGTATATATGTTCATATGATTTGATAAATTATATATGTGAATAGATTCAAATGCACATGTGACATGGTAAGTGATATGAGTTATAAGATCACAAGAGAAATGACATGAATACATGAACATATGAAACATAAGAATAATGCCCATGGTATACGATATGAGAGCTATAGGTATAGTTGGCATGCAAGAGTCGAGGGTTCTACGTGGTCCTTCGGGACATATATATATCTTTTGGAACATTTACAAGGTCTTTTGAGATAAATTTGATCCACTGGAATATGTATATGGTTCTTAATGAGTGGTCTTTCGGGATAAATACAGTATATAGGTCCTTCGGGATAAATTTTATAGCCCCTAGTGGGACTCATACGAGCTGTGGTGAAAGCATAGTGCACAACCTCAATGTACTCGAATACCTTGAGTTCTCAAAAATATACATGGGCCTATAAAAGTTTATCAAAGGTAATTGCATTGTTATAGTTATATGTTACCATATTATTATTGTTTACATTGAATTGTATATGACATGATTGAATGGATAGATTGCATGTTCATATTCATACGAAATGCATTATTATTATATTTATATGTCTCACTAAGACTATGACTTAGAGTGTAAGTGATTTACACGTAGGTACCAAGAATCAGGAAGAGCGGAAATAGGGTGGTAAGAACAACAGCACTGCTAGAAGATCATATTAGAAGTAACGGATAAAGTATGTCTTTTGGTCGTGTATATTATTGGCATGTAAGAAAAGTGTCTGTTACGAATGCTCTGATCGATTTAGTATTTTGTGGTCTCTTTTATGTAAATTAAGGTATTTGGTTTTATGAAAGTTTAAAATTTCTCTATTTTCTTTAAGTGTCAAAATTTGAAAAGTCAATGTGACACCTCGGACTCATATTCGGGTCGGATATGGGTTAAGGGTGTTACATATCAGTACACTCTATAGTGAATCGATGCATCCCTTAACGTGTGTATCGATGCACTACTTATGCATCGATACACAAATTACATTCGATGTTTTCATCTTAAGGGGTGTATTGATACACTCCCTATACATCAATGCACTTACTGCATTCGATGTTTTTATTTCCATTGAGAGTGCATTGGTACCCATTGAAGGTGTACCGATACACACAGCCTAGAAATTACATTTTAAGCATGAAAATCACTTCATTTTCAGCTCAACGCTTCATATTTCACCTCCTTTTATATTCCTAACTTTCATACACATACTTACACTCATTTCTACTCAATAATCACTTCTTTAAACTCAAAATCATATCCTTTATATAGCATTCAAGAATCATACTCAAATATTAACATGTTCTAAATTCAATTCTAGCACTTCATATTCTTTAATTAGGTTGATGACAAGTCAAATCCAACTTCCAAATATAATTATAAACTTTATTTCAAGATTTCATTCAATAGCTCCAAATCTTTAATCTCTCCTAACTCTGTCATCCTTTGATGTTAAGATAACTTAAGTTTTCCTTAAGCTTAATTATCATCCAATGATCATAACATTTCTTCAATTTAATTATTTTACCATCAAAATAATCATTTTGTCCTTCTATTCCTCCTTCTTTGAAATTTGATCCTACACAACATTTTTCATATAAGTCCTTGAACTATTCAATTATTCTACTTTAATCACCAAATTCTGAAACTTTATAATTTAGTCACTAACCCAGTATTGAGGATGTTTCATGAATCATATTGAAGATTGATCTTAAAATTCTAGGTAGACCACATTTTCAAATTATTTCTTTTAATTTTATATATTTTCAAATTCTAGATAAGATCGTTCTTTTATTTTCAAATGTTATGTTATGTATTGAGAAAAATATATTGGAAAGCATTGATGTTGATACTATCATCAATGGTTTTGCATAAAAATGATCGAATGATATTTTTTATAAGTATTTGTATTCTTAAATATATTTTTTGACATTTTTTATATTGTAATGAATTACTATTTTTTAATTTAATAAAAAATCTAATATAATTTTTATATTACATATTTCTTAATTTTTTTTATATTAGGGGCACATTTTTTATTTTCGCCCCGAGCCTAAAAATAGTCAGGACCGGCCCTGATACCAGATGGCCTGCAACCCAATACTATATCAAGAATCTTTAGAAACTTATGTAACCTCCCTAAAACTATTTTCAGCCTCATTTCCCTTATCGTGTCGCCTTCAAATCAATGTATGATCTCGATCTATTATAGATTCCCCAATCATAATGGTCTCTAAAATCTCTATACTCAACCCTATTCCTCTCATCTCCCTCAATGAACTTCTCCTCCCCATCTCTCCCCTTCTTCTTAAACACCAAAAACTCGACCTTCTCGTCGAGATACATAGCATAAAATCTAACAAAACCGGCATGATCCCAGGAATTCGAATGTGCCTTGTCCCGAAAATCAGACATATTCAAAACCCTCGTTCCTCTCCTAGTGGAAAACACGATCTCCTCTTCAAAACCAGAGCTCCCATCATCCAAAAGCCTATGAACAAGCATCAAAGATTTAAGTGCCACAATCCAATCATGGGTTTTACTCAGTCGCTTGGAAACTATAACAATACATGCAGTAATATAACCCCTGGAATAAGATGTAAGGTTTATGATCTCCCTAAAATACTTCTCATCGACCGGATCTTCATCATGGCTGGTGGCTTTAACCAAGAAAACTTCGAGTTCCGGCGCTATGTTTCCCGCCACTTTGGCTATGCTTATATTCGTTTGATCCTTCATGGCTCCGATCACTTTATGGATTGTGCTTGGCGCCATTAGCAAAAGAATGTGCTTTTGTTTTTAACCTTGAAGCTTTACGCTTCTTACGTATATAAGAAAAGAAAAGGGGAAAATGGTGAACTCTTTATGCTCCAAAACAAAACGTCGGGAATAAAAAACTGAAACTTTTATCCTTCAAAAATTGAAACTTTACCAAAAACTAAAATTGGATTTCTTTTGTTGTTGTTGTTGTTCCTTGTGATAGAGGATCTTGATCGACAAGGGGTGGGGTATCGGTGTTTATCTTTGAAGACTTTCTTTGATCACAACGTTGGAGAGGAAGCTTTAGACGGAGGAGATGAAATCCGTACAGCCGGCGAAAGCGGATCCTAGAAACTTAACGGCGGCTACGTATAAAGTTTGAATTTATTGTGGGAGATAAGATGGAATTATGTGAGAGTGAAGAATCTAAACTTTGGTGATTGTCTCCATTCCTAAGGAGGAAAAGAAGTGGGCAAAGATTTGCAAAGGCGCGTGATAGACGGCGAGATACTCCAGCTAATTTAAAATAATATTTTTTTAGGTTTTCATTAGTAAATTTAAGACTTTAAAATTAAAAATATTGAGGATGTATGTTTATTAAAAAAACTTAAAATTAAAAACAATATTTTTCATTAAAAATATTTTGAAAAACAATAAAAGGTTTTCTCAACAAATTTTAAATATTAAATTGCTTACCTTAGTTCGAATCCATATAAATGTGGAAATTTTGTATTTTATTTATCATGTTGTTATTATAATAGAATAATTAATCAAACATGCTTTATTTTTTTATTAAAAATAATTTTTATTTAGCTGATATATATTTTCAGTTTTTCAAAAAAATATATATAAACTAATTTTTTTAAATATAAAAATATATACCAAATTTTTTTATATTATAAAACTATTATATGATTGATAATCATTTTTATTTTCTATATTTTTTAATTTCAGAAATTTTAAATTAAATATATGCAAATTGCAAATTAAGTTGAATAAAATATATGGGTTGTTATTTATTAAAGGGGGGAATTAAATATTATTTTATGGGTTGTTATTCTTTTTCTATATATTGTCTAATTTTCCATATATATATATATATATATATATTTCTCTATTTATTCATTTGTAAAATTAAAAACTCCATCGAGGATAAATAACATTTTGAAAGGGGAAAAGTAATGAGAATGTTTATCAAAATAATAAAATAAAATAAAAGCTTCATTTTGAAACTTTGGTCTAGATATGTATAAACATTTAATAATTTTCATTTTAAAAGTATATTATAAATATATTTTAAATATTCTTTAAAAAATTCGTGAAAATTAAATTAAAAATGTAAATGTTAAGATTACAAAGTGAAATTTAAGAGGTCCATTTTCACGTGCAAAATCCATTCAAAGTGACTTTTATGGGAGACTGAGACATATAGGAAAGGAGATATTTCGTAATAAATGAAATTAATAAAGTGATGCACTATTTTTTTATTATTAATTTGAGTTGATTATAAAAGATGATATTTATTCGAAAGAATTTTAATTATCTTATTGTGAATATTCGAAGCATCCATACAAATATCGTTCTCGAACTCAAAACATTAAAAGATATCAATCGTTTGTTTAACTTGCACAAAGTAATACACTATTTAATAAATACAAACTATCTAGGTTATATTTAAAATTCATAATTGAATAATGTCTAATGTACTAATTAGATATAAACTTTATTTAAAATGATAATTAATGTAAATATTTTAGTCAATATGTTAATATCAAACTCACATAATAATTAATTTTTTAATTAAAAAAATAAATTTATAATATATAAATAATTAAATAATGATTTTATAATTTTTAATAATTTAGTGATTCAAAAAATAACATTTTATAGACAGAGTACCGTAATTTAACTTTTGAACAAGTTATACATTTTGAACTTTTTTTTAGTTCCAGGATCGATTCGTTTGTACTCCGAAAGCGAGTGAGCTCAGTTACTCACCATGTTCATCCTCCGAGTTCACTCAGTGGACGCCGAGATACCACTCGTCGACGCCGAAGAAATTGAATTCTATACCACCAGTTCCCCATCAAACTCTAACCCTAAAATCCGCGAAAGGAGAGGGGTCGTTCACCTCTATCGGGATGCCTCCCAAAGCTCCCTACCCAACCCTAGCACACGCTCCACTTCCCTCTTTGTCGTCGCCGTTCCCAACTATCTCTCCGCCGCCGATTTCATCCGATTCGTCAGCTTCCACCTCGAGAATGTAGCATACCTTCTCTTCATATGGTATCGTATCGCCCTTTGCAACTCTTTCAAAGATCATTTTTTATCCCAATTTCATGAATTTTTACCAAAATAAAATAAAATTTTATCTTCGTATCATACTTTCGTTTAAAAAACCCTTTCTTTTTACGTTAATGGTGTATGTTTTGGAATATTAGGAATGATGGAATGGAAGATAGATATAGCGTATTAATCGAGTTTGTTAACCAGTTGGATACCGATGCATTCTATTTTAGCTTGAACGGGAAGAGGTTTTCACCTTCTGAGGTTGGTAAGCTTTACCTCCTAATGACTTCATTTTGATCCTTTTGAGTAACAATTTTGATTAATGAGTTGAGTTTCTTTTAGGCTGAGTTATGTCACATCCTTTTTATGCATTCCTTGGAATACACGGAATTGGCCGAGATTGCAAGCACATCTCCTGAAGGATTTGCTGCATTGCCTACTTGCCCCATTTGTCTCGGTTAGTGATAAAACAGAAATTATCCTATTTGATCTTGTGTTTATATGTTGTCTTATATATTTATGTTATTAATTTCACTTCTTTGGTTTTTGGTGTTTGATGACAGAGAGATTGGACCCAGATACTAGTGGGATAGTTAGTACGTTTTGTGACCATTCGTTTCAATGTTCTTGTCCTTCAAAATGGACTTACTTGTCCTGTACAGTAAGCTAGTTCTTGGTTCCATGAAATTTGTGCTCTTCATTTTGTATTCTTGTCAGTATCCTTCTATTGTTATCCAGGAGATGCTTACTTATTTTTTGGTATCAGTTACTACTATTACATATGCTTCTGTTAAGTTTAGGGCTCGTCTTCATTAAAATTGGTGTTCAATTTTTTTCCGTATGGAACAATGTTTTAATTAGCATCATTCATGTTGGTAGGTCTGCCGGTTTTGCCAGCAGCAGGATGAAAATCCAGTCTGTTCTACTTGTGGATCTGGGGAGAATCTTTGGATCTGTTTGATATGTGGTTTTATGGGGTGTGGAAGGTAATGCATTATCAGCTGTCCTTTCTTATTGTGTTCAAATACGATAACATTATCTAAACGCAATTATCACTTTATTTATGTTTTGTTACGTGAATACATGGTCTTCTATGTTTCAATCCACACTTTTGTGGGCACTGCAGATATAAAGAGGGTCATGCCGTTAGACATTGGAAAGATACACAGCATTGCTATTCCCTTGAGTTAATATCGCAACAAATATGGGATTATGTGGGTGATGGTTATGTTCATCGATTAAATCATTCAAGAGTTGATGGCAAACCAGTTGAGATGAACTCTCGTTACACATCAATTGAAGGAACTTGTCGTTCCTGTGGCTATGGTGATGATTCTGGAATTAATGAGGTCATCTACAGCAGCAAAGTTGAAGCGGTATATTCCTTATAAATTACTTCTGGTAGGTTATTTATTATTCAATGATAATTATGGATATCTTAAACTAGCCAATTGGAAATCTTCACTTTGCAATCTTTTAAGTTTAACATGTTTCTTTGAACGAGTAGAACAATCTCATTAGCTTTAACTGGAACGGATATGACTTTGGCAACAATAGTACCAGTAGAACAATCTCATTAGCCTGTACAGTGAAGAGTTGTCAATAAAATTATATTGTCCTACTTTGTACTTCTTGTTTTGAAACTTTGTGACTTTAGTTGTAGATATGTAACAATCTGACTGCTGCTTTTCACGTGCACATGTACTGACTTTGACAATTGACATAAGTGCCAATGAAACAGGTTTTTGATGAGTACAGCCGACTTCTGGCTACTGAGTTGGAGAAACAAAGACAAGTAAGAGGAACACTCTTTGTTCTTGTCCTACTGGTACTGTTGTGATTTTTACGTATAAAGAACTATTATTTATATTCTGTTCTACTCCCCATCCTACAGAATTACGAATCTATGCTCGCGGAAGCCAAAAGCAAAAGAGAGAGTACCATTGCTGAAGCAGTGGAGAAGGCTGTGACATCCGAAATGCAGGACATCCAAAGTAATCTGGATAAGTGCACTGAGGAAAAAAATGATCTTGCCGAGGTGTGTTTCAACATGTTCCAATATGCAGTTTCTGAATGCTTGATTTGTGCAAATCATTTGCATAGGCAGTTCTTTATAACATCATCATTATCAGTCATAGAATTTGTTGCAATGGTTAATATAGTTATTTCATTGCAGGTCAACCGTAAACTCATAAAAGACCAACAAGTTTGGCGTGAAAAGGTCAAGGAAATCGAAGAGAGGTACTTTAATTTCCACCCTGGATCTATTAACATAATTATTATCTACATTTCTTGCCCAAAAAGTGGGGAAACTTGTTACCGTTACACGTGCAACTAATTTGTGTTTTTACCTAATTATTTTCTAAATTGTTATTTCATCTTTTGCTTGCTTGCTTGTATTTTATGTCACAAGTTTTACCTTTTTCTCTTATCTTCGTTCTCGGCTTCTAGATCTTACATGGTGTCTATGTTTTGTTTTTCATTTTAGGGAAGCTTCTGAATCGAGGTTGATGGATGAGAAGATACTTGATTTGGAAGAGCAGGTATCTTAACGAACTAAGTTTATATGTTTCTATGCAATTGCTTGAGATATTCCGGCTTTGACAGTAGTTTGTCGTGACAGATACGTGATCTTAAGGTCTATATCGAAGCTCAGAAGACACTTGTTGACATGAAGGATTCAGATTGTATCAGGGGAGGAACGGTCTTGCCTGTTCCGTCTACACAATCTTCCTCAGCTAACAGCAGGAGGCATAAGAAATCGGGTCAAAGACGGAATTAGGTAAATGTGATTATCCTGAGGAGAAAGCACGATCATGTTTTATTGTATAGTTGAATAATTTGTAGATTCAGCAAAGGTTTCAGAAGATTTAGAAAAGGATTTGGAAAGAAGCACACAATCAATTGCCAGTCTTTTTAATATGTTGAAATTTTGAGAAATTATTGTCATATATTTTATAGGCTTAATGCATGTTTTCTTCCAGTATACACTTTCTCTCATCATTTTTATTTCAATTTATCCAAAAAAAAATGAACAGGTGACCAATAAGAACATGGCATGTGGCAATCAAATATTTTATGAATGTCAAAGTGTAAAATGATGATTTTGCCCCTGCTTGTAAAACATTTAGTTTAATTGCCTTCTGATATACTTTTGGTGATAAATTTGATTGTGCTGACTTGTATTAAGCATGTTTTCCCTGTTGTTTGGTGATTATTATAAAAGAAAATTCTAGAAGCATGAATTTAGATTGGTTTTGGTTTGAGTCCTTTCTGTCTGTGATTAATGCGATGTTTGATATTCGAGTTGTTCTGTCTGTGATTAGTGTGATGTTTGATATTTGAGTTGGTTTGTTCTCATCAGATATTGGACATCAGATGTTAAGAAACTAAAATCTCTTGTAATAGTAGAAGAATAAAATTAGACTTTTTTATAGTACAAGAGCCTTTAGTAGACTTTATTTAGTGTAGACTTTTTAGTTTGGTACAAATAAAAGGAAATTACATTTATAGTTATATGTGTATTACTTTTTTATTTTATACTTTTAGTTTTTTACACTTTCTCATTTGAATTGACTTAAATAATAAGTATTTGACACACTATTATCCATGTGAACAATACCTAGTTTTAGGAAGAAACATTTAATTTTCATAATCAATATTTTATATAAAATAATATTTGTAAAATTTATTATAATGATGATAGTAAGTGGAGTGATAAAAGATATGTTTGAAAGTCTTCGAATATATGTTTAAATCTAAACGAATGAGTTTTAACTATTTTATTTGAATGCTTGTATAAATATAAAATTATAATAACACCCATGACATAATATTTATAATACTTAATAAATGATGTTATTTTGGTCACTCTTAATTGAATTGGTGTCAAGATGACTAATGATACCAATTCATTTGGCGCCCATCGTTGTTTACCATTCGTGATAAAATCAATGTCAAAATGCTCATATTTCACTTCTCTTTTTTCTCCTCGGATTGATTTTTCATAAAACGCACTCAAAATCGATGAAATTCATCTAAAGATTTAATGTTTTAATGTTTCAATCTCTTCTAACAACAATACGGTGATACTAGTTTTAAGATATGTTACGTCTTCTCAAAAGAAATTTTTTACCATTCAAATTTTTGAAAAAAGTACCTCAAACCTCTCAATTTGGGAAAACCCCAAACTTAAAATATAATAATTTTGTGTTTAATTTCATTAGTTTTAAAAAGATTTTGAGAAATCTGAATTGATAAAATGACAAAGGGTGATGAGATAAGTCTATCGATGTGTAAGATGACCACCAAAGATGTTAGAAAAAGATGATTTACAACCACATTTAAAAATAGCTGGTAAAAATTCTATTTTTTTGAATAAACCATTCGATTTGGATATGAACTTTCAAATTTCATTATCTACTCTAACACAATTTTTTTTAAAAAAAAAAAATAGAATGAATACAAGATAATATTTATTCAAAATCTCTCAACTTAGTTGAGGTTGCTTGATTTGTGTGTACTCAATAATATAGCTTAAATACACTTACCAACATAATTCTGCTTTTCTAGAAAAATTGGTGATATTAGACAATTTTAACAGTTTCTGAAAAGCTAAATAATAAACATACAGACCTCTGCTATTATTAAACCAACACCACATTTCATCCCTTTTTCCATGTCTATATAGTCAGCAACACCCACCTTGTCCACTCACCAACTTCCTAAATTTACAAACAATCCTCAAGAAATGATGGAATCAATGAAACACTATGCCTTCGTAGCATCAAGCCCGACTTCCGCTTGAAGATTACATTAACATGGAACCTTTTGGGGCCGGCCGGGGTAGTTCGGGAGAGAGACGTACTTTGTAAATCACTTGTTCAATGACAGGTCACCGTTGGGGTATCTCTGAGCCACTTGGACCAGATGTGCAACTTGGTCCAGCGCCATTTTCAACCGGAGGAGAGGTGCCCCATTTTCCTTCGGATTCCAATGGCTCGATGACGTGGACTCCACCATCTGTTAGTCCCAAAGCAAATTGATTTGGGTCTGATGGATGAGCCGCAAGGACAAGTGGATAAACTTTCAGGCTGTTGGAAGGAGGCATTGTTAGAAACGTCCAAGAATGACTCGTCTCATTGGGTATAACTGATTCTATAAATAGAAATGGAAAAGGCACCTCGGATTGGGAGGTAAATATGCGGCTGGACGTATTCGACACCTCAATCTCAGTGTTGAAGCGGTAAGAACACCCACACCTCCGTCTTCAAAGCTCACGTATATTGATTGGCCGTCACAAGAGTACGTCGCATGTGTGATGGCACCACTTGCTTCTCGAGGGACCCACTGTTTGAGAAAACAATTTCGAAATAATATTATGGACCTCAAAATAACCCCTGATCACTAGCAAACTTTACTGGCACAGCAAAGCAATTTCTAAAAACTCAAATTTGGCATTGCAGGGACACTTCTTACCACAGATGCAAAGCAATTACCTCCTAAAGTGCACTTGATTCAAACATATAGATTTTAAGCAATGATTTTTAAAATATATATTATTTATAATGAAGAAAAATAAGCCCAGAAACCTGCTTTAGGCATTGTAGTTTCGGTGCTTCAAATATAGCAATCTGTGATTCATGAACTGCCAGAAAATGTGTCTGGTCCAGGTGAAATTGAACACGCGTATCTGCATGGGGAGATGGTGCTCGCCCGTTTGGGATTTGCAAGAGCCTGCTTGCTTGTTTCTCCCATCCATCCATGCTCCAGACACACAGCTTCAGGGAAAAAGAGATTTTAAATAATCAGAAGACGATAATGATCCAAACAAATACTAAGAATCATTATCTAAGACATTAACAAACAAGGTAACTCCTGTGAAATTCAATATATTTTTTAGAACTAAACAACAAAACATGTAGGAAAGACCTCATGTAAGCATAACAAATTAATATGTTTTCAGCAAGAAGCTTTTCCCATATATCCTTGACAAGATTTAACTTAAAATAAGCCAATTGTTACAAACTTGAGCTTTTGATAACACGTTTTTTGCGAGTTGGCGTTAAACATATACAAGTTTCCATTTCAAAAGTATTCAGTTATTTTAGTTTTCTCCCAGTGGGCTGTTGAACTGCTTTTAGGATAAGACAGGCATGCATGGGAGAAACACTAATATTTCTTACCTGACTGTCGGCTCCTGACGAAACAAGCACACTTAGACTATTAGAGAATGCAAGGCCTGTTATTCTTTTCTGATGACCTTTCAACTTTGTTTTCACCTGAGAAAATAGGGCACGCAGTTGAATCAAATGATTTCAACTTATTTCTAAACATCCATCAAAGTTCTAAGTCAATTAAGGACCTCATCCACCCGGACATTGTAAATTTGGATTGATGAATCATCCATGCCTATGGCAATGATGTTATTGTCCAGAGGATGAAATGCAAGGAAGGTAGCTGCGGGTGGTGGGGGCATGAATGTTGTCATCGTCTGCAAATTAAGAAAGCAAAAAAAAATACAAAATAAACGTAAAGAAAGCAATAATTGTATTGAACAAACTATAAAAAAAGAATAACCTCATCATCAGTCAATTTCAATCTAAAAATCCAAATGAATACCCTCATTATTTAAACAAAGTTTAGTTACAAGTGCTATAAACATAAAACACCAAAGCTTCCCTAAAAATAGTCACGTCCAAAAAATGAAATGAAAAGAGAAAGGAGCTACCTTAAATGTCATCATATTGAATAGTGAGATTTTACCCCCGGAAGCTGACATGACATAGGAATCATTCTTTGAAAGAGCAAAGCATGGAACAGCGTCTTCAGGATTTGTATCACCTATATCATTAGTCATCAATATTCCACTCGTCGGCTGCCATAATTGTGGCGCAACACTAGTTGTGGCCTAACACAGGCAAAATCTTAGTTAATACCTAATTTACAATAATATTGGGGGGGGGAACAATACAAAATCATTATGATACACAGTATGCAACCTAGTAAAGAGTTTTTAAAGAAATTTTAATACCTTCACAGTTAAGTTGCGATCGTTCTTCTGCCATTTCCAAAGCTTGTGCACAGCATTAGATGCTAAAGCCAATATGGCAACTCCAGAATTTGTATATATTAGTCTAGAAATCTGACATCATACAAAAAATAAATGACTGTCCTTGTCTTTAATAAATAAATATATATTATCATAATCTACCGAGGAAAAAATCACAACCATAAACAATGGAAACTGCAAACTTTTCTACAGATAAATTTAGTTCCCAATTGCTAATAAAACCTGAAAACATTACACATCTGTTTGCCATACAGTGAGAAGAGGATAAACTCTTATTGAATTATTCCGGAGCAGAAGATTTTAGAAATGTCAGAAAAGGTGGAATTCAGGCACAATTTTTTCCAAATTCTATAAAGTACACAATTAGGGACTTAGGTTTACCCTCATAGCTGTCAAACTATCAGGAAGCCTTAAGGAGCGGCACTGCAATGGTTCATTGATTTCTGTAAGTTTCCAGATCCTAGATTTCTCCACAGACTCATCTGCAATTCTGGGCTTTATATCCGCCACACTTCTACCATCATTGATCTGAAGTGACCCAAAAGTAAAAAGATAGATCATAAAATAGACTCCGTAAACATTAGCATTCAAAGATAGGTACATCCATGTAAATTTCTGCAAAAGCATTTAGGTTATGATTATGATAGTGACTCACCATTCCAACCATAGCAGGTACTGATGAAGCCCGATCACCCAAGGTTGTTCCTATAGTTGTATTGTTGGAGCCAAATGTACCAATACTTGGAGCCTGTTACTTATATCAGCCACTTAGAAAACATATTATCATAAAAAAAGTATGTATGTTGATGAATAGTTATATTATGTTGTGTATACAAACAAGGAGATTTTACCTTTACAATGCCAGCAGGCTCAACTCTAGAGGCATCAAATGAACGATTCTCCACTGTCCGTATCAACCTAAAGCCATCTGAATTTGCTAGGACTTTAACCCCATTGTCATCAGTTGAAACGGCTAGCAATGTTCCTTCCTTGTTAAATCTAATGCAAGGGGAAGGCTGCATGTTGTTATAACAAGTACAGTTAGTAGGTAGGAGTTAGTATCAGACAGCCTTGCAGGAATAATGCAAATGCTTACGTACCGGCAATCCACCATTAGCTGGAGTACTTGTTAATAAATTAAGATTGTCCATGTCCCAGAATTTGACAGTGAACTCATCACCAGCAGCTAAGAACCGATTCTTTGTGGTATCAAACTGAACAACTCCCACAGATCGTTTCCCAAGACCAAAATACGTCCGCTTGACAGCTCCTTCACTTTCATTCCATTCCACCAAGAATGATTCCCCCTCTTTATTTGTCCCGCATGAGAATAGCCTACAAGTAGCCGATAAATTGAAAAGATAAGTATCACCACAATGAATAGAAAGATAGATAAGAACAACCTCAAAAGAAGAAAGAACAAAGTCAGAGAGTGGACATATGACATAAGAACCTTGTTCCATCTGCACTGTATGCCATTGCTATGGAGGACTGGCCTGGTGCATTGTAGTCAACTCTTGAACCCATAGTATCATACAACCATGCCTTTATTTTCCCATCAGTTGCTGTTGAGAAAATGAACTGAAAGGGGAGAATAAGACAGAAGAAAAGGGAAATCTTTAAGCATAACAGCAATAAAATATGAAACTTATAGGACACCGACTGCTAATGATTAGAATGTGTAATTTAAAATAACATTCACCAAAAAGGAAATAGAGAGCTTCTTAATGAATGAAGGGTCTTTAGAAAGGAGTTGTGGACTCTATGGTTGAAAGAAAGAATGGCACTAAATCTTAAAACTGATTGTTCAATGACAAAATTCCAAACTGATTGTTCAATGACAAAATTCCCAAAAATTTGAAATTTTTTTCTCACCAATTCTGATTTCCCAGAATATTTATACTTAGAATATAGTTTAACTCTTGTACATCATTTAAAAAGATTTAAGCAGGAGGTGGTCATGGGAGTTTTTTTTTTTTGGGGGGTGGGTTGTAAAGCAAGCTTCATTTACACAGAAGATAGCATGCCGGAAAACAAACAAAAAATACCAACCAGAAAGAAAAGGCTAAAAACAGACACTGATTGAATATAAATTAAATGGTCGTGGTTTAACATCAACTTTATAATTATTCAATACCTTTCATTTGTTAAGATCTATGAACAAATTGGACAGAACTTAAGAACTTTAGTTTTCTGAATGTCATATTGGCTCATTTTGTAAATAAAAGGAAAATAATCAATATAACCCTTTTTACTCTGTTAAAATGGAAAAAAATTCTAACAAAGGGGAAAATGAGTGCCAATCTCCATGCTGTTGTCTGTTACCTGAATATTTTCCTTGTGATGAGGGCATATAGAATAGACAGGTGCTTCATGACCCTCAAAAGAATACTGCTTAGCCCCAGTATTAGCATCCCAAACCTACAAAGATTGAACTGTTAGAAATGAATTCCAACAGATGAAGTAAGATAAAAGTAACGAGATGAAAGCAACCTTAATAATCCTGTCCTCGCCACATGTGACAATGCTCAATTGTTTGTTTGGATAAGAGAATGCAAGATCATTGACACTCCCAACATGAGCCTCAATCTAAAATAGAAAAGAATTCAATGAATGTAAAAAGGACGACATCAGCTTAAAAATCCTTGCTGGACATAACTGCATTGACTAGTCACACAAACCTCTAGGTGGTTACGTAGATCATCACCACCATGGTAGGAGTATATATGCACAATATGCTTGGAATAAGCAACACCTGAAAATAAGGAGAAAATCTCAAATCTAGTGTTTCATTAGATGAATTTACTTCCGTTGCATAAAGGCAGACTATCAGAAATTCAATTGTTACAGCCCTGGGAATTACCAAAAAGAGCTCCATCAGGGCTCCACATAACACGGTTAACTGCTACAGTATAATCACTCGCCAGAAATGCCTGATTGAGAATCAGAAGATTAACATTTGTGACTGCTTCAAGTTCAATAAATCTTGTTAGTGGCGAAAGAATTCAAACCTGCAGAGGCACCGAACAAGATGAAAGGTCCCAGACCTTAAAAGTTTTATAAGCTATTTTTTCACCACTACCTACTTCCCAAACCATGATATCACCAATGTTTGTCCCCACTGATATTATAAAACCAAATATGGAAAAAGAAAAAAAACATACAAAATTAGAATACGACAACAAAGGGAAGCAAAAACCAGTTTATGAAAACATAATTTACAGAAAATGATTCTGAGCAGAAATGGAAATTTTTGTTCTTGGCTCACCAAGAAGTAGAATTTGTTGCACTGGATGGAAATCCATGCTCTTGACTGTAGACCCCTGACTTAGGGTCATAACAACAGTCTTAGGCAAGTCATCAGGAGAATAAGAACTTTGACCATGGCTCTGGCTGGCATATGGAACGGGCAAAATATTTACAGGCAAATTATTGACCTGGTGGTGAAGCATAGCTGATTAGGTACCGATAATTTATAATATACAGTTTCAATAAAAACTGGATGGATGCTGCTATACTACAAGATGAAGACCTCGTTACCAGCCAAAAGACTAGTGGCCTAAAACAAAAACCTTAAGGTGAAAACAAAACCACTAAAACTCAAAAAATACTATCAAACTACATAAACGGTGAAGTACCACTCTCTTTTCTTTCAACCATCAAGGAAAACAAGATGGATTTAAAAATTCGGGGAAAATTTCTTTATTTGATTATCCATCTTGAGATAACCAGGAGAGTAACAAAATTTCAATTGGTCATTATTATACCTAGAAAAGGCCATAATATACAAATAAAATTTCAAAACAACTGATTGTTTTCATTTAAATCACATTCTTCACATGATTTAATTAATATCCTCTAAACCTCAATACAAATGTATCACAAGCATCTCCTAGCCATACTTCGACATGCAAAAATAGAAATGTATATGTTACATCAGTTAAATCTAACTATAAACAATCACGTGGAGTATGATTAGATTGACATACCTCATCCGGCATTCCAAAGGGCCTTGGTCTCTTCAAAACATGTTCAGAATCTGCTGACTGATAGTCCAGAGCTGGGTTATTGATTGGAGTTATAGGGCGTTTTAAGATTGCAGCTAGCATGAGAAACAAATATAGAAGGTAAAATAAGAATCCATCAAGATACACATTTCACTAGAAAAACAACCTGTCTGACATCCCAAAATCTTTATGCTATTGTGAGTTCTCAGTGCATCTTGATCTTACATCTTAAATACATATTAGCAACAAATATGTCTTTTCCTAACAGGTTTATGCATTATGTATCTCGTCAGAGGCAGCACAAGTAATTCTAACATATAATGAAGCATTACAACATGCATATCCACACCTGCATGATAAGTGTAGAACTTGGTGAAGAAGAAGTAATTTGAAGTATGAACACAATGAACAGATTCTCTAAATAACTACCTGCATTATTAGGTGCAGCTAGTCCAATTGGTCCTGCAGAAGCAGCAGGGTGAGGCACAGGTGCTGGATTCACCATCCATCCAGCAAGAGTGATAGGAAGTGCAGAGGGTGTGGGCTGAAAAGGCTGTGCATATATGCATAAGATGTCAAAAGAAATTAAAAAAAAATCCAGAAACAACTTAAAATTACTTGGGAGTTAGGACTTCTACAAACTAACACCATGAGAACCGAGTGGAGGAAAACCCCCTGCCTTTGGGATGGCACTCATTAAAGGATTAGTGACAGGGGATGGAGCTTGTGCACCGTTTGGTTGTCCACAACTGTGGTCTACAAACAGTGTTTTGATGTCTGGATTAGACCTGGGATTCTTACAAAGCTGATGCTGCCAATTCAAACTGCATTATATTAACAAGAACAACTGTCAAGAAGCTCAAAGAGGAAGGGATTAAAGAAGTTTAGAATCAAGAAACAATAATATAACCTTTGATTTATTAGTGTCCGCAGTCTTGAATTCTTCAAGGTAGGAAATTGAAGCTTATCACGGAAAAGGGGGTTAGCCTCTATTAACCTTTTTAATTCTGCAAGCATTATACCTCTAGCAGATTTGGTATCCCCATATTTAGACAGCTGCTCATTTTCTCTGCATATTAACATAAGCCATAAAATTGCATGAACTAATGAATTAGAGAGACAGAGATGCCAAAGTGATGCCACAGTGGACAAAGAATAAACTGACATCAATATCTCATTTATACCTAAAGTTTTCCAACGTCAACAGATGTGTAATTTCCTTAAAAAGTTCCTCATTAAACGCTGAAAACAATTTCAAGTCCTTAGTTAAAATCTCCACAGCTTTACCACGATCTTGCCTGCATTTATTTCAGTGAAACAAAAACAAATGAACTTACAACATTTCCCCTTTTTCTGTAACTCAATTCACTTGCAAACTTGCAAAAATGCTAACAAACAAACTAAACAACAGGATTAGACGACACTCTAAGCTTAACGAGGGGGAAAATGTCCAGGCGTCCAGCTTACTTGTCAAGAGCTTCAAGGTATTTCTGTTTTCGAATCTCAAAAAAATCTTCATGGAATATTTGTTATCATCAACCTTTGTAAACCCCGAGAGATACTTCTCTACCTCATCCCACTCCCCATTTGTCACCATTTCCTCAAAATATCTCAAATTGAAATAAAACCCTGACTCTTGCTCCAATCTGTTAAATTCAAATCCATTAACCAACAAACACAAAGTAGAAACAAATAAAATTCTTATTTGAAAAAACTGCAAATATTAAACCATACTTGTGAACAGTTCCTTTAAATTTCTCTTCATCAAGGAATTGAAGTATAAGAAACACGAGTTCTCTGCTGAGCGATGACATGATCGTAACTCTGTAAAAATAAATCAACAAAAAGAAAAAAGGCAAAGTGATATGAGCTTCTCATAAATCAATTACACTTCATAAAAAAAAACACAACCAAAAACCACTTAGAAATTATGATCTCAATTCAATAAATCCAACAACTCAAAACAATAATCCAAAAGTAATAATTAAAGAAACATAGAAATGATAACGAAAATTACCAGATTTAATTTCACAGATCGGGAGAATTTCTTTGGAGAAAGCGGTCGTTTCACTGCTTTCTCTTTTAGTTGTTGATTTCTTCTTTCTCTCTTTTTGAATGTTATTTTGTTTGGTGTGTGTGTGTGTCTCTCTGTGTTGTTTCTGGTTGAAGTATTTATACAAGGGAGGAGATGGTTAGGGAATTGAAAGATGAAAAAAGAGAGATGCAGACATGTTTAAATTAAATATCGTGATCAGATCGAGACGATACGAGATATTGTGAGAATTAAAAGTCAGAAACTCGATTGATAAGTAGGTAGACTTGAAAGTGATACGATATCTGATAAGCCATTTGACTTATTGATGCTATTAGCAGATATTAGCTTTTCTTGCCATTTGTATAAAATTTTATTACTAATTTTACATTAATAATTAATTTTATAACCATATAAAACTTCGGAATTTAGGGGTATATTAGATATGAAAATTGACTTTAGGACTTTTAATTGGATAATACACTTGGCAGACTTCTTTTACTAAATAATGTTTTGGGTAAATTACACAAATGATCATTCAATTATAAAGTATTGCGTTGTTAAGTCCTCCAACTACTAAAAGTTACAAAATAGTCCCCTGACTATAGAGCATTATTTTGTTGAGTTCTCTGACTATTAAAAGTTACAAAATGGTCATCTAACTATTAATATGTTTCAAACTCGTCATTTTTCATTAAAAAGTTGACAGTCTTTTGAGCTGGACATTAACATATTGATTTGTGATATGATAAAATTTGATCTTTTAATTGTTTGAGGTATATTTTGTGGATCGAGTTTCTGTTTACATTATATCATTGAGCCAATGTATGAAACATTATGTCATCGAGTCCATGCTTAAAAAGTAATGACGGTGTCAATACACATCGTCAAAATCATTTCTCAATCACTAAGTTAACGTTCAGCTCAAACGGCCATCAATTTATGAATAGAAAATGACGAGTTTGAAACATATGAATAGTCAAGTGATTATTTTATAACTTTTAATAGTAGGGAGATTCAACAAAGTAATGTCCTATAGTCGGAAGACTATTTTATAACATTTAATAGTTGAGGGACTCAATAAAGTAATACCCTATAGTTGGGGGATTGTTGAAACTTATCATGTGATCTCAATAATAAAAAAGGGTATCATTTTCTTAAAGATCCCTTATTAGAGCAATTACATATACAGAGTGTCTTTATACGTTGTTAATGACTAAGAAAATTATGAACACATTATAATAATCTAAAACTAATAAATAATAATAATTCAATTGTTGATAATACATAATTATTTATTTTTATATAATTCCATCAATAAAGACATTATTTTAGGTCTACGTGATAAAACTATTAGTTTGATTCGATTATATGCGTAATAAATTGTAAATTCAATGGTCAAATTATTAAAATATTAATCGTAGAAAAAATTATGAAGGTGTATGAAATTCGTTTAGTTTTTATACTGGTGCAAATAGACATGTGTATCTATATAATTATTTAATGGGGAAAAAAGGATAAAGTAAGCCGATAGTCCTTAACTTATATAAATCATTTTTTATCAATGTAATTTCAAAAATTATAAAATAATTATTAAATTATTACAAAAGGATCATCGAAACATTAATCATTATTAAGGGTTATGATGTGACACATTAATTTAATAGTTAACATTTGACTCATCAATTATAACTTAAATTTTATTTTTAGATTTTTATAATATTTCTATATCATAATTCTATTTTTTAAATTTTTAAAATGTAAAAAAATATTTAAATTTATAAAATATTTTATTTTAAATTTTATGACTCTTATTTACTCAAAAAGTCATGTTACAACACATGAAACTACTGCATGTAAGAGGTAAATGAATTGAGCTTGAACGAACAAGGTTATGTTCGTATTTGTTGTGGAATTCAGGTTAATTTCCACCAATAATAACAAATTCACTTTGAAAACTATTATCTAGGTGACTAGTGTGAAAACGATTATACTAAAAATCATCCCAAGGTAGATTCCCAAGAAAGAGGAAGGGTCACAATGGTCCCTCTTAAAACTCACTTTCCTTAGACAGAACTACCAATATAAGTAATTTTAATAGGACAATAATTAACAACAACTATACCCGAAAATAGCTATTAAATAGACATAAAAGAGAACACCAAAATTTAACGGGTTCGGCCAAAATTATGCCTATATCCTCGAACACTACTAAAATAATATTTCACTAATAGAGAAAATATTACAAAGAGAGAAAGAGTACAAATAGCCTTTAATAGTGAAGAAAGCTTATATTTGTGGGATGCTTAACTAAGGAGAATGAGGGCTCTATTTATAACAAAAGAATTTTTCCCCTCCTCCTTATACACAACCAATGTGGGACTTTGCCAAAAAACCAACAAATCTCCACCTTGGTAAATTCCACACACATCTCTCAAAAATCCAATCTTCAGTAGTTTCTGCAAACTCATCTTTCAATTTGTAACAATATTGACCAAGTCTAAACAATGTTTAAACTTGACCGCAGTTACCACTTTTGTCAACATATCAGCAGGATTCTCAGTGGTCCGAATCTTCTCGATTATGACTCCACCTTCTTATAGAATCTCTCGTACAAAGTGATATCGAACATCGATGTGCTTCGTCCTTGCATGGTAAACATGGTTCTTTGCTAAATGAATAGCAGTCTGACTGTCACAGTGAACTTTGATGTGCTTCTATTACATTCCCAATTCACCAAGCAACCCTTGAAGCCAAATTGCCTCCTTCACAGCCTCTGTAACTGCCATATACTCTGCATCTGTAGTAGACAAAGCCATTGTTGACTGTAAGGTGGGCTTCTAACTGACTGGTGCCTTTGCAAATGTAAACACATAATCAATAGTTGATTGACGCTTGTCGAAATCACCTGCATAGTCTGAATCACAATACCCAACTACACACTGACCATCTTGTTTGTCCTGCTGAAAGACCAAACCAACATCTACGGTGTTCAGAATATACCGCAGAATCTATTTCACAGCTTGTCAATGCTCCTTTCCAGGATCATGCATATACATGCTCACAACCCCAATTGCCTGTGAAATAGCGAGTCTCGTACACACCATTGCATACATCAAGCTACTAACAACATTTGCATACGGAACCTTTGACATGTATTCTCGTTCTGCATCATCCTTAGGTGAAATTGATGCACCGAGCTTGAAATGAGGAGCAAGATGTGTACTAACTGGTTTTGACTTCTCATTCATGCCAAAACGTTTTAGTACCTTCCTCAGATATTCTTTCTGAGACAAACAAAGCCTTCCCAATTTCTTATCCCTTGATATCTCCATGCCTAGAATCTTCTTCGCTTCACCAAGATCCTTCATCTCAAACTCCATGTTCAATTGAGTCTTTAGTTTCGCAATTTATGTCTGACTTTTGGAAGCTATCAGCATATCATCAACATAAAGAATAAGATATATATAGGATCTGTGTTGTAGCTTGCGTAAATACACACAATGATCATATTTGCTTCTTGTGTACTTATGCCCTATCATAAACTTGTCAAATCGCGTGTACCACTTCCTTGGAGATTGCTTCAAACCGTACAACGATTTTTCTAATTTGCACACCATCTTTTCTTTTTCAGCAACTTTGAATCCATCTGGCTGAGTCATGTAGATTTCCTCATCCAAGTCTCCATGTAAAAATACAGTTTTTACATCCATCTGAACTAGTTCCAAATCCAACTGCGCTACCAAAGCTAACAAAATTATGATGGAGGAATGTTTTACAACTGGAGAAAATACTTCATTATAATCAACTCCCTTCATTTGAGCATAGCCTTTAGCCACCAATCTTGCTTTGTAGCGGATGTTATTCTTGTCGGGAAATCCATCTTTCTTTGCATATACCCACTTGCACCCAATTATCTTCTTTCCCTTCGGAAGACTAGCTAGTTTCCACGTCTGATTCTTTTGAAGGGATTGCATTTCTTCATTCATGGCGATCCTCTACTTTTTATGTTATGAACTTTGGATTGCTTCAGTAAAAGTGGCAGGAACATCATCAATTGCAATTGGTGATGCAAAAGATACCATATCAGCATAACGAGCAGGTTGTATAATGGTCCTCTTTTCCTTCTGAGTGCAATTGATTCATGTTGCTGTAGAGGTTCTTGGGTCTGAACCTCTTCTTCATCTGACTCTTCTTCTACCATAGGAGAGTCAACATCAGTTTCTTTATTGGTTGGGTCAATTTTGCTTCCTTCAAACTCCACTTGTTTGGGAGTTCCATCTGTCTGCTCCAATTTTTATGAAGTCACCTTTCTCAACATGGTATATTCATCAAAGGTAACATCCCTGCTGAAGATTATTTTCTTTATTTCTGGACACCAAAGACGATAGCTTTTCACACCAGAGGTGATCCCCATAAAGATCGCCTTCTTTGCTCTTGGATCCAGCTTTGACTCCTTAACATGGTAGTATGCAGTGGAACCAAACACATGTAAGGAATCATAATATGTAGCAGGTACATCAAACCATTTCTCTAATGGTGTTTTACCACCAATAGCAGTCGATGGTAAGCGGTTGACAAGGTGAAAAGCATAGACCAAAGCCTCAGCCCAAAATTCCTTGCCTAACCCAGCATTAGACAACATACACTGAACCTTCTCCACTACTGTCCGGTTCATACGCTCTACCACCCCATTCTGTTGTGGTGTACTTCTGACAGCGAAGTGCCTGGCAATACCTTCTTTTTCACAGACTTTCAGAAATTGATCATTTTTATACTCTCCACCATTGTCTGTACGGAGACGTTTGATTTTTCTGCCTGTTTGAGTCTCCACCATCTTTTTCCATTTAAGGAAAAATCCTAGCACCTAATCATTTATCTTCATTGTATACACCCAAACTCTCCGGGAAATTCATCAACAAAGGTAACATAATACTGTGTTCCTCCCAATGAAGTTGTCTAGGAAGGCCCCCATACATCTGAATGAACATAATCCAAAATACCTTTAGTATAATGGATTGTTGTTCCAAATTTCACCCTCGTCTTCTTCCCTTTGATGCAATACTCACAAAAAGCTAATTTGCAAGCCCGAGCACCATTCAATAATCCTTGATCTATCAGTAATTTCAAGGATTTTTTACCAATATGCCCCAAGTGCATATGCCATAACCTAGTTGCTTCTGACTCCTGTTCATCAGTAGAAGATGACACTGCTGATGTCCCAACAATTGTACTACCCAGAAAGTAACACACATTGTTTCTTTTCTGGATTCCCTTCGTTATCACCAGTGCACCAGAGATAATCCTCATAATCTCATCTTTTTCCCTCACTTCTAAACCTTTTGACTCTAAGGTTCCCACAGAGATGAGATTTCTTATTAAATCTGGTACATAATGGACACTTGTTAAGGTTCTGATTGATCCATCCTGATTCCTCAAGCGAATTGAACCAATCCCAAGTATGTCAAGAGGGGAATTATTTGTTGTATAGACAATTCCACCTTTTAGTTCTTTAAAATCAAAGAACCATTCTCTATTGGGGTCATATGGTGGCTACAAGCTGAATCTAACAGCCATGAATTGGAACAGCTGGTTGATGGCGTAGCAGTGAATGCAAAATCTGAATTTGCATCATCATACTCGACCACATTTGATTCTGAGACAGTCTTTCCCCTTTTAGGTTTGCCTTTATTCTTTAGCCTGTGACATTCTTTCTTCCAGTGCCCTTTTTCTCGACAAAATACACATTCATCTTTGCTCAATCATGGCTTTGACTTCGATCTCCCTCTCATTCCTTTATTCTGACTCTTCGAACGGCCTCTAACAACAAGAGTTTCTGCTTCAACATTTGTGTTTTCTTGTTTGTCTTTCTTTCTCAATTCATAACTATACAAGGCAGCAGTTACTTCACTAAGAGACACATCAACCTTCCCATGAAGTAGTGTAGTTTCAAGATACTCAAACTCATCAGGAAGTGATCCCATCAACATCAGAGCAAGATCTTCGTCTTCAAAATTCACGTCCATATTCATCATATCAGTCATCATCTGATTAAAGCTAGTAATGTGATCATTCATAGTGGTACCTGGTACATAGTTGAAGCGGAACAATCTCTTTTTCATGTAGAGCTTGTTCTGACCGTTTTTCTTCAAAAATTTCTCCTCTAGTGCCTTCCACAATTTACTTGCAGAAGTTTCCTTAAAAAATATATACTTCTGCTCTCTAGAAAGATACGATCGAATAGTACCACATGCCAATCTATTGATCATCTTCCAACCTTTCTCCTCAACATCATCTGGTTTCTCTCCTTCAATAGCAATGTCTAGACCTTGCTGAAATAGGGCATCTAGAACCTCACTTTGCTACATGCCGAAATGATCGGTGCCATCAAAAATCTCCACTGCAAATCTAACATTTGTCACAGCATTTCTTGCGGATGTTTTTGTGTTGTCTGTCATTTCTGCTACAAATTCTATTTAATAGCTGTCAATGCGGAATGTCAATTACCCCAAGAAAATTTTTTCTGATGTGGAAGATCAGCCTAAGCCGCAACCACAGAGCATACTAAAATAAACCAAGAGCGCTGATACCAATTGTTGTGGAATTCAGGTTAGTTTCCACTAATAATAACAAATTCACCTTGAAAACTATTATCTAAGTGACTAGTGTGAAAACGATTGTACTAAAAATCACCCCAAGGTAGATTCTCAGAAAAAAGGATGGGTCACAATGGTCTCTCTTAAAACCCACTTTCCTTAGACAGAACTACCAAGTCAAGTAATTTTAATAGGACAATAATTAACAACAACTATACCCGTCAATAACTATTAAATAGACATAAAAGAGAACACCAAAATTTAACGAGGTTCATCCAAAATTATGCATATGTCCTCGAACACTACTAAAATAATATTTCACTAATACAGGAAATATTACAAAGAGAGAAAGAGTACAAATAACCTGTAATAGTGAAGAAGGCTTATATTTGTGGGATGCTTAACTAAGGAGGATGAGGGCTCGATTTATAACAAAAGAATTTCCCCTCCTCCTTATACACAACCAATGTGGGACTTTGCCAAAGAACTAACAGTATTCATTTGTTTATTTTTTAAGGTGTTCTTGTTCGGTTCATGTTCATTTAAATTTTTTATATCGTGTTCGTTTATTTATTTTTGAAGTTGTTAACACGTTCGTTTAATGTTCGTAAACGTATTCGTTTATCGTTCGTTTATATATTCAATTTTTAGTTTTACCATTTCATTTGCAATCTTAAGAAAAATGATAAAATTACACTGCTTAAACTCTTTAAAAACCCACAATTTAAATTTCAACTTTTATCATGTGTTCATTTAATATCTACCTTCACGAATATTTAAAATGTAAACAAAATAAAAGAAAAATGAGAACTAGATAAACGAGCTTGTTCGTGAACATAAATGAAGGACTCAATAAACAAGCTTATAAACGAGCTTGTTCGTGAACATAAACGAATGACTCAATAAACAAGCTTATAAACGAGCTTGTTCGTGAGCATAAACAAACCAAACACACATCTGTTAATGTTCGTTCGTTTATTAAATAAACATAAAATTTTGTTCATACTCGCTTATTTAACTTTACGAACGGTTCACAATAGTTCACCAAACACTCTGTTTATTTACACTCGTAACTACGTGTTCCGCTACATCAACAATTAACAATATTAGTCTTAGAGGTACAATAAAACACATGAATAAAAATAGATACATTTAACAATTAAAAAATAGAAACACCGCAGTAATAAACTTAAAAAATCATCTTAGGTCATTAAACATTGAAAATTTTCAAATTTAGCTCACTTTACAACTCAAATCTGTCTATAAGTTATATTAAATTATATGTTATTAAACTATTCAAAATATCCTTGAATTAGTTTACTTTCTTCAATAAAACCCAATATATATGTATTGTACTCGAATAAGAGAAAAGTAATTTATATCAAGAGCTTATTAACAATATAAGGGTACAATGTTTAAGAATGAAGGACTTAATTGGATACAAATTAAAATTTAAACGTTCAAAGTATAATTTCTCCAAAGAAATAAAGTCAATACCCATTTGATATCAAGAAAACCCGAATCTTTGACATCCCAATTGATGTGCGATAAAGGGAAATTGAAAGAAAAAGACAGAGCAAAATATCGTCGAGAATTAAAATATATCGTAACGATAAAAGAGATATCGTGTGATTCTTTTTTTGTGCCTCTAAATTAAATCAGATTTTATCGTGATATGAGTTTTTGTATTTATTTTCTCTCTCACACGAGACGCTCCTCTTCTTAAATTTGGTGTGGGTTCCACTGACAGAAACAGGTTGAAACTTATACTTTCCTTTTAGTTTATCTTTATTTTTATATAAATATAAATTAGATAAAATCAATATTTAATGTGAATTAAAATTTTGTTATTATAATAAAATTATTATGGTAAGGATGTTGTTATTTTTTTATTCATCCATTCATAAACATAATTTTAAGAGATAAATTTAATCACATGTTAAGTTATATAAAATGATAGAAATAACAAAATTATCTCGAAAAATAATTAATATATTTGATATATATTTGTTTTGATAGATATAAAAGAATGAGACAAATAAGGATTAAAAATGAAATATAAGTATTATTATTTGTTGATTTTTCTAATAGGATATTTTGAATTGAACAAATTTAAAAATCAAAACGAACAAATTTTGTAGGACAAAAGGAGTAAAACTTTGCAAATCTTAAAAATTGACAAATTTTTATCATTTTACAGTCAACATGTTAACGTCTATATCGGATAATTGTCAATTTTTTAACGGAAAAAATGAGTTTGGAACATATGAATAGTTAAGTGACCATATTGTAACTTTTAATAATCGGATGACTTAATAAAATAAAATACTATTCTATAATTATGAGATTATTTTATAACTTTTTAATAGTTAAAAGATTTAATAAAATAATATTTTATAATGGGAGGATATTTTTGTAGTTTACCGTGGTTTATAATACTAGGGCCGGCTTACCTTTTTTAAGTGATTGACTTAAATTTTTCCAAGTAAACAAACACTTATTTCAAAGGTATATTTTATTATAAAAATGTTTTTAAGTACCACTTCGGTCACTTTCAACTAAGATTATTGAGTAAATAAACTTTAATTCTATTATTCTTCTTTCCACTTGCTTTAAAGTTTAGGATCATTAGCTATGAAAATTAGGATAAATTATATAAATGCTCATTGAACTTTTCAGGCGCTTGCATATAGGTCCCCAACTTTTAAAACTTGCAAAACAATCCTCAATTTCATTCTAAACCTCAAATTCCAAAATAATCAAAATAATATTTAGTTAACCAAGATTTCATGTTAACCAAGATTTATATACTTTTTTTTGATGTTTTGATTGAGTTGTATTCAGTGAAAATTGATTGTTACTGTTTGATTGAGTTCATGTGCAACTGAATGGTGGGGTATGCATGTGTAAATGATGCCAAGTTCATGTGAAAATTGATTGTTACTATTCTGAAAATTTATAGATTTAAGTTCATGAAAAAAATGTTTCACATTTAAAGTCCCAACAACCAATATTTAAATAGCATCAATGTTTACAATATTTTATTCAAACTCAGTACCCAATACACATGCAACACAATCTAAAAAAACAATAAGAAATTAGAACTCAATATCCAATACCATCAAACGTCATTTACACATGCATACCCCACCATTCAATTGCACATGAACTCAATCGAACAGTAACAATCAATTTTCACTGAATACAACTCAATCAAAACATCAAAAAATATATAAAAAAAATATATAAATCTTAGTTAACATGAAAATCTTGGTTAACTCAATATATTATTTTGAAGTATTTTAGAATTTAGGGTTTAGAATGTAATTGAATTATTTTGGAATTTGGGGTTTAGAATAAAATTGAGGACTATTTTGAAAGTTTTACAAGTTGGGGGACCTAAATGCAAGTGCCTAAAAAATACATTGATCATTTATATAATTTACCCTAATTTTCATAAATGCAAAGGTGAACTCACTGCCACGTTAGCATCTTCTAACGACAGTGTAACATCGGAGACCATATTGCAAACGGATTAAATGTTTGGAGATTGTATTGCAAGTTTTAAAAGTTAGGGAACCTAAATGAAAGCTTCATAAAAGTTCAGTGACTATTACTATATTTTACCCTAAAGTTTATTCTTCAAAATCCAATTTCATATTATTTTCTCGGAAAATATACATATTTTGCACGTGAAAATTTTGTTTATTCTTCTTCAAATTATTAAACGACCCCAACCAAGGGCAGAACCATCCTTTGCGAATGTTTCTTTAAGAGATAAACGATGAGTTACAAAATTTTATTATATTTTTATAAATGAAAATCGATTCTTTAATTATATAATTAAGAGATAAGATAAATAACCATCTCATACACTAAACATTTTTTATTATTCACATGTGAGGCATTAAACCTTTAAATAAAATCAAATGCTAGAATTTTTTATATTTACAAATAAAATAAATTGATTGAAAAAGATTACAGTATAATGGATCTTAATCCAAAATAATTAATTAATGAATCAAATATAAGCAATGAAAAAAACACCCAAATGCACATTAGAACGAAATTAAAGCCCACGTATTATTATGAAATTCATGTCATGGACTGCCCCATCCAAATGCACAAGCCCACCCTATTTTTTCCCTACACAATTCCAAGAGAGTAAATTATAAAATTTTATGTGCATAATTATATTCACATTTCATTTAGATTAGATGATTTTTGATTTAATTTAATTTTATCAAATCGATCTTTTATTTTTAAAAATCTAGATTTGAATCCGATCATATTAAGTTTTTTAAGGATAAGATCAAATTAGATTGGGTTCGAGTTTAAGATGAAAAAAAAGATATGACCCAATAATATTATAATAATCTCTCAAATATTTAAGGATAATTTTATTAATATCTCTTTCGATTTTATCTTTTTAATTAGATCATTATTTTATCTAATAAAAATAATATATATATATATATATTTAAGTTGGGTCGGGTCGGGTGTAGAGCTTCATCAGAAAAATTGAATCGAATTTTGAATAAAGGGATCCTTCTAAACTTAGGTCGGGTGCAAGCAAAAGAATTGATTTTATGATCAAATTAGAATAAACAAAAAACCCCATCCAAACATCCCTAATCACAAGGACAATTCACGGGAAAATGTCTAAACTTTCAACTGATTAATATTTTAGATTTTACAGGAAATAAAGGGTTAAATTGATATATATATATATATATATATATTACAAATAGTCATTCAAAATTCAAGCAAAACTAAAGAGGCCATGAAGTTTCTTTTTAGAACTGGAAAAGCTTAAACATGGCCGATACTTTGATGTTGGACGTTGTTGTTAGCATCTGCTTCGAATTAACTTGATGCATTTCAAGGAACGAATGAAGGTCCTGAAAATAACCCACGTTTCATTTTCCCATCAGTTCCTAGGTAACCAAACAACAAAAGGAAAATACGAAAGAAAATAATATGTACCTCCAGGGAACATCTTCAGCTAGCAACCAGTCACCTTCTCTGTCTTGATAAGCCAGTTTAAAGTTCTTCCGCCAATGCTCGTCCGCTGTCACAAACCCAACATGAGAGATTCATAGTTAATTCATGGTTGAAGTTAGTACTGAATTAACCAAGATTTGGGTGTTTAGTAGGATGGCAATTTTACCCGATTGGATTCGACCAAATCAAACTTTTATTTCAAGAAAATCGGATTTGGATTCTATCGGGTCGGATTGAACATTTTTCTTAAGTTGTGACCGAGTTGTGTTAGGGTTTAGGAGAAAAAATCCAATCCAACCTGATATAATATTAAAATTATCTTTTTTTATTTAAGGATAATTGCAAAATATATCTTTTTATTTTAATTTTTTAAAAATTAGATGTTTATATATATTGAATCAAGTCGAGTCAAATATGAGTTTTAACCTAAAAATTAGATTTAGTTTTATATCAAATGAGATCCTCCTAAACATAAATTGAATAGAATGAAAGACTTCAATTTTCATAATGAATTCAAATGGACTAAAAATCTGAGCTAACCTAATCAATTATCATCCTAATATTTATAGATATGAACATAAAGATGTTGGGTTTGTGAAATTTTAAATCTTTATATAATTTAAATATTTTATTTATTTAGTTATTTATTAATTAATGATTTAGCTATACACTCATTAAATTTTGTAATTTTAAATTTTTTTTGCCTTCCTAGTTTTTTTTAGGTTTTATCCTTACTAATTCATACCAATTCATATCACATACTTGACTTTGGTGGATGAATCTAACGGAGACTTTCTACCTACACAAAACTTCGAATTCAAGACATACTTAAATAATATTAAACTAATTATCACTTGAATCAGTTCATTTAATTCGAATTCCTAAATTTTAATATAATTTTCTTAATTTTGCGTTTCTAACTTAAAATAGTGTGTTTATACACTTACATATGTAGAACATTCTCATCAAGGTTGCTGTAAGCGACTCGAAAGAGCGATGGACACTAAGGTCGATTTTCCTGGTAATTGCATTCCCTTCCAGTTTCACTTTCACGTACGTTGAATTTAAAGCCCTAACACCGCAGTTATTCTTCGCCGCCACGCGATTGGTATTTGCTCTGCCATTATGTACGCGGCGGCGTAGCTTATTCCGCCAGGCTTTCACCGGCGGCCACCCCACTAAACCCTCATCGTCATTGCTTTCAAACAAAAAGATTCAACTAAATTAAACCCCATAAACGAAGAATTCCCAAACAATATTAATATCAAGAGAAGGAAAAAGGAAGGTACTTCAGAATGGCAGAAGAAGAGTTGTCGTCGAGCTCTTTCGGGTCATCGTCTTCATTGGGTTGGTTCGTGTCCCAAACCAAAAGATGCAGCGTTTTAGGAACAACTCGACTCTTTTTTCTGCCGCCGCTACTGCTGCAACTGCCTTTAACATTAGAGTCAAATGGAGCTTGCATTTTGAAGGGGAAAAAAGGAGTGGTTGGAAGAGCAAGTCCCAGTTGGAGCTCCATGCACGACGAACGACAAAAGCACAAAGATTTGGTCGAAAATAAAATAGGAAAAAGAAAGGTTTAAAAGAAGCAAATGGCAATCGGGATTTGAAGAGTGAAGAAGATCTGGGGATTTTGAATATATAAGGTGAAGCGTGAGATTGTGAGATTGGGACATGTAGGAGACAAGGCGGTGAAGTGGGTCCAAGCTTTGCTTACCTTTTAGCCGACCTATTTGTCCTCACCGTTTTCTGTTCCTTTGCTAACAACACTGCCAAGGCTTTCACGCGCATCAAAACTGGGACTTCACTTCGGACGGTAATTTAACTCGAAATTGTTGAATTTCGAATTAATTTGATTTAATAAGGTGATTTTTTTAAAAAATGGTTCGTTTCGGATAAGGTGAAGGGTAAAAAAAAATTGATCTAACATGATAAGAATATAATAATGTAATTTCTTCAAATAAATTTATAGATAATTATTACAATATCGCTTTCTATTGATTTTTAATTAAGTCTTATGTTATATTGGGTTAGGTTGGTTTGATTTATACTTTAAAAATTAGGGTCAGATCATAATCAGGTGAAAGATATATATTTTTGGAATCGGTCTAAGTTCGGGTAAAGTGTATAAATTTTTTGAGTTAGACCAAGTTAAATTACAACACACCTAAACATAAAGGAAAAAAAAAGAACAATAGTAAAATAAAAACTTAAACATAAAATAAAAATATTAAATTCAAAGATAAAAAAATGAAACCTTCCTCAAACGTCAAAACAACTCAATAATCTTCATAAAAACGTCTTATCTACGTTGAACAAGACACTTTACAAAGTGATAAAAGAATGATAGATGAACCAAAATATCTAAAAATAAAACAGAATAAATATTTTATTTAATTAATATTTAAATTAAAAAGAAACTAAAATATTGTTAATATATTTAAATCCAATGTGAAAGTTGAATGAGCATGCATGTTTACGGTTATGGATCCATAATTTTTTTAAGATAGATACATATGTATTTTAAGTTTAAATAAATTGATTAATTATTTAATTTATTAATGGAGTTTATCTTAAAATTTTATTTGTATTTATCAAAATTAAAAATTTTATATTATTATATCTATATGTTAATCCTCAAAATTATTTCTAAATCCATTGTTATATATTCATGTGTGAACCACACTCGTGTAGGGAGAGTGAGAAGCAAAGGCTTGAAGACAACAACACGGACTTGAATTTCCCGATTAAGTTACAAAATTGATGGTCAAACAAACGGCCGGGGGTACCTTCTACAAATTCATTTTTATTCGAATTATTGATTCATTTATTGATTGTCGGTTGATCTAGATTATATATCAATAAAAAACTATTATAGAAATCATTTTTTAAAAAATTATAATGTTAAAATTTGAAGCACATAGAATCTATTATCTTATATCATTAAATCAATTGACAATTAGTTGAATTATACATATATTTTATAATTAATTAAATTACACGAACAAGCAACCATACAAGAATTCCTTAGAGAAAGACTAGAATTGTGTGACTCAAATGCTCTTTGATCGGACCCGTAATAGTTAACAAGAAACTCGTTGAGATTAGAGATTAAAATCAGAATTTATGGTGGCAAATAAAATTGATGAAGAGTAGGGAACTTTGTTTAAGTAGATTACTTTCTATGCAAATTTATTTTATAAAACGTAAAATTTATCTATATAAATAAATATTGGGAATTAGGATTTAGGACTAAGTTGTTTAAATCTTAAATCGTGTTCATAAGCTTATCTTCTTATACTTTTTTCTCAATATAATAAAATTTTCTTTTCTTTTATCAGTAATTTTTTCGAAAGAATTGTTCATGTAAAATTTTAGTATTCTTTATTTTACGATCATTTTACATTTGTTATTATCATGATAAGTGCTTTTTAAGAAACAATTTTAAAAAAATTTCTCACTTTATTTTAGTTCAGAAAAATTGTGGAGAGTGCAATCCCCAGCAGAGTTGTCTTGTAAAAAAAGAAGAGTTTGTCTTTGTTCATGTTTGAAACAAAGGACATGTTCCCCTATGTGCTTTGTTTGTGCTATGTTTGGTGCTGAATCACAAGCACAAGTGGGTACAATTTTCGACGCACATGTATATTTTAATTCACAACTTTATCTTGCCTTAATTTAACAATAATATATAATCCCAATACCACGGAATTTGGCAACATTGTCCCCCCTCAAACCCAAACCATATTCCACCCATGGCTAGTGCACAATATTAAGATGCAACATTGTCCCAATACTAGATTTTATGAGTATTATTGAGTTAAATAAAAAATGGGTAGTCGAGTTTATGAGTATTATTTTATTATCTTTTTTGAGTTAAATAGATTTTATGAAATTGAACTCAATTGAATTGAATATATTTGTTCAAAATTCTGTTTAAATTTAATTGCAATTATTTATAATGTTATACTATTGATTGATTCTAATTCAAACTACCTTCTTTAACGGCATGCTATATATATTTATAATGTGTAAGTAAGATTTGTAATGTTATTTAAAAAACCAAAAGTTATAATAATATGTTTATAATATTTTTTTAAAGAAGATATTTTGACGATAAAATATTGATGAGTGTATGAAGTAGTAAATAAATTAATGAGAATAAATAATTTACAAGAGTTATTGTCAAAGTACCAAATTAAACAAAACACAAATTGGATGATTAAATTTAAAAAATAAATTTATTGTAAAATAGAGAAATTTAAGTTATACAAGTATTTTACTGTGGTTGACATAAGTTTTACTTTCTAATTTCCCGAGTATTGTAATTTATAAATTCAAATTTGATTTAAATTTGAAATCTGGAGAAAATATTTAAGTTGACTCGTGTAATTTAAATAATTTGACTGATAATTAATCTTATTTTAAGTCGACTCAAATTGGGTAAAGTACACAAGTGGTCTCCCGACTATTAGATATTATTTTGTTGAGTTCTCCGACTATAGGGGTTGTTTTGTTGAGCACATTGACTATTAAAAGTTATAAAATGGTAACTCAACTATTCATTATCTTCCAGACTCATCGTTTTTCATTAAAAAGTTAACGATCGTTTAATCTTGACGTTAATACGCTGACTGAGATATAACAGTCTTTTGAGATTATGAGATCATATTTTATCTTATCTCAGCTAGCAAGTTAACGTCCCACTTAGACTGCCATTATTTTTTAAAATGAAAAATGATGAGTTTGGAATATAATGAATAGTCGAGTGATCATTTTGTAACTTGTAATAGTCAAGAGATTCAATAAAATATTTTTTTATAGTTGAAGGATCATTTTATAACTTTTAATAGTCAAATGATTCAATAAAATAATATCTTGAGACCATTTATGTATTTTACCCAATAATTTTAGTCATTTCTAATAGCAAGGAGAGCGATGTTCAAGGAGGGACAATCGACGCATGCCGTGGTGCAATGGTGGCCGGTCAACATCTAATATTGGTCCAAGCATTTAAAGGGAGTTAATTACAAGGGAGACAACGTGGACCAATAACTTTTTATGAATATTTAGGAGGTTGACAAGACATTTATCATAATATCTTTGGGGGGCACGTCCCTTGTTAAAGTCAAAATTTTTAAATAATTAAATATGATTATAAAATAATATACGTTTAAATTGAGAAGAAAACATCAGATAAATGAGCCCAAATCACTCGGGAAGAGTTGAGATGAATCTGAGTTGCTTGTGGGGTTGGGTTTGTCTTGTTGGCCTATTTTCAGAGTATAAGTGTAGGTGAGGGAAAGTCTATCCACTAGGTTGTTTGGGACCTTGATATTTCCTATGGGGTCCCCAAATCTCTTTTGGACTTGAAGAAAAGCACAAAAATATAGCTTTTTAGTAAAAACAACACCTTCACGTCAAGATATTTTTTAAAAATAATTTGCTTCTATGCGTGTTGTGTGTGTTTATATATTGATGAAAACAAGTGTGGTCCGTCGGTCGTTAGCAGTTTATCCATTTTGGATATTCAAAAGGATATGAGTATGATTAATCAATTAATATTATTTGATTTATGAGCGTGAAGAATTTTAAATAATAAAAAATATATATTATTAAATTATTAAAGAGAATAATTTCACACATATTTTCAACTCAGGGGTCCTTTTCAAACCAGCCATGTCTTGTATGTAGGCCTGTAAGTATCCAAGTTTTCATCTTAAATGGGTTTGTGTGTTTTCGACAAAATTTTACACTAATTTTCCCTTTAAAGGGTGAACTTTAACTCCAAATATCAGTTGGGTTAGTATATTGATAACGTTGTTGGTCCATGAAGGGTCCATAGACCATGATTTAGTAATGTTAGGTATGACATGAAATCAAAAGTAAAAAATACAAATGCAGTAATTAAAATCGGCAATGCCATTTTTTCAAAAAATAATTAAATAAGAACCCATTGAGTGACATCGATAGTTAAAGAGTATTATTCTTTTTTTAGATCCTAAATTCGAACAATTGCAGGATGTATGTATTATCAATGATTAAAAAAAAATTATAAACATATAATATCTTATAATTACCTAGATTATTAAAAAATAATAAATTTTAGAAAATTGGTTCAGTGTAATAATAACAGTGGGTGGGCTGTGAATAGACATATTAGCTTTTGCTAGTGTTGGGTCAATAAAGTGAATGCAAGAAAAGAACCCTCCAAAAATTAATGCACGGGTGGAAGAAGAATCCTATGTATGAAATTCAATTCATATAAAAAAAGATATTACAATTAAAAGTAATTAAAACATAAAATAAAATTTTTAATATATATAATTAATATCATTTTTAATAGAATGTTTTTAAATTATCTAATTCTCTTAAATTAAAAGATAATATATCATTTCTCTTTCATATTTTTCCATTAGTAAAGTCTCGAAATATATTTAAACATAATATATATTTAAACATATGTCTCTAAATATTATAGTAACAAAGGTAATGATCTCCTTTCACTTTCAATTTTCTCTTCATCAATGAGTTTGTTTCTTACAAACCATAATGCCTAGATAAGACAATTTAGGAGGATTATAAGGTATTATTTGTTCTAAATTTTTTTAGTTCTATTACAATACATATACGCTCTGCAGATAGAGCTATTCGAATCTGAATTTCCTAGAAAAAATAACATTTTCTTTAATCATTGCAGTTATGCAATGATCGCTTGTTTATCAATAAAAAGTGTATAAAAGAATCTAAAATATAAAAAAAATTCGAAAATTTCAAGAGATGACTGTGCCAACCTACCTATTAATCATTCGCTGCATTGGAAGCTTCTTTATTCACAATCCTCTTGGCTGACATTCTGCACTATTGTTCCCAAGCTTCGCTTGCCCTCATCTCTCAATCTCTCTCCCCCATTACTCTTCTAATATGCTTCCTTATTCTTTTGACTGCATGTATTTTCTCAATTCCAGCTTCATATACACTGCATTATGCTAACCATTTTGGAGTGCATTTAAGCATAATGTTTTGATGATTTGAGAGAGGAAGATTGGTTAATAAGCTTTGTTGATGGAAATATGATTATATCGATAGCAAGTAATTTACCTTTTTAGTTCAGGAGGAGAGTTATTATCCGCGATTAGTATACAGTATCATGACAATTCTCCAATAATATTGGTGTTCAAAATATGGGGAAGAATTATGAGCTGGAATAAATCTTAGAAGAAGAAATAATATTGGTTATAGGATACAAAGCAACTGAATTTACGTAAGAAACTGAACTTAATTTAGAAATCATATTGAATCCGAAGGTAAATCTCTGAAAAACGGCTTACCGGGTGTGAATTTGGCAAAATAAACTTCGGATTCGGACTCAGGACATTGAAAAATATAAAATAGGGCTTTTCAAAAATTTTGACTTTTTTTGTCAAAGTCAACGGTTAGATCAGTCAAAGTCAATGGTCTGATCGGTCAACGATCAATTCTGATCAAAGTCAACGGGTCGGGTCAGGCAGACGAGTCGATTCTGTTCAAACCGGATTGACCAGTTCAGGCCGGTCCAGACCGACTGGACTGGTTCGAGAAGGATCCAGGGCTGGAGACAAGCCCCACGCGAACTCGACGACGCGTGAACCGACGAGAAGAGGTCTGGTCGATGGCTGATTCTTCCCAAAATCATCCACAAAACATATCAAGCAATAAACAACTCAAACTTCAGTCCCAAACCATCATAATTAAAATAAAACAAATGATCGAAACCCTTACCCACGCCGACGACGATTAATGACGGTAATGCTTCGACCCACGGGTCGGGTTTTAAGAGGAACTGACAGGGTAACACGATGGGAAGGGCGATGAGACTCAAGGTTGGCAAGAACGACTGGAATCGGGGAGAGAAGCGGCGACGACGAAATGAATTCCTCCCTTCAGTTAACGGCATTTGACGATCTATCTGGGTCGTTGACGACTGGGGATTGGTCATCAGAGGACACCGGTCATGCTAGTGGCATTGGAGTGCGACAAAGGTGGCTAGACGCCAAGGGCATGGGAGCCGGGCGAGGCTTCGAATCGGGGGGGAAATTAGTGTTTTGAGTTGTTAATTTGGGGTTTCTTTAATTCGGGTTGTTGATCTGTTTATAAAAATTGGTAAATTTGAATTTAAGTCCCTAAATTTTCCTGCACTTCCTAAAACAATATGTAAACTTTAAAATTTTACAATTAAATCCTCAATTTCTCCCGAGATACAACTTTAATTCGATACTTTATATTTACTAAAATTTAACCCCTAAATTAGAGTGTGACAATTGGAGTTTATATACTGGCCTTTTTTGTGTATATTTGTGTGGATCCTAGAAACTTCATTTCCATTCATAGGTCAACAAATCAACTGTGGGGTAAACTTTTATAATTTTAGGAATAGAAGAATTTCAAGAGGGCTAAAAGAGATTTTCAATAGAAAATAAATAGAATTTTTTTAAAAAATATATAATAATTTTAAATTTTTAGGTATCGATTACCCGGTCTGCCCCCTCGGTCCATATATATATTAATATAAAAGAAAGTTGACGAAATGCAAATGTAAGTAAACCACTTTTGTTTGTAAAGAAAATGGGAAATCTTTTGAAAATCATAGCCTTTGTGGAAAATGATTTTGCAGAATAAAGGAAATCTCAGAAAGATTCCGAGATGGAATGTGATACAAATGCACAACTGATGTCAACATGCATTTGTTGCACACTCTACTCTTTGAAAGTGGTTTTAAGAATGGTATTACATACCGTTGAAATTGAGGTGAATCAGGCTGACCCTGTGCAGGCTCATCTGCAAATTATAACATTTTTGACTCTTCATTTTTCTTGAAATGTCCTTACCGAACGAACGCAACCATCGCATTCGTTTGAAGAGTATGTAGATTTTAAGCAAAAGCATACTAATGTCAATGGAGAAGCATAATGCAAATTTCCAACTCAGTAAGAAATTAGACATTCAGCTAGTAGCTGCAAATACCAGTCTCTGAAATGGGGGGGTTTGATCTAATTACAACAGCGGGAAATCGCGAGGAATGGTGCCCCGAGTTCATGGTTACCTCTTCCAACCCTTATGCCTCCAGCAATATTGTCTTCACACATCGGAAAATGCGATCGTGGCATTCCAAGCATATGTTTTCATTTGATAGTTGAGCGAATGATGGCTGGAGGAGTCGATTTCGGATCATCTACACCTCTGTTTGCCGGTATTCAAGGGAGAATCTCTGATGCTTTTGGAATGAGTATTGGACAGTTGCTGAGATCCCTCTGGTTTCTTTTTTCGTCTCCCTTGTTGAGATAGACGAGTGTGGTAGGATAAGATGGCAAGATCATTAAGATCCTGCAATGGAGCGAGAACTTTCATGACTTCGTCCATCGTAGGACGGGATTTCGGGTCCCGAAGGAGGCAACTGTGAGCTAATTGAGAAACTTTCTGTACTGCTTTAAGAGAATAGTTCAGCTCCAAGCGAGGATCCACCAGTTGGTAAAGCTTTCTCTTGTCAGCTAAATATGGTCGAGCCCAAGTAACAAGATTCTGCTCGCCACTAGGCCGCTTTTTGTCCATTGATCTCCGGCCTGTCAAAATCTCAAGTAATACAACACCGAAGCTGTAGACATCGCTCTTCGACGTCAAGTGTCCTGCAAAAAACAATCCAAAAAATGGCACACCATGGTTACCTTCTATCCATGGAATTTGATGTATGATCATCTTGCACAAATTCTGATACCTGTCATAACATACTCGGGTGCGGCGTAGCCATAGGTTCCAACAACCCTGGTAGAAACGTGTGTTTTGTCTCCTTGAGGACCGGCTTTCGCGAGACCGAAATCCGAAAGCTTTGCGTTATACTCCTGGAAAACAAATCCCATACTAGTGATTCCATACTAGTTGATACAATCACCTACATTAATCCAACAAATTTACATACCGAATCAAGTAAAATGTTGGATGTTTTGAAATCTCTATAAATGACCGGTTCTGGACCACCATGGAGAAAGGCCAACCCTTTTGCTGCCCCAAGTGCAATCTTGATTCTATTGGACCATGGAAGAGGTATTGTCCCTTTGCGAAATCAGACAAGGCAACATCAGCCGGTATAGTCGGCGAATACCGAATCGGAGAAAACTATATCAGCAACTAAGTTGGTTTAGTATCACAGTAAGAAACAACGAAACTCACTTCGAAAAGATGGTTTTCGAGGCTTCCTCGGGTCATAAATTCGTACACAAGCAGCCGTTGATCGTCTTCGATGCAGTAACCGATGAGTTTAACAAGATTAGGATGATGAAGCTGTCCGAGAAAATCAACCTCAGCCTGCATTAAACAAGAATCATTCAAAGTTAAACCTCTCAGGTTTCAGAATTCCACCACTAGTCTCTGACATTGAATCTACTAACCCAAAGCACATATTTTTTCTACTAACCACCCATTCTCTATGGCCTTGTAGACCATCTGGCTTCAAGCTCTTGACCGCAACCGTGATCCCGGAACCGGGTTTCGCCGGAGCTGTACCGTTTTCCTCAATCCACCCTTTGAAGACATAGCCAAAACCACCCTCCCCAAGTATGCTGTCGGGTCTAAAGTTCACGGTAGCCGATCTCAGCTCCTGAAATGTAAATTGGAGAAGCTGGCATGGAGATTTGTTATCTGATGGCGGTGGTTCAGGATTATCAGATGAAAGACCAGCTTCATTTGGAGGGTAAAGTTCTCTGTTACTTGCATTTAGATACCTTGTTTCAGTAGCTACACACAGGGGATTGGATTACAAGTCATGATTTCATAACAGCTAAAGAAACAACATAAATTCAATTTGAGAATCATTCAAACAACAGAAAATACCAACAAGAACATTGGCAATTTCAAGACAAAAAGGAGGGCAAAAGCTGAAGAGAAATACCATTATCATAAACAAGACTAGTACGAGGAATGGTGTTAGCTGAGTCACGAGGAGCAGAGGACTTGCAGACGCTGCGTTTCAAGACAGACCAACAGCCACAGTTGTTGTCTTCCATGGTGAAGTGTTGAGTTTGGAGACAAAACTGTTAGCTTAGTTAATTCAAAAAGAACATGTCTCATGGGATGGCACTATGATTGCATGAACACAAGGAGTAGAAGAAGAAAAGAGTAGCCATGGGTAGAAAGGAAAGGAAAGGAAAGGATGAAGGAGATAGAGAGAGAGAAAAGAGGAGGGAAAAAAGAAGGAAAGGGAGATAGCAGCAAGGCATGAATTGATGATCGCCATAAACCATCATTGCAAGTGTGTACAAAAAGAACTTTTTTGCCACCACCTTTTCTTTTCTTTTCTTTTTGCGTGGGGATGGATGCCCATTCCTCTCTCTCTCTCTCACTCATTATTTAATTTTGGCTTAATACTTAAAATGACCCCTCTACTTTAGTAAAAAATTCATTTTTTACCTTTTTTTTACTATTTGACCAATATAATCCCTTAACTTTCAATTCGCTATATATTTAGCCCTTTGGCATTTTTAACTCTTTCAGTTCTCCTTCACAAATTGTGTCTCCGTTGTCACTCTTCCGTCTTTTAAAGTCTTTGGAAGAACTCTTTCGTTGATTGAATTCTTCGAAGAGTCATATCTTCCAATAAATCATACACAATCTTTTGAAATGATCTCTGATAGGCTCACGTGTTTTTTCAGAACTAAATTCAACATCTGAAGATCATATTCATACACCCTATCAATTTATGAATAATTATTATGATCTTAAACTTAACACCCTTCAATAAATGTCATTATAAAACTCCTTATGAAAGATTGAGAATGACTTATTCTTTTTTTTTTCTTTTCTATAGAGAGGACACCATTTATTATCTTAAACCAATCATCTGTCACAAATCTACCAAATACGATTTTTCGACCAAATTAAAAGGCGTGAATCTACAATTTACCATCAAAATATCTGGAAATAGTAGAAGTGACAAAATGATATTTTACTAAAGTATAAGGGTTAAAACAAGTAATAAGCCATTAATATTTATTTCCTTTTGCTTTAACGGGATTACCAAAAACTAATTCATTAATCTAAAGAGAACGAATAGAAAACATTTGACAACTAATTAATATGCTGAAATATCAACTTTGATTCTTTAATTTTATTAATCATGGGATGTGGTCAATGACATTGATCCCCCACTAACTTTGAACGTTCTATCTTAATTTTTCTAATTAATATAGTTTTTATTGTGGACTTTATATGAAGATATATAAATTATATGGTCTACGGTTTCGAATATCTAATAATGTACACAGTTTGGTGAAACATTTAGAGACCAATAGTTACTCTCTTTCATTGATTCGGATAATATTTAAATTAACATAAAGATGTTAAATAACGAAAATAAAATAAACGCATCACCTAAGACAATATAATAACTAATTAAATAATTAAATTGACAAACTCTGTTTTTTTATTTTTTTATTTTTGGTAACAAGGCGAAACAAGCTGCATTAGCAATGGATCAATCTTCTCCTTCATGCAGCCATGTCGAGGTGGCGGAGGCTTTGGATTTTATCTTGTGGGTGTTGCAGCACCGAGAGCCCTCTTAATACAGTCATCCCTCAGAGTTAGAGGAGCTTGCATTTGTTAAACAAAATAAATTATTACATTTCATTATAATATAAGTACGCAGATATTCTAATCTAATGTAATTATTAATATTATATATTATCACACTTTAATGCGAGTGTTCCAAAAAATGTATATATTATAATGCGAGTGAAAGTAAAAAAGAACATACAAATTTATTCAATAAATAATTATAATCGAAGTGAGTGAATTTTAGATGCTTTGTATATTATCTAAAAGTATGCAAAAACAAAAGGCATCATTATAATACTATCATTTAAAAATGTAAAAATATTTTACTATTTTTAATTGAATAATTACTTAATTAATATATGATATTAATAGTATGTTGTAATTACAAGATAGTGTATGTTAATAATTTTATTCATTAATTGACGACACATACTTTACAAACGCAATAGCTCGAACTAAATATTTCTAGAAAAAATAATGTTCCATTCTATCGCCAAAGTCACTTGATAAATTCTCAATTAAATATTTAAAGTTAGTATAAATATTAATACAAATATCTTCAATAAAATTCATACTCATAATAAATATAAGAATGATCAAATTTAATTTTAAAAAAGTTACTTTGTTGTGAAGCAGTGATGCCCATCACACCCCACCGAGCCACAATGGGTCACTCCACTCAAGCTCATCATATTTACCAAACAATAACAAGATATACTGTTTTGGGATCTGCAAAAGTTTTGGGTCGGGTTATTTTTTTTAAAAAAAATTGGGTTCGGGTTGTGTCGAGTTCGAGTTCGAGTTTAAGATGAAAAATATCCGACCCGACTTGACTCAAAAAAAAATATAATTTTACATTATATATTTAGGTTAAGTCATTTTTTTATTATTTCGGATTGGATCGAGTTTTTAAGTTATATATCGGGTCGAGTTCGGGTCGGATGAAATCTTGTTTTGGTCGAGTCAGGTCTCAGGTGGAGGATTCCTTGATCTCGGGTCGGGTGGATTAAAAACCCGACCCAACCCGACCTATACACAACCCTAGATGTCAAATATAATCTTGAAGAAAATAAACAAAAAGAACAATCAAATGATCAATAAAAAAATGAAAAACATACTAAAAGGTAAAGAAAAACATGTCAGACATAATTATCAAAAATTAAAAAATATATATAATATAAAAAATAAAAGAAAAAACCTAATAATAAATGATCAACATTAAAATTAATACCACCACCTACCAAATAAAAACCTGAAAAAAAATAAACAATGTTGTGAAGAGACTTCTACTACTATTTATCCCTCATTTTTTACATAGAATCTACTATTGATAGAGTCAGAAAATTTTTATTATGAAGCTTACATAAAAATTTTGATTTGACATAAATAAAACTATAATCACACTTATTTAGAAATTAATTAATAAAAACTTGAAAAAAGAAAACAAAAGAAGAGCTACAACCGGATTAGGGGGCTGCTTAAAAGTCTCAAAAGATTTGACTACTTATCTTGTAAAAGTTTTAAAGAGCATAAAAGAAAATAAGATAAATTTAAGGCAAAAAAAAGAAGAAGATAAATGTTGAAAGAAAATAAAAAAAATTAAAGATTTTTTGTGATATTAACTTAATGGAGAGAGATTAATTTATATTCATATAAATTAATTTTATAATATAGTATTTAAAAATTATAGGTTAGAATTTATCAATTGATTTTAATGATTAAAGGGAATGTTGTTTTCTCTTGAAATATCGAATTCGAGTAGTTATGTCTACATAATAGTAAAATATGTGTATTGCCAATTATTAAGAAATATTACTACATTTGATGTATCATCTTTGAGACATACTTAATAAAGAAGATCTTCTCTAAGGTTAGAGATAGAAGTTGCGCCTTTGTATGTGCATAAAATTTCTGTTGTAAGATTTATTCACTAAAATTAGATATATGACGTAAGTCGATCAAGATTAATTAGGATAAAGTTCTAAAAATTAGGAGGGAAAAAAAGTAAAGAAACACTTGATCATCATGGTGAATTGGTGAACCGCTTGTGAAGCATCATGGTTCCTTGTTAGGCGTCATCATCATCGTGGTTGTGAAACAATCCATTTTTTGAGCTTTAATAGGAGGGAAGATTGTTTGAAAACACAACATAATGCAACAACAACAACAAAATCCCATTGATTGACGTGCCTTGACCAGTCCAGGCTCAACAAATCTTTGATTACTCACGTCTAACAATCAAAGCACTCAAGTAGTTGTTCCTGAATTGTTTGTATGATATTTTTTTTAATAAGTGTATGAAATAAAATTTTATGTTCATTTAATAAATAAATAAACATAAATAAAAACGTGTCCAGTTTGTTTATATTCATGAACAAACTTATTTGAAAGATAGTTTATTGACTCATTTATAATATAATTTATCGGATTCTCTTTTTCTCTTTATTTTTTTATATCTTAAATATTGGTGAAGATACTGACCAAATTGAACACAAGATAAACTTTGAAGTTCAAATTGTGAAGTCTAAGGAGTTTAAGGACTAGTAGCATAATTTCACCATTTATTTAACTTGCAAATAAGGATAAAAGATGAACAAACATGATATCGAACATATAAACGAATATGTTCACAAACGTTAAATGATCCAAACATGAACTCCGTCAAAAATAAAATAAAAAATGAATACGAACACGATATTAACAATTTAAATGAACTTGAATTAAATATAGATACCTTTAAAAAATAAATAAACGAACATAATTACAATCCTATTCATTCAATCTCAATTTATTTGCACCCTTTAAGTTCAACCCAACTCCCTTGCGAAAGCGATTAAGCTGATTATGCAGGAAATTGATTATTACCGACGACAAAGATATTTCGTCGCTAAATTTGAAATTAGTGCTATAATGAAGCATTAGTTGCCATTGTTTCTTTTAGAAACTTGACTTTGCTTGGCCTTTAGTTTTCATATCCAACAATGATTTTTATTTTAAGATTGATGAATGGTGTTTATAGCCTTTGGTTAGTAATTATTTAATACTGTCACTATAAACAGTCCACGTTTTCTTATTCAAGGTAGTATTTTTTTTATTTTAGACATAATTGGAGATGGCAGCGGGTTGGGTTTATGTTCAATTCGATATGACCCGAAAAATATATATTTTTCACTCAAATTCAATTTAACTCGAGTTTTGAAATATAAGCTTGACCCGACATAAATTAAGAATCTAATTTAAAAAACTATAGAAAGAATATATTATAACAATTAGGGTGCGTTTGGTTCATGAAATGTAAGATTACCAATGGGAATAAAAGATTACCAGGGAATAGGATTACTGGGAATGTTGTATTTTGTGTTTGGTTGGTTTAGCAGGAATGTAAGATTACCGTGTTTGGTTAAAGGAATAAAAGATTATTGGAATGTATATTTGAACAAATTGTCCTTATTATATTTTATAATATTACAAATTGTAAAATATTTATATATTTTATTTAAAAAATTAAATTAATAATATTTATATAATTTTTTTAAAAAATTAAAATATAAAAAAAGTTTAATGAAAGGGTAAAAAACAATTTAATCCCTGAACTTCATATAAATTTTAATTATATTTTTTTTGTAAATCTAAAACAATATAAGGATAAATTTGTAATTTAACCTTCGTAGAATTTTTATTATTCAATGACAGAAGAAGGATATTTTTGAAAAAAAAATAAAAATTTAAGGGCATTTTAATCCAAAGCGCCAGTAATGTTACAATACCTAAGGGAAGGGAGGTAATGACATTCCCAGTAATATACCCCAAAAAATCTACTATTAGTAATAAAACATTATCGAGAATGAGATTCCCGGCCAACCAAACATGGGAATGTGAGATTCCCATCTCATGGGAATCCCACAATCCTTGAACCAAACACCCCCTTATTTATAAATTTATATAAAAAGTTACTCTGTCACTCATAGATTCGGTCAGGTTTGAAGTTTTTCACTCTCTATCTAGAACCGAACGAAACTTTTTTTTAAATGAACCTATCATATTAGATCAAGTCGAAACTCATCGATATCACATTAAATTGTAATACCTATATAATATTATAATCCTTAGTGACACCTTTTGTTCCAATTCCAATTATTTTCACATAATATAAAAAAGACAATATATCGTTTTATATAAAGTATGAAGGGTTAATTTTAGTATAAGGATCAAATTTAAAAAAAAACAATAACATAAATATAAATTAAATAAATTAAAATATCAAAATTAAATTAATAACTTAATTTGAGGGCAGTAGACTTCGCTTTCATCATTCAGCAATCTGCTGAGCCCAGGCCCAGGCAGATTCTCTCGTTGACATTCCTCTGTCCTGACTTTTGCATTTCACCAAGTAATTGCCATTACATATATTCCAAATAAACTAATTACATAAATAATATTTAGTTAACATAATTTTCATTACACATGCATTATTATAATTAATATTTTTTTATATTATTATATCATTAATTAAATAAATTAATACTCTAGATTGATCAATTACTCTAAATAAAAATATTACTAAATGAATTGTACTATCATAATATAATGGACGGTACACTTAATCTAATGAGTTATACAATTAATAGTCTAGTTACAAATTTGATCTAATGAATTTACGAAAATAATGGTAATAATTTATATGCATTGATCAATTTTAATTAATGTAATAAAAAAGTTAATAAAACAAATTACTCAATTGATCATGTAATTATTGATCAAATTAAATTGATATTAGTATAGAGGTAATAACATTCATAGACAAAAGCAAGATTTTACGTAAAAATGACTGACTTGAAAAATTTTAAAAGATAAATATTATCAATAAAAAATACAAATAAAATATCTAAATATATAAAAATTTAAAATTTTTAAAGGATAATTGTATCCACTCGTCTTGTTTTGATCCATCTCTCATGGTATTAACCTTATTGGCCTACTATTGTTGTTTTGAAATCAATTATGTGTATTGTTTATGATCAATTGATATACATGTTATATATATTCATATGTAGGTCAAAAGATTTCAGACCATAGTTATGAGGATCGCTACTGCCTCTAGATTCGCGATCCATTTTATAAGTTTCGTAAATTGGGATATTTACATTTCGGGTCCATCAAAACTTATTTTATTTTATATGTGAATTTAAATAAACCATCAGAAATTAGATTAAAGGATATGTATCACGTTTTATCATATAACAATTTTTTTTAACGCTCGTTATAGATAGATACTTAAAAGTTTAAAGGACATAATATTAAATATGTTTTTAGTGAAAAATATTTTAGTCGTTAGCTTATGATATAATTTAAACACTAACTTTTATATTAAACCTAAACTCTACGAATAGCTTCTGACGAGTTTATATGTACCACATCCGATCGTAAGTGCAACCAGATTTCTTCATTTCTTTGCTTCTACTATTCAAATTGGACATGAAAGACCAGATGATTTTGCTTCAAAGTTCATGCCATATATATGTACAAATACAAGACATTCATATATACAGACACAATAACTAAAAACCTCGACCAATACAGAAGTTGTCACAAATCTCAGATGGTAATCAAAGGGGTTGTTGGTGAGACATTTTCAATATCTAATGTGTCAGAACCATGTTCAATAGGATTAAAAAAAAAAGGAACAAATCCAACTAGACAAGAGGAGTTACCTACTTGTCTTTACATAAATGGTGTAATTCTGAATTTAGTCCCTCTTCTATTACAAAATTTGAGATCCAATCCACTTTCTTTAATTTATCTCAAATTTCAGCGTAACGGAGAGACTAAAACGAGAAATCATTTGTGAGAGAAAGAGGCCTTACTTGAAAGCTTTAATCATGGAGGTTAGCAAACTGGAACAAATCCAGCGCCGTTTTTCAACATCTTCTTGAATTCATCAAAGTTAACCATTCCATCACCATCCATATCAACTTTCCTTATCATTGCTTTACAATCTTCCATCTTCTTCCCTTCATTCAACCCCAATGAACAAAGCACCGAACCCAGTTCCTCAAATGAAATCAACCCATCTTTGTCTTTGTCGAACACATCGAAAGCCTCTTTGAGTTCATCTTCTTCACCGCCGTCGTCACCACCACCGTCCCTAATCTCTCCACCGCCACATAAGATGCAGAACTCATCGAAATCGATCAACCCGTCGCCGTTGGCATCAGCTCTGACGACCATGTCTTCAACCTCTTTCTCCGTCGTGAACAGCCTAATATTCTTGAGCGAATCCCTCAATTCCTGCTTCGTTATGAACCCGTCGCCGTTCTTGTCGAAGGTGGCGAAAACCCTTTTCAGCTCCGCCTTGTTTGAATCCGAATCACTCTTCTCCTTCACCGGAATCATCACCTTGGGTGTGTTATCAGGGAAGAAAGACTGAAGCCATGCATGAAACTTCTTGCGGGAGAAATAAAAGTAAACGTTAAAGAAGCCGGCTAGGAAAAGAAAGGCCAGTAGCAGAAGAGATGTCACCATGTTTCTTGTGAGGAAGAAGATGCAGAAAGAAGAGCTAATACAAAGAAGAAAAAAGGGATTGTTTTTTCATATTATCTTAGGGTTGGTTGGGGAAGACAGCTTAATAACAAAGAAAACCTTTTTTTCCGGTCTAAAATAAAAGAAAGAGAATCAAGAGAGAGAGAGAGAGAAAGAATACGCGGAGTTTGGTGTGACCCACAAAACCGCGTGAACTGTAATAACTATAAATAAATAAACTCAGTGATGTAGCTTAAGTACTTAAACGAGAGATCTTCTACAAATTTATAGGCCGAAATGTGGTTTTGGTCCCTATACTATATTAAAATTTGGAATTTGGTATCTATAATTTTTCAGGGGAGGGGGAATTGCATTTGTATTTTTATATGATATAATTTGACATTTTTATTATTTTTAATTTCATTATTGATTCCAAATAACTATCTTAGAAATTATAATATGTCAGATTTTCGACCAATCCTTTCAGAGAAATCTACCTCCTCTGTTTAAACTTGAACTAGAACTCAACTCGAGTTTAGGGAGGTCATGTCTGACACGAAAATTAACCTAAATTTTAAAGTAAAAACTTACGTATGATCTGATCTAACATAAATATAAAAAAGATCTTATTTTTATTCATCAAAATAGAGACATGATTAAAAATTATAGAGGAGAGTATTATAGAAATTATATCTAAATATATGTAAGAAAATTATACTATTCGAGTTCCACCAGGTCAGAGATTTTTTTTATCATAATTTCGATCTGACTTCACCCCTTATAAAATTTGATTCGACCTACCCAAATTTGATTTTAAAAAAATGACTATATCAAATCAAGTCGAGCCAGGATCCATCAAATTTGGATTAAATTGTTATCCCTAAACTAACACCATTAACTATTTTGATTAAAACCTGTGATTTTTCTTAATACATTCTTTCTAATTCTAAGAAAAAAACAACATTAGTATTTTAACCGAAATAGTTATGGTGACTACAAGTAGGGGCAAAGCCAAAAAATTATGTTAGAGGGGTAAGATAAAATCAAAAAAATTTGAGGGATCAAAGCTAAAATATTTTTTGTTAAAAACTTTAAATAGCTTAAATTGAACTATTATTTTTTTTGGAAGGACCAAAGACAGAAACTTTAGTGTTAAAATAGCTTAAATTGAGTTATTAAATTTGTAGAGGGGCCTAAGCTAAGAGCTTTGTATTAAATTAGCTTAAATTAAATTGTTAACTTTTTGTAGGGTCAAAACTAAAAAATTTTGTATTAAAATAGCTTAAATTCAATTACTAAATTTTTAGGTGGGGCTGAAAGCATAATTTTCATTTAACTACAGGGAAATGAGGACTAAATTGAATTATTAGAACTTAAAAGGGGTTAAAAGTGCTGTTATATCATAAAATCAAGGGGTTAGAACCCTACCCGAATCCACCATTGACTTCGGGGACTAAATTTCAAATTTGAACATGCTAGAGGTCATAATCATAATTTGACTAATTTTGTAAATGAGAGATAACTACATAATGATATTTTATTAAAAAACATTTCTCTTTCACTAAATTGTTTAGAAAATAAATAAGATTTCCAGTATTTGTTTTTATTTTTGGGTAAAGTACACAAATGATCCATTGACTGTAGGTGTTACTTTGTTAACTTCCTCAACTATTAAAAGCTATAAAATAATATCCGCTTATAAGACACTAATTTTTAAGTCTCCCGACTATTAAATGTTACAAAATGGTCACTTGACTATTCATATGTTCCAAACCTGTCTTTTTTTTTAAGAAAAAATTAACAGTCGTATGAGTTGGACGTAACTTGCTGACTGAGATGTGATAAAATCATATTTTAATTATGTCTATTAGTATTGTTGTTTTCAAGCATTGGCTCGACGACATAATGTAAACGGAGACTCGATTCACAAAAGACACCTCAAACAATTTTGAAATCATATTTTATCATATCCCAACGAGCATATTAACGTCCAACTCAAGCGAGCACCAATTATTTAACAAAAAATGATGAGTTTGAAACATATGAATAATTGGGTGACTATTTTGTATCTTTTAATAGTAGAATGACTCAACAAATCAACACATTGTAATTAGGGGACTATTTTATAACTTTCAATAATAAAAAACTCAACAAAGTAACTATAGTCGAGGGACTATTTGTACACTTTACCCTTTCTTATTTTATAATGACAAAGGCCTCGATTAACTCGCTAAACAAATATATATAACTAAAATTAGATCAAATTCTACCACGACGGATTGATTGATCCACAAACATCGGATTATAGATTGGTGATCCAAGATGACGATGAATTAATTGGTTACAAAAATTTAGAAAATTTAAATCCAAATATTTTTATCATCTTATAAAAGAAAATTATATAAAAATTGGTGTCTTCAACTGAAAATTTATATGTTTTCTTGGGTAAGACCAAAGAAATTGAACTAGAAACATATCATTGCCGATAATCTTCCCTCGATTCAATAATAAAATTTTAATCGAAAAGTTGTTCATTCAAAAGTACATTCACTTGTCGACTGATATTCATTCGCCTCTTCTTTCCCTTCCTCCCAACTTCTACAACACACTTCGTCATTACCACAACAATATAGTCTGATGAAATGATACGTCACCGACGATCAAAATAGCACGCCATTCTACACACTAAACATAAAGTATTGCACATTTAAGCATTAGAGCCGTTCAAAAAACAATAATTGCAATGTTTCATCAAAAATAGCTTATTACACACCTGTAACACTTTAATGATTAAATCTTAGGTCAAATTACTTTATGGCATCCATCGATCAGGCCTGGTCCTGACATTTTAAGAGTCCTAGGCCAGAAGATGATAACAAGAAGACAAGTGGGGGCCCATACTTAGATTTTTTACATCATTAAAATGGGGCCCCATTAAATTACTATATTTTTTAGTTTTTTAAATAAAAAATTATGTTTAAAATATTTTTTAATTATTGAGGCCCACTAAATTATCATATTTTCAAGTATTTAAAATAAAAAAATATGTTTAAAAATATTTTTTAATTATTAAACTTAAAAAATAATTTAAAAAATGGGCCCCTCCAAGCTTAGGGCCCTAGACAGTCGTCCCCCTGGCCTATGCCCAGGGTCAACCCTGCCATCGATTAATGGGGGACGAATGTTATACCCTGTCAAAGGTCCTTCAGATATCACTTATGTGCCTCATATCCTTCAGAGGACCCAGAAACATCTTTGAATCTTTGAAATATAGGGAACTCCGACAGACATAAAGAGAATATATCTAGAAGAAGAATCTCAAGTACTTAACATCTCTTGGAAAGCCGTGACCTATTAACATGCCTTTGACATACTACCGTGAACTACAAGAACCAAATCTACTACCAACATATACATGTAGTCATAATGACCCTACGCCTAGTACTACCTCCCAGAGTCACTATAAAACCTCTTGAACAATATCGAAAAAATGAAGACAACCTAGATACAACTACCTCAACCTCATTTATTTCTTCTTATGGAGACAAAATACTTTGACACCGACCAACGATTGATCTATCACCCGCTATTACGACTCTACGCCCAAATCAAAAGAAGTGAACCACTTACAATTGTCACAATCTATTTGATTCCATCAACACTATCGTTGCTAATCATAATTTTATTATAATGATATATGATAAAACATCTTTATATATTTACTACATTGAGATCATATTTTGCCAATTTACTAGATTTAGAGGTTTGATTTTTTTTTTAATATTTCATTTTATTAAATGAACCGATAATTTATAATTTTATAATCACTTTAACTAAAGTTTTTTTTACCAAATCCTATATTGTCTTTACGTAACAAATTTATAAATAATGACTTTTGGTGGACTTAGAAATAACGAGAATGGAGGGTTTAGGGCCACCAAATCCAATGAATTTGAGATTTTCCCTCACAAAATGGGAATCTCCCAATTTCAACATCAAAGTTTGATACAAAGCTACAATTACCAATAATTTTTTAGATGTTAACGAAATAAATAAATATCAAAAGAAACGACCAAGGCGGACAACCCTATAATTTAGGACCACTTTTGTCCTTGCTTTACATGTGTCGTTTTTTCCATTCTCTAAAGTTTTTATGTCGGAGAAATGTTGTATTTATGTTGCACTATATTTTAATTATTTCTCTTGTTTATTTTTATAAACGGCGTACTTAATCACCAAACTATCACTTGAGTTTCATTATGATCATCTAATTATTTTTTCTTTAGATTAAGTACATTTGGCCGACTGACCAAGTTACTCATATTTGTTCATTCATATTTCCTTATGTCATGAGTTATAGAACCACTAGGAGCACTCCCTTTCTTTCCCCTAGAGTCTTCCCTTCCCTAAGGTAGGATTAAGATTAGATTTAGAAATTGTAAAAAAATATCTTTTTTTATAACACTAATGTTATATATTGGTTTCATTTTTGTCACTCCCGTTAAAAAAGTAACGGAGATGTTGACGTATCACCACAAAGTAATTTCACAATATTATTGAAAATAAATAGAAAAATATTATGTTAACAATTATGTTAATTTTTAACCGTGAATGACCCAAACAAAATCAAAATTATAATTGAGTAAACAAAATGAAAGTAAAGTTAGTGACTAAATACATAGTTTACCCCTTTTTAATGATCCGTTTCCGATCATAGTATGCAGCTTAAGTAGACCTAAATAAAAAAAGGCATAATTGTAATAAATTAATTAATCAAAAAAATAATTGTCAAAAAAGCTTATAACATCGACTAAATAGTCACTTTGATCCCTAATATTTTTTTGAAGCATTTTAGCCCCCAAAATTTTATTTTGATGCAAAAAAAGTCTTTCTATAGATGAAAATCTTTAGTTAACAATCGGTTAACACTCTAAAATAAGGATTTTTGGTCATTTTACTCTAAAATAAAACGTTGGGAGCCAAAATATTCCAAAAAGAATATGAATCAAAATGACAATTTTAAAAAATGTTAGAGGGCTAATTTTAACATTATACCAATAAAAAGATATAACATAAAAATGAGTGTTGACTTTTGGAATATATTCTTGTTGGAGACATATGCCGTGGAAGATCCGGGAAATTGGTTTGGCAGCATCGGATGCGTTGCTTTTCTAGGGCAATTCTTAAGTGCCCTTAACTTCAAATTATTCAATTCTGATTCTTTGTCTCTATTGCCCATTATACATCTATTTAGACTGCATCTTTTGTATATTTAGGATTTCCTTCTTTTACCCTTCTAAAAAATCTAATCATTTTTATTTTTATAATTTTCATTCTAAATTAATCTAATTTTCTAAAAATATTTCTAATTCCATCCTAAACTATGACTTGGATTCTAAATTAATCCTTAAACTTTTGATTTAATCCCCAAATTCACTCAAATATCTAATTAATTTTAGACATAGTTTAACCTAAATTTTATTTTTTTCCCAAACATATAATAATATAGTGTTTGAAGATTTAAATCTAATCTTTTTATTTTTAAAATTTGAAGATTTAAATCTAACCATTAATATGATTAAATTTAACTTTACATCTAATTTGGACATAAATTAATATATGTTTAGTAAGTGATGGGTAGAGATGAGTATAAAAATTAGATTCGTCGTAGGTGATGGTACATATGTGAGTATTGTATTTGAATATTTATAGTTTTAGAATGTATCTGATATATTAAATAACATTATAATGTGAAAAGAATATAAAGAAATATATATATATCGTATAGAAACTCAAACAACTCGATTCGATTCGAAAAAAATTAAAGTTAAATCTTAAATAACTCGAATTTTTTTATTCGAATTGATCAAATATTCATTCGTTTGAGGACTCGTATAGATTATGAAAAAAATTAATTTTAATCTTATAAACCATGAATGAGATAATTTTAAATATTTTACCTGTAAAACAAAAATAAAGATAAAAAATCTTATGAGGATGGATGCATTCCCTCAGGCCTCACCCCAATCAACATCTCCACATGCATTAGTCATATCATAATGAATGTGCATTAATTCTCTTAAACTTGGGGTTAATCAAGAACGTGATTGCACGCCTGAAATTAATTATGAACTAAAAATGATTGGATTTCACTTTTAAAAATTATAAAGGCTAAACTACACCTTTCGCCATTAAAATTTGAATAAATTTTTACTTGGGATACTGGAGTCTCAAAAGTTATTTTATAGTCATTAAAATCGATTAATCATAAAATAATCACTGTGTTGATAACTCACGTTAAGTTGATGGACGTTAACAAAAAAGCTTAATATTTAGGTTGGGTGGTTTAGTTTGTTACTCCCTCCTTTAGCATGTCAAAAGTATAATCATAGTATTTTGATATTAAAAAATGGAAAGGGTTAGTTTTGGATAACATGTGTTGGGATTTTCGGAAGCTCGAATCGACAACCGGAATTGCTTGCAAAGAGGGTCGGGATCGGTTTTTATGTTTAGGGAGTAAGGAGATTAAAAGATAGAGAATTGCACAGCGATTTAGAGTGGTTCACTTGCACTACCTTAGCTCCTCACCAAGGATTTTCCAACAAATTCACTAATTTGTTCTTTCTTTTGAGGACAAAGAGTAACCTTACAAACTCTCTAGTTTTTCCGGGCTAAACTAGAACATTTCCCTAGCTTTTACACGGGATTAGCTAGAACCTTTCCCTTTTACAAAATGATAAAAGAAGTAAACAATAAAACCTCTCTAAGGTAGGTGTTTACAAGATTGAGCTCACAAGAACAAAATATTTACAAGAGAAAGATGAAATAAGAATGAAAAACTCTTCTCTTGTGTTTGATTACTTGGATAGTTTTTGTCTTTCTTTTTCAAGTGTCCTTAGCTTGTATTTATAGCTTGAAATGTGTTTGATGTCGTATATAACCGTTGGGGATGTTTTGGAGCCGTTTGGGGATGATTTTTCTACTCAAAAAGGTTGCCCATAACATGGTGCATCGGTGCACTATCATGGTGCATCGATACCCCTTCATTAAATTCAAATAAACTAGCCGTTGCAACCTTCGTGCATGGATGCACAGCAGGATGAATCGATGCACAACAGGATGCATCGATGCACTAAGTGCATTCAAAATGGAGTGCATGGATGCACTGCATGGTGCATCGATGCACTAGTGGCAGGTGCATGGATGCACTGCAGGGGTGCATGGATGCACTGCAGGGGTGCATTGATGCACTGCAGGGGTGCATTGATGCACTTTGACACCCTTTAGCATTTTTGCTCAAATTCGAATTTAATGGACTTTGAATTATTTTTGAAACCTTTTTAAAACTTTGAATAAATTCAATTCAAGTCCAAAAACATTTTGCTTTAAATTTGTTATATCGAAACATAATTCAACAACATGCTATGGTCTAACATATCCAAAGTGGTTTAGAATTTGTTTAATTTTAGATGTAGTTTTTGAACCTTTGAACAAAAAAATCTTTTAGGAATGTTAAAATTTATTTATATTTATAGAAATAGGATCAAAATGATGTAATGTATAAGGGTTGAGGATTTTTAAGAATAAGGACTAAACTAAGATTTCTTTATAGCTAAGGGGATAAAGTTGATATTAATCCTTTTTGTTACCCTCGAGATCCAAATTAGTTTTCATTGTGTGGTAATTGGTAAAATAAACATGACACGATTAAAGTCCAAATAGAGTAGGTGCCATGGGGAAATGACACTTGAGATTTCGGCATTTAAGCTGGAAAACCTATGGCCCATATATTCCTTATTAAAAGAATTGTCAATTATTTCTTATTTTAAATAAAATTAAACACTTATTTTTTTATCGGTATCTTAGTCGTTACAACAACACGAAAGATGTGTGTGTTGAGTGTACTTAAACGAATAATTTCCCAAATTAGGATGGTAATTTAAGCCAAAATTGATAGAGTACGACATGATCCAATCTGATAGGATTGGGTCAAATTTTATATATGGATGAGATTGATCGGCTAGGTTTGGGTGGAGAGTGAAAAATCTCTAACCCAACCAGATCTGAAATTAATAATATAATTTTTTTCATATAAATTTATAGACAATTGCTATAATACTCACATCTCTATAGTTTTTAAATTAGGTCATTATTTTATAACGGGTTAGATTTATACTTTAAAATTTTGGGTCTGGTTGGATTCAGGTGAAGGAAATATGCTTTTTGAGTCAGGTCAAATCGGGTTCATGATATATATTTTTTGGGCCGAGTTGGGTTTGAGTGGATGATATATATATATATATTGGGTCGGGTCGAGTTAACCAAAAACTCAGTCCGACCTGACTAGTTGTCATCCCTATCCCGAACCCGTTAAGTGGCTTCAGTGGTTAAGTACTCTTCCTTAAAGGTCCATGGGTTCGAGCATCTATATCTTCAGGGTGTATATACGTTGTCAATGATTAAAAAATATTATGAACAAATACTATATTATAATCACTTCAGACTATTTAAAAACAATATATAATTCCCTCTAATTTACATATTTAGGGTAGTTATAATGAGTTTAAGTATCATCAATACTATATATTAAACTCCAAATTAAGTTAGTGACATGAATTATTTCAACACTAATTCAGTTTAAAAATAACGAAAAGTACTTTAACGTATAATAAATATTATTTTCTAACTTTTTTTTCTTCATATTTTTAATGAAATAATAGTATTTAAATGAAACAATTAAAAATCATTACTTAAAATCAAATACCATCATTTATTTACTAGTTGATCTAGCGAAATGAAGTGTTAGATTTATAAAATAACATTCATGACGTAAATTCTATTATTTTAATGAAGTAATCCGAACCAAGACAATCCTCTTATAATAGTTTTATAATAATGAAATTTATAATAATCAATTGATAAATCAAATATTATTCATCATACAATATTGGTCGAATATAAGTGGCCATACAACAATTTAGGAGGGAAAGAAAGAGATGGATGGATGGTAAATTTACAGTTGAGGCTTTGGGCCCATTTCAAAAAATGACTATTGATGGTGGGCCTAATTTTATTTTAATTTCACTTAAATTTCTTTTTTTTAAAGAAAGAAAGAAAAAGATTTCGACAAAGAAGATGAAGAGAGAGAAAATTACAAAATACAATTTTTTAATATAAGGTTAGAAAAAAAAAGGCAGAAATCAGTTGATATAATTTTTTTTATTAAGAACGTAACCTTTTAATTTAGATAGAACAACTTTTTAGATTAGATAGGTTATACAGAAAATATTACATTCTTCATAATATTTTTTATTATCAACCTTAAATCCGTACAATCTAACTTTTTGGTTACAATAAAAATATTAAAAATTTATATAAAAATTTAAATTGAATGTGATGACAATTTAAATTAAAACCGTTTTAAATTAATCTTAAATTAAACGGTCGTACGTCGAACCATCCCAAGGAGGGCCATGTGTTCGTAAGAGGTGAACAGGCTTTTAAACGAGAGTACAATGTCCCACGAAACGGATGAAGACAACCTTTGCTCTTCGCCATCTCCATCAACTCTCCCTCCCGTTTCAACGTACGCCTTTATTCTTGCAATGCTTTTACTTCATATAAATCTCAACAATTTCGAATAGAGATAATTATACAATACCTCCTTAAATTATAATTTATATTTTAAATTAATTTTTAAATTTTCTAAAATTTTATATTATTTTTTAAAATATGTCTTTTATTCTAAATTAATTTTTAAATATTCTAATCTCTTCTCTCAAGCTATCAATATAATTTTACCTTAATCATATGTTAACATATCATTAACTCTATTGGTTAAAAAAATTTAATATGTTTCTGAAGGTCATGAGAATAAAAATTCTTATCATTTAAAAAAATTTAAGACTTTCAAAACAAATATTTTTTTAAAAGGACGGAGATTCAATTCTCAAGACCTTAAAAATATATTAATTTTTGTTAGAAGCTCAAGAGTTCAATTCTTGTGGCCTTAAAAACCAATAGAATGAATGACACAGTAGCAAAAGGAACGAAATAAAACGAGATTAATAATTTAAGGACATATATAGAATGCTTTAAAGTATATGATCATTTTAGAATGTAAGCCATAAAGATTGATATAAAATATTTTAAAATTTAAGAACTAATATGAAAGGAAGGTCATAGTTTAGAGACCTTGTGTACAATTAACCGTTTTGAATATGATATATGCATAATTCTATTAAAACAATTAAAATATGTACCACTTTAACCAATAATCAGTTGGTCTAATGGGATGAAACACTAGATGTTTTAAACAATATCAAGAGTTTGAACCTTGATATTTATGAATGGAACAAAATGGATTGAGAGAATTATCCCATAATGGACATCTACAAAACCCGATCTAAATTAGTCGACCTCTACATGAATAAACAATATGAATATACAATATATATATATATATATATATATATATATATATCAAAATAAATATAAAATGAATAATTAATATTGTCAATACTGGTGTTATAAAAATATTATTTGAAAAATACATGAATAGAATGTGATAAAGAAATTGCGTAAGATCTAGTTTCACATGCCCCGTTCCATTAACGTTGCATTAGGATGGTCCCATTTCTGCGTTGTGTCGTCCACATAGCTCAAGTTAAATAGTAGTTTGTTCTTTTCTTTTCTCTCCCTATTTCGTATCTCTCTCCTACCACACGGTTGGGTGAGAACCATCCACTTTTTTTTAATTTACTTTTATTGGTTTTTCTTTTTTGATAATGAAAGTTCCTTAATTATCGAATATCTTCTCGTTGATATACAATAGATGAAACAGTGATTTACGATAATATAGACGGTAAGAGAAGAGATGGTTTACGATTTATGATTCACCCTTTATGATTTAGATAAATAATCATTGATTAGTTATAGAGAAAATAACTTCAATGACCGAAAATACCTTATAATATACGATTTTAACCAAATTTTTTTAGATTTGTAAAAATAACCAATAAATTCGCAACGCGAACTCCTATTTCGCAACACAGTTTCCAAATTCGCAACTCGAACATGGAAATTTTTGCAACGCGAATTACCGATATAGGTAAACACAACTATTCGCAACGCAAATTTCGCATATCGAATTCGTCAATTTCGCAACTCAATTACCGATATAGATAAAAAACGGTAGAAAAAATCCGGTAAAAAATCCGAATTCGACAATTTGAAAACTGAGTTGCGAATTTGACAAATTCGTATTGCGGAATGTAAAATCCCGTCTCTTAAAGAAAAAATTAAATGACATAAAATGCACTGGAGTAGTTTTCAACCTGAGATATCCCAGTTGCTAAGTCCACGTATGAATCACTCAGCTAAACCTACGCCTGTAAATGAATGAACAAACACGAATGAGGGTATGTTCATGTTCGATCGTTAGTTTAACTTTAACCAAACAAACGAACTGTCGAAATGATTTTTTCTTTAAGAGGCGAGATTTTACATTTCGCAACACGAATTTGCCAAATTCGCAACTCAGTTTTTAAATTGGCGAATTCGGATTTTTGACCGGATTTTTTCTACCGTGTTTACCTATATCGGTAATTTAGTTGCGAAATTGACGAATTCGCATTGCGAATAGTTGTGTTTACCTATATCAGTAATTAGCGTTGTGAAAATTTTCATGTTCGCGTTGCGAATTTGGAAACTGTGTTACGAATTTGAAATCGCGTTGCGCTTTTGTTGGTTATTTTTGCAAATCCAAAAAAAATTGATTAAAATCGTATATTATAAGGTATTTTCGGTCACTGAAATTATTTTTTCTTAGTGATTTTATGGAAATAGGGATGGAGTCTGTTATGTGTTTATTTTGCCTTTATTTTTTTACGTATAGTTCTCTTTTTTTTGGTTTAAGACTAATTCATAAATCAAATCCCATCAAGATTTTTATCTCAAATCTGAGACATTGGATATATTCTTTGTGTTTGTGATTGATGGTGGGAGCCCTATTTATTACCCATTTGTTTTCGGGTCATTCTATACTTAGTAAAATCACATAACATTTCTCCCTCTCGTAAAGGCTATAAAGTGGCACGTTGAGATGTTTACTTGTTCTGAATTTCAATATTTATCCCTTCTAATTTGAAAGTAAAGTCATATTCTTCATCTCATCGTGATGAGACATTCTATTTGGGAGTAGTCCTGTTGAGCTTGCGAAGAGAACTCATTTCAAAGTATCCCTATAATTTTACCTTAGCGCTAATCTAGCGATGAGGGTGTCTCAAGGGCATCTTCGTTTGTACAAATGAGGACAATTAAATCATGAGGGACTTTGACATTTCACCCTTTCTGATTTAGGTCGAGAGCTATGTTTTTCATCTCATCATGGTGAGACATCCATTTAGAGGCAACCCCGATGAATGTGCAAATGCTTCTTATTTTGAGATATTCTTACAGTCACCTTAGCATTGGTCTAGCAGTGTAAGTGTTACAAGGGCATCTCAGTTTATAGAAATGGAGACAATCAGACCATGAGAGACTTTGACGATTCATCCTTTTGATTTAGGTCAAGAGTCACAAATTCATCTCATTAGCTGACATCCCAATAAGGACCTCTCACCTAGAGACATATCTCATAACTTGCAGAGTCGATCATAATTATCTCTCATAAAATTCAAGAGATATTGACATCCACATCTCATAGAGTTGCAGAGAGATTACAAGAATTAATATAATTTTCCAATCTCACGGGTCAGAAGCTATGATCAAGGAGCTTCTCACGTTGTACAGGCAGAGGCGTCTCATTTAAAGGCATCTACAAATGTTCTTGATGAAGGCATCTACGACATTAGGATTAATAGTTCTTCTCCAAAGCAATACTGCAACTGTCGATGGTTCAACTTGAATTTCAAAATTTCCACTGTTTCGATTTTAATTTATGTAAGCTGTAGACGTGCACGTACAATAGCATGGCTATAGCATGTGGATAGTTTCGGTTATATTTGGCGCCAGAGTTTGTTAGATTGTTAGAGCAGTTATTAGCTCAACACCAGCTATAAAGCTGGCATACTTGTGAACTGTAAAGAAGCAGAAATATACTGATCTTTGTATTCTGTTCTTCAACATGGCATCTTTCGCCGATCGATCTTGGGTTTCTTAATTCACGACTTGTGTCTGTGCATCTTGGTTTGGAGCTTCATGGAGTCGTTCACACGTACCGGCTTCTCTCACAAGAGAATCAATGTCGTTCTTGATGAGACAAATTTCCTCCTGTGGAAGCAGCAAATCCTGCTCACGGTAAGGAGCCACAGACTTGAACGTCTGCTAACTGGAGTGCTCAGGCCACCACCGGAGACAATACTCGATGACTCTGGGGTAACTCGTGCCAATGATGCATTCGAAGATTACGTAGCGCAGGATAGTGCGCTGGCCTCTTGGCTTCTATCAACCATCAGTTCTCCTCTGCTTCCTCACTTTGTGGGTGCTGAATCTGCAGCCGATGTGTGGAATATTGTTCAACAACTTTTTGCGAGCAGGTCCACGACTGCTGCCATGAGTTTGCATTGCAAACTACAGTCACTCCAGAAAGGTAATGACAGTATGCGGGTATACCTTACTCGAGTGAAGGAAGTGTGCGACGCACTAGCATCGTGTGGCAGCGCTGTTTCACATGTTGGCCATGTTGCAAGCATTTTGAAAGGCCTGCCTAGGGAATATCAACCATTTATGGCTGTCATTACCACAATGAAGGAAACGTTATCTTTGGATAGTTTACATACTGTTCTGTTAGATGCTGAAGCACAACTGGCCGGGTTTGATGAGCAATTAGATCACGTACCTATGGCCGCCAATATAGCTGAAAGAAAGGAAGTTCATGATTCGTCTTTTAATGGGCGTCGAGACTCTAAAAACATACGCCCATCGACTGTCAACAGAACTGGTGGTCAAGGTCGAGGCCGAGCCAAAGTTCAATGCCAACTTTGTGGCAAAGTTGGTCACATGGTAGATCGTTGCTGGCACCGGTTTGATGAGGAATTTATGTGTGTGACGTTTGACTCTCAAACTCACAATACTCGTAAAAGTCAGTCTATCAACGCTCATTACTCGGCTGCTGATACTTCGAGACTCGGTTGTGAATGCTGCAAGGGCCACTCCCAAGAAGCAGGCAGTATGCAAGCCAACACTGCTTCTAGATTTAACGACCACTGGGTGGTCGACTCTGGAGCCACGCATCATATTACCCCAGATGCAACAAATGTTTCGAACACCACTGAATTTCGAGGTCCAGGTAAACTAACTATCGGAAATGGGGCCTCCATTGATATTCATAACATTGGTACTGCTCAACTTCCTCTTACTACTAACTCGTCAAGAACCCTGATCTTGAACGAGTTGTTACATGTACCTTATATAACCAAAAATTTGCTTTCCGTATCCAAGCTTGCTAGGGACAACAAGGTTTATCTTGAATTCCATGCTGAAAGATGTCTTGTTCGTGATGAACGTTCCAAGGCGATCTTACTTCAAGGTATTGAGAAAGGTGGTTTATATGTGTTTTCGCTGAGCGGGCTTGATGCAGAAAAGAAGACTGCTGAAGCTAACATTGCATATGCCTCTCAATCTGAGCTGTGGCATCGACGGTTGGGGCATCCAGCTAGTTTGCGTTTAGTAAAGTTGCAAAAGAACTTGATGTAAGACTTGACCTTGATGTTAATAAAACTTGTGTGGCTTGCTTTATGGGTAAAAGTCACAAGCAACCGTTTCCTTCATCAAGTACCCAATACAGTGCACCATTTGAGCTAATTTTTTCTGATCTTTGGGGACCTCCCCATGTTGCTTCTAATGGTTATAGGTATTATGTAACGTTTATAGACGCCTTTACTCGTTTTACTTGGCTTTATCTACTCAAAGATAAAGCTCAAGCAGTTGAAGCATTCAAGGGATTTCACAAGTTAGTTACAAATCAATTCGGTGGCTCGATTAAAGCGTTGCAATCAGATTGGGGTGGAGAATATCGAGTGTTTTCTGTCTTACTTGCTAAATCCGGGATAGTGCACCGACTGACCTGCCCTCACACGTTTGAGCAAAACGGGGTGGTCGAACGCAAGCATCGCCATGTCGTTGAGTTAGGTCTTGTACTGCTTGCCCAAGCTTCATTGCCTTTGCAATACTGGTCATATGCCTTCGTAACTGCTGTTCATCTCATAAATCGTCTTCCAACATCTGTTCTTGGAGGGATTACACCATACGAGAAGTTGACTCAAAGAAAACCGGATTATGCTTATCTCAAGGTCTTCGGATGCCAGTGCTTTCCACATCTCAGACCCTTCCAGAATAACAAACTATGTTTTCGATCACAATCTTGCATATTTCTTGGCATTAGCCCTCGACACAAGGGTTACCAGTGCTTGGCAAACAATGGTAGAGTATACATCTCTAGGCATGTGGTATTTAACGAATCTGTTTTTCCATTTGCAGAAAAAAACGCAGCCTGTTCATCACGTGGTTCGCAGGGTGTTTGCTTGCAAAATATTCCGATTGTAGCTGATGTAAAGAAGTTGAGTCTTGATACTATGTCTACAAACCATCAGGATGCTGCAGTTGTTGAGGACAGTGATGAACAACAGTGCCAGAATATGATTGAATCAAATAACAACAATGTTGGGACCACACAAGGTGAAGGGTTAATTCCTATAGCTGGCTCGGGGGCAGAATTCAATGTGCCTGTTGTAAATGATACTGATGCAGTAACTAGCTCAAATCGAGAGCATGAAGAATTGGTGTCACCTACTTTACCAGTGATGGAAAGTCATCATCCGATGATAACACGCAGTAAACGTGGTATTTACAAACCCAAGTTGTATTCTATTCATTTTGATAATGAGATTCCCTCCTCGGTACAAGAAGCGCTACAGACGACCGAGTGGAAGGAGGCAACGCAAGCCGAGTTCGAAGCACTTCAAAGGAACAATACGTGGGAACTGGTCAAATTGCCAGAAGGTCGCACTCCTATTGGGTGCAAATGGTTGTTTAAGCTAAAGCGTAACCCCGATGGTTCTATACACCGCTATAAGGCACGACTAGTTGCGAAAGGCTACTCGCAAATACCAGGACATGATTTCCTCGATACATACAGCCCGGTTGTTAAGTTCGCCTCCCTTAATGCAATCTTGGCACTAGCAGTGTCAAATAACTGGGAATTGAGACACATTGATGTGAACAATGCCTTCCTCAATGGTGATCTTACTGAGGATGTATTCATGAAGCAACCACCAGGATTTGAACAATTTGCTGAAGATGGATCTACACTGGTCTGCAAGCTTCAAAAGGCCTTGTATGGACTGCGCCAGGCGCCCAGGAATTGGCACGCTAAGCTCCGCAACAGCCTTGTACAGATGGGTTTTACAGCTTCACGAGCAGATGCATCCTTCTTTGTTTGCAAACGAGATACTGGCAATGTGTATGCATTAGTATACGTTGATGATATCGTCATTACGGGGCCCTCGTCGTGTGTGAAATTCAAGCAGTAGTTCAGTTACTCAGTTCTGCTTTTTCGCTTAAGGATCTTGGTGCACTTCATTTCTTCTTGGGAATTGAAGTTCATCGCTCCCGTGAATGTCTCTTCTTGAATCAGAAGAAGTTTGTGCTAGAGTTGCTAGAAAAAACGAACATGACAAGGGCAGCTGCTTGCCATACACCAATGGTTCTGGCACCAAAGCTGTCAAAGGATGCTGGAGAGTTACTGCCGAATCCAAGTGAATACCGCAGCGTAGTAGGGTCATTGCTATACTTATGTCACACCCGACCTGATTTGTCTTATAGTGTGGGAAAGGTGGCGCAATTTATGCATGCACCACGAGAAATGCATTGGCTTGCAGTCAAGCGAATCCTTCGATATCTGGTTGGTACGATAGATTACGGGTTAATGTTTCAAGCAAGCAAGGCAGAACTGACTGTATCAGCATTTGCAGATGCTGATTGGGGAGCAAATGTAGACGATCGAAGGTCAATCTCTGGCTATGGTGTGTTCATTGGCAAATGTTTAGTTGCATGGAGTTCAAAGAAACAGAAAACCGTATCTCGATCCACAATGGAGGCTGAATACAAGAGTTTGGCTGACGCAACAGCTGAAGTCGCTTGGACGAGCTCTTTTCTTGCAGATTTGGGGTTTCAGCAGTTGAGAGAGCCAGTGCTTTGGTGTGACAACACAGGAGCAGTAGCCATGAGTGCTAATCCTGTGTATCATGCTCAATCGAAGCATATAGACCTCGATATACACTTCGTTCGGGAGAAGGTTGCAGCTGGTCAGTTGAGGGTTAACTACATACCAGCCGGGCATCAAATAGCTGATGGTTTCACCAAACCACTCTCCAAGTCTGCATTTGAAGAGTTTCGCCGCAATGTGTGTGTTGTACCAGGGTTGTAACATTGTCTTAGTAAAAAAAAAAGAAAAAAAGAGTAGAAGGAATGTAAGCTGTAGACGTGCACGTACAATAGCATGGCTATAGCATGTGGATAGTTTCGGTTATATTTGGCGCCAGAGTTTGTTAGATTGTTAGAGCAGTTATTAGCTCAACACCAGCTATAAAGCTGGCATACTTGTGAACTGTAAAGAAGCAGAAATATACTGATCTTTGTATTCTGTTCTTCAACAGTCCCCAAAAGGAACTACAACATTGTATGTAATGGTTCATTTTAATACATATGTTCATCTCTCATAAATTTATGGAGGAATTTATAATCATGTCTCATAAAATTACAGAGAAATTCATAATCACCTTTTATAAAATTACTAAAGAATTGACTTCAAATATTATATTATTTTAAATCATGAAGTTTAATGCATTTTCAGCCATTCATGTCCCAACATTTTGATACTAGCGTTAAATACTTAATAATCAAGTGATCAAAAGAAACAAATTAAAAAGAAACACGAATAAAATTGAAGGAAAATAAATAGTTTACCCAATAATAAAGTTAAACTCGGCGACTATTGACAGTTTATTTCATGTTCATAAAATTGACAAGATTATAGTGCAGAACTGAACGTGCATGTTCTGAACATCATGCACGTACTCCCACTTGCCTTAGACTTCCAAATAGTTGTCCATGTCTCTCATCATTCATCTTACAAGCATATATAATAGGTTAAGAGAGACAGAGAGCAAAGTTGTAGAATAGGGCCAATACAACCATACTAATGCATAAACAAAGAAAAGTCTAAAATTACGCCGACGGATAGCATGCCATTGCCAGCCCACGGCCGATAGTAATTTGCAATGTTAGGACAGTAGAATGTAATAACTTCTTTTTAGCATAGATGATTAAGTTAAAGGAGGGATGTAAATGATCTAAACTTGGATGAATATATATTTATTTATATTATTAACTCTATTCCTGGTCTCTTTCATAAATAAATCTTCTGAAAGTTTTTTTTAGTCGATTATGAATTTTGGATTCTCATACTCTCCCATCCGTCACCTTCTCTTGACATGATTTTTGGAAGACTTGTTTAATTTATCAGAGTTAAATTTATTGTCAAACAGTCATATTCATTCAACTTGTCAACCGACGAGTAGCAATCATGATCTTAAATCTGACACGAACACTAAGGATCACTATAAAATCATTCAACCAATACTGAGGGAGGGGACTTTTAGACTGAGAATTTTCCTTCTTATAATGAAATTCCACTTCATCTCAAAAAATCTCCTTAACCAAATGATTTGAGTCTTCTGTAACTTCATTACATGATTTTTGGAAGATTTGTTTAATTTATCATAGTTAAATTTATTGTCAAACAGTCATATTCATTCAACTTGTCAACCGACGAGTAGCAATCATGATCTTAAATCTGACACGAACACTAAGGATCACTATAAAATCCTTCAACCAATACTGAGGGGGGGGGGACTTTTTGACTGAGAATTTTCCTTCTTATGATGAAATTCCACTTCATCTCAAAAAATCTCCTTGACCAAATGATTTGAGTCGTATGTAACTTCATTACATGATTTTTGGAAGATTTGTTTAATTTATCAGAGTTAAATTTATTGTCAAACTGTCATATTCATTCAACTTGTCAACCGAAGAGTAGCAATCATGATCTTAAATCTGACACGAACACTAAGGATCACTATAAAATCCTTCAACCAATACTGAGGGGGGGGGGACTTTTTGACTGAGAATTTTCCTTCTTATGATGAAATTCCACTTCATCTCAAAAAATCTCCTTGACCAAATGATTTGAGTCGTCTGTAACTTCATTAGTTGAACCATCGACAACGACTCTTCACTCAAATCAAAAGAAGTGAACCATTTATAATCATCACAATCACAATATTATCATCAATTAAATTATTATGATATAGTTCATAGAATATTTTTTTATTTACACTCCTAAGTTAAATGATTAGTTTATTAGAATAGTGGGTTATTTATTAGGCTGATTATGTTATATCCAATTAAAGTTATGTATCACATGCCAAGAGACTTCAATAATAAAAGACGCAAGGAAAGTGGTTTTTGGTCTCAAATTCTTAATTTGTTTTCTTATTTGCATTATCTATGTAATGTCTCATATTCGATTCAGTTGTAAACCAGATCAAGGGTACTATATTCGAAAAATAGGACGATAATATAACTAATCATAATTAATTTATATGTTGTCTAACTAGAAATATTTCACACATTACAAAAGATGACACTAAATTGTAGAACATAGCAAATACTTAGGCTTTAATAATAATTACAACAAAATTCAAGCATTAAAGAACAAATTTTACACTTTCATAGGTTGAGTATCAATACTGATGATTTTAGGTATCAATACTGAATTTGAGCATTGAAAATTTTATTAAAAATTGAGTATCGATACTTCCGTCTTAGTGTCAATACTCATTGTTCAAAATTCCACCTACAAGATTCAATGTTAGATCAGTGTCTAGATCTTTGTGACTGGGATGATGTAGCTCTCCATAATCCTTAAGAATCTATGGCCCTCGAGAATACCTAATCCTCTAACAAGAATTGAAAACAATGAGAATATACATGTGATCACAACATATCGTTAGGCTAGAAAACGAGTGTCAGATTTAGAAATGGACCAAGTTATGCCTCTTCTCTACTACTAGACATAGAGCTAGTACCCCCTTGACTAAACCCTCTGCCATATCGAGCTATCAGGGTTGACCTATGAGATTAAGTTGGTGTCACTAAGTAATCAGGCTACACAATTACAGATATCTAGATAATCTACTGCCATATGTGATCACACATATATATAAGTACCGATAGGTCACACATATCAATATTTTCTCTTTAAGGCCAATCAATGTAGCTTAACTACATAATCATAATATTTATTCATCCATAAGGCTTAACTACATAATCATAATCTAACTTATTCACAAACATAGCTCATTCTTTCATAGAGCATTTCATATGAAGGCATATATGTATTTCATTAGCCTATGACCCTTAATAAGATTTGTCATAATATTATGAGAGATTCATTCAAGCTATGAGAAGTTTACTGTTCTTTCATTTATATACAATCAATCTTATCATTTTATGCTTGGAGGCACTTTAGTCATTTAACACAGGGTATTTTAGACATTTTAACCTTCAAGAAATTTCCACTAATCTCAATATATAGATTTCTTATGACCCATTAATAAGTAATAAGAGTATTATTTTTCATTTCATAATTTTTAAACCCTTAATTTCAATCATTATGCTTATAAGGATATTTTTATAAATTTTGCACTTATAGGGAAATTTTGGTAAATTTATCCCTCTCAAAGGTATTTTAATCATTTATCACATTAAAGCCTTCATTAAGGCTCATCCAATCATTATGGATCATTTCCAACTCTCAATGAACAAATTAGAAGTTAAACAAGGCTTAAACAACATTAGAGATCGATACGAAACATGAGGTATCGATACACAACCTTAGAGTGTCAATATTGTTGGTAAGTATTGATACCGAATTGACAAAATGAAATTCAACTCTTTCTCTCAATATCGATATCAAAGATTTGATATTGATATCGATAGTACATTATCTATACCTGAAGAATGAGTATTGATACTTCTTGAACATTTAGCCAATATTTCCACTCTAATTTCATATGATATTGATATCGTAAGAACATTATTGATGCCAAGCTCAAAAATTATATCTCGTCTCTATGAACACTTGATTTAAGTCCTTATTTGATTTTCTAAGGCTTATGAGAGAAGTATAGGATCATATATCTTATTTTCACATGTTTAACAACACATTCATCAATTGATCAATTAGCATGCTTAACACCCAAAACATTCACATGCATCATACCAACAAACAAAACATCATATTATGAAGTTGAAGAAACATTTTAAAGTGTACTATCTTAGCTCAAATCATGAAAGATAGCTCATTCCTTAGCTCTCACTGACCTTTTCCTTTTATTTTACATTAAAGGGTTCTCCCACACTACAACAAAATGGTTTTTAGTTGTATTTTAGTGGCTTTTTTGATCAAACACTGATAAATACTCATACTTTAGTGACGTTTTTATACAAACGCCTCTAAATACTCATATTTTAGTGGTATTTTTATATAAACGCCGCTAAAGATTCATAATTTAGTGGAATTTTTATATAAACACCGCTAAAGATTCCTACTTTAATAGTGCTTTAAGCACAAACGCCGCTAAATTCTGTACCTTAGATAGATGCAAAATGGAAATGATGTTATCTGTGTACGCAACCTACGATTTAACCCCACGGATCGCTCTGAATCTCGATAGGCATTTGGTGTTTCCGTTGCTGGAGTTCTTGCAAGAGAGTCAGCAATACCCAGATGAGCAGATCTTGAAAGCAAAGATGGAGCTGTTGAACAAGACGAACATGGTTGAATACGCCATGTGTTGGGGAAATTGGGTTATTTCCCACACGAACGTAGTTTCAAAATTGACCTAAAATGTCAAGATCAAAACCACCAAAGGTTACACAGCGGATAAACCTATCAAACTATTGAATATTGAAACACAATGAAAAAAATCGAATAAAAACAATAAAGGAGATAACACACCAAATTTACGAGGTTCAACGAGAATATCGTCTACTCCTCGGGCACCACACCGGATGATAACTTCACTATATCACCAATATTACAACAAATGGAATTCTTTAGAATTCCCAAAGTGGGAGAATGAAGAATACAAGAGGAAGAAAGAACTTGTTTTTTGGGATGATATCTAATTAAATACTTAGGCCTATTTATAGTTGAGTTTTAAGGACTAAACTTATAAATAACCTAATATTTTAGGGATTAAACATGAAAAATAAGTTGGTCATCTACCAAAGAATTTTCCAATGTGTACAAGTTAGCCACCAAATATGAAATTCCCATGTTCAAAGTTTGGCCACCAACCAAGATGAAATTTCCAATAAGTTTGCCACTAACCAAGATGAAATTTCCAACTTGCCAACTTAATTTCAATCCAAATCTAACAAATCTCCACATTGGCTTGAAATTACCAAGCCTACTCAACTTCTTCAACTCCCCAAATTTGTAGTGCCTCTAATTGCGCTCATAAGCGCCATACACCCGAAGGTGTTCATACTTTCAGGATGTTAATCAAGTTCAAACAATGATTGAACTTGATTACTGTTACCACCTTGGTCATCATATCTGCAGGATTTTCTAATGTTGTAATTTTCTGAAGTAGAATCTTTCCTTCTTCAAAGATCTCCCGCACAAAGTGATACCTCATTTACAACCTCTGAAACTGTCATGTATTCTTCCTCTGTAGTAGACAAGGCCACCGTAGATTGCAATGTAGACTTCCAACTTACTTGGGCTTTAGCAAGAGTAAACAAATACCCAGTTGTTGATCGACGCTTATCTAAATCACCAGCATAATCGGAATCAGCATATCCAACCACACACTGACCAAGTGCTTCATCATGTTTAAAAACTAAACCAACATCAACGGTTTGTTGGAGATAACGTAGAATCCATTTCACAGCTTGCCAATGTCCTTCTCCAGGATCATGCATGTACCTACTCACAACTCCAACTGCTTGTGAAATGTCAGGACGCGTACACACCATTGCATACATCAAGCTCCCAACTGCATTAGTATATGGAACTTTTACCATATACTCTCGTTCTTCGTTAGTTTTAGGAGATAATTGAGAACTAAGTTTCACATGAGAAGCCAGTGGGATACTTACATGTTTGGTATTTTCATTTACGCCAAAACATTGTAATACCTTTCTCAGATACTGCTTCTGTGTTAAACAAAGCTTCCCTCTCTGTCTATCTCTGCTTATCTCCATACCAAGAATCTTCTTAGCCTCACCTAGATCTTTCATCTCAAACTCTTGATTCAACTGAGACTTTAATTTGTCTATCTCCTTTTAACTCTTCGAAGCGATCAACATATCGCCAACGTACAAGAGAAGATAAATGAAAGATCCATCTTTGAGCTTTTGCAAATACACACAATGATCATATTTGCTTCTAATGTACTTTTGCCTCCTCATAAAGCTATCAAATCGTTTGTACCACTGCCTCGGAGATTGTTTCAATCCATATAGCGATTTGTTCAGCTTACAAACCCATTTCTCACGACCACCATCTTTGTATCCTTCTGGATGAGTCATATAGATCTCTTCTTCTAAATCACCGTGCAAGAAAGTCATCTTTACATCAAGTTGAGCTAGCTCCAAATTCAACTGTGCTACCAAGGCTAATAATATTCTAATGGAGGAATGCTTCACAACAGGGGAAAATACTTCATTGTAGTTGATTCCCTCCTTTTGAGCGTAACCTTTAGCTACCAACCGTGCCTTGTAGCGAACATCTTTCTTGCTATGAGATCCATCTTTCTTTACAAATACCCACTTGCATCCAATTGCTCTTTTACCTTTCGGTAATTGTGCTAGTTTCCAAGTGTTGTTCTTTTGGAGAGATTGCATTTCTTCATCCATGGCACTTTTCCACTTATCACTTTCCAAGCTTTGTATTGCTTATTGGTAAGTAATAGGGATATCATCATCAACAACTGGAAGAGCAGAGGCCACCATATCAACAAATCGAGCAGGTCTACGAATTTCTCTCATTGGCCTTGTAACTGCAAGTGGTTCTTGTGTCTCCAATGGTTCTTGGGTTTGAACCTCTTCATCTTCTGATTCTTCTATTGGAGTTGAAGAATCAGCTGCATCAACTTCTGGGATCATCGTCTGCTGAAACTCCACCTGTTTTGGAGTATGCTCCACCTGCTGCGGAGTACTATTTGTCTGGACAACTTCATTTGTTACATTCTTTACTAGCGCAGATTCATCAAAGGTAGCATCTCTGCTACAAATTATCTTCTTGGTGTCTAAACACCAAAGGAGGAAACCTTTCACTCCATGGGTGATTCCCATAAAGAGAGCCTTCTTTGCTCTCGGATCAAGCTTAGATTCCTTCACATGATAATAAACAGTGAATCCAAATACATGTAAGGAATCATAATCAGTAGCAGATTTTCCAAACCATACCTCTAATGGTGTTTTTCCTCCTATCGCTGATGACGGCAGACGATTGATGAGATGGCCAGCATATGTCACAGCCTCAGCCCAAAATGCCTTGCCTAACCCAGCATTAGACAACATACATCAAAATTTCTCCAAGAATGTTCGATTCATACGCTCTGCCACCCCATTCTGTTGTGGTGTATTTCTAACAGTGAAGTGTCGAACAATACCATACTCATGGCAAACGTCAAAGAATGAGTCACTTTTATATTCCCCTCCATTGTTCGTCCTAAGATGTTTGATCTTTCTACCAGTCTGGTTCTCGATCATATTTTTCCATTTCAGGAAAATTCAAAGCACTTCATCTTTAGACTTCATCGGATTCACCCAAACTCTTATGGAAAAGTCATATACAAAAGTTACAAAATAATGGTTTCCTCCCAAAGATGATGTCTTTGAAGGACCCCATATATCTGAGTGAATATAATCCACAATACCTTTTGTATTATGTATAGTGGTGCCAAACTTCACTCTTTTCTGCTTTCCCAGAACATAATGCTCGCAAAAGTTCAATTTGCAAGCCTTTGCACATTTCAACAATCCTTTTTTGCCAGAATTGACAAGGATTTTTCTCCAGTATGTCCCAACCGCATATGCCACAACTGGGTTGCGTCCAAATCATCACCTCCGGAAGTTGCTGCAACTGCTCCAATAATTGTACTACCTTGATAGTAATACAAATTATTTTTCATGATGCCCTTCATCATCACAAGTGCGCCATATGTGACTTTTAAAACTTCATCTCTCATAGTGAATACTGAGCCTTTGGATTCCAATGCTCCCAACGAGATGATATTTTTCTTCAAACTGGGCACGTATCGGACATCCGTCAGAATTCTGGTTGATCTATCTTGATTCTTCAATCAAATTGAACATATCCCAACAGTTTTACAGGCATTGTCAGAATCACTCCCGATTAGGGGACATATGATAGGTGCAACCCGAATATAATATCCATTCATTTGAATGGAATGTTGTTGATGAAGCAACCAATAATATGTCAGAATCATTTACATCATGCTCTGCAACACATGCATCTGGAGCAACTTTTCCTTTCTTCTTCAACTTCGGACAATCTTTCTTCCAATGGCTTTTCTCATGACAAAAGGCACATTCATCTTTTCCCAGTCTGGACTTCGACTTTGATCTCCCTCTCCACTTTGGCTTTTGACTTTTTGAGCGACCTCTTGCCACCATGGCCTCCGCTGCTTCGTACTTGCTCTCCTTCTTGGTTTTCTTCCTGAGCTCATAACTATACAAAGCAGCAGTTACATCTTTAAGGGTAACAATATCCTTACCATGAAGTAGCGTTGTCTCAAGGTGCTCAAATTCATCTGGAAGAGATGACAACAACATCAAGGCCAAATTTTCATCTTTAAAGGTTTTATCCATGCCCAATAAGTTTGCCTCTAGCTCATTGAATGCAGTGATGTGTTCATTCATACTGATGCCTGGTTGATAATCAAATCTGAACAATCTTTTCTTCATGTGAATATGATTCTGAGAGGTTTTCTTTAGGAATTTTTCCTCCAATGCTTTCCACATCTTACTTGCAGAAGTCTCGTTCTTATAGCCATATTTCTGCTCCCTGGAAAGACAAGATCGAATCGTGTTGTACGCCAAATGATTGATTGTTCCCCATTCTTTCTCCTCCATATATTCGGGTTTTTCTTCCTCAATGGCGATGTCTAGACCTTGTTGGAATAAAGCATCTAACACCTCGCCTTGCCACATGCCAAAATGAATGGATCCATCGAACAACTCCACCGAGAAATTTGCATTTGACATAATCCTCCTCATCGGTCCGGATGAAGAGCTTGATGTCTTAACTGATCTGTATTTTGGTATTTTAATTTCAACGAAAAATATTGAATAGCACGAACTGTATTTTTTCAACAACGGAACCATAAGGATAACCTCAACCGAAGCTCTTATGCCAATTGTTGGGGAAATTGGGTTATTTTCCACACGAACGTAGTTTCAAAATTGACCAAAAATGTCAAGATCAAAACCACCAAAGGTTGCACAACGGATAAACTTGTCAAACTATTGAATATTGAAACACAATGAAAAAAACCGAATAAAAATAATAAAGGAGGGAACACACCAAATTTACGAGGTTCAACGAGAATATCGTCTACTCCTCGGGCCCACACCAGATGATAACTTCACTATATCGCCAATATTACAACAAATGAAATTCTTTAGAATTCCCAAAGTGAGAGAATGAAGAATACAAGAGGAAGAGAGAACTTATTTTTTAGGATGATATCTAATGAAATACTTAGGTCTATTTATAGTTGAATTTTAAGAACTAAACTTATAAATAACCTAATATTTTAGGGATTAAACATGAAAAATAAGTTGTCTACCTATTAAAGAATTTTCAAATGTGTACAAGTTTATCATCAAATATAAAATTTTCATGTTCAAAATTTGACCACCAACTAAGATTAAATTAACTACCAACCAAAAAAAAAATTTCAACTTGTCAACTTAATCTTAAGCCAAATTTATCACCATCCACAAGAGCCTCTACCACACCAATGATGTTCCCCAGGACATGATCGACAGGAGAGTCGAGGTTGTTGCTCGTCTTAAGGCTTTGGAAGACGTCGCCGCCCTTATCGTCACTTTCCTGCAGAACCCTAACGCTGTCCAGGAATTGCGTGCTGATAAACAGTATAATCTCCAGATGCTCAATGACAGTTACTGGGTCTGTTTTTTATCTAATTTTTGGTGGCGTTTTTTCGTTAAATTTAAGGTTATGTTTAGAATAATTTTAATGGGGAAGAAGATTACTTTTTACAGATTGGTCCAGATCAGATAGAGGCATTGTGTCAATATGCAAAATTCCAGTTTGAATGTGGAAACTACTCGGGTGCTGCTGATTATATGTATCAGTACAGGGCTTTATGTACTAACAGCGAAAGGAGTTTGAGCGCTTTGTGGGGGAAGCTGCCAGCTGAGACACTGATGCAAAACTGGGATATTGTTCTTGAAGAACTTAATCGTTCGAAAGAAATAATCGATTCCAAGGTTTCCATTATAATAATGATTGATTATACTGTTTTTATTTTGAACATTTGTTTTCCCTTGATTCATTGACCCATTTGTTTGCATTTGGTGTTTGTCTTCTTTCTGCAGAGTTTCTCATCGCCTTTGAACCAAGTTCAGAGTAGAATATGGCTTATGCATTGGAGCCTCTTCATCTTTTTCAACCATGACAATGGAAGAACACAGATCATTGACCTGTTTAATCAAGACAAGTATGTCACTTCAATAACTAACCCTAAGATCTCATTATTTATGTAGTTTGTGACATTATGGTTTTAAGCTTATCTGTTATTTGTGCATTTTTTGTACTTTTTATGCTTCAATTTTGGATTCTGCTGGAGTAAAACATGTTTAGATACTTTATGGAATTCCTTCAATCATTGTTTAATATGAAAAGTTATTATCCAACATTGCCATCAAAGTGTTGTACAATGGTTTGTGGTTTAAAAACCAGATTCCTCTGTTCCTTCTTTCCTTTCGTTCCTGTTTATTATCCAACATTGCCATCAAAGTGTTGTACAATGGTTAAAAACCAGATTTTTCTAGCCCTTGGTATCATAGAAACTACCATAAAGACTGAAGCTTTATTAAAGTTATCCAGTTGGTTAGGTAAAGTTCCTAGGGCTCTGGTTTTCATAAATGAACAGGGTTACAGGGGAGTATTACTTGATTACTATGGAAACTGAAGCTGTTTTTACATTTGACACAAATCTGGTTTGATTCTGCAATAAACTGTTAATCGACTTACAATTCGTAATTCGATCACAAACTTTAAACAACTTACTGGATGGCTTGTCATTTGGATTGTAAATGTTTTAGATGAGTCAAGAGGTTGAGGAGAAGCTAGCTTTTTGTTAGAATGCCTAAATTCTTTCTTTCTTTTTTGTGAAACAGAGAAGGTATAGGGGATGAATTTAGAGCAATGCTTGTGTTTTCAATATGTGATTTGGAAATTTTCTGCATTCAGTTTTGTTTTCCTGCTTGTGTATATTTGATTTATAGATGGTAATAAGAAAGCTTGAACCATCACAGGTATAGAAGCTCGGGGTTTTATCTTCGGTCCTCCCATTGCACTGGAAATTGGAGCAAAGTTTGTTCCCTTGAGAAAACCGAAGAAGTTGCCCTGTAATAGTGCAGTATTGTCCTAGTGTTTATGCATAAGATGGATAAATTCTTCTATTGACTTGTATCAATGGAATTTGTCTGATAAGAAAAAATGGACACCAATCTGTAATTAATTGTCAAGATTTCTGATAAGACAGGGTGATTACTAGCACGTGTGTTTATGTCAACTATGAATTTGATGGAGCACAGAAGAAGATGAAGAAGTGTGAAGAAGTAAGTTTGATTATAGTATCCTATATCAACAGAAGATTTTGTTAAGTTCCTCACTGTCTCTATTGCTGATGTTTCTCATGTTGTGCTGGAATATTTAGCAGTATGTTTGATAATTTCAAGCACTATGTTTACGCCATAGTCGTAGGGTTAAGTCGTGGGTATACTCTACTTTAGTGGCGTTTATTGGAAACTTGATATCGTAGTTATTTTACTTTGCTTTCCTTTTTCATTTCAGTAAAAGCAAAATGGAAACGATGTTATCTGCGTACGCAACTAATTTTATAGATAAATGCTTAAGAATTTATGGGAAATGATAATTGATGTAGAACTCAAACAAAGGTGGAATAGCCTGGATCTGAAAAGTTGAATTTATGACTTTTACAAGCTATGATGCTTATTTGTCTAATACATTTTCTTTAATCGCTTCCGTTCGTTAGACACTGAACACTTTACATGTTCCGATGGCAGTGGATCTGAAAAGTTGAATTTATGACTTTTACATGTTTCTTCAACACTGTGTTGACTGATTCTAATCAACACTGTACATGTTCGTGAATTAACAGTTGGTTCTGTATCAAGTTGTAGCGTACCGGATGAGGGTTTGTATTCATAAAGGGATTATTTAACCCTGTTGAATTGAGCATAGATACATAGTGTAGTTGAATAGTTTTCACTGTCTTGGTAACGTTGTCATTGCTTACATATTGCTATCAATTGTAGACTTGTAGTTAGCTTAGCTGCTCCACCAACAATTGGGTGACACCATGGAGAAAGTGGATATTTTATCAGCATTGGCTGAGGTTGTACTGGAAAGAGGTCAGTAAATGATTACTTATAATTGTTTTGATTCATGCGCTTGATCGGGTTTGGTGGAGGGAATGATGAACCTTCGTGAATTGACAGTCTTTTTCTTGAAGCATCTTATTTCACCTAAATTGTCAATTTTCTTTCTGTTATGCTTTTTTAGAGGATATTGAATCTTCACTTGGTGACTACCAGAAAGCTGTCTCCATTTTGCAACGGCTAGTTGAACCTAATAGCCGACAAATAGTCGAACTGTATCCTTGATATATTTAAAATGTTATTATTATACAGTTTGTTATTCTTTATGCGATTTGTAATACTCAATCCTAGGTTTAATTAAATAGTGTTCCATCTTGGTTGGTCTGTGTATGCTAGTCAAAATAGAACTGCGAATCCCCTTATTCTGGTCTTCAATTTCACTCCGGTTCTATTTTTGCTACTCAACCCAATAATTTAGAAATTTTCGAATATGTATGAGTTTGGAGATTGTAACAAACCTTCAGAAGCAATTCCATTCTGTCAGAAGGCCATCTCCGTTTGCAAGGGTCGGCTGCAGCGGCTTAGAAATGAAATAAAGAATTGCTTAGACCGAGCATCATCTTCAGCTGCATCTGAATTGCATGATGGTGTACCCCAGAGTCCACCGTCTTAGGTGTTATTATTGTTTATTCTAGTTAAAAATGTTGAACCACGTTATATTTTACGTTAATGTAAACTTTGATTTATTATTATGGATTTCAATTTTCTTGTTATGGATTTGAAGTTTGTTGTTATGATTGTCAAGTTTATTGGTTAACATTTTAAATTTGGGTAACAAAAGAGTAGAAAACAACATTTGGAAAATTGTTTTAACTCGCGACATTTGTATAAAAAAAGTCATTAAATACATAGTTAATATCGGCGTTTTTTATAAACGCTATTGAACTTTTAGATCTTTTACAGCGTTTATACAGAAAACACCACTAGACGTTCTAAATTCACAAACGACACTATATGATATAACATTTAGCGGCATTTTTGGGAACAAACGCAACTATATGTCAGAACATTTAGTGGCATTTTTGGGACAAAACGCCACAAAAGAAAATATAAATAGCGGCGTCGTTTTGAGAAAACCCTGCTAAATATCATAACCTTTAGCGATATTTTAATTCAGCGGCGTTTGTTTTTATGCCACAAATGTTTTTAGCGGCGCTTGAAAATCCGCTATATGAATGAAAAAATATCGCTAAAAACCTGTTTTGTGCTACATCTTTTACTAATCAAATAAGCCTCAAAAGATATTTCTAATCAAATATAAGATTAAGGGAAACATTAAAATGAATTTAGACACATATACATGCTATGAACGAAGCTTATAACATCCTAATGGCTAGAAGATGTGGAGCTTAAACCTCAAGATTTCTCCGCACCATATTTCATGAAAAATGTGGAGCTTTTCTTATAGTTTAGAAGATGTAGACTAATAATCTTAACCTTGAATCACACACAATCACTACAAAGTTGGCACCTTTTACTGCTAGAGCCATAAGGCTTTGATGAATTAAGATATAATTATATTGTATTTGCTAAATATATCTAGATAATTATAATTTATAATAAGCGTAATTATTAGACTAATTATTATATTTTGTGGTGTCAATGAAGTTTGAGAAGTTAAAATAGAAAACTAAAAAGTACAATAGTTTTTTAATGTATTTTTTAATATTGTTTTTAATATATATATATATATATATTTAAAATAACCATTTACCACATATATATAAATAGATGTAAATAAATAATAAAACAATAAAAAAGAAGCTGTCTTCCCCTCCTAATATTCTTCTCGGGATTGGTGGTAAAAAAGAGAGAAAAGTCTCTCATTTCTCTATAAAAACTCATCTTCTCCCTCATTACCCTATTACTATAAGCTCCCCTTTCTCCAATCTCTCACTCCCTTTAACTTGCTTCTTTTTCTTTTTGAAGCCATGGTTGGTTCTCAAGCCTTAGGGTTTTTTTCTCATGAAAGTGGAAAAAAATGGCCCTCTTCGTATTCTTCCACAGCTTTCTTGAACTGCAACTTCGTTTTAGATTGTTGGTTTCTTTTGTTCTTGGTAATGGTGCATCCATGTGGGCAGTAGACGCCTACACGGTCTATTTTGTTGCGGTTCAATAAAGCTGTGGGAAGATACAATCAGGGCCAGAAAACAAAAGTTTTCAAGATCGATCGTCCAATGTTTTACTTTGTGTGCTTACTTGATCTTCTGTTAACCTAATCATTCTTCCTTCTCCTTTTTGTTTTACCTTTCTTATCCACTAGCAAGTATCTTTCGTAACACGATTTCACTGTAAATAGATGATAAGTATACAGATTATAGCTCAGTGATTCCCGTGCTGCTTTGCTTTAAAAAAAATGACAGATAATTCTCAACCCTAAATGGGTTTTGGATGCAGTAACACTGTAAACTAAGATGAGGGGGAGAGAGAGTGATAGCTGATAGGTTTTGTTTTGGTACTTGACATTTTCTTTAAGTTATAGATTTTTGTCTTAATTTAGATCAGACATTACATAAATTTAAGTGAATCCCTTAATCAAAATTCTTGTCTTTGCTAAGTAGTTGTCAATTGTCAATAGTTTGTTTTGGATCTTCTTCTTGTTTAATTGTTTGGACTTTGTTTTATATTAGTATAGGGTGTGCCCCTCATCTGTAGGTTCCACAGAGCTGGACTTGATAGGTACGAAAAGGCTCTTTCACTCGATATTTGTAGTTAACATTTGTATAGTTATCAGCTGACCAACCTGCAGTTATATTCCATGAATAAAATTATTAACTTTCAGCCAATTTTCATAAATTTCCCAAACCAAAAAGATCCCATTGCAGTCAAAATCTTCTTTCTTGTGAGTGGCTAATATGATTCACTGCTTTCTCTCATTAATGATGGATCCATTCTTTTTTTAATTTGTTTATAGCGTAAACTTGTTTCTGGTTTTGACTGCTTAGAACTGCCTTTTTAACTATAATAGGGTTATACTACTCAAATAAGTCGCATTAAAGTTCCAGTTATATTGAATGCTAGCTACATATAGATGGACCACTGGAGAGTTAGGCTTTACCCTACCCTAATCTCTCATTGCTCAAGTTTATTGTCATATTGCTGTTCAGTGAATAAACCTTTTATCAAATGATGAACGTTAGAAACTCGGCAGCCTAGGGTTTCGGCATAATGTCAAAATTAGCCACAATGTTGATCTAAATGGTCACTTCAGTCCTTTTTTATAGTATTTTAACTCTTAACGTTTCAATTTTTATTCAAAAAAACTTATGTTAGATGAAAACTATTAGTTGACTCAACGCATGGTGCTCACGTGACATTTCTACATATGTTTAATTGTTGATGTGTCACTTATCGCGTCATCATCTTAGGTGATGTAACACATGCCATATCATCATCTTAATTGATGTAACACATGTCATGTCATAGCATTAGATGATGTAATATATCAATAATTTAGCACATGTGATAATATCACATCCCTTTAGTCAAGTAACGATTTTTATCCCTCGGTGATTATTCGACTAAAAAATGAATCATTAAACATTAGAGTGCTAAAAAAAAGAATATAAACAAAATATATATCATCCAAACAAATGTTTGGGCCTAATTTTGACATTATACCTAGGGTATTTTTTTTTATTGTTTCTTAACAGTGTCCAAGGACAACTTAGCTGCAAGAAAAAGGGGTTCTAGAGTATCCTAAAGACGTTATATATCTTGCCCTGGTAGTACTGGGTGGATATTTGAACATCAGATTTGAACGTAAGCTTATTTTAAATACAGGGATTGAGATTCAAAATCTTTTACAGATGTAACATAGAGCATGGCTCCTTTATGATACATCTGTAACATGCTAGATTCAGTGAACTGATGTAAATGAAATGATTATCCATTAATTAACTGACAGTCTCCTTTCTGATATATACTGTAATTACCTTATTTGTTTAAAGCGTTGCACTAACGTTATTGTAGCTCAAAAAGAAAGATTTGGGGATCTAATCTGTAATTAAACTAATATGTTAAATGTTATTTGACAACCCATCTACCTTTAGAAAATGCAGGACGGAAAGCCTTTGAAATCTCATATCTACCGAAGAGTTATAATTCTTGATCCGACTTCTAACATGTCCACTGCTCATATAATCATTATCAACTAAATTTATTATATGACAATTAAATATTTGTTCATCTTGTCAACCTTCAAATAACAATCATCACCTTAAGTCTAACATAAACACTTCGGGCCGTTGTATAAATCACCATGCAAAGTTGTCTGAGAGAAAAAACTCTCTTTCTCTTACAAATCTCTTCAACTATTCATCATCTTCTTGAGTTCATTTACTCTATAATTCCTCCACATAATCACTGGTTATAATTCCCAATCAAATCAAAAGAAAGTAATGAACAGCTAAAGGTTACCATAATCTCATTTTTCCCATCAACAATAATCAGATACTAATTCTAGATACAGTGTGACGATGAGGAGGGTTCACAATGTCTCCTGCAAAGGTAGTAAATATGCTATAAATATTCCTTGTTGATCTTGATGGTCAACAAAGTTGCTATTTATCTTTGTTGGGGTGACGCACTTTGAGAAAAGAAGATGGAAATAAGGGCAAAGGCGGCCCCGGCCTTGTAGTAGTTTCAGTTGCTGTCCCATTTCGCCCTTAGCTCCAATGGTTTCAAAACAAAGAGTTATGCCTCAAAAGCGACGTGACTCAACAATTTTGGCCAACACATGGGCGCGCCCATTATTGCTCTGCCGTGCCATTTCCCTTTCACTTTGTCCTTAATGCCATGCCCTTCACTTTCAAGCTCTTTACTCTATTATATCTCTTTAACCGGCACCAGTTGTATAGTATTGATATTTGTTGTATCTTTTTTTAATATGTTTGTAAGATCAATTTCCATAAGACTTCTGGGGAATATTCTGCAGTAGAAGTCTCAAAAGAACATCTTCGAAAAATAGATTTCAAATGCCTAATATATTTAAGAAGTTACAATTTCTTGACATGACTAATTTACCGACCATAGACTATATCCATTGATTATGTCAACCTAGAAATAGACATAATGATTCTACTCTTGACATTAACACTAAAGGTCATTACCAAATATATCGGTCAATACTAAGAAGGGCTAGCACCCTTCACCTCCACTCTTCTTCCTCAAGGAAACAAAAAATATTTACATTAGCCAATTGTCGTTCAACTATTAACTACAACTCTCCATTCAGATTAAACTGCCTACTATCGCTTTAACCATTTTATTCCCATCAACAATATTCGAAGTTGTTTTCACTCTTTATTACATTAAACATATCTATATCAAATATGAACTTGTCACGCCCGAGTTCAATTACATAGTACACAACAAAAAGTCAATATTCTCGACCCGAGTTACAAAGAAATTCATAGGAGCAATATCATAGAATTTAAACGTACAAGAATATATTGTGGGTTGAAAGTTGAAAGCACCCGATGATCAGTGAGACTACAGATTTATTCAATGCGTACAAAAACGTGAAGGGTTCAAGTGACCCTCTCTCCCCCCAACAGAATCTCAGTTGTTGGTTCAGTACTTGCAATGTTTGCTTTACATAGTATAGTAATTTCAAAGGTAAAACTTATATGACGGGAAATTACAATTCATATAAACATCCAATTATTTTCTTTAGTTAACTGAAGGTATTGGTGGGGTAGTTGACCCTTTTGAAAATCTTAAATTTTCATATAATTTAAGTATATTTTTTTATATTTTCACCCTTTAAAATTTTATAAATTCATCTCTATTGTAAAATCTTACGTCCACCGTTTGATTATAATTACAATTTAAACAATATAAGTATATAACTACAATAAAAATTAATCAGTATAATATACAAATATGATTATAATCAATATATTCATATAATTATAATTAAAATCAATTATTATAGTTTACAAATTGATGTATTGATAACCAAAATATATTTATACCTTGAACCTTGAATAAAAAAATTATATTCATGTATCAATTCGAATTAAAAAGTTAAATTTAAATATCTAATTGGATAAACACATTTATGTATCAACTTAAACCTTGAAGCTACGTTCAAATACCTAATTAGATAAAAAAAACATATTCAAACATCAACATTGTTTTGAACAATTCCTATCTAAGGGGAGGGGAAAGAGAATTTTTGCTCTTAATGGATAATGAACTCACAACCTAGAAGAGAATGGAGGGTGTCAACTAAGATGTTTTAACCATATGCTCTACAGATTATTGACAATATCAAATTGGACTTTTTTTATTAATATAAAGTGATTACAAAATAGTATTTGTTCTAAAGATTCTGAATCATTTGACAGTGAATGCTCAAATATACTTATAGTCTCTATTGCTCAAACATAAGACCTCTAAAATAATAACTACCCTTTTAATCAAGGATGTAATTTGGTTCGTGTATACTAAAACTAAATGCAGGTAACAAAATGTGTATTGGCCATACTCATAATTGATTTTGTTTATAAGATTGAGCTTGGCCTTAGCGTAAGGCTTTGAACAGAAAGAGACAAAGGGCAAAGGCTTGTATTATTGTTTGCCATTGGGCTTCCTTTCAAAGTCAAAATTGGTTCTTCACACCAAACCCTAAAAGTCCAAAACGAAAGAGAGAACAAGATTGTTCCTTTTTAGGGGGGGGGAACTTTAATTTAATAACCCCACAAAATTTTACCTTATCCCCCCATAAACCAACAACTACTCTCCACCTTTCAGGTCCAATTAGCTTCTCTTTTTCGGGTCTGTAAGCCCAAATCTTCCATCGTCTTCCTACTCCCCCTTTTCTCTTCCTGCAAAACCCTAGATCTCTCTCCCCTTCAACGGGACTCACTTCCCGGCCTTCCTATTCGCTCCCAGATCGATTATCTTTGGGGCTTTGACAATTGACCGGTAAAACTCTCCTTCCCTTACCTAATTCTTCTATTCATTTCTTATGATTGTAAATTCCGGGTTTTCCCGCCTCTTCTGTCCGATTTCTATGTCTTTAATGCTTGCTTCGTTGTTTCTGAGTTTGGGTTTTGATTTAGACGTTTCGTGCTTCAGTGTCCGGAGAGAATTAATCTCGAAATTGTTGGTTTTTGTTATTTATATAGCTTCTTGCTTATTCATGATCTGGTTTAAAAGTTCTGATTCTTAAGCTCTGGTTTCGCCTCTTTGATGTTAATGGGTCCTTTTCGCTTCGGTTGCTGATCTGGGTTTTGTTTTTTCATTTCTATGTTTTGTGTTTATTGCTCTTGATCTGCGTTTGGAACTTCCCGTGTTTGACATCGAATTGGGTTTGATCTGGGCTTTTTCCTTTATCTCCATGTTTGTTTTGTCCTTCATTATTGTAACTTTGAAAACCCTAGATCTACTTTTGTGCAATGTAAAATGTGAGGTCACTTGTTAAAGAAGCCCATTTAGATGTGAAATGTCTATTTTAGCCCTGGTGCCTCAGGTGGGTCCATCTGACTTATACCTATCCAATACAAGCCCTGTAAAGTTAGATTTGCTGTTATCATGACTTGGCTTTATTGTGGACCGCCTAGACACGTGGCATAGTTTCATTTGCTCCTTTATTTTCTAATGGCCCGACCGTTAAGACACAAGTGTGGGACTTGATCGTTTTGGTCATTAAATTTTTTAAATTAATAAAATGACACTAAAATAATCACTACAACGTTATTTGGATATAAATTTAATCATTATTTTGTAATTTTTAAAAGCTTAATGACTATAATGGTTATTTGGACATAATTCAGTCACCTCTGGTATATTTTACCTTAAGTATAACTGCTCAGTAAGTTGTACACAGTCACAAACATTTTTACTTGAAAAACAAAACTGAAGATTGAACCATGGAACAAATACAACGAAACACGTGACAATATTTCTTTAAGGTCTTCTCTGAATATTGGTTCAAATGTTATGTACTCTGGACAGAGTCCTGTTCATTGTTAGGTTTGAAAGAACTTGAAACGTGTAATGTCTTAATTTAAGGGGGAAAAAGTTATTTGTCCAAAGGAGTAAATTCCCTATGTGAAGATCCGTTCTCGTGATTTCAGCCTAATTTTGGATTCGGGATATGTTGAGTTTTGTATATGGGTAAGGGTGTAAATGAACAGATCGTTCTATGAACTGTTATAATGTATGTTTATGTTTGTTCATTAAGTTAAATAAACGAGCGGAAACAAAATTTCTATGCTCATTTAATAAATGAACGAACAAGAATAGTGGTGTGTTCGATTCATTTATATTTATGAACAAACTCGTTTGAAAGTTCATTTATTAACTCGATTTTAAATATTAGTGAAAGTAGGGACTAAATAAAAGGGTAAAAAGGGAGTGTTGGTTGCCGAAGAAACTCGAACTATATAGATGAACATGTTGGCGAACGTTAAATGAACATGTTCCCGAACACTAAACAAACCAACATGAACATCTTCAAAAATAAAAAAATAAACACTATATTAAAATTTTAAACAAATTCAAACTGAACATGAACACTTTCAAAAATAAACAAACGAACAAAACCTTGTTCCTTCAAGCCCGATTCATTTACACCCCTATGTACGAGTAGGTGTTTGATCTGGATATATTCAGTTTTCTGAGCTTGTTCATGTGATTGGTGTGTGACATTCCGATATCCATGTCTGCAGAAGTGTTGGTTTCGAGTGTAGGAGATGATACTTGAACAAAAATGAAGAATTTCAGTAACATAAGATTTACGCATTCCGACTTCGATAACATTATTGAATATTCAACTACCTAGGATAAACTTTTTGTTTCATAATTCTTCTCTTTCCGACAAAAGCAGCTCTTATATGTGATCATGGATTACCAGGTCGTGGGTATATATATCATTTGATGGTAGAATTTTATAGTTCAGTGTCTGTTCTGTTTTTCAACTATACCATATAGTTCAGTATCCAACAGTCTTGACATGAATCCATACTGTTTCTGCAGCTTAAAGATGTAATGAATCATGTCATCATTTCTCTAGAACCTCTATATATCATAGGCCACTATGTAATGATGCATCTCAAAGTTGGGAAGATTTTGTTTTGATGAGCTTTGTGAATCTTTTATCTCGCTTGATGTGTGAAACCGATCGATTTTTTCGACGAAACCTCGTTGTTTCCTTTATATTTAGCATCTTGAGTTATGTTAACCTTAATTGTAATTGGGGCTGCTCTTTTGTTTTGAAATATACGGATGTTTTTTAATTCCTTTTTAAAAATTTCTTTTGCTCTCAGCTGCGAGTTTTGCTTCCTAGTCCAAAATGGTAGAAATGGCGGAAGTGATGGAAATGGAAACAACCCCAGTGGGGAATAACAACGAGCTTGTCGTCGTCACTCATGAAACACCACCAGAATCACAGCCAGAAACACAGCCTAAACGACGGAAGAAGAAGTCTATGGTTTGGGAATACTTTACCATTGAACATGTGAGTGCTGGATGTAGAAGAGCATGCTGTAAGCGCTGCAAACAAAGTTTCGCTTATAGTACTGGTTCCAAGGTAGCAGGGACCAGCCACCTCAAACGTCACATTGCTAAAGGTACTTGTCCAGCAATCCGACGTGACCAAGATAACAATCATTTGACCACCCCATATACACCAAGGGTTGGTGGGAGTGAACCACGAAAGCGACGCTACAGATCTCCCAGTTCACCTTTCATACCATTTGACCAGGACCGTTGCCGCCATGAAATTGCAAGAATGATCATAATGCATGAGTACCCTCTTCACATGGTTGAGCATCCAGGGTTCATAGCTTTTGTTCAGAATCTTCAGCCTCGGTTTGACAACATCAGTTTCAACACGGTTCAAGGGGACTGTGTTGCAACTTACCTGAGGGAAAAGCAAAGTGTCATGAAGTTTATTGAGGGTATTCCTGGGCGTGTTTGTCTTACACTAGACATGTGGACTTCGAAACAAACGCTGGGTTATGTATTTATAACTGGACACTTCATTGATTTCGAATGGAAGTTGCAAAGACGGGTTCTCAATTTCATAATGGAACCATATCCTGATTCCGATTCTGCTCTATGTCATGCTGTTGCTGCCTGCCTGTCAGACTGGAGTTTGGAAGGCAAGTTGTTTTCCCTCACCTTCAATCATCCAACAAGAGAAGCTGGGCTGGAAAATCTTAGACCTCTACTCTGTACGAAGAATCCCCTTATTCTTAATGGTCAGCTGTTAATTGGAAATTGCATAGCTCGTACTTTGAGCAGCATGGCAAAGGATGTGCTCGGTGCAGGGCAAGAGATCATAAAGAAAATCCGTGATAGTGTAAAGTACATGAAGACTTCAGAATCCCATGAAGAAAAGTTTGTTCAAGTTAAAAACCAGCTTCAAGTGCCGAGTGAAAAGACCCTGAATCTTGATTATCAAACTCAGTGGAACACGACATACCAAATGCTGGCAGCGGCTACTGAGTTAAAGGAAGTGTTTAACTGTTTGAATACTTCTGATCCGGATTATAAGCTAGCTCCATCAATGGAAGACTGGAAGGTGGCTGAGACTTTATGCACTTTCTTGAAACCTATCTTTGACGCAGCTAGCATCCTTACAAGTACAAATAATCCTACTGCAATCACATTCTTTCATGAAGCATGGAAAATACATGCAGACTTGGGTCGTTCGATCACTAATGAGGATCCCTTCATCAGCAATCTTGCCAAGTCAATGCAAGAAAAGATTGATAAGTACTGGAGGGATTGTAGCTTGATTTTGGCAATTGCTGTAGTCGTGGATCCTCGTTTCAAGATGAAGCTTGTCGAGTTCAGTTTCACAAAAATATTCGGTGAAGATGCTCCCACATATATCAAAGTTGTTGATGATGGAATCCATGAGCTCTTTCTTGAATATGTAGCACTTCCACTGCCTTTGACACCAACATACGCAGAAGAAGGGAATGTCGGGAATGGGAAGGCCGACGATTCTCATCAAGGGAACCTTCTTTCAGACCAAGGACTTTCAGATTTCGACGTCTACATTATGGAGACTAGTGGCCAGCAGATGAAATCTGAGCTGGATCAGTACTTGGATGAGTCCTTGTTGCCTCGTGTACAAGAGTTTGATGTTTTAGGCTGGTGGAAGCTGAACAAGATTAAGTATCCGACGCTTTCAAAGATGGCCCGTGACATTTTGTCGATTCCAGTATCCGCTGCCGCTCCAGATTCGGTCTTTGATATCACGATCAAGCAACTAGATGAGTACCGAAGCTCGTTGCGACCAGAGACTGTGGAAGCCTTAATCTGTGCCAAGGACTGGCTTCATTATGGATCCGAAGTATCATCAAATGCACTTATTAAAATGGAATTTTAGATGCAAGTGTTGTTTACTTATGCTGGGGTGCTGCACTGGACATATATTTCACCTGATAGGTATGTGTACAATTAGAAAACAACTGTATTTGTATGGATGCATGGTCTTGAACACCTTAATTGTTAGAGTAGCTTGTGTAATAGCAAGAAGAAACTTTTATTTCAATTTCTTCACTCCATCTTAATACATAAACCTAATAAACGGGTTTTTTAAATAGGAGGGATTATTGATAAAAATCCCAACCAGAGCTGAATCTGATACAACTACTCTGCTTCATTTAACTCATAACTCAACTTCAACATGCACTTTTTGCCCTTCATCGGGCATTTTTTCCAAGCTGAACGTTACCAATCCAGACGATGAATCCTAATTGAACTTGGCTTCACTAGACCCAACACTGCACTTTCTTGGCTTGGCTGACGAATAGGCACCAAAGTTTCCACAACCTTTAATCTCCATGCAAATTTTTCCTACCAGTTCATTGCTAGAATTCTCCACTCTCGCACCAACAAGACAACTGCTTTCACCTTCATACCCGATATCGAGCTCGGATAGCTTGGCACCATCTTTGACTTCATATTTTAGATCCTCAATGGCACCACCGGCGTTGTACATATTGACGAGTCCTAAGGGTGCAAAACTGAATCCAGGTGCCAAGTGCATGATTGGTGTTAGTGTGAAGATTTCATGCTCGAGGACCTTGAGGGAAACCGGCATGGATGCATTGTATGGAAGGGTGATTAACTCACCGGTGCGGTGACAGTAAACTGCACAGTCACCGGCCCATTCAGGGTCCAATGAGGCCTCAGAAATGAGATGGACATCACACCCCTTTACTTGGCCTGATATGGAGTCCGTACTGGTTTGGTGGAAAGTATTTTTCCTTGCGGCGCTGTTCCATGCTGCGCCTTGGCAGTTGTAAACACCAAGAACTCCGGTGTACTTGTTCATGTTCCATATCTTCAACAAGCTACAATCAAAGAAAAATCGACCATAACGAAATGTGAACAATTTAAACATTAGCTCAAGCTTCAAATCCTTTAACTTTGCCAACAATATAACCAACATCATGTTCCATCTAAATAGTTCACTTTCTAATGCATTTATATTTTATATCTATCAATTCTATTCCAGGACCAAATAAACAGAATTTACGAGCTGATCTTACCTAACGCCGTCACGGGCCGGATCTGTAAACAAGCAATCGCGAGTAGGCCGTCCAGACAAACGAACACGGAGAATGGAACCATCAGGCAACACAATTTTCTTCAAGAGCTCAAAGTTGTGTCGTCCGGGGGCATCACTGTTGCAAACAAAAGCTTAAATACTCGGCCTAAGGATCAAATAAAATTGATTTTCCTATAGGAAACTCCTCCTTAGTCCTTACCTCACATAGATAGGGCCACCACAAATAGCGCGTGCCGAGGCATGATAATCGGCGGCCGGATGAAGGGAGTGGAACATATCCCAATCCGGCAGCATAAATTCCCCAAGGAAAACACTATTGTAGGCCACCGCCGCAATGTGGATGGTGTGTGACACTGGATCACGGGGGTAGAAATCGTCAGATGCTCTCACAACCGCCGTCTGTTTGGAACTGTTTCGACACGATTCAAACATCATAACAAAACCCAGAAATCAAAACATCAAAAGAAAATTATTGAAGCAGAAGGCCAAGAAAAATTACCAGTAGAGTGCATCGGTGTTATGGCTCATGCAAGCGATGATCCCATTATCGGGAAAATTCCTCTTCACCGATGCATCGACAGCCTGATGATATTGCCGCGTCAACTCAACCCGGCCACCGAGCCCGGCTCCGAGTGTTTCCAAAATGCACTGCTCGTCCACCTTAACTCCATCTACACCCGCATCCGCCAGATAGCTGTGCAACTCGTTGTAAAATTTGTACACGTTTTTCGGGTTCCCCAAACCCAACCCTTGAACCGCTATCGCATCGGTTTTCCACCCGGTTCATTATGCACCACTCCTTTGGAAACCATCGAGTACCGGATTTTCGACCCGTATCCTCCCATTTCCTTAACTCCGGGCCGGACTCCGCCCCAATACCCCGTAATCGCGTGCCAGACGTATACAAATTTCAACCCGTGTTTCTCTTTCGCAATGTTGACGATGTTTTTGATCCCCGATGTTGGATCATCCTTCGTCTGGAACTTCTCGTTTTCTTTTATTCCCGTCAAACGAAGCAACGGCTGTTGTTTCGTTTCCGCCTGATCGGTCGATGACGACGTGTCTTCCCCATGGGTGTCGCCGCCTACGGACTGCCATCCATCGTCGATGATCACGAACTTGGCCGGCGTCCCACCGGCAGCTAGAGACTCGAGCCCAGCTTCGACCCCTTCTTGGGTCACATCCTGGTAAAAAGCGTCCCAGGTACACCACCCGAAATAGTCGACGATTTCCGGTAATTTCTTCTCCTGCCGTTGCCGGAAAGTTTTGAGATGTAATTTGACGGCCTTGATTGCTTCCGTGATTGTACTGAAAGGATCGGTTCCAGCATGGATATAAACCGAATGCCTAAACGAAGACGCTTTGATGTCGGCGTCGCCGCTCTCTAAACACAGCTCGAGTTCGTCGTTTTGGTTCCCTTGAAAAACGGCTCGAAACGGGCCGTCGATCAAAGGGAGGAAGACGGTGTAAACGATCTGAGTTTCTCCGGTTGAGTCCAAGTGGGACCCTTCTTTGGTTTCCACCAATAGGAATTGAGTCTCGAGAGGTATGTCTTTGCCTTGATCCCCCATTTTCTGGGCCATCCACCATAACTTGAACCGAAAACAGGACATGAACCGGACGTCGCGTAAAGTGCCGATAGGCACCACATGCCTGCTCTTCTCTTCATCGAAAACCGCCCCGAGGAAAACTCCCTCAACCAGACCAGACCCGGTGCCGGACGTTGCGATCACATTTTCTGGAACTCCGGTTAGGATTGTCCGGTTCTTCACGACTAATTTCCTCTCGGAGATACGAACCGCCGGTTTAATTGTCATCTCTTCTTCTTCTTCCCGCTTCTTTAGATCAAAACCCCATTTTCAGAAACCGTAAAAACAGAGCATCAAATGCATAAAAATGGCCATAAATGCGAGCTGATAATTACCTTAAAAGATAATGCCGATAGCGTTGGATTAGAAGAAACTCCGGAAACAGCAGAAACACCTGGATTGAAACGTTTTTAAAAATTTAGCTTTGGAAACAGTGGATTTCGAGGATGTTTAGATTTAGAGTGAAGATGAACAAAAGCAAGACTCCTATTTATAGCTAAGAATCGTGTACAGTAACAAGTATTTAACAACATTACTTCTGTCTCTCTCAATCAGTGTCGATTTTTTAAAGAAAAAAAAATAAAATAAAAGTTTCTTCTTTGATTCGATTAGGTCCCAGTCTCTTGTTGATTTTAATATTTTCGCGGGAAATATCGAACAGCGGGAAATCGGTTCACTGCCGTCAAAAGCAACGGTTGATTCGATTGCCACGTCGGATCACATTATTTAACCGACCGGAGGGTTTCAGGTCACGTTCAACGTACAGTATTGGGGTTGGTCTTTTTTTGGATAAAGATGTGATTTTGTTGCGAGATGATTAGTGTCCACGTTGGCACTGCTGGACGTCTCTCACGCGCCTCAAATGTAAACCAAACGCGTGGCTTCCCTCTTTTGAATTTCCAGGTGGCATTTTGAAAATTCTTCTTAATATATTTTTGCAAGACAAGACAAGACACAATTTTTTAATATTATTCTTTGACTTTAAACCACAAAATCATTGTTTTGAAAATTGGATCGGACCGGTCGGTTCAACCGGTTTAATCAGAAATCGTTGTTTAGTCCTGTTCAAACTAAATCGGTTGAATTGTTACTAGTGAATCGGCCAGAACCTTTGAACCGTTAGAACCGGACCGGCTGAAAACAGGAAAAAACCGAAAAAAACCCGTCAATTTTGTTTTTTTTAAACAAATTAAATCAAACAACGTCGTTTGTTAAACGAGCCAAGTCGAACTCGATTATTGCTGAGCTCGACTCAAACTTTAAAAGTAACCTCAACTCAACTCAAACTCACGAACTAAAAATTATCAAGTTCAACTCGAACTCGAAATATAATATTGAAACTTGAACTCGAAAAGACTTGAACTTAACAAAAAATTAGAAGTTCGATTGAAGCCTAAAACTCGAGCTTGATTGAAGTGAAAGAATAGTTCACTCTATGCTTACCAAAAGGCTCCATGATTTTGAATGTCAAATTACCTCTATTATTTATAGAAGTTAGTTGGGATGCTCTTCTATGTTTCTCAGCCATGTGAGATTGTTTTGTTCTCATATTTTTACTCTTTAGACTTTTGAAATGTTCTTCTATGTTTCTTAGCCATATGAGATTGTTTTTTAAAAAAAAATTAAACCAAACAATATAACTTTGTTATGATTTTTTTAGCACCAAATTTATTTTTTAATTATAGTTATATAATTATATTTATTATTTAATATGTTTTACCTTAAATATTATGTTGTAGTTAATTTGAATCATTTTTTTCACTTGATTTTATGGTTTTTAACTCATATATGTTATGACTTGCTTTGAATATGACTTGTGATATACAAAATTATTTTTTATTAAATATTTTTGGTATTTTTATTTAATTTTTTAAATAATTATGACGTCGTCCGGTTCTTCCGACCGATTGAACCGGTTCGATCGATTGAACTAATAAACCGATAGCATGACCGATTCGCTAACCGATCTGATTCTGAAAACCATGCACAAAACTATATTGGCCTTCACCTCCACAAAATATCTTTTTAAAATATAAAAATCATTAGATTTTATATATATGATTTATATTAATTTTAACTTCATAAAGTGGTTAAAATATTATCTTTCTTTTTATTGATTATATTTTGATTCAATTAATTTTATTGTTATTTAAAGTTATAAATTTAAATATTTTTAAATGTATAATAATATTTTTTTAGAAATTTATTTAAACATTTTAATATAATCTCTTGGTCTTGCCCGTTTAGCTCAGTTGGTAGAGCATAAGGCTTTTAACTTTGTGGTCGTGAGATCGAGTCCCACTGAGGGTAATTCATAACGGAGGTCTTCCACAGAAGTTGTTCTCAACCTAGCATTGGGGACAGCCTACTACCATATATCTCCCCCTTACCCCATTACATATGGGAATAGTGTCATCTAATATTTTAATATAATCTCTTGATAATATTTATAGCCTAAATAAAATTTTGACGAATAACAAATAATACTTTTCAAATTTTTGACATTTAATTTTTTAACTCTATTAATGATAAAAATTATAATGATTTACTTTATTCACACAAATGAGTGAAAATAAATATATGTAATTTAAATTATTAATTGTCTTTAAACAGATTAGAAATCGTTGAAACTATGTAAGGATTAGTGATGATAATATTGAATGAATATAATTGAAGAAAAAAACAAAAAGAATAATGAATCCAGGTCAGAAATGAATGGGATTGGGCCATTATTTGGATAAAATTAAATGGATATTCCCACTTGTGGAGCTTTATTGGGAAAAGAGGCGGAAAATAGAGCAAGTGGGTTGCCCCTTTCTATGAAAACCAGGGCAGATCATTTGGGATATTAATTGAGGCATTCTTCCTAAAATGCCACCCTAAAAATATATATTTTCAAATTAATATTAGTTTTAAATTAGCTTTCAAACAAATTTTATTTAAATAAGAATATATTTGTCATGTCTTTAAAGAATAATATTCAGAAATTATCGACTCTCGTAAAGTTTTCAGATTAATCCCTTCGTTTATTGAAGTTTTTAAGGAATATGTATCTGTCAGTCATTAAGTAAATTATAATGTATGTACAAGAATTCTGACAAGTTCATGTGATTTATTATAACGAAATCCTAACAATTATATCTATTTAATATGATTGCCTACAAATGGTGACAATAACTTATGTCTAACACTAGTTAAGAACTGTTATAAATATGCCGGTCAAGATTGATAAGAGAGACGAAACTTAAACTTTCTAGACACAATCTTCTTGGTGATTAAATTTTCTCTCACCAATAAACTTTGATCAAAAATTATTATCTCGTTAGCCGTGATTTTTCATTGAACATCAAAAAAAGAAATAATTGTCCATAGTCGACGAACTAAATTTATTTCAAATAATATCACATCAAATATAATTTTTAAAAATCAATCCAAGTTTAATTTATATAGATAAAAACTTAAATTAAATAAAAAGGATAGAAATATTTTTTTATATAAAAATAAAAATACACGTAATACATAATTAAAAAAAGCCTTCACCTTATCCCTGAAAATGTATGCATGTAGTCGATATTTCAATTTTCAAGCTTACGTGATATTACAAGACAAACAAATTCAAATCATTTGCCACATATATACATATATATATATATAAGAAATCAGATTCATCACCAATTGTTGGATTCAGAGCTGTTAATGATAATAGGTTTTAATCAATGCTTGCTCTGGGTTTTCGTTTAATATAATTAATGTCCAAGTTCGTGAATGTTGTCTGACATATTTAATAACGAAAAATTAAAGGTTTATTTCACAAATTAATCCTCTAAGTATATTTATTTTCTTATTGTGCATCTTAATTTTTTTTACCTTAGTTTGGTCCCTAAAATAAAGACGGAATTAGAATTAAATATAGAAAAAATAAATTATCTAATAAATAAAAAAATAATTCTTCTATGTAATGTCACTATTTTATCTTTCATCTCTTAATCGTACAACTTTAACTTGTTTTTTCTATATCATAATCACTAAAACCCTCAAAATAAAAAATACCTAAGATGCACGAAGTACGTTACCTTAATGGTTAAAGAGATAGTTGTTATCCTTAGAGATCGCATATTCGAGCATCAGAGAATGCAAAGATGTTTGAATTTTCATTGTCAAATGGTTGAAAATCTTTAAAACATATAATATGCAATCACTTTAGATTAATAGGGGAAAAAACTAGAAATTCCTAAATAAAAACTCCATTTCCTTTAATTAACTCTGTACTATAAAATCTGAAATACATGATGTACAAATTCATTCAAGCTATTAATACAATATATTTTTGCATACCCTAAACATCATACAAGACTTAACACGACTAATATGGCAGAGACTTAACATGACTCAACCGCAGTCATATTACTAAGGGCTCTGGCAGCTCTCTGAAACATGCGAAATATAGCTCTATTAAGGGCATCTTCATTTATATCAGTATCCTCATCTCCAGTGACGGTAGGGTCTCTCACATGAGTAAACTGGCCATCATGAGAAAGGGTTGGATCTACTTGCGGAACAGGAGGATCACGTTGTGACATCGGATCGTCTATCGTAACAGAAGGTCGAGTGACTCGTCCTCGACCACGGCCACGTCCTGTCCTACGACCTCTAGCAGCACTCATCGTTGGATCTATAAGGCTCTACAGAAATAATTTGAAACATATGTCAGATTAGCATCAGGGATCTCGAAAAAAACTTTTAATCATAAAATAAGGTGACACGTTTTTTTTCTCAAAATTTCTTAAAAATTCAAAGTTTAAGACCCATCTACAGTCCGAGTATTTAAAACCGAAAGCTCTGATACCACCAAATGTAACCCCCAGACTCGGTCTATAAGTTAGACCCAAACCTAAGTGGTCACATATCTCATTCAGAGATTTTTTTTAAACAACTTATAATACATTAGATATAATACATATCAAAAATATTAATAATACAAATATATCCAAAACGATAACAAATACATGTCACCAAACACAACTGAAAAACATATAGAGATATACGTTCGTACAAAATAAATAGTTGATCTCCCTTGATGTCAAATCTGCTAACTTACGGTCTGTTGTTATCTGAAAACGGTAAAAACTACATAATGAGCTAAAAAGCCTAGTGTGCTCCTTACAGTGTATATAAAAACATACCGATAAAAATTTTTCAGTAAAATCGATTTATGAAAACATGTCATTAAAAATATGAACATTACCCCCATCCGATCACAAAAGAATGTGTAGGTTCCCCAGAACCATACAACCCCGGCACAACAGTAAGACCCTGAGCACACAGCCGAGGAGCCTGCATATATTCTTCCTCCAACATATATCCCCCCAATGATATTAATAAACATGAATGAATCTGAGTGAAAACAATGATTAATCCTTTAAAACATGAAAATGTTTCATGCTTAGAAATCATATACAGAATTACAGAAAACAATTAAAATCAAATCATTAACGTACAATAAATCATATATCAGATAAGCCATATTCAGAAATCAGGTATAAAAATATACCGTAACCAGAGATCATATCATAAGTGTGCCATAATTCATATATCAAACAGAAGGTATTCAGATCGATATTTTAAAACAGTTGTCGGGAAACACACCTGTAACAGTCTGAGAAATCAGATAGGGAAGCCTACTAATGGGTCTGTCGATCACGCTCTGTTGCAGCGCTATATCCTACGAATTAGAAAAATCCATATTGAAATCCTAATATAAATAATCTATCTTTATTTAAATAATATACAGAAACCTACGAGTAATTTTAGTAGTACGCAGTTCGCGCTGATCTGACGAACGAACAACTCCAGACCTAACTGATCCTCGCTCAGGTGAAACACAAGTACCTTCATAAAATATTTTATTGAATCAATTCATTAACCAAAACTCAAATAAATAATCAAAATATTAAAATACTAAGCCTTTTGGGTTCACATACTTGATTCGGGGATTTCGGGTCAGAATTTGGCAAAACGGACTTCGGAATCATATTCAGGATGTCAATAAACGTAAAGTATGACCTTCAGAAATTTTGAATTATTGGTCAAAATCAAAGTCAACGGGTTTGACTGATGATTTGGAGACTTTCGGGTTCGAATTTGGTGAAACAGATCCCAAAAACAGATTCGGAACGTCAAAAAATATCAAGATAGGTATACTCGGAAAAGATTAAAGGTCGTTTAATGGTCGGTCAAAGCCGATCAAAGTTCTGGTCAAAGATAATTAACAGAGGATCCACCATTTTACACAGTTATCACCCTTTTTAAGAAATATTTACCAAAATATCATCATTTTCAAAATAATTACTAAAATATCATTTTTTAAAGAAAATTACTAAATTATCATTTATAAAAATTACAAAAATAGCACTATTTTTAAAATAATTACCAGAATATCACCATTTTCAAAATAATTACCAAAATACCACTCGATTAACGGTTGGGTCAATGGGTCGGGTTGAACCGGTTCGAACCGATCAAACCGGTTACAAGGCAGCGGCCGAGTCTTCCCCACACGTAGTGGCGGCTCGTGGGACCTCCTCCGGTGTCCTATAAATCACGGAAAAATTTCTAAAAATTATTTTGAGCGATTTCGAGATACTTACAAAGCTCGGTTCCAATTTTTGAACGGCGGAGTGCTCGATTTCAACGAATCGGAAACTTTGACCGCTTCACCTCCTCACGCGCCGCCGTCGACGGAGACCAAGGATGACACCAGCCGACTCGAAACGGCACAAGAAACACGATGGTGCGGGAGATGTCGAAAACAGAGCAACGATCGACGACGAATTTAAGATTTTATCATCGATGGAGCTAAAAAACGTCGAGACTTTGACTTGAAATTCCCGGCGTTTGGCGGCGTTTGGCAGCATTTTACTTCAATTAATTTAAGGGATTTGTTCCTCGCTCGATGATGAATACGATGGTGTTTTCAAAACAACGATCGGAGGTCGGACGGCGTCGGGATCGTGGTTGAAAGTTGGGTGTTGAAAGGAAGAAAACTTATAAATTTTTTTGCTTAATAATTCACCCTGCGCACATCTAATTCTGCATTTAAAAGAGTGTTTGCCGACACTTTTTTTAGGTAAATTTAGAACTTAGTCCCTGAATTTCCTTAAACTCTACAACACCCTATAAGTTTTGAAATTTTTTAATTTAGTCTCTAATTTTCACCAATTACACAATTAAATCCACAAATTTCAATTATATATATATATATATATATATATATTCCCAATTTCTGGGTTGTTACCATTTAAGCACAAAGACAAACAACTGCAGTCCTATAAAAATTTCCAACTCATCCAATATTTTTTTTACTCAAATATATTATATTTTAAAACAATTTCTTATTCTAACATTTATTTTTAATTATTTTTCGAATTATTTTCACGTAATGCGCATTACGTGGAAAGCGCCTTTTAAGTTTTGAAAACGTGTCCTCATTATGTGGAAATTGCCTTTGAAACACGTCCTATAGGATGCGTTTTCTACCAACATGATAACATTACAAGCACATAATAGACTTTAAAAAAAATCAGGGGTAAAAGATTTGAAAAATATTATGTAAATTTTATCAAAAAGAATAAATGTGTACAATATATATCAAAGATATCTAATTGCACGAGTACAAGTCAAGCGGCGACGACAACAACACATGTGTATTAAGCTTTCAATCACTCAATAAATGTATGTTTAAAGATTATATTTAAACACTTAAAAAAATATAAATCTAAACAATGTGAGATTTTAGAAGCTAACGATAATTTTTAAATCCCACGTTATTTAGATAAATGAGTTTTCAAGTATTAAAATACAACTTATTTATTATGTTATTGAACATAAGACTAAACATATGTATCATTATTGCTGTAGTCTAACTAATGCAATCACATATTTTTTACATGCATAGTATATTTGTTGTTTTTAAATAAAATTCATATATTTTTTATATATTTTTCTTTCTCTTTTATATCAATATAATTTTAACAATTTTTTACATCAATTGAAGATTTTTTTTATAAAAAGTATTTTCTAAAAAATGTTTGCCAGACATAAATAATCGAAAATGAATGTTAAATTAAGAAAATATTTTTAAATGAGATATATTTGAGTAATAAAAATAGCCCATCCAATACTACAAAAACCCTACATTCTATTTCCTTTCTAATTCTCAACGTCTAAAAAAACTAAAAATAATGGAGCAATAGGATTACCTTTTTAAGGTTTATTGATCGGCGATTCTGCAGTTGGTAAATCTAACTTGCTTTCCTGATTTACTCGAACGAGTTTTTCTTAGAATTTAAATCTACCGTCGGAGTCGAATTCGCCACCTGCACTCTCCAAGTACCTTTCTCCTGCTTTTTTTCATAGTATTTCTTTAGTGAAGTGTGGTTTTGCTCTTTTAGATCGAAATTTCCCCTTTCTAAACATGCGGTACATCTGACTTGTTCGTCCTCTAATCTATTTTTGATATTTTCTGGAATTTTTATGAATATTTGCATCGGCCATTTTTCGTAGTTAACTGAAAACTTGGACAGATTGTTCTGTTTTGATGATATAGGTTGATGCTCATTGTGCTATGCTTGAATTATGTTAAACCCACTAGAGAATTAAAACAGAAATGTAATATTTTTCTAACCGGTAGCAAGGTTTGGCACTGTTTCAGTTGGACTTTTTTGCTCTTTCCTTTGACCAATCCAGTCCATTCTTTAGCGGAGATAAGGAAAATTTGGTATTCCAGTAGCTTTGTGGCACTATGGCTATTTTAGTTAGGTCAAATTCTTCTATTAGTCCATGCAATCTAATTTGGTCACTTTTAGTCTTTGTACTTTTCAAAACTTAAAATTTATGTCTTAAACGGTAGCCATTAAATTTGGTTAGTTAAAATTTTCTATTAGTTCTTGTACCATTTGTAAGTTGTAAATTTAGTTACTGTCTTTGAAATTTGTGTAATTTAATCATATTGTCCTTGTGTGAAAGTTTTTAAATTTATGACCGAAGGGTATCTTTTTAATACTAAAAAGTCGGGGGTGGAACAAAATATTAGCTAAAATATAGAAAGTATTATGTATATGTATGTATTTTATGAAGATCACCTTTGAAAGAAGAAAAATGATGCGTTGTTTTGTTTGTCCTAAAATTTCTGTTATGATCAATGCAAGGATAGAGTTGTTGCCTTTTAAGTTGTAGATGTCTTTCACTATCTGAAACTTATAAAATTGAAATTAACTTGAGTTACTTGCATATCTTGTTTGGATTTTAGTCTTTTGGTTTGTCATCTATGGGGAATTGAGAGTGAAATGTGGAGTTGATCCTTTGAAAAAGAGCAGACAGGGAATGTCCATTTGTTGGAGAAAGCCTAATTTGTCTTCTGTCCTTCAGTTTCCTTACTACCGCATGTTAGCCATGAAAAATGCACTCATTACCCTCGATCCTTTGAATGCTTGCACTGATATAGTTTCATTTTGTGTTTGGTTTTTGTTTCCAGATCTGAAATCTGAGCGTCCCTGTTTTTAATCAACCCATTAGCCATGCCACTGGTAAGTTATTGTTTATGCAGAAGTGATTTCAAGTAGAATTCAGAGTGAGAAACCTTAAATAATATATTGGATTTATATTATCACTGTTAATTCAATTGGTTGATTGGTTTGAAAATATTAAATCAGCAATGGATCTTAACTTTGCTGCTTTCAATTTCTATTGCGATCAATTAACCAGTACTAAGAGAAAGATCGATGCCTAGAGATTAATTGTGCATCATAGACAGAGTTGCTGATTTTTTTTTTCAAGTAGTTAATAAAGTGAAATTGAAAGATCTTTATAGTAATTTATAAGGAAAACATTATTTTTTAGTAGTTTTGGATTAGTAGCATATCTTTTGTAGGTTTTGGTTGTGGTGTTTGATATTGGAATTAGCTTTTTAAATAATCTGTTTGCTGGTTTTAAATGCAGGTATTGCATGCAGGAAAAACAAATAAAAATGCCTTCAAGGTTCTCATTGTTGCGGAATATAGAGGTGTGGCTGTCAAATTGGTTGAAAACTTTGAGATGGGTGTCACTTTGTCTACCGTGGCAAATCGTGCCACTCTTCTCTCCCAATTTGCCTTCACTTCGGGGAAGAAACTCCAAACTCCCTAGCCTCTCTCCACACTGTCTTCACCTGAAATAACCCAAACCAGAGAAATCCCAACAGCCAAAATCAATAACAAAAATGGAACCTCTCTTGATCACCATGAATGCCACCATCATATTCAAAAGCTTTCAGCTTTACTACAAGATGGCCAAACTGAAGCTGCCCAAACCCTCACAAAATCTCTTCTCCGTTCAAAATCGGCACCTGATCTCTTCAACCTCTTCTCTGTTACCTCTCCTTCCTTGAAACTTGTTTTCTCAAATATTCTCTTTTCCTTGCTAGCTCAATCCAAAATGCACAGTGAAGCGATGGAGTTATATAAGGCTTTAAGAAAGGAAGGTATGCAAACGTCTATAACTTCTCTTAACTTGTTGCTTGACTCTTTGGTGTCTTTAAATAAGTTTGGTAAAGCCCTTGATTTGTTTGAAGAAATAATAGGGTCTGGCTTTAGACCTAATAAATTTATGTATGTAAAAGCTATTCAAGCTGCTGTGAAATTGGGGGACTTGAAAAGGGCTTATGAGTTTTTGGATTGTATGAAGAACAAAGGGGTGACTTCAAGTTTGTTTATCTATAATGTTTTGATTAGTGGCCTTTGTAAAGAGAAGAGAATTAGGGTTGCAGAGAAAGCTTTTAATGAGATTTATGAGAGAAAATTGATGCCAAGTTTGGTTACATATAATTCTCTTATTGATGGATATTGTAAGGTTGGGGAGTTAGAAAAGGCTTTCAATTTAAAAGTGAGGATGGTAAAGGAGAATGTGCAGCCTAACATTGTTACTTTCAACACATTGGTTAGTGGCCTTTGTCATGCCCATAGAATAGATGAGGCAAAAAGGGTTTTGAATGAAATGGAAGCCCAAGGATTTGCTGTTGATGGGTATACTTTTAGTATTCTTTTTGATGGGTTTTTGAAGAGTGGGAATGTTGAAAGTGTATTGGCTTTGTATGAAGAAATGAGTGAAAAAGGAGTTGGGATCAATAGATATACATTAAGCAGTTGGTTGAATCATTTTTGCAAGGAAGGGTGCTTTGAAAAAGTAGAAGAGGTTTTGCATAATGAAATCGGAAAAGGGTTTGTGCCAAATGAGGTAGTGTTTAATGCCATTGTGAATGGATATTGCCGAACTGGTGATATGAATCGAGTCATTTCTACGGTTGAGCGTATGGAAAAGTTGGGGTTGAGGCCTGATTGTGTTACATTCAATACCTGATTGTGTTACATTCAATACTTTGATAGACAAGTTCTTCGAAATGAAAGAGATGGAAAATGCAATGCTGATGAATGGGTAAAAAAGATGAGGGAAAAGGGTGTTTCGCCCAATGTCCAGATATTCAGCATTCTAATTAATGGTTATGGGAAAATGAGTGTACTCCATAGGTGTTTTGCGATTATATAAGAAATGGAAAAGGATGGGATTAAGCCAAATATTGTAAGTTATGGTTCCTTCATAAATTGTTTATGTAAGGATGGCATGCTTCTCGAAGCCAAAATGACCTTCAGGGATATGATAAGTAGAGGGGTGTTGCCTAACGTGCAAATATATAACATGCTCATTGTTGGAAATTGTGCTGCTGGGAAGTTGAATGATGCTTTCAAGTACTTTGACGAAATGGTGAAGGGTGAAACAAGACCAACAATTGTAACATTCAATACACTCATCAATGGACTATGCAAGAAGGAAAAGGTAACTGAAGCTGAATCTTTGCTTCCCGAAATCATGAGTAATGGGTGTAGTCCCGATGTTATCACATACACCACCTTATTATCATGGTATTCTAATGAAGGAAATGTCCATAAATGTCTAGAATTGTATGAAAACATGAAGAGTTTGGCCATCAAGCCGACTTTGAATACCTATCATCCTCTCATTAGTGGATGCAGTAAGGAAGGAATTGAGCTTGCAGAGAGACTGTAGAAATCAAAGTAATTCTCTGTAATTTCTTATTCTTTTCGATATGACAGATTACATATTTATATACAAAATCTCTCTCTAAAGTAGGAAACTTTAAGAAAGGAAAAATAATAATCCTAGGATATGATCCCTTAAAATAAGGGATTGTAGAAATCTATTTACAAAATCATATCTCTATAGGAATGGTAACAAATCATATCTCTATAGGAATGGTAACAAATCATCTCTATAATTCCTACACTCCCCCTCAAGCTGGAGAATATACATTGTATAATCCCAGCTTGAATAGGAATTTATTGAAAACAGGCTTTGGCAAAGCCTTAGTAAGAATGTCTGCAACTTGTTCTTCTGAAGGAATGTATGAAAGTGTGGTTGTCTTTTTGTTAACTTGATCAACAATAAAATGTCTATCAATCTCAACATGCTTTGTCCGATCACGTTGAACTGGGTTCTTGGCAATTTGAATAACAGATTGATTATCACACAAAACTTCAAAGTGATCCTCTTGATTAGTGACAAGTTCTTTCAGTAGTTTAAGTAGCAAAATTCCTTCGCATATTCCCAATGCTAGTGCTCTAAATTAAGCTTCAACACTACTTCTTGAAACGACAGATTGTTTCTTACTTCTCCAAGTTGTAAGGTTTCCCCAAACAAAGGTGCAGTAGCCACTAGTGGATCTCCTTTCAGTAAGGTCTCTGGCCCAACTAGAATCTGTAAAGATCTTAACAGTTATGTCTTGTGTCTTCTTAAACATTAAACCGTGTCCTGAAGTTTTCTTCAAGTACTTGAGAATTCTATTTGCTGCTGCCATATGCTCTTCAGTAGGATTAGTCATGTGTTGACTTATCACATTTACAGGAAATGCTATATCTGGCCTTGTCAAGGATAAATAAATTAGTTTCCCAACTAATCTTTGAAATTTCTCTTTGTCTACCAAGGACCCATCTTCTTTGTTAAATTTCAAGCTTGCTTCCATTGGTGTATCAATCGGCTTACAACCAAGAAAACCAGTTTCTTTGATTAAATCAAGTACATATTTTCTTTGGTTGATCACAAGTCCTTATTTTGACCTTGCCACCTCCATTCCTAGGAAATACCTTAGCTTTCCCAAGTCCTTGGTTTCGAATTCCTTATTTAACAACTTCTTCAAATTGTAAATCTCTTCTTCATCATCTCCGGTAAGAATTATATCGTCCACATACACAATAAGGATAGCTTTCTTATTTGTAGAAGTTACCTTGATGAAAAGAGTGTGATCGGCGAGGGATTGCTTGTAGTCGTTTTTTAGGATGACTTTAGTGAACCTCTCGAACCAAGCTCTGGGCGATTGTTTTAACCCGTATAGAGACTTGTTGAGCTTGCACACCTTGTTACTTCATTCAACAGACTTTAAGCTAGGTGGCAACTTCATATAGACTTCTTCTTCTAGCTTGCCATTAAGAAAAGCGTTTTTTTACATCAAGTTGGTGTAATTTCCAATCGCACTTTACAGCCAAACTTAGGAGTACTCGAACAGTATTTAGCTTCGCCACAGGTGCAAAAGTTTATGTGAAATCTATCCCATATGTTTGTGTAAAGCCTCTGGCCACTAGTCTCGCTTTGTATCGTTGGATGCTACCATTTGAGTTATACTTTACAGTAAAGATCCATTTACAGCCAACAGCCTTTTTTCCTTGAGGAAGGTCCGTAACAGTCCAAGTTGCATTTTTCTCCAGTGCACAAATTTCCTCTTCAACAGCACTTCTCCATTTTGAATCCTTTAGAGCTTCAGCTATGCTTGTGGGAACTTGTTCTTTATCCAAGTTTGCTGTAAATGCTTGAAAAGACGGCATCAATGAATTATAACCAGCAAATTTTTCAATATGATGCTTGGTGCACTGTCTAACCCCTTTTCTAATAGCAATAGGGAATTCATCTAGAGTAGGGGAAGTGGACTTACTGATTTCTTCTTCTATTTCGACAGTTGAACCCAAATCCAATTCTCGGCAAGCATCAGATTGCAAAACAACCTCAAGAATATGTTTTCTTTTCCTTGTATAGAAACAAAGTTGTTTGATTGGTGTTTTTTGTGGAATATTTTGAATGAGAGTAGGTGTATTTTCAGGAAGGGTATTTAAAGTGGGTATGGGTGAAGTAGTGATAGGTACTACCAGTGGATCAATGGGAGTAGTTACATGTGACAAATCTGTAGGTAAGGACAAAATTGGTGGCAATTCTGAAGGTTGAGAATGAAGAGTAGGAGGAGATACCTGATGTGGTTGAAAATCCTTCCATGTCTCCCCCTGAATTTCAGCCTGAGTGAAATAGGGATCCTGCTCATAAAATGTTATATCCATAGTGGTAAAAAATCGTTTTGAAGGAGGATGATAGCATTTATAACCCTTCTTAAGTGAAGAATACCCAACCAGTACACACTTTAATGATTTAGGATCTAACTTGGACTTATTAGGAGCAATGTTTTGGATAAAAACAGTACAACCAAATATTTTAAGTGGAAGAATGGAGGAGATAGGTTTAAAATGGGGAAAGTATTGCAAAAATATAGATTGAGGTGTTTGAAATTGTAAAACCTTACTAGGCATTCGATTGATTAAATATGTGGCAGTTAATAAGCTTCCTCCCACAAATATTTTGGAACATTAGTGGTAAATAGAAGAGAACGAGTAGTTTCAAGGAGGTGTCTATTTTTTCTTTCGGCAATACCGTTTTGTTGTGGGGTGTCAACACAAGAACTAATCTGAACTATGCCTTTTTTCCTGAAAAATGCACCCAAAGACTTAGCAAAAAATTCACTGCCATTATCAAATTTAAAGAGCTAAATTTTAGACCCAAATTGAGTGAGAACCATGTTATAAAATTGGGTAAAAACACCTGCAGTTTCAGATTTATCTTTTAGCAAATAAGTCCAAGTTATCCTACTGTGATCATCAATGAAAGTGATAGACCACTTACAATTATCAGCATTCTTCACCCAAGAAAGACCCCAAATATCACTGTGGATCAAAGCAAAAGGGTGAGAAGGCTTATATGTAGAAGGAGAATAAGTTGATTTAGTGTGTTTGGCAAGAGAGCAAACTTTGCAAGAAAAAGAATTTAACCTTTTATGAATGAATAGAGCAAGAAAAACTTTTGCAAGATAGTGAAAACTAGGATGACCTAAACGATAGTGCCATAACATAACATTATCAACTTTTTCTAAAGCGGTGAAAGATTTCGAGATTTCGGTTTTAGTAGAGGCAAGAAGAATGTAGAGACCATTCTGCAAGCAGGCCTTACCAATCATCTTCTTCGAGTTCAGTGCCTGTAAAGTACAATCAATATCATTAAAAATTGCAGAGCAATGCAAGTCGGTGGAAAGTTTACTAACGGAAACGAGATTGCAAGCCAGATTTGGTACGAAGAGGACATTTTCAAGTACAATCTGGTCATTGAGAATAACAATGCCATGTCCTTCTATTTTGCTCAAAGAACCATCAGTCGTTTTGACAGCTTTACCAAAGTTTGGAAAAAAATTGCAAAACAAATCCTTATTACCAGTCATATGATCCGTAGCACCAGAATCGAGGATCCAATTAGGGGACGACTGGGAGGAGAAAAAAACTGTAGCATGAGGTTTATCTTCTAGTTCTTTCATGACCAGATTACCTTTTGATTGAGCAGCAGAACCAGAAAAATTTTCTGGATTTGAAGTGATCTCCGGAGTAGGAGAAGAAGTTGTGGACATCATCTAGGTTGGAAAGAAACCGTAACCTGAGCTGATATCATGTAGAAATCAGAGTAATTCTCTGTAATTTCTTATTCTTTTCAATATGACAGATTATATATTTATATACAAAATCTCTCTCTAAAGTATGAAACTCTAAGAAAGGAAAAATAATAATCCTAGGATATGATCCCTTAAAATAAGGGATTGTAGAAATCTATTTACAAAATCATATCTCTATAGGAATGGTAACAAATCATCTATATAATTCCTACAGAGACTGTTTCGTGAAATGGAAGAGATGCATTTGACTCCTGGTCGACGTGTTTATAATGTGTTGATTCACTTGTATGCAGAGCACGTAAATGTTAAAAATGCATTTTCCTTGCATCACGAGATGGTAGATCGGGGAATTTGCCCTGACAAAATGACCTACAATAGCATGATTATGGGGCAGTTTAACAAGGGAAACTTGTTAGAAATAAAGGATCTTATTGGTGATATAAAGGCCAAGGGATTGGTTCCTAAAGCTGATACATATGAACTTCTGATTAAGGGATATTTTGAACATAAGGATTTCATTGGAGCATACCTTTGGTATCGAGAAATGTTCGAGAATTGTTTCCTTCCACGTTTCTCTACTTGCAAGGAACTTGTGATTGGCCTTAGAGGGAAGGGAAAGTTGCAAGAGGCTCAGATTATCTGCTCGAAAATGAAGGCAAAAGGAACGGATAATTGGAGATCCGATGAGGACCTATTAGCTGCTGCCAACATGTAACCAGGGACCGATACCAGATACCCCTAAAAGAAAAGTCACTGCATTGAAGGAGAACTGAACAAGGATAACTGGAAAAGCTTCGAGCCTAATAGTTGACATTCAAAGAAAGCTGAAGGTGTTTCGTATACATAATTAGTTTCTTCTAAGCTATGAGCTTCGGATGGTGGCTTTCATCTGTATAGTTGTAACAAGAAATTACTCTACAGCAATGTCAATCTGAAGGAAGTGAATTATGTGCCCTTTAACTCTGCTGCTTTTCCAGACAGGTTTGCTCCCCCTATTCCTTTTCCCATTAATGCTTGGGGGAAGGAGATTTTTGAAGTCATGGTCTTGTTTACTTGGACTGAGTTGAGATGTTTGCCCTTCTCCAAGGCTTTCAATGATAAAGGATGCTTGGGGCTGAGAATTGAGTTCACGTCCAAATCTGCTACACTTCCCTTCGCTGGCGGCGCTCCTCCGCCTGGTATCGGATTATCACTTGGATGGCCAACAAAAAACTCCAAATGGCCTCCGGTGCCGCCTGCAACCACAGCAGATTAGTTACAAAATACAAATAGTAGCATGTCATAAAAATCTCGTAACATGTAATAATAGTAACAATGAGAAGTATTATTATTATTATTATTAAAGAGTATAATAACTCGTTTAGTCACTACAATTCATTCTCATTTATTTTTTAAGATTTAAAGAGTATAATTAGAATTCTTCAATTACACTTAATTTAGTGAGACTCACAAATTACAATGATCATATCTGTATAATTACAAGCAATTACACCCAAATCTAATTATTAATTAGCTTTTAATTTAATAATAAAATTTGATTTTAAATTAATTTGAATATTAATATATTTGTACTTATTTTAAATTTGATCTAAAAAATTAACTGAAAATCTGAATTTGACTCAATTAAATTTAATATAATTTTTAATTTTTTATTAATAAAATAAAATATTAATTTATTTAATATAATGACATAAAATATAAATTTTAATTTAATATTATAATATTGGTATTTTTTTTAATTAATTAGGAGTGATTACAAGATAGTATATGTTCGAAAGGTTTTTAACTATTTAACAACGAACGCTCAAGCATCCTTATAATTGTTGTGCTCAAACTCAAAACCTCTAAAGATAACAATCATCTCTTCAACCACTAAAATCTTGTTAATTCTAATACTTTTTATGTTAAGTTTAACTTTATTTATTATCAAAATTTAATTAATGATATATAAAAATATATTTTTACAATTATCTCAAGTGAAGTAAGACTATTTTTTTCTTAAATTTAAAATCGATTTAGTTAAATTTGAAAATCAATCTAATCTAAAACTACAATTTTATATAATAAAAAAAACTAACCTTATCGGATAGAATAGTTGCCTCCTTAATTACTGCACACTCATCAGTTTAACTTATTTTGGACCGAAAAGAAAATTACCCCAATTGTGTTTTCATTAAAGAAGTACGCATATCCTTGTTTAATGAAGCTAAGGCGGTTTCCTTTACCATTCTCTACGCTTGAGATCCTTTTTTGTTATCTCCTTCGATTGCCCTGATCTACTCATGGATTTGCGAGATTCATCACCGTCATCCACTACGAATCGAGATGGTTCCGCTGCCCGCGACGACAACGCCGCCCTCTCTGTCACCTCCGCCCTCGCTAAAGACGCTGCCCTTTGCTTTCAGTCTAGGAAGTTCGCCGAGTGCGTCGATGTCTTGAATCAGCTCAAGTCGAAGAAAGAAAACGATCCCAAGGTGAAGTATTTCCATTTTTTACGCATATGCATGCATTGGTTCCTTTCACGAATGCGATTGAATCGATTCATTTCTTAGATCTTTTTGTTTTCTTATTTTTTAGTGAGAATTTTAATATAGTTTTCCACCTTTTTGTTGTGTAATTTTCTGGCTCACATACTTGAGTATCATCTAATTTCTTAAAACAATTAACTTAATCCAATATTGAATTCCTTATTTATGTAGTTAATGATTATCATTCCGTAAATTCGTGGCGAATTTTTGAAACCCCGTACCTAGGTATAATTATTTTTGCGTGGCGATTTCAGTATATATGTTAATAATTCCAATTGTTGATTTCTTTATTCATACTTAGACGGGCAAGCGTTAATCAATAAAATCGTTTGTGGTGTAGCTGAACTCCTCAATCAGTGTATATAGGATAACAATCTTAATACATAATCATCACAAGTCAAATGTATATAGTTGCTCGCAGATATTTTAGCTTCACCAAGTTTTTAGCTTCACCAGTGGTGTATCATGTGATAGTTCGTTTCTTGGTGATGATAGATTTAGATTCTTTTATGTTACTGAACTACCTACAAGTTTATTCCGTTGCAATGTCCTCTTAGGCTCGGGCTTAGAATGTCGGACGAATGAATTATGGATTTATTTTCATGGCAGCACAAATTCTATTTATGTACTGTGCTTATAAAACTTATGGAGTTAGACTAGAGGATACTCATCAAAGATGGAATCTTTAGTTGCTTGAAATTTACATGGTTGTCTTGTAACTACTAAGATAGGGTGGGGAAATGTACATAGTACATGTGTTTTTTTGAAATGATATGTAAATATTGGCCATCTATTTCAGAAAGGAAATGGTGGAAATTTTATTTTTCAAGAAAATTTATCCGTGTGTTTTAGTTAATACTAGCATGATATATAAATGTTTGTTCTAATTCCCATAAAGACTAATGTTGAGCAATGTTTTTAACATGTGCACTTAGAGGTAGCGCTTCAAGACCAGACTAGGGCATTAACCCTTGAGAGTGAGGCTTATGTCTGGTGCGTTTAAGCACATTCTTTTGTAAGGCAGTAGGTTTAAAGTTAACACTAGCATGATATATAAATGTTCGTTATAATGCCCGTAAAGACTAATGTTGAGATGTGCGCTTAGAGGTTGTACCTCAAGGTCAGACCAGATCATTAACCCTTTAGAGAAAGGCTTTTGTCTGGTGCGTTTAAGCACATTCTTTTGTAAGGCAGTAGGTGTAAGAAAAGGTTTGGCTGAAATTCTCTTTAATTTTCTCTCATAATTTTTTTTATTAATTTTACTTATAATAGTTAAAAAAGGGTGAACAAATCAAATTTTGTGCTTCTCAATGCATGTGTATTCAATAAAAAGCCCAAGACCTTAATAAAATCATGTATGGTGTCCAACAAAATATTTTCATGCTTTATAGAATATATGGAACCACTTTTATTGTTTATTATTAGAATTATATATTTGAAGCTTATTTTATTTATGTATGTATGTTACTAAACATTAACATATGGTATAGAGAAGTTGCATTTCCTTAAGCTTTTATCTAGCTGCAGAGTACAATGTTGTTTATTGGCCTTGTAAATTGTTGAAAATCTAAGTATCTACTGTCTATGTTTCATTACTTATATTGGGGTTACATAAAAGTTTAACTTTTTAAAGTGTTGAAAATGTTAACTCGGAACTAATTTTGTTGAGTTGAGTGTTGGTTAATATTAAATCAAGGCTCATTGCCTAACTATATTAATTAAAATTCTATATTTTTAACTTATAAATAAATTATTTGCAAAATGGAATATTTTAAGTTTTAGAATTATCATGAAACTGTTTTTTCATTTTAGGCTGTTTCAAAGATGCATCTAATTCTCGAAGCCAAAGAATGTCTTAATTCAAAAACTAAACCGGCTAAAAAGAATGGATTAGAGTATCAAACACAAACGCAAAGGCTTGTTAACTTATTTGTTATAAGACGTGATGACTGTAAAGGATAAAATGATGATCATCATACAGCTTACAAATTTTATTCGTTGCTGTTACTAAATAACATCATTATGTTCAGCTTGGAAATACTATGTACCCAAATCGCGTCATCATACATAAGTTCAGCTGCTGTATGAACTTTTAGCTTGAATGCTCCCCTAATACCATCCTTTTATTATTATTATTATTATTATTATTATCATTATTATTATTATTATTATTATTATTATAAATATTATTATTATTATTATTATTTTTTTTTGATAGAAAGGCCCCATTAAAATCCTCCTTCAATCCCTCCATGTTATGAGAGTAACATGAAGGAACAACGAAGGAGGAAAAAGGAGCCAAGAAAACTTTTATTATTATTATTATTATTATTATTATAAATATTATTAAGGTAAACTACACGTTTAGTATCTAAACTATTAGTTTTGTTTTGTTTTAATACCTAGACTTTCATTTGTTTCAAAATCATACCTAATGTTTACTTTTTGTTTCATTTTAGTATCCTACCTTTAAAAACTTAACGTAATTGCTGCAAGTTTCATTTTTATGGGTAAATTACATCATTCATACTTAACTATCTTCCCACTCCTATTTTGGTCACTAAAGTTTAAAAATTTTCAATTTAACTACTCAACTTTCATTTTGCTCATGTTTTAATCATTCTAATTTATTTTATTAATAATTTTTGTGACATGACATTTTTTTATTTTATATTAATATATAATTAAAATAAAAAATTAAATTTGAAAGTTAGAGTGATTAAATTAGGAGTAATTTGAAAGCTAAGTAATTAAATTTAAAAAATTAAACACCAGTGACCAAAATAGGAGTGAGAAGATAGTTGAGTGATGAATGATGTAATTTTCCCATTATAAAGTTCCATGTTGTAACAATTTCGCTAAGTTTTTAACAGCGAGGTATCAAAACGAAACAAAAAGTAAACGTTAGGTATGGTTTTGAAACAAATGAAAGTTTAGGTACTAAAACAAAACAAAACTGATAGTTTAGGTACTAACGTGTAGTTTACCCATATTATTATTATGAAATTAATTTTGACAAAAATTAGAGCCTTAAAACAACCTAAGGTAGCTGCGAAGTTCAACTAGATTTTAGTCTTGCAAGTGAATGTGACTGTTCATAAAATGTGTTTGTTATGTACTGAATTTTGATTACTTGATTGATCTTATAATCCCGTTTGCAGGTGTTGTATTCCATTGTTATCGTATAATTGTTTCCTTAATTGAAATTGCGCTACTAGCAATAGCTTCCCTTCAATACTTTTGACATCTTTTATATGTTTTTCCTTTCTGTTTGGACAATTTAAGTTTTGGTTCCAATGATTATCAACAGATTCTTCATAATATTGCAATTGCGGAGTTTTTTCGGGATGGTTGCTCAGACCCAAAGAAGTTGCTTGAAGTCCTTAGCAATGTCAAGGTACTACCTTTCTCTTACCTCCCTCTAGTTTTGTGGCTGATTGGCTGTGATCTCCATCCTAATTTATCATAATTCTAGTCATGCTCCTGGAAGAATGATAGTCCTGTCTTGTTCATCGGTTTCATAACTTTGTGGTTTAGTTAGCTTGCCTCCATTTGGGAATGATTGTGGGCGGTGAACTGTGCTGCAGATACTGCAAGGCTTTAAATAGATAATGAAAAGAAAAAAAATATCATCTCTTAATACTCAAATGTAATCTTTTGCGTGAAGCACCTTTCTCAATTTAAAACAGAGTTATTTCTCTGTTGTTTTCAATTGCAATATACTGGTCTCAACGTGCTAGGCATTTAGCGATTTGAACTATGATTAGCTTTAGTATGAAACAACTGCTACCTATTATTTGGTCTAGGAATTTCTTACTGGTTGAAATGGTTTATGTACGTGGCTCCATTTAATGGACATGGGACATTTTGAGCCCGACTTTGTGTCATTATTTGTGTTGCACTCTAATAGAACTGATGGATTCATTACTTTCTCCCAGTTGCTCGAACAAGTAAAACATAATTTTGAGTAGGGGATGGATTACTGTTTGGAGAGGAACTATTGTTGCATTGCTATGTCCAGGACTTATGTTTATTCACACAGGCATTAATGGTTTTTGTGTTTTGGTTCAGAAGAGAAGCGAGGAGCTTGCTTTAAAATCTGGGGAACAGGTGGAGTCTGGTACCAATGTTGGAAATAAAGTTACTTCAGGTTCAAAAGGAAGTGGTACAAATAGTGCCAGTATTATTTACACAAATGAATTTGATACCTCTGTGGCTTCTCTAAACATGGTATGCACTCTTTTTTAATTCAAGGTTTCAGGAGCAATAATCTTTTCATCCATATCTTGGAGTAACATTTAACACATTTGTCCTGATCTAATATAGGCAATCATTTTGTTCCATCTTCATGAATATGCAAAGGCCTTGTCAATTCTTGAACCTCTTTATCAAAACATTGGACCAATAGATGAGGTATTTTATCTTTGTATTTTTTTTAACATCTGTTAGTTTGTTTTAATTTCTTCCCTTTTTATTTATATATGCATTACAGACAACAGCTCTTCATATCTGCCACTTGTTACTGGATGTTGTGCTAGCTTGCCGTGATGCTTCAAAATCTGCGGTAAGTTATAAATATTTGTAGTGTGATACTTGGAATTTATTCCAGTTAAATATATTCTTGCTAATTCCGGTTGCAGTCACTTTAGAGACCACTTTAAGATGGATATCAGTGTGCCTAAATGTTAGCCTTGTACTTGGGGGTTCAGGGAAGATAAAAGGCTAACTTATGCTCTTACTATTCTGATAAGCATGTTGCTAGAGGAGACCAGAGTGCTTGCCCAATAAGAACATTAGAATAAATGAACTAATTTATTTAAATGTTTTTTTTCTTTTCTTTTTCCCTTTGATTTTAGGAATGATTCATCCATCAAAGGGTTCCTGTCTTCTCTTGCACAGTCTCAATTGGGTGATTTGAAATGTTATGTGACAAACCATTAAAAGAGATACCTCCTAATTATATTTTAAAAATTATTTTTATGTAGTGCCAACTCTTAAAGATATTGGGTAGTTCTCTTTCTATCAAAATGAAAACATTAAAAACATGCAAGATGCTATTGAAAGAGTAAGCTAATCATTTTCTCCAAGGTTTTTGGTATCCCCATCTTTTTTGCGGTAATACAGTAATTGTTAGCTATCAAAGATTGATTTTAGTCCAACATAATCAATTATTACAAGTCATCTTCTCAATGCATGTATGTTTTCTAATTTTTCTATTTATGTGAGTAGCTATATCTAAACTGATTTTGCACTTGGAGCCCTCGTATATGAATTGTCTTATTAATTTGTTTGAGTGTTTGTTGATATTTGCTTGTATAATAAATACTCATGTACAACATGGTACTTTTCTATTTCTTTATTAGAATAAGACTATATTCTTGTTTTTTTTTTGGTATTCCCACCCACTGAAGAAGAGTAGGACACTTCTATTTTCCTTTTTAGGAAAGAATTTTCATAATTTGCTTGGTGGTTGGTTCATTTTTTTTCCTTTCAACTGTTGAAATTTTGTCCCTTTACTATAATTGTTAGTGAAGATCTATTTTTACCAGATGCTGCAATTCAGAATCAAATTCTACACTAATTGTAACATTAAAAGGAACATGTTCATTTGTGCTTGTCTTTACCATGCTATGCATGCCCCCACTCCATTTCAGCATTTCCTGTTGAATAACTTGAAACTGTCTGCAAATGCCTCTTTTAGTTATTGGTATTCCAAAGTACTCATAAAATATGTCACAATTAACTGGAAATCAAAAGCAGCTGGCAACCTATATGTTTATGTGTGTGTGAGTATTAAATGATACAAGGAATGCTCTTAGGTTATGACTTTTGATTCCACTCGGTCCTTTTTCAGAACATATATTTTGTGATTTGTTCTTATGTTTGTATTATGTATTAAATGACATGGGGAATGCTCTTAGTTTATGACGTACTTTCATTTCTACTATTAGCATGTAATAAATAATATAGTAAGTAATATTTATGATACTGATTTTTCTATTTCTTTCACATTTTAGATTTTACTTTTTTTAAAGGTTAGATAATTAATTGTTCTAAGTTTTTATTGAAATCAAACTAATTAATTCCTTATTTCTGGTTCTGTTTGCTATCGCAATCTGTACCGTTGCCAGTTTTACCTCTTCACTTTACTGAAACTTTTGTTAGTATAATATTGTATATGTGTGAGGGAGTAAGTGGTCATGAACGCAAGAACTTGTGGTGGATTGATGGATCAGACTGATTACAATAGGGTTGCACCAAGGATTGGCGTTGACTTGTTTTCTTTTTGCCATAGTAATGGATGAAATAATGAAAGGCTTTCATGATAAAATACCTTGGTATACAGCTGTATGCTGTTCACAGATGATATTGTAGTGAGTGATGAGACTAAAGTAGGTGTTAATACCAAATTAGAGTTTTGAAGACAAACACTAGAATTTTGAGGTTTGTTTCATTCGACCAAAAACTGTGCAAAATGTATGTTTAGTAAAAAGAAGGAATGGCTATCAAACATGATAACATTTGAGAGACAAGTGATATGAGAAGCAGAATATTTTAAGTACCTAGGGACGGTAATTCAAAAAACAGGTGGAGATTGATGTAAATGTTAACCATTAAGTCAAGGCTCGAGGCTTTAGTGGAAAAGTGTTAGGAGTCGTGTGTGATTGTAATGTACCTAAGTTGAAAATGATGTTCCATAGGATGACTGTCAGGCTTACTTTGCTATATTGTACAAAATGTAGGTGAACAAGATTCAATGTATTCAAAATATGAAGTTTAGTCGAGATGTGAATGCTAATATGATTGTGTAATAAGGTTAGGAAATACAGAGTTGCAGTTGTGATCCGTCTCAAAGTTGGGATAGCTCCTATAGGGGATAAGGGGGGAAGAAAATTGTATACCATGGTTTCGCCATATTAATGGACACAGATGGAGCTACCAGCCTAGAAAAGGTTTCACTCCTGAAGAGTGCCAAAGGTGTTGAGAATTCGAGTAACAAATTTGGTGAGGATGATCTAATTAAAAGCGGGTATGTCGGTGTTAGGTTAGGATTGTCTCCATCCCCTTGTTCAGATTCAGGGTTTCATACAACGAAGGCTTTGGATCATTCAAACATAAATATCGTGGAGCATCTAGTTGATAAATCAGTTAACCCTTCTGATGGAGTTAGCCCCCGGGCCTCGGAAGATGTTCTTATGATGGGTCTCTTTCCTTCTAATGGTCTACCGGGTGACGCAATACAATTACAGGAAGATACCTCAACAGTGCCCCCTTTTCTTGGGAAATTAAGTAGAAATTGTGTGGTGAAGAAAGGCAAACAAAAGAAAGGAGTTTTTGAATAAAGTTGCAGGGACAAATTGATTGATGGAAAGGAAGTTTGGTTTTGTTCCATTGAAGATATCTTTAGGAGTTGAATTCATTTTGGTGGCATTGGATCATGATGGTTCATTTAGTGGAGTTCTCTTCAGAGGCAGATGAAGTCGTTTTAATGGTTGCAAGTGTTGTTTTACTGTTCTGTTATGTCCTTAGGTGTTGGGTTGTTTTTCTTTTGCTAGAGGTGTAACTTAGGAATAGGGTGATTGTCTCTGGGGCTTTGTGGTTGAGGAGGTGAGAGTTTTAGGTGATTCTGATTTTTTGTAATGGTGTCTATCCCTGCATGAGGGTATTCCGTGTTCTCAAATGTACTGGGTGGTTTATTTAATGAAATATGAGGTACTCTTTTCTTCATTCCAATGTTCGTTAACATACTTGTTAGTATGTGGACGAACACGAAGGGAGTTTTTAATGAGACCTCCAATTTTTTATAAAAAAAAAAGGACACAGATGGAGGAATGAACTTGTTAGAAAGATGGAGCAAATTGACATTGCACAAGATAAAAGGTTGAAGGGGAGGCCACAAAAGACATGGTTGGGAGTTGATAAATAAAGATGTAAAACAAATAGATATACAACTTGAAAAGAGGATGACGGTAGATAGAAATAATCTTAACCATTTGATTAACAAATTTTCCATCATACAAAGTAAAGTCTAATTGTCACTTGATTTGTGATATAACTTGGTCAGGGGTTCTATATGTAGTAATGATATCAGTGACCCAATTTTGTACTGATAAGCATGCTTGGCAAGAAAATTATAGGTGACTTTATTGTTTGAAGGACTTTGTACAGAATTGTTGGTGAGAATGGTCTAATTTGGAATGCATATAGGAAGATCATTCCTAGCACTATCCTGAATTTTTGGCACTATCCTTAATGACACTCATTGTATGTGTAGATGTTTTATTCTAAAGGCTGGTGTAGTGTTTGTATATTATAACTTCGATACTAAACTGCTTTAATCATGTTTAGGATGTATTGAATTATTTGGAAAATGCATTTGGTGTTGCCAATGTGAGCCAAGGGGAAAATGGTAACACGGGCACAGAACAATCCTTGAACGTAGTTGGAAAATCAGCCTTAGATCCAAACAGCTCACTGATGTCTGACGTTTCTTGTTCAGACTTATCTGCTAGTGTAAATGCCTCTGAGAGTCCTCTGTCTCGAACTTTATCAGAGGATCGACTGGATGAAATGTTTTCAACATTGGACATTGGAGGACGGAACTTAGCTAGGTGTGCTGGTCTTACATCTGCAAATGATCTAAGCAGGATCACAGTTGATAGATCTGTCTCTGGTGTTGATCTGAAGCTCAAGTTGCAACTTTACAAGGTTCGGTTTTTGCTTCTCACTGGAAATGTAAAGCTAGCAAAGCGTGAAATCAAACATGCAATGAACATTGCTCGAGGGGGAGATTCATCTATGGCACTATTCTTGAAGGCCCAGCTCGAGTATGCTCGTGGGAATCATCGAAAAGCTATCAAGTTGTTAATGGCATCAAGTAATCAGACAGACGCAGCAATGTCAAGCATGTTTAACAACAATCTAGGCTGCATTTACTATCAACTTGGGAAGTATCATACATCTGCACTGTTCTTTTCCAAGGCACTGAGTAATTGTTCATCTCTTCGGAAAGAGAAGCCTCTAAAGCTATTAACATTCTCACAGGATAAATCTCTCCTCATAACTTATAACTGCGGGTTGCAGTACTTGGCCTGTGGGAAACCACTACTTGCCGGTCGTTGTTTCCAGAAGGCAAGTCTAGTTTTCTACAAAAGACCCCTCTTGTGGCTTCGTCTTGCTGAATGTTGTCTAATGGCTGCAGAGAAGGGACTTGTGAAAGGAAGTTCAGCTCCATCAGGCAAATCAGAAATTAGAGTCAGCGTTATAGGAAAGGGTAGGTGGAGGAAACTTCTAATTGAAAATGGAATTTCGAGAAACGGACATGTAGATTCTGATGAAAAGGATGTTTGGGCTTTAGGTGGTGATAGACAACCTAAGCTTTCATTACCCCTTGCTAGGAAGTGTCTCTATAATGCATTGCACTTGTTGAACTGTTCTGAGCTGAGTAATTCAAAGTCTGTTTTACCCTCCAACTCATCCTTGGAGGAGAATGAATCGAGTGATGGAGCATCTTCCAAAACTCAAACCATAAGAACTTATCCAGCGCCAATGCCAAGGCTTCAACTATGTCAGCAGCACTAATTAACTCGAATGGGGATTTGAAAGAGCCAAAGGAGGGAACTAATCAGGAAATTTCAGAATTCCATCTCTTATTATGAAGATATTTGCAGACGAGAAAATCAGATGATTAAGCAAGCTCTTCTGGCAAACTTGGCATACGTAGAGCTAGAACTGGAAAATCCTCTGAAGGCACTCTCTGCAGCACGATCTCTCTTAGAGCTACCAGGTTGTTCAAGAATTTATGTCTTTCTAGGTCATGTGTATGTGGCAGAGGCTCTCTGTTTGCTGAATAAACCTACTGAAGCTGCGGAGCACTTGTCCGTGTATTTGTCCGGGGAAAGTAAGGTCGAATTACCGTTTGGTCCAGAGGACTGTGTGCAGTGGCGAGTGGAAAAACTTGCTGATTGTGAAGAAGCAAACGGAGGAGCAGCGCCTGCCAAGAATCCTTCCCCTGAGGGCTTACAGGATTTCATGTTTCTCAAGCCAGAAGAGGCACGTGGAACGCTTTATGCAAACCTTGCTGTGGTGTCTGCAATTCAAGGTGACCTTGACCGGGCCTACCAATTCGTGAAGCAAGCATTATCCCTGATACCTGGCAGCAGCGAAGCCACTATGATTGCAATATACGTCGATCTCATGCTTGGTAAGTCGCAAGAAGCTGTGTCCAAGTTAAAACATTGTGGTCATGTCAGGTTCCTACCCAGCAGTCAACAATTCAACAAATCATTCTTATGATCGCGGGGATGGGTTTCTAAATTCCAATTCAATCCCGTGCTGCCCACACAATTGAGTCGCTAGTTAAGAGGTAGATCAGCAATCCTTTTTCAATTTGTATAATATAAAAATATAGTCAATTCAGATGATTAAGTTTTTTTATTTTTATTTTTTTGATTTTTCCATACCTAGGGTTCATTTTTCAGTGGTAAAGAGCTGATGCCCCCCCGACCTGTGAGAATTTTAGATGTAGTTTCGTTCTTTCTGAATCTGGGTTAATTAGTTGTGTTTTAGTGGCCAATCCCTTGAGAGAGATAATGTGCTTTTTGTTCATTTTGGATTTAAATTCCAAAGTCATTCATTCCAATTCGTACCTTTCAATTTTCCACAAAATGTTGTAAAATCTTTATCTAAATCCGGTTTCCGACTTAAAATCACATGGTTTTTTCTTCTTCTTTTCAACAAGTAAACTTCATGTTATACAGAACATGAAGATGGAAATGTATGCTATAAAATTGGACCTCTTGCAATTTTGTTGTAAAATTGAGATGGAGGCTTCACAACTGATGTCAGATTTGATCGGCCAACTTGTGGTCAAATCTGAATGAAAAAAGGGTACTTTTTTCTCGTGAGAAAGACTTAGCTAGCTAGCTAGCTAATATATATGAAATATTGCAAGAGAAACTCAGGTAAGCACAAGCAGTACACCGAGAGTACACCTTGGTGGCCGTGGGGGTAGGGCAGTATCCCATAGTCTTCAATACATACATCAACTGTGGGTGCATATTGCATGTTTACAGTGTGAGAGATGTTAAGAGAGAAGGTGGTACATTGTTCATCTGTGACCGTGAATCTTCTTTCCTCGCTCTGATGTCATCAGTTGGCCCCCTTTCTCGGTCCCTTGTCTTCCCCACCACAATGGGAGTTGCCTTCACTGGCTTAAGATACAAGGAACTTCAAGATAAAGCAGGATGTAACAACAGATGAAGGTTTTCTTACCTCGCAAGTTACAGGAGTATGCAAAAACTTAATTAACCTACCTTCTCTCATTTCGTCAACAATCACAAACCAAGCCAAGGGCCAGATATCTCAAGCCTCAATATGTCAACTGTAGGAACGGTTCAAAATATTACAAATCATTTCTATTGTCTACAAGAACGAAAATAGGATGAATGCTGAAGTCTACAAGTCTACAAGCATATTATTACCAAAGCTCGTCTGTGAATAATCAATATCTGAATGCTCTCTTTCTTTCAGTAATAAAGAATCTTAATCAGGCTAACTATTGCACATTCACAACATATGGTATACAATTTCCAATTCTTCGTCTGACGATTTTGCACGTCTCTTATTCCCCGTGCTTTAAAATATAGAACATATTCTTTGCAAAAAGCATCTATACAGGCCTGTATATGGATTGTATGCTTGAGCATGCATACCTGGGCCATAAGGGTGAGCACTGGCTCCATAAGGATTACCGAAAGGATTTGAAGATTGCTGCTGTTGTGGCCCAATCATCATCATCTGTGGTTGCTGCTGCAACATAAAAGCCTGCTGTTGATTTGCCATGGACACCACCTGGACTGAATGCGGAGCAGCATTCATATTGGAGGCAGAAAATGGGTCCTGTGCTGGTTGTTGCATCGTTGCACCGATTATAGGAGCTGGAGGTTCCCATGGATTATATAGCTCACATTCTGGTTGCTTCTTCTGATTGCATCATCGTACAGGCTGTCCAGAGTAAGCTTGTCAAGTCCTCCGGCCTTTTGATGAATACAGTTAAAATATTGTCAGTGGGACACAAATGCATATGTTGTTGTATTACCTATATCCGAACACACAACTTACAACCAACATAAAGATGAGAACAGAAGTAGAAGTACCAGTTTGCTTGCAGCGGCAACGCTTTTGTTTGAGCTTGGAGCAGTGACAAGCGCCAATTCCCAGCCCGTAGTACCATTTACTTGAACAGGAGAAGCAGTAGTTGTTTGCTCGGATGGAACACCACCATGGAAACATAAACGGAATTTCCAGACAAGTAATATAACATTGAGTAGAGTGTATCCAGTTTAAAAGAAAAACCCAAGAGAAATTGCTTATGAGCATATAAATTCAAAGATTAAGACAAATTAAAACTATTCAACTTCATTTCATGCGCTTAAAACCAGTAAGAAAGTTGTTGAAATTTCATGCTGTGTATCATTGAATTACTGGAAAGGACTCAAAACTCACCAACAGGAACAATAGCCAATGCCAAGGCATTTTTCTCATATAATTCTGAGGCAACTGGGGATGGATCATTTAAACCCTAGAAAAAAAAAAAGAGCTAATAACGAAAAGTATACAAAATACAGATGAACTTCCAGTTCTCATATAACGGCATAGTAGGTAACAAGAACAAAAGAGAATAAGAAATCCATAATGAAGTTAGATAACAATAAGGTAGGTAAAAAGAACAAAACAAGACCAAAATTACCAACAAATCAGGTGGTTCAACAATAGGCTCTTCCACTTTTTCCACTTTTACTGGTTCAAGGGCAGGAGGTGATGGTGAACATTCCTCCTGCACCTCTGCGGTTTTCTTGTACTCAATGGCCAACACTTCCTGGGGTTTGTCAACCTGCTTGTTGAAAAACAAATTGCGGAAGTGAACATTGCAAACTTTTGTAAGATTAAGATGTAGTAAAATTTCGATACGTGACTTCCATAAACAATTATGATAGTATCATATAGATGAAATTAGAATATTATATATCAATAACTCAATGTACAAAACAACAACAAGCATCATCTTGATTCTTATACATCATAGGATTATAGGAACCGGACTTCAAACTACAAATAATTGTCTCGATCTGCACAAGCAGGTGAATCAGCATTCACTTAACGAGCAAAGACTATTGCATGTATGCAAAGACATATATATCGTTCAGTTCAAACCAAAACCAGTTTCATAAATAAAATTTCTAGACCTGATCTTTGCGACCTGTTGAAGCCCATGGAGCTTCTCTTACATACTCTTCCATGGCTTGTAAAAACGATGCAGGGGACTTCAACACAAATCCCAAAAAGAAAATTAGTAATTATAGAAATTGAGAGAATTCAATAGGAGGGGGGAGAATTTGATCCAGAAAGCACCGAAGATGGAGATTACTAACCTGCTCTATCTTAATAAACCTTTCTCCACGCCCAACATCAAAACTTTTGCATACTTCATAAAATTCTGAAAGCCTCTGCCTGAAAATACAAAGAGTTAAATTCCCCCAAATTTCGAAATCCTCTTAAATTAACATTAGGAAATGAATATTAAAGGCACTCGAACAGCTATTCACCTGTTGCCCAGATCTCCTGTATATATCCAAAGCCCTCAAAGCATCAGGACGTTGCATCTCAAAGAACTGACATTGTTTAGAGCATCATATATACATGATATGCTGAATAGAAAGCATCTTATGTAGAAAGTTAATACCAGAGCTTACTTTGTCTACGAGATTGATTGTACCATCACTTATAGCTTGATAATTTTGACACTTTCAGAACCAACCTGTTTGAAATGACAAAAGAAAGACCAGAAATGCCACTTCCAAATTAACTCTACGAACATGAGGGGTATAGATTGGATAGTATGTTTAAAAAGTAACATACCATTGAAAGTGCCAACTGGATTACAAAATTATAAACAGCTGCATCTTGCGGCTGCACAGAAATTCCATTAACATTCCCACTAAAGAAAAGATTTTGTAACATGCGGTTCAGAGAGGTATGCAAGTAACACAACCAGACATCATTTTTCATGACATAGCTATGTATAGCGTAATAGCACAATAAGAGACATTACTAATTCCTCACCTGACAGCTAAGAACACGAAAAAGAAGTTGTTGCAAAGCTGGCAACTGCTCAAGCAACTCTGCAGTCTCCAAATCTTTGGTTCTCTGGAAAAAGATTTAGATCAATGAATTCTCCATATATTTTAGTTTCATTAAAGTTTAAGAGCTTGTAAGAGACATAGCTATAGTTCTAAGTAGAGAAAAAAAAATTAAGGTCCTCACAGGGTAGTCTGTTTAGTTAAACTGAAACTGAACAGCTATAGATGTGCATGCATGCTTCCAAAAACCTTGAAACATGGAGCAGCTTTTGATAATGATAGTTTAAAGTACCATGTGGTTGAATGAAATCAAACACGACAGAAGTATATTTTCAAGAGCTAACTCGAAGAGACATAAGTAAATTATATAGAAGGCATAGTTTAAAAGATAAGCTTCTTACTGGGAGGTCTAACTCTATATCATACTTCAAGATGCGGAAACATTCCAGCCTCTCCTCCTAGAATAAAGCATAAGTACGGACCCAGGCAGAATAATCCCATGCTGTGCAGATATAGTTAAGGGTTTCATAAACAAGGAACGACATTTTTCTGAAAAATAACAACATGCATTCTCAGAAGATAATGTACCATTTGGGATTGAATCATCCTTGAAATGTGACATGTTAAGCATATGGCTTCTACTTCTGCCATAGTTGATGAGTTCTTCATGAAATGTAGGGTCTACCACCCTCAGAGCACGATGAATGACTATTAAAGTTTTCAATGCAACCTAAATGCCAAACCACATTCAGTCAACAAAATCCAGAACACCCATCAATTACTATAGCTAATGTTTGCAGAGATCAAATTCCAATTAAACTAACAAAAACGAACATTCAAGCTCAAGGATTATTCTTAATACTCAAGTTTCTATCAAGATAACACAGAATCCACAAATCCATTAGGAAGGCACCAGACAATGTCAAACCATTAATAAAATTGTCTTGGATTCAGCTACAATGAGGATCAATGGATGCGAAAGCACCGGACAAATGTCAATCAATCTTGAGGAAGGCACCTTTAGCGAAGTGTTGACATTGAAGCTTGCGTACAAGTTCTCTCTCCAAAAGGAGAGTAGGAGAGTAATGTCATGGGCCAACTTAAGTTTTGAAACTAATGCTTACATGATGAAAGATGTTATCAAAACTAGCAAATGATATGATCTTAATTACAGTATGTCTGTAATCTGGCATCCTATGTAACCACAACTCTGACCTGTCAGAATTTATTCTTTAAAATGGTAAAGGCATCAATAAAACATGGATAACATATGAAAAAGGTCAAAGACTATATGAACTGTCAAAGAAGGAATTCAAACATAAGTTCACACTAATATAAATTTTCACAATTATGCTATATTTAGAAGTGTTATTAAAACAAGTAGCAGATCATATATATTTCTAGTCAAGAAAAAAATCTATGCTCAGCTTCTTGTGAACTAAAACCTTCAATTGTCTTCAATTTCTTTTTAAAATCTTATGTCAACAATAACTTGATCAAACACATAATGAAACAGATGCAAAGCCTACGTTTCTATCATTTGTTAAACCAAAATTGTATTTTTGCATCAACACATGTTAACTCGTATATGTAAATCCATATCTACATTAACCCGTCACAATATGTTATTGGAAATATTAACATACTGCCCAGTTATGCGTCCTTGATAACCGCCTTGCAAGAGCATGGATGCAATAAGCAACATCAGCCCAAGGCCTAGTAGCAGAAACGGCAGCGAAGATTGCTGTGAAAAGGAGGGAAAAAAATCTTATCTATAAATCATCCATAAAGTGCTCTCTCTCTACGGGAAAATCAAAACACAAACTAATAGAACTATCACCACCCACAATGTGGGAGGAAAAAATTAGAAACGAGAACCCACTGCCAACCTCTAATGTGTTTTTCCTTTGCAGGGCGTTCATAATGGTTTGTGGCCTCAACTATAGCAATATCCAATTCCTGAAAAATAGTAAAACGGCATAACCGAAAAGGATTAGCAACATCCTTGCTTGAAATAACAGTTAGATTGGTTATCAATATTTTCAGCTAAATCTACCTTGTAGTCACTGTTGACTTTAGCCAATGAAACAGTAGTGGTATCTTTGATGGCTCCAAGTGCTATCCTCAAGCTCTTCTGCGTGCCTCCTCCAGACATTTTCTCTCTCTCTCAATCAAAAAATCCTATTAAAAGAACCCATTAAACAACATTACTTTCCTTCACATAAACTCCAATTTACCTTCAACTCAGCAATAAATTAAAAAAAAAATCAGTTGTACAATTTCCTACAAAATCTCCAGAAATTCTCATCAATAACAACACAAAATTTTTAAAAAATCCTACAAAATCTCGCCCTGCAAGTAAATCAGTTGCACAATCAAAAACAATAATACATTAAAACAAAACCCATATAGCAAAAAAACAAGAATACCCCATCTCATTTCCAGGGTCAAAAACGAAAATGAAGCTGAAATCTATCAAAATTCAATCAAACAAAAATTACCCACCTCTGACTTTCCACTCAAGACAAAAAAAAATAAAAAATAAAAAAAAAAGTATAAACAACTAGATATGAAAAAAGAAAATAAAGGAAACAATTCTAGACTAATTTTAATCTTCAATATGTAAGAAATGAAAGAGGCTATAGAAGACTAACCTGGGGCAGCCGAATGAGAGAGAGACAGATCAGTCGGTAGAGTTTCTTTAGGGACAACAAATGTAAGTCCAACAAATACTGAAGCTTTTTCACTTGTGCTTTTGTTTTGTTGGGTCCTGACTCGTCACTCGTCGGCGTCGCTACATTCCTTATTTAAAGTAGGGATAAATCATATTTTAGTCCTTAAACTTAGTAACTTTTATCATTTTGGTCCCTATACATTTTCTAAGTCTACAATGCAGATAAAAACATGGACTAAGTTGGGAAAATTTTAATGTCGTAGGATTAATGTTATATTTAATTTTTAATATTCTATTATCTTAGTATAATCATCAATATTGATCTAATAATCGACTAATTTAAATCATATATTATAGAATTATTATAGAAGTGACTTTCACAACCCAATTTTCTCCATTTACAACGTTATCATTCAAAAATTGCACTTATGTTGAAGCCTTAACTTGTGAGCTACACGAACCTACTCTATCACATTGACATCCTCTAAAAAGTTTGAGGGTCTAAAATATGGTTAGACCATCAAACTAAAAGGAAAACAAAGAATAAACTTGGGGCAATATTGATGGAAGGAAGGGTAAGATTTGAGTTTTTAGAAAACTGTCCTCATTGTACAAAATAAAACAGAGTATACTTTTTATTATTCTTTTCAAAATTAAAATTAGTTTATTTTAAAAAAAAATACATGCATAAACTAAGATGTTAATACTTTTAAATAAGAGCATACCCATAATTTTATATTAAATGTATGAAGTTTTAAAAAATATATTAAAAATTAAAAGAGATTAAATTTTTAATAAAGTATATAAAATATATAAAAAAAATTAAAAATACGATCGCCCTCTAATATTTATTGATCTATCATTATTTTAAAGTGAATAAATATAAATTAATATAAATTAAGAAAAAGTATATAAATAGTGGATGGTGGACATTAAATGGGGTACAGATTGTGTTCCTTTGGAGTTCCACTTTTTGGTTAGTGAATGGGCTCCAGTCCACCACCTTTTTATAATATTTAATTTAAATTATTAACTAATAATTATATACTAATAATTATAGAAATAAAGAATATTTCAGTTTGCTTAATCTAATTAAAAAATTAAGAAATATTTAATTTTTAATCAAATTGAAATTTTATTAAAAGAATCAATCAATAAAATGAGAAAAGAAGAGTGTACAAATTTGGACGCATGCACCCATGCAGAGGTGGGTCCGTCGATCCAACTGACAAATCCCAATGCATTTTGTACCACATGAACAGTGACTTCCCTTAACATAAAGCATAATATCAACATTAGACACCAATATTTATTAAAATGGTTATTTTACTCTTTATTCTATTTTTTTTAGAGCATTTTAACCCTCAATGTTTCATTTTAGGTTAAAAAGGCTCTTATTTTGTACCTTTAATCATATGTTAACTAATAATTTTCATCTATAATAAGTTTTTTGTCCCAAAGTAAAACGTTTAGGGCCAAAATACTCTAAAAGAATACCTAATTATAAATATTAAAACCGAATTCTACATTACACATAAATATTAAAGTTAAATACCTAATTATAAAAATGGTAAACTCCTATTTGGTCATCCGCATATTATTTAATTTCTATTTTAGTCATTGGATTATTATTTATTTTAAAATCATGTCTAACATCACATTTTTAACCTATAATAAAAAATTTTGGTTTTAAAACATACTAATATTACAATTGCTACCCAAGGGGGACTCGAATGCCTCTTAAACCTATATGTATAAAGGTATGTCAAAATTGGCAGAGATCATCTGAAGAAACTAGCACCTTCATGATCTCTTGACAACAACATTTGCAAAGAATGGATGGTGGCTCAACTCAAAAGACACATTCAGCGGCGGGTCGAGAGCTCCTATCCGACAGATGAGGTTTTGAGCAACACTGTTGTGTTCTGCTACCTGCTCTAGTTTCCGGATTTCCGCTAATCTGTCTGGATCATTGGAGAAACTACTCTTCACCTCCTTCGCAATCCTTTGAGCATCCTTGAAGTCATTATACATAGCTAGTGTCTGCATTAAAAAGCAATGCGTGAGAAAAATAAACAAGCCCCAGAACGAGGTGATCGGGACAGAGATCTTATCCAGTACTCACAGAAAAAGGAGCATGAGTTGTTGATTCCTCGTTTGACGGGTACAAAACATGATCAGGAATGCAGGCTCTTTGTAGAAGCTCAAAGTGCTGAGCAAATTTCTGGATACAATTTAACAAGGTTGAGAACTCGATACGATGCAGTTAACGGAAAAAGCTAGAACACATTCTCGATGTTTGTGTGCACAAATATGGAGTTTAATACTTCACCTCCTGCTCAGTATTGAAAGGGCCTGGACTTTGGAAGACCGAGATTAATTTCATTCCTCAAAGCAGCAAGCATCTGGAAAGAGACTGAACAGATTAATAGAGAACATGAGTTGACAATATTGAAGCAAAATATTAATATGAGAGACGAGCATCATGTGCCGTCTATATATACATGTTGAGGACAATTGAAAACCAATTTATTTTCAGAAATCTGCCGTTTAAACCAAAAATGACAATGGCTCGGCTTAGACCGGAAGACTATTGCCATCACAAAAATGATGAAAGGGTTGGCTTAGACTGGAAGATTATGCCCTCTCACAATCACTAAAACATCACAATTTCCAGATAAAGTAATGATACCATTGTAAGTCATTCAGCAAGACATATATAGCATTGAAGGAACAAGACTGCCGGCGGGATTTGAGATTCCCTAACCAAATCTTTAGGAGAGTCCTTTCTCTTCTTCCCCTTCCGCTTAGCTGATAATATCACCGTTTGTAGATTTGGTTGTTTATAACAACGGCATGCAGGTCATAGAAAGGAAAAACAAAATACATCAGTTTACAAATTGATTAATTGATGATACTTCATACAATATTTTGTATGAGAAAATTGAACAAAACTGCATGTGCCTCATAGACAATATCATAGCAAAGAACGAGTACCAGCAGTGTCAAAGCTGTCAGCCATCATAAGATGAGTTTTCTATGCGAGCTTGATTAAGACAGCATACCAGTATACCATGCAGTATTCACTGGTAGAATAAAGTTCCAATTCAAAATCTAGTATGAGAAATCGAAAAGCTATCCAGTATGTTCTCGCTTCAACCCATAGGAGGATATGTTGGAATATTTTCATGCATATATTCTGCAAACCGCAAGGAAATTTTTGTCAAGCATCAAAGAGAACAAAGAAAATCGATGAAAAGTTGTTACTGCATCAATCTTGCCTAATAAGTTAAAGCAAGAAAAACGATATATTAATGAAGACCCTACAATTTATTTCGTTGTAAAGTTCTGAAGCACAAACTTTGTTAAATGTTAACCCCATTAACCGAGACCAACCTACTGACTTAACATATCTATTTTCTCTGTGCAAGAATTGTTTAGCAACAAAGATGTTGATTAACCATGCTTAGCTGTTTTTAAATAATGTAGTTTCATGAATGTTAATCTTGTCCCAGAGATAAAGAAAATCTGTTGCTATAGGTTGCATTTTTCCTCTCTAAAATATCTCAAGAAATAAACTTGCAAGTGCCCCGGAGGTCCCAATCTTTTTTCCAAAACAAGTACAACATCAGTCACATGAATCTTCGAGACAACTCAGGGCCACTCGTAACCGGATTTCACATTTTATTATAAAATTTATAGGTATTATCTAGAATAGGTCCTTCAAGCTTTACAAAAGTAACGCTCAGAAAGAAAAAGAAAAGTGGTAGGATATCTTAATAAAAAAACTCTCGTAAAACTCAAACTATAGGGGTGTAGGTTATCTTTTAGTTCGGACCGGGTCCTACTCTTCACTCGTCTTGCTCCATTTCAATTATCTCTATCGTCAACCGTTTGAATAATTTGCAATAAGATATGTCGTTAATTAGATTGATGTTCAACAAAACATGCGAGATTCTTGCTAAAACCCCAAACATCAAAGTTCAATACGTGAACAGGCGGCAAATCGGGTTGCGCGTACACTCACTCATTGAGCTTTGTCGAGGAACAATTCTCTTTGACTTGTTAAAAATGTTGTACTTTTTGATGTTATCGGTATTTGAATCTAATCTCCACATAGTTCGGAATTAGTTAATGAATCTGAGCTACGTAAACATTTGTTTTTTTTTTTACACTTTATTACTTTCTAATTACAACATACTTGAGCACCGATCGACATAATTATAACACATAAAACAAACCAACAATTCATGGGTCAAAACATGTTGCTCTCCTACATTAGAAATCAAGATGGCAACCTAAAATTCAGCCTCCTTAGCCACACCGAATGAAGTACCATGTGAATCACATCGAATGGCTTCGCCGGCCTGTTCAATTTGAAATGTCGCCGGACTCTCTTCACCCTCTTATACATCTTCAAGTACTTGCTCTCCGGTATCCCTTGCAAAATTCTCTTGATTTCAGGTATTTCCCCCACTGGTATTTGAACCGAGAATTGGCTCCAATTCAACACATCACTAAAGGGTAATGTATAGTTGTCCGAGATCACCACCGGGACACACCCGGCGTAAATGGCCTCGACTTCTCTCGGACTAGCCACCTCAAACCCGCTCGGACACAAGCAGAACTTGCTCTGCCCCATCATTTTGGTGTAATTGAGGTTCTTGGGAAGCCGAGCATAGACTTGGACTTCACTGTCTTTTTCTTTCCAATGGTTCAATAAGATTTCCCTGATATATCCATGAGGTGAACCAGCAAAGAAAGCTAGTACAGTTCGGTGGTCCGGACCCCGGCTGAGGTTCGGTGGACCGAGCTTTCCAAAGGGTAGGTAAATTTCAGGTAACGAGACGTCGATTTTAGGCCGGAATCCCTCTGAAGTGTTTGCATTGCAGACGACTCTTATGAAGTGCTTGAACAGTTCGGGATTCGCATTTGAAACTTCCGGTGCCTGCAATAGCGAAAAACAAGCAACATTCACACGTGGGCTTGTACATTGTCGAAACCGATACAGCAAAGGAAAAAATCGAGGTTCGAACGATACCCAATCGTGGCACGAGACCATGAAATGATCAGCACCGTTGCTTCTGTTCCAGTAAGGGTACTTAGTAGACACGGTATCGATATAATCCGTCACTAATCGTTGCAGTCGATCGCGTGAGTAGTCTTTAACCGAGGTTATAGGCCGATAAACATAGTGAACCACTCCGGTTACACTCAATGGCAGGAAGAATACGTGAGCTTCGTCCGGATGGCGAGCCCTGAAAGGGCTTTTATTGCTATCCATTTCATCAATGAACTGTCCTTCAATGGCATATATATTGTTCAGTGGACCACTGTGGAATAATGGTGGGTCTCCTTCCCTGTATGTCCATACCTTGAACCTTTTCACCATCTCTGCATGGCTCCTGATGATGAAATAAAAGAATTTTTGTTAATATATCCGAGCTCGAATGACATAGATATTCGAATTCGAATAACATCAAACTGATTTAAGTACTTAACTGGTAAAAGGCATATGCGTTTCTGTAAATGGATCCTTTTGGAACAAAGATCTCTTCTTTCTCTGATGTAAAATTCTGCAATTGAACTGCTCTGAGAATGGCAGCTCGTGCTTTAGCCAAATCATCTTCAATCTTCTCCAGGTTGCTCTTCTTCTTCTTCCAATAGACAAAACATAAAAATAAAAACACACACACACTCAATGTTCATTCAGACAATTCAAAAACAAAACCAGCAAACCTTCATATATTATTACAATGCTCACTTTGATAATTGCAGTATTAAGTTTACTGCTTTTATACACGGAAGTCGACAGAACCCCGTCGAGGGAAACACGCGGCGGCGACGGCGTCTGATCGGTTTCGTCGCGAAGGAAAGGCGAGAAGGAAGTCAAAACTTGGGGAAATCGGTTGCTGTTAAGGGGAGAGGAAGGAAGAAGAAGCAGAAGAAGCAATAAAGCTGGAAAAAACAAGGAGAATATATGGCAGCTTGAGGTTCCCACCATGGCTTACTGAAATATTTCTTCAGTTTCTCTTCTTCAATGGTGTTTCCTATGGGAAGACATTGTCCGCTGCATCTGCATGTTGAAGAGCCAAGATTAGCAGAACTTTCAGTTTGCTATATATATATATACATATAGATATAATAAGTTGATTTGCTTAGTTACATACAGTGATGAGATGTAATGAGTAAATCACATGGCATCTTCAGCACGGTGTTTGAAATCTTGATTTGTTTATTCCGTGTGTGAATTAAAAGCTCCTAGGGTTTCCACCCTTTTTCTACCCAAGGCAGTGTATCTTAAATAATTAATTGGATTTATATAAGAATACTTTTTAATTATTAGATAATAATTAGTTGACTGAAATTAATATCTACGTCATCTATTTATATTTATCTTTTGTTCGAATTTATTTAGTTAGATTTTTAATCATTTTCTTATATGATCTTCTTGTGTTATTAAATGACTAATTTTTTGTGTGTTAATAATTTAGATATTTTCTGTTTTTAATAAAATTAGTCGCTTTTATTCAAAAAAAATTAACTATATCATCTTAAGTCATGAGTAAATATTAATATTGATATAAATTTATTATTTAATTTTAACTCAGTAAGAATTTATTAAATATTTAATTTTAAAAATGACAAAGAGATAAAAGTTTAATTGATTAATATAAAATATATTATTAGACTAATTTTTCTTTTTGAGAAAGATAATAACTCTCGCATTTTATATACTTATGTCTCGGGTATCTACTCCATATTTGATTATATCATATTATTTTTCTAAAAAATTCACTATTATGGCATCAAATATAGGGTGTAAAATTATGATAACGTTTAATGAATTATTCGAACCATTTGTATAATATTAATTTATTTATTAAGTTAAATAAACAAATATGAATAAAAAATGTTTGTTAATAAATAAATGGACACGAACAAATATGTGTTCAGTGTGTTTCTGGTCACGACGAGCTCGTTTATTAACTCATTTACCCGATTCTTCTTTTCTTTTCTTTTTTACATTTTAAATATTGATAAAAGTGGAGACTAAATTGAATGCAGAGTAAATTTTGGAGTTCAATATATGAAGCCTAAGTAGTTTAAGGACTAGTAGTATAATTTCATCATTTTTCTTTGACTCGTAAATAAAAAGTAAAAATAGAGTGTTGGTTGTGGAACATTAAACAAGCATATTCGCGAATGTTAAACGAATTGAACACAAACACCTTAATAAATAAATAAATGAACACACTCTTATTCATTCAAGCCTCATTCATTTATACCCCTGATTAAACATATATTTATATTCTAATACATTGCACCAAAATATTATATATATGTGTGTGTGTATGTGTAGAGTAAAAGACATCATATGTCATTCAATTAATAATTTGGATACAATTAGAATATTATTTTTTCGCAAAAATTACAATTTAGTTAATTAAAATATTATCACAAATATGTAATTTCATCGTGAAAATTGAAACATATGTCTAATTTGGCCTGGTATAATAAGAATTTTAGTTCCCGAAACTTAAGTATTATATTAGTTTGATAAAATTTTAAAACAATATGATAAATTTGACCTTTCATATTTAAATTTTTTACCAATTTATTCATTTTTATGATATTTTCAAACCAAACAAGCCCATACAACAACATAATAGTTTGATAATTGTATGTTACCATAAAGAAGCAACAATTAATATTAAAATATTATTATACTAGGAAAATAATATAATATTAATGGGAGAAGAATAAAGACTAAATTGATAGATTTTTAAATATGGAATGCAAAATTTATTGAATTGTTTCGAATGAACTAAACTGATAAAATGTATAAGTTTTGGTACTAAAATTGTTATTATATCAAGCTACGTCACTATTACGTATAATATTTAACAATGAATGATATGTTTGTAACAATATTTTAATTGGATGATGGTTTGTAAAAAAAATACCCATTTGTAACCAAACTAACAATTAAGTGACCTTAGTGGTTAATATGATTGTTATTCTTTGAGGTTATAGGTTCAAACACATAGTTTGTAAATGTGTTTTGAATGTTTATAGTAATAAAAAAATAAGGATTAAGGATCACTTTTGCCCCTGTAATAGACTCAATTTATCATTTTTGATATTATCGTATTTTCTCATCAATTTAACCCTCAAAGTTGTTTAATTGCATCATTTTATACACTACCCTAAACCATAATCCCATAACCTTTTAACCCTAAACCATAATCTCATAACCTTTTAACCCTAAACCCTAAACTCTAATCTTTAACTTAGAAATCTCAATTGAAGGTTTTAAGTGAATAGTAGGATATAGAATGATGTAATTGAGCAACTTCGATGACTAGATTGATGCGAAAATACAATAGAGGCGAACATAATAAATTGTGCCTATTATAAAATCAAAAGTGACACTTTTGTCCTTTTGTCAAAAAATTATTGAGTCATCTAAGTGTATTTTACCATATATATATATATATGTATATGGGGATTAGAAATATATTGCTTTTGCAGACCGATGTTGCTTTAATGTTGAAACTACAACTATTCAATAAGCTTCATTGTTTTTTGCCCCCACGTTTGAAGGTCTTAAAGGTTAAAAGGTCAGCTAGTTTGATGGCGAAAGTTGAGTTCAGATTCTGGGGAATTGTCTGAGCTCTAAGCCCAATGCTTTCGCTGGGTAAGACGGTGTTCATACGAGAACAAAAATAGATCGAGGGAGTATTAGAGAACGGTCGTACTGTATAAAAATTTTAAATTTTAATATAATTTAAATATTTATTTTGTATTTTCTTTTTATAATCTAATTTTGTATATATAATTTTTTAAATAAAAATTTCATATTTTTCTAACATGAAATCTATGTAGTATATGAAAATGCATCAAATTCAGCAACGTGTTGGTAGGCAAATCTTGGATCCTAAACCTTATGGAGCTTTGTGTCACATGCAGCTAGCTAAAAGTCCAACCATGTAGCTTGTGGATCCTGCAACTGTTTCCAAAAGTTGATGCAGGTTTCAATTTATTAATTCAAGCTTAATCACCCGGTTATTAGCAGGGAATGACATAGTATTTTATTACTGGAATACGAATTTATATTAGAAATTTGGGGTGCGGAATTATAAAAGTTAAGGGAGTATGAAATTAGATCATCAATAGAAAATACAAAAAAAATATATATAAACTATATGCGAATTTGAAAATTGCCAAGGGTAATATCCCTCTATTCATCCTTGATTGTCCGAATTAGTGATCCAAATTTTAGCTGACGAGTTGACTTTTCTTTCGACCATTTCTTGGCTTTCTGTAGCAGCCAGCTTGGGGACTGTAATGAACATCAGTCAGATGCTAACAGTTCAATATGGGAACTGCAATGCATCAATATTGGTCACGGTAAGATGAATTAATTGAAGAGCTGTCCCGGTCACGCCAAGCACCGTAATGAGGCAATGCATTCATCACTGTGAAAATTGCGATTTATTTTATGACTATGGCCAGGGCATCCTCATAGGCCAGAGTCACATTGCTATGCGGATTGGAGCGGTTGACGCGGTTTGTCAACCGCGTCATAAATTCCGGGGACAGTAGCGAATAGAGACACAGAAGACACAAGATTGCCGGTTGACAGGGTTGGTGATGATGGTGTAACTATGGTGAACAAGAGTAGAGCTGTGATTCTGGCAAGGTAGACAAAGTACCATTGCGGATCAAATGTTGGCAAAAGCTGTTTGATAGGAGCCGGAGCACGGACCCCTGCGAGTACATAGAACAGCCACCGCATAACAGGTTGCCGGTAGGGTAACATCCGATTCCGGAGTTGATATTCGATTCAAATCAATTAGATCTGTTGTTCCCTGTAATCCTCCAAATATCAGCACTAAAATGATATGACAGTGATAAAATCATGAATAAATGCCACTGGAGCATACTAACCAGAAAGATGTCTTTACATATACACACATAAGCTACTTACACGCATGTGCATATACTAAACACACCGGCTACTTCTAATGCATACATAAAAACATTCAGCTAAATCTCTCTACCAATCAGGTCTTCATCACATGCCGCCTCACTGGCAGCTGAGCAATGTCGGCCTGCAACTTCTCGAGGCAAATATTACGAAGAAAATGCGGAAATGATCTCCTTGTACATTCCGTATATCATAAACCAGAAAACATGGAAAAGATTGGCTTGATACGAGCAGATATCTGTATAAGCAACTTGTATATCAAATATCACATTAGTGCTGGATAATTATGATAGGGCAACTATGCCGAGTACTGCCAGTCACCCGAATTCAACACATTTTTAATGATACAACAGCCTTGCAAATAGAGTTAAAAGCCGGTATTCAAACTTAACTGTAAGAGCAAACAGTTATGGCTTTTTGCAGGAATATACAATTCTCATGGATATCGGAGCTCGAACAATCTTGAGATGTCTGAACAACGTCGGGGCTGTCAACAGGCATGACATCGGAAAGGGGATAGTTTCTGTTGGCATGCAACTGATTGCTTGCACTGCTGCAAATAACAAGCTACTCCTTGTCCTCTGCCTTCTTATTAATCGATCCCACCCGACGAACCAAGGTCTTGCTCAATCCTTCCCCTCCACAACGATGTTCAATGTGCGTGTGGCAACAGAAATCAATTACAAAGGGACCATCTTCAGGATTAACAGTCTAATAGCAGCAGCCACCGCCACTATTGCAGAAAAAAAACATCGAAATCACCAGGGCTCAAGCGACCAGAGATCAGAAAAGAGTGTATCTCAATGTTTATCAAAACTGTGATTTAAACTGCAGTCTTGTGAATGCTTGTGATTCTTTGATGTCCAATAAACACATTAAATGATGATTCATACCCTATGTATAGCAACAGGACCTCCATTTTTGGTGGCAACATTAAGCAAACCATGAGCTGCTGCCTGTAACAAAAGAATCACGGTCATGTATGGCTCAAAGCTAAATGAATTTATGAACTATATGTAACTTATTTTTATGGAATCAAACTCTGAGTTAAATCAAGCATTTGGTACTAACAAAGTATGCATGTTAAAAAAGATTCTCTATGAACTGAAACAATCTTTGAGAGTTCGATTCGAATGATTTACCAAGGTCATAGAAGGAATGAAGTTCAAACAAAACCCAAAAGATCATACACTTTTCATCAAACGATCAACAAAGAACAAGATCTCTGTTTTAATAGTTTACGTGGATGATATCATTGTGAGTTGTGACAAATATAGATGTAAATGACATAGTAAGACTCGGAGTATTTCCTAAGAATTGAAGTTACATGTTCAACAAAGATGCTTTTTATCTCTCAAAAAAAAAAAGATATTGAATCTGCTCAAGGAAATAAGTATGATGGGGTGAAGACCTTCAAAATTTTCTAGGGTAAAGTACAAAAATGGTCCCTTGATTATAGGATACTACTTTGTTGAGTCTCCCGATTATTAAAAGTTACAAAATGATCCCCCGACTAAAGGGAGCTGCTTTGTTGAGTCTTTCGACTATTAAAGTTACAAAATGGTCACCTGACTATTCATTATGTTTCAAACACGTCCTTTTTTGTTAAAAAAATTAACGATGGTCTAAACTGGACGTTAACCTGTTGATTGAGATATGACAAAATTTGATCTCATAATCTCAAACGACTATCATATCTCAGTCAGCATGTTAATGTCCAGCTCAGATTACCGTTAATTTTTTAACGGAAAAGGTCGAGTTTGGAACATAATGAATAGTCGAGTGACTATTTTGTAACTTTTAATAGTAGAGGGACTCAACAAAGTAACTCCCTATAGTCAAGAAACTATTTTTTAACTTTTAATAGTCGAGAGATTCAACAAAACAGTATCTTATAGTCGAGGGATTATTTGTGTACTTTACCCAAATTTCTATTGCTTATCATCACAAGTTAAGGAAAACCGAGAACAATCCAGAAGTGGACAAAAAAAGATATTGAAGGTAGGGATTTAAATTGCGATTATGATTGCATTATATTTGTCATAGTTATAAATATAATAGATGTTATTACAATCACAATAGTATCACAATCATGAATCACAATAGTATCACAATCATGAATATATTTCCTTTTTCTTATTATATTTCTATTGATCTTCTAAAGGGGTTGAATTGTTTTTTTACTGTTACTAAACAATAACAAGAATAATGGTATGTCACTCGTTAAATTACGATCGCGATCTATTTCTATTGATGTGATTTTGTTTTACTCTACTATTTTCAGCGGTAATGATTTCGGATGGTATTATTAATGGTTGCTATTCCACCACCAAACTACTATTTAAATCCCTGATTTAAATCATCAGTAAAGGGTACAACAGAGAAATCAAAGTATACGCACCACAAAGGAAGTACCAAGGGGTAAAGTTCAATCATAAAATTGTCAACAAACCTTCAAGTATTAGAAAATAATCATCAAATTCTCAAATGATTATAAAATGACCATTAAATTATTGAATTATTACAAAATGATCATTAAAACTATCAAAACATATTATTATTTATAGTATTATAGGGATTAATTTATAACAATTTAATAAATTTAATGATTATTTTATAATATTTGCATGTTTGAGGACCAAAAAAACATTTAACATAGTTGAAGAACTTGTAGCATATTTTATATCAAGGTGATGTAAAGCATATGTCAATTAACATTGGTCCAATTGTTTACAAAGCCCCTCTAGTATACATTTCTGATGGATTTAGTTTTTATAGGATAATTTTTTTTTGAAAGAGGGTACTTTGTATTAAGCATCACACAAAGTACACCACCCCAAGAACCTTATTAAAAAACCTCCCTAAACCTAAATGGAGGAAAAAGAGTGAACCTTGGGATGAAACAACATATAACAACCATAGGCCCTATTACAACCGATCAAACCCTGTAAAATACACTAAACATCAACCGAAAAGATGCTCTCAAGTGAGCAACCACACTGTGCAAACCATCAACATAAGCACTACTGCAGTACAACCTGAAATCGAACCATACAACAATAGCAGGAAAACTAACAATCTGCCTAAAGCCTAACTATAAATACTGAAAAACAAAACAATGACAGTAATTTCACCAACATTCGAAACCAAAGATAATATATTCAGGAGAACGCACAAAATCAATAGCTTGAGGAACTAAGGATGGCCAAACGATGTTAGCCCAGACCCCGATCTGCAACAAAGCCATAATGAATACCTGATCCGCTGAAAATGACAAATTATTAAACCTGACTTTATTTCTATACACCCAAATCTTCCAAATTAAACCAAAAAACCCAATTCGACATAAATCCCTCACTTTCATTCTTATAAATTGTGTCGACCACATCGCAAGAAGAAGCTTAACGTTACCGGGGAAGATAAACCTAACGTTCCATAACTTACACCACCTCTGCCACACTTCCCAAACAGTATTACAATGGCAAAGCACATGCATAACGTCTTCCGAGTGAACTTTACAGAACAAGCAAAGGATCTGGTTATTATCGATAATCCCTCTCTTATTCAGTTCAATCGCAACCTGCAACCGATGATACACCGCTTTCCATACAAATACTGCAACTTTAGGGGGAACAAACTTGTTCCAAACCATCTTCCAAATAGGGTCTTTTATCTTGCCAACCGTAGTATGTTTAATGCAGAAATTTTTGGAGCAGTATTTACCATCAGAGACACCAAGCCACATCAGTCTATCTTGACCAGGATAAACCCCAACACCTCTATTCAAAACTTGAATAAACTGATTCCAGATCGCTAATTCCCATTTGAACAGTCCTCGCCTCAGATCGATCCTCCAACTCCAACCATCATTCGCCCAACTCCCTAAATCAGAAATCATGCCCTATTTTTTAATAGCCATCCCATATATTATAGGGAAAGCTTCTTTCAAGGAACAAAATTCAGTCCAATGATCTGACCAGAAATCAATTCTAGTACCATTCCCCATGATACAGCGAACCTCTGAAGCGAAGTTGTCATCATTCGTCAACACCGGATGTAATATATTATGCCAAACTCCATTCGTCCTACGATATCAAGAGCCTTTTGGTAGAATTGACTGTGGATCATAATCATATTTTTCCACAATAAGTTTTTTTCATATAACTTTCACTCTCCTCACTATATCACCATATCCATTTATTCAGCAAAGCTCGATTTCTATCCTTAATATTAAAAAAACCTAGGCCACCATGAGATTTCGAACCACAAACCAAGTCCCACTTTATCCAGTGAATACCTCTATCATTTTTAACATTCCATAGAAATCTAGCAATACACTTATTAATCATTTCTGCTATGGATTTAGACATAGTAAATAAAGATCTGTAATATACCGGGAAATTCCCCAACACAGATTTAATTAGCGTAATCCTTCCCCCGAAAGAGATTAACTTACTTTTCCAGCTTTGGAGCCGAGATCTGACTTTCTCCACGATCGACTGCCACATTTGCTTAAGATTAAATGTAACACTCCCAACCCGTACCCGACCCGGATACTAGTCCGAGGTGTCACATTGACTTTTCAAACTTTGACTCTTGACAAAATTCAAAGAAAATTTAAAACTTTCATTAAAGTAAAAGCAGTTTAGTTACATAATTTGACCACAATAACCAAAATCGATCAGAGAATATTTAACTCAATCAATTAGTACATGCCAACTATATTCAAAATAACAAAAATCATTTAACTCATCTATTTTCTGATATGAAATCTTGTAAGGGAGATGCTGACCTGTATTGCTCCTCACAGCTTCTATATTCACTTTCGGTAACCTGCGGGTGAAACACTCACACGTTAAGTCGATGACTTAGTGAGGCATAAAGAAAACACATCTAATGGAATTCATACCCACTAATCATGCATGACTGTTTTATGCTATCAAATTATACAACTCATTTACATATACATCAACATATATTCATGTATATTATGTAATAGATACCAAAACCCCTATCACACATATATCATATCATGCAATTCATATCACACATCATATACATATATCACATACATTGTTCTCATATCACCAACCTGTTTATCCTTACTAATTCCCTTGTCATTGCTTCAATTCCGTCATATGAGCATATAATGAATATAAACATATTATATATATTTTAATATGCCACAATACATTACTAATTTCTATAATCATATAATACATAAACGCATAGCATCTCATATCACCATGACATATATGCACTTCTACCATGTCACGAGAAATACACATAATATTATATCAAATTATGTTCTCTTTTCAAAGTCCATGTACACATATGAGAACTATAGATATGTGAGTCTATAGAGGTTGTGCACTATGCTGTCACCACAGCTCGTATAATTACACCGAAGTGCCACGTAGAATTGCACCGGAGTACCGCGTAGAATTGCACCGTAGTGCCATATAATAATGTCCATAAGGACCACATATCATTCCTTAAGAATCATATACATATACTAGGGATCAAGTATGTGTCTCACCAGACTTCACACATGTTCCAAAGAATACATATATGTCCCGAAGGACCACATATCATTCCTTAAGAATCATATACATATGCCAAGGATCAAGTATGTGTCTCACCAGACTTCACACATGTTCCAAAGAATACATATATGTCCCGAAGGACCACATAGACCCTCGACTCTTGGCATGCCAACTATACCCCTAGCTCTCATGACACATAACATGGGCATTAATATTTATGTTAACATACATTCACATATACACATAGTCATGTAGTTCTTTCACATAGCTCATCGTCATATAAATCACATATCACATGTACATATAAACACATGGTTCACTTACGCGTAGAGCATTTTCATATAATCGCATAGTCATATAATATTTCATATAACATATATTTTCTCTTTCATATATCTCATATCATGTATCATATCGTGTGATCATATAATCATGTTACTTATAATCACATAACTTCTACTCATAGGGTTCAACATCATTAAACTTAGTTCACTTTTTCATATTATCATACATTTATATACTCTTATATGTCCTATCAATAACCTATAAACTTACTTATATTCTCATATATACTATTTTAATATAATTTGTATAGTAATATTCTATAATTGTATCATATAATGATTTTACCCAAGTACTCCTTTATAAAGTTTATATTACAGGTTCAATTAGTATCATTCTATCCTATAAATAATTTCCACTTATTTTATATCATTTTCCCTTTTCACTCATATAAACCATCTATTTATTTAGTTCAATTTCTCATAACTTCCACAATACTCTTTAATAAAACTTTGTAGCTCTTCACTTTAATACATAAACCATAGTTTCCTTTAATTTATCAATCTTCTCTATATAACTTATGTATCCTTATTTATGCCCTCGAATTCATACTTTTCTCTTAGAGTCTCCTAACATTTCTCGTATAATCACTTATACCATATCATATGACTTATACTTGATTATCTTATTCTCTCATGTTCATTTCATTTCTTATGACTCTATCATATAACTTATTCCTTGTTCTTCCATTATTACATAATAAAGTCTTACATAAATCATATAGCATATACAAAGCATATCATTATCTTTAGTCATGCATACATACAATCAATGTAATACATATAATCACATATAGTTATAACCAACACATAATCATGTCTATGACTTCATGCATATTACTCTAGGAAATAGACTCATCGCAAGTCTTATTTCCATTAAACACTACATGTCACTAGTATGCACTCACAATGGCCTCACTAGTCAATTTCAATCTCTTATCTTTCCCTTGATCGATCTTACTTGCCAAATGTTCCAGAATTGCTTTACGCGCAGAATCTACATAAATGTACATTTTGAGGCAATCATTAGATACCTGCACCTTGTAATTGGATACTAGCAACTTAAGCGAACTTATTAAACCCATATTCACAATTTTCCTTTAGGGGGGAATCGGTTCCCTCCTGTGGGGGAATCGGTTCCCCTATGAGATTCTGGAATTTCTGGTTCGTTTGAGGGGGTATCGATTCCCCTTGAATGGGTATCGATTCCCCTAGCCCAGAAATCATATTTTCAACACGAAATTTACTTTATTTCATCTTAAACACTTCATATTTCAACCTCTTTCATATACTAAACTCAAACACACATACTTAAGCCCATTTGTACTCATTTAACCCATCTTAATTCTCAAAATCCTCTCCTCTTAATGAAATTCAATAATTATACTCAAATTTCAACATGTTCTAAATTCCTTTATATCACTCCAAATCTCTTAATTCAACTATTGACAAGTCAAATTCAACTTAAAATTCAACTTATCAACTTTATTTCAAGATTTCATTCAAAAACTCAAAATCTTTAATCTCTCCTAATTCCACCATCCTTTGTTTTTAAGATGATTTAAGCTTTCCTTAAGCTTAATTATCATCCAATAATCATAACCAAATCCTAAATTCAGCAAAATATCAACTAACAAGAGATCTTACCTTTGCTTATGGCTTCACGGTGGAAAAGAAGAGAATGAAGAAGAGAAGTCTGGAACTCTCTCATATCTCTCACGTTTATATAATACTCAAAAAGGGAAGATAAAAATATTTCCCATGAAAAGACCATTTTGCCCCTTTAGTTCATCTATCTTTGCTATTTAATCCAATATTAAAATTCTTTACTTAAATCCAGAGACTTTTAATTTCATTTCTAAATTAAACACAAAACTTTCAAAGTTTGCAATTTAGTCACTGACCCTGATTTGGGATGTTACATTTCTTTTATAACCCAACGGATGCCCCAAATAGGACGTAGGGAACCTAGCCCAATCGCACAACAAGGAATCAACCCATGCTTTAACTCTGCAATCATCGATATTTATACCAAATAGTTTTGTCTTCTGCATATTAAGTTTCAAACCAGCAACAACCTCAAAATTTTTTAGCACTCAAAACAGACTTTTAATCTTATATTCTTTTGCTTCCGAGAAAATAATAAGATCGTCAGCGTATTGGATGTGAAAGACACCCAATCTTGTAGAACCAATATGGACCCCTCTACACACTTGCAACTCAACAACTTTTATAAATAGCCCACTTAGAGCCTCACCTACAACATTAAACAACAATGGTGACAGCGGGCAGCCTTGCCTAAGTCCTCTTTTGATAGAAAAATATTTCGACGGACATTCGTTAACCAAAACAATAATATTTGGGGACAATACACACATCTTAATCCAACTCCTCCATCTTTTACCAAACCCCATTTTCTTTAGGATCAGAATAAAAAAATCCCAGTCGACGGAATCATAGGCTTTGTTGAAATCCGCTTTTACGATGATTGTTTCTTTCTTATTTTTCCTTAAATCATCAATAACTTCATTAACTATCAAGGAACAGTCTAAAACCTGCTTATCAACCATAAAAGCAAACTGGTTTTCGCCGATCACTTCATTTAAGCAAGACGCCATTTTTTTTGCCAATATGTGTGCCACGATTTTATACATACTCCCCACCAACGATATACGTCTGAATTCTTCAGGATATTCAGCTTGAATTTTCTTTGGAATAAGTGTTATGAACGACTTATTAAAAGAAAAGTCTGAAATATTTCCCCAATAGAAGTCGTCCAAAAACTTCATAACTCCATTTTTGATATCCATCCAAAAATTCTTAAAAAAATTCAAGCTAAAGCCATCCGGTCTCGACGCTCTAGTGTCATTCAAATTTTTTTTATTGTGAACCATATTTCATCTTCCGAAAATGGACTTTCAAGCCACCTTCTGGATACAGAGCTAAGCCTTTTAAACGAAACTCCATACTTCTTAATCGGGATCGTATTCACATCGTTATACCAAGATCGAAAATGATTTACGAAAGCTTACTGAATAACAGACTTATTTTTGAACACCGAGTTATGCATTTTCAGTTTCGAGATCTGGTTCTTTCGGCCTCTAATTGCAGTTGTAAGATGAAAGAATCTAGTATTCTTATCACCTTCTCTAAACCACTTTAATCTGGACTTTTACAACCATTCTCTTTCCTCTTTCCTAAACTCCGCCCACAACTTCGCTTTTACTGACACAAGATCGGATTGGGCAGCCTGATCACTTGGGTTCACCATGCATAAATTTTCTAATGAATCAATTTTTATTTCCAAGACCTCAATCGACTCTGAATTCATCTCCTTGCTGACCTTAGCCCATTCTTCACTAACAACAACACAATATTCATATCTTTTCCCTGATTTGCACGAAATACCCACTTGATTTTATCAGTTAGCTTATGGTCATCCGCCCAATGGTTAAACCATTTAAATGGCCTGCAAGCCTTTTTGATCTTTTTTCGCACAACAGGATAGGATTATGGTCTGAAAGGCTTCTGTGGAGAGTATCCTGCACCAAATTTGTACTTAAACACGCAATATCGGCTGAGATTAAAAATCTATCTAGCCTACTGGCCGCTGTACATGACCCACCCCTAAACCATATAAAAATATTACCCGAGATAGGAACATCAACCAATTCCCATTTGGAGATGAACTCTTCAAAAATCAGCATTGAGTTCGAGATGTCATGACCCCCTGTTCTTTCCAAGTCCGACCTAACAATATTGAAATCCCCCTCACAATCACCGTAACCTTCATATTATCTATGATGCTACTTAACTGATAAAAAAAACACTTTTTCACTATAAACATTCGGACCATAAACGTTGATGATGCCTATTTCCAAATTATACTGAACAGTCTGACTTTTCAATACAATAAATCTTATGTAAACATTCTGGTAACTAACATTAAAAAAATTCCCATCCCACATAGAAACCAACCCACCAGATACACCTTCTGCCGGAGCACATACCAACTCCCTACAAATTCTCCCCTTTAGCCTTCTTTCTACCACAGCTTGTAAACTCATAACTTTTGTTTCCTGAATCAGCACCATATTTACCTTATTTGATTCAGCAAAATGACACACAACTCTAACTTTCTCCCTCTTTCCCAGCCCTCTAATATTCCATGATAATATAGATATTCCTAATTCCATAAATTAAAAGAGAAAACCCACAGAATAATTACACCCATAACTCACTAACTAAACAAAACAAGGCTTGCCTGATTATTCTATTGACTTCAACCTCTCGATCACTCTTTTCCTTGAGACTCCAAACTGCACCCCCAGAGTATCTACCACTGCTAAGACTGCCTCCGCTTCGATTACATTTCCTAAAGGTCGAACAAAATTAGCTCCACTGGAAGGATCACCTCCCTTTTGGACTTTCGCAGGAACAATCCTACCCCCGCCTCCCTTCGCATTTTTCTTCATTTTTATGGAATTATTTCTTATCTGAGCTTGACAACCGAGCTACATGTATGAATCCTTGTGACCAATATCAGTATTGCCCACAGCAGACACCAGCACTCCTTCAAAAGAAAATGGAATTTTCTCTTTTTGGTGCACAGAAACATTTTCCAGATTAGCAACCACAAAGGCCTTGCAACGATGAGATTTCTTCAATTGGGACTTCAAGCAGTCTTGAGCTGTTAGAAATGGAATGGGTCAATCCATATTGGGTTGGCTCTCTATTAATTTCAACTAACCCAATGCTTTCATCCATCATTTGATTAATGGACCCATCTATAGATAAAATTGGCACGTCATGTAAATCATCAGCCACTTCATCCATATTTCCAACGCACGGGTCTGCATGCATATTCCTACCTGTCAGCCCACCGTTATCACTCCTCTGGCTCTGTACCTCATTAACTCTATCATCATTATATCCTACATCGATACCAGCAATATTAGCACACTTCTCCTGCAGCCTTGGAAACATACCATCATCATCAACTACTGGTTGCCATGCTACACCACCGATCGGAAAACCATCGATAAAAACTCTTTCTTCTTCATGATCTTCCGTAAAAAATTTAATGGTATAAGCCCTACCGTTAATGATTATAATACATTTCTCAGGCACCGATGACGCATATTAAACTTCTAGGAGCACCCTAGCTTCGTTGAATCTTGCTCTATTACATGTATCCTCATGGATTAAGACAACTGAGCCCCATAAACTTCCCAAGTCATTAAAAAACTTATTGCTCCATACTATCAAAGGGACATCTTTCAAAACAACCCAAATTGTCCTTTTAATTTTCTTCTCATACCCTTCTAACAGTTCCAATTCATCAAACCAAAATTGAAGCCATTCAACTCTTCTATCCCAGCACAACTGATGCTCCGAATCCCCTTTAAACTGAATGACCACTAGCATATCGTGCCAAATACTTACCCTAACATCAAAACCTTCTGCTTGGAACGCTGTCTGGACTATCTCCTCATTATACATCATTTTGATTTTACTGACCATGCAACTCTCTCTCTACCTAAGCTCATTCCTCAAAACCACTAAATTCGATCCAGATGCTTGACTAGTCGGATTTGAGTTTGAGGCGCAATCTTCCGAAATACTAACATGGACAGTAACACCAGAATCTATAACCCTCCATTGTTGCAACACTGAGTCCTTTCCCTTTGGCATACGAGCTTTATCATTCACGCCAGCCAAAGCATCTTTAAAAGTCCTGGAATCCCTTAGAGCCGATTTCCAGACCTTATTAACAGAATCTCCCATCTGCCCTCTGGACCGTTGCATTAGCTTCGTTCATGCTTCTAAACCTAACAAACGCAAAGGTAGAACCATCTAAGAGCCTCTTTCTACTTATGTACGCAATGAACACATCCTCCACTGCACCATACTCCTGAAACGCTTATTTAAGAGTGGATGGGTGGATCCTTTTGCTTACATTGTTGACAAAGACAGAATGAACCATTGACTTTTGGTCTGCTCTCACCAATCCTCCTCTCCTTCCTGACGCCATGTTCGGTTAAGTTTTTATAGGATAATTTGATCGTTTGTACTTTATACTTTTCGAATTTCATATTTATGATTCTTATATCGATTTTTGTCTAGTTGAAAAATATTATATTTCTCTTTTAAGGGTAAAATATATAAATGTTTCACGGATTACAAAGTGTTGTTTTGTTGAGTCCCTGACTATTGAAAGTTATAAAATAGTCATTCGACTATAATACATTGTTTTGTTAAGTCCCTTGACTATTAAAAGTTATAAAATGATTATCTGACTATTTATATGATCTACTCATCATTCTCCATTAAAAATTGACTATAGTTTGAGCTAGAAGTTAACCTGCTGACTGAGATATGATAAAATTCTGATTTCATAATCTCAAACGACCATCAAGTCTCACGAAACATGTTAACATCTAGCTCGTATTTTTTTAACGAAAAATGATGATTTTGGAACATAATAAATAATTGATCATTTTGTAACTTTTAATAGTTGGAGACTCAACAAAACAATATCATATAGTTGTGATATCATTTGTGTATGTTACTCAAATTTTAAATTATCATATATATATATATATATATATATATATATATATATATATATATTATTTGTATTTTTTATTGATAATCTATTTTCGCCCTTCGTAAAATTTTATAAGTTTATATCCTCTTAAAATTTTAGAAGTCTATTATTCCTAATAAAAAATCTTACGTCCGTGCTTGTTTACAACTAAAACTACACATTTTGAAAAATTAGAGATTATAAATCATCGAATCATAATAGAGACTAAAACCATCAAATATACATGATACAAGGATTTTTCGCGAAATTTGACCATTAACATTTAACGACATTATGATATCGGGAACAAAGTAATTACAATACAGGAACAGTAATTTCTTCTTTAAAATATCCAATCTTACAGTGACTCTGTGTATTCGGAAAATGGGCTTCCTTGTCGGACTTGTCTTCGGTCTTCTCGTCGGCGTTGCCATTATCGTACTCTTTGTTCGTTCCGAGAACTCTCGATCCAAGCTTCGAACTAAGCTCGTTAGTCCTCTCATTTCTGCTCTCCTTTCTTTTGAATTTGATTTACTTTCTATTTTCTAATTTTCTTTTTGGTTTCATTGCAGGCGACGACGGTGGCTGCTTTTGCAAGAATGACAGTCGATGATTCTAGAAAGATCTTGCCGGCGGAATTCTACCCTTCTTGGGTGGTCTTCTCGCAGAGCCAGAAGTTGACTTGGCTTAATCAGCACCTTACGAAGATCTGGCCTTATGTTAATGAGGTCAAGCTCTTTTTAATGAATGCAATAGATCAAACAGATACAAGATTTCGAGTTCCATTTTTTTTATATAAAAGATTGTTAAATTTGGTGTTATAGGCAGCATCTGATCTGATAAAGGCGTCGGTCGAACCGGTGCTGGAACAATACAGGCCGGTTTTATTGTCTTCTTTGAAATTCTCCAAGTTTACTCTCGGCACTGTTGCACCACAGTTTACTGGTTAGTTAATTTAAGTAATTTATTCTCACAATGTGAAAATTTTTGTTCTCATGGCTTTCTCAATGCTATTTTTATTTGGCTTTGTAAATAAATTATGGCATTATTTTATAGCGAATGACTAGAAATAAAAAATCAGTTTGAATTCGGAACATAACTGTTATAGTCCTAGATGATAGTGTAGGGGAATAATGTATGTAGCAATCTGTTATCCATGGACCATGAAGTTCAATTTTTTTAATCTTCGTAAATACTGTTTACTTCTTTTTCTTAATCCAAAAACACTCCTATTTGTCTCTATAAAATGAGACATTTCTGGTCGAATTTTGGAGTGAAAGATTGTAAAAATTGGTTAGAATTTTTGGTAACCTTAAAAAGTAAGGTCATTCTTTAGGAGTAAGAATTGTTGAAGATGGAGCTGATAGTATTACAATGGAGTTGGAAATGCAGTGGGATGCAAATTCAAATATATTACTTGCTATCAAGACCTATCTTGGTGTATCACTACCTGTACAGGTACCATCTTTATGAGTTTGCTTATTTCTGATGGTTTCTTGCTTGGGTTTCCCATTAATGTCTTCTCAGGAGATGTATTAATGCTTTATGCTTCTAGAATTTAGAGTTATAACATTTTTCATCATCATATGTAGTAAGCTGTCAAATTTCTGGTTTTCCATTGTTGATCCTATTGAATGGTCATAAAAAAATGTTCAATTGATGTGATTAAAAGTACATCTTTAATGAATAGCGATTCTAAAACTATGGAATTTCTGAGCAATTTTTGGGTGGTTATGGAAGAGTTCGACCACTGAAAGAAATGAAGACCAGGCATATACAGTGTTCTGGGATCTTTTAATATGCTACACTCTAGCTATGGGTTTCTCGAAAACATCGTGCAGAAGGCTTATATATATTGCTTAGTATATCCCTTAATGCTAACTTAACTTCCTGGATGTATATTTCATAGTAATATTTGTTGTTTGGAACTATTCCACCATCCTTTTTGACATTGCATACTATGCTTGTAAGCATCAAATCTTGTATATCTATTGTAGTCTCTCTCTCTTTTAATGCTTCACTTGTCTTTGGCAATGGATTTAATCTTATATAACAGCATCCTGTTTTTGTTTCAAGTTGTTAAGTTTTTTCGTTCAGAACAAGAGCTCTTGATGTTAAATTCCTTTTTCATCTGACTTAGGTGAAAGATATTGGATTCACTGGAGTTTTCAGGTTGATATTTAAACCCCTGGTGAATGAGTTTCCTTGCTTTGGAGCTGTTTGTTATTCTCTGAGAAAAAAGGTGTGTTATTTGTATCTGATATTTCCAGTTAATGCATGTGAGCACATGTTTTTACCCTGAAGAAAGAGCTTAAATTGTAGACATAGAAAAAATGTGATTGAGATGCATATAACATTTCCCTGACTGCATACCTTTGGAACCCAAAGAAAGAGCAATCTGATGGTTGGAGGAATTTTCCTAATGGTATGCTGTTCATTAAATTGGTTAAGGTCAAGACGCTAAGCAACTCAATTGTACTCATGCATATAAGCAGGTGTTAATTGCATTAGTTCCCATTTAATACAGTAGTAATTGACAGTCATTCTTGTTTCATGTGTCTATTGCCTTTTATTTTGGTGCTTGATTCGATTGTTAAAAAGGAATCATAGCACTGCTGTATATAAAATATTGGTAAGAACTGATGCAAAAATAACTTGAGTTGAAGTAATTGTTTATGATATCCTAGTGGAGCTAATTTTAGACTAGCTACATCACTGAAGGCTTATAATTTTGCACTTATATGCTCGGGTTCATTACACACTCTGCATGCTGGAATTACACATATCCACGCAATTGATATAAGTAGGTGAATTGTGCGTTTTTTGTTGCTTGCAGAAAAAGTTGGATTTCACCCTGAAAGTCATTGGCGGTGACATGTCAACTGTTCCTGGACTTGCTGATGCTATTGAGGTTTGCATGATTTTTGACACTGGATTGCTATATTACTTCAACATATGAATTTTCTACTGTATCAATCTAGTTTAAATTATTAATATGGTCTTGATTTTTGCATTATTGTACTTTTTCCAAACACCTTAAGTTTGGCACATATTCGGACATGGTTATGGAATATGATCCTCCAAATATGTGGAAAACTTAGAAAAATTGAGGACCTATACTGGGCACATACCCTATCAAACATGGACCCCCAAGCCTAGGTAACATAATTTGATGGACAATTTTTGAGAATATGCAACCATGATAACCAATTTGTTGTGAACTCAAGGATTTGTCACTGGTGGTGATTTTTTTGCTGCAGTTACTGTCAAAGTTTCTATATGTTTGACCCTGATATAAACTGATGCATATGATTGTTATATGGTGGTTCATCAGAAGTTGTTGGCTGTGTTTCTTTTGGGATAACTTAGGTTAGTTTGCAAACATAATTTCATTTTGATTGTTCTTGTACAAGGTCTAGAAGTTAGAATGTTCCATTGGTTTAATTGATTAATGTATTATACAACCCAAGTGAAAGCATGTAATAGTATCCAGCTTATAGAAATTTAAACTTTTGTAACCCCTGCCTTATTAATGCAAGTTGTTCATGAATTTGACTTTTATTCTTAAACTAAGTTATTTCCCTAGTTAACTGTCCAGAGTGAATATCTTGCCTTAGGATTTGGCTCTTGAATTGATTTTAACTTGTAACTTCTATAGATGTAACCTCATGTTATCTTTTGTAGCGTCATGTAAGCTTTATGTTCTGTATGAAATGATTAACGGTGATGGTAATCTAAAAATCTTATGGACCTCTTCTTTTATATGGTTAGGCTTGCTATACCTTTCATGTAAGTTAGTAATTGACCTCTGATATTGCTCTCCATGATTTACATGGTTATGTATTATCCTAAGTCTCTTTTTTGGGGTGTTGAACTCTGTGAGATGGAAGGTTTGTTAATACGTCGAAAATATTTTACATATTTTTGTCCATACAGAGCACAATCCATGATGCTATTGAAGATTCTATCATGTGGCCTGTGAGAAAAATTATTCCCATTTTGCCTGGAGACTACAGGTATGTCTTTTCCTTTTTTGTCATTATAATATTTAATAATCTTGTTCAATGTAAAAAAGAAAGTATTAGGGACTTTAGGCTAAAGTATGGACAGTATACAAAGAGCCTTCTATCTCTGTCTCTCTCCTTCAACATCTAAGTAGGGGCAGATTTGATGGTCAAAGAACTTAATGTCTATATTTTCAGTGATTTGGAGTTAAAGCCTGTTGGAATGCTAGAGGTGAAGCTTATCCAGGCCCGTGAGTTAACAAACAAAGATATTATTGGAAAATCGGATCCCTATGCCGTTTTATATGTACGCCCTTTACCTGCAAGAACAAAAAAAAGTAAAACAATTGTAAGTTCTCATTCCCCTCCCTGCTTCCTCTTTGTTCATTCCTAGAGAAAGACAAATTATTTCAATAACTTTTCAATAGGTTCAGAAGATTCTTTTTACATGTGTATTTCCCAGAACAATCAGTTGAATCCTATATGGAATGAACACTTTGAATTTGTCATTGAGGATGCAACAACTCAGCACTTGGTGGTAAGAGTTTATGATGATGAAGGGGTTCAGGCATCCGAGCTTATTGGATGTGCTCAAGTACTTCTAAGTGAACTTGAACCTGGTAAAGTGAAGGATGTCTGGTTGAATCTGGTTAAAGACTTGGAGATCCAGAGAGACTCTAAGTACAGGGGGCAGGTGAGCACATTGATTATCCTCCTTAGTATAATAAATTAATAATAGTTTAAGCATTCGTATGCTGGCATGTATTTTCACTAAATTGAATTTGTTCAAGGGAAATTCCTTTCTATAGTAGCTTTTTATTCTTTCAAATTGTGATGCCTGCAGTAGGTTCAAAGTGCTATGCGTAGAAATTGCATGCCTCATTCACTCACTCTTCAAGTTATAAATTTCTTAATTTATTTTTTTCTTAGGGTGTTTTCCCTTCCTAGAAATTTTGTATTTCTATGAAAATGATGATATTTATGTTTTGCATGAAATTGTATGATGATTATTAGGTGCACTTGGAGCTCTTGTACTGTCCCTTTGGCATGGAGAACAGTTTTAAAAACCCCTTTTCCTCTGACATTTCAATGACCTCTTTGGAGAGGGTTCTTAAAAATGGAGGAGCAAATGGAACATATGATATCGAAAATGAGAAAGCAGATACACATAAGAAAAGAGAGGCTATTATTAGAGGAGTACTGTCTGTGACTGTGATATCTGCGGAAGATTTGCCTATTGTAGATTTAATGGGAAAGGCTGATCCCTATGCTGTACTCACAATGAAGAAATCAGAGGCAAGAAACAGAACTAGGGTAAGATTTGCCTATTGTTTTCTATCCTTGAGGGATGGGGTGGGGACAGAAAGAATGTTTGACAGTTGTTTCCCTTGTTAGGTTGTGAATGACAGCTTGAATCCTGTTTGGAATCAAACTTTTGATTTCGTTGTCGAGGATGGATTACACGATATGCTAATCCTTGAAGTCTGGGACCATGACACTTTTGGGAAGGTAAATTATTTGCTATAACTCTTAATTCTTCCTTAGAAGTCATATAAATTCTGGTTTTTGCCATAGTTCCTGTTTTCCCTTTTCTTTTCAATCGTGTTCTTGCAGGATTACATGGGGAGGTGCATTTTGACTTTGACAAGGGTTATATTAGAAGGAGAATACACAGATTGCCTGCCGCTAGAGGGAGCTAAATCTGGAAAATTGAATCTCAACCTTAAGTGGATGCCACAGCCAATTTTCCGTGATTCCTAAGCGATACAAAGACTGGTAGGTTCTGAGTTTAGAGAACTCTGCAGGTTCGAGTTTGACTCAAGTCGCATGCCGAAAGCCACTTTATTCCAACCCCTCACATTTCAGTAAACCATAGCTCTCAGAGGGTGCTCAAACTACTGTGCCGATACCCTGTAAGGGCTAATAGTTGAAACTTTGCATGTATAATTTTTCACTTAGCTGCTCTAGACTGTAAAGTTCGAGTTTTGGATACCAATTAGAATACATGAGAAATTGGGATTTGACCCCAAGGCCTTGGCATGCGGTATTTCTTATCAAATTCAAGGTTTTCTTTTGACATTGATTGTTGGTTAGTACTATTGCCTTGATTGAAGCTAGGATGAACTCGAAAAATAGCCTGCATACAATATCATCTGTTTGATTGAGAAGACTATTCCAGTTATAGACTGTTTTCTTGACCATTCTCCAATGCTTCGAAGCCTTTATTTTTTATAGCCTTTGTACGCAGAAGGGCCATAAAATCGGAACAACAACAATCATTCCAATCCCCACATGCTCAGTGCTACTCGTCTTCAAACAAACTTGCCTCATTTTCTGGCAATTTATATTGCCATTAACAGAGCTTCAAGCCTTGTATTGGCCTGAACTCATATATGAATGTCATCTTTAATCTGTATAAAAATAAATGAAACCCTAAGTTAAGCGATAATCGAACCCTTCATCATCATAGTTCAATACATTTTTCACGGCTTAATATTCTCCATCGGTATTTCAATTATGAATTTGAGTATTTAGAATTTAACACTTTACATTAATAATCATAACTGATATATAGAGAGAGAGAGATTTGGAATTGAACATACATTGCTTGTAAACTGTGAAAAAATATATATATATTTTTAAAATGTATATATTCAATTCAGTTTGATTAAAATTTCAGTTTTTGTACTAAACCAGTCTCCCCCAATCAGTTTCATCATCAGTTTGATTGAGAGGCGACTGACGAGATGTCAAAGCTGTGAAGGTGGGGGCGTGAGCTGGAGCTCATGCTGCTCCCCCATGAGCTGAGCCTGACAATGTTTTTGACAGAAAACTGAAAAATAGTTAACTAGTCACAGTCCCTGCTACTGCTAGCCATTTGATAATCATCCACTGGTTGATACAATTTGGTTTAATGATGCCTAAAAGAAAGTCTCAGTTCAGCAATTTCAGCAGACAGAACAACCAAGATAATAACCATCAAAGGGAAAGCAATGTCGGTTAAGCTTCAAGACTAGTAATGAATGAAATGCAGCTAATATTTTAATGTCATCGAAGCTTTGAATGCATCAAATCGAGAAATATAGAGCCAACTGCAAGAATGAAACTTGAGAAGAACAAGTACCTGGAACAACATCTAACATGAGGGACAAGGGAAACTCTTACAGCTGAAGGCTCCAAGACCTGTCAAAAGTTCTCTAATATGATCCGATACAGTGTTTTGGTACGTACGATGACAAAAACAAGCATTCGCAATATTGATAATGAAGAGCAAAGGCAGGAATCTTAAGAATTCATTGCTTAAACATCATATAGACTACCTTTGAGTCCCAGGCTTTCACGAGCTTTGAAGCTTAAAACTGGGATACGCGGATGCAAAATTTCAATGATATGAGATAATCCGAGTCCTCGGTATGCTAACTTTAACTTACTCGAACTCAGGTGAGATTTTCCACGTATTCGAAGGGTCCTTATGGTTGTGGTGGTTCCTTATAAGCTCCATGTACAAGTAGACAAGTCAGAATTTAACTCATATCAAGTTCTAGTACCAGAGGCAGAAAGCATAATAAAATGCTTTAAATGATCCTTTTGTTTCTGCTCCCTTGTCTCATGAAGCAATTAAGATAACCAACTAAATTTCCATCATTAGAATGTGATGAAATGTACAAGTTAATTTTGTTACCGACATTTCAAAACACATCATCTTATGAAGGATTTTACATGTTACTTTCGATTGAATATACGGCTTTTATATCTTTCATAGAACAATTATATTCATGAATTTCTTTTTTGCAAAGCTAACCACTATTTATTTGGAGTTCCATTGGGCCTATAGGCAACGCTCAACAGTCTCCCGCTTGTTTCTTCTCTTATTTGCTTCAGATAATTCCTAAGCAGTTCTGCATTTAAGAAATCAATGAATTATATGGTAGCCAATTATCGAGACCTCGGTACTCAAAGTGGTAAATAACATCACAAATGATCACGAGTTTGATGTAGAAGACAGATATTAAAAGTTTTACAAAGAATTCCAAGCACTGCATACTTCCTAAAACACTTGTCATATTCAAAGCACTATTGGAAAATCAACAGATTTTACATTTTCATTCTCACCGAAAACGAGGCTTTTCAAACAACTTTAGGGTTATAGTCTTTGAATTTGAAGGACGGCTCTCTAAGCTTGACCCCTCAAGTTAAGATAAGCATAAAGTCAAAAATTGCATCGTATATTATTCAAAACTACAACCCTAAAGTAGAAAGTACATTTTGTTTGCATAATTCTTAAATCTTCCATGTAAAATCAATTTGAGCTACTGTTGTCTCAAGACAACAAAAATCGAGTACGGTGGAGTAGCTGACTGACTAAAAGAGTTCACTACGACTCACTGTGATACTTGGAACATGTTTCACACTTACCCAACACTTTAATAATCTATGTAACTTATATGATATCAAAAATGTAAAAGAATAACCTGCTTCTTTTTGAGACTGTGGAAACACAAAGAGCCCTGGAAAAGGAAAACCGGATTCTCCAGGTACAGGAATTTCTTCCAAGCCCAAGTTAATGATTGCCTTAGTACCTTCTGCCAAGGTCCTACGGCCCTCAAGCCTCTTCAAAGCCACATTTATGTAGAAAGTCAAATATATAAGGAGCTTATCCGCGGGGCTCTTGATATCAAAGTTTCTAAAGAACACATTGGCACGAAAGAACGTGATTGCTTCATCGACAATATCAGTTTTACCTGCAAAAAACCCATCTTAAATTACCAACTCAAAAGATAAGAAAGGGTATGATATCGAGAACTCTCCAGTGAAGATGATAAATCCAACCTTGATCTGAAACAGGTGCAGGACCCCTTATGTGACTTTTCAAAGGAAGTAAAGGGAAGCCACAAGCTTTAGTAAGTCCTTCCTCATCAACAAAACTAGAGTGATAAAGCTGGCATTTAACAACTATCTCTAAGCGGAAACGAACCAAATTACATATATATATATATATATATATATATATATATATCAACACTTTAGTAATCAAACTGTTATTTAACATTTATAATAGTTTTTGTTAAGGTCGTAATAAGTTATTAAGTTAGTTTGGTGGTTAGGTATTTAGTTTTTGATTTTAATGGTTTATAGTTTGAATCTCATGAAAAGTATTTTTTTATCAACAAAACAACGTCGTTTTGAGCTTTTGGAGCATTAAAACAGTCGTGTCAAAACGACGTCGTTTTGATGAGGGAGCCATGTCATCGCTCCGTTAATGAATTAACGACAGAGTGACATAATTACAGCTAAACATAAACGTCAGTATTAAAATTGATAAAATTGAAACGTCAGTGACATAAACGAGCCCACAATTAAAGGTGAGTGGTACTTGAAGTAGTTAACCCTAAAATTTATATTATCTAAATCAATACAGGTTACATACTTGATCTGGTGGGTGAGCCTTCTAGTAGAGACATTTTACATATACAAATACTCAAATTTGATATATACTTAAATGATATCATATTATTTACTAGTTCAAATTACAGCTAAACATAAACGTCAGTGTTAAAATTGACAAAATTGAAACGGCAATGACATAAACGAGCCCACGCTTAAAGGTTAGTGATATTTGAAGTAGTTAACCCTAAAATTTGTATTATCTAATTCGATTCAGGTTACATACTTGATCTGGTGGGCGAGCCTTCTAGTAGAGACATTTTACATATACAAATAATCAAATTTGATATATACTTAAATTATATCATATTATTTACTACTTAAACTAATCTTCTGATGATTTTTATCAGATTTTTTAAACATTAGATTTTTGGTCTTTTATGATTAAATATTTTTTATTATTACATTATTTTTATGAATTTTAAGTCTATATTTTCTTTCAATTAATTTTGTGTTTTGCAATTTTAATTCTGTTTAAAAAGATGTTTGTAGATTAAATGGTATTCACATTATTATTTTTATATTTTTATTAGTATTATTTCTATTTATCCCAAAATTTTAATGTTTATCATGGTAATTTAATTTTTATTCTTTTTTCATGTATTAATGTATATCAACACTTATCTATGCCAATTTTCAACTACCATCGCAATTTACAAAAATATTAATATTTTCCTAAATTACAAAAGAACCCCTATAAATTTGTCCTTGTTCCAATTCTGCCCCCATTGCCCCCTACTTTTTTTTATTTCCCTATCACACCCTTCTTTACTTCGATAACTCACTCTTCTTTTTCCCAATTTCTCAAAAAAAACCCAAAGCTTTAGGGTTTCTTCTTCTCATCCATCTCCAACCCCCTGACTTTGCCTCTCTGGTAAATTCTTCCCTTTCACTATCTCTCTCTCTCTCTACACTTTATCCTTCAATTTTCCTCCTTTTAATTCTTTTTTTTCTTTTTCTTTTTTGGGTTTGCATGCTGTAATTTTGTTTAATTCTTTTAATTCTTTTGCTTGTGCCGGGAATCCTTGATGTTGAGTCGGAAATCTAATTTAGTTTATTGTTTAGATTGTTGGGTTTTCGTTAAAAGGTTATGCTTCTTGGTGGGTTTTTGCTGATCTGATTATCATGACCCTTTGTTTGGTTTTAAAAAGACGAAAATTGAGCTCCCTAGCAATGGAAGATGTTGATCCATTTGGTTTTGAAAGCCTTTTTCATCTTGAAATAAGCTTTGGGTTGAGAACCCCTTTAGCTGTTTTATATGTTGGGTTTGAGCACTTGTTTTAAAAAAAATTACTTGTGAGTTACCGGATGTTGTTTGTAAATTTTAAGTTTTTAGTAGTATATTTTTTTTTTAAAAATGGTGTATATTTTTCTTGCAATGGTAAATGGGTTGCCTTTTTTTTATGATCTAAGACAATGTTGCGGTTCTGTTGTTTGAGGCTTAACTAGCTTGACTACTTAGTACTGACTGTAAGTTTGCCTTTTGAGGAATGCGATGATGATTAGGCAATGAAAATCTGTGTCTTTCACTTTAGTTAAGTTAATAAAGACTTAGCATTTTGGTCTAAATTGCCAGCTCTTGTTTAACTGTTGTATGATTAGAGGACCTTGACAATTTTCTTTTATGCCTTTAAGTGGAATTCTCCCAACCCCGTTGCTTGCCTTGCATATAATATTGTGTAGTGATGGTTGTAGGTCATGTATGGTTTGTAACGATTTTAAAATTTGGCTTGGTAAATCAAGTGTAGCAGTTAAAAACTTGTAATTTATTTTATGAGTTTATGTAATCTATTTGTAAACTTCTTGTCTGTTTAAGTTAAGAAGCGATTTGGAATGGTGCGGGGGAAGCTGATCTTGATTTGCCAGCATGGCGGTGAATTTGTGCCGAAGGATGATGGATCCTTGTCATATTCTGGAGGAGAGGCACATGCCTTAGATATCAGTCCTGAGACAGCATTCGACGATCTCAAGTACAAATTAGCCGAAAAAAGTAACTTGGAATATAAATCTTTGACTATGAAGTATTTTCTCCCTGGAAACAGGAGAACTCTAATTACTTTGTCCAATGACAAAGACCTTAAAAGGATGTATGACTTTCATGAGGACTCGGTGACTGCAGATATTTTTCTTACAGGGACAAAAAGCTTTGTTCCTGCAAATCTTGGCACGCAAGCTAAGAGGTAATTGCTTTCTACCTGCAGTTATCAACAGCTTCTGGATTTCTTTTGCTGTCATTGTTATTTTCTTTTCTCACCTTAAATTAAAAGTTCATGCATTATCATTGCATCAGCAAGAAAAATGAGAATATGCTGAAATAATCCATTTTCTTTGATGAGTTTGGGTTTGCCTCAGTATTTGTGCATAGTGGTTAAATGCGGAAATTGCAAAATCAACGGTTTCATTAAGATCAGTCATCACTTGCAGGAAAATTGGTGCAAAAAAAGGTGCCACCTCTGCTGCGGGTCCTGCTACTTCCAAAGTCGCTCGCTCTGCTGTTGGCCTGAAGGATGTTACTGTTGGTATAGCAACCCCCTCTGATTCTGTTGCAGGTGTCAATGCAACACTTCGAAGCCCCACTAAAGCAGCTAAACGTACTGCTGGCCGTAACATTGTTGATGGTCTTTTTGAGGTCAGTGTTGCTGATGCAACTGACTGTAGCACAGATACAATTGATATGAGCGCTTCTCCTGCTGATACCGTCAAGAAACGTAGGCGCATTGCCTCCTGGAGAAGTGGTGCAAATGGTCTTAACATTGTGAGTGTTGACGACAGTCCTGACGAGACCAGAAAATCCACATCCAGGAAAAAGGTTGCCAGGAGATGCAATACTGTTGCAGTAGTTGATAACATGAGCCTGACTCTTGCTCCTCCCAATGATGCTTCACCGGATGAACTGGTTGAATTTTGGAAAAATGGTATTACTGGTGAAGGCCAGGACTTTGGAAGTGTGGCAGAATTCCGTGATGCTCTACAGAAATATGCCATTGCACATCGCTTTGGTTATAGATTAAGAAAGAATGACACTAATCGTGCTTATGCTGTATGTGCAGTAGAAGGCTGTCCATGGAAGCTTCATGCATCTTGGGTCCCATCCGACGGTGTGTTTAGGGTTAAAAGGATGGACGAAGCACATACTTGTGATGGTGAAAAATCTCGAAAGACTGGTACTCCAGCTAAAAAAATTGGTTGGTGAATATTATTAAGGATAGGTTAAGAGATAGCCCGCACCACAAACCAAAAGAAATTGCCAGAGACATTCTTCGTGATTTTGGGCTTGAGCTGAACTATGCACAAGTATGGCGTGGAGTTGAAGATGCTCGGCAGCAACTTCAGGGTTCATACAAAGAAGCATATGGTCAGTTGCCTTGGTACTGTGAAAAGATAGAGGAGGCAAATCCTGGTAGTTTTACACAGCTTCTCATTGGAGATGATAGACGATTTCAGCGTCTTTTTATATCCTTTCACGCTACAGTTTATGGTTTCCAAAGTGGGTGTCGTCCACTGCTTTTCCTTGAGGCCATCCCATTGAAATCAAAATACCATGAAACTCTGCTCACTGCCACTGGACTGGATGGTGATGATGGGATTTTCCCTGTTGCATTTGCTGTTGTAGACAATGAAAATGAAGACAGTTGGAATTGGTTTTTGGAGCAGTTGAGATCTCAAGTGTCGACCTCTTGTCCTCTAACCTTTGTCTCTGATAGAGATAAAGGATTAATGAAGCATGTGCTTGAAATATTTGAGAATGCTCACCATGGTTACTCTATATACTACTTGATGGACAGCTTCATTCAAAACTTAAAGGGACCATTCCATGGAGAAGGGAGAGCTTCATTGCCTGGTTGTTTCTTGGCTGCAGCAAAAGCAGCCCGACTTGGTGGTTTTAGGATGTACACAGAGCAAATTAAACGTGTTTCTTCAAGTGCTTATGATTGGATTATGCAAAATGAGCCTGAATACTGGGCAAATACATTTTTCAAGGGTGAGCTTTATAATCACATAACACTCAACATTGCAGAGTCATATGCTAACTGGATAGAGGAAGCACGTGAACGACCCATCATGCAAAAGATAGAAGTATTAAGATGTAAAATCATGGAATTAATGGAAAGTCGACGAATGGAATCAAGTAACTGGACTACGAAACTTACACCATCAAAGCAGGAAATGTTACAAGAAGAATTTGCAAAAGCACGTGGACTGAAAGTATTATTCTCATCCGACACCCTATTTGAAGTTCATGATAGTTCCATTAATGTTGTGGATATTGTTAAACAACACTGCAGTTGTGCTATGTGGAAACCAACTGGGCTTCCTTGCCATCATGCGATTGCTGTCTTTAACTGCACAGGTAGGAATGTGTATGATTATTGTTCAAGGTACTTCACAGCAGATAGCTTCCGATCAACATATTCCGGTAGCATAAATCCTACTTCGACCATTGCTTATTCCGGTGGAGATGAAGATCATGAAGAAGATGATGAGCAGATATTGCCTCCAATCGCACAACCATTAGGCCAACAGCAGAAGAAGTTTAAATGGAACAAAAGCCAGGGAATTATCAGAAGATCCGTCTGTTGCACTCGGTGCAAAGGAGTCGGGCACAATAAGGTTTCATGCAAGGCAAGCTTTTAGGGAGCATTTACCTTATGTGTGTATGTATAACGCTGTACAGCTTTCATGGTTGCTTTAGGTAATTTCCAGCTACTTTGAATAACAATCTCCATGGACTTAACTACATTAGCATGCCATGAATAGTTGTCTTGTTCTTTGAAGTTGCATTTATGTATTAGGCTAAAGTACTTGGACTTTGTTGCGACTTAAATATTATACTGTGTTATGGTACTGGCAATTGGGTAGGTTGAATTGTGTTTGGATCGAGTCATTCAAGTCTTTTCTCTTTATTACATTTTTCATGTTTAGTACTTGGATTAATTGCTGTTTGATCATTTTGAAATTTATTTGTTGAGCCAAAAATTAAAGCAATTTGAGTTTGAATTGTTTTTGTCTCAAGTTGGCTCGATTTATAATGGTAGGTATGGTTGAATACAGTGATAAATGTGGTGATTTTTACAGGAAAGCTACCTATGAGATTGTTGGTAATAGTTTGGAAAGGATCATAAAGTAGTTTCAGGGAGGGGATCAAGAGTATAATGCCCCCTCCCAGTGCGATACAAATCTAGCAACTTAACACCGATTTATTGTCAACATTTTCACCTACGTCTTCCGGGACATGGAAAGCTGCCCTCAATGCTACCGACTGTGCCTTGATAAGCTTTATCATGTCTTCCTCGAGTTCTAGATTACCATCAAAAGATGAAATGGTATTAAAGATAGCCCCACGAACATCATGGACTATCGGATCCTGCGTCAACAAGTCAAGCATGAAGTCTTTTCTTCATACATAAGTAATAAGGTCTCTGTTCTTGACCAGGACTTACAGGTCTTACGGACAACAATCAAGGCCAAAGACAATCTCTTACCTGAGTGTGATCCATCGGATACTGCTTTTTCTGTCTCATCTCCAGTTTAGAGCTAATCGAGGCCTCTTCTTTGCGGTCTAGCCTACTCTGATTGGTTGAAAATTTTGCCCATTTCTTATATTGGTCACATAAGTTAAGAATGGCCAAAAAATATACAGCAAGTTCCTTTTGCTCGATCAAACCGTCTCTAATTGCCCCTGCCCTCGTAAAAAAGGAAAATCATTGGATTTAATAGAGGAAGTAGTACTTGAGCTTCATATAGTTGAACTATTACAATTAACTTATTCCCTTAAAAGAGAAAAAAATAATGGGATGGCTACCAAACTGAAGAAAAGAGTTGAGCATGAAACATTCCATGATATTGGAGAAAATGGAATCTAAATTAAGAAAAAGAGACCACCTGTCAATGCTAGTTTGGAGCAAAGTTCGGCATCATGAACGATACGAGGCAAAATACCAGGAGTATCTAACAAATAGATATTGGGGTGGCTACCAATCTGAAGAAAAGAGTCGAGCATGAAACACTCCATGGTGTTGGAAAAAATGGAATCTAAATTAAGAGAAAAAACCCATTACAACATATTGGCATATATGTACCTTCAAGCTGCTGATGTCTTTTGTCTCTCCAGGCTGAGGACTCACAGTTGCATGCTTCAACTTTCCTTTTTCTAAATAGAAGGAACATGGGATAGTTTAGATTTCATTTAAAGGTTCATTAAACAGGAGAGGAACATGAGAAGATTTGAGAAGGGTTGAAGCACCTCCAGCACTAATCCTCCCAATCTGATGCAAAGAATTAGCTAGTGCTGATTTACCAACATTAGGAATCCCTACAAGCATTATTGTTATTGTCTCACTAGAATGATGATTACCTTTGCACAGTCCCCTAACTTGAGCTTGTACAAAATTGAGCAGCTGTGAGAAATAAATTGTTTACCAATTGTTGGTATATATAATACATCTTAAACAAGAAACAATGGCATAGGGTTGACACTGAATGTAGGAGATTCTAGTGGATAGATAAGAGACAAAATACCCCTTTCACACTGTCCTTGTTATGGGAATTGACTCCATAAGGAATGCAGTCTTGTTGCTCAAAATATCTCATCCATCCCTAAAAGATGGAACAGTATATCAGTATATGCAAGATTACGGCACATCTATAAAGTGGATTTTATTTGAATTCTCCAATTGATTTAGTGTTTTTTTACCAGGTGACACCAAACTAGACACAATCTGGGATAGACAGAGGGGGCTGGCGGGGCAGTAACTCCCCTAATAATTTCAAATCCTCATATAATTTAAATATTTTCCATGTACTTCCTATTAATTATCTATTTTTACTCCTAAAATTTTATAAGTTCCCCAGCATAAAATACCCCTTTGACACAATCATATGGAAATGAAGGGAAAAACACAAGAAACAAATGCCAACCTTTAATTGTGTTGGATCAGCGAGGTCAATCTTATTCATGACAACAATTCGTCTAGAAAGAGAAGGAAAATTCCTCAACAGCTCATACTCGGATGACAAGGGAATCTGAAAGGTTTACCACTCAACAAGTTGAATGATAAGTTTCATCTTGCAAAGAAGAATAAAGTAAAAAAAAAAACTATACCCTGGCGTCTCTGATCTCAGCAACGAGATCAACCAATGGAAGTCGTTGAACAATGGCACTTGTGGCTGCAGCCATGTGGGGATCGTACCACCATACTTTATTTCTGCTTGCTGCTTTCTGCACTGCAATCCCTATTTTCCTTGCTGTTTTACTTGCAACGCTATTTGCTGCCATTAGTATATCTTTTGTCTCGAATGAATTTATCTTTCTTTCTTCTCTCTTAGAATGCTACTGATGAACGAGTTTATATCAAGGGTTTAAGTGAAGACCATGGTAGAACAATTGGAACTTATTTCAGGCATAAAATCAAACATGTTGGGGGCAATGTGGTTAGCGCCTAAAGTATATCCGATAGGAGAATAAATCTATCAAACGAAACAGTGAATCGACGCCCGAGACAAGAAATATGAGCGATCTATCAATGATAAAATTTCTTCAATTGTTTTTTGAGAGAAGCATCTATCAATGACAGCTAATCTGCAGCCATATAACCAATGATAATGAGGGTTTTAGGAAGTCTTGTCAGTCAGCTGTTAGCAAGTTTGGATTTCAAAGAATACAAATTCTAAATAATGGATTGGATCAGGTGTTGAACTGCATTACGAATATGCGCTTTCAGTTTACAGTTATAGGCTACCTCCTCTTTCATAAACAGAACTGAAATACAAGGGCAGATACTCAGTTTCTCATTTTAACTATCAATCTCTCTCTCTCTCTCTCTCTCTCCCCCCTCCTCCCTCGTGGAAGCAGATAACAAACCAATTATGCAGGAAAATGCATTGTTAATAGAAAACTAACCGATTATACACACTCTGCTCTTTTAACGAGGAGTATTGACCAATAATTGATGAAATGGTTGCTGGATCACTCGAGTCTGCAGCACATAATGCAGCTTCTAAAATGGGTAATTTCTGTTGATTAAGTGAAAAGATGTAAACATATAACGTACAAAAATTATTAAAAACAATTAAGTGAACTTTCTAAGGCATAAAGCAAGAGAGATTCACACTGCCTATTTTGGATAAAAATTAAGCAGAGATTTTGAGGATTCAAAAGAAGAGTAGGGATCAAAATCTTTCTAACAGAAGGAAAAACTATTTCGTGCTGATACTAATCACAGTTGCAATTTTCCCTCAGTTCACAAGGCACAAATAGGTAGGGAATGTATTTTCAGTTTTTAGTAAGTGTGGACAGAGGTTTTACCTTCTCCAGACAAAGGAAAGATCTGGTTTGAGCTACAAAAGTAGCTTTATACAATAAAGAATCCCATTTAGGGAACTCTTAAAGATGAATCTGGTTATTTTTAGAAAAGTAGCTCTATAAGATATAGAAGCATATGTTTATTAGGTGACAGTAACTCTACACTTTAACTTCCAAAGATTAATGTCTAAACTTTAAAAAAGAATAAGAAGAAACATACATGTTAGCTTTACTAGCGAAAGGAAACACAAAGCTGACACTTAATGTGTTTCCTCTATCATGTTTTCTCAACCAACCGGTATAAATCTACATTGTCTCAAATATATTTTGAACTCATCCATATTTTAGGTTGGGAAGCATACTGCTGAAGGGACAAAGTGAGTTGCAAGGCCACATGCAAGCATTTCTGCACCATCCAATTTGGCACCAGTAAGACCGAGATACTCTCCTGCCAGAAGATGATGACGCTATGTGAAGCTAAACATAAAACAAATTCCAGTATACAAGTTTTTGGCTAGCTAGAAGAAATGAATACAACATGAATCAGTTCTGTGAACCAAAATAGACCCGACAAAGCCCAAATATAGCTATTGTAGCTATCATTAAGGAGAACCCAATTTACGGAGCCTTACTGCCTTTGCATTCTTTCTTGTAAGTGTATAAGGCATTAGCCAAAATCCAGGATGCTACGGAAGAGGTGAACCTTTGTTTTAAAGGATTCAGGCTTAGGATATGAAATTTTAAAAAATAAAAGTAATTAAAGGGCACGTATAATATATTCAAGAATATAATGGGTGTACCGAAAAATCCTGGGAGTCTTGACAAGAATAGGAGGCTCCTACATCTGGGAAGAGTCCCAAAGCTGTTTCAGGCATTGCAAAAAGCTACACAACATCCAATACATAAACATTATAAAGAGAAACCAATCTGCTACACTTAGCATCTGATTCTGTCAAATTAACAGAAAATGCAAAAAGTAGACTATTTAGGGAAGAGACATCAAATTATTTTAGCTTAGAATGCTAATAGAGCCATTTTCTTCTAATTTATGCAAGGAACTTCTAAAGTATTTCAAAGGATACAAAAGAGATAATTACCGAGTTCTCAGTTGCCACACGGAATCTACCATGCATTGAAGTACCATTCCCACCTCCCATAATGATTCCATTAAGAATTGAAACCTTCAATGAGATTTGCATTTTCACAATTAGAAAAATCATATACATACATGGTATAGGCTAAAGTCAGCATAGCCTTAAATGTTCTTTTATGAAACTTGTTGTGTTTGTTGAACTGAAATGGAGTTATAGATTGAACCAAAAAGAAACGGAGAAAGAGACAAAAAGTAACATGGTCAAAGGAACAACCCTCTTTCCTCCCTCTTGAGACCTCAAGTCCTCAACTTTTTTTTTGTCTTCCTCTTCTCAATTACAACTTCCTCTGTCTTCTTCTCTAGTACAACTTCCATGTTTCTCCTTCTCCCTCAGTAACTCCCCCACCCCACCCCTTCTCCATTAAAAATCTAAGATCACAACCCAAACACCCTGCCCATCAACTTTTCATTTGATTTCACCCTTTCTTCACTCCACTTTTGGTAAGTTACCAGATTTTTGTGTTCTATTATACTCAATTCAGGTTATATATATAAGATATTGTTCCGAAACACCCAGCTCTGCAACTTATCAATTGATTTCACCCTTTCTTCACTCCATGTTTGCTAAATTTCCAGATTTTGTATTCTTTTATGCTCAAATTCAGATTTCTTTATTGTTCATAACTTGTTTGAGGATTTATTATATGAATTTGAAGAATAGTTTTATGTATTGTTTTGTATGTATTTCACATGATGTTGGCAGGAATCATTTGGTGTTCCAATTAATTATTTATTAACTTTTATCAACTTGAAATTTTAATATGATCATAGCTAAAACAAGATTCAGATGGCTTCAAAGAACTTTGTTGCTAATTTCTTTGATTATATTGTTATTTCTCATAAATTCAATTCTTCTAAAAGTGTATGATAATTATTTAGATGGTGTGAAAAAGTTACTGAGGTGTAAATTACCCATTGATAAAGAGTCTTTAAGATATTTTGCATCCAGTAAGACTAATTGTTTCTCACAATCCAAACAACAAAAAGAATAGCATTTCAGAGAAATGCTTTGAGGAAAAAGCCATGTTTCCTGGAAGAACATTTTCGAGAAACAATGGAGCCTTAAAGCCATTTGGGTTACCTGCGGTTTGCTATAGGTTGCCATCAAATAGTTTAAGGTGTATTCCTTCATAAAAAAGTTGGCACCTGCTCTCCATCCACCTAAAGCATATAAATGCATAACAAAAGGTCATTGACTTTAAATTCCTCCAACAAACAAGAAGGAATAAGAAGACACATTGGGCTCTTCCAATGTGGTAGATCCATTGTGCTAGCAAAAGAGAAATCATAAATGATAGCAAACATGAAGTAGAAACAAAGGTTACAGTAAACTAATAATGTAACTTATTAACCTTTTAGACCTAAAGGATCAGTACTATCTGGTATAGACAAGAAATGAATGAATCCATACCTGCTCTAATATCATGTACCACAGCCGCAACATCTCCACCAGCACAAAATGCTCTTCCTTTCCCCTATTGACAAATAGACAGCTATCAGGTATATACTCTTCATGCTAAAACATTGGCTTGCAAAATCAATGAAGGAACCTAGTCTTACCGAAATGTTAAGTCAAATATGATGAATTTTGTACCTAGCGATTTTTCCAAAATCAATATTAAAAGCTTACTTAACTCACAAAAATTAACTAAGTCTTTCAGCACAACCATTAAGGAATACCGATGGTCAAAACTGAGCAGACAATGTCCCTCTAAAGTTTACTCTGCCAATTAAGTGGCACAGATGAGAAGTAAATTCCTATCTGACATTCACCTAAGAACCATATATGATTAATAAAGCTAATATGTAAGCCCAATTATGCTTCCAAAAGGAATGCTGACAGAGATTAGAAATTAAACAGTCATAATTGTTGACTATCTATGACCAAGCTGATATGAAGAAAAAGTTAAACAAAATTCATAGAGCCTTTCCATTGGACATTCTAAGAATAAGTAAGTAAAATTGCCAAACCCAAATGCACTGTCAAACAATCTGATTGAGTGACTTGAAAGGAGATGAGAGCATAGGCCAGGCACTCTTGTATGCAACACCAAAAAATGTCATCGGACTCAAATGTCTTACGATTTCATGTTACTTTTCCTTTTTTTTCAAATTGTTTCTTTTAATAAAGGAAAATGATACTATGTATCTTCATAGGTGTGTAACTTCAGTATAACCAGCTTGATATTAGGATCCTCCTCATAGGCAAGAAAAAGTTCTAATAACCGAGAAACCTACCATTGAAATAGAAAACATTATTACTATTTTTGTTTCAAACAATTAATGTGACTAGAAGGCCTTTGACAGACAATTTAAGATAGTCATGCAGAAAATATAGAAATAGATAAGAAAAGCATGATTACAAAGTGCATGGTACAAATACTGAATAAAACAGTTTATTGGAAAGAGAAATTGATAGGCTATTGTAGTTTATGATTGACATAGAAGACATGCAAAAGAAACCATATGAACTAGAAGTTACATAAATAACTAGGAAAAAAAATGTTTGATCCAATGTTCTCCATACATGCACCTAGGCATGCGTAGGCATTAAGAATTAGCAATAGACAACAATAGCATTTCAGAACCTTTTGGGCAAGACACATTTAATCAAACCACATCTGATGCACCTAGGCACTCTTTTCCAGTGAGGTAGCAGGCTCAAAAAAATCGATCTTGATATCCTCTCAAGGTTTGAGAAATATGCATATTGGTCAATAAAAGAAAAACAAATTTGAATTCGTTGGTAGGATAAAATGGGCAATTCCTTATAGTTTATATCATAATCATATAATTTATGATTTGTATATAGTGCACTATTAGTAGAGTAAATCATAAGATGCTACCACATTAATAAGTATATCATAATCATGTATACACAGATATGCATGCAAAACTAGACATATACTCGAAGGAAATTACAAAACAAAGACTTGTATCCTAAATCACATTGTAAAGCACAAGGTTAATTCCCAAATACTGAAAGAGTTGAAGCGCCCTATTAAAGAACACATCATACCATCTGAAATGAAAGGGCATTGAGTTGCTTAGGCCGGTTTAAGGTTAGAAAATAACTCTCAAGAAACTCTCTAGATTCTCTCTAGTATTGGAAGAAAGCTAGAATGCTTTGGGATGATTTTGAAGCTAAATGAGCTAGGGTATTTATAGTTGAAGATTAAGGACTAATCTTGAAAATACCCTAAAGTAAAGTGATTAAATGTGTAATTATCTCATTAGAAAAATTCAACAAAAATAGCTATATTTGTTTTTCATGCTTTCGGTGCATTAATGCTAAAGCCACCACCTTTGACTTTTAACAATCTCCCACTTGAAGATTTGATTGGAACAATCATATCTTCACACCATTCTTTCTACCTTGTACCTTCATGTTGCTTACGTCTCTGACAGGCCACAAGAGGATAGACACCAAGTAAATTTATCAGCATTGATCGCCTTCGTCATGAAATCTGCTATGTTGTCTTTGGTATGGATCTTCTGCATATCTACCGTCCCTTCTTCCACCTTTTCACGAATGAAATGGTACTGAACTCATATGTGCTTTGTCCTTGAATGAAATGCTAGATTCTTTGCTAGATGCAAGGCGCTTTGACTGTCACAAAATTGATTGACATACTCTTGATTGTGCCCAAGCTCCTCCAATAGCATCTTCAACCAAATTGTTTCTTTACTGGCTTGTGTAGCTGCTACATATTATGCTTCTATTGTGGATGTAGCCACAACTGACTGCAATTTTGAAACCCAGCTTACAGCTCCACTAGCAACTTTGAACACATATCTTGTAGTAGATTTGTTTTTATCCAAATCCTCTGCATAGTCAGAATCTACATACCTATTGATTAGTAAATTTGATCCTCCGTAACATAATGCAACATTTGGGGTCCCTTTGATGTATCTCAGGATCCTCTTTACTGTATTCCAATGCTCTTTGCCTGGATTCGCCATGTACCGACTAAGCACTCCCACTGCTTGTGCAATGTATGGTCTTGTGCATATCATAGCGAACATTAAACTTCCCACTGCTGATACATACGATACTCGAGACATCTCCATCATCTCTTCTTCACTGCTAGGACTCATATTGGAGGATAATTTGAAGTTAATAGGAAGAGGGGTATAAATTGGCTTACAATCTTGCATGCTGAATCGTGACAAGTTCTTCTTCAAGTAATTCTTTTGTGAAAGCCAAATCTTCCTATTACTTCTGTCTCGGTGAATTTGCATCCCTAGAATCTTGTTTGCTGATCCCAAGTCCTTCATTTCAAATTCCCTAGCCAGTTGTGCCTTCAATTCTTCAATATGATATTTGTTGGGTCCTGCAACCAATATGTCATCCACATACAACAGCAATATAACAAAATCGTTATCACCAGACCTCTTGAAATAAGCACAAGGGTCTGCATTAAGTCTGTTGTATCCAAGACACATAATGAAGGAATCAAATCTCTTATACCAACACCTCGGCGCCTGCTTTAGACCGTACAGAGATTTGTTCAACCTGCAAACCAAGTTCTTCTTTTCTTTTTCTTCAAAACTTTCAGGCTGGAGCATGTAAATTTCTTCTTCAAGATTTTCATGAAGAAAAGTTGTTTTAACATCTAGCTGCTCTAGATATAAATTCAATGTAGCACACATTGCCAAGACTACTCGAACTGTTGTTAGTCGAACCACAGGAGAAAATATTTCGTTGAAATCAATACCTTCTTTTTGAGCATATCCTTTGACCACCAGTCTTGCACGATACCTCTCTACTTGATCGTCACCATTTCGCTTGATTTTGAAGACCCATTTGTTACCAATTGGCTTCCTTCCTTGTGGTAGTGACACAAGGTCTCATGTATTATTTTTATGAAGAGCTTCAATTTCTTCTTGCTTCGCCATCATCCACAGTGAAACATCTGAGCAGTTTATTGCCTCCTGGTATGTTGATTGCTCACCTTCCTCTATTAAAAGGCAGTATGCAATATTACCTTCTATAACATAATCTGAGTGCCAATTGGGACGTCTCTCATACGATTTGATTGACGAGTTGTTGGTGTTTTAGAACTCTCTGGTTCTTGTTCATCATGTGTTGGTTCTGCTTCAGAAGAATCTCCTTGTTCAACCTCCTTTTCCACATGTATCTGTGTAGTCTCTGACTTTTCAGCGCTGTCATCGTCTTCTTTTCTTTGTAGTTTATCTTCTATAAAGATAACATCCCTGCTGATGATCACTATGTAGGCAGTGGAATCCCACAAGCGATACCCCTTGACTCCATCAGCATACCCCAAGAATTTGCATTTCCTGGATTTTGGATCCAGCTTTGAGATTTCTTGGGAGTTGTACATCACGTACACAATACTTCCAAATATATGGAGGTTTGAATAATCAGCTAGTTTTCCAGTCCACATCTCCATTGGTGTCTTTAGCTCTATTGCAGTTGATGGAGCTCGATTCACCAAATAACAGGCAGTATTGACTGCTTCTGCCCATAATGATTTTTCTAGGCCTGTATCCCTCAACATTGCTCTTGTTCTTTCTAACAAGGTTATGTTCATCCGCTCCGCCACTCCATTTTGTTGAGGAGTATTCGCCACTGTGAACTGTCTTTTGATGTCTTCTTTTATGTAAAAGTCATCAAATTCTTTACTTGTGTATTCTCCTCCATTATCTGTTCTGAAACACTTGATCTTATTTCCATAATCAAGTTTCACCCGCGCTTTGAAGTTTTTGAAAGTTGAAAACACATCTGACTTCTTCTTAATAGGGTACACCCAACATCTCCTGAAGTAGTCATCAATAAAAGAGACAAAGTATTTTGCTCCGCCTAGGGATGTAACTGGTGCTTACCATACGTCAGAGTGAACCAATTCTAGAACACCTTTGCCTCTAGAATTTGATGTTTTGAATTTCAACCGGTGCTGCTTACTTGTTATGCAATGCTCACACAAAGGAAGTGATATCTTTGTTAAGCCTGGAGGTAGCATTTGCTCCACAAGGACTTTCATTCCTTGTTCTGACATGTGTCCAAGTTTCTGATGTCATAGCATTGCAGAATCTGAACTACATGAGGCAACAGAGGCTTATGCTTCTAGCAAAGTCTCTCCCTTCAGCATGTACAAGTTTGCTGCTATCTTTTCGCCTTTCAGCACCACAAGCGCTCCACGGAACACCTTCATGATTCCTTTTCGTGTTTCAATCTTGCTTGCATTATTATCTAACAATCCGTAGGATAATAAATTTTTCTTCAGGCCTTTCACGTGCCGCACATCTCGAACAACTTTAATTGTTCCATCATACATCTTTAATTTGATAGTTCCCACGCCAACGATCTCTAAGGCATGATCATTATAACTATACACAGATCCTCCTGAGACAGGTTCATAATGATGGAACCATTCTCTTCTTGAGGTCCATCATCTGAAATGTTTGCGGTATTGCCTTGCGGATTGGAGTTTTTATTTAGACTCCAACAATCCTTCTTCAAGTGACCCTTCTTTCCACAGTTGTAGCACTTTAAATTCTTCTTGCTCCTCGACTTCGATCTACCATGTTTATGATTGTTGCTTTGGCCACGTTCTGTTGATCTCCCTCTCGTCGTTGTCAACGCTTCTGCTTGTTGCAGATTTACTTGTCTGTCTTCCTTGTTCTTGTGCCGATTTTCTTCTTGTAGAACAATAGTTGCAACGTCATCGAAGACTAGACTGGTGATATTACTGTTTGTCAAGTTGATGATGAGTTGATCATACAAATCTGGTAGACTTTGAAGTAGAAGTTCATCATGTTTTTGTTCTCCTATTGTACATCTTAAAGATGTAAGCTGAGAAAATAAAGTGTTCAATGTGTTTAAGTGCTCCGTCACTGAAGTAGATTCTGACATACGGAGAGTGTACAATTTCCTCTTAAGGAAAATTTTATTGTGCAGTGATGCGGCCTCGTACAGTTTGGTGAGATGATCTCATATCTCCTTAGCTGCATTTTTCTCCTCGATGCTTGACAATACTTTATCTGCTAATACTAGATGAAAGTTTGACATAGCATTCCTGTCCATTTCGATCCATTTGTTGTCATCTGTGAAATCCACTGGCCTTTCACTGATAGTTGCTAGAGAACCGTCTTTCCTCAGGATAGCCTTCATCTTCAATTTCCACAATGAGAAATTTCTCCCATTGAATTTTTCAATATCAAATTTCATTGTCATAGCTTCTTTTACGGATAGCTCCCACTATTTCACTATCATGAATAGTTCTCTAGAACCTTCAAAGAATGGGTAATACCTTCTTACTTTCTTATGTTGGAGGATTCACCTTTTGGTGACAACCACAAAGACAATAAGAAGATATTACACACTCTAATCTGGCTTGGATACCAATTGTTGCGGAAGACGGCTATCGGATAGAGCAAAATCGCAACTGATAATTTGAGAAAATAAAAATGAAGATAAAAGAGACACAAAATTTACTTGGAAAACCCCTAAAAATTTAGGGTAAAAACCACGGGCAACGGTAGAAGAATTTCACTATGAGAAAATAGGAATTACAACCTCTCTCGATCTACCAAGGAGAAAACAACTCTCAATAAACTCTCTAAATTCTCTCTAGTATTGGAAGAAAGCTAGCATGCTTTGAGATGATTTTGAAGCTAAATGAGTTAGGGTATTTATAGTTGAAGATTAATGACTATTCTTGAAAATACCCTAAAGTAAAGTGATTAAATGTGTAATTATCTCATTAGCAAAATTCAACAAAAACAACTATATTTGTTTTTCATGCTTTCGGTGCATTAATGCTAAAGCCACCACCTTTGACTTTCAACATATATGATTATAGAAAACCTTTTAAGTTGAAATCAAATAGTATTATAATACTATAAATATTTACAATTAAATTTAAACAGAAACTCAAATAACTCGACTCAATTCGATTTTTTTATATATAAAGTTGAGTTATTTGAAAAAAAAATCCATAAATAGTATTAAGATTAGGATGAATATTTGATTTTAACTTGATGGATTTTGAATTGATCTGATTCTCTAGGGTCGAGATTTTTTTAATCTGAATTCGGGTTGGATAAAGCCAGATTCGATTTTAGAATGAAAAATATTCGATTGAATCTGATGCAAGAATGATATAATTGACTTTTATATATTTAGAAATAATTACTATAATATCTCTCTCTATATATATTTTTCAATTAGATTTATTTTTATCTAATAAAAATAAGAATTATATAGATATATATTAGTCATATTCATATTTTTACCTATTGGTTTCAAGTTAAGTGGAGAGGTGAGTGAAGGATTATTATATTTGGGTTGAAATATGATGCACTAAAAATTCCACTCAATCTAATTCATGCTAATTTCTACTTAAGATGATGATTTGTGTTATACTTGTTTTTCTTTAAAAAGTATTTTATATAATTTCAATATTATTCGTTAAAATATTTATATTTTATGGATAATACAACCATTCCCAACAAAGAATTTAGACCTAAAAAAAGGTTGGGCACCTTTAGTGGTGGTTTCTATCCAAATGGAATTTTCCTATTCTAAGAGGTGTAAAGGCTGCAACTCCTTTGTCCTCAGTTCATGCCTTATCTAAACTTTAACAATACTTATCTCTTCCATAACAAAACTGCCAAGCAATCAAGTGAGTGGAAGTAGTCGTCTCTTAAAAATTTAAAATTATATTATATTTTAGATTTATTTATTTATTTTTATTATAAATTTATTTTTACCTTTACAATTTTATAAATGTATCTCTTTTTAAAATTTTAAAAATTTATTCATAGCATAAAATTTTATGTACATTCATAAAATCAACTTTACTAGACACATGATTATTGTTTTTAATACAGGATTGTTTGGTTAGTTGAACATCCTAATGTTGTGCATTAATTTAATTAGCAGCAGTTGCGTGCACACTTTTTCCGATTCCAATTGCAGCAAAACGCATCCGCCATTCATGCTTATTATTATTATTACTCAAATAAATTAGTCGATCCAGGGTTAGACAGGGACCTTTTGGGAAATGGGAGTTGACACTTTGAAAAGAAAAAGCAATGGGGGAATTGGTAATTGGTGTGTCTGACGTGGACTGAGAATATTGATTGGGAATAAAGTAATATCGGGTAGAGTGACTGTGACGCTTGCCCTGTGTTTTGTGCCAATCCATCTGATTCCGCAAGGAGACGCAATCCTTGCAATTAGGGTGCGTTTGGTTCATGGAATGTAAGATTATCAGTGGGAATAAAAGATTACCAGGAAATAGAATTACTGGGAATGTTACATTACTGTGTTTGGTTGGTTTGACAGGAATGTAAAATTACAGTGTTTGGTTGAAGGAATAAAAAATTAGTGAAATGTATATTTTACCAAATTGTCCTTGTTCTATATTTTTTAACAAGTGAAATTCTAAATATTTAAATAAAAATTATTTATAAAAAAATTATATTTGTTGATAATATATTACTTAAGTATTTAAATATATCATGTATTATTTTAATTTTAATTAATATTAAATTTTACATAATTTATGTAAAAATATATTAAAATTTTTCATCAACATTTAACTAAATGTTTATATTGTGAAAATTAGCTTCGGTTCATACGTGACGCATTCACTGGAAGGTTTCTTGTATTTTTCAATCGACAAGGTTTACATTCTTCTATATACAATAATTTATCATAGACATTCATAATAATAAAAAGTTGTAAATTATTTTTGTTATCTAAGATATAATATTTATTATATTTTATATGTACAATAATTTATTTATTTATCTTTTATATTTATATTTAATTCTGCATACTTTATCTATAAATTTATAACACGATCCTAGTAATATTATGTAAACACAACTCAATAGATACATCATTAGATCATTACAGAAGTGATCATGCGGATTAACTGCTTATTCATTATATGTCAATTCCGATCCAAATTTCTCATTGGTGCCTTGTACAAACCAATCAACGTTACACAATAATGAAACTATATAATATAAATAAAAAATTTAACATTATCAGTTTTGAATCTCAATAAATCACTGTCATATAGAAGATTATGCGTCGTCTTCACCAGCATTTACAGCAAAGTGCCCAAAGTTCCTATCCTGAATACATCAAGAAAAAAACAAAAACATTAACCAGGAACTTTGTTTGGGAAACACTACATCCTGTCCCCCATCAAACACAGAAAAAACCTACCTTAGATTGCATCCGCTGCTTGTTCAAGATCTGGGTTCTTGCTTTGCTGATAACTGAATTTGGTGATTTCAACATTCTCTGTACCACACAATCCCAATAAATCTATATCAATTTCGCATGTCCGAGAAAGTCTAGTCACATACGTCAACCTAGAATATAAATATTCTGTCAAAACTATATAGCGGTTCATGCCTCAGTGATGGCCTAATGAATTATAGACCAATATCTTATACCTATAATCAGAATATCATAGAAAGCATTCAAAGACAAAACACTTAACATCGTTAATTAAATATTCTGGTCAAGCTAACCGACCTTTTGACCGTTGGATATATGTGCACTGCCTAGAAGATTCCTCCTTTTCGGAGTAAAACCAAAACAACTCGAAAGAACTCGTTTTCCTGCACACAGTAAAACAAAATATGTCGAGCTTAATCAACCGGAAAATAGAATACAAGCAAACTGCACCAAGAAGCATCAACTTCACTAAAAGAAGACCGACCTGCATGTGTTTAGTGAAACCTCCACCAAGAAAGTGCCTCAAAAGTTCAGCTGTAGCATTGAAGTTTTATATAATATAAGAATTCATGGCATATAACTAATGTAAGAAACCAAAGAACAGGAAGAGGAAGAAGAGGAACCTGAATCAACTGAGACCATGTTGATGTCTGCAATGAATCCCCGCCAATCTTCATTGATGTCTCCGGGCAATAACCATCCTAACATCACCAAGATGATAAAAGTTAACACGAGATGTCCTAGAATTGCAAGTCATGAACATGAAAGACAACAATATTAGTACCTCGAGGAACTCCAAAACATCTTTAAACAAATTCCTCTGGTTATTAAGATCTTTCTTGGCAGAACCTTTACCACCAGCTTCCACAGAGAGGTCTCTGACTTGATTCAGAATTTCCCCCCTCAGTCCTTGTATCTGTAAGAATCCTTCTTTAGATTTTTTCCTTCAGATATTGAGCCAATATTTGAACCTTTAGCTTCAGCAACAAACTTCTCTAAGCTTCCCATCTCAAAAATTACTGCCAGTGCTTCTCCAGCAGCAATGCGGAAAGATCGGTCATCCTTATCTAGCAAAGTAGACAAATATGCTATGGATCTGCATATTTTTCCAAGATTGATCAGTCTCATCCCATTATACTGGGGAAACATTGAAGTCTCACAAGGTTTTTTAACCTACTATTCTGATATTTAAACTCAAAAGTACATTTATAACCATGATATATATGAAGAGAATTTAAGACTACACCCACTAGAAAAAGAACAATTTAAAACAATAACTGATGCAGTGAACCTCAATACACTATTCGATGTTTTTCAATTAATGAAAATCAGGATACTTACATTAGAACCTAACTTAGGATGAACAGATTGCCACATAATTTGCATTGATTTTTTTGTTTCCTCTGGATTGATCCCCCCAACAAAAGTGATAATAGCCAAGCACTCCAGTAACTATAACAGGAAATCAGGTAAAAAGAAACTGGTTAAGCATTGTAGTACCAACAAAATACTAGAAGTAGAACAAATCTCAATTGAACTTCTTGCATACCGAAGCTATCTTAGAAGATTCAGAACCAGATTTAGAAGCCTGTGAAATAGGCATTATCGACTCCTCCAATATTTCCCGTGCATTATCTCCAGGACCAACAGTTAAAGCCAGCAAACCTACAAAAAGAAATTTATCAGATTGAATACTTAATTCGTGTGGTCTCTTCCATGCATTATGCATTAGAATCTGCAAAAGCTTTCAAAAGTAACCAATAACATGGGAAGCTAAAGATATCTCTTTGTTGGACCCCTTTTTGATAGAATTCAGACACTGGTGCAGTAATGTAGCAAATCTGAACAACGGAAAAAGATAACATTACCATTAGAGGCACATAGATTCAAGTACTCAAACCACATTTTAAATCAAAAGAAACATTTGCAACCACAACTGCAAATTTGCTCGGCAATAGAAAATCACAATCTAATGTAACGTATTGAATCTGAAGTCTGATTAACAAATGAATCCCACTAAATGAGAGATAGTTCTAATTCTTCGGGCGCCAATGTTTTAACCAATTCATGAATTCTCGCCAACCAATCAAAACTACATGAAATCTCATAGAACCATGGTCCTAATACATTGGGCAATCCTTGCAATAAAATAAATCGAAACCAAGATTAAGAAACACTTGGAAAAAGAGCAACTCACTTCTTCTCCACGAACTGATGCTGCAAGTCGCTGTTGAAAGCCTCAATAATCGAGGCCAATGCCTTCTCAAGCGTAGAACCCCTTCATCAACAAAGGTGAAAAACACTAATTGAGTCAAATCCAACTCAAAACTATAATAATTCTAAAAAATTTGAGAAATCTCTAAAATATGGCTACGTAACTAATTTCATCTAACCAAACATTCTTCCCTAAAAAATGTAAACAATTCTTCATCAAATTTTCATCCAAAACATAAGTAAGCTAATATAGCAAAAAAATAACAATATCAGACCTCTTTTCATACAAAGTATCCACAGCTTCATCAAGTAAACTATCCTTTTTAAATTCGAGTTCTTCAGTTCCAGAAACTGAGAATTGATCCGATTGCATGGTAGACGATGAACTTACACTACTACTATCATCGTCACTATCTAGCATCATCTTATTCTTACGCTGATTTTTACCTGCAAAATTCATATATTCCTTTTATTTAGCTAAAAAACCCTAAACGAAATATAAATAAAATAAACGCCAAACACCCCCAAAACAAATGATAGAAAATTCTTATTCTTCAAACGCAACTATTAATATCAATTTGGAGAGATAATAACCCATAAACTATATAAGAAAAAGAAGGTAAAGCAAAACGTTAATCAAATTAATTAGCAAAAATTACGCAAAGAAAGAATTTCGGAACAAAAAATCCTACGTTTACCCATATCGGTGATTACTTCTCCGCCTTCGGTTGTAATATGTTAGAAACTACAAGGTCTACTAAAAATCTAAGAATGAGATAGCTTTGAAATTAACCCATTATCGACGAAACGAAAAACTGAACAATAATCCAAACAGAACAACAAAGACGACAACAGAAGTGAATCGAAGGACGATACAGCCATTAAATTGATATACGGAGTGGAAAATATTTTGGATTATAAAACCAAGGAAAAGAACTCGGCGTTAATTTTTTTTTGTGAAGAACCCTAATTGATTCAACTATGAATATAACTGGACCCTATCAAATATCCTTGCTTTTACTTTACAGTTTACAACCCCTCTTTAAGACTATTCAATCTTCCATTAAAACTCAAATACTGCGCAAGATTATGAAAAAAATGGTAGAATGGATCCAAGCAAAACAACAACTATAAGGAAACTATCGCTCAAGGTTAACTTAAATCGATTACACTAATTTTTCTGGAAAAATTAAACAAGTAAAACATTGTAAAGAAAAGGAGAGGAGAAGAAAGAGAGGGGAATAAATCTTACCTGGAGAAGAGAGACATACATGTTGGTGTCTACAAACAGGCGACAACGGCGTGATGCTTCGCTTGGGACGATGACTGCAGGGGCCTTAACACACGAAAATGGATGGTAAACGATCACGAAAATGACAGAGAGACATACAAAGACATCGCGATGGAAACGGAAAAACAAGGGTATTTTAGCCAACATACGAAATGAAAGAATACCTAAGGGGTGCGAGGGAATAACATTCCCAAGAATATTCACTGATGGGAAACAAATATTACCTTAACTTAGGAAATGATACTCAACCAAACATGGGTATACTTGGTTAGGAAAAAAATATTCCTACCGGGAATCCTAAATACCTCCATCCAAACGTCCCCTTAAGGTTAGATACTTCACCTACACCCAATTCCATGTCATTTAATTAAGTTGATTTTTTCATTTTATTAATTTTTTTGGATAAAATACATAAATGGTTCTCTGATTATAGGATACTACTTTATTGAGTCATTCAATTATTAAAAGTTATAAAATAGTCTCCGACAATAAGGCGTTACATTGTTGAGTCCCCAACTATTAAAAATTATAAAATGATCACTCGAGTATTTATTATATTCTAAACTAGTCATATTTTGTTAAAAATTTAATGATCGTCTGAGTTTTTTGTTAACATGTTGATCGATATATGATAGTCAACATATTAACATCCAACTCAGACAATCATTACTTTTTTAACGGAAAATGATAAGTTTAGAACATAAAGAATACTCGTGTGTCAGTTTCGTAACTTCTAATAGTCGGAAGACTCAACAAAACAACACACTATAATTAGAGGACCATTTACGTACTTTACCCTAATTTTTTAAAAAGTGGGTTCAAATCAAATTTAAATTTATAATGAATTTCTTTTATTCAATTAGATGTAACATAATATAATAATTAGCCCTTATATATTTCGAGATAATTATAATAATAATATTTTCTTCAATAGTTTTTAATTATACTTTTATTTCACCTAATAAAAATAAATTATATTTTTCAATTAATTTTTTATCTTACTTCATATACGAGTTTTGATATAATAAACCGAGTTAGTTTTGATCGAATAGGGCCCTCCTAGACCTAAGTTAAGTGCAATTAACAAAATTTAATTTTCAATAGATAAAAAAAACCTGACTTCATAACCATCCCTAACTTATGATTGGTTTTCACCGCATCTAGTTTTGAGAATAAGATGGGATCGGCTTTGGAAACGTTACATTAACATTATAGGATGGTAGTTGTACCAAAGATTACCGATAAATGTTTTTAGATAATTTTACATCCTATCAATTAAGCATTATAAATTTATATTTAGAAAAAATAATCAAATAATATTTTGTTTTAGTATTTTTATTGTTATATAATTTTTTGATATTAACATTAACATACATTTACAAACGTAAATGCTTACATCCAAAACCTATAAAAAAAAAAGATAACACCCTTTAATCGCTTACGCTGCTTGTTTAGTTTATTTGTAATTTATATTTGAAACTTAATTCTTATCTGATTAACTCACTCATTTGAAGGTGATCAGACAATGTCAGCAATTTAAAACGAAAAGTAGGTAAACGTTTGTTACTGGTAATTTGTCTAATTACAACACATGGACAACCCTTAAATTCATTGCACGTTTGTTGTCATTGTCATATTAAAAATCTTAGTTGTGCCATCAACATGAATAAATTAATTTTAACAAACTTAAGAGAGCTAATTACATCAATGTCCTTGAAGTATGATCATTATTTTAAATTAGTTCTTAAACTTTTAACTATTTCAATTTCATCCCTAAACTATGACTATCATTCTAAATTAATCCTCAAAATTTTAAACATTTCAATTTCATCCCCAAACTATGCATTTATTATGTTGAGTTAATCGATTGACGGAATCGGCCAAGAGGGGGTGAATTGGCAATTAAAATTTTGTGGAAGCTCTTGCAGAAAATTGAAAGTAATTGCACAGCGATTTAGAGTGGTTCGACTTTATCAACCAAAGTCTACGTCCACTACCTTAGCTATCCACACTAAGGATTTTCCAACAAATTCACTAATTTGTTCTTTCTTTTGAGGCCAAAGAGATAACCTTACAATACCCTCAAGAATATACCCCAACTCTTGAGAACACTCTTTCCCAAAGAGAAGATTACAAATTTGCAAACTTACAAGGAAAACCTCACAAGGTAAGATGTTTGCACAATTCTAGAACAAGAAGAGAACACTCACAAATAATTACAAATGAGCACAAATGGTGTTCTTTGAAAGCAAAATGAATATTGAAAGGAAAATTGGCTTGATTTGCACAAACTTGGTGTTTGATGCTTTCTCTCTTGTTTCTCTATAATTTCATGTTGATCAAGGGCTTCAGAACTTGTTTAAATACACCTTGAATCACTTCTGAACGTTGGGGATGATTAGTGAAGATCATATAGCCGTTTTAGTGTGAAAACAATTAATAAAACATCTTGGAGCGTGGGGGGAATCGGTTCCCTAAGTGTAAAATTCAAATATTTTGACCGTTATACAAGGGGGAATGGGAAACCCTTTGGGGGGAATCGGTTCCCTCCGAGCATACTGAAATTCTCGGAGCCAAACCATTTAGGGGGGAATCGGTTCCCTCTGAGCAATCTAGAATTTTTTGCTTTGAAATGGTTCGAAATACTTTGTAAAATTATTTTGAAATTGTTTTAAGATTAAAACTTAATTTTACACTTTGAGTAAGGATTAAAAATGATCTTTGAAAGATTTGGAGTAATTTTTTGATATTCGAATAATTCTATCGAATATACTTAGAAAATCATTTGGAAAATCTTAAAATTCATTTAACTTAATTTGTTATATCGAAATATTAAAATGTTTTCAACATATTCTAAATTGGTCTCTAAACTTTTTGAACACTCCAATTTCATCCCAAACTATTAGGGGTGTTTATTCGGTTAAAACGGTGGTCGTCTGAACCGAATTACCATTAACCGAATTAACCAAACTTTTTTTCTTTAACCGTTAACCGAACCAAACTTTTTTTTTTTAAATACTAACCGAACTGAATACATTTCAGTTAATTTTCTAATTAACTGATTTTTTTAAATTTTCTAATTTATATAAAAATTGAATATTTTTAATTCAAAAAAACAATTTACAATTAATTTAAATAATATATAATTAAAAAATAAAAAAATTATATGTTTTTTTAATTAATTAATATTGATTTAGGTTTAAAAGTTTGGATCTTAAATTATTAATTGAGTTTTAAATGGTTTGCTCATATGTTATATATAATATATTAAAAATTTAATTTCAGTTAATTCGGTTAATTAACCGATTTTGAACCGAATTAACCGTTAAAATAATTCTAAAAATTTTATTAACTGTTCCCTGACCGAACTAATTCGGTGGCTGACCGAATTAATCGAACTAATTCGGTCGGTTAACTCGGTTAAAATCAAAAAATGAACACCCCTACAAACTATACATATATGCTAATAACATCTCTTGCTAATAAAATTGTTATACCAAGTTATATTATTATATGTTAAAAAAATGAAGGTTAAACTAGGATTAAAACTAATTGCATATTTGGATGAATTTGGAGATGAAATTAAAATATTCAAAAGTTTGGGGACTAAATTAAAAAGAAGGTCATAGTTTAGGGATGCAGTTAGTCTGTTTAAAAATTTAAGGACCAAATTATAATGAGATTTTTAACTTAGGGACATATGGTACGATTAACTCAATTTAGAGACAATTTGACATTGATTTTATTTTTATTTAAATTAATCTCATCTGTAATTAGATGATGTGATTTGTTAATTGTTTGGTTGGTCGACCCAGGGCCGGTTTTGGGCCTGTGCGGGCTGCCCAACCGCACAGGGCCTAATTTTTGTAAGGGCATCTAATTTTTTTAAGTCTTTTGTATATATGTGTATTTAGGATGTTTGACCCAAGAATTTTCAAGTCCAAGGCTCACGTTAAATAATATTTTAGTTTTAAAATACCTATTTTACTGTTATGCATAGGGCCACCAAATTTTACAAGACGGGTCTGGGTCGACCCAACAAAATCAATACATTGATTTTGTCAAAGTTTTCAAACTATGGAGTGTATAATTTAGTATATATATGTGTATGAGTTAGGATCCAATTGCATAGTGTAAAATTAAAAGATTTAAATTTTTTTAGGATAGTTGGATGAAAAAAAATCAAAGGTTGTAATTAACAATAAAAACGAGAAAATATTTACTGGAAAAAAAACACATGTAGTTAATCTCATTTTTTGATTTTCTCTCATCCAACAATCCTAAAAGAGTGTAAACTAAAATTTTACACTAGCCGTAAATGAATCATAACCCTATATAATACATGAATTACAATTGCTTATTTAAAAATGTTTATTTGAATTTCGTTATAAAATATTAAAAATTATATTTAAAGTTATATTGAAAAATATTTTTCAACCGTTAGATATGTCAATAGAATGAGTAGGATAGATAAATCTATCACTGTATCACACCTGACAGGGACGGAATCGAACTATAACCAAGACAGTTCATGTTCCTCCCATTTTTTTTATAGTTTATATACATTTTAGGTCCTTCAAAATTTTAAATTAGTAAAATTAAATTTTTGGTCTCTTAATTTGTTGGGTTTAAATACATCTTAAGTCCCTATAATTTTTTAAGTTAGTCAAATTAAGTTTTTACTTCCACATTTTTTGTTTAAATGCTTATTTGGTCCCCGTCAGACATGAAATTAGATAAACTTATCCTTAACTCCGACATATTTTGTTTAAAGATATTTTAAATCCCAAATAATTTAAAAGTTAGTACGGACCAGACGACTTCAGTGGTTAATAGATCTATTGTTATCTCTTAAGATCTCATATTCAAATACTCCGTATGCAATGGTACGGACATTCATTGTCAAATGATTTAAAGTCTTTAAACAAACCTTATATTTATATCGAATTTATATATAAAAAGGGCTGAAACAATTTGTCCTCTAATCTTGATTATGTCCCTAACAAAAACAATTGGCACGCTATGCTCCACCATTCGTTTTACTATATTATGTATGTGTTTTTCTTCTTCTTTTGATTGGATACTGATATATCAATTTTCTTCCCGTCTCAGCTTATTTATATTTGTTTTTTTTTTGCTATTTCTTTGCAACATTTTTATTTTTTCTAAAGATTATTATACCATCTCTGAGTCTCCTCCAAAAATATATCCCCCTCTCAATATTTCTCGTATCAAACGTTAAAGCTTCTAAAGTTTATCAAAATCTTTGATATTCCACAATTAGATATTTTTAGTATGCCAACTTGTAAATAATCAACATCACCCAATGTCTGATACCGACACTAAAGATCAATATATATAAACGTATGTACAAAGCTAAAAAAGAAGGGGTTCTTCTCTCTAATGGGATTTGTCTCCTTCTTGCGGGCTTAATTACTCTATTGTTTATCATCTTATTCAATCCACACAATCACAGACTGTGACTCTCCATCTAAACTAAAAAGAATAAATTGTCTACAACCATCCCAACTCACAATTTATCCATCAATAATTATAAATATAATCATAGTATTAATTATAAATTAATTTTTTTAAAATTTATAATTACAGGTAATTACTTATTACATAATTAAATTAATTATCAAAATATATTCAAATTTGAATTAACACAATTTAATTTACATATTAAAAAAATCATGAAACATTAAAAGTTCTAACTTCATCTTGCTTTTAATAAATAAAATTTTAGGACTTAACACCTATATTTGTCTAGGATGATTAAAAGGTAGTATATGTTTAAAAAAAAATTAATTTGTTGATTATAAACATACTCCAAAAATATAACCGATCGAATTCAAAATCTCAGAGAGCACTAAATGAATTCATAAGATTTAAAACTTAAATGTTTGACATATTAATTTTCTAGGATAAAATTAATAAGAAACAATAATTAAATTGTTATATTATATTATGGAGTTAAAAGATTTGATGGCAATCCTTAAAATTATTTGAAGACGATGAATTTTCATTGCATAAAAAGAAATAAGAATTAAATTAGTAAGTAAAAAAAGTTGTTAAGAAAGTTACCATGTTTAGGCATTCCACGTTTGAGTAATTATAATTTACATTTTTACACCACAAACTATCCCATTGCTGTATATAATTATAAGCTCTCTCATTTTTTTCCTCTCACAGACAACAAAATTTCTCAGTTTTAGCTTGCATTTCGGTTCTTCAGGTGGTTGACTTAGTTATGGGGGCCTCCATTTTGCCAGATCTCGGCACCGAGATCCTGATCCCGGCTTGTGCCGTTGTTGGAATTGTCTTTTCTCTCGTACAATGGCTTCTCGTTTCCCAGGTCAAGCTCTCTCCGGGTTCTCAATCCAACAACGGTGCCGGTGGCAAAAACGGCTGCGCCGATTACCTCATTGAAGAAGAAGAGGGTCTCAATGACCATAATGTTGTTCTCAAATGTGCTGAAATTCAAAACGCCATCTCTGAAGGTTGTTGCTCTTTTCACTTATTTCATTTTTAAAGGCTTTGCGATCTGGGGTTTTGAAAAAAGTTAAACCTTTTGATCTTTTTTAACGTTGTTTTTGTTTTTGGTTTTCACGCTGAATCTTTTTTAGCGAAATGGTGTTTGAAAATTTCCTCTCTCGCAGTTGTGAAGCATTTCGATTTCTTATGTTCTGAAAGTTTAGATCTCTAGTTTCATTTTATTTTTCTTTAATGTTTGGTAGGAATTTTTGGTTTGTCTATAAGTTTTGATGTTGTCTCGTGAACTTGGAAGAAAGAGTTTTGGAGCAGGAGGTTTCATGTTTCATGTTTTCATATGTTCAAGTTTAGTTGAACATTTTTTAATAAATAAAATGTTGGGATATGTATTTTTTCTATTCAACAGCCATGAAAAACCAAGCTGTCTTTATGAATGTATGTATGTGCTTCAATGAATGCTTATTCAGATCGAAGTGTATGGTGATGGGGGAATCGAGTTTGGACCCAGGTGTATTTATTAATTACATCTCACAATCAATATAGATTTAAGTTGTTGTGTTGATTTTCTGTTGCTCATTGAGAACATAATTGAGATCTAGGCTTTTTTTCTTTTCTTTTTCTTTTTGGATTTAAACTTTAGGTGTTGTAGCAGAAGCTATAATGGCAATGGAACACGTTGGACATTTTCTCATAATTGTATTGTATGATTACTATGTGAAAACTTGTTCCTACTGATTAATCTGCAGATTTGGAGTTCCTGGGAAAACATTGAATGTTCAGGAACTAATTTGGTTAAGGAAATTCAATCCTTTTTGTTGAACTTGAATCAGATCTGGAAGTCTTGCATTATATGGGACCAGAATAAAGTTTCCGATGGCCCGAATTTGTGCATCTGTTTAATTTATCTGGGGTCTGAATTAAGTTTCTAGTGGCCTGAACTCTGATATTTGTTTAATTTATATGGGGCCTGAATTAAGTTTCCAGAAACCATACGGCCCATACCTACTTCGATTTGCTTACTCCGAAATATTTGTTTAGTTTCCTTCGTTTCTTTTACTGCTGGAAAATTATTTTGAATCATGAATGAATGACTGTCATAGTAAAAGCTGATTTGAGCAAATGGTGCACTCTTTCATGATATGATATGCTTTACACTTTATTTCACTTTTTGAAAGTGAGCTGCTTTTGATTCATTTCTATGCTTCCAAGTTTATAACATATTTAACTATTTTCTTGTTTGTTTCTGCTTTCTATGCTATTTATAATAAATTTTACTTTTTTTGAAATGCAAATTTTTTTCTAGATTCAGTACATATTTTAGTTTACTGTCAACAAACTGTTAATATTCCAAAATGAAGTTACCTTTTTAATTTGTTTCTATTGTTTTGCTTCTAAGAGTGAAGTGGGGATGGTAATAAAATCACTCTAGCTTTATTCTATTGACAATGTTTGTGATAATATACTTTTCCTAGCAAGAATTATGGTTTATATGTTGTAGTTCTGTTTGTCGTCTTTTCTGCTTGTAAGTCTTGGAAAGACTTCCCAGTTATCTAATATTTCGATTTATGAGTTTACAGGTGCAACCTCATTTCTTTACACCGAGTATCAGTATGTTGGCATTTTCATGGTTGCTTTTGCAATCTTGATTTTCCTCTTCCTTGGCTCCGTAGAGGGTTTCAGCATGAAGAGCCAACCTTGCACATATGACCTATCTAGGATGTGCAAGCCTGCCCTTGCCACTGCTGCATTCAGCACCATATCTTTCTTGCTCGGTGCTGTCACTTCAGTTGTTTCTGGCTTTCTTGGGATGAAAATTGCTACCTATGCTAATGCTAGAACCACCCTCGAAGCAAGAAAGGGAGTTGGAAAGGCATTTATTACGGCATTTAGATCTGGTGCCGTAATGGGCTTTCTTCTTGCTGCAAATGGCCTCTTGGTGCTTTACATTGCCATCAATGTATTCAAGCTCTACTACGGTGATGACTGGGGTGGTCTTTTTGAGGCGATCACTGGTTATGGGCTTGGAGGTTCTTCCATGGCTCTTTTCGGCAGAGTTGGTGGAGGTATCTATACCAAAGCTGCTGATGTGGGTGCTGATCTTGTAGGCAAGGTGGAGAGGAACATTCCTGAGGATGACCCTAGGAACCCAGCTGTAAGTGACATGTGTCTACTGATATATGTTGTAGCATTTTTGAGATCTGACGCTGAGTAGTAGTTACTTCTCTAGGTTTGTCTCTGACACTTCCGTGTTTTAGGTGATTGCTGACAATGTTGGGGATAATGTTGGTGATATTGCTGGAATGGGATCTGACCTTTTCGGGTCCTATGCTGAATCATCTTGTGCTGCACTTGTTGTTGCTTCCATCTCTTCTTTTGGCATCAATCATGAGTTCACTCCAATGTTATATCCTCTCATCATCAGTTCTGTTGGTATCATTGTTTGTTTAATCACCACCTTATTTGCAACTGATTTCTTTGAGATCAAGGCCGTTAAGGAAATTGAGCCATCATTGAAGAGGCAACTTATCATCTCCACTGTTCTCATGACTATTGGAATTGCAATTGTTAGTTGGGTAGCTCTTCCTTCGTCCTTCACCATTTTCAATTTCGGAGAGCAGAAAGTTGTTAAGAACTGGTAAACTCTTTGTGCTTCTTTTATCGAGAAATGTCAAAAGTCATAAGCTTGCATTAGAATGAGAGTAACATCGAGTTTCTTCTGCAGGCAACTATTCTTATGTGTTGCTGTTGGTCTTTGGGCTGGCCTAATTATTGGTTTTGTAACCGAGTACTATACTAGCAATGCATACAGGTAACTCATCTTGATAGCATTATTTTTCTCCTTTTGTTGTCCTTTGTTATCAGTGATTTTAACACTTTATTTAATTCTGCAGCCCTGTACAAGATGTCGCTGATTCCTGCAGGACTGGAGCTGCAACCAATGTTATTTTTGGTCTTGCATTGGGTTACAAATCTTGCATTATTCCTATTTTTGCTATTGCTATCAGTATTTTTGTTAGTTTTAGCTTTGCTGCTATGTATGGCATTGCTGTTGCTGCCCTTGGAATGCTGAGCACCATAGCTACTGGATTGGCTATCGATGCTTATGGTCCCATCAGTGATAATGCGGGAGGAATTGCTGAGATGGCTGGCATGAGCCATAGAATAAGAGAGAGAACTGATGCTCTTGATGCCGCAGGGAACACCACTGCTGCTATCGGAAAGGTTTGATTTGTTTTTCACTTGAGCACATGGCTTAATTTTTCTAATTTATTTGATTCATGGTGATCTCTATGTTTGTTCTGGATAACAAGCTCTAAAGCAGGTTTTGTTTTGGTGGGCCATGGAGCAGCTATTTAAAAAAAGAATGTCCTTTTTTTCACTGTTATATGATTTTAATTTTATGAGTTATTCAATTGGATACATCCTATATCTCCTTTAAATTTATTTTCAGCATGAGTAATTTTGCTACTTGCCTGAAGTGTATTTATTTGAAAACTCTGCATTTCTTTCCAGGGTTTCGCTATTGGTTCAGCAGCATTGGTGTCCCTTGCCCTCTTTGGTGCCTTTGTGAGCCGTGCTGCAATTTCAACAGTTGATGTATTGACCCCAAAAGTTTTCATTGGTTTGCTTGTTGGGGCAATGCTTCCTTACTGGTTCTCTGCTATGACCATGAAGAGCGTGGGAAGCGCAGCTTTAAAGATGGTTGAGGAAGTGCGGAGACAATTCAACACTATCCCAGGCCTCATGGAGGGCACTGGTAAGCCAGACTATGCTACCTGTGTTAAGATCTCAACTGATGCCTCTATCAAAGAAATGATCCCACCTGGTGCCCTTGTTATGCTCACACCCCTTATTGTTGGGATCTTTTTCGGGGTCGAAACTCTCTCTGGTGTCCTCGCTGGATCCCTTGTCTCTGGTGTCCAGGTGATGTTCACAAGTCTCGATATTGTTTATATGATTTTATATTGCACGAGACCTTTCCTCAGAAGGTTCATCTTAATGTTTGTTTCTGTTTTGGCATGTTTCCAGATTGCTATCTCTGCATCCAACACGGGGGGTGCTTGGGATAATGCCAAGAAATATATCGAGGTATCTCTATCTCTGATTTGGTCGATAGCCTACGAGCTAATCTTATGATCGACATTTATAAAGTAATGGTTCTATATTTACGGTCTTGCTTTCTGAATCGCAGGCTGGTGCGTCGGAACATGCAAGAACTCTTGGTCCCAAAGGATCAGACCCACATAAGGCAGCTGTTATTGGTGATACCATTGGAGACCCTCTAAAGGACACATCTGGGCCATCACTCAACATACTCATCAAGCTAATGGCTGTTGAATCACTCGTCTTTGCTCCCTTCTTTGCTACACATGGTGGGCTGCTGTTTAATTTATTTTAAGAGGAAGCAAACATTGGCTAATGGTCCATTGATCCCCAGACTCTGCCAGGATCTTTTCCGATTCCCGTTTGAAGTATATTTAGACTGCAACACATTTTGACTCTAGAGACAATATCCTCTCAAAAGCCAAATCGGCAAATGAAAAATTTCCCTCGTAAAGGGCTCATAATGACATAGATTGTGATGATGATGGTCAGTTTATAGAAAAAAACTGTGTTGTTACTATTTTTACCTTTCGTTATATTAAGAATCTTTATTTCCTCCCCCCCCCCTTCCCAACTCTATTTTGCCCCTCTAATATTCTTGTCTATAATGATAATGCATGGATTATTGAACATTGCAGGAGAAAAAGAGGTTTTCTCTTGATTAGTAACTATTTTGGTCTGTCGGAGTTCTTTAGAAACCTCCAGCTGGGTAGAAAGTCTAGTGAAGATAACTGCACCCTTGCATTTGAGCTTGATTAAGAATTATCTTTTGCATGTTTCTGTTGAGAAAGGCATGACATGTAATTATGGGTAAAGTACGCAAATGGTTCCTTGATTATAGAACATTGTTTTATTGAGTCTCTTGATTATTAAAAGTTACAAAGTAGTCCCTCGACTATAGGGTGTTACTTTGTTGAGTCCTCCGACTATTAAAAGTTACAAAATGATCACCCGATTATTCATATGTTCCAAACAAGTTCTTTTCTGTTCAAAAATTAGCGGCCATCTGAGATGAATGTTAACTTGTTGATTAGGATATGATAAAATTTGACCCCAAAATCAATTTAGTTATAGTTTATGGATTGAATATCCGTTCACATTATGTCGTCGAGTCAATACTTGAAACATTATGCTAGTAAGTCAGTGTTTGAAAGCAACGGCGGTGTCAGTAGATATCATTAAAATATGATTTTGTCATATCAGTCAGCATATTAATATCCAACTCATATGGGCGTCCATTTTTAACAGAAAAAGACGATTTTCGAATATATGAATAATTGAGTGACCATTTTTGTAACTTTTAATAGTGAGAGACTCAACAAAACAACATCTTATAGTCGAGGGACTATTTTATAAATTTTAATAGTTAGGGGACTCAATAAAATAATATTCTATAGTTGGGAGGTCATTTTTGTATTTTCCCCTAAAATTATCTAGAACATTTAATAAGTTTGATATTTTTAAAAAATTTAATGAATTCATTGAATCTGTCTCAACTAAAATCACTCAAATTCTAAGATGAACTTGTTAAGAATATTTAATAACTCACGCTTTAAATAATGATTTCATCAAATCTGTTTCGATAGGACCGCCTAAATTTTATACTATGAACTCATTGAGAACAAAGTGTTCATTCTTATGCAGGTACATTATACATCATAGAAATAAATAAAGATACATACTATGAGTATGAGTTTCTCTGTGGTTTTGTTTGATCATATTGAACTTAAAATACAAGATTGATTATTCATCTATCATTGACCTTAAAACTCATTCTCTCTACGAATTAAGAGTGACTTTACTACTTAATCTTTTGGTTAAAAGATCAATAAAATTCCTCTCAATCTTTCACGTACTTCATAATGAATACCTCATCCTTTATCAAATGTTTCAGACTCACACCTAATTCATCTCTACATTCAATATTATAAGCCTCGTGTGGCCAACATGTATTTCATTGTATTAAAACTTTGTCTATGTTCAGTACACGTTTGACGTTATGTTACTTTCACAATACAAGTTTTCATATTTCACAACTAGGACATGTCTTTGATCTTGTTGGACAGAGGATACTGTCAAAGGATGCAACTTTTTGCTGGTTAATACCACCAGAATTTGTCCCTTTGGATGCTACATAGTAGGAAGTTTGTTTTGTTTCTCATGCATCAGTTAATCACATGAATGAATATACACTCTTCTTCTGCATTACTCGGACTTTGATGTAGCGTCGAACTCAAACACGCTTAATATTTTCTAAATTTTCACTTATTTGAAGGTTCTTGAAGGATCGCTGTGTTTAAACATAAATAATTGAAGAAAAATAAAGACTTGCGGCAACATGTCTCTGTAAAAAAACTGAGATGAAAGAAATTGAGAGATTATGGGGGAAAAAGGTATGTTGCATTATATTCTTCACTATGCAGAAAAATAATGAAATATTTGTAATATGTTATATTTCTTATTCGAACAATGAATCACTAAAAGGAACCGATTTTAGTTCCCTCTACGGTTGTACCCTGCAAGCAGCGACCGTAACATCAGGCATGTGAGCGAACACAATGGATAAAGGACCAACCGTTATCGGCTTTGCCGAATTTACATGTACAGGCTCCAATGGAGGTATCATCCCCGAAGAATTTACACTTAAAATGTTTCCATTGAGTAGCATGGTTTGACTATGTAAATTTCCGTCTTTTGCTGTTAGATGATATTCCTCTCTTCTTATTTTGGTATCGGGGCCTTTAGGCAGCTTCATGATGGATGTTTTATGGATTTTGTGCTTATGGTGCGATGTTCGTGACCGGTGCTTGCGTCGCAAGGTCATTGTGCCGTTGAACGCTGGCTTTGCCTGAACTGTAGTGCTATTGTCTAGGTTGATCAATAGTAGTGTGATGCCTTTCTGCAAGATTGAAAACTTAATCTCTAAGAAAGGTAAGATTACATGCTTTGATGATTGCATATGAGATGATGAACTTACTGATTGTTTCGCACAGTGAGTGTACGAGCGAATCTTGTCAGCCCCGGTGAAGCTTGTCGAGAGAACATTTCTTCCCATTAGCCGGTGCCAAAGAAGAGCGCTGCATTGGAGAAAGCAGAACATTATCGATATCTCAAATCGTTAGGCCATGAGTCTCCTAATGAAAGAATTGCAAAAAAGCAAAATAACCTGTAGTAGTCTGGATTTGGTTCAAAGTTGGTGGTGTTTAGTAAACCATAATTCCCACCAACCAGTGATTGTCTGCAATACGTTTTCGTATCGTACTTTGATGCCATGCCGAGCTGATCTAAGTACCTGCATTTCATGTCTTCGGTTAATATCAATCATGAATCTATCGGACCGAACGGTCTAAGCTTCGGGATAGCAACACATTGCCACTTTACCAGAAACTGAACACAAATGAATTTGTAACAAGATTATGGCCACTGTTGTAAGCTCCTCCAGCCTCACCCACCCAGGCAACGGCTGAAGTCGAAGAACTCTTGATGATGTTATGGAGGCCACTGAATGTTCCAGACTCACCATCGAGAACGGAAGGATCAAGAATCTTTTCGACAAGATGGTCATCAACTCCTACAAACGATTGTCAAGTCTTAAGCTCCTAGAAGATTCAAATACTGGATTGTACAAGGTGAATCATACCTGGTCCAAGGTTGTATATGTGGTGAGTGACAACATCTAAGGATTCAGTTGTCTTGTTTATGTATTCTTTGAACCAATCCGAATCATAGAACCCGCCCGGTGCAATGATCAACGGCTTCAAATCGACATTCTTGTATACACTCTGCACTACGCTTCGGAGAGCAGTGGTGTCGGCTGCATACTGGTTTGCCGAGACCCGAGTTCCGACCCCGCTCCCGCACAATTCATTTCCTGACAAGCAGAAGATCACTAACACAATTGGTTTCTCTCTAATCATCAATACATCATAGTGAACTCAAGACATTTCATCAATAGTTACCTAACTCCCAACCATGAATGGTATAGTTCTTCCCAACGGTGTATCGAATAAAAGATTCGGCATTGTTGTAGTTCCAAGCTCCTACGGCTTCACCGTTCGAATCTATTTTTCTACCGGCAAGAGCATTTAATCCGAAAATAACCTTAGCCCTGAATCATGAAACAGATGAGCTACATTAGTGCTCAAATTAAACATTCATTATATATATATGTGTATGTATATACCCTGCTTTCTGAAAGAAGGAATTGAGTTCATCCCATCTGTTCATAGGTAAACATCCTTGTGTAAAACCAAACATCTCAGACGTGTTTTTGACAAACGAAGTGCATGGTTGTTGATTGTCATCTGTTTCATATATGACTTTGTCTTGTAACGTGCCGCCCAATCTGATTTTCAATGGTGAAAAGGCTGAAAAAATATATAGGGAGGGTGAGTATTCGACCGAGTCAAGTTGAAAAATTTTGAGTCGAGTCGAGTTTATGAAATTTGAATTGAGTCGAGTCGAGTTAATCGAATTTATGTTTAAATTTAATTATAAATATTTATAATAATATGAAACTATTAATTCCAACTTAAACGATTTTCTATAATCATATATATGATAATACATATATAATTATTCATATGCCATATACATATGTAATGTAGAATTGAGGGATCCAACTTGAAAACTAATTTATTATTTACTAAAAATTTTGAGTTTTTTGAATCTATTTTATAACTCGACTCGAAAATCTCGACTTGAATTCAATTTTTTTAAGTGTAGTCGAATTTATAAAATTACGATTTGAGTCAATTTTTTTGAAAAATTTAATTTTGAGTAGAGTGGACTTTTTGTTCACACTTTGGAATTGATAAATAAATAAACAAATTAAACTGAAAAAAGGGAATTGCCTTACCTTTTACGGCATTCAAGAATATATTTCTACTAAGATCCTGCAAAAGGAAGACGAAAAGGAACATCAAAGAACATCTCACTACCTCAGCAACCACTTTTAAACGGGGAAATGGGATTTCCAGACTGAACAGAAACACCCAGAAAACTAAGAAACAAGAACACCAAAACCAAAGACAAAAAAGAAAGAAAACCCATTGTCGAACGCATTGAAAATAGTGTGGTCTATTGCAGGTAGAAGAAAAAGATAATGACCAGATTGAGAAGACCAGCATGACCCCAACTGCATGAACCGTAATCACATTTTTCGGGGGGCCACCAATCCAAAGTAGCACAAATGAAATCTTCATCTGTAGTACCAATGGGAGTTTTCCCATCAATAAAAACAGTTCCTTCAATAGTTGCATTTGCAGTTTGTGAACGTACAAAACTCAAGCTAAAGCTCAAAAAAACAAAACAAACCCAGAAACAAGAACCCATCTTTGGGTTCAACTGGAAAAGAAAAAAAGGTTTTTGATCTTAAAAACTCTTTCAATGTACTATAAACAGACATGAAGTTGAAGACATTAGCTTCCCAACTGGGTTTTCCACAGGAGGCAAAAGTAAAAGTTAACTTTTTTTGTTTCAAAAATATAAAGATCTCATAAAGTGAATATATATATATATATATGGAAATGGGGAGAATCAAGTAAATCTTGCAATGGTTGGCTTGCCACCTTAGTTTAATTAGCTTAGAACTACAGAATAAATTGAAGTTTGTTGCACAGGTGGGACCATTAATGTGCTGTTGTTACTTGTTACCTTCGACCTTTGCTTTCCCTGAGGAAAACAACAAACCTTTTTAATCTATCAAATGCAAACAAAGCTGAATTTAAAGGTAATGATAGAGATGGATATTTGATCCATTTTTTTAATATTCGGATTTGGGTCGAATTTTTTTTAAAGATAACTGCGGATTGATTTAGTAGAATGAAAGAAATTTAATCATACTTGAGAATAATAATATAATTAACTTTTATATATTTTAAAATAATTACTATAATATCTAGTATAAGTTAATTGAAAAGATTGTGTTATGGCCTTTGTAATTGCACTAATTAAATCCTAAAATTAAGGGTAAAGTATAGAAATGGTCCATCAATTATAGGGTGTTGTTTGTTGAGTCCATCAACTATTAAAAGTTGTAAGATGATTACTCGACTATTCATATGCTCTAAACTAGTCATTTTCAATTAAAAAATTGATGGTTGTTTAAGTTAGATGTTAACTTATTGACTGGATATGATAAAATTCGATTCCAAAATTGTTTGAGTTACATTTTTAGATTATATTTTCTTTACATTATGTCGTCGAGTCAGTGCTTAAAAGCAACAACAATGCTAGTAGACATCATTAAAATATAATTTAACCATTTATCAATAAGTAAGTTAACTTCCAACTCTGATGACCGTCATTTTTTTTAATTAGAAATGACGAGTTTGAAACATATAAATAGTTAAATGACTATTTTGTAACTTTTAATAGTTTCGGGACTTAAAAAAGAAACTCTCTATAATTAACGGATTATTTTTTATTTTTTAATAATAAAAGTACTCGAAAAACAATGTTCTTTAGTCGAAGACCATTTGTGTACTTTAACCTAAAATTAATAATAAGAAATTAAAAGGGATGATTAATTGATAGTAAGTTTTCCCCCCTAAATTCTAAGTCTAATTCTAATTTTACTTAGAGAGGAAGGGAGGAGGAACCTTAAGAAAATGAAATAAAATGCTCGTAAAATTTAGAATCTATAATTTAAGGGATTAAATGATAATACGATAAAATCGAAAACAATTAATAATTATAATGGAATAAATTTGGTGAAATATATTATCAAATTGGATGGTGGCGACAGTTTCTAACCTAACTGTACGTATGTACATAACTAGGGATGGGCATGGCCCGGGTTGGGTCGGATTTTTAGCCCACCCGACCGATTCAAAAATTTTACATCATTCATCCGATCCGACCCGAAAAATATATACCCTCCACCCGACCCGAACTTGATATGACTTTTTGAGTTAAAATCTAAACCCGACTTGAAATAATAAAAATATTATTTTTATTAAATAAAAATAATGATTTAATTGAAAAATAATATATATAGGGATATTATTATAATTATTTCTAAATATTTAAAGTAAAATTATATTTTTATTTGGATCATGTCGGATCGTATATTTTTTATCCTAAACTCGAACCCAAAACTTTTTAAAAACCTGTCGAGTTCGGTCCCATGCCCATCCCTATACATAACACAAATTGATAACAAAGAATATCTTTGTTATCAAACTAGAGACTGAGATTTTGTCCACTATCTTTGACTTGTCTTAAAATTAAAGAGGTAAATTATTTAGTTTTTCTTAAATAACTTTTTATATTAATTTTTTAAGTGAATCAAATATATTAATTTAATTAATTAATTGAGTAATTCAATCGTAGGGGTTGAATCATAAAGTTATACAACATATCATAATCAATAGAAAAGTAGAATTTGATTTTTTTTCTTTATGTTATCATTCTTTGATTTTTTTATTTACATTTTATGGTTTTTTTGAAAAGAAATTTTATACGATACTTTTAATTATTATATTTTTGTTTATCAGAGTGGTTGAATAGTTTGGTTACCCAGAAATGAAGGTACCAATTGATTCAACCACCGTTTGATTTTTTTCAATCATGTTTTATATTTTTAATCACATATTGTATCTACATAAGATTAATTTTGACAAAGTAAAGAAAAAATGGATGTTGGAAAAAGTTAAAAATTTGAGAATGATATCAAATTAATTACAAAAATAAAAAAGTTTTTACATTGATATAATCGTCAGCAAATAAGAATGATTTTAACAACATTGTAGGTAAATGAAAACAATTTCAATAAAATCGCCATTTTACATTATTATTTTTTATATTTTGACACTAAATTGTAAAGCAATAGAAGTAAAATACTAAAATAAGATTATTATTTTCCATAAATCATCATGAAATGAATTTCGGGTGCTTCCTTAAATTTGTCTCCATTTTATTAGTCATTTTTATTTTAGTCTATATATATATAATTTGGCCCTAAAAATACAAAAGAATTGAAGCAAAGTCATTGGCTGCTGTTAGCAACTTTGTCAAAGTCCGTTTTAGCTGCCGATAACTTTACTTGCACTGAAGAAACAACCCTATTTCCCTAATTAATCTAACATCATCCTCAAATCTCTAACTTTTTTTTTTCGGACATCCATTTCTCCTTAATTGAGCCCTTAAATTTATGTCGAAGTCTGTGTATCATTCTCTTCATGTTTCATCTTTTTAAATTTAGACAGGTCTTACGTTTCTGTCTATATGCAGAGATTTTTATGCAGGGTTTACTTCCCATTACAGACGCGCATATGAAGACTGCATAAGAAGGATGTTCAACTATGTATTTATATATTTATTTATACATGCATCGTATTGTATCTTTATTTTAAATTTTCTGACTGCCGGAGGTCTTCTACGGAAGCTGCTCTCAGTCTGACGTTGGGGGCAGCCTACTACACTACCTCCCCCTTACCCCATCGCATATGGGAATAGGGTTTTGTTGTTGTTGTTAGTTACAAATTAAAATTCAAGGATGATACAAACTAAAGGTTAAATGTATATAGTGCAATAAAAGTATAATATTTGTTTAAATAGAATGGTAACATTCAAGGACTTATTACTATTATTATTAATTAAGCCTTTGATTGTACGTCTAATACCCTCTTGATTTTTACAAAATAAAAAAATACCCTCTAGATATTAATATTTTTAGTGTAAAATTTTGTAATATCATTTATAAAAGGAAAATAAAATGTTCTTTGTAACCTTCTATCCGAACTATTTATATCATATAATGTGAAAAGTTTCCATTAATTCATGCATTTGTGAATAATGTGAACTTCCAAGATTCTTTTTTGTAGGACGAGTGATTTTTAAGAAATCTCTAATGCTTGTGACTTACCTTCGAATGAAGTATTCTCTCTTCGCTTGAATTGAAATCAAAGCAATTCTTAAGTACCGACAAACATAAGATTTTATGTTAGAATCGAACTTATAAAATTATAAGAAGTAGAAAATATATTATCAATAAAAAATATTAAAAAAAAAACCTTAAATTTCATGGAGATAATCATCTCTATCAACCCTATGTCTATCCTTGTTCCAACATAGATATATATTTAAATATGTATCGTCTTCGTAATATAGTTGAAATATCCGAAATAAAATTGGAGATTTACCATCTTTAAATGCTGGGTTGGTCCCCGTGGTGTTTTCAAAGTAGTTAGTTGCAGATATTCAGCAAACCATGTATTTCCCTTATCCTTTAGTTTTCCATGGGTGACTGGTGAGAGTCTGTACCTAACCCAAAAGGGTAATAAACCTCCAACAGCTCCATTAATTCAAATTAGCTAAAGGCCAAGCTTTTCCTTATTATTATTTTGACCTAACATATATCCGATTCTTCAATGGAAGCAAGTATAATCACGTTCTCTCCCACAAAAAAGCTTGGGTTTCTTTGCCCTAAAGTGAAGAAAGTTCCAAAATAGTGAGAGCTGGCTGATTTTGCAAGGGAAGTGCTTGCATTATTGACGCAATGAGCACTAATAAAATTTAAGAGTAGATACAAGCAGTTAAATAGAAAATTCGAATTTCATGATAGACACGTACCCGCACTATAAAATGCATGGATCCACAGTTGATTACTGTCACTTGTCAGCTTATTATATTTTCACAATAATATAGAGATTTTCTCCAGTTGGACGTTGAGATTTTCTTTCATTGGTTTAAAAGCAGTTGAAGAGAAAACACAAAAGGAAATATTAGAGACAATAAAGTCAAACACCTTGAGTCAAGGAAAACCAAGAGAATAACTTCTATTAGGATGGTTCCAAAATATTAAGATTTTAGGCACTTCATTAAATCTTAAACGCATAAAATTATTATTATATCCTTTGAGATAGAGTTAGAATTAAATATTTGAGTTGGTTAAATTATTGTACATTCAAAGAATAAAAATTTATTTAATATTTAAATCTAAAAGTTAAAAGAAATAAATATCTTATTTAATTAGTATTTAAATTAAAAACATGAAATGCTATTATACAAATATATATATATATATATGTATGTATGTATGTATGTACGTATGTATGTATGTATGTATATATGTATATGGGCCACATCCCTTCCCAAATCGTTACTAACTTCATTGTTGTATACACGCATACGTATCTAACTAGTTTTTGATGCTTGCCATGCCTAAGTTTTATTTATAACATTTTGCTTGCGTAAAATACTTAATCATATATCGATAATATAAGTTAGAGGTTTGAATCTTAATTTTTAAAAATAAGGTAAATTAAGTTGGAAGGGTAACGACTAGAATTCTCGAGTCAACATATGGGAGTTGACCCAAGAAGATTTTATATTGGTTTAGGACTTTAATGGATCTTTAAGGCTTGTTGGACCTCGATTGGGCCCAATTAAACCTATAAAAAGGGGATTTTTATGATGGGATGAAGGTGGGAAGACTTGAAGAGTAATTAGACCATTGGACCATTATCTTCTCAAAAATTTTGAGTAAAATACACAAAGGGTCCTCTGATTATAGGACACTACTTTATTGAGACCCATAATTATTAAAACTTATGAAATTATCCCTTAATTATAGGACATTACTTTGTTGAGTCTTCTGACTATTAAAAGTTACAAAATGTTCACATGAATATTCATATGTTCCAAACTCGTCCTTTTCTGTTAAAAAAATGATGACAACATGAACTGGGTGTTAACATGCTGAATGTGATAAAATAAAATTTGATCCTAAAATCTCAAACGACTATCATATCTCAATAAATAAGTTAATGCCCAATTGAGATTGTCGTCAATTTTTTAACAGAAAATGATGAGTTTGGAACATGTGAATAGTTAAGTGACCATTTTGTAACTTTTAATAGTCGATGGACTCAATAGAACAACACCCTATAATCGGGGGATCATTTCGTAACTTAATAGTCAGAGGACTAAATATATCAACGCCCTATAGTTAGGGGACCATTTATATACTTTACCCTAAAAAAGATTTAGTTCCTCTCTCTCCCTCCACGTTAAGAGTAAACTTCCTTTCTAGCAATTCCTATTTTCCAACAAGAATCTCAATTGCGAAACATGTTGAGATCTTCGAGAGCAGTAGATTGAGAGGTATATCACTTATACTTTTGATTGATTTTGTACAATATAATGTATTTTTAATACTTTGTAGTATCATGTCTATCATAAAGATGATACATTGCGATAGAATATAGCTTATAAGCATATTTTATGTTTGTGGTATGATTTTGATATGAAATACTTACTTTAAGTCGCACCTTAATTTTGGGTTAAAAATCAATAGTCTAACTCGTTTCATACACAAAAATATAAACATATTTGCTTTTAATCAAATGAAAAAAACAATTATTACCAAGAATCAATAGTATGCCCTCAAAACATAAAAAAGAACTATATTCCGTATGAAACCAAAATAACGAGGAAAATATCTGAGAACAGAACATCTCCCTCTACTATTTCTAGCCATGCCCTTTTCAATTGTATAAAAAAATCTAGTCTTGTGGGTGTCTTCAGGGCTAGAAGTAATTGAAGTTGTTCAGTTCATTTAGGCGCCGAAGCAGGAGGAAGCAATTTAGAAAAACAGTCGTCGGTGAGTTTGGTGACAGCTTTGCAACAAGCAGGACTAATATGAACACCTACTCGAAGTTGAACAGCCTCGAAAATCTCCGAAATACACCCATTAACATGAGAAACAAAAGATATGCGTTTCCAGATTACAATGTTGGAGTAGACACCTTGTTGTTGCCATTCAATATCGATCCTGTAGGTGCTGCCTGCGCATTTCCTGCTGTCATCAACAGTGCCATGAATGCTATATTTTAAAGCATAGGTCATGGCTTTCTTGATTTCCACATTATACTGGAATTCTTTTTTTTTTTCTGGGAAATTTATAAAGCTTTGTTTTCTTGGTGTATGATGATGATGATCAATGGAAGGAGATGTTATATAGGTGGGAATGTGTAGCACGTAGTGTCATTAATACTTTACGTTTCAATTTCAGTTTAGAAACGCTGTTTTATTGAATAAACGAGTTGAAACATATGCATTTTTTATAATCACATGTATCCGATTTATTAATCGATTAATTCGGATTGAATACTGCAGATGATAGAGCGACTCTCCCAACCTAGTTTGCTTCATTTGCAAACATCAAGATCGAACTCCTAATCTTGCTTAAGAGGTCTAGCTCCTCATCCCATTAGATTATGATTCCAACTCTAGTGGGATGAGACATTAAATCTCTATTAGGAGTTCGAATCTTGATATTTGCGAATGAAATAAATTAAGTTGAGAGGATTATCCTCGAATCTACAATATCTAGTTCATATTAATAGATTAATAAATTGAATAACGATGGTTATAGAAAAAATTGTTTTGTGATGATTAAGATAAATATTAATGGATACAAAGAAGGAGATTTTATAAATCAAAAGGCTTTCGACTCTAATAGGTATAAACGGTTTAGTGAAGGAATGATCGGTTAGCTAATAGAATAGACATATAGGTAAAATTAGGGGTGGGCATGGGTCGGGTTGGGTCGGGTTTTTGGTCCACCCGATCCGACCCGAGAATAAGGAATCCTCCACCTGAGACCCGATCCGACCCGACCAAAACAAGATTTCACCCGACCCAATATATAACTTAAAAACCCGACCCGAAATAATAAAAAAATTATTTTTATTCAATAAAAACAATGACTTAATTGAAAAAATAATATATAGAGGGGTATTATTGTAATTATTTCTAAATATATAAGGTAAAATTATATTTTTGTTCAGGTCGGGTAATTTTCACCCTAAACCCGATCCGACCCGAACCCGATTTTTTTTAAATCCGATCTGATCGGGTCGGGTCGAAACCCGTCTGGTTCGGGTCCCATGCCCATCCCTATAAAATAGTAATGCTAACATGAATTATTTGTTCGAGTTAGTTCCACCGACCATAAACTTGTATAGATTATCAGCTAATATTATTTTTTTTACATTACAAATAATCTTATTATATATAATTTGTAGTTAATTAAATCTTTAGATAATCAACAAAACAAGATTTGTTCTCGCAATATTATTTTACAAGTAATTCTAAGTTTGAGGAAACAATGTGAATAGTTCTCACAATATCGGTCTGAGAGTGTTACACATCAAGTATATATTCACAAATATCCGAATAGTTTCTTGCCACTAAAACCATTTAAGTGTTGGCAATAGTTCCTTAGATCTATTGTATGCAAATGATTTTAATTTTTTGCATTTTAGACTTTAGAATCGATATCATATGATTTAGTATCGATATCTAACCATAGAATTTCATATTTTGACGTACTTGAAGTGTATTTGAGTCATGTTTGCAAGGGTTATCGTATGCATGACTCTGAACTTGGTTGCTTGATTTTCTGGCCTAATTTTATGTCTTCAAAACATCAAAAACATATTTCTAGTCATAAAACATATTTTTTTCTTGATATCGACATTATACTGGAATTCAGGGTTTTTTTTTCAGGGAAATTTATAAAGCTTTGTTTTCTTGGTGTATGATGATGATCTATGGAAGGAGATGTTATATAGGTTGGAATGTGTAGCACTCATGTTATTAATATTTTATACGTTTTTTATTTATTAAATTTTACATGTATAATTCTAAATTTTATCCTTTTACTTTTGTAATAACTATGAATTTAATGTTGAACTCATCAAACGACTTTAATGGTTAAGGGGAGTGTTGTTCTCCTCACAAATTCTATGTTTGAACATCTGAATCTGTAGAGTGTGCGTTGTTAATGAATAAGAAAGATTATGAACATATATTAATCTGTCATCACTTAAACTATTTCTAAAAAAGAAAAATAACTATGAATTTAATGGTTAATTTTTTCTTTTTAATTAATCATTGATATCTGATTTATTGATTGATTAATTTAAATTAAATTTTGTAAAGACCTTTTATAAGTTAATTTTCTAACCCAATTTGCTCCATTATTAAAATTTAATAGTTGACTTGGCTCCAGCGACTGAATCCATCAACAACTCCAGCTACGAACATCAAGTAATTGACTTGGCTCAATAGTAGTAAGCATCTTGTAATATAATAAAAGGATTCAATTGGAAAAATAATATTTTGCATATTGCAGTTTGCATGCAGTTTCAGTTTAGAATTTTTTTAATTAATTATTAGTATCCGATTTTATTATCAATTAAATCAAATTATATATTGCAAAAATTCATTATGGATTGAAACATATACAATTTTCCCCCCTTTACTAGAAGAGATGGGCCGAGGGGGGAGGGAGGGAGGGAGATAAGGGACGGGGAGGGTTGCCCCCTGAAAATTTAAAATTACCATATATTTTAGATATTTTTCTATGTATTTTCTATTAAATTATATTAACGTCCCTCCTTGAATTTTATAAGTTTGTCACCTCCTAAAATGAAATTTGCCCCTTAAAAATGAAATCTAACCATTGGAAGACCATCGATGTAACAACCCCAATACCGAGTTAGTGACTAAATTGTAAAACTTCAGAATTTGGTGACTAAAGCATAATAATTGAATAGTATTGTAATTAATATAGGGTTAAATTGCAAGGAAGAAGGAATAGAAGGGTAAAATGGTCATTTGCATGGGAAAAATTAAAGAATAGATATATTTATTTTAGCTACACGTGGAAGAAGGAAGAAAACATAAGCTTCTAGAATTATCTTTTTCTCTTTTTTCCTCCCAACGTGAAAACTCATAGCAAAGGTGAGATTTCTTATAAGTTGTTTGTTAGTTGAAATTTAAGTTTGGTTTTGCTCCTTAGATACTAATTAAGCTTAAGGAAAGCTTAGGTTGTTGTAAAACAACAAGATGAAGGGTGCAGGAAGAATTAAAGATTACGAGTTCTTAAAGGGAATTTTCAAATAAAGTTAATATTTGAAATTGGAGGTTGAATTTGACTTGTCATCGACTTAATCAAGGAATTTGAAGTGTTAGAAGTGTATTTAGAACATATTAAAATTTGGGTATGATTCTTGAATTATATATGAAGGTTATGATTTTGAAGTTAAAGATGATTTTCATGGATATAAGTTGGTTTAAGTAATGATGGTTGGGTTTAATGACATGATAGGGGTTTAAAATAGAGAAATTGAGTGAAGAATTGATGATTTTCGGGTTTAAAATGCAATTTATGGGTTATGTGCATCGATGCACATTCAATGTGTACCGATGTACTCGTAAATAATGAACATCGAATGCCATTAATGCATCGATGCACCCGTTTGAAATACAAACATCGAATGGGATTTATGCACCGATGCATACGTAGTGCATCGATGCACTTGTCAAGGGATGCATCGATACATGATGTAGTGCATCGATGCATACCATCATTAAAAGTTGGAAATAGCTTTCTTTTTAGCCTAAGGAGTGATAGTTTAGAATATATTAATTAATATACTGATTAGTATCAATGTATTAATATGTAGATATAGAACATAATTTCGTTCCGGAACAAACAAAGGATTAGGATCAAGTCGAAACAAGCAAGGCCAATGTGAGTGCATTTTATAGTTAAAGTGTATAGAGATAAGACTTGTGATAAGTCTATCTCTGATAGTTGAATTCATGATTTCATATTCATGTACATGCATACATGTATTATTTCTAAAGTGATTTCATGCATAATTCATGATGCTTCAATATGATATTATGTGAATGAATACCATTACAAGAGAAACAATTCAGGTATGTGGATTAATGGAAATGATTATATGTGTTTATATGAAAAGTGATGAAAGAGATATAAAATGAAAAATGTATTCATATTTAAACCCATGTTATATGATACGAGAGCTATAGGTATAATTGGCATGCCAAGAGTCGAGGGATTATTAGTGGTCATTCGGAATAATTAGTGGTCCTTCGAGACATAGTGGTCATTCGGGACATAATGGTCATTCGGGACATAGTGGTCCTTCGTGACAAATATTCAGTGCCCCTTGAGGGAATTATACGAGCTGTGGTGATATCATAGTGCACAACCTCTATGTACTCACATACCTTTGTTCTCAATAATATACATGGGCAATCCAAAGATAAATTAAAGTGGAATTGGCATGAGAATGTATGTGTTATATATACATCTTATCATCATATATGTTATAATGTAATCGATAATGAACATTGAAATGTCCTGATTCATGGTAAGAACACATGTTCATAAATTCATGGTTATACATGTGAATACATACATTTATGTTATGCCTCACTAAGTGTGTGACTTAGCGTGTAAGTGATTTACACGTAGGTACCAAGAATCAGAAAGTGCGGAAATATGGTGGCAAGAACAGCAGCACTGCCAGCGGATCAGATCAGAAGTAACTGATAAAGTATGTATTTTATCGTGTATAATATGTTGGCATGTAAGTAAAGTGTCAGTTATGAATGCTCTGATCGATTTTGGTTGTTTTGGTCAATCCATGTAAATAAATCTCTTTTATTTTAATGAATGTTTTAAATTTCCCTATTTTCTTTAAGTGTCAAAGTCGAAAAGTCAATGTAACATCTTAGACTTGTATTCGGGTCGGATACGGGTTGGGGTGTTACATTTAATGGTATCAGAGCTACGGTTTAGTCGATTCTTGGCATAAACCGAAGTCTAGAGTGTCCTATAAAGTATACATGCCAACAAAATAGTGAAAACTTCTGATATGATATAATAGTAAGTATGTTGTTTTGCTGATAAAATGATATGTGTATGTTTTTATAGATGTTCGGACATGGTAGCTCTAAAAGTGAAGCTGTAGATGATAGGCTCGCTAAAAGCAGTAATTCACATGCCCTGACCAGGCAAAGTGAAGATCAGGCACCCTCTGGAGTGCCTGTAAATGATAAAGATGTGTTCTTCAGAACACTGGACGCGGTATTGGCGCGTTTTCAACCTTCTGTTACTTCAACTCCAAGAATGAATGTTGCAAAGGAGTTGACGGGTTTAGGAGCATCAGAGTTTAGAGATGAAGCCGAAGAAGGTCCTGTTGTTGCGGACCTTTGGCTTAATGATGTAAAAATCATGCTAGAGGGACTTCATTGTTCCGATCCAGAAAAGTTGGATGGAATAATCTCCTTGCTACGAGGGCAAGCAAGGATTTGGTGGACCAACATTACATTGAGAATGCCTGGTGATCAAGTAACTTGATCTTTGTTCTTAGAGGAGTTCAAACATAAATACATTGGAGATCAATTCATCCGACAAATGAAGCAAGAGTTCATGAACTTGAAGCAATGGAATCGTACAGTGTATGAGTACGAATGTGAATTCAACAAGTTGAGCCGCTTCGCTGCTGAGTTAATTCCTACAGAAAAGGATGTTTGTGATTGGATCGTAGAAGGTTTACGTCCAAGACTGAAGGAAATGCTAATTGTGTTAAATCTATCCTCATTTCAAGAAGTGGTGAACCGTGCTAAAGCTCTAGAAAGAGCTCAGAATGAAAGGTTCAGAGATTTGCGGGCTCAGACATAAAAAAGAACAGGTACATCATCGAGTTCGACATCATCAAAAAGGGGCAGAGATGCTGGTCCTCGACCCCAAGTGAAACCAGAGTCAGTTGCATCCTCTACAAGGGGATCAAATTAGATGAGGGGTCTACAGACACAATTAATGGGATCTGGAGCTGGGAGATCTAACCCGAGCCAAGTCCGAAAATGTTCATATTGTGGAAGGAACCATTCGGGGATATGCATGATGATTTCTGGAGCATGTTTTAAATGTGGGGACATTGAACATTTTGTTCGGGATTGTCCTATGTTAGCGGGTGAATCTGCTCAGCTAGAGAGGTCTGCCTCGGCTGCACATAGAGGTAGAGGCAGAGGAAGAAGTCAATCAGAGTCGTTAGCTCCGTAAGAAATACATTCTACAGCTCGTGTGTATAATCTCAAGACTAGCGAGGATAGAGATAACCCAGAGATCATAGCAGGTATTTTTCAGTTGTGTGACAAGAATGTGTTTGTATTGATTGATATGAGTTCCATATATTCTTACATTTTTAGTAAGTTGGTGAAAGAATTGAATATTCCGTTAGAATCTACTAGTAATGAGGTAATAGTGACTAATCCGTTAGGACGCAGTGCTCGAGTCAATATGGTGTGTCACGGGTGTCCCATACGAATTCAGGGAATTGAATTCCCTACTAATCTGATGGAATTACCTTTTGACGAATTCGAGGTGATACTGGGAATGGATTGGTTATATCATTACTATGCTAATGTTGACTGTAGACTGAAAAGAGTAACGTTGAGAAGTTCAGAAGGTATAGAGGTTATTGTATTTGGTGAAGGATGAAACCCATTGGCTAATGTAATATCAGTGATATCGACAAAGAAGTTATTGCTACAAGGATGTCAAGGGTTTATTGCAAGTGTGCTGGATGTGAGAGCAAAGAGAAAGGGATAGAAGAAATTCCTACAGTCAGAGAGTTTTCTGACATTTTTCCTGCAGAGTTACCGGGTTTGCCACCCGACAGAGAGGTAGAATTTTAGATTGAAGTAATGCCGGGAACTGCACCTATTACCATGTCACCATACAGAATGACCCCAAAAGAGTGACAAGAATTAAAGATTCAATTACAAGAATTATTGGACAAAGGGTTTATCAGACTGAGTGTCTCACCATGGGGAGCTCCAGTGTTGTTTGTCAAAAAGAATGATGGATTCATGCATCTTTGCATTGATTATAGTCAACTCAATAAAGTGACCATCAAGAACAAGTATCCACTCCCCCGAATTGACGATTTATTTGATCAGTTAAAGGAAGCTTCAGTGTTTTCGAATACTGATTTACATTCTGGTTATCATCAAATGAAGATTCAAGATAAAGATATTCCAAAGACGACATTCAGAACGAGGTATGGTCATTATGAGTTTATTGTGATGCCGTTTGGAGTTACGAATGCCCCGGCTGCTTTCATGAATCTTATGAATCGAATATTTCAACCTTATTTGGATCGGTTTGTTGTGGTATTCATTGACGATATATTAGTGTATTCGAAGTCAGAAGAAGAGCATCGTTCGTATTTGAAGACAGTTTTACAGACTTTGTGAGAAAAGAAGCTTTATGCCAAGCTCTCCAAATGTGAATTTTGGTTGAAGGAAGTGACATTCCTTGAACATGTGATTTCTGTTGAAGGAATTCGAGTGGATCCTCAAAAGATTAAATCCATTTTAGAGTGGGAAATTCCAAAGAATGTGTCAGAAGTCCGGAGTTTTCTGGGGTTAACTGGTTATTATCGAAGGTTTGTTAAAAACTTTTCGATAATAGCATTACCCCTAACTAAATTATTGAGGAAAGAGGTAAAATTTGTATGGAATCCGGAGTGTCAAGAAAGTTTGGAAAGGCTGAAAAAGGTTTTAACAGAAGCTCCAATATTGATTCAACCCGAGTCTGACAAGAACTTTATAGTGTACAGTGATGCGTCTTATAATAGATTGGGATGCGTGCTAATGCAAGAAGGCAAAGTGGTAGCGTATGCATCGAGGCAACTAAAACCGCACGAGAAGAATTATCTAACGCACGATCTAGAAATGGTTGCAGTAGTGTTCACTCTTAAGATCTGAAGTCACTACTTGTATGGCGAACGATGTTATTTGTATACGGACCATAAGAGTTTAAAGTATTTTATGACTCAGAAAGAATTGAATTTAAGACAGAGAAGATGAGTGGAATTCTTAAAGGATTATGATGTAGTGATTGATTTTCATCCGGGGAAAGCGAATGTGGTAGCGGATGCCCTAAGTCGAAAAACGTTTGCAGCCTTAAGAGCTTTGGATGTCAGACTATCATTAAGAGCAGATGGCGCCATATGTGCAGAATTGACTCTCAAGCCATCATGGCTAGACCGAATTAAAGAAATGCAAGCGGGAGATGAAAAGTGTTTAAAGAAATTACAGTAGATAAGGAATGGAGAGGCCACGGATTATGTAATGAAAGCTGATGGTAACTTATATTATCAAGGGAGGTTGGTAATTCTAGATGATAATGAATTAAAGAAAGACTTGTTAACGAAAGCTCATTGCAGTCCATTGACTATGCATCCGGGAGGAAACAAAATGTATATGGATCTCAAGAGTCGATATTGGTGGCCTGGAATGAAGAGAGACATTACAGAATTTGTATCCAAATGTTTGACGTGTCAGCAAGTTAAAGCTGAACATCAAGTTCCGTCAGAACTGTTGCAACCTATGTCTATTCCTCAGTGGAAATGGGAGAATGTAACAATGGATTTGGTAACAGGGTTGCCTTTGACTCCGAATAAAAGAGATTCGATATGGGTTATTATAGACAGATTGACTAAGTCAGCTCATTTTATTCCAGTACGAGTTTACTTTTCCATGAATAAGTATGCCGAGTTATATATTAAGGAGATTATACGTCTACATGGTGTACATGTTTCTATTGTTTCAGATCGAGATCCTAAATTTACTTCACGATTTTAGAAATCATTACATGGAGCGTTGGGAACTCGGTTAAACTTTAGTACATCGTTTCATCCACAAACCGATGGGCAATCTGAGAGAACAATTCAAATTTTGGAGGATATGTTGAGAGCTTGTGTTAACAAGTTCAAAGGATCATGGGAAAGGTACTTGCCACTTGTTGAATTTGCGTACAACAATAGTTATCAATCAAGCATCAAAATGGCTCCTTATTAAGCTCTTTATGGAAGAAGATATCGTACGCCTCTTAATTGGTTCGAACTTAAATGCAAAGAAATTATTGGTCCGGAGTTGATTAAAGAAGTGGAAGAAAAGGTTCAAGTAATTCAAAGTAATCTCAAAGCAGCAGCTGATAGACAAAAATCATACGCGGATCTAAAGAGAAAAGAGATCGAATATCAAATTGGAGATAAAGTATTTCTCAAAGTGTCTTATTGGAAGAAGGTTTTGAGGTTTGGTCGAAGAGGAAAGTTGAGTCCTCGGTTCATTGGACCTTATGAGATCGTAAAGAGAGTTGGACCAGTAGCATATCAACTGACGTTGCCACTTGAAATAGAGAAAATTCACAATGTCTTTCATGTCTCAATGCTTCGGAAGTATCGATCCGATTCTTCTCACATCGTGACTTCAAAAGAGGTTAAGGTCTAATCGGATTTGACTTATGAAGAAGAACCAGTTAAAATCTTAGCTTATGAGGTTTGTTAATTAAGAAACAAGACCATTCCATTAGTTAAAGTATTATGGCGGAATCGCAAGATAGAGGAAGCAACATGGGAATGTGAAGAGGACATGAGGATTCAGTACCCCCATCTCTTCGCATAATGAAAATTCGAGGATGAATTTTCTTAAGGGGGGAGATTTGTAACAGCCTCAATACCGGGTTAGTGACTAAATTATAAAACTTCAGAATTTGGTGACTAAAGCATAATAATTGAATAGTATTGTAATGTATATAGGGTTAAATTGCAAGGAAGAAGGAACAAAAGGGTAAAATGGTCATTTATATGGGAAATAATTAAATAATATATATATTTATTTTAGCTACACGTGGAAGAAGGATGAAAAACATAAGCTTCCAGAATTCTCTTATTCTCTTCTTTCTTCCCAACGTGAAAACTCATAACAAATGTGAGATTTCTTATAAGTTGTTTGTTAGTTGAAATTTAAGTTTGGTTTTGCTCCTTAGATACTAATTAAGCTTAAGGAAAGCTTAGGTTGTTGTAAAATAACAAGATGAAGGGTGTAGGAAGAATTAAAGATTATGAGTTTTTAAAGGGAATTTTGAAATAGAGTTAATATTTGAAATTGGAGGTTGAATTTGACTTGTCATCGACTTAATCAAGGAATTTGAAGTGTTAGAAGTGTATTTAGAACATATTGAAATTTGGGTATGATTCTTGAATTATATATGAAGGTTATGATTTTGAGGTTAAAGATGATTTTCATGGATATAAGTTGGTTTAAGTAATGATGGTTGGGTTTAATGACATGATAGGGGTTTAAAATAGAGGAATTGAGTGAAGAATTGATGATTTTTGGGTTTAAAATGTAATTTCTGGGTTGTGTGCATCGATGCACATTCAATGTGTACCGATGCACTCTTAAATAATGAACATCGAATGCCATTAATGCATCGATGCACAAGGAGTGCATCGATGCACCCGTTTAAAATACAAACATCGAATGAGATTTATGCACCGATGCATAGGTAGTGCATCGATGCACCTGTCAAGGGATGCATCGATACATGATGTAGTGCATCGATGCATACCATCATTAAAAGTTGGAAATAACTTTCTTTTTAGCCTAAGGAGTGATAGTTTAGAATATATTAATTAATATACTAATTAGTATCGATGTATTAATATGTAGATATAAAACATAATTTCGTTCTGGAACAAACAAATGATTAGGATCAAGTCGAAACAAGTAAGGCGAAGGTGAGTGCATTTTATAGTTAAAGTGTATAGAGATATGACTTGTGGTAAGTCTATCTCTGATAGTTGAATTCATGATTTCATATTCATGTACATGCATACATGTATTATTTCTAAAGTGATTTCATGCATAATTCATGATGCTTCAATATGATATTATGTGAACGAATGCCATTACAAGAGAAACAATTCAGGTATGTGGATTAATATAAATGATTATATGTGTTTATATGAAAAGTGATGAAAGAGATATGAAATGAAAAATGTATTCATATTTAAGCTCATATTTTATGATACGAGAGCTATAGGTATAATTGGCATGCCAAGAGTCGAGGGATTATCAGTGGTCTTTCGGGACATAGTGGTTCTTCGGAACAATTAGTGGTCATTCGGGACAAATATTCAGTGCCACTTGAGGGAATTATACGAGCTGTGGTGACAGCATAGTGCACAACCTCTATGTACTCACATATCTTTGTTCTCAATAATGTACATGGGCAATCCAAAGATAAATTAAAGTGGAATTGGCATGAGAATGCATGTGTTATATGTACATGTTATCATCATATATGTTATAGTGTAATCGATACATGAACATTGAAATGTCCTGATTCATGGTAAGAACGCATGTTCATAAATTCATGGTTATACATGTGAATACATACATTTATGTTATGCCTCACTAAGTGTGTGACTTAGCGTGTAAGTGATTTACACGTAGGTACCAAGAATCAGGAAGTGCGGAAATAGGGTGGCAATAACAACAACACTGCTAGCGGATCAGATCAGAAGTAACTGATAAAGTATGTATTTTATCGTGTATAGTATGTTGGCATGTAAGTAAAGTGTCAGTTATGAATGCTCTGATCGATTTTTGTTGTTTTGGTCTTTCCATGTAAATAATACGTTTTTATTTTAATGAAAGTTTTAAATTTCCCTATTTTCTTTAAGTGTCAAAGTTGAAAAGTCAATGTAACACCTCAGACTTGTATTCGGGTCAGATACTGGTTGGGGGTGTTACAATCGACAATCACAAATCAGATACGAGCGACGTGAGAATCTCTACAGATCACATGTATAACACACAAGTAGGTGAACAACGTGCCGTAAGACAAAGGGAACGCGCCACAAGACCATAGCAAAGCATGCCACAAGAGTATAATTAAAACGTGTAAAAAATACAGACGAACATGCACAAAATATATAAAAAGTAAGAAGTAAAACAAAATAGATTTTTCTTAACAAATTAGAATAAAAACTAAAAAAAAATAACAAATCAAATCGAGATATGGGAGAACAATAATAAAGATGAACATCGACGATAGGAGATCAACATCAAAACTAGTATTATCACCGATAAAATCAAAAAGAAAGGAAAAGAAAAAATTGCTTATGGTATAGAAAAAGAGGAAAAAAAATTTAAGAAAGAAACATGTTATATTTTCTTTCTTTAATCACCAAACTCAAAATATCATGAACAGACTATTTTTTATTTCTTTCTTAATTATGTGTTGTTGGATTTCTTATATGAGTAATGTATATAGTTATAAATTATATTTGGAGATATTTGTGCTTGCTAAAATAATGATATTTAATATGAATGTAATATAAAGTTGCATTGCGCTATATCATCTTAGTGTATATTTTTATTTCTTTTTTTTTTGTATTAATTAATATCTTTGAATTTCAGAGATATTAGTAGAGAACATAAAATTGAGATTATCTTATCATATTGATATGCAAACATATCATAAATCATATCAAATTACTTTAACTTAAATAATTAATTTCATTCAACAGTCTATAGAGTTAGTGGCTAAATGCTTTCAATTGATATATCGCCTCTCTCTTTGATTGTGGGTTCAATAATCATTATGAGCAAAATTTATCTTTTTAGTTCTCTTAGGTAGAAATTGTTCAAAAAAAAAAAACTAATCAATTTGTTATAAAAGGATAATGTTAGTGACTATTTTATAATTTTTATAAATTTTAGTGATAAAAAACTTACTCAATATTTGGTGATTATTTGCATAGTTAGCCCAGTAAAATATGAAACCTGGAAAAAATATTTTTCCAAATTCAAAAAACTTAAAAATATAGTTTACAATATAATATATATTTTTTATTTTTAAAATTTATGGTAAAAGAGATATTATTCTTTTTAAAAGTCATGGTTTCAAATAATTACGTCTTCAATTTTATACGTTGTCAATGACTAAAAAAATATTATGAATAAATACTATCTTATAATTATACTAAAATATTAAAAAAATTGTTATATTCTTGGCTAATTCCCAATTTTAATCTCAAATCAAACCCATATTTAAATTTCAGATTTTAATTCTAAATTCAAACAAATTTGATATGTACTTACAACATGGGTTTATTACCCAAAAAAGAGTGAGTTGTGTTTTTGGAATTTTAAAACATATTTAGATGAAGATGGAGGGAGAGAAAGTTAAAGAATACAAAATTTATTTTTATTTAGTCAAATATATATTTTATTTTAAATCAAAATATCATGATTGGTTGAGAATTTCTGTTAAACTTTTAACTAAAAATTAGAATATAAATGTTGTTTAAGTATTAAAATGAGATATAAGAATTTGGAGATTAAAAATGAGAAAAATATATACTTTAAAAATAAATAGGGTAAATTATGCATTTAGCTACTCATCTATGCTCGTGGTTTCGTTTTATTCACTCAATTATTATTTTTCAAAATCATTCATACTATTACGTTTTGGTTCTACTTTGGTCACCTATCGTTAAGAAAATAACGATGATGTTAACGTGTCATCATAAGATAATACCATGTGATCATTAAAAAATAAAAAAAATCATCACGTTAATAGTTCCATTTATTTTTAACAATAAGTGACCAAACTAAAATCAAAATGTAATGTTGGGTATAATTTTAAAAAAATAATTTGTATTAAAACGAAATTGTGGGAATAGATGTGTGACTAAATACGTACTTTACCCATATAAATAAATAAATAAAGGGAAGCGAGAGGTGTATATAGGTAAATTGGGTAGTTCTGCGGTGCGGCGCCTAAAAAACGGCTAATATACGGCGTGACCGGTTAAAATTTAGACCGGTTATGTTATATTATTTAACCGGAAATATTATAAAGTACAATAACATACTAGGTAGCGCTTATATAATGTAATAGGTAGCGCTTATATTTACCTATTTTATAAGTAAACCGGTATATTTATACCGATAGCATTGCAAATTTACCTATTACATTATATTATATTGAAAGTGTCCATACTTTTTATAAAAAGGATCGATACTTCTTTTAAAGTTATGTAATTTATGTTTCAATTTTTTTAATAGTGTTTCATGTTTTCCACCTACAATATTAATTTAATAATTTCATTTGCACAAAAAATTATTTGATTGTTTTGATATTTTATAAAATAATTTTTAGAATTTTTAATTTAATAATAATATATATCGTAACGTAAAAAATAAATCATTAGACGCCTATAATTACTAAATTAATATCTTAAAACTCACTCAAAACATAACCTTAAATTAATGTTTTCCACAGTAAAAAAAGTATGGACACTTTTATAAAAAGGATAGACACTTTACAATATAACCACTACCTATTACATTATATAAACGATACCTATTACATTATATAAGGGCTACCTATTACATCATATGTTTACCTATTATATTGAAAGTGTCCATACTTTTTATAAAAAGGATCGATACTTTTTTTAAAAGTTATGTAATTTATGTTTCAATTTTTTTAACAGTGTTTCATGTTTTCCACCTACAATATTAATTTAATAATTTCATTTGCACAAAAAATTATTTGATTGTTTTGATATTTTATAAAATATTATTTAGAATTTTTAATTTAATAATAATATATATCGTAACGTAAAAAATAAATCATTAAACGCCCATAATTACTAAATTAATATCTTAAAACTCAATCAAAGGATAACCTTAAGAACACTTGAAGAAGCAAGAGAACAACTATCCAAGCAATCAAAAACGAGAAAATCCCAACATGATAACAACTGAACATATCATATCAATGTTCAAACTCAAGTTGTAGATTTTGATTTCCTTTTGCTTGGCATCATATGAGATTTGGATTTTGATTTCCTTTTGCTTGGCACCATATGAGCTTTGGATTTTGATGAGCATCGGAAGTATTTCAGACTTATGATTTGGGTGGTACTCAACTTATGATTTTAGTTGCTATTTGTTACATTTCTTGTATACCACCCAGATCATACGCCCGAAACGTTTCTGACGCTTTAAAGTTGACCAAAAAATAAAATGGTCGGGATTTCCCTCGCGTTTATACGTTGGAAAAAAACAATGGAAATTAGGAATAATCAATGATAACATGCATATTGGATTGGGCTAATATTTATAGTGGAGCCGAAATATATATTGAAATTCAAACTCAAATTGAAATTTAAATTCAAACTCCAATTACATATGAAATGAATTTGAAATGCAGTGTTAAATTGAACATGAAAATTGCATAATTGATTCATACTATTCAAGTAACATGCTTTATGAACCATCAAGCTAAAAGACAATATTGATTGAGTTCAAAGCTGAGTTGTGAGTTGATGGAGTTGTCACACTTGTCACATGGTTGGAATAAAGTACTCACATGCGAGATAGATTGTTTTGTTATACATAACCCATCTCAACTGAATGAAAATATACATACAATATAATCAAACCAAAACATACTTACACAACAAATTTATATATAACAATGTTCAAATAATGTACCCACAAAAACGAAATTAATCCAATGAAAAAGAGTTATTTCTAACAAAGTCCGGAACATTATTTTTCCAAATAATGTACCCATAACAATGTTCAATTAATGTACACACAACAATGTTTAATTGATTTGTTGTTTAATTTTCAATTTGAATTATTTGATTTAATAATTTCATTTGCACAAAAAATTATTTGATTGTTTTGATATTTTATAAAATAATATTTAGAATTTTTAATTTAATAATAATATATATCGTAACGTAAAAAATAAATCATTATACGCCTATAATTACTAAATTAATATCTTAAAACTCACTCACTCAAAAGATAACCTTAAATTAATGTTTTCCACAGTGAAAAAAAGTATGGACACTTTTATAAAAAGGATAGACACTTTACAATATAACCACTACCTATTACATTATATAACGATACCTATTACATTATATAAGGGCTACCTATTACATCATATGTTTACCTATTATATTGAAAGTGTCCATACTTTTTATAAAAAGGATCGATACTTTTTTTAAAAGTTATGTAATTTATGTTTCAATTTTTTTTAACATTGTTTCATGTTTTCCACCTACAATATTAATTTAATAATTTCATTTGCACAAAAAATTATTTGATTGTTTTGATATTTTATAAAATATTATTTAGAATTTTTAATTTAATAATAATATATATCGTAACGTAAAAAATAAATCATTAGACGCCTATAATTACTAAATTAATATCTTAAAACTCACTCACTCAAAAGATAACCTTAAATTAATGTTTTCCACAGTGAAAAAAGTATGGACACTTTTATAAAAAGGATAGACACTTTACAATATAACCACTACCTATTACATTATATAAACGATACCTATTACATTATATAAGGGCTACCTATTACATCATATGTTTACCTATTATATTGAAAGTGTCCATACTTTTTATAAAAAGGATCGATACTTTTTTTAAAAGTTATGTAATTTATGTTTCAATTTTTTTAACAGTGTTTCATGTTTTCCACCTACAATATTAATTTAATAATTTCATTTGCACAAAAAATTATTTGATTGTTTTGATATTTTATAAAATATTATTTAGAATTTTTAATTTAATAATAATATATATCGTAACGTAAAAAATAAATCATTAGACGCCTATAATTATTAAATTAATATCTTAAAACTCACTCACTCAAAAGATAACCTTAAATTAATGTTTTCCACAGTGAAAAAAGTATGGGCACTTTTATAAAAAGGATAGACACTTTACAATATAATCACTACCTATTACATTATATAAACGATACCTATTACATTATATAAGGGCTACATATTACATCATATGTTTACCTATTATATTGAAAGTGTCCATACTTTTTATAAAAAGGATCGATACTTTTTTTAAAAGTTATGTAATTTATGTTTCAATTTTTTTAACAGTGTTTCATGTTTTCCACCTACAATATGAGCTTTGGATTTTGATGAGCATCGGAAGTATTTCAGACTTATAATTTGGGTGGTACTCAACTTATGATTTTAGTTGCTATTTGTTACATTTCTTGTATACCACCCAGATCATACGCCCGAAACGTTTCTGACGCTTTAAAGTTGACCAAAAAATAAAATGGACGGGATTTCCCTCGCGTTTATACGTTGGAAAAAAAACAATGGAAATTAGGAATAATCAATGATAACATGCATATTGGCTTGGGCTAATATTTATAGTGGAGCCGAAATATATATTGAAATTCAAACTCAAATTGAAATTTAAATTCAAACTCCAATTACATATGAAATGAATTTGAAATGCAGTGTTAAATTGAACATGAAAATTGCATATTTGATTCATACTGTTCAAGTAACATGCTTTATGAACCATCAAGCTAAAAGACAATATTGATTGAGTTCAAAGCTGAGTTGTGAGTTGATGGAGTTGTCACACTTGTCACATGGTTGGAATAAAGTACTCACATGCGAGATAGATTGTTTTGTTATACATAACCCATCTCAACTGAATGAAAATATACATACAATATAATCAAACCAAAACATACTTACACAACAAATTTATATATAACAATGTTCAAATAATGTACCCACAAAAACGAAATTAATCCAATGAAAAAGAGTTATTTCTAACAAAGTCCGGAACATTATTTTTCCAAATAATGTACCCATAACAATGTTCAATTAATGTACACACAACAATGTTTAATTGATTTGTTGTTTAATTTTCAATTTGAATTATTTGATTTAATAATTTCATTTGCACAAAAATTATTTGATTGTTTTGATATTTTATAAAATATTATTTAGAATTTTTAATTTAATAATAATATATATCGTAACGTAAAAAATAAATCATTAGACGCCTATAATTACTAAATTAATATCTTAAAACTCACTCACTCAAAAGATAACCTTAAATTAATGTTTTCCACAGTGAAAAAAGTATGGACACTTTTATAAAAAGGATAGACACTTTACAATATAACCACTACCTATTACATTATATAAACGATACCTATTACATTATATAAGGGCTACCTATTACATCATATGTTTACCTATTATATTGAAAGTGTCCATACTTTTTATAAAAAGGATCGATACTTTTTTTAAAAGTTATGTAATTTATGTTTCAATTTTTTTAACAGTGTTTCATGTTTTCCACCTACAATATTAATTTAATAATTTCATTTGCACAAAAAATTATTTGATTGTTTTGATATTTTATAAAATATTATTTAGAATTTTTAATTTAATAATAATATATATCGTAACGTAAAAAATAAATCATTAGACGCCTATAATTACTAAATTAATATCTTAAAACTCACTCACTCAAAAGATAACCTTAAATTAATGTTTTCCACAGTGAAAAAAGTATGGGCACTTTTATAAAAAGGATAGACACTTTACAATATAACCACTACCTATTACATTATATAAACGATACCTATTACATTATATAAGGGCTACATATTACATCATATGTTTACCTATTATATTGAAAGTGTCCATACTTTTTATAAAAAGGATCGATACTTTTTTTAAAAGTTATGTAATTTATGTTTCAATTTTTTTAACAGTGTTTCATGTTTTCCACCTACAATATGAGCTTTGGATTTTGATGAGCATCGGAAGTATTTCAGACTTATAATTTGGGTGGTACTCAACTTATGATTTTAGTTGCTATTTGTTACATTTCTTGTATACCACCCAGATCATACGCCCGAAACGTTTCTGACGCTTTAAAGTTGACCAAAAAATAAAATGGACGGGATTTCCCTCGCGTTTATACGTTGGAAAAAAAACAATGGAAATTAGGAATAATCAATTATAACATGCATATTGGCTTGGGCTAATATTTATAGTGGAGCCGAAATATATATTGAAATTCAAACTCAAATTGAAATTTAAATTCAAACTCCAATTACATATGAAATGAATTTGAAATGCAGTGTTAAATTGAACATGAAAATTGCATATTTGATTCATACTGTTCAAGTAACATGCTTTATGAACCATCAAGCTAAAAGACAATATTGATTGAGTTCAAAGCTGAGTTGTGAGTTGATGGAGTTGTCACACTTGTCACATGGTTGGAATAAAGTACTCACATGCGAGATAGATTGTTTTGTTATACATAACCCATCTCAACTGAATGAAAATATACATACAATATAATCAAACCAAAACATACTTACACAACAAATTTATATATAACAATGTTCAAATAATGTACCCACAAAAACGAAATTAATCCAATGAAAAAGAGTTATTTCTAACAAAGTTCGGAACATTATTTTTCCAAATAATGTACCCATAACAATGTTCAATTAATGTACACACAACAATGTTTAATTGATTTGTTGTTTAATTTTCAATTTGAATTATTTGATTTAATAATTTCATTTGCACAAAAAATTATTTGATTGTTTTGATATTTTATAAAATATTATTTAGAATTTTTAATTTAATAATAATATATATCGTAACGTAAAAAATAAATCATTAGACGCCTATAATTACTAAATTAATATCTTAAAACTCACTCACTCAAAAGATAACCTTAAATTAATGTTTTCCACAGTGAAAAAAGTATGGACACTTTTATAAAAAGGATAGACACTTTACAATATAACCACTACCTATTACATTATATAAACGATACCTATTACATTATATAAGGGCTACCTATTACATCATATGTTTACCTATATATTGAAAGTGTCCATACTTTTTATAAAAAGGATCGATACTTTTTTAAAAGTTATGTAATTTATGTTTCAATTTTTTTAACAGTGTTTCATGTTTTCCACCTACAATATTAATTTAATAATTTCATTTGCACAAAAAATTATTTGATTGTTTTGATATTTTATAAAATAATATTTAGAATTTTTAATTTAACAACATTAACCAAAGATAATAATAAATATGTAATATATATGTTTATTGTTTTAATTTAATAATATATACCGTAACGTAAAAAATAAATCATTAGACGCCTATAATTACTAAATTAATATCTTAAAACTCACTCAAAATATGTATATACCTAAATATGTAGTTAACAACCATACCTAAATATGTAGTTATTGTACATACCTAAATTTAATGATAATATACTTGTAGTTATTGTACATACCTAAATATGTACTGCGAATTTAATGTTGTACCCACCCTTTAACTACCACTACCAATGCCACATCCTATTGAAAGCAGCACGACAGAAACATGTTCAAAATGAACCTTTGTTTACATATCCATCAACTCCTGGAGCACTGAACTTGCACAACAAAATTTTTGCCATGGATAATACTGATGTAGACAATGTTAAGCCAACCGAGGAATACCATGAAGTACATAATGTTGATGAATCTAACAGATTGGTTGGTCAGCTCTTCTGTTCACGTGATCAAGCTTGGCACTTTTACAAGGGATTCGTACGGGAACATGGGTTTAGTGCACGTAAGGGAACAACACGGCTTGACGTGGAAGGGAATGTGAAGACACAAGAATTTTGTTGTTCCAAAGAAGGGTTTCGAGTATCAAAAGTCAATACTGTTGATCGTCAACGTGCTCATACGCCAGTCACAAGAACAGGATGTAAGGCTAGAGTCGTAGTTACAGCAACAAATACAAACGATCAGTGGGTTATAAGTAAGTCTGATCAGAAACATAATCATGCATTGTGCACATCTGCTATGACACCATTTATGCGTTCTAATAGAGTTGTAAGTAAGGCTGATATCGATGAGGCAACAACATTGAAAGAGGTCGGTGTTGGCACGTCACAAGTAATGAACTATTTAACGCAGCAGGCAGGGGGCTATCATAATGTTGGATTTACACATAAAGACCTCTACAATGCACTTCAAAGAGGTAAAACAAAAGAAATCGTCGATGGGGATGTGAATGCGCTTATTGCCTACTTTGATTATAAGAAACATGATGATCCCGGGTTTTTTATGACATACTCGGTAGACGAATCGGGGGCATTGTATAATCTTATTTGGTCGGATTCTACATCGAGATCGGATTACACATGCTTCGGTGATGTAATTGCGTTCGACACAACGTACAAAGATAATTTGTATGGTCGACCAATTATGCCTATTGTTGGTGTCAATCATCACCATAACACAATTGTGTTTGCCACTGCCATAATCGCTGACGAAACGTCTCAATCTTTCGAGTGGGTGCTACAGAATTTTTTAGAAGCCATGATGAATAAATCACCTATTTCTGTTGTAACCGATGGGGATAGGGCAATGCAGAGGGCTATCAAATCTGTTATCCCTTATGCTAAGCACAGATTATGTTCTTGGCATCTTTCTCGCAATGCACAAGCTAACATTGGTGACCCAAAGTTTACAGCAGCATTCTCAAAATGCATGGCTTCCTGGTGGACAACCAAGGAATTTGATATTCAATGGCGTTCGATTGTTTCAGAATTCAACGTCCAAAAGCATCCATGGGTGATTGAGAAGGGAAATACACGACACTTATGGGCACAAGCATATCTAACCGGTCATTTCTTTGCCAATATTCGCTCAACACAAAGGTGCGAGTCTATGAATGCTTCACTAGCTATTGCACTTAAACACAATAAGACATATTTAGATGTTGTTCGTGCAATTGAAGATGGAATTAGTAGAATGCGTATGAACGAGTTGAAAGCGGATTACTTAAGTTCCCATACGAAGCCCTTCCAGATCACAAAACTGGTCGACCTTGAAAGCCATGCCGCTGTGATTTTTACCCGCGAATCTTTTCGTGTGTTCCAAGATGAACTTATACGGGAGACATTGTACCGGATTGAGGCAGAGATTAAGTCCTTATCAGATGAATGTCAACATTATATTTTGTCAAAGTACGCAGAAAAAAATAGGAAATTTGAAATTAGTTTTGATTCTCGTACGAAAACTCTAATTTGCTCCTGCATAAAATTCGAGACCGTTGGACTTCCGTGTCGCCATCAACTTCACATTTTGAAGCAATTGGACTACACATATTTGCCCGGGACTTTGATTCAAAGTAGGTGGACTAATGATGCGAAGGCTTCTGCACCCAGCTATGTTGATTTGAATGTGTCTCCAGAAGTGATGCAAATGGCAAGGTTCGCTGCTCTACGTTCAACGTCAAGTAGGTTATGCTACATTGCATCAAAGACAGACGAGTCTTTCAAAACCGCAAGAGATGAGATGAAAAAACTAATAGAAGAATTAGAAAACTCGTTTGGTTTGAATCATTCAGTCAACCAGAGCATTGTAGTAAACAATGTTCGTGACCCTCAACGAAAACAACGCAAGCGAAAAGAAGTGCCGAAGAACAAGGTCGAGAAGAAAATTAGGCGATGTGGGTACTGCAACGGTGAGGGGCATAACAAACTAACATGTCCTCAAGTCAAGCTTAGTTTGAGTACAAGCACACAGCCTACATCAACTGATTTTTTCGAAGACGGAATAGAATGACAACGATCTCCATATAATATATCGTAAGTATCAACATGACTCCTATTATATGTACATATAAATATTTTGAATGAAGGAAGAAAAACCGCGTTACTTCAAATTACCGACACTTTTTTAAATGGTATCGACACATTTTTCTTCCAATCTGGACATAAAGTATCGACACAATATTATAAAGTGTCGATATAGGTTGTAGACCTATTCGCTCATAAAACCGGTATATTTATACCGGTTATATTACAAAATTATCTATTACATTATAAATCTGGGTTCCGATGTGTAAATATCGATACTTTTTTAAATCGTATCGACACATTTTTCTTCCAATATGGACATAAAGTACCGACACAATATTAAAAAGTGTCGATATAGGTTGTAGGCCTATTCGCGCATAAAACCGGTATATTTATACCGGTTATATTACAAAATTATCTATTACATTATAATTATGGGTTCCGATGTGTAAACTGTCGACACTTTTTTTAAATCGTATCGACACATTTTTCTTCCAATATGGACATAAAGTACCGACACAATATTAAAAAGTGTCGATATAGGTTGTAGACCTATTCGCGCATAAAACCGGTATATTTATACCGGTTATATTGCAAATTTACCTATTTTATTATAATATGTTGAAAGTGTCCATACTTTTTATAAAAAGGATCGATACTTTTTTTTAAAGATATGTAATTTATGTTTCAATATTTTTTAAGTATGTTTCATGTTTTCCACCTACAATATTAATTTAATAATTTCTTTTGCACAAAAATTAGTTGATTGTTTTGATATTTTATAAAATAATATTAAGAATTTTTAATTTAATAATAATATATACCGTAACGTAAAAAATAAATCATTAGACGCCTATAATTACTAAATTAATATCTTAAAACTCACTCAAAACATAACCTTAAATTAATGTTAAACTTATGGACACTTTTATAAAAAGGATAGATACTTACCGATAACCAAAGTTTACCGGTTACCAAATTTTTTAATAGTTTTTCATATTTTCTACCTAAAACATTATTAGTTGTCAACATAATAGGTACCGCTAAACCGAATTTATTAAATACATTTTAATGTATCCGGTAATGCTGTATATTAGTCGTATATTAACCCGCCTTTCCTGAGACTATCCCAGGTAAATTTGACGGTGGTCAATGAGCAAAAACATTAGAGAAACACATTGGGCAATGAATTTCTGTGTTTTTCTGTGAAATTGAGTTTCATTCCTACGAATAATCGCTTTGGCTTTCGATTTGGTGTTGGCCTTTCAGTCAAAACGGAAAGGACGCCAAAGCGCGACGACTCCCTTCGCCCAGCTTTCCTCGAAAAAAACCTAAACGGCCCCACATTTCTTTTTATAAAACAAAAATTATTGAGAAACTAAGTCAATCGGAGATAATTGAAAAAAAAAGAGATTTCGTTTTTTAGGTTTGTTTTTTTGTGTGTTTTGATTGTTGGGTTTTTGAGAGATGTCGTCGGAGATCGAGGTTGTTGAAGAGGCTCAACCTTTGAAGCAATCCGATGGCGTTGTAACTAATGGAAATGGATATTATGGGGGAGGGAACAACAATGGTGTTGTTGGTGGTTGCGTTGATGATGAGAGCCTGAGGAACGATGTCTACACGGCTGCTGCTTATGGGGATTTGGAGAAGCTCCAAAGGTTGGTTGAGTACGAGGGTCTTTCCCTTTCCGAGCCCGATGGCCTTGGTTACTACGCCCTGCAATGGGCTGCTTTGAATAATAGAACTGCCGTTGCACAGTACATCATCGAGGTTTTTTTCTAATCGTTTTCTTTTCCCTTCCTTTTTGTGGATATTTTGACGGATTTTTGGAATTGGCTTTATTACCAAAATTAGCAGTTTTCTTTTTGAAAATTTCAGAACTGGCTTTATTTGGTATATGGTTTTATGGGATTCATTATCTTTAAAAGGTTTACTTAATTGGGTTTTAACGGGATTTTGGGAATACATGGTTTGAGTTTTGGAAATGATTCTTGAAAGAGCTTGAATTTTAAGATTTAGTTGTGTCCTGTTGGTACTGAACTTTCACTGGATGAAATTCGGTTGAAGTGACTAGTAATTGGATTGTATTTATTTGCTAGCATGGTGGAGATATACATGCCGCAGATCACAATGGGCAGACGGCCTTGCACTGGAGTGCGGTCCGAGGTGCAATACAAGTTGCTGATATTTTACTCCAAGAGGGTGCTCGGGTGCATGCTGCTGACATCTATGGCTATCAGGTGAAATTATATGATTACCATCAATATGGATTTCCGGTTAAATGTTTAAACAAGCAACCTCTTTTTGACTTTCTTCTCCGCCTGGTGTTGGTTTTATATAGTTATATCTGCATAAGCATCATTCATTTATGAGCATTAGAAAATCAGTTATATATGGTTTCCATTATATCATATTGATATTTTGAGGCTTAAAGAAGTTATATTCTTGCTATGTAATTTAGTTTAGATTATGTTTGCTGCAGATGATATCCCTTCCAATCCTCTCCTACTTGGTTAGGGCCTCAAAGACAATTGAAGTCATATGCTTTCATTTTTATCCTGCCCTGTTAACCTATTAACTACCCCTTCCCTAACTTTTCTCCTAGTATCTTCTCAACCAGATGCAATTTTATGCAGTTGTTCTTCACTGTTGTTGCAGATACAATTCTTTTTCCCTTTGTTTGGATTTTTTCTGTCTTGAAGTCTAGAACACAAGTGTGAGTTTCTACTTATTAATTTGATGCTCAAACGTATGCTTACACTTAGTGTTTCTACAAGTTCATTGCAGGATAATAATTGATTACATGCACTTTTATGATGAGGGTAAGAAGCAAAACAACAATAATCAAAAGAAATAAGGCTGGACAAACGAGTACAGAAGATGGAACTCAAGAAAAACTTAGGGTTAAAGGAAACCTCTAGTTTTCTTTTAATTCAAAGAAAATAATAATGATAAATTTTGGCTGTAATATTTTTACAGCTTATTTATACTAGGTTACAAAGCTAATTTAATCCTAGGTCCTAGCCCTAGATCCAAAACATTAGGGAGAATTATAATCTTAATCATCCAAAATATCTTTAATATTTAATAAATCTGAAATAAATAAATAAATATTATAATAATATAAGCTCCTGCATCATTCACTTCGGCTTGGAAAACTTGACTCTGATGAGAAAACTTTCACAACTTCAACTTAAATTTCGGGATCAACTCACTGTGGCCCTTCTTGTGCAATTGAATTACTTTCAATAGCTGGTTTGCTCAACTATTTCACCAAAAATCTCCTATATTGATTACCCTTTCTTGATATCACTTCTTTAACATCCAATACATCTTCAATAACCTCAGTCTTATCTTTAGGAAGTTGTTGCATTTGATCTAAAAGTTCAGAAACATACCGATCGAAACCCTTAAAATTATACAAGATTGAAACATTAAAAATTAGGTCGATATGCAAATCTTTTATGCAACTCAATCACAAGCACTAGAGCTTATTTTCTTCAACACCTTACACCTCCCAAACTTCTCGCAAGTGAGATAAGTGTTCCTCATTGCTTTATTGTAAACCAATATGTCGTTAAAATAAAGAATAAAAGAATTCAAAAACAGCTTAAGTACCTCATTCATGACCTGCATAAAAGTGTTTGGCCCATTTGAAAAGCCAAATGACTTAACTAACCACTCATAAAGACCATCAAGAGTCTTGAATGTTGTCCTCAATTCATCCCAACCTCTCAACCTGATTTTGTGGTATTCAACTTGATTTAGTTCTAGGTTTTATGGTGGTTGTTGTAGTGTGTGTTTTATGTTTTGGTTGGGTTATGTATTCTGGTGGGTATTATTTGTATTGTACTGGTTTTGTTATAAGTATTTCATTAATAAATTTTTGAGGCACTCTTTTCCTCCTTCCAATGTCCGTCAAGCTACAGATGTAGCTTGAAGGTTATGAAGGGGTTTTTTAACGAGGCCTCCCATATTTTTATCAAAAAATTTTCAAGTGAATCTTTGAAAATACCTTAGAACCAGCCAATTGATCAAGCATATTATTCAGTCGTGGGATGGGAAACCTATATTTGATGGTGATTTGTTAATCGTACAACTATCTACACTCATCCTCCAACAACCATCCTTCTTTGGAGTAACACTAGACATGCACACGATATTGAACTTTCATGAGCCAAACCCTTGACCAACAATTCTTCTACTTGCCTTAGCATTTCAGTACATTGAACTGGTGGCATCCGATAAGTTAGCAAATTTTGTAAAGAGGCACTCGATACCAAATCAATACTTCTCATAGGTGGCAAGCCTTAGGACATATCACCTCTAACTAACTCAACGCATACTGAATTTACGATAGTTGTTTAGATCTTTCAATCTTGTCACTATTCATAATTTTACTCATCAAAGCAAGCACTAGATTTGATTCTTCACATTCAAGCTTAAATTGTTTAGTCCATAAAAATCCACAAAGTTTGCTACTTTTAGAAGTATTAGCTACTCCCTTCCACATCTTTTAAGTTAACATACTTCGAAGGATGAGGATGTCTTTATGTACGTAGTTTTAGCTTCTCTATCGCCTCTTTTGAAATAACATTTTCCATGTTATCACAATGCACTTTAGTAAGGAAAATGCTACATTGCCTCCAATCCTCTTGCTCACCTTTAGTTGATGTTGTCAACACTCTACTACGATAATATTCTCTTGTTCTTCCATCTAGGTCAAAGTCACCCTTTGTTAGGGACATGAACAAGAACTATGATTTTTTTAATCACAAGTAAAATAACAAATTCGAGAGGTTCTACCAGCCTCATGATTTTTTTTAAGGTTGTTTTTTTCGTTTTAGCACCTCGAACAACTTTAACCCCTCTTTGTGCTACAATTCTTCCTAACACATGCCTTCTTGCCCCATATCGTCAAACATGCTTTTTAGCCATTAAACCATGTTGTCATGCATCCTTTAGGTTGAATAATTAAACACGCCATCTTTTTTTTTTATAGGAATAGTAGGCCTCAATAAAACCCCCTTCTTGATTAACGGAACTTAAAAATAGTTCCTTAATCCGCGAAAGGAGGAAAAGAGTGCCCTAGGATTTCATTAACCTCAAATAATAACAAAGTAATACAAACTAATCTCCCTCAAGAGATACAAAACTAGAAAGAAACAGCCCTTAACAGAACATAATTCAATCAATACCAGCCTTAGCTAGGACATCCGCCTCTATATTGGCTGTCCTACTAACCCCACTAATAAAACCTTCAAAAACACTAAGCTTTTGAATAATGTCTTTAACAATTTGAACATAAACGACAGGACAAGAAACAACATCCTTAACCCAACCAATTGCCACCTTACTATCACTCTCAATAATCAATCTATCTTTAAACCTATGGCGAATAGATTCATAAAAATCTAAACCCTTTAGGATAGCCTTTAATTCCATTAAAGTTGGGGGCCCTGGACCAGCAAGCTCTTTGAAGGAGCCAAGAATCGTACCAGACATGTCTTTCAGAATACCATCTAAACCACTCCTCTTCAAATCACTCGAAGTAGCCGCATCCACATTAAGTTTAATAAAACCCTTTGGAGGAGGGGACCAAGAAAACATGGTTGAAATCCGATTAGAATGGGACGAGTAGGAATCCATTAGGGAAGGGTCAGCAATAAGATCATCCTTGGAAATAGTAATCCGAGTTTCCTTAGCTAGAAACCATGAAGCAAGCCTGCACCTTGCTAGAAAGAAAATTTATGCTCGATCAAGCTTCCCTCCTTCGAACACTATAAAATTCCTAGTCTTCCAAATTGTCCATAAAACAGCTCCAGGGGTAAATGACCAGATAAGAGAGTTGGTCTTCAAGTCAATCCATGCCAATAGGAATCTTTTAGCATCTGCATGAAAAACAGACTGAAAATTCCAATAGCCCAAGAATTTCATCCAAATTGGCCAAACAACCGAACATGAAAAAAATAAATGCGATGGAGACTCTTCTTCTAGATTACAAAAGGAACACAAAGTATCATTTATGCCATGAACACCTCTCTTAACCAGAGCTGCCTTCACTGTCAACTTCTTTAAGATAACTTGCCAATGAAAAGTCTCTACTCTTGGAGGCAACAGATCCCTCCAAACAATAGACTTCCAAAATTTAGCTTCCTCCGAATTGGGAGAACCCGAATAAGATAGATTGACACATGATTTAACAGTGAAAACCCCTTCTCCAGTCCCCTTCCAAAACAGTCCATCAACAGCATCAGCCGAAATAGAAAAATCAGAGATAACACCATCAAATTTGCCCATTGCTCAAATTTCCAGTCCTTCAACTCCCTTCTCAACTGAACGTTCCAAAACCAGCCCCCTGAATTGAACTCCCCAAACTGAAATAATCTTCCTGTTTTGTTCACTGCAATAGAGAATAGTCTAGGGAACAATATCATCAAAGGATGATCCATTGCCCAATTGTCTTGCCAAAACTGAATGTTCCTCCCATTGCCAATTTTATAGCTATATTTGCATCTGATACTACAACCCAACGAATCAGCTTTATAATGATTACTCACCATAGCTTTCCATATCCAAGAAAATTTAGGAGAAACTTTACTGTTGAACTGCATCAAGGAAAGGTCCAATTTATATTTGATGCAAAGCATTTCCCTCCAAACCTCCTTCCTCTCAATAGCAAACCTCCAAGCCCACTTTTCCAAAAGTGCCCTATTCACCACATTTAAATTAGGAACCCCCAAGCCTCCTTCAATTTTTGGTTTACAAACGTCGGTCCAACTTACCCAATGGATCTTCTTTTTCCCATCTCCACCACCCCTTAAAAAATTTGACATAATAGAATTTAGAGTCTTGTAAACTGAAGTTGAAACCTTGAACATTGACAAAAAGTATATAGGGAGTGAGCTTAGGACTGATTTAATTAGAACTAGCCTGCCTGCCAGTGACAGACCGGAGCCTTTCCAGCCCGCTAACCTCTTATTGAAGTTTTGAACCACTGGATCCCACAGAATGTTGGAGTTCCTGTGTGGACCTAGAGGGAGTCCCAAATATTTTGAGGGAAAAGAACCCACTGAACATCCAATCATAGCTGCCCAATCCTTAATTTCCTCTTCCTTTAAGTTCACCCCACATAATTTACACTTCTTCAAGTTCAGCTGAAGACCAGAAATAATCTCAAACACTCGAAGCACCCTCTTTACATTCAAGATCTGTTTTTTCGACGCACCACAGAACATAATAAGGTCGTTAGCAAATTGCAGATGAGTTAAATTAAAATTCCTCTCCCCTTTTCTAATGACCAAACCCGAAAAAAGCCCTCCTGAAACAACCTTAAGTATTAATAAATTCAAGAGTTCCCCAACTATATTGAACAACAATGGAGACAAGGAACAGCCCTGCCGAAGACCCTTCTCCATTGGAATTTCCTCGGTAGGAACCACGTTCACCAAAACTGAAACAGTTGCTGATGTGATACATTTTGAAATCCAACCTATTCATCTAGAACCAAAGCCCATCTCCTTCATTATTCTGAACAAAATAGGCCAGTCAAGAGTATCATATGCCTTCTTGAAATCAGCCTTAAAAACACAACCTTTTAAACCATTCTTCCTCCAAAAGTCAATCCCTTCATTGGCTATAAGAGAACAGTCCAGGATTTGCCGACCGGGGATAAAAGCGAATTGACTTGGACTGATCAAATCTAAAAAGCAGCTCCTAAGTCTTCTTGACAGACATTTAGAGAGTATCTTATACAATCCACCAACTAAGCTTATAGGTCTAAAATCGTCCAGACCACCAATGTTAGAAATATTTGGAATAAGAGTGATGAATGTGTGATTTACTCCATGTTCCCAATCCTTCCCTAAGTAAAAATTATGAAAGAATTTCATAATATCTAGCTTAAGGACCTGCCAAAACCTCTTGAAAAATCCCAGATTAAAGCCATCAGGACCCGGAGCTTTGTTACTACCACAAGACTTCACAACATCCCAAACTTCCTCCTCAGAAAACTCTTGCTCTAAGAACTGATTCTGCTCCAAAGAAATTCTGGGAAAATCCAGTTTCAAATCATCAATTTCTAACGTAGTTCGTTCATTATAAATCTTAAAAAAATACTCTTTAACCATGGCCTTAATTGCAGTTGGATCTTCAACTGTTACCCCTCTGAAATTTAGAGCAAGCAGAGCATTCCTTTTGTTCCTAACTGTAGCACAGGTATGGAAGTATTTAGTATTACGATCCCCATCTTCAATCCATTTAGATCTCGAGTATTGAAACCAAATCTGCTCCTGAATCTTGTGAAGCTTCCACAATTCTGCTCTATAATTTTTCAACTCTGTTAATACCTCACTGTCGACAACACTTTGCTTCTGTTGAATATCATCCTCTATCAACGAAATTTTCTTCTCTAACTCAGAAATCAAGGCTCCTGGATACTTATCTCTGTTTCCAGACCACTTCTTAATTGCATGTTTGGTGTTCCTCATCAGACTAAAAACGCCTGCATTCTTCTGGCTATTCTTACCACTCTGAATAGAAGAAACAACCAGATCCTCAAAACCCTCCTCATCCATCAAATAATTGAATAATCTAAACGGTTTTCTACCCCAGTCCACTCCTTTATTCTCCAAAACTATAGCATTATGATATGACAAAGGTCTTGGTAGAAAAGACTGCAAAATGCCCGGAAGCAACTCTAGAAAGTGACAATCAACCAAAAAAACGATCCAATCTTACAAAAGTGAGATTCTCTTGGTTATTACACCAAGTGAACCTACCCCCATTCATAGGGAGATCAATTAAGGCCGTATGAAGAATGAACTCATTAAAGATCTCCATTGAACTCCTACTTTGACCCCTGCCCATTTTCTCATCTTCTTGTAAATAGACATTGAAATCCCCTCCCACACAAACGGGATAATTCTGTCCACTAAGAAAACTGCTTAATTCTTAAAAAAAACCAGATTTCTCCTCCTCCACTACTGGACCGTAAACATTGATGAAACCACACCTGGAATTATTATTCCGAAATTTACCAAAAGTAGCTATAAATCTCCTGCTAATAAACTGACTCTCCAACTCAAAAACATTGTCATCCCAACAGCACAACAGGCCCTCCGCTGATCCAACTGAAGGAAATTCCAAAACTCCTTTTAGCTTATTAATTCCACTTCTCCTAAAAAAAGACCTTCCAAATTTCTCAGTCTTAGTTTCTTGTAGCCAAAGAAAAGTAGGATTAAAGCTAGTGACTAAATTCTGAACAACCCTCTTTTTTTCGTTTTCCCCCAAGCCCTTAACATTCCATGAACATATTACTAACTTTGTCATCTTCATAAAAGGAAATAGGTACAAACACAACCCTTAATCAACCAAACCTTTATTAACCCCATTCACTCCTTTCTCTAAAGCTATGATTTTTTCCAAAAAGGCTTCTCTCCCTTCCTTAAAGACACACCCAAAAGCTTGCTAACCTCCCAAGTTTCTACTGCTTCTTTCAATAGAATCGAAAAAGCTGAGGAGGATGCTGTATCAATGCTCACCTGGTCAAGGGCTTCTCGATACAGGATCCTTTTAGTTCTTCTCTTCCTTCTAATCAACAAACCAGATTTGGACCTTAAGCATTTGCCTTCTGAAAAGTAACCTTCAATCTCCCTCTCTACGCTCCCACCCCCAGATCCATTATCAAGGCGAGGAATAAGACTCCCATCATCAATGTGCCCTGCTGATAAACAAAGCTGATTTTTAGTACTGGAATCCACATCCAGCTTCCTCTGCTTAACTATGGTACCACTTGTTTCAGACGAGATGTTCAACAAATCCCCATACCAGTATCTTCTTTCCCTCGACCTGCTGTATACCCTTTTGCAACTGCTCAAACTTCTAGTTTCCAGCACATTACTATCTGTTGTGAACTTTCTTCTAGAGCGATGTAACTGCCTCCCCCTTGAGTAGAATCCTAAATTAGTTGAAACCAATTCAACCGGCCTTAAGTTTTCTTCTTTGGGCTCTATTTCTGCACTAACTGGCTTCTCTACAATTGGGCTCGTCTCCAATACATTAAACACTTCCCTGTTTTTTCCTGGTAAATGAAGGTTTTCAACCAATTCCCCAAACTTATTAATTGTAAATGCTGGCCCAGAAATGAAACCCGAAAAGTCTTTTGACCCAGACTGCCCAGAGTCTTCAGAATGGGCCTGAGATCCATCAGCCGAATAATTTTGAATTCTAATCCCCAAACCTGCATACTCACCAACTTTAAAATTCCCAACAGACATTTAATATCTTTCCTATCTAAGGAAAGTCTTGCTAGCTGTCTGTCCTCACTAGCTCCTCCAGAAACACGAAACACTCCCTGGTCAATCCAATTGTCCACTGACAGACGATTTTTCCCTGCTGCACAAGTCTCACCTTCCCCATGATCTGACAACAATCTGTCTTCATCCTTCTCAGACATACTCTCTTCAAAAAATGTCTCACCGGAATCCTCCACCGAAAAATTACTGAAAAACGAATTTGAATACTCACTAGCTGATCCAATCTTGATACTTACTTTGAATGATCTTCCATACGATCCAAGAGTAATCACCTCTGGAACATCAAAGGGACTTGCCACCTTCAATAAAATTCTTGCCATTGTGAGGTCTTCTCTTTTCCTTGTACTATCATGAATATCTACCACACTGCCCCATCTACCAGCCAACTTCTCGAAGAAAGATTCATTCTAGCATAACAAAGGAACCCCTTTTAATTCTGCCATGCAGAAGGCCATTGGGACCCTGGTTTCATTCAGTAAAGGTTCCACTCGCTCAAACCACTGTTTTAAAACCTCTTCCTTGTTGCTCCATAACTCCAATATCTCCTAATGAGATTTAAGAACTATCACACAAGAATTCCAGACATAGCCCCATCTAGCAATTTGAACATCATAGCCTTCTTTTAATAAAGCATTCCGAATGAACTCAACTTGAAAAGAGTATTTGATAATCCCTGTTAATGACCTCTTCACCCAGTTGGCATTTTCTGATGGAATATGCATCTCAAATATATTTTTCGTGACATTCCTCCTCTGGATATCCTCAGACAATAGATCATTGTTCCCCCTTCTATTCCCATTTGACAACAGAACATCCCTATAAGTTTTGTCGTCCCTTCTGCTTCTATTAATATTTTCTCTTTCTCTTGATTTTGAAGATTCTGCATTAATCTGACCAGCAACCTTGTTTGAAGAAGAAAGCACCACCCCTGACCTTGAACGTTCATCCTTAAATCTGGCAGGACTAACTGAAATCTTCCTTCCATCAATCACAACCCCATTAAACTCATCAACAGCCCTCTTCAGATCTTCCTCCCTCTTAAAATGAACAAAAGCAAAGGTGGAAAATCTGTATTTTGGATTTCTAATTTGGTTGGGAATAAAAACTCTTATAACATGACCATGGACTAAGAATAAATCCCTAAGCGTACGACGGGAAACCCTCCTACTTAGATTGTCGATAAACGCCGACCAACACTCATCAGGAACCGACTTTCCTTTCAAATTCTCTCTCTCTACGTTTCTCTCTCTCTCACTCATCATGGCACTTTGCATTTGATAAGTTTATTAAACACGTCATCTCATCCCTGATAGAATGATTTTGCCTAAATGGTTGTTAAATCATTACTCATTTCATTCAACCCAACTCAAATAGAAAGGTTGTTATATCTAGAGGTGTACTCTTTCACCTACAATCCTTTTTGCCTGAATGAGTGGAACTTCTTATATAACTCCACTGCATAATCAACGGGTAGGAATTGTTTATGCAATTTTGCCTTCATGTGTTTCCATATGGTAATTTTTGGCTTATCTTGGTGTGCATGTTCTTCATCTCTTGTCTACCATTGAAATGCAATGTCTTTCAATTTTGGTTTCACAAACAACACTTTCCTAGCCTTTACCATAGGTTTCCACTCAAAATAATTGTTCAAACTAGCTTTCCAATCCGAATAATCTTTTTCATGCATCTTATTGTGAAGTAACGATTAATTTGTCTCTTGTGCCAACCGCTACTCCAGTTCACCTCTTGTTGCTTGATTTATGGGTTCAACATCATGAAAGGTTACGGGTTCAACATCAAGAAAGGGGTTTACTTCATCTCATATATCAGATTCCTCTGTTTGACTACCTTTCGATATTTCAAACTGATTGTGGACACCTTACGGAATCTCCATTCGAGCTTTCACTAGATCTATTGCGGCCTATCATGAATTGCATGCGATAATTCCTCTGTGGCGCTTCGAATTGCAGCCAAATCCGTCTTTTGACCTTGATTTCCTCTAGGGCGGCCTCTACCGTGTCAAATCATGGCTTCAAGGCGAATCTTACTTTAAACCCTAGGTCTAATGAGGCTCTGATTACCCATATTGATGTAGGTAAGAAGAAAAATATCAATAATGAAAAGAAATAAGGTTGAACATACGAGTAGGAAAGATGTAACTAAAAAAATAGGGTTTTAAATGAAACCTTTAGTTTTGTTTTAATTCAAAGAAATAATAATGATAAGTTGTGGTCATAATATTTGTACAGCTTATTTATACTAGAGTTACAAACATAATTTAATCTTAGACTTAGAAATAAAATATAAAGGAAACTTATAATCCTAGCAATCCAAAATATCTCTAATATTTAGTAAAACTAAAATAAATGAATACTATAATATTGTAAGCTTCTGCATCAGTTTACGCTTTTACTTAAACCCCCAGATGGATGCATAAATATTTTTTTTAATTTGATGCAGGTAACACATGTTGCTACCCAATATGGTCAGACTACCTTTCTTTATCATATTGTTTGTAAATGGAATGCTGACCCTGATGTTCCTGATTATAGTGGGAGAAGTCCTTTGCACTGGTATGTAAGAATTTCATTTACCTTACTGTTATTCACTTGAATGGTCCAATATAAGTCTGCATTTTGTATTTTCTTATTTGTGAGGTTATAGCATTAGCTTCACATTTTTACCTTCAATTATCTGCCACTTCAAATTATTTTAGAACCAAATGATAATTTATTTATTTTTAGTAAAAAAATTGTCTGTTGCACATTCTGGTACCACTACTTTTGGAAGGAAACCCCATATTTCTGATAGTTTATTCGCATTCTTTTTAGTGAAAATGTTTTAAGATTTGTGTTAGTTTTTTTTCTGTGAAATCTCTTGTTGAGACCCTTACATTCAACTAGTTTGCTTAAATATTGTAATTATTTTATTCATTTGTTTCATAAAAATTGCTTGATTGTAAAATGAAGTTTATAAGAATCAGACCTGTTATGTTTATTCTAAATTCCTTGCAATGTGGATAATACTAGGGCCGCTTACAAAGGTTTTGCTGATTGCATACGTCTTCTTTTATTTCTCGACGCTGATAGAAGGCGTCAAGACAAAGAGGGTAATTTTCTTTTCTTAGATTTAAAGCGTCATTTCTAGGGAGTTTCATCTGGTTCATCTAGTATATACAATATTTACTGTGAAATGTTTAATTGCATGCATAATTTTGCTTGTCTAACCATGTTTCATCTTTTACATCAGGATGCACTCCTCTCCATTGGGCGGCTATTAAGGGTAATCTAGAAGCTTGCACAGTCTTAGTACAGGCTGGCAAGATGGAGGACTTGATGGTCACTGATAATTCTGGACTTACACCTGCACAACTTGCTTCTGAAAAAAACCACAGACAAGTTGCTTTTTTCCTTGTAGGTTCAATGGCATTTAACTTGGTTAATGATTATTCTTTGGTGAACAATTTTTTATATATATTTATTTGTTTTTGTTTTCATTATTATACAGTTCAAGCTCTTTATTTTAGAGATAACCGATGAATGCCTTAGGCTAAATAAAAAATGTTTTTTGCTTCCTATTCTGTCCTGCTTTAAGATTGTTAACTACTGATAAGAATACAAATAAAAAGCACGTGGATTCAAACATTAAATAAAAGGTTAAAAATGTATTTTTAATTTATTGGAAACATATTGAAATGGTTAAACCCTGATGTATTTGCAAATCAAATTACTTTTCCCTATGCTTATGCTGCATTCAAGTCTATGAACAAGGTTTTTTTTTTAAAAATAACTGGTATTTTTGTTGTTGGATAGACCAACCTTTTATCTTTTATAAATTCAGTAATGTCTCAAAATTTGTGAATTTACTATGAGAAATATTTAGGATAACAGTATAATTGATTTTTACTTGTCTAGTTAGTTTCTGCTTAGTAGCCGGAAATTTTTCATAAGTGTCATATTTGTCTCCTAGCTTTTATTCTATTTTAATGGTTAAGATGGTGTAATATTCTAATTACAACATCAGCTGAGTTATCTCCCCTGCTATTTATGCACCTGTTTCTGCAGGGTAATGCTAGAAGGCTGCTTGAAAAGAGATGTGATAGGAACAGCCGTCTTGGACGTCTTTCAAAATTAAGCCTTGCACCGGTTCTTTGGTTCATGATCTTGGTAATGCTGGTGACTTATACTCTATCTGTCATAACGGGTGTGTCTCTTGATCTCTTCCTGAAAGTTAATTGTGTGATACCCTCGAGAATTACCATACCTGTCTCTTTATTATCAATTTATTTGCATATTCTTTGCTGCAGCGTCAAATCTGCCAAGGCTGACAGCTGGTTTTGGCCTTCTAGCATGGATGGGTGTTTTCCTATCATCTGCTGGTTTTGTTTTGTTTTATAGGTGTAGCAGGTATACATTTCGACATGGATTTATTATTATTGTTGTTATTATTATTCAGAAAGTCGGTTAGGTCTGTGCCTCTGAATACGTCTGTATGGCCAAGCCAAGCTGTCTATTTATCAAGTTTGTTAGTCCCATTTTCCCCTTTTGGGAAAATTCAAGAGTATAGTAGCTATTAACAATTTTTTTTTTGGAATCATAATGAACGGATTTTCTTTAACATTTGATTAGTTTCCTTTTCTGTTTGCAGAAACAATTTTAAGGACGGAAATATGGCTTTGATACCTTTAATGTTTGTTTTTTCTTGCGATAGTTTCAACTATCTAGCAAATAGATCATTGATGTTTTCTCATGTTCATTTATGTTAGAAGGTGGGGAATCTTCTCTTGAAGGAGTTGGAAAGGGGTGATTTACAGTGGTAGTGAGTTATTGTAGTCTTCAGGAGAGAGCATACTGAAATGTACTCAAATATTTACAATGACAGTGTCTATGAATCTTTAACTTAATACAAGATACATTATTAAAATTGAAGTATATTTTGTCATTGTTTTTTTGTTTTCCAGTTCAAAACGGGTAGTTCTCTGTATGAGAATCAGGCTGATGTATATCATCCCTAGTTGTGCTCTTGGCAGGATCTATACTTCTGTTGCATGTATTTGCTAGTAATAAGATCTGTTGAAGAGTGTACTTATCTATATCCTTTTCAAATTTCTGTGCAGCAAGGATCCAGGTTATATCAAGATGAATGCTCTTGATCCTCAAAATATGAAAGACAACGTGCGTTGTTTTTCCTTATAAAGCCTAACTGATTTTTGTTTGATTTGTCTTAGTTTTCCTGAAGTACTATTGCCGTTGATCCCTTATTTTTCCCCCCTTCAAATTGCTATATTGTATCTTTCTTTTAAATGATTGGTGTAGTTGCTCACCATATAGCATATGTATCATGTATGTTCTGCCAGGAACTCTTATTGAAGATTGAAATAAATAATCCTATTTTGCTAGCTGGAAATTGGTCTCAGCTTTGTGCAACATGCAAGGTGCTCACCCAATCTAGCTGATATTGCATATATGTTATTTTACAATTTGTTTATTCTAATTGTTTTTCCAATTTGTTTTATAACATCAGATCGTCAGGCCTCTTCGTGCAAAACACTGCTCCACTTGTGATCGCTGTGTTGAACAATTTGACCATCATTGCCCTTGGGTATCAAATTGTATTGGCAAGGTGCTTTGTTACTGACGGGTTAAATGTTTTTTCTTTTCTTTTTATATAACTATTTAAATGTTTCATTTGTTACATTACATGTTTATAATCATGTACTCTGATTATACAATCAAATTAAGGGATTTGAATGCTTTTATACATGACTTTGCTTTTTGAAAATATAGACAAATTTGGGTGATGTGTCATTGCTTGTTGGTTACAGTTATGTTTATAGGTCAATTTCCTGTGGAAAGAAAATAATATAGAATTATTTGATGAGTAGGTTTGGTAATCTGTTGATGAACTAAATGCGGATCTTTCCTTGCAGAGAAACAAATGGGATTTTTTTCTTTTCCTTGTTTTAGAAGTTTCAGCAATGTTGATTACTGGTGGAGTGGCTATTACAAGTATGTGGTTTAATCTGTTCTAAGTTCAAACTATATTCCAATGTTAGCAAACCTTTGCACCCTGAATGTCCTGCAAATGTGTTTCGTAATGTACAGGAATCGTAACAGATCCTCTGGCTCCTCCTCAATTTTTTCCATGGGTTAACCATGCTTGTACTCATCACATCGGTGCTATATCATTTTTGATGGTGGAATTTTTCCTTTTCTTTGGTGTGGCAGCTTTAACTGTTGTACAAGCTTCTCAGGTATGACTTTAGATTTTGTGATCTGAAGTTGTATTTGTTTTTTTCGGGTCACTTTTTTATAGTTGTGACCCAAGCCATAACAGAAAATTTTGTGTGCTTCACCAATGCACTTACCCTCTTGGCTACTTTGATGAACTGCTGAGTTTTTGCGGATAAATTTGTCGCCCTAAAACAGATTAGGGCTGGTGATTTCATAAGTGCAAGTTCCAGCTACATCATCATATATCTTAGTCTCTGTTGTAGGAGTTTATTAGTGATAACTTGCATTGTAACACTTGAGGTATTGTTTAAATTGATTTACTTTCTCCATGTTAACCATATGAATTTAACCACCACCACTTATTATTACTGAATGATAGTTACAATCAAGGAACCATTAGCCAATGATAAATCTCAACCATCTGCAGTTAAGGTCTAGCCTTCATGTGATATTTTTCTTGACAACTTTTTTTGGGACTTGATCCGGACTTCTGTCTTTACCCCGGATTTGCACAGTTGTTAATGGTGCTTATGGTAGCACCTGGAAGGGTGCTTATGGTTAATGTTTGCACATATAACCCATGCATGGAACATGAATGATTTCAGAAACTTGAAGTACCAGTTTTTGGTCGGATACTCATTTCTTTCTTTTCTTGCTACAGATAGCTCGCAATATAACAACAAATGAAATGGCGAATGTAATGCGTTATAGCTACCTCAGGGGTGCTACTGGTCGGTTTAGAAACCCGTATGATCACGGATGCCGTAAGAACTGCTCAGATTTCCTGATCAATGGCTACAGTGAAGATGTGCAGATTAGTGAGGAACCAGCACAATCTGAAGGTATTGGGATGGTACAGATGGGGAGGGATTTGAGCTTGGAAAATGGTGATACACAAATTCCGGCGAATGGAAACGACCATATTGCTATTAATGTGAACTCTAGTGATGCCAATGCACATCATCACGGACACAGCCACAGCCACAACCACAACCACATTAAGGGCCACGACAATGTTCATTCTTCTCAGTGCAACCATAGTAAGCCTAGCAGCAGTCCAAAAAATGAGAGTATGCCATTGGGGTTGGGAATTGGACTTGGACTTGGACTTGGACTTGGACGTAGCCGTTCATTGGCATCATGATATTCATATATTGCCCCGTACAAGTAACACTGACATGCATTGTATTATTAGTATACGTCCTTAAGAGCTCAGCATTTTTTTTATCGAGTGGCTGTTCCTTTAATTATTTGCTTATTAATTAATTTATTTTTGTCTGATTTCCATCGTTTTTAGTAAGTTTCATGCTGGAAAGAAGGAATCTGTAATCAATTGGGGGATTAAATAAATTCAAGGTTTTCCAAATGGCAGGCAATTGGTAGAAATAGAGATCGCATTCTCATCAATGAAAAAGAAAATCTCAATTTTCATCTTATTAAGTCGTTAAAATATAGATGGTCATTTATTTATTATTCTCTCCATTCTACTAAATGTATCTTTTCAAAGTCAAAAGTTTTAAATTTTGATCATGATTATTTTAAATAATTAAATTTTATAAAATATATATTTAAAAACTATTTGATTTAAGATTTTTTAAAAAATATATATTTTTTAATAATAAATTTTAAAAAATAACGAGTCATTGTTAAAAAAATTGGATAAAAGAAGTTAACAATAGATAAATTTAATAAGACAAAGAGAGTACTTAATTAAGCTTTTGCTGAATGACCTGAAACGTAAGTAACTTATACCAAAGAAAAGGCTAAAGAAATTTTTTTCAATATATTATAGGTGAAGTTTGAAATTTTCGTTGGATTTATATTGAACATGTTTCTTGGTGCAAAAGCTATCAGTATCCTTTATTAATGATCGAGATAGTGTTTTTTTATCTGAACCATAATGTTTGCAAATAGAGTAAATTGGATTGAATGAGTGAGAGGATTGTCCCAATAATAGTATTCTACAAAATTCGATTTGAATTTTAGTCGATCAATAGATTAATTGTCCCTTGTTCCCATAGGTTGGAAGCAGCTTCCGTAAGAAATCTCTGAATTATGAAATGCCCCCCATGAGACTCAATCCTACGACTTTAAGGTTAAGTACCTTGTGCTCTACCAACTGAGCTGGATGGCAAATGTTAGCTATTAATTCAAAAGAAAGTAAACAAAGTCATAAAATGTTGGTATCATGACATCAAATCATTAAAATTATTTTAAATTAAATTAATAATTAAATTTCTGTTTTAAATCAAAAATTATTATAAAATAATATTTTATAGTACAAAATAGATGAAAAAGGGTGTGATGATATGTTTCTTTAATTAAAATTCAATTCTAAATAAGATTAAAGTCCTTCAAATTTTGAAACATATACAAAAAAAATAGTGGTGAACAGTATGTATATCATTAGTGATATATATCAGTACATATTATTTATGATAGTCATAGACTTATATCTGAAGATTATATTTTTAATGATAATTTTATATTTTATAAATTAAATATACTCTTAAATAATAATTGTTTTAGGTATGCATAGTAATAGACACCCATCCAAATTTAACAAGTAAAATAAGACGGAAGACAATAATGGTGGGTACGTATATGATATGAGTTGAAATTCTAAAATAGAAATTGTTAATATATGGTAAAAAATAATATACACTGATTATAATTAAAAATTTTGTTAAAAGCGTAATATTTTAAGTTAGACTGAATAATTTTTTAAGTTAAATAGATTATAACAAAAAATCTACATTTTCGTAACATTTTCAATTATATATCTTAAATTCGAATAATATAATCTTTGGATGGTGAAAAAAATATTATAAATTTTATAATTTTTGAATTAAATACTAGAATTATCTTTAAACTGAGCCGTCATACAACGGAATTATATGAGTAGCTTGCAATAAAGAAAACAATAATTTTGTTTTGTGCCGCCCACCGAGCCAAAAACGGTCCAGCCAAATGATAAAAGCAGAAGACAAAGTGGACCCACAATTCTGTAATCTTATACATCACCACATGTCCCAATCGATCGAAGGATTGGCCACGTGTCAACCATCAGACGGCTTCAAAATCTCCACACTCCCACCTCACTTCTACTTGTTTCGTCCCCTGTTTTCTTGCTCTTTCAGTTTCACATAGGATGGCAAAAAAAAAAATAACCTCGTCGGAAAAAATTGAATTAAACAGATTGGGTTTGGGATGATAAACGAGGACGAAAACGGAGAAAATCGAATTTTTTGAAACGGGACAGATACGAGTTTAGTAATCTCCATCTCAATTATTTAAATATTCAGTTTGATATCCGATCCGATAAATATTAAAAATAATTATATATATATATAATATTAATAAATTTAATTTAAATTAAAAAAAAATATAAAGGAGATTAGGATTTAAGAGAATTCATCTTGACCAACTCGTCACTTTCATTACGGTTGCTCTCAAGTCTTGTTTCGCCGATCTTCACCTCCCCTGTTACGCTGTTGGTGACTTCACTTCGCCGGCCGATCTTCCTTTCCCTCGCCACTTCGCCGACCGATCTTCCCCTTCCCTAGTAAACGGTTATTTAAATAACCGTTTATGCTAAACGGGATATCCATTTCCTCATAATTTTCTCTAATTACCCGATGAGATCCCGTTTAAATTTTCGTGATTTTTTAAGTAAGATGATTACAGGTTTATTAAACGAAGACGGAGACGGAAACCAATCCCCGACTCGAAACCGTCTCGCACTTCTTCCTCTTCATTTCCACAAGTGATTTCCCCTTTTCCATCCCTGACTCTCTTCATTTGTTTATTGTATCTCTGTTTTTTAAGGTATTTCTCCTTCTACTAATCTCTCTGTTCAAATATGATCTTTATTTTATATAGGACGAACATAATTTTATGTAGGGACATACTTTTAAAAGTGAAAATATATTATCAATAAAAAAATTTAATTATATGAAAATTTGAAATTTTATGAGACAATTGTTTCTATTAGCCTCGCTCGGTCCATCGATGTTCGATGCTGTGATTTTAATTTCTTAGAATCTACCCCCGATCTTTGTTTGATTCCTTAGGAAAAAAGTGATAATCTAAGTTATTTTATTTTCTAAAAACACCGTGATTCAGTTATCCTTAACGATTTTTGTTTCTTGAGGAATCCTTTTTTTATTTATTAACGTATTACGCTGATCAACTTAATTTTTACATGCCGTTGTTGTTGATGATAGAGTGGACATGTAAATGTAGTGTAAAATGTAAAATCACTTTGTGATGATCGTTTCAATATATATATGAGGGGGAGAGGGAGGGGGAGCGAGTGGGGAGAGAGAGAAAGAGAGAGAGTTATTTTTTTATGGTTTAATGAGAGAAGTTTATGCGTTATCCTTTACATGAGGTTTTGAATGTTTCTTATTGGGGTTTTCAAGTTATGAATGTTGGCTGTTTTTGGCATGCAAGTTATGAATGTTGCTTTCATGTGCTATTGTTTGATTTTGATGAATCTATGATGGTTTGTGTTTTTACCTAACGGAATTTTTAGAAGCCAATGGAAGTTTTGGCATTCACGCTGCTTGGGACGAGTACTGCTATCCTTTAATTTATATATAATAAATGCTACGTTACCCTAGTGAGAGAATGATAGTTGATGACTTTTAGTTAACGTTTTGGTTTTGCATTTTAGTTCAGTTTTAAAAGCCGACTCTGTAATGCTGTTGTTTTTTGTCCAGATGTGTTGGAAGGTTAAGCAGTATTTAGACTTCAGAGTTCGGATCATGTTTGATGGTTCTAAAATGGGGAGTAAATTGGTTTTTCTTCTTCTTTCATGACAATTATTGATAATTTATTAGACTATTAGTCTAATGGGGGGAGTGTGTTCAAGGAAGAGAGACCAACAGGTCGTTGAAGATGGAATGAGAAGAGGAGTGTCTGGAAGGTATGGTAAAAGTGGTAGTTCAAAGTGGCTTCTAACCTCTTTTTTGCGACCCAAGGCAGTACATCAGCCTGGAGTGGTCATTTGTCCATCCCTCATGGAATTATGCATTGATAAAATATGCAAAGTATGTCTATCACATTTATATTTGGCATGAGAATTCTGGTTTTTTCTTTCTCCTCTCTCTTAAATTGTATACTTTTTCTATCACAGGACATCAACCAATTTAGTTCTTTTACAATGCTGCCAAAGGATATAAGTCAACAAATTTTCGACAAGTTGGTTTTATCCCATCTCCTTACTGATGTTATACTTCAAAAGTTTCGTGATTGTGCTCTAGAGGTAAATTTTCCCTGGCTGGTTTAAAAATGGACCACCTTTAAATTTTTTTATAAGAATTTCAGGTCTCGTTAAAAAAACCCCTTCTTGATTTATGGAGCTAGTAGGGCAGCTTCTTAATCAGCGGAAAGAAAAAAAGAGTGCCTTAGGATTTTATTGAACATAAGAAATTACATAAGATACAACCTGGTAAATACCCCTAACAGAAACAGATAAACAGGAAACAACTCTAAACCACCCATAAACAGCAACACTAGTTCAGCCAATACCTTCTTTAGCTAAGACATCAGCCTCTAAAATGGCTGTCCTATTAACCCATCAAACAACACCACCTAATGCAATAAAAACCAACATTTACAACCAAAAACTAAAATAAACGCCTCTGAATACAGCTATCGAGCAATTAAGATCCAATTGAAGGAACAAGTTATAATGAAATAAACGCCTCTGAATACAGCTATCGACCACCTTTAAATTCATTTTTTCCTTTAATTACTGTCTTCCTAGAGAATGGTATTTACCTGGTTTTCAACTTGTGTTGGCAGGATGTTTGGTTGGGTGAATATCCTGGAGTACAGGATTGTTGGATGGATGTCATCTCTTCGCAAGGGACATCATTACTTTCTGTTGATCTTTCTGGTTCTGATGTGACAGATACCGGCTTGGGTCTCCTAAAAGAGTGCTTGAGTCTCCAAGCCTTAACTTTTAACAATTGTGAAAATATTTCAGAAATTGGACTGAAGCATATTAGTGGTAATTTTCTATTTCTTTCTTTATATTGATGTTACCATAGGGCAGTTCCTGGCATTTTGTTATATTATACCTTGACATAGTACTTATAAGGAATTACAAATCTTCTGTAAGTAAATGTCAACTGTTTTTCTCTTTTCATTTAGTCTGTAGTGTTTCTATAAAAAAAATAGTCTTTAGTGGATCAGTTATACTGAAAAGTTGGGGGTACTTTCTTTTTTCAAGCTTTTGTTTTTGGTATTCCGTGCTGGTTCTTATTTAATAAATTCATATTTCTTGGGAAAAAAAGGAAAAGGCCTTAAGTAAAAAGATGGCATGTTTCGAAACCGTCAACTTTAAGAATGAAGTATCTATTAAATGTCTTAACATTAGAAGAACTTCTATAGAACTGTCAAGTGACCCTTGTTACAGATATGTTATTTCTATATAAGCTATATTATGACTGTCATAATCAAATTTTATATAGTGGTGCTTTCTGTGATTAGGATATCAATTATTTATTTCTTTGGATTGGTTTCTTATTTGACATTATTTCTGTGCCGGTCTTATGCATTATGTCCCTTGACTTTTTAGGTCTAACGAATTTGACATCCTTGAGCTTTAAAAAGAGTGCGGCAATTGCGGCTGAAGGGATGTGTGCTTTTTCCAACTTAATTAACTTGGAAAAGCTGGACCTGGAGAGGTGCACAGGGATTCATGGTGGATTTGTACATATTAAAGGTCTGTTTTGAATGAATCCTTATGAGACCTTAGAAAGCTTGGGTTCTATGGAACTGTAGAACTTTCACCTTCAAAAGGAACACTTTCATGTATATTTTAATTGATATTTTTACATTACGGAGAACAACCTGAGAAAATCGAAATACACCCATATGATTTATATTATATACTGGGAAGAATGAGGGATGGGCTGGCAGATAAACTAAACCAGTATCCAATCTCATGTTGCATTAAAATATGACCATTATGTACTATATGATGGAGAGTCAACTAGTTATATGAATTACAGAAGTTTTAGTTTGAGTTCCCATGTCAGCCAGTTATTGCAACATCTTTTCCAGAAATTATTTTCTCTGAAGCTGTCATTTTTATCCTTTTTTCAGGTTTACCTAAACTTGAGTCTCTTAATATCAGATGTTGTAAATGTATTACTGATTTGGACTTGGAGGCTATTTCGGGTAATTTTGGATACTTTTTCAAGCTAACTAAGAGTGGTACAATTTTCTTTTCACAACTGTGGGTCATGCTGACCTGAATGCTCATCATTGCATGCTGTTGGTTGTGTCGCTGTGTTCGCAATTATTATTTGTTAATTCTGTTTATAATCGTGTAAGATTTAGTATGTATGATTGGCAACTCCCCAACTTGCAGAAGAGCATTAGATTCTAGATTTTTTTTTTGGTTATGGCTTTATGTTTTCTTTTATTTCAGGGCTTAATAATCTGAAGGAGCTGCAGATATCAAATAGTAACATCACTAATTCTGGGCTGTCTTATTTGAGAGGTATTTACCTACCTTTCTTTTGCATGTGGACACACACTGTCCTCCATTGTGCTATATAAAAGGATAGGACTTCTCTTTGTTTATATTCATTGTTCTTGGTTTCAGTTCCTAATACATTGAATGTAACATGATTAATACATCTTACCTTTTAGGTCATAGTCTTCAGGGTCTCCTAGTGATGGCATCTTAATCTTCTTTCCCGTACTAATAATCTATTATCATTATAAGACCAGATGACCTAAAGAATTAAACATATTATGTTATGTACTAACATTACTTTCCATGGCAGGTTTGAACAAACTTAATATGTTGAATCTGGAGGGATGTAACGTTACTGCTGCATGCTTGGATTCCATCTCAGGTATGTTCTCATTACTTACCTCCACTGATAATATACAGTACATTTTGTAGCTGTTATACATTGAACATGGATGTGCCTTCAGATATAGTGACATGTATTTCATGGGGGAAACCAGTAGGTGGACGTAATGTCTTAGAGTTGTGAGATAGGTGGATAAGGATAAACTCTCTATCATTATGCATAGAAGATCAAACTTCATCATATCACAACAAACAATGAGTTGTTAACAAGTCCATGGAGTTTGAGCAATTACCGAATTTCCTGGAATTATAATAATTTCATGTGACATGCAATCATCTCCTAAGCTTCTTCCCTGTGAAGGGATTGGGATTGTAATGTTATTCAACTAGATACCAGAGAACATATCATGTTCGGTTAATACTAAAAATTATTTATTCTATGTGCAGCTCTTATTGCTTTGGCATACTCAAATCTTGGAAGATGTGGCCTAACAGATGATGGATGCGACAAGTTTTCTGGTGATTTGTGTTTGAATTCTTTTAATCCTTTGATTCTTGAACCATTGTGTAGAACTACTACATTGCTAAGTATAGTTGGAATGTTTACAGTATTTACTTCCATTTGCAGGACTTAAGAATTTGAAGGTATTGAACCTGGCGTTTAACAATATAACAGATGCATGCTTAGTGCACCTAAAAGGTTCTCTCTCTATCTCTTTCCCACTTGCCACTCTGTTGGGGTCCTTTTGTTCAACTTGTATTGTCAGCGGACCATTTGCATTCTTTCTCTTTTTTGCCTTGAGCAACCATTAGAGGTTGTGTGAGTTAATGAAATTTTCTAGGTTGTCCCATTGAAATGCACTGTGACTTTCCATAAAATATGGCGATTGAGACTTTTCTATTGTTAAAGTTGGTTGCTGTTGATCACCCAGCCCATTTTGGTAAAACTATATTATGAAACTGTAATGATGGTGTTTGAAAATTGTATCTTATGCTTTTGATTTTGAAAATCACTATGCCATTGACTTGAGATCCCTAGATAATAGTTAATAATAGTGGACCTTCATTTAAAGATAGTTCTTTGAAAGCTTCGTTGTTAAAGTTAAAAAAATCTGAAAATAAGTTCTAACTGATTTCTGGTTCATATTATGTATGTGGTTTTGGTGACTTTGAAGCGGTATTAAGTTTGTTGATCTGGTATATATTTTCTGTCCAGGATTAACAAATTTGGAGAGCCTGAATTTAGATTCATGTAAAGTTGGGGATGAAGGTCTTGCTCATTTGACAGGTTTACATATCATGTTTCATTTCACACTAGTTGAACCATTGGAGGATCTCCCTTTGCTTTGAAGATTTTCAAGATCGAGTTTTATATTTTGATTTTATTTTCAGGCGTGTCATTCCTCAAACGTCTAGAGTTGTCCGACACTGAAGTTGGAAGCAATGGGCTACGGCACCTCTCTGGTTAACAATCTCTCTCTTATCATCTTGCACCTCTGTGACATTACTGGTTCTGAATTCTTGATATTAGCCACTAATATCATTTGAGTTCAGTGATACATATTTAAACATATCTTCCCATTAGGTGTGCTCTGATAAGTAACATTGTTTGCAAGTTCCTTTAAGATGCTTTCTTAATTGTCCTGTCCTTTTTACTGAGTTAACTAGTTCCTAATGTCATGTATTGCATGTGATTTTACGTGTACCTTTTTAAAATTCATTAAATAATGTATTTTATTTCATGTAATTAATGGAAAGTAATATTATTCTGATTGTTGAACGTAATTGCAATATATTTAACTATTTTAATAATTAAAATATGACAACAATAAAATACATCAAAGCGTAACTAAATTTTGAATGAAAATAACTGTGAAATTCGTTTTTTTTTATCAAATTTTCTGGTTACTAATTGAATGAAAATGCCTAAATGTTGAATGCTAAACATCTATTTTATATGGTCAATTTTATATTATTAGAATATCTGTAAAAGTATAACTCCAAATTGAATAATTTAAATTATAGTGAAAGTGTAATCTAAATATGGATACAAAGTGTAACTTCTGCTTTAATATTCAAAATTTAATAATAAAAGTAAAAATTCTAAAGTCAATGTTATAATAAATAATAAAGGGTATTATTTTTTCAGTTGAAAAGTTTATCCAACAATGCATTTTCACGTGTGTGTTCTTTAACACACTTGAAATGGTTATTTTATCTGGATTTCTTTGAGGTGTATTGCTCTAGTACTATTGCCTTCTGCATATAATTTGAAGCATAAATGAAAATTTTTACCTACTTTCATTTCTTTAATCCATGCATTTGTTAATTTGTTTCTGGAAGTGCATTTGTGGCTTACCCGGTGACACTGAAAGCAGGTTGAATTTATATCAGTGGATAGAATTCTTTACAGATTTTGGGGCAATCATATCTTTGTAGTGTTTGCTTTGCGATGATACTAAAAATGACCTATTTTCTGAAATATTCAGTGCATTAGAATGTGAAATACATGACGCTGACTTGATTCTGCCTTTATTAGGTTTGACTCATCTGGAGACCTTGAATCTGTCATTCACTTTAGTGACTGATAGTGGTCTAAAGAAGTTGTCTGGATTGACGTCTCTTAAGTCACTTAATTTGGATGCTCGCCAAATTACAGATGCTGGGCTTTCAGCTTTGACAAGTTAGTATTTTCACTTTTCTTTTGTACTATTCTTATTAACTTTTTGTGTCTAAGTTCGTGGCATCCTTGTGTGCTCCTATTTATGACTTTTGGAACTGGATTTTGTATCTTTTGTTGAAGCAGAAGTCTTTTTGCTGGTTTTTATGTTGTAAATGGATGTTGAGTTTTTCTCCCCCTTGATTTTTATGTTTACTAGGATGTCTACCCCCTGTTTCTTACCTTGTACTATTACAAGATAGCCATGTTTGGAGTCATGAACTTTGCTGAGCTTTCACCAATGATCGTATCCATATATGTGAAAACATCTCCTCTTTAGATAAATAGATTTTAATAAATAATAGAAGTTCAAAGGTTTTTAAACAGATCCTTTGTTATAACTTGGAAAGAATAACCAGTGACTTAAAATTCCCATGGTTTCAATTTTTCTTTTTAGTTTAAAGATGGCATATTTCTTACACCATTTCATCTATGGCTCTGGTGTATAGTTGTGCTATTATATGGAAACCAATTCAGTAGTGTTATTCACCAGTTAGGATGTTGTATCTTTCTGTGATTCATTAAGAATGTCATACCAATTATTGCTGCACAAAGATGTCTTATTGAGTTGATATATTTTTCCAAAGCCAAGTCAAAGTGGCTCCAAATTGCTGATCTCAATCTCTTCATATTGCTCTCTTCCCATCGTGGAATGATTTAAGGATGCATATAAATCCTCACTTTTCATTTTTACTTTGCCGATGCAGGTTTGACTGGACTGGTGCATCTAGATCTCTTTGGGGCTAGAATTTCAGACGGTGGAACAAATTATTTACGATGTATGCCACAAGTATAGCCATGGCTTAAGTTGTATATACCAATGGAAAGTTGCATGATCATTGTTGCCGTTAACCTATTGTTTCCTAGATGTTCTTATTTTGCTTACTTGGAAAACTTGATTGTTCTGTTTTGCTCATTGGCTCATGAGGATTAAATATAATTTGGATATACATATATAATCGAGAGAGTTTACTGGTAACTAAGAAATATAAGTTCTGTTAGTTAATGTATTGAGGTGTCAGGTGTATATCTCCAATGGTATAGAGTTCTTATGATCTCTCAATTTCATTGTAGACTTTTCTAACAGTTCTAATGTGTTCAAATATTCTTACACCTGCCATTTACATGCTAAAACAGGCTTCAAGAACCTCCAATCGTTTAAAATATGCGGAGAGGGTTTAACTGATTCTGGTGTTAAAAATATCAAAGATCTCCGCTCCTTAACGCTACTGAACCTTTCACAAAACGGCAACCTGACAAACAAATCCTTGGAGTTGATTTCAGGTATTTTTTGCTTCTTCTTCTCTGGATTTTGTGGCGTTGTTTGGTGTTGTTCTTCTTCACCACGTTTCTAGAACAAACATATGGAAACCGATACGAGATGTGTGTATACAAAGGGAGTTGTGTCTCTATTATCTGATTATCTCATCTGCCAATAGTCCCACACTCACTCGGCATTCTGGAAGAGGATCAGTAATTTGTAGCATTTTCATTGCAGTCTAGCGCTTTACGACAAGCTGGCTTGTAAATAACTAAATATGCCTAAAGTATATAGGATGAATGGCAGGTCTGAAAATTGATTAGTTGAGAGCTGATACTGCTATTAGTGGCTACTCGAATATGAAAATATTCTAGTCGTTTGCTGTGTTCCCTGATGAAATCACTGAGCTCTTCTAATGATGGATCTTGCGTTTTGTTTTGAATGCAGAATTGGCTGCATTGGTGTCGTTAAATGTTTCGAACTCCAACATAACTAATGACGGTTTGCCTTATTTAAAGCCTCTGAAGAATTTACGATCACTATCTTTGGAGTCGTGCCAGGTAACAGCCGCTGAAATCAAGAAGCTTCAGTCAACTGCCCTCCCCAGCCTCGTCACCTTTCGACCGGAATAAAAGTCTGGGGAGGAAAACTGCAACGTATGCTGTAATTGTAGATAGCTGCGCTCGGATGGGGTTAGCTTTTCTCAACTACTAAGTAAGCGTGTGTTGAGACATGAAAAGCTGCTTTTGTAATACAAGAAAAACTAGAATCATCATCAACCTAATGCACAACTGTCTTCTAAAAGTTCTTAATAAAACTGCCAAGTTTGTAAACTCAAAAGAAACTTGGCGATTCAATCTGGCAAACATATTATAAATTACTGCAATTCAATAATGAATCCAGCATGTATTTTATACTTCTTTGAGGTTGGGGGAAACTGATGAAGGTCAGAGCAGAAACCAGCAGAAAAAAAACATGAGATTCCTGCTGCTGCTGCCTGCTTCAAGTCATACCCAAACATGTATTGATAACCAATTTCTTGAAGAAGAAGAAAAAGGGAATCACACAACTTTCAGGTTGATGTTTGATGTAGAAGACAATAGCAGAAAAAAAAACCCTGCACAAGGGATGATCCTATGTTATTCATGGAAATAATTGAATACAATTTTCTGAGAATTTGGTAAGTGAGGTGAATAAACATGCAATTGATAAAATACGTTTCATTTTGAGGCATAAATGATAACACTACAAATAAGATTTTTGTTTTAAAATGAAATGTAAAGGGTGAAAATGTTTAAAAAATGAATAAAGATTAAAGTGAGTATTTAGTTCATCTTTAAGAGTTTTTCACTTTAAAATAAAACATAGGGTCAAAATACTTGAAAAAGAAAAGAAATTAAAATGAATATCTAATTAAAGGCAGTTTTTGACATTATACTTTTAGAAAATATATTTAAAGTGAAAATTCCAAGTGCATGATTTGTATTGCCGCAGATTTTGTCATTCTTGTTTTTAAGAAAGAATCAACTTACCAAACTATAATGCAGTACTGCAAATCTCAGTTCAAATAATACGAAGTTAGATATGTCTTTTGACCAACTGGTATCCTGGAAAATGCCACTCAAAAACAACATGCAACTTATGCATGCTCCAATGCATGATAAATTTTCGAAACTCGACGTCTAAGTAATGGTTCTAGTCATTCTTCCACTTTTTAGCTTCATACATCTCATTCCATGCCCGTATTATCTCGTCATTCTTAAACCCTAAGCCTGCAATTGACAAAAGATATGATCTTAAGGTTTATGCAGATGTTAGCTGATGATACAAAGTAATGAATTTCTAACTATATTTGTAACATCCGCAATACCGGGTTAGTGACCAAATTGTAAAGTTTCAGAATTTAGTGACTAAAGTATAAGAATGAAATAATTCAATGATTATTTGAATATATTATGAAGGTTATTTAGTAATTATTAAAGGAAATTAAGGGTTAAATGGTCATTTGACCAGAAAGATTTTTATATTTCTTTTTAAGGTAATATAAACGTGGGAAATTGAGAAACATCCAGAGTTCTCTTCTCCTTTCTTCTTCTTCATACGTGGGAGAGCAAGGCAAAGGTGAGAGTTTTATTAGTTGATTATTATTTGAATTTTAAGTTTGGTTTTGATTCTTTGGGTATTAAATAAGCTTAAGGAAAGCTTATATGTGATTTAAACAATAAGATAAAGGAATTATGAAGGAATATGCAATATGAGTTTTAAGATGAAATTTTGATATGATATGGTTGTTGAAGTTTTATGGATGAATTTGACTTGTCATCAATCTAATTAAGAAGTATGAAGTGTTAGAATTGGAATTAGAACACATCGAAAATTTGGTATGATTCTTGAATCTCATATGGAAGATAGGATTTTGAGGTTTAAGATGAAATAAATGAATATAGATTGGTTTAAGTATGTGTACTAGAGTTAAGAATGAAAAGGGGATGATATATGAAGTGTTTGAGAGGAAATGAAGTAATTTTCGGGTTGAAAATATGATTTCTGGGCAAGGGGAATCGGTACCCATTCAAGGGGAACCGATACCCCTTCAAACGAATAACATTTCCAGAAGGTCATTAGGGAATCGATACCCCCATAGTAGGGAACCGATTCCCCCTAAAGGAAATTGTGAATATTGGTTTAATTAGTTCGTTTAAGTTGCTAGTATCCAATTACAAGGTGTAGGTATCTAATGATTGCCTCAAAATGTATAATTATGTAGATTCAAGGCCTAAACGAGTTCCGGAATCATTGACAAGTAAGATCGATCAAGGGAAAGATAGGAGATTGGAATTGACTAGTGAGGCTAAGGTGAGTGCATATTCAATAGTATATGATGTGCGATGGGAATAAGACTTGCGATGAGTCTATTTCTTGAAGTGTTACACATGAATGCATGATTAAAGGCATGAGTTGAATATGCATGTATGTATGCTTGATTATATGGATTGATCTGTTCTTTTATGGGTTAGGTGATAAAGTATAAGTGATTACATAAGAAAGGTTATAATTATATGTGATTATCTGTATTACATTGATTGTATGTATGCATGACTAAAGATAATGACATGTTTTGTATATGCTATATGATGTATGTAAGACTTTAATATGTAATAATGGAAGAACATGAGATAAGTTATACGATAGAGTCATAAGAAATGAAATGAACATGAGAGAATAAGATAATCAAGTATAAGTTATATGATAGGGTATAAGTGATTATACGAGAAATGTTAGGAGACTCTAAGAGAATAGTATGAATTCGAAGGCATAAATAAGGATACATAAGTAATATAGGGAAGATTGATAGATTAAAGGAAACTATGGTATATGTATTATAGTGAAGAGCTACAAAGTTTTATTAAAGAGTATTTGGGAAGTCATGAGAAATGGAACTAAATAAATAGATGGTTTATGTGAGTGGAAAAGGAAAATGATATAAAATGAATGGAAATTATTTATAAGATAGCATGAGACTAATTGAACATGTAATATAAACTTTATAAAGGAGTAATTGGGTAAAATCATTATATGATACAATTATAGAGTATTACTATACAAATTATATTAAAATATGATATATGAGAATATGAGTAAGTTTATAGGATATTGATATGACATATAAGAATATTTAAATGTATGCTGATATGAAAAAGGGAATACAAAGAAATGGAGCATAAGGTAGATAATATGATATCAGTTATTATATATCTATATGATATATGTCATCAGGTAATATGAAAGGACTCTGAAAATTGATATAAGCTACGTGAAAGTGTTCTAGGTGTTTCTATATGTTATATGAAGTATATGATCTTATGTGAACAAGATATGATAAGTATGTTTACATGAATAAATGTGATTGGGTGAGAAATGATAGAAATTATATGATAACATGATATATGTGACATGTGAATTATATGGAAATGATCTACGTGTAAGTGAACTATGTGACTATGTGATAATATGAAAAGAAGCTATGTGATACGTGATATGTGAAAGTGAATTACAAGTTTATGTTAATATTTGAAATGAAATAAATGATAACGCCCATGTTATGTGTCATGAGAGCTAGGGGTATAGTTGGCATGCCAAGAGTCGAGGGTCTACGCGATCCTTCGGGACATATGTATATTCTTTGGAACATGTGTGAAGTCTTGAAAGACACATACTTGATCCCTAGTATATGTATATGATTCTTAAGGAATAATATGTGGTCCTTATGGACATTATTATATGGCACTACGGTGCAATTCTACGCGGTCCTTCGGGATATATATATATTCTGTGGAACATGTGTGAAGTCTTGAAAGACACATACTTGATCCCTAGTATATGTATATGATTCTTAAGGAATAATATGTGGTCCTTATGGACATTGTTATATGGCACTACGGTGTAATTCTACGCGGCACTTCGGTGCAATTATACGAGCTGTGGTGACAGCATTAGTGCACAACCTCTATAGACTCACATATCGATAGTTCTCACATATGTACATGGGCTAATCCAGAGATATGAATAAATATATGTTAGTGGTATGATAGATGTTATAGAAATGATATGATGTTGTGTGTATATAGTGTTTGATTGAAAAGGTTAACCATAAAAGTATGTGATTACATGATAAACTGTTAATGATGAATTATGTGTATGTATGTATTTACTGTAATTAATCTGATATGATTTTATATGATACGAATAATGCATGGAATTGGTATAACATGATAGAACAGAACATGCATGTATTGATATATGTTATAAAGTGCATTATAAATTGTTATGCCTCACTAAGTCTTCGACTTAGCGTGTGATTGTTTCACACGTAGGTTTCGAGAAGAGTAAAGAGTAATGCGGAGCAAGACATGTCAGTTTTCCTTACCAAATGTCAGATCAGAAAATATATGTACGGTTTATAGAGTGTAGTTGGCATGTAGTCTAAAGATATAAATGATATGAACTCTGATATATTTTGTAAACGTTTTGAATAATTTAAATGTTATCAAAGTTTTTAAATTACTCACTATTTTATACGAATAAATGTTTGAAAAGTCAATGTGACACTTCGGACTCGTATCCGGGTCGGATACGGGTTGGGGTGTTACAATATTACCTTCCGGTGCGATGTTATTCGAATAATGGTTCTTTACCATAACAGTTATATCTATTGGAGAAACTCCAGCACGCTCAAATTTCTCAATTGCAAGCTCCAAACATTCATGCCAGACAGGGAGCCCTAGTTTGAATTCCATGATTGAACGTTCATAAAGTATGGTACGCCATAACAGGTTTATCTGAGCACTCAAGTTGATTGCTTGCTCTGCAGCTTCATCTGTTGATATATCTTGGAATAAACCATCCGATCCCGTTTTCTTCAACTGATTTTGTTCTTTCTTCGAATCAGAAAGCTCACGCAGGCGCTGCCTTTCTAGCTCCTCGCACATCTGCATACCTCTCTCCATATTTTCCTCGGCATTGTTATAGAGGTGCAAGACCTTCTCAGAAGGCCATGTTTCCGGATCAACATTGTTTGCGATCGCGTAATGCCAATAAAGTTTTGCCTGCTCAAACTGTTGTTGCCCAAGAGCTAGATGAGCTTCATAGAAATCTGGTTTGAGTCTCAGTGCTTCCTCATATCTCTTACCAGCTTTGCTGTATTCTAAATGTGCATAATCATAGGTAGTTTTGATCTGCTCGAGTATGGATTCTCTCGAACCATCTTCGGTGACGTAGACCCTCTTCGTAGCTCGGGACAAGTGAACATTTCCCCAGTTGCACAATGCTAATGCCGTCATCTCTTGGGATTTGTCAGCTGCCATGTCAAAAAGGTCCTGGACCTTCACTTGTAACTGTGTCCAGTGCCGTATCTGGGCCTGGGCAGGGGCACCTGCCCAGAGCCCAGAATTGTTATAATGTATTATAGGGCCTCAAATATTTGAAATATTTGTTATTATGGTTTTACTTTTTTTAATATTTATTATTTTGGGCTTATTTTTTAATATTTATTATTAGGACCTATTTTCATAATTTATTTTTATAATATTTGTATAAGTGTTTAATTTTTTTCTAATATTTTTTCTAACATTTGTTATTAAAGATCTAATTTTTTTCAATACTTATTATCAGGAGTCTAATTTTTCAATATTTATTATTATGGACACACTTTTAAAATTCAATTTTTTTCTAATATTTATTTGTTGTTATGAATTTAATATTTTAATATTTTTATTGGAGGTTCAATATTTTTAATATTTGTTATTATGAAAATACTGTTAAATTTTACTTTTTTTAATATTTTTTTTTATTAGGGAGTCGTTTTTTTTCCCAATACTTACTATTATAAAGCTACCCTTAAAAATTATTTTTAACACTTATTATTATGAATAATTACTTAAATAACGATATGTAACCGCAACAATAATTGTTATGCAGACATCGTCCAAAACTGTAATATAAACAATCGTTATGTACATAATAATATATGTTATTAAAAATCCATAACTACAATACTTGCAGCGATTACAATATTATTTGTTATGTTCACAATAATGATAAACATAACACGATCGAAGACACAAATACAAATTATAATTTAAACATCTTATTAAGGCCTAACTTTTTAGTTCGTCCAGGACCACCAAAATCTAAAAAACAGACTGTGCCATGGCCTCAGAATATTGCTTTATTCCAAGTTCATGAAGATTCAAGTATGCATCTAAATCAAACCCAAGAAATCAAACCCAACATAGTTCTTGAATAGTTTAGCAAACTCAATTATCCAGTCATCGATGCAACACGAGTCTTTTCCATTTTCCATAACCTTTCTAGCCAGGGTTTCAAATCGTGTTCGCGGTTGCGTTTTCGGTTATTTCGGATTTACCGTGATTGCGGCCGTCGCGAGTAACTCGGAAGGCGGCGAAACCGCTATATCACTGTCGAAATTGCGGTCGCGGACCGTTTTTTAAAACCATGTTTCTAGCATCACCATTTTTAGCACCCTCACCTCGTTTAATCTCAACATTGTGAACTCCGTTGCGGTTAAATCTCTCGAAGAATGGATCCTGCTTGGAATCGACTTGTACAACATACAGCCTCACAGAACCCCGTGATTCTGCTGCTAGTTCAGCCAATCTCAACTCTTCATCACTGGTGATTGTGACTAAATCACCTTCTTCATCTCTGTATTTGACAAGAACAGCCCTCGAGCTAGGAAATTGATCGTGAATTACTTCCCTTAGTTGCACAAGGCTGCAATTAAGTGGCAACTGAGCCCATCTTATATCTTCACCCAAAATCAACTTCACACTCTTCTTTGGTACTTCCATTTTACTGCTGATTTTCTCCTCAACAACTTTTTTATCCTCGGCCTTCTTTTCCTCTACATTTTCATCAACCTTCTTCTCCTCAATTCGATCCACAACCTTGTCATCTTGAGCTTCACTGATCTTCTTGGTTTTCTCTTTGACAACTTTCGAAGTTTGTGATGCACTTGGTGGTTCAACACATTTATCCTCAGCCTTCTTTTCCTCTACATTTTCATCAACCTTCTTCACCTCGATTCGATCCACAACCTTGTCATCTTGAGCTTCACTGATCTTCTTCTCTTTGACAACTTTCGAAGTTCGTGATGCACTTGGTCGTTCAACATATTTATCCTCGGCCTTCTTATCTTCTACGTTTTCGTCAACCTTCACCTCAATTTGGTCCACAACCTTGTTATCTAGAGCTTCACTGATCTTCTTGTTATTGTTCTTCTTGGTTTTCTCTTTGACAACTTTTGAAGTCTGCAAAGCACTTGGCGGTTCAACGCATTCTTCAATCTCGCTGATCTTCTTCTTCATTTTGTCTTTGACAACTTTCGTAACTTTGGAAGCCATTATGAGGCTCGACGGATTCAAGATGTAACTCAACCGGTACACCTTGTTTCTCAAGTGAACTTCTTACCCTTTCTGAAATCTCTAATGCCATGGTATTACTATGCTCCATGTTAAGAACTGCATTAACATCTCTGAAAGCTAAATCCAGCTTATTCAGAGACTCGTAACACCTCGATCGCTTTACGACTGCTTTACTATACTTCGGTGTTACCTCTAGGGCCAAATTACACTCATGGATTGCCTTGGGGTACTCACTCAACCCCATCTGCATATAACATGCAGCAATATTGGTCCTAAGACGGCGTACATCTATGTGATTCTTAGGAAGTAAATTGAGGGCCTTCTCATATATCATCATTGCTCCTTCAAGGTCCCTTTTCAGAAACAGTCTGTTCCCCTCTTCCTTCAGTTCTTGACACATGGCAATGAAAACCGCCGTGTCGGAATCATACGATTTCGAACGATTGTTTTCGACTTTGTTTTGCTTCTTGTTCATTCAACCATGCTTCCCCATTGCAAACCCAGCAAAAAAGAAAATAACTTGACTCGATCTAGAAACCAACACAAACTAATCAAATGAAACAAGAAGAAGAAATCACTACCCCTGATGTTGAAATAACTTGATATACAAGTTCAACCCCAGAAGCAACCTCCCACCAAGGATGAAATTAATTCCCAAAAGACCTTAAAATACTAACTTTTGACAACTTTCACTATGAAGAAAGATTCAAAAACCAGTTCAGATACACCAGATATGAAACAAAAAGATCTTAGCCTCTTAGGCACCTAAAACCATTAAAACCCAGATTACCAAAATGGAAAATACAAAAGAGAAAATACTAAGAACTCCCAGTTCAGAGAGAAACAAAACAATCCTCAAGTTCTCAACATCAGCTAAAAAGGGAAGACCTCTCATGCACAACCAAAACTAAAGGAGGAAACTTGAAGGCAGGAGACTTATCTGGGGAAATGAATTCGAGGTGTAGGAATTTTCCTGGAAAATTCAAAAAGATAATTTTTTTAACGAGAAAATGGAATATGTGTGTGTTGCAGGGAGAGTAGGGAAGAAAAGAAAACAGATGAAATTTGTTCTTATTAGATTTTTGTTTTGTGTGTGTGTTTTTTAGAACTTCAGCTCGACTTTAATCCCATTTTCCAAGGAATTCCTTCCATGTTTCTTGTCTTTGATAAAATGGCAAAGGAAGAGATTTGTTTTGACTACTACCACCTTCATTCCTCATTACAACACCTTTCTCAGCTTCCTTAAGTTCTGCTCCTCATAATTATAAATTCTAATTTTAATTATACTCATTTAATATAAACAAATTTAAGTTATAAAATTAACGAGTATAAAATATTAACGAGTATAAAATTATCTTCGGATATGCATACCTTTGTCTAACTCATCATGTGTTAGTTCAAAATCCAAAATGTATTTTATAACGGAAAGTTGAAAGATTGATCAAAACAACTCAAAAGATATTCACGTCAAAGCGATATGAAAATATTTGAAAGATTTATGTTATATTTTCGTAAGTTATCTTCGAAAACTATCGATTCTCAAATTTTTAGAATTTTTAAATAAATAATTTTACTTACCAAAGTTTCTTATAATTTCATACTATCCGGATGCAAGCTCTCAAATCAACTATAGTATATGAAAAAATTCATTTCTAACCAGTCATATCAATCTATTAGGTCAAAATCTAAAATTTGATCACCTAATCAGAAATATATATAACTTATCAATCTACAAGTAATGGTAGTTCTTATATCAAATATCATTATACTCAGTCATTATAAATTTCATTGGCCAAGAAGAAGGGATTTTTTTTCTTATTCTTCGCCTACATTAACGACCTTCCCACCATCATTCTCACAAAACATTATCGACCATCGATTGATCCTCGACTAATCGTAATTCTTTATTTAAATTAGAAGCGATGAACTGTGAAGGTCGAACAAATTAATTTATTTCTATTAACAAATTACAACAAAGATTCTTAAAATAATAAAATTTTAATTGAATCTTTAAAGTTTGTAAACGGTAAGACGTGTGTTATTGGAAACTCAGTTCCTTTTTCCTCTTGGTTTTGTCGGAAAAGTTGGAAGAAAGATTCCCACACAAACGTGACATTCACTTTTTACTTTCTTAAATCCCAATGCCACTTTCTTTCCCAACCGTTCTAATTTATGATATTTTACTCGATACATTAATATATTCTCTCTTGATTGGATTAAATAGTTATAAAATGTGTGTACGTAATCGATAATTAAAAAAGATTACGAACAAATAATACATTATAATCACCTAGACTATTAAAAAAAGTTATTGTTATAATATTTAAGCATATATGATATATTACACGAACTAAACAATCTCAATGATTAATGAATTGTTGTTATCGCTTGAGGTATTGAGTTCGAGTACATGTTTGCAGGGGTGCATAAGCATTCATTGTCAAATGATTGTTAGTATTTCGAATAAATATTATCATATATTCACCCTAAATGATTGAAAATCTTTCGATTAAATAATTAGATTAGACCGTTGAATTAATTGTCAGTAATAAATTTTGATACCATAATTTAAATAATCTACTTATTTTTTAAAAAAATTTAAAAGTCTAAATAAAAGCTTTTAGAAATTTTGATAGATTTAATATTTTTCAAAAGAAATTAGAGGTCTAACTAAATTTTTAATACTTGAAAATTTAATAATATTTTTTAAAAATTTATGAAGAGAATTGATTAAAAATATTATTTTTAAAAAATAATAATTTTTTTTAAAAATAAATATTTTTAAACTCTTTTTTTAAAAACTAAATAATTCCGAAATCAGGGCCTTTATGGTCCGCCCCTGTAAGTGATAGTGGACAAAGGAACACGAAGCCCATCTCAGTCACATCATACCTTATCGTGACGTGGCGTGATTCCATTGCTCAATCTGCGTAGACTTGAGTCATCTTCATCTGCTGTGGCTACATCTTCTCCTTTGCAGGCACAAAACAATTCTTCAGAAAGAACCAAATATGATATTGTTTCTTAGTTTTGTAGCAGTTATATATATACTGCGCAGAAATGTCTTAGCCGATCAGATTTTCCCGTTTCAAGTGGGTAAGCCCATACTTCATATATATTCTTTCCTTTTTTTTTATGTAATTAATCTAATTATGTTTTTTTAGTTACGGGTTTTCTTTGATTCTCTTTGATTATTGCTTTCATGTGTGAAACATAGAAGTGTTGAGCTCATGAGACCTTATGATGGAACTTAAAATATCTATTACCAATGGTTTTGTTCTTTTTAGATTTATGAATATTTCCTGGATTATAAGATATGTTACTTGTTTATTGTTAATTACTGCTTGAGTGGTGAAATTAGCACCAAAGACGGAAGGAGCTTCATTAGTTTCAGGGGACGCAATATTTTATGCTAGGCGTGGCGAAAATAGATTGTCGATAGAAAATTCAAGAAAATACATAAATTATACGAGAATTTGAAATTTTGGGGACCGTCCCGCCAGCCTTCTCGATATATTCCTAATTAGTTCTATATCCGTCGGCCGTCAATGATAAGAAATGGAGTCTTTGTGGTTTTGGTATTTGATTCAATCAAGTGTTGTAATCAAATGGGGGCAACTATTTTTTGCAAATGTTTTTTAATAGAGTTACGAATAAGCAGGGGAGGAGTCAAAATATCAGCTCGAGTGGGGCAAAGTATAATTTTATACAAATCAAAGGTTAAATTGGATGTGAGCAGAGTTATGCTAAGAGCTGATTATTTTATAAAATTGGATATTATGGATCATAGCTGACATGCATGGTGAACTGCAGATAATTGGCTTATGTTCTTGTGGCTTTGTATATGTGGCTCAATGAAAGGCTATTGGAAATATAGAAGGGTGAACTTGAAAACCAAGTAAACCAGAGACTGAAAAAAAAAACCGGAAGAGAAAAAACCAGAATGCTTGGTCTTCACTTACCCCAAGCGTCATTAAAAAGAGCTATTAATTGGATGTCCCTTGTTCTCATATGTAATGGGGTAAGGAGAGGTAAGATAGTAGGCTGCCCCCAACATTAGGTTGAGAGCAGCTTCCGTATGAGACCTCCAAATTATGAAATGCCCTCTATGAGACTCGATCCCACGACCTCAAGGATAAAAACCTTGTGCTCTACCAACTGAGCTGGATGGTCATTTAAAAAAAAAAAAAGAGCTATTAATTGTTGCAACCAAATCAGTCTTTGTATGTGATGTTATCATACACAGGTTTTCCATATTACTATATTGCAACTGATTGTCTAGTACATTTTTCTTTAAAAAAAAAAGGGTTTGCATTATTGGTTCTCCTTCTTTGTGACGCTTTTCTAACTCTTTACTGATAAACAGACGACACACTTGGCGCGCCCGTGAACCAAAATACAATATTGAAATCCATTCTGAAGGCTCTCCCTACCATCCCGTAAGTAAGAGTAGAATTTAAACACTTTTTGCTTTTCAATCCTGGGTTTGATGAAATTTTAATGAAAAACCAGTTGGTAATAGATGCGAAACACAATTTTTAACAGATGTTGGATAACATTAGACTTTTTTTTTTCACCACTGCAAATTTCCTTCAGCGAGTAAAATTTATAAATGGTAAAAATGTTTTACATGTACACCTTAGTGTGAGCAGGAGTTCAAATAAACTAGTATACTTTTTATCTAGCAAAACACTTCAGCATAATGATTCATTTTATACGTTTGAATGCTTAAGAAAATTTGTATAGAAACTGGAGAGGTTGTGTTCGAACTACGAGAGGATTGGAACTTGGTACTGTTTCTAAGAAAGATGGTTATAATGGTATAAGAACAAGGAAAATCTTGTGGTGTCTTAATCTTGTCATAATTCTCCATGTGCATATAGCTTTAGTAGGCTGCTTTTCCTTTGATTTGAATTGTGAAACTATCAATTTCCATCTGGACTTGCCATTTTTGATGATCCAATATTACAATGCCTGGAACATTTTGCAGGATGATGATGATCAGGAGTCCGTTGCTATGCCGAATAAAGATGGAAAGGATTTTTTATGTTTCTTGCCTAAGGTGGAGAAAGTGAAGACCCTAAAGTCTGTTAATCAGCAGAACACTAGTAGCATGATTGTGGAGTCCGAAAAACGGGTTAAACTAAAGACGCCTGATGAACTGCTGGAAGTATACTGAAAGATCGATGCTTTATCAGAGTGAGAACATTGTTCCTACACACACTGTTTGTTTGGTGTCCCCTATATTGAATTGATAATTTAGCTATGTTTTGTGCAGCAAGAAGGTTGGTGGTCTTATGAATTTTGCTGTCAAAAGCAATTGCAACAAGTACATGTGGAAGATGATAAGGTAGATTTTTTTATTGAATTTAAGGTCCTCATATTTACGTTAGACTTGTGCTTTTTCACTAGAGTGAGAGTTCTTTCAGTGATGTATCCTTCAGTGATGTGGAATATCATTACTTGCTGAAATGAATTGCACAAAATATAACAAACATGCTCAATCAGCAGAACCTGTTATGGATACTCAACCTGTTATATACATTTTCTATGATTTTGGAATTATAGGTGGTTCAGGAATTTGTCTTGGGTGTATATGATGAAGAGGCCAGTGCTTCTTTCAACCAGAATCTCTCCGACGTCTCCACATTAAAAGATCCTCGTTCGAACGATGTGTCACAAAGGTGAGACTTTGCATGGTTTAAATTTAGGTTGCACCTAAACTTTGTCATCTTTATTATAATTACTCAAGTTTCACCTACAAAAAAAGTTCCAAGTAGTGTAAAGTACAAGATTATACTGAATTAAAAGAAGGAAAAGAAAGAAAAAGACTATATAACGATGCCATGTCTCATGCAGGTATCATGCTCATCAATAGACGAATGGAACCCTATGCGATCTTACTAATCAGCCCCGAGAAACCGAGGTATGACTATGAAGCAATGAAGTTACAGTACTATGATATGGTTTTTAGATCCGTTCTCATCTTTTTATGCTTTGTTATTTCTGTTTGTAGGTGAGATTCGTCTGCTCAGAGCCGAGAGCAATGATTAGTTCAATCACAGAGTTATCCACATGCAAATATGCACTTACTATTCAAAGCCCTATGCTATGCAAGCACCCGTAAGTCTCCCTCTCTGTGTGCTCCAAATCCTGTATTCAAAAACAGAGATAAACGCATGATTGATGCGAACTTAAGAAGTCATAATGGAAATTTAGGAGGTGTAAAATTATAAAATTTTAGGGGGTGCGAAATTTGATCATCAATAGAAAATACAAATAAAATACTAAACTATACGAAGATTTGAAATTTCCAGGAGATGCGATCCCCAGAACCCCCATCCATCCCTGTTTAGAACTATTGATGCTAGTTTCTTAGAGCCGATTGTGCCTGTTGGAAAAATCAAAGATATGGCAACATGAGAAAAAGGATTGTTGTATAATCTTCTTCTATTGTAGGTTATTCCTAGAGGAAAGACCTGTGTGGCACACCATTAACTGCAATGCCCTTCCAAAGGATTACAAGGATACCATTACCAAGGTTGAGGACACACAGATTAGTATGATCATGGACTCGGAAGATCAATCGAATAATTATGATTCAAGTGAATGAACGCCGTCGATCTTCATATATTTAAAGAGGTTAGCCTTGTCAAAGTACAATCATTGTATCAAATTAAAGGATTGCCAATACTCTATTTTCTCTTCTCTTCCTGTAACACATTCTTTGTATTTGTTCAGAATTTGCTCAGCTAATTGACAATGAATACATATAGTTTGTAGACGCAATTATTCAAACTTGAGACCTCTAGGGAGAGAACAACACTCTTTTATTATTGAAGTCGATTAATGGGTTCACTGGATATGAATCTTCTTGTGCACGAGAGTTTTCAATTTCGTTTTATCACAACTACACCGTCCAAAATAGGCAATAAGGATTAATTACATTTTCCAATAAGCTGAATTGAAGATGAAGTCACAAATCTAAATTCACTAAGATGATGTGTAGCTCTTCATATTTATATTCAAAACTAATATGCACAAAGGTTTCGTGTAGGATTTTAGGATTTTCCTCTAAAGTTCCATGTCCATGGAGTGTGAAGAGAGTTGAAGAAGGTAAAGGAAATTTTAGTGGAATTAGCTCTTCATACTGTGTCGTCGTACCAGAGTGATTGCAGGGGAGTTTCTAACGGTGATTGTGAATGATTTTATCTTCCACTTATGATTCTTCCGAACTGTAGGCTTCCTGACTAATTCTTGGATGATCAATTAATGAAATTTCAAATCATAATTGAAACATGTAGATATATGGATCACCACGAAAAATTCTATGTTTTACCCCCCATATATATATATATATATATGCTTGTGGCCTATAGCATCATTTGATAGTTTTGTACTATCGAGTTTTTTGCAAAGCTCATTTTATTATTTACTATTTTGGGTTGCAAAATATTGATCCTGGTGCAGTTATCGACATCATTAATGAGAGTTCATTCGACGTTGTTTATAGAGTAAGACTCGTGAGTAATTAGGGGGCATGTAGGTCATATTTTTTTTATATTAGAGTATGATTTTTTTATAATGTGTATCATTGAATCATGTTTTGATGTTTAAATGAATTTTAAACTTACATTTGTTATATATATAATTTTTTTATGATTTTAAATGGTTTGACAAATTTTATTTTTTTTAAAAATTTTATTGTGAGTCGTTTTGATGATCCAAAATGCGTCACTTAGATCGAACTAATTCATGTCGATATAGGGTGTTATAACGCAGACTGTTTGACGAACTATGTTCAGAACCAACACAAAACCATAGTGATTTTAAATGAATTTTCGCCCCTACTATATACGGATTCTAGTGGAGTAGTCAGTTTGAAGTTGTAGTTTATATATTTTCTTTTCCATAATTGTAAAAAGAAAACCTAAAAAATTCGAACATAAATTATAAAATAAATATAATATTTATAATTAATTAATCTCAAACAAATTGTAATATACTTGACCTGGTCAACTAAAACTTTGGAGACGCATAGTGTAAATGTATTAATTAGGATGGCTGATTCCATAACGCCAAAGTCAAGGTCTTTCTATAAAGAGCATACACACATCCACTGATCATGACAAAGGAAATTTCCACCTAAAGACTGTAAGGACGCGGAATTTTCTCACCCTAACAAAATAATAATAAGTGGAAAAATTTCTGATGTCAAATAACTTTGAGCGTGGACTCGTTTATATCACTAAACTTCTTATTTTACTATTTACAGAACTAAATTTTGATTTATATTTTAATTATGTCATTTCGTTATTAAATAACTAATGACATGGTAGCATGACTAACAGTGGATGACATGGCTATCACGCCAAAACGACATCATTTGATAAAATATTATGTTTAAGAGAATTTGAACCCTCGGACCTTTATACACAAACTTTAATATAACCACCATGTTAGTTGATAGGAAAAGTCCAATGACAAAAATGGTGGATGGGGGTCATTGATTCTATGATATTAAAGAGTGAAATTAGAAATTTTTGAAATTTTAATTTAAAACTCTATATAAATTATAAAGTTATAATTTAAAGTACTGATAAAATTTTAATAATCCTTAAAATATTACAATTTACTTTCATTTTCTCAAAAGAAAAATTCTTGACTTCGCCAATGCTCTTAGCTTTAAGGTTTATTGTTTAATATATTATAAAGTACACTTACTCCTTGTAGCTTGAAAATTAATCATTTATACCCCTAAGGTTTATTTATATTAAATTTATTTTTAATTTATTAATTTTTATTATATTCAATCATTTAATTGAGAATATGCAAATTATTCTATTATTATAATTATTATTAAATCAGGTTATAAGATACATTATATTCTATTATCAATATAAGGTAAACGTAATTTATTTTTTAAAATACCATGTTTGTTAAATATAAAGTATTCTAGTAAATAACTATACTAGTGACAGATTTAAAAATCTTTAAGATGAGTATATATATATTAATAATATAAATTTTAGTATGAAATAGACATATATAAAAATTTAAAATAAATATTATTATTAAAATAGGGGAAATTTAAATATGAAAAAAATATAATATTTTATATATTATGATAATATTTTATTCGAATTTAAATAGCTTTTTAGAACCATATATAAAACATACATATTTCTTTATATTTTTTTCATATGTGATATATATATATATTATACAGAGTCGAGGGGTTCATTTCAAACTTGAAAATGGATCATCTAATTATTAAAAATTTTGAGTTATTCAATTACAACTTGAAATCAATTCAAGTCGAAAAAATTAATTTTTTGAGTCGAATCGACTTTTGCTCACACCTGGACAGGGATTCCTATGTGTGTATAAAGGCCAAGGCTTTAGGCTTTGGTTCGTCCAAATACACGAAGGAAGCAAGTGAGAAGATGGAACCTAAACCATTGTGGATCCTGCTTACTGCACTAGTGTTTTTCAGTGGAGGGTGGTTTGGGACTGAGGGATGCTTGGAGCAGGAGAGAATCGCTCTCTTGCAACTCAAATCTAATTTCTTCAGTGATCCTTTCTCTTTGCTTGATTGGGTGGATGTGAAGGGATCGGATTGTTGCAGGTGGGAACGTGTTGAATGCAACATCACCAGTAGGCGAGTGATCGGACTTGATCTTAATTTTACACGTCAAGGGCAGGGAGATGTCCTATATGGGTATCACAATGTCGATGTCCCATATGGGTATCTCAATGTCTCTTTATTTCTTCCATTCCAGGAACTCAAGAGTCTTACTTTGTCCGGTAATCAAATTGGAGATTTTGTTGATAACCCAGGTCTGTTGCTTTTCATCTCTCTCGTCAATTCCTTTTCCTTTTGATTTTATAAATTAAGGAACTCATGAGTTAGAAGGGCTCTCTTATTTGCAGTATCTTTATCAGCTGCATTCAGCAAATTGGAAATCCTCGGCTTAAGGGGAGATAACTTCGATGGCAATATATTCTCCAGTTAGCTTTCATCTCTCAAGCCAGCTATAAAGTATGGATACGGATATAAATGCATAAAATATATAAAAATTTTAATCAAAATAAATACCCAAAATTTATTATGTTCATATTAGTAAACTTTAAGTAATATGTTATTTATACCACTGAACTTTAAGTAATATATCATTGAACTTTGATTTTCACTTCAATTATATCATTAAATTGTTAACGATTTTGTTATATGGTTGACGACTTTCATGAACGCCAACCGAAACGATATCGTTTAGATCATGTTGTTTTGATACCCAAAAGACCTAAAATGACATCGTTTTGCTGAATATTTTTTTTATGAAAATGTTCATTTATGAGACTTTGAACTCTACGCCTTCAAAATCAAAGGCTAGAGCTTAATCACTAAGCTAACTTAGACTTTTTGTTACGTTTTAATAAAAATAATATAGATATCATATACTTAAAATTATTTATAATCTACAAGAACCAACTTGCCTTATTAGTTAAAGGAATGATTTTTATCCTTAGAAGTGTCACCAAAAGGGTGTTTAAGCTTTCATTGTCAAATGGTTGAGAATCTTTAGAACATATCTTATCTTTGTAATTACTCTAGATTAATAAAAAAAATATTTATAATCTATGTTTCAAAATTAAAATATTATTTATAGTATAAGTATACTTATAAATAATATTAATATATACAAAAATATTATTTATATATTAATACAAAATACAAATATATTATAATTAATATTAATATATATAAATAATATATTTTATATACGATTTATAATAAAAACTAATTTCTTAGGAAAACCCTAAATTCCAAAAATTCATCCCTCCTTGATCCATCCCTGATGGTGAGGTATTATTTGGTTAAGTTATGGTAAATAACTTTCCTTTTCCTTCGTTTTATTTTTAATAGGATTTAAAAATGTTTCTGTCGGATAGGACTGAAGTATTTGAGAAATTTGAAGATCTTGGATTTAGGCGGCAATGGGATCAACAACCTTCTGTACATTCAATGTATATATAAATTTTATATTCTATATCCAATCAATTAGTTTGTCAAATAAATAAAAGTACGCATGATTCATCAAGTTCATTAGCAAATGATTTTGATGTGAGAAAGTTATAATAGTGAGTAGAGATAGACGCCTGATTTTATGTTAGTGTACGAGATAAAAGTAAATTTTTAATAGAAAACGCTAAAAAATTAAAATAAATGTTAAATTTGAAATTTTGAGGAGGTGATTGCCCAATTATCCCTTCTTGGTCCATCCCTGACGATGAGGTATTATTTGGTTACGTTAATGGTAAAGAGCTTTCCTTTTCCTTCGTTTTATTTTTAATAGGATTTAAAAATATTTCTGTTGGGTAGAACTGAAGTATTTGAGAAATTTAAAGATCTTGGATTTAAGCAGCAATGGAATTGGCAGCCTCCGGTACATTCAAGGTATATATAAATTTTATATTCTATATTCAATCAATTAATTTGTCAAGTAACTAAAAGTATGCATGATTCATCAAATTCATTACCAAATGGGCATGAAAGCCTTGTGACAAATAATTATTTTCTGGTATTATACAAACACATTCTCCGTGAAATCATATATCACATAAATTTTCTACTGGCGAGGAAGCACAACCAGTGATGAATTTGGAAGTGTTTGATTTGAGTATGAATTCCTTGAACAACGATGCTTTGGCACATCTTAACGGGCTTTCAGGGTTAAAGTCCTTAAGTATCAGAGAAAATAAATTGCATGGATCAATAGATATTAGAGGTATGTAAAATTTCACAGAACCAAAGAAATGTACCACATTATACATTATTTATATCCGAATATATTTTGTGATGATTACTTAAGTGGACTGACCAAAAGAGTATTTGATTGATTCGGATAGTACTCAATAATATGACAAAGCTGAAGAAGTTGGATTTGAGTAGCAATGAAATTGAGAGCCTCCAATCTTCCCATGGTATGTGATTGATATATTTTACTTTACAAAAATCTCATCAATGTTCCTTTTCTAATAAATCAACTTATCCAAATGCCTTTGTAGATGGTGAGACACAAGTGAAGTTGACCAGCTTAGAAGAACTTGATTTGAGTAACAACTTGTTCGATAACAACATATTGAAACAGATAAGTGGGCTTCCAAATCTCAAGTCTTTGAATCTAAAAATGAACCAGCTTAAAGGATCAATCGACATTAAAGGTAAAATTGTTTTCTTAAATGATCAAACTATTTTGTTATATTTTAACTCAAATTATAATTAGTAATTAAATTTTATTTTATTGTAATTCTAATGGTTGAAGATTACTTGATAATTAAGTTTATTTAATAAGTACATACTTATTTTAGATAAGAATTCCCATGGAATAATAATTATCGGTAAACAAGTATTTGACTCCATAAATAGAGAATTTATCTTAACTTTTAGAATTAAAGTAAGAGAAAATTATTTTGGAGAGATATGATCGCTTCTGTAGTCGTTGCAACTTTTGAGGTTTACGATGTAGAGATAAGTTTTGTAGGGATATTATGAGAGTGATTTGGGATACTCCGGGTTTTCGTATAGATATCATATTTTATGATACATGGGGATATCATGTATTTGTACCACTCGTGATCTCTACGTCAATAATGTATTATTGTTCTTCTTGCCCGTAGAGATAGGTAAAGTTGGACACGTTAGTTAAGTCTCACCTCTTACCTATGTCGTATTTTATGTTGATATCGTTTTAGTTAATTCTCAGCACCCAAATTTCTAACATATTTGTTGAGGCATTGCATTTAATATGTCTGGTTTAATTACATTCCATTTGTACACCTTCACAGATCTAATTGCTTTGAGCAACTTAGAGGAGCTAGATATGAGCGAAAACAAGCTGAAGTAATTTGTGCCCCTAAAGTATAAAGGTATGAATATATATATATATATATATATATACCGAAGGAGGAAGCCTTGATAATCTACTGTTTGCCATTAGATCTGTTATCATTAGTTTTATTCTCACAGAAATCGGAAGTTTGGGAAAGCTAAAAGTTGTTCATTTAGACAATGTGTTCATCGATGGACCTGCTTCGCTACAGCAACTTATGGGGATATTCTCATCTGCTAAGACCCTATTTTTAAGAGGCAATTATTTTAACGAGACTGCTTTTAGTCAAGGTATGTGATAGTTTAGTACTTGGATATATATTCCATTTAAAATATCATTTGCTTAACATGGATCAAATTACTCGTATATTTTTTAAAGATCAATTTCATGTGGCAAGCAAAGTAGAGGAATTATTGCTAGATCATTCATATCTCGACAAAAACTTTCTTCCAAGCATTGGTCTGTAATCACCATTTTTACCTCTCCATTCCAGCAACTCCACGTTGCAGCTACAAACAGCCTCCAGCAAGCCGGGACAGCAGCCCATCCATGCAGCAATTTCCAGCAGCCGCAGCAGCCCCTCCACGCAGCATTTCCAGTAGCTTCCAGTGACAGCTGCCCCTCCACGTTGAAGCTATAGGGTGAGTCACCACCATAGTTTGGTGACTCACCGAACTCCCCCTTATTACCCGGTCCATGGAAAGCTTTGTGGTGGCTATAAAAGCCACCACCGAGCATGCAAAAAAAGAAGAGGGGAATGAACGGAGCGAGCAAGAAAAGAAAAAAGGAGAGCAATCAAACAGAAAAAAAAAAAAATAGAGTGAAGATACCGAGCAACTTACCTTCGTCGGAGCATCCAAATCACCGGAAAACCACCAAAAAAACCGAAGGTAAAGATTTAGATCTACGGAGTTTGGGGTTTTTTTTAGAACAAGAGGAAGCCGGAATCGGATTTAGAAATAAAAGAGGATTTTTTGGGTAATTTTGTAAAATTCCGGCCACCGTGAACGGTGGCCGGCGACGATGACCGGCCGGTCACCGGTATTCTTCCGGTGAGGGAGCTCTAGAGAGAAGCTAGAGCTTCTCTCTCTAAGAGAGAGAAGCAAATGGAGAGAAATGATAATTTAGGCCAATTTTGGCCTATTTATACCCTTACCAAAACGACGTAGTTTTGGTGAGGGCCTCTGTGTAATTTCCCGCATGGGAAAACCATACGCATTATCCTCCTGATTTGATAGACTTATATTTTAGTCACTAAATTAAGTTTTCGAGCATTTTAATTTTGTTCCTGAATTTTATTTTATTATATTTTAGTCCTTTCCCGTAATTATGTAATTTAGGGTAAATAATATATTTAGACCCTGTAACTTTATTAATTTTTAATTCAATCCCGAATAATTAATATAAGATAAATCATACTGTTAATACTTAGTTTTTATAATATTTTAAATTAGAGCTTTTAATTTTAATATGTTATAATTAGTCCTTAATTTAATACTTTCATTTATTTTACAAGTTTTATTACCGTTTATATTTTAATAATATAATTGTATTTTAGTCGTTATTTATTTTTATATGTTTGTATATTTAATTATTATTATGTATCATATAAATATATATAATAAATAATATCTATTTGCTTATTTTTATATTTTATATTAAATAAAAATCATATTTAAAATTTTAAATTACTTTTAAGAAAAATAATCATATTTTAATATTTTTTTTATATCAAGAAATGGGCTGTCTTAAAGCACCTAGAAGTCCTTTTCTGATATTCTTAAATAAATAAATATCATATTTTTATAAATTATATATAAAATATATATTAATTTATTTAATTATTTTTAGAAAGATGTTTTTTAATATTTATTTATTTTTTAATATTAAGAAAAGAGCTGTCTTAAAGCACCTAGAAGTCCTTTTCTGATATTTCTAAATAAATAAATATTTTATTTATAAATATATTTAAATTAATATATTTCTTCATAATCATAATTTTGAAATAATAGGATTATAAATTAAATATATTTTGAATTTTTAAATTTCTAATAATAGAGACAATTTATAATTAAAAAGTACCAATTTTGGGCGTTGTAGGGGTGCTAATCCTTCCCTAAACGTAACCGACCACGAATCCCTTTTTATTATTAAAAAGAACGAATTTTTGGTTAAAACGCAGATCAATTTATCTTTTAACTGATGTTTTCTTAAAAACTCTTTTAAAAGATAATTTTTTTAGGTATTCGACCTACCTGATCCAAAAGGCCGATGGCGACTCCCAAATTATTTTCAAAACCATTTATTCACATCAATTTTCTCGCCAAATAAATATTTCGTGCCCGGACGAAAACCGGTTACGACAGCTTGGCGACTCCGCTGGGGAACTTAGTCAAACTTTAAAATCAATCGTAAATTGTCTCTATCAGTTAGAAATTAAAAATTCATATATTTAATTTTTAATTCTTTCCTTTCAAATTTTTTATTACTTATTATTATTTTATATATTATTATTACTTATTATTTTTTATATATATATATTATTATTTTTTATTTTATTTATTTATTATATTCAAGAATTAATTATTTTATTTGTTTGTTAGAGGTTTTAACATTTCTCCTCACACACAACACTTGCATAACATAAAGCTCTATAATTGAGTTTGTCCCTTTTAAGTGGGAGTGAAAGCGACGTCTTCGTGAGAATTTATTCTCCGTGTCAGACCTAGCAAGTAACTTTTGGGGTTCATATGCTCTATGTCTTCGTGAGAATTTATTCTCCGTGTTAGTCATAGAGAAATGTATCCCCTCGAATTGAACTCGATCCGTTTAAGTCTGTAATGGACTATGATCGAGGGTTTGATAGCCCAAGGGGGCATCAACAAGGACAGTTCGAGTACCTATACTCCTAGAACTGAAAACCTGCATATAATAAACCCTAGAAACTCTCCCCGATCTGAAACCATGCCGAAATTTTGTCAGTAGGTATACACAAAGGAGAAATAAACTCTAGCTTTTAATTTATTTCTTTTTCCTGAATAAATGCATGCGAACTAGAAATCATGCAGTTAGGTTAAATTTTCCAAACAAAGCATGGAACTAGAAAGCATGAGGTTAAGATTTATACATTGATATATAGTTTTTTTTAGTTGGTACTAACTATTCTATTTTTTTTTATTTTTTTTCATGTATATTACATTGCTCTAATATGTTCATATTGATTTCTTTTGTTTGCATTACATGATCATGGCATAACCAAAAGGTGTTGGCTTGAAAGACTGTTCATCATATTGGAAAGAAATCGTAAATGGACAAAAAAGTTTTATGATCAAACAAAATATGATGCGGCCAAGGAAAGACATCCTGAAGAAACTACGAGGATCGAGGGAAGTTCTGCACACAGAGAATCGGTTATATTAATACCAAAAGTAATCCATAAAGATTCTGCCAGATTGATACCAAAAGCAGTCTATGGTAAGAGTATCAGTCGGGACATTCAGAGTAATGGAGATTTTTATGAAGCTCAAGCATGTTATTTGAAGGACTTGAACGACCAAAATGAGAAATTGAGCACAGAAATGAAAACCATGCATGAAGATTTTCAGAAGATCAGTCAAACCTTTCAAAATGCTGGCCTAGGAAGTACCCCAGAAGAATGGATAACAGGGGTCACCAAGCTGAAAAAGAACTGCAACATATATGAAGATCTTATTCAAGAACTCCTTGGACAGAAAAGATCTCTTACAAGGGAAAATGAGCAACTCCGAGAAGTGACAGAAAATAAAAGAGAATGTCATGGAAGATGTTGCAGTCCAGACAAGCAATATGTCCCTTAAGTTGATAGACTAATTTGGCTTTGGATAAGTTAGGAATGAAATATATCCCTACATGTAAAGTTTTGTTTGATGTACCGAAACTTTTGCGTTCAATGAAATCTGTTCTAAGATGATCACTCTTGAGTAACACCTTTTCATACATGCATTTGTATTTTGCATTTGTACATTTTTACGTTTGTATTTACATTTACATTTTTAAATTTACATCATGCATTAAAACATATTTAATTAAATAATAATGTTTATTTATTTTCAATATCAAAGAAAAGGGCAGTCTTAATATAACTGGATGTCCTATTCTGGTATTTTAAATAATTTACATTTACATTTTTACATTTGCATATTTACATTTGGCATCTTTGCATTTGTATTGCACAATTTGTATTCTTGTTATTACATTCACATATTTACATTTACATTTGGCATCTTTGCATTTTTATGTCATAATACATTAAAACATTCATTTCATTAAAATAAGGATTTTAAACGAAGTGATCTTGGTTTTTCCTTGAAGCAAGAACGCTCAGCACGACACAAGAAAAATGTCTAAAGAAACTGAGGATATTCTATCCAAATTAAAGATAGAGCAAAAAAGAGATACAGGAAGAATTGAGGAGCAAGTACGCACAAATCGAAGCTAATTCTCAGATCGATCTACTGAACAATATGAAAGAAATGATTGAGAAGCATTTGACTGCTAGAAAGAATCTTGTTGAAAACTCCACAAATCCTCTGGGTATTACGCCTGCTCATATTCCTGAGCACACCTCTGTACGTCAGGAAATCCAATCACCAGTTCACTTCACTGTTAAGAAACAACGATATCAGGCTGGAGTTTCATTCCCTACTGACTGTCTTACTGCTTCTGGGTTAAAGCCAAATGAATTCTGTACTACTTCTAGAGAGACGGTTGAGTCATTTTATGAGTTTGACGCCAAAGAACTGAACTTGGTCCCCGACTTAATTCTCCCACCAAATTTTAAAATTCCAGATTTTGAGAAGTATAATGGGACCACATATCCTGAATATCATATCACTATGTACTGTCGTTGTATGACTGGCTATATAGAGAATGAAAAATTGTTGATCCACTGTTTCCAAGACAGTTTATCCGGGTCTGCATCCAAATGGTATAATCAGCTAAAACGTACTCAAATACGTTCTTGGAGGGATTTAGCTCAAGCTTTTTTGGGTCAATACAAGCACATGACTGATATGGCCCCTGATCGAACAATGTTGTAAAGCATGAATATGAAGTGTAATGAAAGCTTTCGACAATATTCACAATGATGGAAAGACGTTGCTTCTCAAGTACATCCACCATTGACTGAAAAAGAGTTCACTACTTTGTTCATCAGCACATTAAAATTTCCTTATGTTAATCACATGATAGGGGTTGTCCCTAATAATTTCTCTGACATCATCATAATTGGAGAAATCATCAAAATGGCTATCAAGAATGGCAAAATAAGAGGCTCTGACAATACTAAAGTCAAGAAAGAAGCTGGGGTTAATACAGTGAAGTCTTATTCAGTTAAACATGGTGCCAAATCTTATAGAGTGATCAAGAAAAGAAAAGGAATGTGCAGGGATTTCAATTTCCTCCCTTCCACTGTTCGAGTGAAAAATTGCATCAAAAAATGCTCTCAGCCAGATCAATTACTCTACAACTTGATCAATCACAATGGCCTCCAAATGAGAATTGGACCTATAAGGAAGTTCATTGGATAAATCAGACTAGAATTCCAAATTGTTCAGCTAAGGTTCCTGGTAACCTTAAGGGAAATTTCCAAGACCCTTTAGAGCAAGCAATTCAAAAATGCAAGATAAAAGAAGGGGTTAAGGTTCAATGTTCAGAAACCATTGTTGCAACAGAGACTAATGTGACCAAATCCTGCAAAGAAAATGGGAAAAGAAATCAAAAGGCTCCCATGGATGTAATTCGAGATTGGCCCATAGGTCTAAGAAGGAATGAGGCAGATATAACCCAGAAGACACCTCAGATACATGTATCAGATTTTCCGAAACCCAGTAAGGCAAAGGACAACTTAAGAAATCTGGTTAATATTACCCCAGTTATAGCTAAAATGAGCATTCAGAACCCCCTCGATAACATGAGAGCATTCATTCGGTCAGAATGATCAAAGAAAGTGATAGCCTCGCGAGTAAGAAAAACTCTGAAGGTGTTTCAAGAATCTATCTCAGACCTGTACCCTCATTTGGTTAAAGGTCACTACATTACACCAAGATTGGTGAAGGTGTCACCAAAGCCTTATGCCCATTGCTATGATCAAAATAGCTTCTGTAATTTTCACTTGGGAGTATCTGGACATTCAACATGGAATTGTTGGTCACTGTTAAAGGAAATAGAGACGCTCGTTGACAAGGGAGTCTTGACACAAGAAACGATCAAGAAATGGGGGGCAAATAAAGATAAAAATCCTGGGCTAAGTACACACCCAACATTAGAGGAGTAATGATGCATAAACAAGTGGAAGTGTTATCTACCACTGTAGTACTTTCTATTTTCAGCATCTTGTTTGAATATGTTTTTTGTTCCTTTCTCCGCCTTTTGTGTAATAAATAAATATGTGTTTCTTTTATGGTTATGAGCAAGGAGTCAAATTTTAATCTTGAGATTATTGAGTATCAAGTAGATTAAATATTCTTTTAATTTTTCAAGAGTTATAGATCTATTGGCAAGTGGTAAAATTATATCTTCAATATCACATCCAATGCCAATTACTCAAACCAAATCCTGACACTACAAAGATTCTGAAGAAATGTCTCCACCTGTTTTTACACCTACTCCAGATGTTTACCTTTTCGGGTATAGTTGATTGATGATACTACATTCCACCATATACATGACTTCAAAAGTCACACATTTGTCTTTTCGAACACAAAACCATCATAAACCAAAAGACCTCAAAAGAACCAAACTTTCAATTATCCGTGAATTTTACTGCAAGAAGAGACTAGATGAGGCATCATGGACCAACTCATTGATGATAATTTCGAGTGATTAGGGCATACTCAAAGAAGAAGGGGAAAGTGATTGATTGAAATAAATATATCATGCATTAATTACATTTTTTCATGTAAATAAAGTTAATCTTGAATATTCATCCCCCTGTGGATACCTCTTTTTACAAAGGTTTCTGTGTATGAGATGATGAACGACATTGTTTCATTTATCCTTTAATATATATATATATATATATCCTTTGTTGTCCCCATTTGAGCCTGAATAATGTTTCTTCTAATTCAACCCTAACCAAGGATCACCCTCTACATTAGGGGGCAAGGTAAAGGATATTGGCTCACAAGAATAAAGATTGTCAATACAGTTTTATTACGAAGACAAGTTTCCATGAAGTCATGAAAGTTTTGAACTACAAAGTATGTCAAATACAGAGTGCTTGAAGATCAATCCAATCAAGAATAATGGAAAACCTCCAAAATGCAAAAGGAAAAAGAGGTGCTCAAAGCAATTGAAGTATTATACTCATCCAGCAAAGAAAGAAGAAGAAGAAAAAGAAAAAAAAAAAGAAAAAGGAAAATCGAATAAAGATGGGTGATTTATTGAGCCTCAAGTTACAAGGTTGATCAAGTACAAACAAGAAGAGCAAGAAATGCTGGAGATATGAGAAAATGGAAATGAATCCAAAATTTGGCACTCTAGAGGGATCCAGTTGATGGAAAATTCCTCAGCAAGGCAGATCCAAGTCAAACAAAACAAGATTGACGGCATCAGAATGAATTGATCCTTGGTTTGATGACCCTTAAACACTTATTTGGGCCTTTTTATCCCTTTCTTTCGTAACCATAAGCCATGGCCTACGTTACGTACCTGAAAAGTCCATTCTAATCATACATGGGTTTCTAAGTAAAAGATGATATCTTTAGAATTCATTCCGCCTTCCAAGATTGATTTTTATTTGCAAAATTAGTTTTTAAAATCTTTAATGCATGATATGAAAAATGATAAAGGTGAGTTCAAGATATAAATTTTTAAATAACATCTTGAAACCAAAGGAGGATTCGAGTTGAAAACCTGAAAAGCGGCTCGAATATTGAATGGTGCAACAACGACATAAGAGACGATCTTAAGCTCTTAATAAAGCACCACATCTCAAAAACGTTCCTGAGATTCTGGAAACGAGAAGCATCTCTACAAGATGAGCATAACAACCATTTCTTCAAGTTAGTGGAAGCCCAAAGCGACATACTGAACCAACTTGAAAGAACCTACTTTACCAAAATCAACCTACACCTCAAATCAGTCAATAATTTTGACACTTGCCATAGGACTATGATTTTTGAATGATTTAAAAGTGTAGTTGATTTATTTGATATTCATTAAACTCCTTGTTTATGATTCGATTATATTGTGAACCTGAAAGGGGTAATACTTTGCAAAATTCTTTCATTCTTCAATAAAGAAAGGAGAAAAAACATTTTCAAACAGTACAATCTCAAATGAGGAAGGTCCTTAAAGCAATTATTGCTTATTCTACCTTTGTTGTAGAAAAAGAATGAACGAAGCCAGAATAATGAAGCACTTCACATTTTTGAAGGCAAGTGGTCCAAGAAGCCAGAAAGTCTGGAGAATTGAACTTGTAACACTCTCCTATGACATTATTAGCAGCTCATCAAGAAAGATCGTTTATCTCATACTGAGGGCAATAAGGATCACCAGACAGATTATTTTCTCCAACCATCAATTCATGTTCTCTAGAAGATTACATTATAGAACCATGAGCAAGTCACTACCTGCACTCTGGTTATACCGTGATGCTGGCTCAAGTCTTGATACATCATTGCTACTTCTTCTATGCCGATCACTTTCTTTGTCAAGATGATACCCATTATGTCCTTCAGAAGATTGTTGAATTTGAATTTGAGGACTTAGGGCACAGAATAAGATATTGGAACAGATTCTACACTTGTATGCTGTACAGGATTCCAAAGTTGAGATAACCAGTTTTACCATCAACTAAACCTTTCCATAGTTAAGGAAGAGTGAGATATGGCAGTGTGTATTTTGGAGCAGCAGAAGAGACAGTTGTCGTAGCAGTCATTACAAGAAAATGCACCAACAAAAATCTTCTAGTTAATCATGATGATGTTTATGCTTCCGGTAAGATTGTTACACAGGATGCTACCGACAACAAGGTCGAATCCGCCAAATCTATTCATCAATTGCTCCAACCGATCACCATTCAGTTCTTGCACCTCTGTTTTCAAAGATATACTAAGACAGTAGAAGGCGATCTTTGCAGCACTGATTCCAGCAAAAAGAAACAAGACATTGATATCACTGGGAAACATGTCTCTAAACAGATCCTTATGTATGGTTTTTAAGGAAACCTAGAAGTATTTCCACCTCATCAGGTTCAAGTGGAGCAACTTTATTCCTTCCAACCCATACTAGATTCCATTTTCAGCACTCATTAAGAACATACTTCTGGACACTCTAAGGTGGCTCATTGTCATAAGCTTCAAGAACCTTACAGATCCTTTCTGTTAATTTGGCACTTCCTGTACGTTTATAAACAGTTCAACTTTGTTTTTGGATTCCAAGAAGGCCATCATTTCTTTGTCAATGGAAAGCATCAGCACATGGAGGAAGCAGAATAAGAGAAACTCTGTTCTTAATTGGCAGATTATGAATATAGCCTATTTTCAGTGTGACAGCATGAAAATGCTTCGAATCTACAAATTCTGGCTTTACATCGAATAAGTACTGTGATATTCCAGTCCAAACTTAAATGGAACAAATGAATGTGCTCATAGCATCTTCTGGAAGTGTTCTTTGAGTTATCTGATCTGGTTTGGCAAAACCAATCATTGAATTTGGAAGATGAATGTGCTCATAGCATCTTCTGGAAGTGTTCTTTGAGTTATCTGATCTGGTTTGGCAAACCAATCATTGAATTTAGAAGATGAATTTGTTCATAACATCTTCTGGAAGTGTTCTTTGAGTTATCTAATCTGGTTGGACAGAACCAATCATTGAATTTGGAAGATGAATTTGCTCATAGTAGAAATAAAGAGACTCAATAGCATCTTCTGGAAGTGTTCTTTGAGTTATCTGATCTGATTCGGTAGGAACCCCAGAACCGATCATTGGAATTGAAAGATGAACTGCATGATCATCTTCATTAAGAAGCTTCTTTTCAAGCTTCCTCTGCTTCTTCCTTTTCCACAAATCATAGCCCAAGTTTTGCCTTTGCTTGTAATTGGGATCATTGCATAATGGCTTCCTATCTTCTACCATAAGAAGTACGTCAGTAACCTTAGCCATTTGATCAACACATATAAAATCTGTCAATTCTGCAATTGATGAATCTGAACCACATCTCTCCATGGTTATTGAAGTTTCAGCCTCTGAGAATCCCATTTTTGTCAAGTATAACAGTTTACTCTCCTCATCAGAATCAGAATTCATGATTTCCTCGATATTAGAAGAACTATCAATATATGTGAAACCATCCTGAAAGATCGCTTCATAATCAGATGAGTTGTTATCAGAACCAACATGTTGCATGGGTGCGGATTTTGATGAGCTTGTACCATTGAATATGTAGTCTTGCTACTACATCAGATTACTGTTTGCATAAATTGGTTTCTCTCCCACAGAAAAGTATATTTAAGATATGGCCTTCACTGAAAGATGATAAGCCACTGTGTCAGCCTGGAACGGATTACCAAGCTATTTTTACTACTCTGTCTGATTAAATCCCTCTATATACAGAAAATGGTCAGTTCATTCAAAAGAGGCACATATCTCAGACGTTTCTGTCAAAATGATTGATTGTTCCTTAAGTCTGTGACAACGTGAAGAGGATTCCTCCAGTTACTTGACAACACTGCTGTTTAGTGACACCATAATGAGAGCCTTCAAGATAAACAAATTTGGGGCACGAATAAATCCACAAGTACCTACAACAGTGCATTGTCAAAATTGGACCTTGTTCAGATAATGATATTCAAGTCAAACAGACATTGAGAGTGAATCAGAAGCAGAATATTGGGGCATCTCGAAAGCCCATTTCAGACAGAAATGTTTCATGTGGGACATCTTGAGGGCCCATTTCAACCAGAAATAGAATATTAGGGCATTTTGAAGGTTCACAGCAATATGAATATTTGGGCATTCTTGGAGGTTCATCTCAATAAGAAGTAACATTGAGCATACTTTTAGCATCTATATCAGCAAATGTTGAGGCATTTTAAAGGTTCCTTCAGACAGATCCATGTGGGGCATTTTGAAGGCTCAGATTAACAAGAAGCAAATGTTGGAGCATGCTGAAAGCCCATTTCAATCGGAATCAGGAATGTTGATGCATTATGCATGCTTGTATTAGCAAATGTTGGGGCATGTTGAAGGCCCATATCATCATGGGTCAAGATCATTGACTTGAACAAATATTTCCAATGAGACATAAATATATGAAGATGAAAATGGTGATACAGTGACAGTCTAGCTGACTATACATAATTGCTTCGTTCATCAGGCAGTTACATTATGATCATGTTGTTGAACAAATGTTTACTCAGCAAGTATGTTTTCAAATACCTAATCTTCTTAACCGTATGTCACATGATAGTATGTTCTTTGTTAAGCTACATTACGGTTGCATGAATAAGATGGTCCCCAGGTAGACTACTCGTTCCAAGGTTCAGTTCCTCAAGATCTCAGCTTTAAATTTGGCCTTTTGTGTGTCAGTGATAATTGAAATATTTCTTTGAGGTTCCTGGCAGTTAGTTTCAACCATACTGTTGGGATTATGAAGTTGTTTTTCACATCAGTTTTTACTTGCTTGATGACATTCTTCTGAGACTTGACTCACTTACATTACTGTTATTCCCGTTGTTACTGGGGTCATTATTGCTAGCCAGGTAGAACTGAGTTTTTATCTATTTTGGGTTTTATCATGTGTGTTTCATCCCCATCAGCAAGAATTCCACGGATATCTTTCCATACATAGCTCTTATAGTGGGTGTTTTCTAATTCCTACAACGCTCATTACAGAAGAAAACGTGATCAATATCACACTTGCCCTTGCTCGAGATGATATTAAGATCAGTTGGTATCTTTTATTCAACTCGACACTAGCATATATCGTGAATTTGACCAACTTTTTGGTTATACCAACATCTCACTTATATCCCCACTGAGTTTTGTTCTCAAGTGATCTTGTGATATCATACAAAAACTTTGAACACTAGGCAAAGAGCTTCAATAATTGAGAAATCTGAGCAGAGTCCACAGCAAAGGATGAATGCGTTGTCAAATGTTTATGTCCCACAGAAAAGGATGAATGTGTTGTCAAGTGTTTTACATCTAAGCTGAAACCACATGAGATGAAGAATATGTTATCAAATGTTTTACGAACCAGTTATTCTGATGTTGAACCAATGTTGTGATCATATGGTTTCCATTTTTGATCCAAGATGAAGTTTGTCTTCTTCAACTTCAAGATTATAAGATGAGATATGATGAAGATTTTATTCCGCAGATGGAGAGCTGAAATTTTAACCACAAGAAACTAGTTAAATATGGAGACATATTATATGGTCCAAGTTGCTTTGTTCGAGATCCAATTAGATGTGGAGACATGAAAGGAATTGGAATAAATCCTCCTTGTGATATGTTTCAAGAGTCAAATTAGAACAGGCTCTACTCTCCTAATTAATCCTTGCTGAGTCAGGCATATCTACATCTACACTCTTCAAAGATGATAGATTCTCTTTTTAAAGATGACAGATTCTCTTTTCAAAGATGAAAACTTTATGGGATTTCTACACAAGTCCAAACAAATAAAGTTGGTTTTATCCAAGACAAAATGGGGCATTAAGGTCATAATTCTGACTACGACAAGAGTTCCACGAATAAAACAATTCTTCTGAGACTTTCATAAAGCAAAGAATACATAAAGATACAAGTTGATCAGATAGTTCTTCAGAAATGCAAGCTTGATAACATAAGTTGCTACACTGATATCCAGAGTTGACCCTGGCAATAAATGATGAAGTGGAGGAAAACCGAGTTCACCATTTTGAAGTCAAATGAAAAATTGCATCAACATTCATGCATCATATTTAGACATTTGCAAAATAGGAGCATTTTCATTCATTTTATCCATGTTAAAATTTGACAGGAATTTCAAAGATTTTAGCAAAGATATGAATTCATCATTCGATGATTCAGCATTACCAGTTCGAGTTCATAATGAGAAGAACTCATCTGAAGAAAAAAGAAGAAGTTCATAATGAGAAGAACTTGTTCAACTTTTCGCTTGAATTCATCATTCGATGATTCAGCATTACCAGTTCGAGTTCATAATGAGAAGAACTCATTTGAAGAAAAAAGAAGAAGTTCATAATGAGAAGAACTTGTTCAACTTTTCGCTTGAATTCATCATTCGATGATTCAGTATTTCCAGAAAAAGTTCATAATGAGAAGAACTCATCTGAAGAAGGAAGAAGAAATTCATAATGAGAAGAATTTTTTCAACCTTTTGCTCAAATCCATCTCTTGATGGATCAGCTTTTCCAGAGAAAGTTCATAATGAGAAGAACTCATCTGAAGAATGAAGAAGAAGTTCATAATGAGAAGAACTCATCTGAAGAAAAAAGAAGAAGTTCATAATGAGAAGAACTTGTTCAACTTTTCGCTTGAATTCATCATTCGATGATTCAGTATTTCCAGAAAAAGTTCATAATGAGAAGAACTCATCTGAAGAAGGAAGAAGAAATTCATAATGAGAAGAATTTGTTCACCTTTTGCTCAAATACATCACTTGATGGATCAGCTTTTCCAGAAAAGTTCATAATGAGAAGAACTCATCTGAAGAAGGAAGAAGAAGTTCATAATGAGAAGAATTTGTTCAACCTTTTGCCTGAATTCATCACTTGATGGATTAACTTTTCCAGAGAAAGTTCATAATGAGAAAAACTCATATGAAGAAGGAAGAAGAAATTCATAATGAGAAGAGCTTGTTCAACCTTTGTTTGATGCTATCACAGAAGGAAATAGATCAGTATCAGCATTTCCAGAAGAAGTTCATAATGAGAAGAGCTTGTTCAACCTTTTGCTCAAATCCATCATCTGATGGATCAGCTTTTCCAGAAAAAGTTCATAATGAGAAGAACTCATCTGAAGAAGGAAGAAGAAATTCATAATGAGAAGAATTTGTTCAACCTTTTGCTCAAATCCATCATTCGATGGATCGCATTTCCAGAGAAAGTTCATAATGAGAAGAACTCATCTGAAGAAGGAAGAAGAAGTTCATAATGAGAAGAACTTGTTCAACTTTTTGCTTAAATTCATCATTTGATGGATCATCATTACCAGTTAGAGTTCATAATGAGAAGAACTCATTTGAAGAAGAAGAAGAAGTTCATAATGAGAAGAATTTGTTCAACTTTTCACTTGAATTCATCATTCGATGGATCAGCATTGCCAGGTCGAGTTCATAATGAGAAGAACTTATCTGAAGAATAAGAAGAAGTTCATAATGAGAAGAACTTGTTCAACTTTTCACTTGAATTCATCATTCGATGGATCAACTTTTCCAGAGAAAGTTCATAATGAGAATAACTCATCTGAAGAAGGAAGAAGAAGTTCATAATGAGAAGAACTTGTTCAACCTTTTGCTTGAATTCATCATTCGATGGATCAACATTGCCAGGTAGAGTTCATAATGAGAAGAACTCATCTGAAGAAAGAAGAAGAAGTTCATAATAAGAAGAACTTGTTAAACCTTTTGCTCGACTCTATCCCAGAAGGATAAATCAGCATCAACATTTTCAGAGAAAGTTCATAATGAGAAGAACTCATCTGAAGAAGGAAGAAGAAGTTCATAATGAGAAGAGCTTGTTCAACCTTTGTTTGATTCTATCACAGAATGAGATAGATCAGTATCAACATTTCCATAAAAAGTTCATATAAGAAGAACTCATCTGAAGAAGGAAGAGAATTGTTCAACTTTTTGCTAGATTACATCACAGAAGAAGATAAATTGTCATCCCCAGCGAAAAAGTTCATAATGAGAAGAACTCATCTGAAGAAGAAGAAGTTCGTAATGAGAAGAACTTATTCAACACTTTGCATGACTCTATCACAGAAGGAGATAGATCAGCACCAACATTGCCAGAATGAGATAAATTGTCAATCCCAGTGAAAGAATTCATAATGAGAAGAATTCATCCTAAGTGAGCAAAAAGTTCATAAGGAGAAGAACTTATAGCTCAGAAGTTTAAACATTTCAAGCTAAAATGGTGTTTTATGTCTTTGCTCCATTCCTGTTCCACAGTAACGAGCAAAGAGGGCAGCTGTAATCACCATTTTTACCTCTCCATTCCAGCAACTCCACGTTGCAGCTACAAACAGCCTCCAGCAAGCCGGGACAGCAGCCCATCCACGCAGCAATTTCCAGCAGCCGCAGCAGCCCTCCACGCAGCATTTCCAGTAGCTTCCAGTGACAGCTGCCCCTCCACGTTGAAGCTATAGGGTGAGTCACCACCATAGTTTGGTGACTCACCGAACTCCCCCTTATTACCCGGTCCATGGAAAGCTTTGTGGTGGCTATAAAAGCCACCACCGAGCATGCAAAAAAAGAAGAGGGGAATGAACGGAGCGAGCAAGAAAAGAAAAAGGAGAGCAATCAAACAGAAAAAAAAAAAATAGAGTGAAGATACCGAGCAACTTACCTTCGTCGGAGCATCCAAATCAACCGGAAAACCACCAAAAAAACCGAAGGTAAAGATTTAGATCTACGGAGTTTGCGGTTTTTTTTAGAACAAGAGGAAGCCGGAATCGGATTTAGAAATAAAAGAGGATTTTTTGGGTAATTTTGTAAAATTCCGGCCACCGTGAACGGTGGCCGGCGACGATGACCGGCCGGTCACCGGTATTCTTCCGGTGAGGGAGCTCTAGAGAGAAGCTAGAGCTTCTCTCTCTAAGAGAGAAGCAAATGGAGAGAAATGATAATTTAGGCCATTTTGGCCTATTTATACCCTTACCAAACGACGTAGTTTTGGTGAGGGCCTCTGTGTAATTTCCGCATGGGGAAAACCATACGCATTATCCTCCTGATTTGATAGATTTATTTTAGTCACTAAATTAAGTTTTCGAGCATTTTAATTTTGTTCCTGAATTTATTTTATTATATTTTAGTCCTTTCCCGTAATTATGTAATTTAGGGTAAATAATATATTTAGACCCTGTAACTTTATTAATTTTTAATTCAATCCCGAATAATTAATATAAGATCATACTGTTAATACTTAGTTTTTATAATATTTTAAATTAGAGCTTTTAATTTTAATATGTTATAATTTAGTCCTTAATTTTAATACTTTCATTTATTTTACAAGTTTTATTACCGTTTATATTTAATAATATTGTATTTTAGTCGTTATTTATTTTATATGTTTGTATATTTAATTATTATTATGTATCATATAAATATATAATAAATAATATCTATTTGCTTATTTTTATATTTATATTAAATAAAATCATATTTAAAATTTTAAATTACTTTTAAGAAAATAATCATATTTTAATATTTTTTTTATATCAAGAAATGGGCTGTCTTAAAGCACCTAGAAGTCCTTTTCTGATATTCTTAAATAAATAAATATCATATTTTTATAAATTATATAAAAATATATATTAATTTATTTAATTATTTTTAGAAAGATGTTTTTTAATATTTATTTATTTTTTAATATTAAGAAAAGAGCTGTCTTAAAGCACCTAGAAGTCCTTTTCTGATATTTCTAAATAAATAAATATTTTATTTATAAATATATTTAAATTAATATATTTCTTCATAATCATAATTTGAAATAATAGGATTATAAATTAATATATTTGAATTTTTAAATTCTAATAAGAGACAATTTATAATTAAAAAGTACCAATTTTGGGCGTTGTAGGGGTGCTAATCCTTCCCTAAACGTAACCGACCACGAATCCCTTTTTATTATTAAAAAGAACGAATTTTTGGTTAAAACGCAGATCAATTTATCTTTTAACTGATGTTTTCTTAAAAACTCTTTTAAAAGATAATTTTTTTAGGTATTCGACCTACCTGATCCAAAAGGCCGATGGCGACTCCCAAATTATTTTCAAAACCATTTATTCACATCAATTTTCTCGCCAAATAAATATTTCGTGCCCGGACGAAAACCGGTTACGACAGGTGTGTTGGCTTCTCTTAAAACTTTGTCTTTGCGGAACTGTGGCATGAATGGGACGTTACCTACCCTAGGTAAATTCATCATGAACTGATCTTGGGGAGTGACTAATGATCATATGTCTTTTATTGGAATAACTTCCATAATTCTGCTATACAGGTTGGTGTGATTTGCGGAAGCTTAAGGCACTGGTTCTTAGTCAAAATGTACTTGAAGGAGCACTACCTTCATGTATGGCCAACTTATCATCTCTTCGGATTTTGGATCTTTCCGATAATCGGTTCACCGGTGATGGAGCCTCCTCCACTCCCCTAGGCAATCTCACATTGCTTAGGTTCGTTTCTCTTTCAAGAAATCTTTCCATCTCTTTTCAAATCATTTGCCAACCACTCACACCTCAAAATACTGGGTAGTGATCAAAACAAATTCGTAAATGAGCCAACCTCCCAGACTTGGGTTCCCAAGTTTCAACTAAAAGTCTTCCGTATATGGAATTGTGAAACAAGGGAACTCCACAACGAGCTTCCCAAGTTCCTGTATTACCAAAATGACCTTGGTTTGTAATCTTTCATATAATAATCTTGGAGGAAAGTTTCCTTCTTGGTTGTTGGAGAACAATACAGGATTAGAGTTATTTGTGATACAGGGCAATTCCTTTACGGGCCCTCTGGAGCTGCCGTCTATCCCAAATCCAAAAATGTTCTCTTTTGACATATCCAACAACAATATTCATGGTGAAATCCCAACCAATATTTGTACAATATTTCCAAGGATAAGACATTGAACTTGTCTGGCAATATCCTTGAAAGTAATATTCCTCCTTGCTTGGGTAATCTCAACACTGACGCTTTTTATTTAGATTTGTCATTTAATCAGTTGTCTGGAGGAATACCAGAAGAGATAGCCAAATTTGGCTCGTTACAATTTCTTAGACTATCGAATAATCGTCTGACCGGAAAAATACCCCCTATCATCTTCAGCTTCAAATCATTGAACATGTTGTATTTAGATGGGAATAACTTTGATGGAGGAATACCTACTATTGATAGTTCAACTGTCCTTTTATCTCCTCTTTGGGCTTTGGATTTAAGTAATAACAGTTTGTCTGGTGAGCTCCCAGGATGGATATGGAATATGTCAACATTGATAACATTAGCTTATCTGATAATCAACTTAAGGGTCCCATTCCGATGGAATTGTGCCATTTGGATAACCTCGAGCTTTTGGACTTTTCACACAATAATTTTTCTGGCTCAATACCTTTTGCTTCAATTCACAACCCATCAGACGTCTCCATTTGAGCAACAATAGATTAAGTGGCACCTTGACAAGGGCATTTGTTATTAGCACGTCATTGGTGACTTTAGACCTAAGTGAAAACCACTTAACAGGTGAAATTCCTTATTGGATTGGTAACTTTTCTGCTTTGAGCATCCTCCTTCTGAAAGGCAATTATTTTACTGGAGAAATTCCCATTGAGCTATGCAAAGTGTACTCATTAAGTATCATAGATCTTTCTCACAATGAGCTTTACGGTCCAATACCTTCTTGTTTGAGTTATTTAACTCTTGAGCCAAATGAAAATAAATCTTCAGCATCAACAAATGATATCAGCGGTTTTTCTGTAGTACTTGAGGGAGCTGATTACTTTGGACTGACGGAATTTGAAATGGTCGATCTAGAAGGTTACAGGCCAGCCATTGACTTTCCGGAAACAAAGGATCTAAGGGTAGAAAGGGTGGTTTATTCAACAAAGAGAGGATCTTATACATACAAAGGAAACATTCTTGAGTATATGTCTGGGATTGATTTATCATGCAACAGATTAACTAGTGAAATCCCTCTTCAGTTCGGAAACTTGAGTGAAATCCGTTCCTTGAACTTGTCACACAACAACTTGACTGGATACATACCATCAACATTCTCAAAGCTCAAGCAAATTGAGAGTCTGGATATTTCCCACAACAACCTAATTGGAGAATCCCTATTCAATTGACAGAGTTGTACACCTTAGAAGTCTTCAATGTGTCATACAACAACTTGTCAGGAGTATTCCATCTCAGACAGCTCAATTTGGGACCTTCGATGAAAGCAGTTACGAGGCGAATCCTTTTCTCTGCGGACCTCCCCTGCACAAAAGTTGTGACAGGCCTGATTCACGCCCAACAACACCAAATCCCTCGGACGACGAAGAAGAAAGCGGTTTGATGGACATGTACGTTTTCTGGGTGACCTTTTCTGTTTCTTATGCTGTTGTGTTACTGGTTATTGCAGCCATCCTGTACATTAATCCATATTGGCGTCGAGCTTGGTTTTATTTTATTGAACGCTGCATCGAGACTTGCCGGTATTTATTGAGGACAATCTTCTGCGATTTTCCATCTTCAGAAAAAGCAAGTAGCAGCATTGTGCTTTGATGGTTTACATAGGTTTGTGTTCGTTTATTAAGCTTCTGTTTCAACTTATCTACTTTATATAGTTTTAAAATATCTTTGTTCTCTTATAATTGCTAGTATTTGTGAAAACTACATATATTGTCATGCAATTTCAACTAAAACATCGATTGCGCTTGTATATGGTGGTTTATATTCTATACATTATATTTATATGCATCAACACTTACAGATTATAAGAATAGCATTGAATTGAAACGGGCATCCAAGTATTTCTTGTTTTAAGTTTTTCTATGCTTCTAATCGGCAACTACCTCATTAACTGTTTTATACAAACTTGAATATATATATATATTATCCCAGAAAAATGCTGTCATGTTATACAAACTTGATTGATAATGATATTAAATTAGTTTTTATACATGTAAAGACCCCCCCCACACACACACCCCAAAAAAAAAGAAAGAGAAAAAGAAAGTATCAATTAAATTCATATTGACATATAAGATTTTGACTTGCATGTGAGGCCAGTATGACATTGCAATTTCGTCATTGATTACTCCTCTCAATCTCAAGAACATGCACGTTCATGCTAAAAAGATGCATCTTGCATGTCAATGTGGTAGGAAAACCCTACTTATTGGTGTGTGTTTTACTATATTTAAGTGTTAAGCCCTAATTTAAAACCTATGAGTTGATGATAAGCACATGTCCTTCTGAGTAGGAAGGGGCGAGAGATGCTAAAAGAATAACTACATTTTCTGAAAATTTTAAATTATTATAATTTAAATATCTTTTTATATTTTATATTGATAATATAATATTGTAACTCCTGAAATTCTATAATTTCATATCCCTGACATAATCCTACGCCTATCCCTCCTACCGCATCCCAATTTGTAAAGAAATTGTCAACTACAATCCCACAACCAAACTTTTCAACGAGTTTCTCATTTTTCCAACTGATCAAGTTTGGATGTAAATTCTTGTTGTTGGGTGATTGTCCAAATTCCAGATAATTCTCATATCCATATTCAAATCAAGCCCAACTTGATTCGTCAATTCATTTTTAGTCTATTTATATTGAATAGGTTAAACGATCAAATAAGAGTAACTTTTTAAGGATTGCTTAAAGAAAGAACTTAACCTTTCGCAAAGATAAAAAAAATATAAGATTTTATAATCTACAAAATATTAAACATCTAACTTTTTTAAAAATATTTTCAAATAAAGGCTCTTATTGAGCATAATAGAAAATATTAGACCCTTATTTGAATAAATTGAAAAAAATGTTAGGCTTTTATTTGACATTTTTGTAAGACTATACCCTTATTAGAACATATTCGAAAATGTTAGAATCTTGTTCGGTTGTTCTAAAAGGTTAGACTCTTATATGAAGGGTGCTAAAATATTAGACCCTATGAATATTAAACCCTATTAAAGATAAAAGGCTAAATAGGTCTTTCCCCTTGACTTTAGGGTAAAATATATATATTGGCTATATATATAAGTACCTAAAGTATATTATTTTTTCATTTAAGTACCTAAAGTATCTTTTGGTCAAAATAAGTACCTAAACTATCTTTTTTGGTCAAAATAGGTACCTAAAGTATTCAATTTTTTTTATCTAAGTTCTAAAAAAGTTGACATGTAATATTAATTAAAGATCTAGTGCCTATCATAGCGAACATTAAAAACTTCCCACTGCGATGCATACGGTACTCGAGACATTTCCATCCTCTCTTCTTCACTGCTAGGACTCATACTGGAGGATAATTTGAAGTAATAGGAAGAGGGGTAGAAATTGGCTTACAATCTTGCAAGCTGAATCGTGACAAGATCTTCTTCAAGTAATTCTTTTGTGAAAGCCAAATCTTCTATTACTTCTGTCTCGATGAATTTACATCCCTAGAATCTTGTTTGCTGGGTCCCAAGCCTCATTTCAAATTCCCTAGCTAGTTGCGCCTTCAATTCTTCAATATGATCTTGTTGGGTCCTGCAACCAACATGTCATCCACATACAACAACAATATAACAAAATTGTTATCACCAGACCTCTTGAAATAAGCGCAAGGGTCTGCATTAAGTATGTTGTATCCAAGGCACATAATGAAGGAATCAAATCTCTTATACCAACACCTCGGCCCTGCTTTAGACCGTATAGAGATTTGTTTAACCTGCAAACCAAGTTCTTCTTTTCTTCTTTTCAAAACCTTCAGGCTGGAGCATATAAATTTCTTCTTCAAGATTTCCCATGAAGAAAAGCTGTTTAACATCTAGCTGCTCTAGATGTAAATTCAATGTAGCACACATTGCCAAAACTACTCGAACTGTTGTTAGTCGAACCACAGGAGAAAATATTTCATTGAAATCAATACCTTCTTTTTGAGCATATCCTTTGACTACCAGTCTTGGACGATACCTCTAACTTGATCGTCACCATTTCGCTTGATTTGAAGACCCATTTGTTACCAATTGGGCTTCCTTCCTTGTGGTAGTGGCACAAGGTCCATGTATTATTTTTATGAAAGGCTCGATTTCTTCTTGCATCGCCATCATCCACAGTGAAGCATCTGAGCTGTTTATTGCCTCCTGGTATGTTGATGGCTCCGTCATCTGTTAAAAGGCAGTATGCAACATTTTCTTCTATAATATAATCTGAGTGTCAATTGGGATGTCTTCTCACACGATCTGATTGACGAGTTGTTGGAGCTTCAGAACTCTCTGGTTCTTGTTCATCATGTGCTGGTTCTACTTCAGAAGAATCTCCTTGTTCAACCTCTTTTTCCACATGTATCTGTGTAGTCTCTGATTTTCTGCTATCATCATCTTCTTTCTTTTTAGTTTATCTTCTACAAAGATAACATCGCTGCTGATGATCACTTTGCGGGCAGTAGGATCCCACAGCGATACCCTTGACTCCATCAATATACCCCAAGAATTTGCATTTCCTGGATTTTGGATCCAGCTTTGAGATTTCTTAGGAGTTGCACATCACGTACACAATACTTCCAAATACATGGAGATTTGAATAATCAGCTGGTTTACCAGTTCACATCTCCATTGGGTCTTCAGCTCTATTGCAGTTGATGGAGCTCGATTCACCAAATAACAGGCGGTTTGACTGCTTCTGCCCAGAATGATTTTTCTAGGCCTGCATCCCTCAACATTGCTCTGTTCTTCTAACAAGGTTATGTTCATCTGCTCTGCCACTCCATTTTGTTGAGGAGTGTTCGCCACTGTGACTGTCTTTTGATGCATTCTTTCCTGCAAAAGTCATCAAATTCTTCGCTTGTGTATCTCCTCATTATCTATTCTGAAACACTTGATCTTATTTCCACAATCAAGTTCCACCCGCGCCTTGAAGTTTTTGAAAGTTGAAAACACATATGACTTCTTCTTAATAGGGTACACCCAACATCTCCTGGAGTAGTCATCATAAATGACAAAGTATTTTGCTCCGCCTAGGGATATAACTGGTGCTTGCCATACGTCAGAGTGAACCAATTCTAGAAGCCTCTAGAATTTGATGTTGAATTTCAACCGGTGCTGCTTACTTGTTATGCAATGCTCACACAAAGTAAGTGATACATTCGTTAAGCCTGGAAGTAGCTTTTGCTCCACAAGGACTTTCATTCCTGTTCTGACATTGTCCAAGTTTCTGATGCCATAGCATTGGAGAATCTGAACTACATGAGGCAACAGAGGCTTCTGCTTCTAACAAAGTCTCCCCTTCAGCATGTATAAGTTTGCTGCTATCTTTTCGCCTTTCAGTACCACAAGCGCACCACAGAACACCTTCATGATTCATTTCCGTGTTTCAATTGCTTGCATTATTATCCAACAATCCGTAGGATAATAAATTTTTCTTCAGGCCTTTCACGTGCCGCACATCTCGAACAACTTTGATTGTTCCATCACACATCTTCAATTTGATGGTTCCCACGCCAATGATCTCTAAGGCATGATCATTGCAACTATACACAGATCCTCCTGAGACAGGTTAATGATGGAACCATTCTCTTCTTGAGGTCATGTGGTTGCGCTCCGAATCAATGAGCCATATCTGCAAATTTTTCTGCCTTCCACGGTGGTTGAAGCTTCACAGCATAGAGCATCTCCATCATCTGAAGTGTTTGCGGTATTGCCTTGTGGATTGGAGTTTTATTTAAACTCCAACAATCCTTCTTCAAGTGACCATTCTTTCCACAGTGTAGCACTTTAAATTCTTCTTGCTCCTCGACTTCGATCTACCATGTTTGTGACTGCTGCTTTGGCCATGTTCTGTTGATCTCCCTCTCGTTGTCAATGCTTCTGTTTGTTGCAGATTTACTTGTCTATCTTCCTTGTTCTTGCGCGATTTTCTTCTTGTAGACACAGCAGCAAGCGTCATCGAAGACTACTGGTGACATTATTGTTTGTCAAGTTGATGATGAGTTGATCACGAATCGATAGACTTTGAAGTAGAAGTTCAGCACGTTCTTGTTCTACTATTTTACAGCTTAAGGATGTAAGCTGAGAAAATAAAGTGTTCAGTGTGTTTAAGTGCTCCGTCACTGAAGTAGATTCTGACATCCGGAGAGTGTACAATTTTCTTCAGGAAAATTTTATTGTGCAGCGATGTGGCCTCGTATAATTTGGTGAGATGATCTCATATCTCCTTAGCTGTCTTTTTCCTTGATGCTTGACAATACTTCATCTGCTAATGCTAGATGAAAGTTTGCCATAGCATTTCTGTCCATTTCGATCCCATTTGTGTCATCTGCAAAATCCACCGGCCTTTCATTGATAGCCGCTAGACACCCGTCTTTCTCAGGATGGCCTTCATCTTTAATTTTCACAATGAGAAATTTCTCTCATTGAATTTTTCAATATCAAATTTCGTTGTCATATCTTCAATTACGGATAGCTCCCCTATTCACTATCGTGAATAGTTCTGGAACCTTCAAAGAATGAGTAATACCTTCTTACTTTCTTGTTGGAGGATCCACATTTGGTGGCAACCACAAAGATAATAAGCAGATATTACATACTCAAATCCGGCTCGGATACCAATTGTGCAGAATACGGCTATCGGATAGAGCAAAATCGCAACTGATAATTTGAGAAAATAAAAATGAAGATAAAAGAGACACAAAATTTACGTAGAATACGGCTATCGGATAGAGCAAAATCGCAACTGCTATGACTTTCAGCATTCATATCCCTGACATAAATCCTACGCCTATCCTACTTCTACCGCATCCCAATTTGTAAAGAAATTGTCAACTACAATCCCACAACCAAACTTTTCAACGAGTTTTTCATTTTTTCAACTGATCAAGTTGGATGTAAATTTCTTGTTGTTGGGTCATTGTCCAAATTCCAGATAATTCTCATATCCATATTCAAATCAAGCCCAACTTGATTCGTCAATTCATTTTTAGTCTATTTATATTGAATAGGTTAAACGATCAAATAAGAGTAACTTTTTAAGGATTGCTTAAAGAAAGAACTTAACCTTTCGCAAAGATAAAAAAAATATATAAGATTTTATAATCTACTCAAATATTAAACATCTAACTTTTTTGAAAATATTTCAAATAAAGGCTCTTATTGAGCATAATAGAAATATTAGACCCTTATTGAATAAATTGAAAAAAATGTTAGGCTTTTATTTGACGTTTTGTAAGACTATACCCTTATTAGAACATATTCGAAAATGTTAGATCTTGTTCGGTTGTTCTAAAAGATTAGACCCTTATATGAAGGGTGCTAAAATATTAGACCCTTATATGAATATTAAACCCTATTAAAGATAAAAGGCTAAATAGGTCTTTCCCTTGACTTTAGGGTAAATATATATTTTGGCTTATATTATATAAGTACCTAAAGTATATTATTTTTCATTTAAGTACCTAAAGTGTCTTTTGGTCAAAATAAGTATCTAAACTATCTTTTTTTGGTCAAAATAGGTACCTAAAGTATTCAATTTTTCATCTAAGTTCTAAAAAAGTTGACATGTATATTAATTAAAGAATACTTTAGATACTTAAATGAAAAAATTGAATATTCAGGTACTTATTTTGATAAAAAATATTTAGGCACCTATTTTGACCAAAAAGATAAGTTTAGATACTTATTTTGATCAAAAATACTTTAAGTAATTCAATGAAGAAAGTGATATACTTTAGATACTTATTTGTGAGATAAGTCAGTTTTTCTTAAAAGATTGAAATAGTTGGATATATAGTTTTTGCAATATCATGTTAGTATACCTAAATCCTCAAAGTCAACACAATGATGATGAGATTACAATATTCTGAAAATAAATAAACAAATAATGCAGCTCCCCTAAAAGACTGAAACCAGGGGCAGAGCTTTGCTTTTATCTAGCAACACCATTCCCAATAGTTCAGTGCTGACCCAAGGCCAAACCTATACTTTATTTTTATTTTATGAAACTATACTATATAGTGTCAATACAAGCTTTCGGCTCCTCAAATAGCATAAATAATTTTGCATATTAAATATTGAAAATGGTTCTTGGCTTAATGCCAAGATTAGCTTCCAACGCTTATTAGAATGATCATTTTGACCTCTATTCTTTTCTTTTTTCTTTTTATATTTTGGCTCTAATGTCTCATTTTAGGTAAAAAAGTGCCCTAACATTTGACTGTATAGTCATTTTAACTCTTATTTTTTATTCTAGAGATTTAGTCCCCACTTTTATTTTAGGATAAAAGATTTCATACTTTAAACCTTTAACTGTTTGTTAACTAATGGTTTCATCCCATGGATAGGTCTTTTGCCCTAAGATAAAATGTTATGGTCAAAGTGCTAAAAAATAATATAGGCCAAAATAACCATTTCGGTAAAGTTAGAGGGTTAATTTAGTATTATACCTTCTTGTTTTGTAAGTTTCACTACCCACCTTTGAATTGAAAATTATATATGAAAAGCAAATGCAGAGCACTAAGATTACTGATCCAAGGCATATTTGACATGGAAGATTGAAATTGGAACTGAGTTAAAAGACAACTACTTTAGCGTAATTAAGATTCAGTGCACTCTAAAGCATCAATCTGATACGCTCTACCCACCCTTCCATTTTTGATGAAGACTTGAAGAGTGCTTCTTACCTGCCTGATAATGATTTATGATGCTGACCCCATCAGCTACTCAAATTTTGATTACTTCTACTTGAGTTATGTATGTGTAAATGAATTGGATTTGAATAAATAAAATGTGTTTGTGTTATTCTTATTAAGGTGTTCATTTAGCATTTGTGAACTTATTCGTTTAACTTCATTGGTTCACAAATATTTGTTTAGCATTCACGAATAAATTCATTACACACTCTCTTTTTATGTTTTACTTGCCAGCCAAAGTAAATAGTGATATAAAAAGAAGATGAAAACAGTGTAAAACAAGTTTAAACGTCAATAAAAGAGTTTTCAAATGAATTTATGAACATAAACGAACCAAAACACATGTATTCGTATTCGTTTCTTTCGTTATTAATTAACATAAAAATTGTATTCATACGCATTTATTTAGTTTAATAAATTAATAATACGAACAGTTCACGAGATTTACATTATAATCGTTCTTTTAGTGTTTGGAGCAGTGGAGAGGATGAAGAGGGGAGGTGAAATCCTGAAAGTTGAAGAAGGCTTTGGCTAATTTGTCACTTTCTCCTCGAGTATCAGGTTTTATATACTTTATGAGTGAGCCAATACCTCTGAGAGTGTTATGTGACAAATGCAAATTGACGGAACATAGACACGTGGATGAGAGGATTAAACAGTGGTGGATTCATATTAAGATTAGGGTAAGTATTTTTTATTCTAAAATTTAATTTTTTTAATCTATTTATTTATTTTTTATTGTGACGATTGAAATTTTATTTGTGTTCCACACAAAAAAAAATGTATATTATTAATATATGTATATTTGTTTTTAAAATATTTCTAGATCTATTACTACTATCTACGAACGTATTTTTCGGACGTGGAGCATCAGTCCGGAAAGTTAGTAGGGATCCATATGCTTAGAGACTTACCGAAATTCTTACGTACCTGCCCACTAAAATAATTCCCACAAATCCCAGAAAGAAACATGGTTCAACTATTGATGATTGGCCCAGCATTTCTCAGTAGGTTATAGAATTAAATCAACTTTAATATCACCGCTTCGGTTGGTCCTTGTAGCTTTTAAGCTCCTACACTAATCTAATACTATTCACCAATTGAACTGATACCATGAAATTGTAAATGTTTCAACTAAAATTACCCAGAAATTTCAGCTTTCAAGGCGTTAGGTTTATTCAATCTTAATATAACCAATCCTGCAGATTTTTTATGTTTTGAGTTAGGAATGGTTAACTTTTTTTACAATATGCAGGCAAATTAGGTAGTCATAGCTAGGAGAAGAGCAGTTGGTAGAAAGTTATGGGCCATATTTGAGCTACCGTTCATGGGAAAAAGTCAGCCTTTATCATTAACTCATTTTTGCCAGTGCCATAAGCTTAACGCCAGTGTACACATAGCACATTTTTTACAATTGCTTTTGGATGTAATTCCTAATTGGTTACACTAGATATGGATATCAGTCCTTGGATTAGTTGCCTTATAATGATGAAACTTCCAATTAGAAGATGTGAATAATGAAATGAACAACTACCTTGTACTAAAATCAAAAGGTATTAATGTCAAAAAAATACCTCTAACGTTTGACTGATTGAAAGTTAGACATTTAAATTTTGATATTTAATCAATTAGTTTAGTGAGATAAGATACTAGATCTTTTAAATAATTTAATTAGTTGATCTAATGAGATGAGATATTAGATCTCCTACACAAGGTTAGGAGTTCAAACTTTGACATTGTCAATAGAACAAACTAAATTGGGAAGATTACCCTTATAATTGACCTTTGCAATACTCAACTCAAATTAGTTGATTAATATATTACAGTTAAAACTCTATAAATTAATAATGCCAGGACCGGAGAAATTTATTAATTTAGAGAGTTATTAATTTATCGATAAATTAATAATTATTAATTTAAAGAGTTTTTAAGTAATTATATTGTATATATCAAACAAAAAGGTAAATTAGTCTATGCCTCTTAGAATTACGTTGCAAGAGATGAGTTAAATTAATAATGAACTCCAAATATACTTGAACTTTAAAGGAAAACAAACAACTATTGAATCATATTTCAATAGAGTGTAATATATTTTTTTCATTTTCTATGAATTATTAATTTATAATTTTCTTGGGACCGAAAATTATAAAGGGATCTCACGAAAAATTATTATCTTATTATTTTATCAAGTTTTTCAATTTTTTACATTGGCTCAAGTCGGGACCGGACAAATTTATTATTTTAGAGAGTTTATTAATTTACCGAGTATTAATTTAAAGAGTTTCTACTGTAAATATTTATAGCTAAGCTATATATATAATAATTTTTTATCTAAAAAATTAATTTCATGAGATAAAATTTTCAAACCCATAAATAATTATTTAAAGCAATTATATTTTAAAATATAGAAGTTTATAAATTATAAATAAACAAACTATATGATAACAAGATCAATATTAAACTATAATTTTTTTCTTCAAAAATGCTTTTCACTAGTAAAACATGAAACTTTCAATTTTGATATTTGATTGTTATCTCTAGAGGTTTCAGGTTTAAACATCAAGAGACTGTAAAGGTGTTTGAATTTTCATTGTAAATGATTGATAATCTTTAAAATAAATACTACTTGTAATTATTTTAAGTTAATAAAAAATTACTTTTACAAAAAAAAAAATTAAAAGAAAAAGTAAAGTCGATGAAAATGCCCTTGGGAAACTCTACAATAGAAAAAAAGGTCAATACACCCACCACATTTATTTACTCTTCACCTTCCTTATCTATTTGTTATATATATATATATATATATATATATATATATATATATATATATATATATATATATATCCCCTATGAAGGTTGGACCGCCGCTCACATGAAACAGTCCAATAACACCACAAACCTTCAATCTTTTGAGCATCCTATGGTATAAGCCATGGATTGGTACTCTTGGCTATCAAAAACTGCCCTTGACCCCTCCCTTATCTACGAGTATGGCCTCTCGTTTTCCCGCAATGAGCTCCAAAGAGAGGACTTAGCATACTTCAACCATGAGTTTCTTCAGAGCATGGGCCTTTCAGTTGCCAAGCACAGGCTTGAGATTCTCAAGCTCGCCAGGAAAGAAGTTGGCGAAACCCCTAATAGCCTGTCCAAGCTCGTTTTGGCAATCACCAAAACCAGAGAGTGCTTCAACAAGTACGTCAACAAGCTGGTTCACCACGAGCATAGCGCGATTAAGCCGCTGCCGTCAGAGCCTGTTCGGTGTCGAGATCAGTGGAGAGGAGGATTGACAAAGAAGTGCAAGAGTGATAAGAGGTTAACATAGAGCAGCCGGTGCCAAGAACCAGCAGGAAGGTAGCAAAATCTGGTCCCTTGGATTATAGGGTACAAGAGAAGGTTCTTGCCCCTCCTAGGAGCTTGAAATTGTCCGGGCCTCTAGACAGGAAAATGCAGGAGAAATTGGTGTTGAATTATAGGAGTCCTGTAAAATCCGGTCCTATTGATATTGCAATGGCACAAGAGAGGTTGTTGCTCACAAATAGGAGCCCTAAACTATCAGGACCTCTTAACTATGTAAGACCCCCAACCCCAAAGATTCAGGGTGACTACAAGGAAAAGACAGGTAGAGACTATGATGATCAGACATTATGGGCAGCTACGTTTCAGGACATGAAACCCACTTGACTTGACCAGATGTCTTTATTAGTTTCGTGTGGAAGGATAAAATATGGTCATTAAATGTTGTGTCCTAATCAGAGGGATGAGCTCTATATGCCTTTATGCATGTGAATCTGGTATAAGGTTTTCTATCATCAACATGGACACCATATAGTTTATGATCTCCATTTTCAGTTCATTTGGTCCAAGAATTATATATGCTTTAAGTTGTATGGTTTTTTAGGATGTTCTTGAGTTGTAAAATCCTTAATATGGCAGGTAATTTTCATGCCCCTTGAGAAAAGTAAAATAATAATATAATGCCGAAAAATGATCATAACATATGATTGAATAGTAACTTTGGTCTCTATTCTTTTTTATAGTATTTTGCCCCTAACGTTTTATTTTGGGACAAAATGACCCCTCGTTAGATGGAAATCATTAGTTGACTAACGGTCAACGCTTGTTATTGACGTGAGATTGTCATGTTACCACTTTCGGCATGTGAAATGTGTCACATCATCACTTTCGAAATGTGAAATATGCTATATCGTCACTTTCGACACATGACACGTGTAGTGTCTGTTGAAAAGATTGGTTAATTCACACATGCACGGAAAGTGCATGAATATAATCGTCACTTTCGACACATGACACGTGTAGTGTATGTTGAAAAGATTGGTTAATTCACACATGCACGGAAAGTGCATGAATATAATGGGTCAAAAATGGGGGCATCGAAATGGTGCAATTGTTAAAAAGGGTTGTTTTTATGTTGAAAATTAGTAATGGTAAAATTGCACACTTAGTCATTGTATTTTAGGATATTTACAAGATTAGTCTTTAAGCTTCAACTATAAATACCCTAACCCATTTAGCTTCAAAATCATCCCAAATCATTATAGCTTTCTCCCAATACTAGAGAATTTAGAGAGTTTCTTGATATTTTTTTTCTCCTTTTTATCAAGAGAGAATTGTTATTGTTTTCTCCTTGTTAGATCGAGAGAAGTTGTAATTTCTATTTTCTCATAGTGAAATTCTTCTATCTTTGCCCGTGGTTTTTACCCTATAATATTTAGGGGTTTTCCACGTAAAATTTGTGTCTTCTTTATCTTCATTTTTATTTTCTCAAATTATCAGTTGCGATTTTACTCTATCCGATAGCTGTATTCCGCAACAGTGTCATCACTTTTGACACATGACAGTTTCACGTCAGTAACATGTATTGACCATTAATCAGTTAATAATTTACATCTGATCAGAGTATATTTTATCTTAAAATGAAATGTTAGAATTGAAAAGAATAGCTATCAGTGTAGTGCAGTGCAGTTACAAGTATACTATATTTCCAGCTTGCATTTGTTGCTTTCATAAACACCGTAGAGACCTATTGCCAAAGTCATTTATTAACAATAATATACAAGTTATCTATTAAAAGTCCAAAGGTTGGCAACCAACTTTGAAAATGGTTTTCAAAGTTTGGTAAATGTTTCTTTGAAAATGGTTTTCAAAGTTTGGTAAATGTTTCTTTGAAAAATATTTTTCAAAGTTTGGTAAAGTTTGGTAGATAATTGTTGAAAATAGGAATGGGTAAATTCACTTTAGTCATTGCACCGTAGGGTATTTTCAAAGATTAGTCCCTAAGTTTCAACTATAAATACCCTAGCTCATTTAGCTTCAGAACCATCCCAAAAATCCCAAATCATTTCTTTCTCCCAATACTAGAGAGTTTTCTTGTGAGTAGTGAGTGTTTTGTAAACACCTGTAAATTTTCTCTCTTAGTAAAAGATCTGCAGCAGTCCGGAGACGTAAGCAAATTGGCTGAACTCTGTTATCAATTTCGGGTATTATTTTTCCGCTTTTATTTCGTATTCTCACTAATCTGGTTATAGGGAAATTACTCGTACTCGGTTTATTTTCTAACAACTGGCATCAGAGCTTTTGGTTGTGAATTTTTTCAATTTTTTTGCGAGGTTACTATTCATTACTATTCACATGAATAGTGAATTTTGTGAATAATAAAAATTTTGTCGGCGATACGAGTTTGTCGACGGAGGTGTTCTAATACACGGTGGTTCGCAAGAATTGTCAGAAACGATCCAAACGAAACCAGATTCGAGTGGGAGCGATGGCTGCAGACGAAGGAAATGTGAAATGTGAAATTTGAAAAGTTCGATGGTGCGGACTTTGGCTTTTGGAAGATGCAGATCGAAGATTTTTTGTACCAAAAAAATATATATCAACCTCTCTCAGGAAAGCAACCAGAGGGCATGAAGAATGAAGACTGGACTCTTCTCGACAGACAAGCCCTCGGAGTTATCCGATTGACGTTATCCCGCAATGTTGCTTTCAACATTGCAAAGGAAAATACCACGGCGGGTCTTATGGCAGCTCTCTCCAGTATGTATGAGAAGCCATCAACCTCAAACAAAGTGCACTTGATGAGGCGATTATTCAATTTGCGGATGATGGAAGGGGCATCGATGGCACAACACCTAAATAAACTCAACACAATCACAACACAGTTGAGTTCAGTGGAAATTGAATTCGATGATGAAGTTCGAGCTTTAATTCTCTTATCATCTCTACTAGACAGGTGGAATGCTACTGTTACAACAGTTAGCAGCTCGTCGGGAAATAGTAAATTGAAATTCGACGATGTTCGGGATCTGGTACTGAGCGAAGAAATTCGACGGAGAGAATCGGGTGAAGCATCAACCTCCTCAGCCTTACACACAGAGTCCAGAGGGAGAACTTCAGAAAGAAATTCAAATCGTGGCAGATCGAAATCCAGAAGGGGCAAATCAAGAACAGGAAAGAAAGATTTTACCTGTTATAATTGTGGCAAGAAATGTCGCTTTAAAAGAGATTGTCGAGCACTGAAGAAAGATACCAGTGCACAGGAACCTGCCAATATGACAGAGGAGACAGGTGATGCCATGATTCTAAGCGTCAACACTCCGATTGAATCATGAATCTTGGATTCAGAGGCATCTTTCCACTCCACCCCATGCCGAGAAATCATGGAGAACTATGTCAGTGGTGATTTTGGGAATGTTCATCTAGCCGATGATGAAACCTTGAAGATCGTCGGAAAAGGAGACATCCGATTAAAGTTACCAAACCAGACCACCTGGACGCTGAAAGGAGTGAGACATATTCCTAGCCTCAAAAGAAATTTGATTTCTGTAGGACAGCTTGATGGTGAAGGATTTAGCACAACCTTTTCAGGCTGTGAATAGAATATTACTAAAGGAGCACTCGTCATTGCTCGTGGTAAGAAAATTGGTACTCTCTATATAACCTCAAATTTAGAGAATATCATTGCAGTAGCAGATGTTGATGGAAAATCAAACCTATGACACCAAAGGCTTGGCCATATGAGCGAGAAAGGGATGAAGACACTTTTGTCAAAGGGGAAGTTTCCGGATCTAAAGAATGTAGATGTCGGACTATGCGAGAATTGCATCTTTGGCAAAAAAAAAAGAAAGTCAGCTTTGCAAAGATTGGTAAGATACCCAAGGCTGAAAAGTTAGAGTTGGTTCATACTGATGTATGGGGACCATCTCCAATTCCATCTCTTGCAGGCTCATTATATTATGTCACCTTCATCGATGATTCTACAAGGAAGGTGTGGGTTTATTTTCTGAAGAAGAAATCAGAAGTCTTTGATACCTTCAGAAAATTGAAGGCCATGGTGGAAAATGAGACTGGCCTGAAAGTCAAGCGGTTGAGGTTTGATAATGGAGGAGAGTACAAAAATCGTAGATTCAGAGATTTCTGCTCAAATAATGGGATCAAGATGGAGACAACAGTTCACATGATACCGCAGCAGAATGGCGTAGCAGAGCGCATGAACAAAACTCTGAATGAACGTGCCAGAAGCATGAGGATACATGCCGGATTGCCCAAATTTCTATGGGCTGAAGCTATCAACACTGCAGCTTACTTGATCAACCGTGGGCCCTCAGTTCATTTGGATGACAGAATACCAGAGGAAGTTTGGAGCAAGAAAGAAATAAACCTTTCACACTTAAGAGTGTTTGGTTGTATTTCTTATGTACACATAAACTCTGTTGAAAGAAGTAAACTTGATGCCAAGTCCAACAAATGTGCCTTTGTTGGTTATGGTGGTGATGAGTTCGGCTACCGATTTTGGGACTATGAAAATTGGAAGATCATCAGAAGTAGATATGTCATTTTCAATGAGAATGTGATGTACAAAGACATGTTAACTGTAGAATCAAGCAGCTCCAATACCAAAGCTGAAACAAAGGAATTTGTTGAGTTCGAGGAGATTTCTGAAAATGATGTTCAGATCAGTCCTGAAGCAGTTCAAGAAGAACCAGGCACACTGGAACTAAGACGCTCCTCCAGAATTCATAAACCAACCCAACGTTATTCTCCTTCTTTGCAATACTTGTTGATGACTGACAATGGTGAACCAGAGTGCTATGATGAAACAATACAGGTGGAGGATTCAGTCAAGTGGGAGTCTTCAATGAAAGATGAGATGGACTCGCTTATGTCAAATCAGACGTGGGAATTAGCTGAATTACCACCAGAAAAGAAAGCGCTCCACAACAAGTGGATTTACAGGATCAAGGAATAGCACGATGGGAGCAAACGCTACAAAGCAAGATTGGTTGTCAAAGGTTTTCAGCAAAAGGAAGGTATTGACTACAATGAAATTTTCTCTCTAGTTGTAAAACTGTCTACAATCAGACTGGTGTTGAAAATTGTAGCTGCAGAAAATTTACATCTTGAGCAGTTAGATGTAAAGACAGCTTTCCTTCATGGTGATTTGGAGGAAGAAATATATATGAGGCAGCCAGAAGGCTTCATAGAGGCAGGCAAGAAAAACCTGGTATGCAGGTTAAAGAAGAGCTTGTATGGTTTAAAACAAGCTCCTAGACAGTGGTACAAGAAGTTCGATAGCTTCATGGGTAGCAGTGGTTTTACCAGATGCCAAGCAGATCATTGTTGCTACATCAAGAGGTTCGACAATAGCTTCATTATTTTATTGTTGTACGTTGATGACATGCTCGTTGCAGGCTCAAACATGCAAGAGATTATACACTTGAAGCAAAAATTGTCGAAGCAGTTTGCTATGAAGGATCTGGGTGCTGCAAACAGATTCTTGGGATGAGGATCAAGAGAGACACAAAGTCGGGGACTTTGATGTTATCACAGGTTGAGTACATCAACAAAGTACTCTCCAGGTTCAACATGCAAGATGCTAAACCAGTAAGTACACCTTTAGGTGTTCATTTTAGACTCTCCAAAGAACAGTCACCAAAGATGGAGGAAGAACGTGCACACATGGTAAAGGTGTCGTATGCCTCAACAATTGGAAGTCTGATGTATGACATGGTATGTACCAGACCAGATATTACTCATGCAGTGGGAGCTGTTAGCAGGTACATGAATAATCCGGGCAAGGTACACTGGAAAGCAGTCAAATGGATCCTCAGATATATGCGAGGTACCACAAACAAAGCACTTTGTTTCAAAGGTAGATATACGATATTGACAGGCTATGTAGATGCTGACTTAGACGGAAATATTGATATCAGAATGAGCACTACAGGGTATGTCTATACTCTAGGAGGAACTGCAGTGAGTTGGGTTTCTCAACTACAGAAGATAGTTGCTCTCTCCACAACTGAAGCAAAATATGTCGTTGTTACGGAAGCTAGCAAGGAAATGGTTTGGCTCCAAAGTTTCTTGGAAGAGTTAGGCAAGAAACAAGAAAACAATGTCTTGTATTGCGACAGTCAAAGTGTTATCCATCTAGCAAAGAATCCGTCTTTTCATTCCAGGACAAAGCACATACAATTGCGATATCATTTTATCCGGTCTCTTCTGCAAGGTGAGATTTTGAAACTTGAAAAGATCAGTGGAGCTCAAAATCCAGCAGACATGTTGACAAAGACGGTGACCACGGACAAACTGAAGTTGTGTTCAGCTTCAGTTGGCATGCAAGAGTGACAAGACTAGAAATGCTGCTGCATCGATCGAGGTGTGAAGACAGATTAAAATCAGTCTTCAAGTGGGAGATTGTTAAAAGTCCAAAGGTTGGCAACCAACTTTGAAAATGGTTTTCAAAGTTTGGTAAATGTTTCTTTGAAAATGGTTTTCAAAGTTTGGTAAATGTTTCTTTGAAAAATGTTTTTCAAAGTTTGGTAAAGTTTGGTAGATGTTTGTTGAAAATAGGAATGGGTAAATTCACTTTAGTCATTGCACTGTAGGGTATTTTCAAAGATTAGTCTCTAAGTTTCAACTATAAATACCCTAGCTCATTTAGCTTCAGAACCATCCCAAAAATCCCAAATAATTTCTTTCTCCCAATACTAGAGAGTTTTCTTGTGAGTAGTGAGTGTTTTGTAAACACCTGTAAATTTTCTCTCTTAGTAAAATATCTGTTGCAGTCCGGAGACGTAAGCAAATTGGCTGAACTCCGTTATCAATTTCGGGTATTATTTTTCCGCTTTTATTTCGCATTCTCACTAATCTAGTTATAGGGAAATTACTCGTACTCGGTTTATTTCCTAACATTATCAACCGCTCATCCATGCAATTCTACACACATTTTCTAGCATGTATGTGTTTATGAAGCACAAACTTGCTAATGTAGAAATAATTAGCCTAAGAACCTCGAGCTTAGCTTAATTAATTAGTTCATGCAATTACTATTGAGATTAATAAGTTTAGGTTTGAATTGTAGTATCGGTAATTTTATTATGCAATATCAACACAAAATAAAATATGTGTAAAAGATAATTTAGCGTGATTCAATCTTATCTACCTCAATAGATGAGAAGAAGAATGAGAATTTACTATAAATGTGGAAATCACAAAAGATACATATTTGTGTTCTAAAACTCAGTATCTATTCCAAAATTTGGTGTATATCACAAATCACTCTATCATTCTACAAAATTATATCTTCAATACAAACCCAAAAGTTACAATGGCTGTAAAATGATTATCTCTCCAAAATAGTTCTCCTTCATAATTCTAAAGAATAAAATCCGTTCTCTACTTATAAAATCAAATACTTGATCACTAAGAATCATTATTCTATAATAATTCTTACCTATATAAACTTAATCCTTAAATAATCTTCGATCAATAAAATTATAATAAAATTCAATTTAATTCCTAATTAAATTTGTAGTCAATATCTAACAACAATACGCATTTTAAAAGGTACTGCAAAAGTAGTCTTAGATCGATGCATTTGGTAAGCAAGCCCATATTCTCTTAAAATGATGCTTGTTATGAGCCCACACCATAGAGACTTGCAAGGTCAAATAAAGTGAGCCTAAAACAGTTTGGGGCACTGCATGAAACACTTCCTCTTTCCAGATCAAGTGCATGCTGTTTTAAATTTCAATTTTTTTTTCAATTAAATTAATTATTTTACTGTTGTTATCTAATTTGAAATTTTTTTTGTCTATTTTATTTAAAAATTGTGGTATTAACATGTGTTTGTCCACTCTTAAAAATATTTTTAGATCCGCTATACAAAAATATATCATTTGGAAGCTATGAAGTTTAAGCCATAAGTTAGACCTGTCCTACAAAAAATTGGTATGCAGTAGTTTAGAACTGAAAAACAAAATTTATTTGCAGATAAGGTCATTATCCTCGCAATTAAACATTTTTCAGTCCTAGAGTCGTTAGCATGTCGAGCACCTATAATTCCCACGAACACATCCTGTGTATGATCACCAACCCTCGCGTGTAGTCTCATTTGATGACTAACTAATCATGTCATCACTTCTTAAGACGTCCAATCAATATCAATATCACGATAACTCTCGATCAATATTTATCCAAAACATTTTAAATAACCACACAACATATAGCAAAGACACATATTCTATTTGTCACCACAAAAACTAGACCAATACTACTAAAATTACCACAACCACCACCATCTTCAACTGCTAATCATTTACCAATCAACAATAACCAATCATTTATATAATATAATAGCATCACATAGAGGATACAGAATGATATTTACTTGTTGGCCGTTGCATTCGAAAATCTTATATGCCAATTCATATATACAATCATAATGAATGGATTGAGAGCAAGTAGGTAGAAACAATCGTCTGTTTAAATAATTTAAATTTTTATATATTTTAGAATTTTTTAGGTTTTCTATTGAAATTTTATATTTTCTCTTTTAAAATTTTATAAATTTATATTTCTTTAAAATTTTATAAAAATACAAATTTATAAAATTCACCTCTAACATAGAATAATATGCGTGTCCAAAATCACCTCCACCGTCTATCACAATTGAGATTAGGGAGATAACAATCCCAATTCCCAAAACTCAATAAAATCAAAACAAATACACAATTAAACAAAGATAACCAATCCTCAACGTCTCAAACAATACAACATTATCTTTTTCCTTTTTGTCAACACTAGAGTCTCAACTTTATCCATTTTCAATCGTAATCAAAGATATAAACAATGGGTTGAATTCCTTAAACTCCACTTGCCAACTCATAGTCTACACATCATCTTTTGTTTTTGTAAGCAGCAGCCATAGCATACAACACTTTAAAAGGAAAAACTGCCGAAGCTCCATTAATCCATTCTTATCCTATCAAGAAAGAAAGATGGAACAAACAAACCGAAACAGTCATCAAACATCCCACGAAGTCGGTTCATGCACATGGGGCTTGTCATTTGTCATCACCTCCAAACTAGAATGAAAACAAAACAAGGAAAATACCCCGGGAAGTCCAAATATATAATGTCTATCGAGACTAGTTCCGACAAATTTATCTAATTTATTAGAACTAAATTCATAGTGACTTGATTATATCCATCTACCATATCAGCTTACAATGATCGTTATAATGTTACGGTTGATACATACACTACGAGCTCCTATATAACAAGACAACATTTGATATCGACCAACGAATTAAAAACATTTGGTGGTACGGTGCATGCATCGCAGGGAAATTTGATCTCTCTTTTTGGCTTTGGGTGAGAAGATAATGTAAATGAAATCACTAGGGAAAAGGTTGATGTGATTAATGAATGACAGGTCCCATGTGGCTTCTACCCCTTCACATCTAGAAACCAATTCTTGTATCAAATAAATATGTTGCTTTATTTATTATATAGTTTTTTTAATTTATTAGATGTGATTTTTTTATATCAATGTCATCATTGAATTTTAATTTAAATACTTATTATGTATTTATTTAATAATGCACTTTATCATTTATTTAAATTTTTTTAATTATCTGATACAATTATAAGATAATATGTATTTAAAAAAATTAATCAATTAATGACATTCACATCTTTCTGACTTAGTTGCTCAAATTTAAAATTTTTAAAAAAAACAAATTTCTTTTTTACTATTAATACCATCTAAAAAAATTGACAAATCCTAAAATATTGGCGGTATCGTCACTTCAAAAACCTTATCTTAATTTCTAGGCTATAATGCCAAAGTTGGTGACAATGGGACCTCGACTTTTGGTGAAATAAGTTGTATCTAATTTCACAAATGCTTTTTAATGTATATTCCACTTTTTCTAAGCTTATGTCGATAGGGTTGAATAAAGGAGTTAAAATATAAAAATTACATTAAACTATTGTACTAAACAATTTATAAGTTTATAAATAATTGTTATTTAAATTAAATCAAATTCTGAACTTATTTTAATAGTGAAAAAAATGATTTTTAAAGATTCAGATTTGAACAATTTTGTCTACAGGGTGTATGTACGTTATCAATAATTTAAAAAATTATAAACATATATTATCTTGTAATCAATCCAGACTATTAAAAAAATTAAATTAATTTTTTATGATATAAAAAGATATATTTTGTATTATAAATAAAGAAAATTATTTTAAAATAATAGCTTGAATATTGTTTTTATTTAATTAAAATTTAAGTTTTTTAAAAAAATATTTATTAAAGTATTTAATTTTTTACTGAAAATATAAAACACCCCATAAAAACAAAGTAATGTTGAAAATCAATTCAAAAAATAATCTAAAATTAATATAAACCATTTTAATTGCAAATTAGACAGGACTTAGGAGGTATCAGGTATGAGATAATGTAATTTATTACATATTTAATAAACCAAGTTTGATCCCAATACACTAGGGGATGCAACCTCTTAGTTATCAATTTTTTATTTATATAAATCACTAATTTTATTTAAAATATAAAATATAATAAATTATAATAAATATTTACAATTATAATCATATATTAAGTTTATAATCAGGATAATTTCTTATAATCATTAAAACAAAACTAATAACTTAAAATCACATAATGACAATATAAGGAAATATTAAAATGTAACTAAGAAAACTAGAATAAAGATAGATACAAACATATCTGATCATATCGGCAAACGAACCACAAAAATATATTAAGCTACTAAAAGACCAACAACAAAACGCAAATCAAACCCGAGCGACGTAAAAAATTATCCTAAAACATATACCAAATATACAAATCCAATATGAGGGTCCAAAGCAGAGAATATCATAATGTAACATATAAGTGTCATCTTGATAAGTAATGACGATGTCTAATCAACTCTTAGAAAAAAGATAAGTGAACACAGTGGCCAAATAACCAAAAAACATATAAAAAAGCATACGAAAACGTGACATGACATGAAGGTAGATGAAAATTTGTGATATAGGTAGACTTATTAAAAATAAAAAATAAAAATAAATAACGATATAATATAAAAATAAAAAGATAATAAAAAATACCGACGATCGACAATCAATATTAAAATTGATGTCATCGCCGATCAATAAACACAAAAAAATAAATAACTTATCAATAAGAAAAAACTAGAAGCTTTCTCCCATTAGTAATCACTTGTTTTAAATGTAAAACAAAAAGCCATAATTAATTAATTGCTAAACTTGGTTGTTAAGTCACCGTGGCGGAATTCCTTTTAGTTTTATTTCCTTTAATTTAATTAAATTAATTTTTTGGTAAAATACACAAATGATCACTAATTTTTAGGTACATTTTCGTTTTCTCCATTAAAATTTCAAAAGTAACAAATTGGTCATTGAATTATTGATTTATAACAAATTGATCACATTGACCATCGTTACTGTATATGACCGAATGTTGATATGACGTATTAACTGACTGACCTGGATTAAGTTTGGTGCCACGCTGGAGAGCCATTTGTCCCAATCAATCCCCTCTTTATAAACCAAATTCTTAACCATGCAATCTTACCATTGACTCGCTTTTCTTCACGTTGACCGACTTGGCCACCTCTTCGAGTCTCGATATCATACTGCCCGCCCCATGACAGATCCGACAGTGGAGTCCATCATCCGGAACCTCAAAACTTTAAGGTTAATGTGGACCCTAAAAGCTTTCTGATGCCATTCATGGCTAAGCTATCTAAATATGGTTTATTTAAAAAAACAAACAAATTGATGGTGAGTTTCAAGCCTTGCGCTACTAGGGAGGAGAAAAAAAAGAATATGAAGGAGACGACCTTGAGCCTTGAAGAGCTTTTTAGCGACGTCAACATCGACGTCGCAGGGAGCTTGATTCTCGAGACTGTGCTGCCCTAGAATGGTCAAAGAAAGGCCCACAACAATGATACCAGCAAAACTAATATTCAGTAAGCATTATTCATGGATAAATCAAGGTCGGCTAATCGGTACAATGTACAAGTTGTCGATGAAGGTTGGGATCCTCCACTATTTTTATGGAGAAACTACGAGAACAAGTCGGGGAACGACTTGAAACTTGAATTCTATGATCAAGGTATTGGACCTCAAAGAAACATTGATGTTATGAAATCTTACAATTGACAGTACTCAAAATAATGGTACAAGGACCTCGAATCCCATTATTTTTTAACAATATCGAATTTATTTCTTTTCATTTAAAGATTTTCAGTAGAACTAAGACGATAATGTGATTGTTAAGAAACGTGTATAATAGAAAATATACACAATAAATAAAATGCTTGCATTCATATCAGCTGGCATACTACATTTATAAGAGTGGTTTAGCTCACCACTAACCACCACTAACCATCTAACAAACTAACTGACTTAGCTAACAGACTAATCACCTCTACACGTATGTGCTGCATTGACAGCAGCCTAACATTCCTCCTGCTCTTCATTTTCTCCTCTTTGACAATAATCTAACATTCTCTCTACTTTTCCTTTTTGATGAAAAGATGAACACTAGAACCGGAAGTGTCGATGCTTCCTCCCGTTCACTTGAATCGGAAGTGCCGATGCTTTCTTTCGTTCGATTTGAATCGGAAGTGCTGATGCTTCCCTCCGTTCGATTTGAATCGGAAGTGCCGATGCTTCCCTCCGTTCGACTTGAATCGGAAGTGCCGATGCTTCCCTCCGTTCGATTTGAATCGGAAGTGCCGATGCTTTCCTCCGTTCGACTTGAATCGGAAGTGCCGATGCTTACCTCCGTTCGACTTGAATCAATGCAAACTTTTGATGTGAATGAACATTCAACAAAAAAATTCTAAAAAAAAAAACTATTCTATAACAACAATGTTTCGCAGCTTAACTACCAACAATTCTTCATCCTCCCTGCACGTAAACCTTCTGCTTCATATTGCTTGGAGCAAGGGCAGTGATCTCCTTGCTCATACGGTCTGCAATACCAGGGAACATAGTTGAACCACCACTAAGAACAATGTTACCATAGAGATCCTTCCTGATATCTACATCACACTTCATGATAGAGTTGTAGGTAGGTTCATGGATTCCAGCTGCTTCCATCCCTATGGAAGATGGTTGGAAGAGGACTTCAGGAAAACAGAATCTCTTAGCTCTGATAGTAATGACTTGTCCATCAGCTTTGAGGGTATACTCAAAAGCACTGTTCATTAGCCCACCTTTGCATCCAGAATCACATGAACCTTTCTCTTCTGGATCACACTCATGATCGCAGTCGATTAGCTTTTGTTCGCTGAGGCTCACAAGTTTTCCGGTTGCCAAAAAGTTGGCACCTTCCAAGGCTCCTGTTGTACTAAAAGACCAGCATGATCTGTATGAACCCTGGTTTTTTACGGATGAAACAACTCCTTTTTCTCTCCAGTCGAAATCTTCAGGCAAATTATCAGTAGGCAAAATCGGTGCCTCGGTCGCATCTTTAGGCAATCTCAATCTCCTTAATCCCAAATACGCCTTCCTGAACTCTCCCGGAGTCAAATCGGAGAATTGAGTCACCCCGTGAATCGCAGATGGGTCAAGCTTCTGATGACGTGCCGCTCGTCTCAGGTTATACTGGAAAACCTTGAACCTGTAATCGTGCTCCTCCTGAGACACGTACGATTTCTTGAACCGCTTCTTGAACAGAGAGAAGCGATGCTCCGCTGTCAGCAGCGGTGGCTCGGCTCCATCGTGACCATACGTTACTTGCTCGATCAAAGGATCAACTTGGAATCCCCCCGCTGTAGTACGACCACTGGCATACAAGGAAAGAATAGCCTGGATGGCAACGTACATGGAAGGTACATTGAAGATCTCAAACATAAACTGCTGCTCGAGATGGAAATGCAGTCACAATAGAGCCAACAGACTCCATGCAGCGGAAGAACAACAAGGTCAGGACCGTTTGGCGATTGATACCATGTTACGAAACGTGTATAATAGAAAATATACACAATAAAGAAAATGCTTGCATTCATATCAGCTGGCATACTACATTTATAAGAGTGGTTTAGCTCACCACTAACCACCTAACAAACTAACTGACTTAGCTAACAGACTAACCACCTCTACACGTATGTGCTGCATTGACAGCAGCCTAACATTCCTCCTGCTCTTCCTTTTCTCCTCTTTGACAATAATCTAACAGTGATACTTTGCAATCTAGCCCTTGTAAAATTTGATGTCACTTGAGCTCAGCTCCCACTGAAAGTGCAGATAATTTTACTGTAGTTAGTCGATCAACTTTGGCAAGAATGATTTCCATTTAAAGTTATTATACATTACCATATTTTATGCAGATGTAGAAATGGAAGAAGCCCCATCCGTTGAAGATTATGGCAAGAAAAGCAAGAAATTGAAACATAAAGATCCTCAGTTGCGGCTAAATGGAGATGCTTTAGAGGATGCTAAATCGGAGAAGAAAATGAAAAAAGAGAAAAGAAAGAAGAGCAAGAGCATGATCTCGCAGTGGAGAAGACAAATGCCGAGCAAGACGAAACAACCAAGAAGAAGAAAAAGAAGAGCAAAGATGAAGGAGCTGCTGTAAGTGAAACTAGAAAGAAAAAGAAAAGACGGAGCTAGGACAACAGCCCTGACAACAGCAGCCATAGTCTATACGAACCGAAGAAAACAAGTTTGATGTTGTAGAAAGCAAAATAAAAGATGAAGAAAGAAAAAATAAGAGAGTAGAGTCAAATAACCAGTCAAAGAGTGTCCTGCATGATCAAATGATGCTAGATCGGGATCCACGTGAGTATTCTGTCACTGCATCTGTTAATTAGCGGTTGATCAATTTATTATAAATCGATAATCTTAATGATCAATTTATTACTTCTAAATATTAAGTATGAAAAATAAAAACATACTCAAACATTAATGACCATTTTTATAGTTTACTCTTAAATTTTCTTCTGAATCTTGTTGTCCGTTAAAAACACTGTTTTGCTTTCTTATTACCGCATTACCTTTCAATTTATACTCTTGAGGCATCAATTAATTATACTTTTCTCTTAGATTCCATTTAAGGGTAAAAAAAATAGAATTAAAAATATTAACTTTAATCTTTGTTACTATTAAGGTATAGACTAATCATTTTTTATTGTAACTAACTGTTTATACTCCCTTTTAAGATATTTGTTGTAGCAAACTTTGCTCTTTAAATAATAAAATTTAACTTATCCAAAAAATAAAAAGAAAAAAGAAAAACGATCACGGAAAAAGAAAAGAAGTGCAACCGAATAGAATGAAGTGGTGTTCGGAGACAAAATTAACTGGAAGAAATATAACTTATAACGAATCGCTGTGAAGAATCTGGAATGGATTTTTAGATTTGATTAGTGATTTCAAGAGATTTTATATATAGTTTTTAGTCCAAAAGCTCTTCAAATTTGCCATTGGCTGCAATATGACTGTATTTACACCAACAAACTATATGATAATTTTGTTTCTCGGATTCTACGGTTTCGGTCACCCGGAGTATACTTGAATCCTCCGTCCAGATCTCCAACCTCTTCGCCGGAATCTGATTCGCCATCAACCGCGGCGTCGAGCCGAACCTCGATCTCAAATCGCCGGAAAATCTAGGAAACTCGACCTATAAACTTTAAGAGAGAGCAGATACCGCTTACGAAATCTTCATAATTCCTAGGCTTTTGCCATCACGGACAGCCGGCTAGGCCTAGGATGGAAAGCAGAACGACGACGTTGCTGGTGAGAGGAAGGTCTAATCAAAGCCGACAAAGCTCTCCTAACAATATCTCCTTCGACGCCACCGATTCTCACCAACGAGTTCGTCATCGCAGATCTACGCGCGTTAAGCCGATTGCTCGGCGCGCATCCTGATACGGAGTGCGAGTTATTGACGTTCTTGTGAAGACTGCAACGGAACGATCCCGGATGCGTTGTAGGCGAACACATGCAAGTCTGCTTCAGCTGATTGCTCTGTAAATTCCTTAACGCATCAGAGTTTCTACGAACGGTGGCTATCGAACGGTTCGGAGAGGTAGGACGGTTATCGAGTGGGAATCGAACGTACGGAGATGAAGAAGATTTATTGCAGAGATTGACACGTGGTGGATAAATAGATCTATGTTGATTGAAGAAAGTCGAGGACCGTGAAGAGAAGCTTGAAATCGAAGGCGTAAACCGTCCAGACGGAGAGTTAGAACGGAGAATCTGGCCGCCGGATCTTCTAGAAGAAGCCGCCATTTTTAACAAAGGTGTTGCAGACTTGCAGAGAGGAAAGTTTTGGAAGGGAGAAAAAGATACGATTTTTTGGTTTTGATTTTCTAGCCGTGTCTGGCTGTTTAGTAAGGCAAAACTAGCTTTACTCGAGCCACGTATTTATAGGGTAAGGCCTTAAGGGAGAGGAATTAGGGGTTATAAATTTGGGTAAATTACAATACTGCTTTGTTGAGCCCTTAATTATTAATAGTTACAAAATAATCTCATTATAAGACACTAATTGATTAAGTTCGATTATTAAAAATTATAAAATTATCATCTGATTATTCATATATTACAAACTCATCCTTATTTGTTAAAAGATTAATGGTCGTCTACACTAGACCTAATCTGCTAATTAGAAATAATAAAATCATATTTTAATGATATAAACAAAGAGTCAATCTATAAAATACAACTCAAACGATTCTGAGATCAGATTTTATTTATATCTCAGTCAACGTGTTAACATCTAGATTATATGACCACCAATTTTTATATGAAAAAAGACAAGTTTAAAACATACAAGTAGTCGGATGACCATTTATAACCATTAATAGTGTGGGTTCAACAAAGCAACACCTTATAGTTAAGAGATTATTTTGTAACTTTTAATAATTTAAGAACTCAACAAAGTAGCATCATATAGTCAGGGACTATTTGTGTACTTTAACCTATAAATTTTGACAGTATTTTTAAAACTCGGGATTTCAAATTTGTGGTTTTGACGGATTTGCCCTAATTTTTTTTTTTGAACTTTTTATTCCTCTTTCATTATTATTGGTCATGGCTTAGAGGTCCTTTGTTCTTTTCATTTTCCCCATTCATGATGTTTTTCCTTTCCCAAAAATAAGAAATGTCTGTTAATGTATTATTTATAGGATTGATAAATTATTAACAGAAAAAATTGTCTGTCAATATAACATTACTTAATATATTTTTAAGAATATTATTTAATTTGTTAAATAGAAAGGTAAGATTTTAGTGATAAAAAAATAAATAATATATTAATTTTTTTAGATTTTATTTTTTAGAATGTTTAATTTAATATTATTTATAATATTTTTATTTATTTTAATTAAAAACAATAGGTATTAATATCTATTAAAAAAATAAAGATACAAGACAAAGGAATTAAACCTAAATTTCCTGGGTAAACTACGCATTTAGTCACTCAACTATCACTTTGGTTATGTTTTGGTCACTCGAATTTTTTTGATTGGTTTGGGGTGATTACAAAGTAATATTTGTTAGAATCTCTACCATTTGACAAAGAATGCTCAAGCACCCCTGCAGATGTTGTGCTTAAACTTGAGACATCTTGAGATAACAATCACCCCTTTAAACACTAAGGTCGTTTAATTTGTGTAATTATTTTTTAAAAATCATCATTAACGTTACGTTTTGGTCACCCGTCGTTAAAAAATTAACAAAATTACTGACATGGTATTTTTATTTTTTTCAATGATGATATGATATTATATTATTGTGACGCATCATCATCACCGTTAATTTTTCAATGACGGAGGACTAAAATGAAATCAAAACGTAACGTTATTGCTTAATTTAGAAACAAATAGTTGAATGGCAAAAACAGAATTAAAGTGATAGTTGGATGATTAAATATGTAGTTTACCCTAAGAAAAATTAAATATTCAATTGATTCATTTCCTACTCGGAAGATTCTCCAACTTTTTCGTTTTCCACAAAAGCTACACTGAATGACACGAAACGTCATCGCGGTGCGTTGGAATCAAATTAAACACAAGGAAGGGTGGCTTGAAAAAGTCAGTGTCAAACCGTTCCATTAAAACGTTACGTTCATCTTATAAGCAATTAATTAATAATAACTCCCTTTCAATTTTTTTTAGTATATAACACAAATCAATCAATTTTAATTGTTAAAAAATTTATTGTTATTCTTTAAAATTTTATATTTAAGCACCACGCATTTAAGGATATGTATGTTTATTATAAAAAATTATAAATTTTTAAACAAATATTCCTTTATATGTACTCTAAATTTATATAAAAAAAATCAGTATATATTTGAAGCCTGCAAAAACGTGTTAGGCACCCTGTTTGATTTTAGAATATTTGATTCTTAGTAGTTCACTTAATAATTACATCCTTGAATTTTTAATTTTTAATAATTTTATCTTTCATGACACTTTTTTTTAATATTTTTTTTTGACATATTTTCGGTTTTCTTTATCAATTATTGGTCATTCTTTTTGTTTTATCTTTTTCGTAAGATTAAATTTAACGACACATCAACTGATTAAAATGATGTTTACTTGTTATCCTGATAATCTTTCTTGCTTTGGATTGAGATACGCAGTTACGTTCGTGGATAGTTTTCTCACGTCACTCAACTCTTATTTGCCACACACTAATCTTTCCTCTTAATTGAATTCTTTTTTTTTTTGGTAAACTGTACCTATTATTAATTTTCACTATAATCACTGATTTTTTTATTTTTGTCAATCATACCACTAAACTATTTAAATGATGTCAATCAAGTAACTTGCCATTAACATTTAATGAAAGTGTTGATATGACAGTTAACAAAATTGGTGTAAGTATACATTCGATCTTCCATACTTAACAACTAATTAATGATAATATTTTTATTTTATTTTTGCAAATCACTCTTTCTATAATTTAGAGAGATGTTGATGTTAATTTGTGGGAAACCATCAAACTATTGGATAATGAAATTATAATTTGATACGTATCATGGTTCCTTACTGCCTAAGAAGAAGTATGAAAAAATTAAATCGAAGGGGGCCCAAAGGAAAATGCAACTTTTGGCTTACATATTTATAAGAAATTGCGTTGTACTCGGTGCATGTGTATTAGACACTCCTTTGATCTTGAGGAAATTGCAACATTTATGTGTCCGAAAAAGAGCATCCTTTGCCTTAGGGGCTTTTCTAACTGATGGTCCCATTCTTCACAAAATCTGTCATTTAGCTTTCGTTTATATTAATTCAATTTAGAGATTACATGTAGAATCAATTAGGTTGATGGGCCAATAGGATTGTATTTGTGATTAACGGTTCATCTTTTATAATTTAGATGGAGGATCATAGTAGATGGTAGATTAGTTGTTGATCGGTGTTGAAGCGTTTTATCTCTACGAGGAGATAGAGAAGAAAAGAATTAAGGTGAGACAATTTTTTTGAGCTCGCATCATGTCTTTTGGTCATGCTTGAGAGGTTTTATAGTGATTCTTAGAGTATATGTCTATCGTAAAGTCATAATAACTACATGTACACTAGAAGACTAAGTGGATACAATCAAGTGGCGGTAGATTTAACTTTAGTTGATCACGTGGGTTTGTTAGAGGTTACATTAACTAGTCGTAATTTCTTAAGGGATGTTATATATTCGAAGTTCTTCTTTCGGAGATGTTCTTATTTACATCTCCCGGAGTTCCCTTGATGTCAGAGAGTAAGAAGTACTTTAGGATCCTCCGGCGACTATGAGGCGCAAGAATAGTATGTGGAGAACATTTAGAGGAAATTAACATTTGTTTCCCGTAGTGGAGAGAATATTTATGTCACAAAAGTGGCTTAGATTTAAAACTTAACCATTGAACCATTACAAAGATTAAATAGAATCAAATTGAATTCTAAACAAAGGGTACAATTCTTCTGACCATACATTTCACAACACTATTGGAAATTTTGGGCAGCGTTTTCCTTTCACGTTGGCTATATAATAGGATTGAAGAACTAGAATCGAAAGATTTTACCCACTCAAAGCTGTTGGGGGTATTCCCCCTTCTTTTATCATTTTTCCTAATTAAGAAAGAAAACAAGAAAATTACATTAGTCGTTCTCAAACAATGACAGAATCAAATGAACAATTGAAAGCTTTAACTTCTTCCTAAGTTTTTGGTTTAATGATATTTACGTTTCTCTAGGTTTAAATGTTAGCTAAATTAGGTATTGTCCCTTAAATTTTAAGATTAAATAATTAGTTGATCCCTATTTTATAATATCTAATCCTTTTTATATTTGATTCTCTCTATCAAGATCAATAAAAGTTTTAAAGTAGAAGGGCTCCACTTCTTCCAATTTCTTTTCGTAGTAGTTGATATATAGATATATAAAAGAAATAGAAAGGCTCATGGCAATGCCATACAGTTGTGGGAAATGACAGATTTCTGAAAAATCTAAAGGAATCAAAGAAATTAAAAGGGAAAGGAGACAATATAATTGGTTCAAGTGGTAAGTATTTTGGTATTGTTTAAATAGGTCTGAAGTTTAAGGTCTTGTGTATGCAAAAAATCTTTGTTGGAAGATTCATCCATTAAAGTTAGATGTACGACACAGATTGATCCGGATTAATCAAGATAAAGCCCTAAGAAACCAGGGAGGACAATAAAAAAACTCTCATTAACACAAGCTTATGAAGCCTTCCATTTTCGCTATTAAATTGACACCTACAACAAGTGGGAAAGTTCAACTCGAATTTGAAATTTCCCATTAAAAGGATTGTCCAATTGAGGAAGAAAACTATGAAAATGAAAGATAAAAAATGTACAAAGACTTTTATTCATAGTTATTAATAAAATTATTTGTATCACACCTCATCAAATCATGACCTTCAATTTAATTGTTTCTTAGATTTTTAAACCTCCTAATGTTATCCCTAAACTATAACTATCATTTTAAATTAGCCCTCAAACTTTTGAAGATTCTAGTTTCATCCTTAAACTACGACATTCATTATAAATTAGTCCCTAAACTTTTTAAACATTTCAGTTTCATCCCAAGCTATACATATATACTAATCATATCCCTTGTTAATGAAATCGTTAGGTCAAGTTAAATTAATATATATTTGAAAAAAAATTAACATATTAATTTATTAATGAGGCCACTCGATAAATTATTAATAAAAATAGTATAATAGAAATATTGGATTTAATTTCTTTTTCCCCAAGGAGTGGAAAACCAACGGTTTTGATGTATTCTGGTTGATTAGAGTAGTGTTCTGTGGGCCAGAAGTCAACGTTTTTTTGACACCCAAACATTAAAATATCAAGGTCTTATTTTTTTTAATGTTGAATCAGAATTTAAAATGAGTGTAGCGAGAATATATATATATATATATATATATATATATATATATATATATATATATATATTAAAATAAGGTAGATCAGATTACTTTTATAAGATGGGTAAACTACGATGGATATGCATTATTTATTTTGTTAAATTTTTCATTTTTTAATTATGGTATTAAAGTTTGGTTTTAACTTTAATTTTATCATTAGATTGTCTAAATTAAGACGATGCGACGACATAGATAAAATGATATCGTTTTGTGGGGACTATTGATACTTAAAACGATATCTTTTTGTTACGGTTATTGTTATCTAAAATAACATCGTTTTAGGCACTGAACTTTTGGGATATCATTTATACCATTAAACTTTTAATTTTTCTTATTATAGTATTAAAGTTTGGTTTTAACTACAATTATGTCACTAGACCGTTAAAATCAAAATAATATGATGACATGGATAGAATGATATCGTTTTGTTGTCACTATTGATACCTAAACAACATCGTTTTAGACACTGAACTTTAGAAATATATCAATTTTGTCACTAAACGTTTAAACAAATCTATTTTTTTATACTACTACTTTTCGATCACTGATGACCAATCACCTCCTGTCACTTGCTGTCTTTCGTGAAAAGATAGGTATCAAAACGTTAGTATTTCATTCCTATTTCTTCTTCTAAGATTAACTTTCCTTGAACCCACTCAAAATCTATAAAAAAAAAAATCCTTTCCTAATCATGCAAACTTTTACTACTAATTTTAGCTTTTTTTCTTTTAAAAAATATATAAAACAAAGTAGAAAGAACAATAAAAGGAATGAACATCATTTCTGAATCACCAATATACATAAGCACAAATACTCCAATCTTGTGTCAGTTTGCCTGTAATTTCGATAACTTTGGCTTATTGATATATAGAAACCCTTAATATCTTCATGTTTTCACTGCCATGCATGCATTTACATATATACCATTCCCTCCTATACGTACCAAAGGCCAAATTCTTGCAAGTAAACCCACAATATATATCATTAGGAAACTGCAACACCAAACCCATCTCTGTTTCCATTCAATAAACAAAACCTGGAAGGCTTGGGCTGGAAATTTCTCCTCCTTTGCATGCCATGGTGGCTTGATGATTTGCAGCATGAGGGCCTTGATGGAATTAGCTTTGGCAACCATGGCTATTTTGCAGTGACTCGGTGACACATGATCGGCCGTGGTCCGACCTGCAGGCGAGGTGTTGAGGTTCCTGTGCAGGCTGCATCGGAAGGACCCAGGGTGTGAGGTAGGGGAGCATGGGCATCGACGGGGTTGTGAGTTGGAGTTAGATGATGAGGCCATGGGTTCAAAGAACTTTTGAGCAATCCCGGGGGAGAAATGGAATATTAATATTGATTGCTTCGCTTCTTTCTGTGGGTAACCTTTTCGTAGTTAGAGAATATTGCGATTTCATAGCTTTGAAAAATCTTTATATATATATAATTAACATATCTTTGATTGGCAGTTTGGGTGACTGTTAAGTGCATACATGTGGATCGAGTTGGGTTCATACTAAGAGAATTTAGTTTTCCATTGGTATAATGTCATCAATGTTTATAAGTATGGATGAATCGAGCAGGAACGAGTGAGGGTGATCGTCCCTTTAAAAAATTTAATTTTTATATATTTTGGATATTTTTTATTATTTGTTTTTTGAAATTTTGTTTTTTCCTCCCATTAAAATTTGATAAGTATGTCGCGCCTTAAAATTTTATAAGGTTTTATTAAATAGTTGTTTTAGCTCATATTTCTTTTTAGTATTTTGACCTCTAATGTTTCATTTTGAGATAAAAATATACCTATGTAAATGTAAATCGTTAATCAACAAAAAAGTTAATGCTTGGAAATCAAGATTTTTTTTTGCCTTAAAATAAAATATTAGAGCCAAAATGTTCTAAAAGAAATAGGGTTTAAAGTGACTATTTAATCAAACATTAAGGTCTTTTTTTACTCAAAATGAAATGTTAAATCTAAAATACAACAAAAAAAATCAAAGAGATTATTTAATTAAACGTTAAAGACATTTTTTGATATTATATTTTTTTTCTTATTGTTACATTAAATTCCAGCTATAACAACAGTTTGATCTAATTGGATTCTAAAAGAAAAAGGGAGAATAATACTTCTAGAATTTCTATGATAGACACCTAATTTTATGGTGAAAATCAACTTTTTAAAATTTTAAGAAAAAACAAAATTATAAAATTTTAAAGAAAAAATAAATTCTTAATAAAAAAATATAAAATATATGATAAATTTTAAGAAAATCGACTCCTCCAACCGTCCCTTCGGTATATCCCTGCCTATGAATAGACTTGAGCTGGATTGCTAACAAGGGCGGTTACGGGTTACTTTCTTTCACTTTCATTCGTCGCTTCTGAAACTGCCCAATTCTCATTTAGATGCTTAAAGTCCATAGAGCAATGAATATTACGACAGTTGAAGGCTCTTTCGGTAATTGGATTTGATCGAGTAAAAGGATTGTGCCTTGAACCTTTCACTTCTGTTCTTAAGCCTAATCAATGGATTAATTTTTTAATGGATTTGTTGTATTTACAATTGAGTTCTTTAGCCACCGTCGGTGATAGTCGACAGTGATGAACCTCGTCTGTGAATGACGACTCTCATGTCCGAACTTAGGTTTGTGATCGAGAATCCAAGTATAACACCTTAAAATTCACTTTAGATTTTTTTAATGTCTGGTGATCGAAAAAAAATTCAATATGTTATTTTAGTATTTGATCTTTTCGGGAGTTTGATTTATTTTATTTTATTTTATTTTATATATTAGATTAAAGAATAAATGGTTTTGGATAAGGGTTTAATGACTAAAATGAAATAAATTGAGAATTTGAAAAACTTTTGTAAAAAGGTAAAACATAGGTGTCAAAGTAAAAAATAAAAAAGTTAAATGGGCAAGAATTAGTTATACCATGGTAAAGTACAAGGAAGTGGATAGATCATGGATGGCTAAGTGTATAGTTTTACCTTTTAAAGTTGATGACTAGCTTATCATATCATTCATTTTGATCTAACTATATTATTTCTTTATTTCTTTAATTTAAATATTTTAAGGTTGCCTCCTTTATAAATAATTATATTTCAATTTTAAAAAAATCAAATAAATATAATTAATTCAACTCCACTTAATTTTTATAAATTTTATCTGATTCAAAAATAATTTAAGTTAAAATCTGAATATAAAATAGGGTAAAGTACATAAATAGTACATCCGACTGTAATATGTTGCTTTGTTGAGTCCTCCGACTATTAAAAGTTATAAAATAGTCTCCGACTATAGGGTATTGCTTTTCCGAGTCCCCAACTATTAAAAGTTAAAAAATTGTTACCGGACTATTCATATGTTTCAAATTCATCATTTTCAATTAAAAAATTAACGGGAGTCTGAGCTAGACATTAATCTATTGAATGAGATATGATAAAATCATATTTTATTGATATTTACTAGCACTGTCATTGCTTTCATGCAATGGCTAGGTGATATAATATTTAAAGCAATGGTTCAACGATATAATGTAAACAAAGATTCAATCCACAAAATACAACTAAACGGATAATGAATCAAATTTTATCATATCTTAGTGAGCATGTTTACGAACAATTCAGACAGTCGCCAACTTTTTAATAGAAAAAGATTAGTTTGGAACATATGAATAGTCAAGTGATTATTTTATAACTTTTAATAGTCTGAGAAACTCAACAAAACACCACCTTATAGTTAGGAGACTATTTTATAATTTTCAATAGTCAAGACTGAACAAAACAACACCCTATAATCAGGAGACCATTTATGTACTTTACTCTATAAAATAATTTTGATAAACTCAATTAATTTAAATATATTTTTATATCAATTAATTTAAATATATTTTTTAATTTGAATTTTGTATACTTATTCGTAATTGGGAATGATCCTAACATGAAGAAGATTTGATCTAGTTGTCATGAGTCTTCCTATGATAAGTAAAGAGAGTTTGGGAGCACGACTCTTAGACTCATAGCCCAGATCAATCTTTATAGGTGTATTGGAGAGACCCAAGAATGTGAAACAAAAATAGAGGTCAATTTTTTTATTAAATAATATGTTCAAGGATTAAACGAAATATAAGTAAAACTTTAGGCATTTAAAATGTAATTTGCCCAATTTATTATATTTTTACATCATTCCTAAATCCTAATTTTTAAACTTCAAAGTTTTTAAATAATTTAAAATAAATGTACAGTTGAAATCCCATTTTATTAAACATCACAGAGTGCTAGAAGGGCGCAACACCCTTCGATTACGTAGACCAAAGGCGTTGTTAATTAATTGAAGATGCTTTTAACTGGCAGCGCCTTTGATCCACGAAGATGAAATAAAACAGCTAAGGGCACATCATAAAAGAGAGAGATGTATTATGCTTAGAGAGAATGAAGTCATCCCCTCAAGAACAGGCTTTCAAACACTAGTTAACCTTGTGCATGGCCATATACTGCATTGCACACGATTCGATCCTATCAACGACAAACATAATGTACAAAATATTTGTAATGTATGTAACTCGAAATACACGACCAAATTATGAACGTGATCGTTAGGGTCGATAGTTAGGGTCGGAGTCCTATCGACCCTTGTCTTGGCCTTACTCGAAATACACGACCAAATTATGAACGTGATCGTTAGGGTCGATAGTTAGGGTCGGAGTCCTATCGACCCTTGTCTTGGCCCTCGGATCTAGCATCATACTGTTTGGTGTAAACACGGTGCCTTCTCTCTCTTGCATAGATGACCCAGAAGATCAACGACAGCATCACGGCAGCCGATACAATTACTAATCCGATGTAGATCCATTGACTATAGTGACGCAGACTGGGACAATGTTCATGACTGATATCCGTGAATGCATCACGTACGAAAGTGCAGTCTTGCAAGTTAACCAGGAACGGACCATAACGATAAAGACCGTAACTGACATTCACTGCTGCCGACATCTGAGTGTAAAATTGAGGGGTCAACCGCCCGGGTGTAGAGCAAATCCCAGAGGATGAAACCTGACATATATAGTTCTTCCAAACCTGTTCGACACAGATACAGGCAATCATGAGTCTAGGATAGGCAGAAACCAGAAGACATAAACGGATTCGAAGAAGAGCCACATAATTTATGAGAGAGCAGCACGGTTGACACACGATTCGAATTTTACTTATAGAAAAGCTATCCTTATTACCTCTGAGGAATTGTGCAAACTCACTTCACCAACTGCACACTGTCGATTTGTGAGATTAGAATAAAATGGATTGCAGAGAGCTGGCAACAATGGACCAGATTGATTGTAATAAAGGTGTCATTTGTGGCGGGAAATTTCGGTTGAAAACATTAGTGATGACGCCATTCACGACGTTTACAAGTTGATAAGTGACGTTCTTGGTTCGTAACAAGGTCTCTTGGGCTGTTGCATTGTCGACGCAAGGCAGAATGTCATCCAATGCTGTATGAGCAGTGGGATTCTGGACCCATTGATCCATGGCAACACACGCATCTCCTGCAACACTGTATCAGGGGAAACATTTTTAGTTTAGAGCGTATATCATATCGAAGAAAGCAGCACGGAAGCAAGTTCAGCCAAAAATCGTTCGAAGGCAAAGAAGAAAACTACACGAGTTCTTTACAGGGAACAAGGGAAATCGAGCAGAACATACTTGTGGAGGAGGTGAAATACTCCACATAAAATAAATGTACCAGTAACAAGGATCCACCCGACGATCACTAGCCTGCATCCATTAATTGTCGAAGTGATCGATACAGGAAGTTCGAGTTAGTAACATAGGAACCTTCCAAAGTTGTACCTTTTACCGTAAAGCAATTGATGTAAAAATACATTAGCATGATACTTCACTTACGTGTAAACCAGGCACTGCAATCCAAGAATGGAAAATACTGCAGCCAGATATCAAAGTAATAGCAATAAGTTTAGACGGTACCGAGATAATCGAATCGCTTAGAATTACTATATAACTTACGGAATCCAAGAAATGCCAAAAAGAGCATCACAGCAGCAAGAATGATAAGAGCCAATCTCCTGCACCATTTACCATGAGATCAATTAGATGATCAGTTCCAAGGTTATTCTAACTTCATCCTAAAAGCTTCAACTTACATTCTGTCTAAGCCATGCTGAATCTTTTCCTTATTTTTGGCCGTTTGACGGGAAAGAGTTGAAGCCGAAGTGTTTATCTTCTTTTCAATATCATCGATGCTTCTCTGGACATCTGCTGGCAAAATAGCCGCATCCACGCTAATTTTCTTAGCTGCAGAAAGATAATCTGACACATTCCTGAGGTTCTCAGCAGTAAGGTCTGCCTTACTAACAGCATAATCCAGTGTATCCGTTGTACTGCCATGGAATTTTCCCTGACCGGTATACAACACAACACACCCGGCACTGCAACATGACGTTACGCATTCAAGTTAATATTCATACGGTTATATAGAACATACATATCTTCGAACGAGAGAGGGAGATTGAGTTACATTGCAGCAATGGTGAAGAGTATGAGGAAAATAAGGGACAACGCATACGCCGTCCGAGAGTAGCCATACGAATTTAGTTGACAACAGCAATGACGGATGCATATGATGAACAAACATAGTGCGAATATCGCAAACCAGACAGCGGCAACGACGAAGAACGGAGCCGCCGTGAAACCGACAGACTGCATTAACAGAGACAGAGACTATACTCAAAGATAGTTCGATTTAAATTGAAGATTTTTCAATTGAGATTAGATAATCAAAAACAAGAAAACATAGTTAAATCATGGGGGAAAACCCTAACAGGATTAGATTCAAATCATAAAAAAAGCAATCAAAGCCAATTACAAATAAGAACATCAGCTAAAATATTGAGAAGTGAAGAAACTGACAGCCCAATAGTGTTGATTGCTGATGTTCCATCCGCCTGTGTACTTTTTAAAATCATTAAGAGGGTCTCTTCTGTAAGTCCTCTTTTGTGCCAAAATCAAAGACGAGTTGTCCTCTGCCAGGTTCCTCCTTTCTTCTATCTTCCTCCATTGAAACACTACACTGTGCTCTCTCTCCCCAGGCACAAAACTTGTATAATACCCTGAAATCACAGAGAACAGCTAAACCAAGAAAACCCCAGGGGAAAAAAACAAAAACTCTCTATTTAGAAAAGGAAAAAAAATATCAATACCTGGACCATGCAAAGTCTGGACATTTGAGGCATTAGAAACTGTTTCATGTCCGAAAAGAAACAAAGAGAAGAAGAAAAGAAGAAACAACACATAAGGGTTTGATCTGAAACATAACATGATGTTTATGTCTTCTCTTTGTGTCTCTTAAGGTTCGTTTCTGAGAGAGAGGGAGAGAGAGGATGATAAATGAGTGCTAATTACAAATATTAAGAGGTTGATGAAAATCTATAACATGATGCTAACTTTACAGTTAGGCAAAAGTAAGATTTTTTTTAATTTTGTCTGTACATTTTTGTTTTTTTACCAAAATATCCATAATATATTATTCTACTGAGTGATTGTATTTTTTTATTTTCTTAAATTTGATTTAAAAAGTATTAAACTTGACTGCGAAGCCTGAAGTTGCTAATTTTTTTTTCATTTTTTATAAAGTTAATTAAAGGTGCTTTTTTTTCCTGACGACACGCTTTTCTTTGCTTTTTACTGCAAACTTGTTGCTTTGCTATGCTTTTAGGCATTATTTAATTCTTAAATAAGTTATCTAATTCTACTATGGAATGGAGTTATGTGTAATGTGATCGACATTATGATTTTTTTTAAACAAAAATTAAAGTTATTATTTTGATTTTATTTTTATTTTTAATTTAAATAAATTAAATTTTAATTTATTATAATTTTTAAATTCAATTAGTTTTTTGGCTTTAAAATTAGATGAATTATATTTTACTCTCTCATTTTCTGGGTACAGTATTTCCTAGATCCTCTTAGTTTTGAAAGTAGGTAAACTAATCATGGCCAACTATTTTCCAGTTTAATTTTTTTACTTTTTTATTTTATAATTAAACAAAATAGACTTTCTGTTTTAAATTTTTAAATTGATAATCTAATAATTATATTCTAATCATCATTTTATTCATATTTATATTTACTTCTCTAAAATTGTGTTTTTACTTCACTCAAAAATATATATGATTTTTCAATAATATATTGTAATTTAAATTTTGATGCTTTAAACTTATGTTTTATATGATTTAATTTATGAAAATAATATTTAAGTTTTGCATTTACGAATTCCTTACAATTATTTGACTTTAAAATATTATAAAAATTAAACATTACATTATTAATCTACTTTTTAAAAAGAAAAAAACTTTGTATAATATAAATAATTCATGGAATAAAGCGTTTCTATTCATTGGAAAAGCCGACGACTTAGTTGGCTAATATTCCTTCTAATTACGAATATATTATTATGTTGATAAATTTAGATTTTATTAATTTGCCCTTTTGGTAAAATAAAAAAAATTAATTAATGTAATCTTTTTAATTAAATGAACAATTAATGTTCCTTAGTTTTAAGTATTGACTCTATCTTGATCGGACAATCAATGTTAATAACAAAGCATGTCCACTTCCTTTCATTGGTTATAAATTGCATTTTTGACTTTTGTAATAATATATTTTGTGTGTGGATAAATTTGCTTTTATTATCGGAGAATCAAAGTCTGGTACAAGCTCAAAAACCCAATAACCGATACAACTCTAAATAATTACAACCTACATACAAAAGAATTATCGGTTAACTTATACCCCAAGCATTACAAAGTTGAATATTAACATAATCTAATCGATTAACTTTCTTTCCTCAGAGTTGAATCCCTACTATCTCTTTGATAGGTTTAAAAATATCATCTAGTGATCTGGAACATCCTTGAAAAAGACGTTTGTTTCGTTCCTCCCAAACGGAATAGATAAAAGCGCACCACGAAAGCTTAAGGATGGTGGTAAGCAGGGATTTCCCTCTCCATGATTCACAAGCTTGTACAATCATGCCCTCCCATGATAGAGAAGAATTTCTCAATCTAGTATGAAGCAGCACTTGATTCCATACCTGAGAAGCTAAATAGCAGTCAAAAAACAAATGATCTCTAGTTTCGATTGCTTCGTTACAAAGGCAACAGTTCACATCATTAACAATTCTCATTTGTTGTAAACGAGCTCTAGTGGGGAGTCTATCTAACAAAGCCATCCATGTGATCATGCTATGTTTAGGAATATGTAAAGGATACCATACCAATTTATGCCAAGAGGCCTTATCTCCTTTCTCCCTTATTTCCTCCCAAATAGATCGAATATTCTGTGCTCCAGCAGAAAATATAGCAGCAGCTTCTGTTCTTGATTTTAGAATACTGTTTAAGCACCAGCTGTAGGAAGAATTTAATTCAATTTGTCAGAAATCTCTATCCTTTTGCAATAATATTGGGAGTGGATTAACTCTCATATTTCAATTTTATTTTGAATATATTGAATTTTTAAATACAATTATAGCATTAACACATGACCATGAAATACTCCCCATATATGCCTTACGAAAAATAAAATAATTTTAGCAAGTATTCTCATAATAGAAAATACCATCTCTTTCATGAAATATAATGAATTAAAAATTGGATAAAAATTATAGACTGGGCAGGTTCAAGCGGTAAGCAACTTGATATCGTTTAAGCAGGTCTCGAGTTCGAGTTTTTGTGTATGTAGAAAATTCTTGTTGAGAGACTCACACACCAAGGTGTATGACACATGTCAGTCTGGATTAGTCAAAGACGAAACATTAGTAACCGGAAGGGCAACCAGATAAAATGGATAAAAACTCAATAATGTTAATAAGAACTAGACTAATGATATTAAAATTGAGTTTAAGGCGATCCTCCTAATTCTATTATTTTTGCCAACACGCATTACCATTTCAGCAAAACCAATATCCGCCGCCCACGCCTTACCATTTCAGCAAAACCACTATCCGCCGCCCAATGAGTGAACCATTTGAACGGCCTAGGACCCGGGCCAACACCCAATTCTTTAAGCAGCACAGGTTTATGATCGGATAGTCCTCTAGGTAGAGCAGATTGCGAGAGATTTTGATAATGGCCTACTATTTCTGATGAGAGTAGAAACCTGTCGAGCCTCCACGCAGTAGTGGACGTACCTCCTCTGAACCAGGTGAAGGCACTCCTCTCGAGCGGTAAATCAACTAAATTCCTCGCCTGAATGAAGTCTTCGAACACATTCATGGCAGTAGCATTTACTGGTCCGCTAGTTTTCTCCTCTTCGCGCCTAACTACATTGAAGTCCCCTCCTAATATCACAGGAAGCCCCAGACTCTGCTTAAGATCACTCATTCTAGAAAAAAAAAAATCCCTTCTGTCTGCTTGATCATTGGGTGCATACACATTGATAAGGACTGCCTTCAACCTATATGAACCCAAAAATCCTACTAACTCCACAAAGGAATAGGAAAGAAAAAAATATCCCTTAATAAGAAGACAAAAGAAAAAAAAACAAAGTGAAAATAAACAAAGCACATGTTTAATCCCTAATTAAAACATTCTACAATCTTAAGCATAAATGTCCATTAATTTTGTCAAAGCTTAATTTAAGTTAGAACATGGTGTACACCGATATATATTTTAGGCTTAGATATATAAAAAGTGCCCAACATATGCACGTTTTTTCAGTTTAGTGTCTAACATTTTTTTCATTACAGTTTGGTGTCTAACGTTTCATTCCGTAACTCAAAATGGGTTACGCCGTGACATACCATTAATTTTGGTCGTTAAATGATACGTATCATAATATGGTAATTTTTAAAATTTTATTTAAAATTTAAAAAATAAAATTATATATTTTTTAAAATATAAAACACACAAATTTTGAAATAACCTCAAAACTTTGAAAACCTTCATTTCAACTCATTAACCTTTAACCCCGTCACCGAACCACCCTTCTACGACTGGTGGCGGTGTACACTGCCGCTCCCACCGAACTCAGCAACCGACGACCTCAACTCGACCTTTAGATCACCCGAAATCGATCACCGTCGAACTTAATCGTAAGGAAATCATTTGGTCGCCCACCTCCAACATCGGCCACCGCTCGTCGGGAGTCATCACTGCCTAGCCCAGTGGAAGTGTCGTCTCGGACCAGTCATAGCCCAGTTATCCACTCGCCTCCAGCCGTTCGTGATGGAGTGGTATTTGAAAGTCTGACGAAAAGTCTCAATCACCGTTCGATTTTTGCGATTTCCGGCCGAAACCGTTGCCTTTTCGCCTCACCACCACTGAAGCTGAACTCGTCGGTCTTGTCCGACGAAAACCCAACCGGTTTGGTAAGCCACCATCACCGAGCGAACGAGCTTGGAATAGGGCAGTCGAATAGTTTAGGGGTTAGGGGATGAAATGAAGGTTTTCAAAATTTTGGGGTTATTCCAAATTTTTTGTGTTTTTCATTTTTTAAAAATATTATTTTATTTTTTAATTTTAAATATTTTTTAAATTATCATGTTATGACACATGTCATTTAACGGAAAAAACTAACGGTTCGTCATATCGTTACTAATTTTAAGTAACGGAATGAAAGGTTAAACACCAAACTGAAACGAAAAAAACGTTAGGCAATAATGGTATATTTAAGGTTAAAAAAGTACACTTCACACTTAATACTTGATACTTGATACTTGATACTTGATACTTGATACTTGATACTTGATACTTGATACTTGATACTTGATACTTGATACTTGATACTTGATACTTGATACTTGATACTTGATACATATGCTTACATTTGAATATAGAAGAAACCAACAAATAAAAAAAGGCCACAAAGATACCCCAAGCATTGGTCATTTTTATTTTATTCAATTCTTCATCAATTGAACCACCCCAGATTGTGGGCACATGTCTTTCACCGAAACGTGTTTAGCTGTCCCAAAAGTACATTTGTTATTTTGATGTTCATACATAACTATTAATTAAATTTTTATTTGTAGATAATATAAAATAAAAGCAATCATATTTTATTAAATTTGGTATATAAAGTTATTATTTATGTTATTTTCGAACTTATCAATCATTCCGAGACGTGTATGATATCTCCAATTTCCACATATTCCACTTTAATCATTCTTATTTTATTTTTTTATTTACGAGAATTTGAAGTTTGGACATTTTCATTGACGTGAGAGCTGATATGAACTGCTTTACACTTGTGGGTTCATTCTTGGAGATTTGAAGGGGAAGTGTCCAAGTGTTCACATTTTTTTAAAATAATTATTTTTTGGGGACACCTCAATCTCATCATATAATAAAAAGGGCAAACAACATATATACTCACTCAATTATTTATATAATTTTATTTTAGTCATCTAACTATTTTTTCTATTATCTTACCTAAAATTATATTTTGGTTTCATTTTGATCATTCATCGTTAAAAAATTAGAACCGATACTGACGTGTCACCATAAGTTAATGTCATGTCATCATTGAAAATAATAAAAAATATCACGTCAACAATTCTGTTAATTTTTTAACGGTAGGTGATTAAAATAAAATTAAAATGTACTGTTATGTTATGTATGATGTTTAAAAAATAAATGAGTTATAAAAATGAAACCACTTAAATAATTAAGTGACTAAATACATAGTTTACTCTAAATAAAACATATATTATTAATATAATTTTACTTTTAAAATATTTTTACATAAATAGATAAAATAATAATCCTCCAAATCTAAACAAGAGACAAAATGATTCTTCACATAAAATTTGATGCTGAATCGACAAAGCTTTGCTTTTAAAGTGGCAATTGAGCTAAGATAAATAATAAATTCATAACCATAATAATGATGAACCGACTACCATTTCTTTTACCTTTTCTAGTCAAAATTTTAACATCATGATCCCTTTGAATAAATTACAAACTAAAGATATGTACAATTGAGTTAATCCATATGTAATCAAGCCTGTCATCATTATTACTATCTCATCACCATTAATAGGGTATATATACGTTTGAGGAATAAACTTATGAAATTTTAAGATGATAAAAATAAATTATTAATGAAAAAAAAGTTATAAAAATATATAAAAATCTAAAATTTATAGGGGGGACAATCATCTCCAACCGAGTCCCTTAATTTATCTCTGACTATATAACCACACCTTTGAGGCACTTAATAGGAAAATGGACAAGGTAATTACATTGACATATAATATAAGTTGCAAAATCGAGAAACCCTAAATCGAAGCCTAATCAATGGAGCAGGCACCGGCCATTGTTGACTTACGTTTCATGTCATCATCACTGGGTTACTTGCTACATGTGACATGCACCAAACATATGTTGTTGCTTATTATTATTATTTCACTTGAACTATCATTGGGATCGTACACATGGCTACCTAATTTATAAAACATTATCGTTCCCCTGCCATTGCTAGCTGGAAATGCTGCAAAATGTATGATTTGCTAAAGAACTAAAGAAGAACAAATCGTATAACAAAAGCTTAATCAACCATTTTCCTATTAAATTTTAAATTACTAATCCGAGTATTATACTATACTTTTTAACCCAAAACCTATGGATAGAAAATTTTAATCTACTAAAGATGAATTGAAGGAGATGGACGAGCCTTGACATTTTTTAATTTTTTTAATATTTTAGATTTATTTTTTGTTGATAATCTATTTTCGTCACTAAAATTTTATAAGTTCAATCTCTTTTAAAATTTTATAAGTTCACCTCCTAACATAAAATTATATGTTTGTCTTTGAATCTACCATTGTTAAACCCCAAGATCCAACCATCTCTTGTTGTCATTAAACATAATCTACTATTGACAATGAAGGACAATCACTAAAGAATGATTATCGACGATGGAGGATAATGTCGAGTCTAGTGGTAGATCACTGATTTTTAGTTTATTAAATTTTGTTTGACTGGTGAAATTTTGAGTTTATACCAACTATAATTGCGTGTACCGTTGGATAGGTTCACTTGTAGGTTGAATTTCATTTGAACGTATATTGATGGTTAAAATTGGCAAGTGAAATATCTATGAAATACCCAATAAGGGTTAGAGGTATTGATAAGAGTGGGTGATGAATTGATTATAAATTTAGATATTAAATAAACGTAGCCTTGAAGCATATGGCGTTTGCGGAACGCGTTTATGGGACTTTTAAGCTAGCCAAGTTGCCACTTTCCTTTTCACTTACTAATTGTTACAATTCAGAGAACAGTAGTGATAGAATCCATTGAATATATGTATAACATAAATAATAAAATTATTTATTATTTATACCTATTTTCATTTAAAAGAAATCGTTAAAGATTAAAACACTTCAAAAAAAAAAGAATTAGAGTGATTATTCGATCAAATATTAAAAATTAGAAACATTCTATTGAAAAAAATTTTAGGTATAGGGAATTCTATAACATTTTCGAGCTGAACAGTGTTTAAGCAAGTTTGTTATTTTATTTGGGTTAAAAAATTCATTGATCAGCATTATTTTCCAGCAATATTGCCTAGTTAACTATTGGGTTTTCTTTAATGAAATTCTGCTTTTGAGGGCAGTGGTGGTATCATATGTCACTAAACCCTTGGGCCAAGGTAATATGAAAATATTAATAATTCTAAGCTTAGCAAATTATAGAGTTTGTGGTTAGGTTCGTAAACGTATTGGAGTTGAGTTCGAGTATTGTTAAGCTCGACTATAAAATTTTGAAATAAAATTCTATTCAACTTGAAAATTTGTAAGCTTAAAAATTTTAAACTCGACTCTAACTCGAAATCATGAATTAAAGTTCGAAAATGTTTGAAATCAAAAAAAATCTTAAACTTCACTCATTTGAAGTTCAAACTTAAACTTTAACCAAAACTTTAAGTACATGAAAATTTTATATTGTATTTTTATATAAATGTTAATATGCATTAATAATTTAACAAAAAAAATAAAATTTTAATATTTTTTTAGAGTTACTCACAAGCTTTTCAAGTCGAGTATCAAGTAAATCGATTCGAATTCTTTCGATTTGTTAAGAACTCGAATCGAGTTCAAACTCAAATCAAATCTATCAGAGTCCAGTATTTATTGAGCTTTAACATAATTAAGTTCGAATAACTCACAATATGTCTTGTCTCATTTACAATCCTATTTGTGACCGTCTAATTCATAACACCCGAAAAAAAAAGGTTGTGCTTATGAGATATTAGTGTAGTCAGCTAATTAATCATTAGGATATAAATATAACCTTTTAATTCAAATTCTAATTATAGAGCTCAAGAACATTTAATTGAGATTCTAGAAAGCTTATTATATTCAACTCTATTTTTTATGAATGTAATTTTTTATTCATTTTATTTCTTTTATAATGTTAATATTTTCTACACTAATATTTACATCATTTGCACACAAAATGAAAGATTGTAATACACGATATTTTCTACACTAATACTACTTGATTTCAACTTTTAACTAATCCATTGGTGTGATAACAAATTATTTATACGTATTTTAAATATTCAGTTCAAATTTAATTCCAGATTCAGAACTTGAATAACTTCTCAACGTTCTTTCATAAAACAAATATATCGGATGTTGGGTCGAGCCCCTGGAGGATATCATTTTAGTCATAAGCCCACGTAGGATATAAAAAACTTGGGTAAACTACTAGAATGGTCACTTATCTTTTATAATTGTACACTTTTACTTACTAAATTCAAAAAAACTTATGTTTTAGTCACTTACGTTATCATTTTATTAAGTTTTGATCATTTGGACGTTGAATATCGTTGGTTTAATGATATGACATGCTAGTAAAAAGATTTAGTTTTTATTTTAAATATTGAACATTAGATAAATATTGATTATGTGTCTTTTTGTAAATCCAAATTAATTTAGAGAAAAAATTTCACTATCAAGGAGTCTTATCTGTAACACAGCTACATTAACTAAGGCCACTATGCTGCAAGGCACCCCATATTTATTTATTTGATCTGATAAGTCATCCAAAATGGAATCCCTATTGTTATAGCTTCAGCTCAAAAGTTGACAAAAAAGCTGTTGACTACCCTAAACAAGTTACATCATGAACATAAAGATCATTGTACTATACTGTACCTACGTATCAGTTGTCTAATCTTTAGAAATCATTATAATATTTAAGAATTTTATGTGGCCATTAGCAAAGGGGCAGCCTTTCAGAAAACCCTCAAGCTATGTCCTAAAGAGTAGTGCTGTTAAGGAGATGCAGAAGGCAAAAACGTTCTTGTTGTTCTTTCTTTAAGGTTACCAAAAGTTTTCGTCTTTCTTGGGTTTTGTTTTGACACTTAAACAGTGAACATAGTGGAGAACAACCCATTATACAAAAACACAAACAATGTCCGCCTATGAACACATAGTGTCTAATAGCCTCTAAATGAATTGAATTGAGTTTGAGTATTTTTTTATTTGAACTCAATTTCAAAAGTTTAAAATTGAGTTTGACTTAATTCAAAAATTTATGAGCTTAAAATTATTAAACTCGAGTTAAAATTGGAATAAAAAATTAAAGTTCGACTCAAATTCGTAAAAACTTAAACTTGAATTAAAACTCAAGCTTTATCCTAAACCTTAAATAAATAAAAACCTTACTAGATTAGTTTATAAAAAAAATAACATATAAATATCTTTCGAGTCAAGTAATCAGTAATTCACTTTGACTTGTTAAGAATTCAAATCTCCATTTGAATTAAGGATTGATCAAGCTGATATGTCTAGTCTCGTTTGCAATCCTAGTGTCCAACAAGATCACACACAATCTCTAGTAGTACAATGGGGTATTGGGGTGCTCAAATGATTAGTCATTTTTCTTCGGGAAAACTTTACAAGGAGAGGGAAAGGGGAAAAAGGCAAAGAAAGTGGAAGTAAAATCTTAAAAAAGTAGGAGACTTGATAGGTCCTAACAGCCAAGTAGTAGTATATATACTAAAGATTGTACACCAATAAAGGAAGAGAAACAACAAATTCTTTTTACTGATAATTTCCCTGCAAATGAGGCCTTCCTGCTTAGCAGTCTCTCTTCTGGTGTATTTCATTTTCCTTTCCAGTGTTAACGGTAAATATGACTATAATTTTTTCGTTATAACAACTGAGTTAAATCATTAGATTATGACTTCTTTGCGTTGTTTCGTTTTGAAGGGATCCGCTTGGAGAGAAGCTTCAAATCAACAGAGAACCCTAAGTTGCATGTTGGTGCTATGATGAAGAAGAACAGTTATGGAGTTAAGCGAGATTTCATCATCTGCAGAAAAGGGCACTGTACAGGTACCAAGAAGAACAAATCACACCACTGGATACCAAGCATTCATGAAGATTACCGTGGACCTAGGAGGCACAGCCCAAGGCACCACTAAAATCCATCATTATCTTTCTTCCATGACCATTTTGTTGAACCCTAGGCCATGTAATCTGACAAACAATTTTGTTAACCATTATTATTTCTCTTTTGAAATGTATCAATTATGTGTAAGAAGGTGTCTTGATGCACCAAATCCAACAGATTTTCTTGGCATTCATGTTTGTCAGGAAAGAGCAGGACACTATTTACTGCAACTGCTGCTACTACTACTTCTACCAAGGTTGGTTAATAATTTACCAGCAGTTAAAATCAAAGTATTTCCATAGGGTTTAGGGTTAAAATCTTCACTTAACATGTAATTATGATGTCAATGTACACAGAGGGAAGACAATGGAGAAAATAACAAGGCTAACCCTACATCGAAAGTGAAGTTACTCATCGAAGAAAATGGTGGGAAGCAGTATGCCGATGTTATGGAGATTGCTGATCTGGACTATTCTCCGGCTAGGAGTAAGCCTCCGATACACAACTAAGGGTAGGGAGAAAGGTTAAACTCTCTAGATAACGTTATCGAACAAATTATTTCACGATATAATGCTCTCCCAAGATTAATTGCTCAAATAGGGTGAAATCTACAGTGTTGGCCGTAGGTCGTCATGTCATCCGGGCGACCTACTAGGTCGCCATGTCTTTCCGGTGAGTTATGAGAGAGATTTCATGTGCAATGCACGTTCCAACACGCTGGGTATCCGAGGCCATCCGAGCGAGCTATGCGAGGGCATCCGAGGGCAAGAGGAATCACGCGAGGAGCAGGAGGGAGTGTATGGCGACCTACAAGGTCGCCCGAAGTGCATGGTGACCTATGCTTGGGGACGTGCATGGCTGGCCACGTAGTAGGTCGCCCGGAAGTCATGGCGACCTACGGCCAACACTGTGGATTTCACCCTACTTGAGCAATTAATCTTGGGAGAGCATTATCTCGTGAAATAATTTGTTCGAAAACGTTATCTCGAGAGTTTAACCAGAGAGAAATGACTAAAGAGAGACGATTTAAAAAAATAAGTAAAATGTTTTCGAGGATTAAGATAAATTTAAAAGGAGCTGGACAGCTTTCCAGGAAAACTGCATGTTTTCTAGGGTTAGGAATGAATTTTGCTCATTATATCTTTTAGGCTTAATTAAAATATAAGTGACTTTAATTATACTTTGTGTATAATGTTTACGACGTTATTATTTAAAGTCCTTGGTTCGTTACATCCGTTAAAAAATTCATCGTTCAAAATATAATCATACGTTGAATTTATGAATAATCTATTTCCCTAAGAGTATCCGCAAGACCAACTATGAAAACTGAAACTATTTATCCTTTTGTATATTCAATACTTCATTTTATTTTATTTATTTAACCTCATAAATATATTTTTCATAATTTTACACTTATAAAAGATGTTCTAATAATTTCTGCCTCTACAAATTATTTTAATATTCTTTAACAGCTTTTATTCTTCTTATCACATTAATCTTTAGCTCTCAAAATATTTCATAACTTTACGTAATTAATCAATTTAATACTCAAGGCAATTTGGTTATGTATTGACATTGGGCCTCTTAACTAATATCGTTGACGTCACCTCAAACATAAAGAATGTCAGCTTTTCTGGACCTCACATACAGATAATGACAATCCTACACTTTCAGAGCTTAGACGATTGAAACTCTACCATGTTACTAACCACAACAACAAAATCCTATTTTCATATGTAATAGGAAAAGGGGAGGTATAGTAGTAGGTTACCCCAACGTATGGTTGAAATCAACTTCCGTGGAAGACCTCAGACAGTCAAAAATTAAAATAAAGATAAAATACAATACATGTATAAATAAATAAAGAAATGCATAGTTGAATAGTTTTCATATGTAGTCTTCATAAGCGCGTTTGTACTGGGAAGTACTCCCTGCAAATAAATCTCTGCGTAAAAAATCTCTGTATATTGACAGAACCGTAAGACCCGACTAAAACTTAAAAAGAGAAAACATGAAAAAAATGATACACAGTAGTCAACGTTACCAAGCTAATAGAATGAATAAAGTCCAATGGGATAAAACCTAAACTAAGGTAACACTACTCCGCTATCCTAGTTCTAAGCCTTCATAAATTCAAGTGACAGAAACGTATAAAAAATACAAGTTATGGAAATTACTATAAATGCATTAAAAGAAGACAGAGATGACACACACTATAGATGTGACCCGCACTACTCTACCACCCTGATCTTAAGTCTCCATAATTTCCTATCAGAGGTCATGTCCTCGATAAAAACTAAATCCTTCAAATCAAATCAAATCCAAACCTATATTACACCCAATCCTGGCTCATTATCCCATTTAATCCTACGACACAAATAATTATAATCCCAATTAAACATACAAACATTGATTCTAAATTAGGACAGACAACTCTCTCCTCTCCACGAAATTTTCTTGAATAAAACATATGTGAATATTAAAACTTCATTATTGACTCTGGTTTCTAAGTGGATTACTTGACATTATGGTTCCTCTATAAGATCTTGCCCAATGGTATCACATGTTCCTTAGCTCCTTGACTTCTCTCGCAAGAATCTCACTAGTTCTTCAAACGGCAATTCAAGACAAATCTCGATGGACTTGAATGGGATGATGTTAAACTTATAAATTTTATACACACATAATTAATATAAATATAATTTTCCAAAGATGATTAATGTGAAAATAAATACCATATAATAAATAAGGGATATCTTCAAAATTCCATGTCATAATTTGACAAAATCCGAACACATACCATGTAAATGCAAAAACAACGAAAAACAATAGGGCATCTAACAGTCAAATACTCTTCAAATCTAGAGGCACTTCATCCACTTTTTAATGTCTTCCTCATAGGTTTTCTATAAACCCCAAGCACTCATGCTTACATGCCAGTGAAAGCTTTCTTCCCACCGCCCGAAGATCCAGCAGGAATCACTTTCAAAACATTGAACCTCACAGTCTTCGACAATGGCCTGAATTACCAAAAATAACATAAGACACGAACAAACTACAAACATAGCAGGACTAGACATAACGTAACCACACAGAAGTATAGCAGATGTTATAATTTAGAAGTTTTACCTGCATTGTCCGATAATGACATGGTCCCCTTCCTTCACGCGGAAGCAGGGAGAAATATGAGCAGGGATGTTCGAATGGCGCTTCTCATACCTAAAAATGGAAGGAAAATTTTAGGAAAAACTACCGTTTGCTTAAGAAAAGTACATTCAAATTAAGCTGGATCATACCTTTGGTATTTCTTGATAAAATGAAGGTAGTTCCGTCGAACAATGATAGTCCTCACCATCTTGGCACTATGGCAAGTACCAGCCAAGATACGTCCCCTGATTGAAACGGTACCGGTGAATGGGCATTTCTTATCGATGTAAGTTCCTACAAAAAGGAAAATAAGATACAGAAATTTGCTAAAGGATACAACAAATCTTAATCTGGCTAACAACTGAATCCTCCATAACATTGGATTCTTAATGTTAATCGAGTCAATTAAGTACTAAAACACTTTTTTTGTGTATACCTGATTTACAAGGGATCCATTTTCTGAAAATTTAAAAGGCAATGCAATATAGAAACAAAGCAAATTATTAGCTAGCACGATAATGCCATTCCAGATAGCTTAAAGAAATCTTAATTCAACTTAAGCTACTAATACAAGTAACAATCAGAACTCATATATAACTAGAGATGAGCATTCGACAGAATGAGACAAAATAATTTGAGTTATTCGAAAATACATATAATATGAAACAGAAAGGAAAAGAAACCTTCAATAGCTTCACGAGGGGTCTTGAAGCCCAAACCAATGCTCTTCCAGAAGCGGTTCCCTCCCTTTCCTGGTCTCTTCCCTTTCCCAGATTTCTTAGAGCTGAAAAACAATATCAACTCGATTAAAAAAAACCAAATCGGAAAAGGAAAGAAAGATCAAATATTTCAATGGAATTGAACAGTGAGATTACCTTAGAAACACTTTGGGTTGCTTCAAAAACGCCTTCTCGGTCTGCAAACAAATAAATGATAAGTACAGAAAAGAAAATACTGTGACAGAGAGAACAAGAGTGGATCTCAGTGTAGACCTGTTCCGCCATTGTTGATGAAGTCTCTGGATAGGTTTGCGCGGCTGGTTGCGGGCAAAGGGAAATAAAAAAAATAAGGGAGATGAACTTTGAGGAACCCTAACCCTAAGACTCTAAATCTTTTCATAAGGGGGTGAGTTTGGGTCAATTAATCAATTTGGGCCTTCAAATATATTAAAGCAATTTCAACACTGATTCACTACTCAAAAACTCGGTCTACTTTAATTTGTTTCAATGCAGTCTTAATGACTTTTGAGGCCCAAAGATCAACTTAAATCGATTTAGATTTTATTTTTGGTTTAACTATCGATATTCGATTTATTGATCGATTATTTTATATTGAATTTTGCAGAGACCTATTATGGGTGCGAACTTTTATCCCAATTTGCTCTACTCGTAAATGTCAATATTCAAACTCATGATATTGTTAAAGAATCTAGTATTTTATCTTACTAGACCAATTGGTTGTTGACTAAACTTTATTGAATATTTTGATTGAAAAGTGTTTTAGATAGGGAACTTATCAAGCAAATCGAATGTGATAAAAAAAGTCTCATCATTTTTTTATAATTATCGATATCTAATCTATTGATCAACCAATTCAGATTGGATATTGCAAAAACGAGAGCGGTCCTCTCAACCCAATTAGCTTCATAAGAAAACGTCGGGACTCGTACATTTGATTTTGGTTAAAGGATATAGTACTTCATCCCCTTAGGGTGTGTTTGTTTGGGAGAATGTGAGATTCTCATGGGAATGAAATCCACATTTCCCCGTTTGGTTGGCCAGGAATGTTATTTCCGGTAATCTTACAATACCAATAGTGGATTTTTTGGATATATTACCGGAAATGTCATTACCTCTCTTTTCTTAGGTATTGTTGGATTACCGACGTTTTGAACTAAAATGCCCTTAATTTTTTTTCTTTCAAAAATATCTTTATTCTGTCATTGAATAATAAAAATTCTACGAAGGTTAAATTACAAATTTATCCTTAAACTATTTTTGATTTACAAAAAAAAAAGTCTATAATTAAAATTTTATATGAAGTTCAGGGGTTAAAATAAAATTTTACCCTTTCATTAAACATTTTTATATTTTCAATTTTGTAAAAAAAATTATATAATTTTTATGAATTTAAATTTTTTAAAGAAAATATATAAATATTTTTCAACTTGTTAAAAAAACAAATATATACCAAGGACAATTTGATCAAATATACATTCCAATAATATTTTATTCCTTTAACCAAACATGGTTATCTTACATTCCTGCTAAACCAACCAAACACAAAATACAACATTTCCAATAATCCTATTTCCTGATAATCTTTATTCCTACTGGTAATCTTACATTCCGTGAACCAAACGAACCCTTAGATCAATGTGTTATTGGTATCTACTACATGTCTTCATCCTTATTAAAAGGCTTTTATGAGTTAATTTTTAATTTTTTAAAGAGAAAATAACATCAGTGACAAAAAATGTCTTATAATATACGATTTTAACCAACTTTTTTTGGATTTGCCAAAATGACCAACTAAATCGCAATGCGATCGATAATTCGCAACGTGATCTCCGGTATCGCAAATCAGTTTCCAGATTCGCAACGCGATTCTGACTATCGCATTGCGATTTTCCAAATTCGCATTGCGATTTTCCTAATTCGCAATGCGAATACGTAAATCGCAATGCGAATTTATTGCGAATACGTAAATCGCAATGCGAATTTGGAAAATCGCAATGCGAATACGTAAATCGCAATGCGAATACGTAAATCGCAATGCGAATCTGACTATCGCAATGCGATTTACATAGCGCCATTCGTATCCAACGCGTACCTTTTTTTTCAAATTCCAAACACGAATATATTAATATATCGGAACACTAAACCGTCCACAGTATATCCCGTAATCGCAACTCATAACCTAAAACCCTAAATCACAACTCAGTCTCATCTCCATCTCTCACTCTCTAAGACGACATCTGTCCCCATCTCTGACGAAATCAGTCCCCATCTCCGACGATATCAGTCTCCATCTCCGGCGAAATCATTCACGGTCAGAAATGGAAAATCAACTAAATCAACCACCGATGGTTAGTTTTTTTAATTATTTTTATTTTGAAATTTTTGTATTATTATTAGGTTTTTCATATTGAAATTGATGATAAGTTTACTGGTGTTTTCAATAATAGATTAACCATTTCACTTAGATTGCTTATTATATTCATTCGATTGCTGCCAATACTGCTAAACTGTTTAGTCTTTAACCCTGTGAAGTTAGTATTTGTCTTTGTTTTGTCTTTTGGTTGAAGTAATGCAATCCATTCAAGTTTCTTTCAATTTTAGTATTTGAAACCGAGAATGACTATCGCAATGCGATTCTGTCGTTGCGATTTTCATTTCGCGTTGCGATAGTCATTTTCGTGTTGCGATTTTCATTTTCGTGTTGCGATTTTAAGTTTCAGAAACTATTCTTCTTATGCAAATTGAAACTTGAATGAATTGCATTACTTCAACCAAAAAACAAAGACAAATACTAAATTCACAGTGTTGCAAATTTAAGTTTGAAGAATAAACTACTACTCTTTATGTTTATTGTTCTTGTTATATCTTCACAGTGTAGTTAGTGTAGTTTTTGGTATATCTAACTTGGTATGTTTATTGTTTTTGCAGAACTTTTATTCGGCTCAATTGACCTTAAGAAATAAAGTAAGCCTGGCCAAAACAATTGCGTCGAAGCTTTCATCTGCACAAAGAAAAATATTTGAGGATACTTGCTTCGGGCCATGGCTGAAAGTACAACATCCAGGTGGAGATGCTATGTTGACCCATCTGTTTCTTCAAACCATGACTAGCGATCTACCAGAGACTATACAACGTCGTGATGAAGAGATATGGTTTGAATTTCCATCGGCGTATACGTGTTTTGGGCGGGAGGAGTTTTGCTTAATCACCGGTCTACGCTTCGGACACGATGATGTAAATCGGTACACTAGACATATTACCCGCCTATCATGGTTTTCCCGGGTTTTTCCTGAGCTGTCGAATTTACACGTGGAAGACTTGACGAGATTATTGAATAAGAAAGATGGTTTTACTCGGATGGATGACGTCGATGTTGTCCGAGTATGCCTTCTAATACTTTTGCAAGCCGGCTTTTTAGGCAGAGAGGCCCGACAACCTATTCCTAATGATCTAATTAAATTGGTAGAGGACCTAAATGCATGGAACATGTTTCCGTGGGGTTCGTATCTATGGAGAGCTACATGGAATAAGTTGTCGTCTTCCTTTGATGATCGAAAAAGTTTGCGTGGCGATAGTTCTAAATACACTTTGTCAGGCTTTATTTGGGCCTTTAAGGTAATAATTTTTATATAATGTTTCCATAATTATAATTAATTCTTTAACACTTACTAATGTTTGTTATTATATTGTTTGTAGATTTGGATATTTGAGGCATTTTCCGCCATGCAGACATATGCATTAAAAACTTCTAATGATATTCCTAGGGCTATTTCCTGGAAGAGGAAACGGTCCTTACAGCAATGGGAAGATTTACTACCGTATACTACAATAAATAATGTAAGTTAACACAAATACTACCATATGTTTATAAACAAGTTATTACTAGTACACGTTTAACTTTGTTTGAGCTTTTATATTGTTAGGAGGCCAACACTCCATTACAGAGGCTGAAACCCATGAAAGCTGATCTTGCCACTGATTGGTGGCAAGCTAGTAAGTTTTTTTTTGATGGCACGGATGATGAGTACCCACCACTTCGAGAGCCATCACCTCACCCAGAGCCATCACCTGATCGACCCGAATATACACCTCCACAACGAGAGTCATCACCTATTCTGTCACATCATCGAGCTTCTTCTCCACCATCACCTCATGATAGGCGACCGACAAAGATGCCACGACGTTTATCTCCCTGTTCTCCACCTCCACGGGATGAGTTAGGGGAGTTACGTAATGAGGTCAATGCCTTGCGTGAGGAGGTCGGTACTTTACGCAATGACAATGGTGCATGGCGTGTTGATGTGTCTACTTTACGTGGTGAGGTAGCAGCTCTACGTGAGATTGTAGCATCGTTGCAGAACGAGGTTCATACTCTACGCAACGAGATAAGTTTAATATTTTTCATATTTAACTTGATGATAAATTTACTCGTAATTTCACTTAGATTGCTTAGTAAATTCATTCGGTTGCTGCCAATACTATTTAACTGTTTATTCTTTAACCCTGTGAAGTTAGTATTTTTTTTGGTTATCTTTTGGTTGAAGTAATGCAATCCATTCAAGTTTCAATTTGCAGAAGAAGAATAGTTTACTATCGCAATGCGAAAATGACTATCGCAACGCGAAAATTACTATCGCAACGAGAGAATCGCAATGCGAAATGAAAATCGCAACAACAAAATCGCAACGCGAAAATGACTATCGCAATGCGAAAATGACTATCGCAATGCGAAAATGACTATCGCAATGCGAAAATGACTATCGCAATGCGAAAATGACTATCGCAACGAAAGAATCGCAACGCGAAATAAAAATCACTTTTGGATTCTCTCGTTGTGATAGTCAAATTCGCATTGCGATAGTCATTTTTGCAAAACGATAGTCATTTTTGCAAAACGATAGTCATTTTCGCGTTGCGATAGTCATTTTCGCGTTGCGATTTTAAGTTTCAGATTCTATTCTTCTTCTGCAAATTGAAACTTGAATGAATTGCATTACTTCAACCAAAAGACAAATACTAACTTCACAGTGTTAAAAATTTAAGTTTCAAGAATAAACTACTACTCTTTATGTTGTCATTGAACCTGCATTAAACCTATATGTTATCCTTTTAAATGTTTATATAAGTGCTTACTTCTGGAATGTTATCTGATGCATTTTGTGAACAATGTGTTAGGATTTTCGGAAGCTCGAAACGATAACCGGAACGATTTGCAAAGAGGGGTCGGAACGGTTTTGTGTTTAGGGAGTAAGGAGATTGAAAGATAGAGAATTGCACAGTGATTTATAGTGGTTCGACTTTCTCAATCAAAGTCTACGTCCACTACCTTAGCTCCTCACTAAGGATTTTCCAACAAATTCACTAATTTGTTATTTCTTTTGAGGATAAAGAGTAACCTTACAAACTCCCTAATTTTTCCGGGCTAAACTAGAACCTTTCCCTAGCTTTTACACGGGCTAAGCTAGAACCTTTCCCCTTTACAAAAAAGATAATAAATGTAAACAAGAAAACCTCTCTAAGGTAGGTGTTTACAAGATTGAGCTCACAAGAACAAAATATTTACAAGAGAAAGATGAAATAAGATTGAAAAACTCTTCTCTTGTGTTTGATTGCTTGGATAGTTGTTCTCTTGCTTCTTCAAGTGTCCTTAGCTTGTATTTATAGCTTGGAATGAGTTTGAAGTCGTATCTAGCCGTTGGGGATGTTTTGGAGCCGTTTGGGAATGATTTTTCTACTCAAAAAGGCTGCCCAGAATGGGGGGAATCGGTACCCCTTCATAGGGAATCGGTACCCCTTCATAATATTCAAATATTATGACCGTTAGGCTGATGAACAGTGAGGGAATCGGTACCCCCTTGGGGGAATCGGTTCCCCTTTTACAAACTGGAATTTTTGAGCCTCGGGTTACTGTTCAAACAGTGATTTACTGTTCAAATAGTAAATTACTATTCATAAAAACATTTTTGTGCTCAATTTTAAATTAAAAGAACTTTGAATTATTTTTGTAAATTTTGAATAAATTCAATTAAGTCCAAAAACATTTTGTAAATTCAATTCAAGTCCAAAAACCATTTTGTAAATTCAATTCAAGTCCAAAAACCATTTTGCCTTAAATTGTTATATCGAAACATAGTTCAACAATCTCCCCCTTTTTGATATAACAAAACATTTGAAAAATTGTTTTTGGCAAAAACTCCCCCTTAATAAAATGTTTAATGAAAAAGATACTAGTTGTTGGAAAATATATGAAAATGTTAAGCTCCCCCTTTTTCATTAAGAAATTGAATTTTTTTTTATTAAGAAATTGAATTTTTCAAACTAAACTTCCCCCTTTTTTGTTATATCAAAAATAATTCGATCTTTGAAGTTTAAAATAACTTTGGAGAGTAAGTAGTAAATTTTACATTTAAAAATCATTTGAAAAATCAAAGCTCCCCCTCAATAAATGTATTCCAAACAAAATTAAGCTTTTAAGATCTTGACACTTAAACAAAATATTGAATTTCTAAAAAGAATAACAAACATGTTTGTAGCACATGAAATTCAATATATCCAAGTCTAAAATACTTTATGCAATACCAATTGTTGAAATTTGATATTAATACCAATTGCTAAAATTAAGTGCATTTGCATAAAGTTTTCCAAAAATGTTATGCAATTTTAAAAATTTGATATCAATTGCTAGAGAGATATCATTTTCATTTAGACCACATGCATAAACATTCAAATTTAGGCCAAAAATTAAAATTTATAAAATCAAAGTATTTTGAAATTTGATATCAATTGTTAAAGAGATATCATTAGCATTTAAAACCAATTTTGACCAAAATTCATTATGATGAACTAAAAATTCTCAAAAATAAATGTTCATCATAATCATCTTTTCAACATACATGAGATTAAAACAATGATGCATAATCATTTAAAACCAAAACTCATGCATGCTTAAAATCAAATGAGCAACCAAATAACCTAAATTAAAAGCATTAAGCTTAGAGGTTACCCATTCCTTTTTCATGTGTGGCTAGAGCATCTTGAATATCATCACTCTCATCACCATTGCTCCCACACACCTACAAGAGACATTTAAGTAGATTTTGGTATCCAAATTGCTTTGGATCCTTGAACGTTAGTTTCAATGCCCCTTGTTCCTTTCGGAACCCATACTTGCCTAATTTTAAAACGTTTTCCTTTCTTCAAAGGTCAAGTATGTTCCAAATGACCATGATAATGACAATGTGAGCATATTGTCATTATTGAACTAAATGAATTATTTAAAATGATTTCTTTTTCTTTTGTTAAGCATTCAAGCTTAACTTTTAAATCAAAATTTTGTTTTTCAAAACTATCAATTTTTATTTTTGAAAGCTCTAAATCCTTTTCAACATTTCATTTTGGCTTTCAAAATCTATTTTTGTTTTCAAAAGAAAATCGTTTTCAATTTTAAATTTTGAAATCATTTTCTTATATTTGGAGTTCATGGTCTCAAACTCCGAATATAACCTATTAAAAGCATCTTGTAACTCATCAAATGTATATGAATTAAATTCATTTGAGTTAGAAGATACCTCGGGCTCTTCATAAACCATTAGAGACACCACCTTTGTTGGTTCTTCTTTCTTGTTTCCATGGATTTTCTTGAGCTTATTCCAAAGCTCCTTGGCACTTGAACATGAAGAAACTCCTTCATAGATTTCAGGACCAAATGCACAAAACAACATGTGCATGGCCTTGGCATTAAGTTGAGCTTTCTTCCGTTCTTTGTCACTCCGCTTCTTCTCCTTCTTCTTTGGAGAAGAGTAGCCATTCTCGATTATCTCCCATACATCAAGATCATTGGATTAGATGAATACCTTCATTAATTTCTTCCAATGATGATAGTTGTCTCCATTGAAGTATGGAGGCTTGTACGTTGGTAGGGAGTCTTCCATGTGGAACGAGCCGGAGGTGGAGGCCATCTTCTCGGTTGTGTCGGGAATTGGTAGAGCTTCTTCTAGGATCGTCTCAAGGTGGTTAAACCTTCTTAACGAGTTAGGCTCTGATGCCAATTGTTAGGATTTTCGGAAGCTCGAAACGACAACCGGAACGATTTACAAAGAGGGGTCGGAACGGTTTTGTGTTTAGGAAGTAAGGAGATTGAAAGATAGAGAATTGCACAGTGATTTATAGTGGTTCGACTTTCTCAATCAAAGTCTACGTCCACTACCTTAGCTCCTCACTAAGGATTTTCCAACAAATTCACTAATTTGTTATTTCTTTTGAGGATAAAGAGTAACCTTACAAACTCCCTAGTTTTTCCGGGCTAAACTAGAACCTTTCCCTAGCTTTTACACGGGCTAAGCTAGAACCTTTCCCCTTTACAAAAGGATAATAAATGTAAACAAGAAAACCTCTCTAAGGTAGGTGTTTACAAGATTGAGCTCACAAGAACAAAATATTTACAAGACAAAAATGAAATAAGATTGAAAAACTCTTCTCTTGTGTTTGATTGCTTGGATAGTTGTTCTCTTGCTTCTTCAAGTGTCCTTAGCTTGTATTTATAGCTTGGAATGAGTTTGAAGTCATATCTAGCCGTTGGGGATGTTTTGGAGCCGTTTGGGAATGATTTTTCTACTCAAAAAGGCTGCCCAGAATGGGGGGAATCGGTACCCCTTCATAGGGAATCGATACCCCTTCATAATATTCAAATATTATGACAGTTGGGCTGATGAACAGTGAGGGAATCGGTACCCCCTTGGGGGAATCGGTTCCCCTTTTACAAACTGGAATTTTTGAGCCTCGGGTTACTGTTCAAACAGTGATTTACTGTTCAAATAGTAAATTACTATTCATAAAAATATTTTTGTGCTTAATTTTAAATTAAAAGAACTTTGAATTATTTTTGTAAATTTTGAATAAATTCAATTAAGTCCAAAAACATTTTGTAAATTCAATTCAAGTCCAAAAACCATTTTGTAAATTCAATTCAAGTCCAAAAACCATTTTGCCTTAAATTGTTATATCGAAACATAGTTCAACACAATGATATAATAATGACTTGGGTGAATATCGTGCAAGTTTGAAATATATTTGTCTTTGTTTTCACTGTTTAATATCATGTCTGTTTATTTACTGATTTATGTATTAATTTATTTTTAGCGGCCCACTAAGGTGGATGCTCTACATCGGGTTTTTCTTGCAAGACGGAGTTCACGCATCAGACGGCATGCACGTGCCATTACGTCTCCGTTCACCCCAATAGTGCGAAGAATCCGTAAGAAAAAGCCTGACTCACCTGTCATCGTTCAAGAGGCCCCTATCATCCCTCAAGAGACTCTTCCCACCGTTCAAGAGGCCACTGTCATCGTTGAAGAGGTCACTCCTAACATTCTAGAGCCCGATTCACACGGCGTAATATATCGAATTATTGAGAATCCCCCTTACGTGCCGGACATGATGGATGACTGTTGGCTTTCGTATAAGTTACCGGCCAGTACCATTCCGGCAGATGAAGTGGAGAGGAAACAACTACCGAAAATAATTCTGGATAATACCCTTTGGGCTAAGACCGCAGTTGATTTTTATCTACATGAGCGAAGCCAAGGGTGTTACGCTGACATATACAAACTCAACGATGATATGCATTTGTTGATTGAACGGTCTTGGTGGGGTGTATTATTAGGGGTTGAAGACAACGACTATTTCGATGGGGGTAAGTCTTATATTTCTTCTTATATTTCAGTTTGATTAATTTTTTTTAAAATTTATGTAATTCACTAATATATGTCTTTTTTAAACAGCATATTGATGCATGGGTGACACGTCTTCTAATTGTAAGGAAATTGAAGAAAAATATAAAAAAACGCGATATACAATTATGCCGACGTCTTTACACGTAGTTCACTTGAAGAATCAACGACAGAAATCATATGTGTTGGCTAATGGACAAGCTAAACTTTATCCTGCATGGTGGGAGGTCGATAAGGTTAGTATATTTGTTTAAATATTTTAAAGGTGTTCATAAATAAGTGCGCAATTTGAATTATTACATTTCGATGCATGTGTTTATCCCTGTTTTAGAACGTACTCATTGGCTTCTCGTCGAGCTTCAGCTCCCATCCCTAAAGACAATAGTATATGACAGCATGATAAGTTACATATCATTGTCTGATTTGAGAGATATTATTAAGGGATGGATCTCTCATTTGGCTAAATTATTGGATGCAATTAATTATTTGACTAATTCTGGAAACAAGAAGCCAAAGAAGTTCAATGTTACAGTTATCAGAGACGAGACCGCGCCACAACAAACGAAGGAAGCCATAGGGGATTGTGGTCCTCTCGTATGCATGTGCTTGGAGCGTTTGACGACAGGAAGCACACAGTTTCTACCTCCCACCGATAGAGATAGAGGTGCAGTAGGCTTGTGGTTTCAGTATTTTATGGCTAGAGCGATATATGCGAGACGCTGCCTACCTGTATCCGCATTATGAAAGTGTCCATAAACAATTTGTAAGTCAAATGCAAGTGTTGTTAAACATATATACTCTTTTTGGTTTGAAAATGTTTGGTTAAGTAGCTAGAATTCAATAATTTGCTGTTTGTAGGTTTTAGATGTGTAGAAAGTGTTGTTGATTCAATGTTTGGTTTCTGCAGGTTAATCCTGAAGTGAGCTGCGTGAAATGGATGTATGGGTGCAAAAGTTGATTTAATAATAATTGATGAGGAAATAATTCTTCTTATTATTTTTTGATTGTTTAATTGATTTGTAAAAGATGATTTGTAAATGTTGATTTATTTAATTGATGTGTACATAATTATTATTTGTGCTTGTTTAATTGATTGAAATGTAATAGTTGATTTGTTGATTTCAATCTGCATTATGTTGAATGCAAAACAGACTATCGCAACGCGGAAATGACTATCGCAACGAGAGAATCGCAATGCGAAATGAAAATCGCAACGAGAGAATCGCAATGCGAAAATGAAAATTTGCAATTTTCATTTTCGCATTGCGATTCACTCGTTGCGATTTTCATTTCGCATTGCGATTCTCTCGTTGCGATAGTCATTTCCGCGTTACGATAGTCAATTCCGCGTTGCGATAGTCATTTCCGTGTTGTAATAGTCATATTCGCGTTGCGATTTCCGCGTTACGATAGTCAAATGAATGTTACATATCATAGCAATGTTCAAACTCAAGTTACTAATACATGCGTAACTGAAAATGTTAAAAGTTCACACATAATATACACATAATACAACGTTTACATTTAAAAATCACCTAAGTTAACAGTCCCAAAAGGTGAAGCCGGTTGTGATTGGGATTTTGATGAGGATCCATATTTTGGTAGAGGAAAAGATGATTGTGATGGCACTAGTGATCCACATGTCAACCTTGTATGACCACTTTCTTTGCACCGACTACATGTCGATCTTTTCTTCTCTTCACCCTTAGACGGTATACAATCGTGATTTTTTGGTCGGCCAGGTAGCCTTCTGTCCATGGCTGGTGGCAAAACTGTTTGTAAGTCATCTGGTATGTCCCACTCAGAAGGATGTGGAATAGGGTAGACAATCTCGACATAAGTCTGTCGATATACTTCTGTAGTGTAGCAATCCATAGCGTATGCACTTGAATCATCTTGGTTTAGATGAAGAGCAACTTTTATAACATGGCCACACTGATAACCAGATATTTGCCATTTCATACAACTACACGTCTTTGCATTTAGATCGACAAGCCCATTTAAGTTATTATCCAGTACTTCAAACAAAGTGTTTGAACATGGTTCAACTCTCCATGACGTTGACTTCACAACACGTTTCGTTATCTTTTTTTCAGTCCATTGTGTAACACGATGTTCCAATGTTCCTGTAAATTTAAATAAATAATACTTAGTAAAATATATGATAAGTTACGAATTTAAAGAAATAATACCTACATGGTTTCTTTTCTTGTAGTACCACTGTTGAATAGAGGCTCGAAAAAACTCCATTAACATAATAATGGGTAATTTTCAGGAATTACGACTTAGAGAATTGATTGATTCTGCACTATTAGACGTCATGAAACCATATCTTGCTCCAAGTTGATGTACTATTGACCATATTTCAAACCCGACATCTTCTAGTGTTTGAGCACACTGAGGCAAAACACGTCTTAAACAGTTTATATGCTTATTAAAATCCACTTCCCGATAAGCTTTTACAGCCTTCCAGTATGTCCATTTATGATTTTTTATACCAGCAGACCTTGATTTTAGATTTCTATACAAATGAACATCACAAAGTCCATGAAAAGCATCTGGGAAACACCTTCTAACAGCGTTGTCAATTGAGTTTGCCCTATCGGATATGATTGTCAGATTGCTAATAAGACCTATGCAATCCCTAAGATGCCCCATAAACTATGTCCATGAATCAAATGTTTCAGATTTGCCAACCCCGTAAGCTATTGGCAGTATCCCATTGTTAGCATCCATGGCTACTGCTAATAAGTTTGCTCCAAGGTATCGACCTTTTAAATGTGCTCCGTCAACTATAATAACTGGGCGCATGCAAGTAATAAACGAACGAATCTACAAAATCATATACACAAGAAATATAATCATTTAAATGTGAAATGCATGTAACTAACAAAAATGAGTCAACAAAATTATATTGATTTACTAACTGCAGCACCAATGGCGATAAACAACAACTCAAAGCATCCATCTCTATCTGTTTTGATATGAGTTACCGACCCAGGATTTTTCAGCTTTAAATTGTGACAATAAGCCGACAGTTGGGTAAACGATGCTTCTGGCGACCCCCTCAACAATTCCAAGGCATAACATTTGGCTCTCCAAGCTTGAGAATATGAGATACTAATCTTGAACCGAGCATTCATGTCAGTCATAATTTCATGTCCCCGATATATCCTGCCATTCAAAAATGTTAACTCAGCCAGAAAACCACCCAACACCTTTTTGTTTGCATGTCTATGGTGAGGAAAAACTTGGGTTCTTGAACATGTATGTTTATCAATAAAAGTCCTAACTTGAAACATTTTGCAATCTTTTATCCTCTTTGCAATCATACGCCACGTACAGTTTTTGTCAATCATACACCTTGTTTCGAAACGATCTTTGCTTGATTTGTTAACTTTTAGTTGATAGTCATCTTCAACACATTTCGTATACAAAGCTATCTTCAAGTCTTCCTTTGTATCAAAACAATCATCTTTCTTGATACGAATAATTTTTGTGTAACAATCAACTGCTATCTTTACCAACTCTTCTTCCGGTATCTGAAGTAATTCTGGCATATTCCAGTTATACTCCCGTGGCATTTTCTTCGGGGACTTTGCTTTGGGGATTTCTCCTTCTTCTTTTTCTTCTTCAGTGTTATATAAATTACAGAATGGATGTTCAACATGTTCATTCACAGTCGTAACTTCCTCCTCATTATCATCAACAACATCTTCCTCGGCAACGACTGTTTCATCATCAAAATTCGGGTATTTACCAATATCAAAATCATTACACGCAGGGTCTGTTTCTTCTTCTGAAACATTATCAAAATCCGAGTATTGACCAATATCAAAGTTCGGGTATTGACCAAGATCAAATTTCGAATACCGACTAGTACTCATAATTTTTTCTGTTGGCTTATCACTGTCTAACTGGTTAATACGAAAATCAGAATTTGGTGCTGAAAGTTGATTGATATTTGGATTAGGGAAAGGTTATGGGTTTTGAGATTGTGTTTGGTATTGGAAATGTAGTGAAACAAAATTTGTTCGGTGATGAAATTATGGTGGAACCATTAAATTTTGAGCACCATAAACTCGGGTTGAAAAACTTAGTTGATTACTACCCGCTACTGACCCAACTTCATTACTTCTAGGTTCAACAACATACAATGTAACATCATCTTGCGAAACACTAATGTAAGCAATGAATCGTTCAACATCTTCATTGTCAGTTAACAAATAAACTTTACCTTTTCTCTGATAAGATAGCCTAAATCCACTTAAGGGCTCTAAATTCAATTTATTTGCAACACGTAACATTAGAGTTTCATAAATTAACTTCTTTAATGACAGTTTTAGTTGAAGATGCATGGGTAAAGGCATATATTGCAAAACACCATGAACATTCTCCCATGACCCTCCAAAACACAAATCTATCCAAACATTATCAACATTAGATGATTTCATTATTGTAAATTAATTTACTAAACAAACGAGTTGCGAAACTAAAACCTGTTGCCGGATGGGGAAGGATGTCGTTGGATATAGGAACGGATGTCGCCGGAGAGAGTGATAGATGGAGATGGAATGAGTTGCGATTTAGGGATTTAGGTTATGAGTTATTGTTGCTACGTAGTTATATACCCAAAACATTTGTGTTGCGAAACTAAAACATGTTGTGAATTCAGAAATCGAGTTGCGAATTTGAAATTCAGTATTGCGATAGTCAGAATCTCGTTGCGATAGTCAGATTCGCGTTGCGATTTACAGATTCGCGTTGCGATTTACGTATTCGCGTTGCGATTTACGTATTCGCGTTGCGATTTACGTATTCGCGTTGCGATTTACGTATTCGCGTTGCGATTTACTTATTCGCGTTGCGATTTACGTAATCGCATTGCGATTTTCCAAATTCGCGTTGCGATTTACGTATTCGCATTGCGAATTAGGAAAATCGCAACACGAATTTGGAAAATCGCAATGCGATAGTCAGAATCGCGTTGCGAATCTGGAAACTGATTTGCGATACCGGAGATCGCGTTGCGAATTATCGATCGCATTGCGATTTAGTTGGTCATTTTGGCAAATCCAAAAAAAGTTGGTTAAAATCGTATATTATAAGGCATTTTTGGTCACTGAGGTTATTTTCTCTTTTTTTAATAACAGAAAAAAATGATAAAATAAATAGCATTAATATTTTATTAAGAATAAAACAATTAATATTAATTTAACTGTGCTGTCACGTTTAAATCAATTTAATAAAAAAATCAAAAAAAAAAAATCTGCTGTGGAACTGAGAACAATTAGTGCCAAATCTGAAATGGATAGTTCATATAGTGCGGTTCAGTCATGCCCGTCTAGATCAGTTGGTAGAGCACAAAGATCTTAACTTTGTGGTCGTAAGATCAAGTTTCATTGAAGACAATTTATAACGGAGGTCTTCCACGGAAGCTGCTCTCAACCTGACGTTGAGGGTAGCCTACTACCATACCTCCCTCTTATGCCATTACATATAGAAATAGGGTCAACTAATTTTTATATAGTGCGGTCCACATCTGATTGAAGGGTATCTAGTTCACTCTTGCACGTGTAACAAAATATTTTTTAATAGTGTTTTCAATACTATATGAGATTGAGCATTACCAACATTCTAACAAGTTTTTATAATGATTTCCTTTGATTAATCACCATCATTTTGCAGTAATAAAAGCACCTGGAATGGATTCGCTCAAGGTTCTGCTCAGTAAACCCTCGGGAGTTGCAGATGGTGTTTCAGTATGGGAGTGGTCAGGCTCTGCATTGGATGAGGGCGACGAGGCTTCGAAATGGTTCAAAGAATACATTGGGAAACCGAGTAGGCTAGTTCGTTTTAATGCAGGTTGGTTTGGATCTAGTACATTGCAATATTCTTGGTACGCATTGCCAGGATGAAAATGTTGCCCTTGAAGATCAGAGAATATGCATATACTGGTGGCTTATCAGCATAGTGTGCATATTAAGATACTTAATATGGTAGTAATTTGGTTACACTATTATTCGATAATGCAGCATCGGAAACTAGGCCAGTGGATCCGGGGTATGCTCGTGGGCATAACATCATGTTTTCAGACGAGTATCCATTCATGCTACTATCTCAGGTTAGCTTTGTAAGTGATGTTTATTAACAAAGTTCAAACCTGACCTTCGAGGTACTTTTGCAGGAATCATTGGATGCACTTAACAAGCTTATGAAGGAGCCTGTGCCGATAAATCGTTTCAGACCCAAGTACCTTTTCTTTTCTTTTCAGGCTCAGAATTACATCTCTTGGTATTTATTTAGCATGTGATTCGATCAGGAACTGTTGCCCTAAGCAAATGTTTTCCAGGATCCACTTACGACTTCAAATTCAAATTTAAGTATGATTTTTCCAGTGGAAAACATGTGTCTGACCCTGAATTTGATTTCCTCTTTTGTACTCTCTATATGAATTGTTTATGACTAGTGCATCGTTTACTTGCCCGCAACGGCATTCTTGTTCGTGGTTGCGAACCGTTTTCGGAAGACACATGGACGAAAATGAAAATAGGTCAATTTTCATTCGACGGCGTAAAACTATGCACCCGCTGTAAGGTAAGAAGCTATCGATTCTGCATTCTCAGCCTATCTTATGAAAAATGATTTTTCTCAGGCATAAGCTGGTGATGTCTACTTGTAAAGTGCAAGTGCAAGAATGTTATTTGAGGTCACCTTTCTGCATTTCCTGCAAGAACGTTATTTTGCGAACTTGACGAATATTGGCAAAGACAAGATTGCTTCCGTTGTTTGTTCAAGTCCTTGATTTTTTTGTAGCATGCCATCATCTATTAGATATCTGCAGTTCATAAGCATAGGCATACCATCCGGAGACGGTTAAATAATGTGCATTTAGTAGGTACCTACAATCAATCAAGACACCGCAACCGCCGGCCCAGAGCCGAATGAAACTCTAATGAAAGTCAGGTCAGATAAGGTTCTGCGACCGAACGACAAACAGCAGGGGAGGGTAAGACGAAAACTCAGAGCTCTCGGCCGTATCCTTGTATAATTCTAGCAATAACCTTGGTTACATGGTATGGCAGATCTACTTTGGGCTGAACTTGGTTTGCAAGGAAAGCACTGAAGGGAACTCAAAGATGGTTAAAGTGGGAGATCCTATTTTTGTCATCCAGAAAGTCTCTTCAGCTGCTGAAGCAGCAGCTTGAATATTGCTGAACATCGTCATCTTTGGATTTCAATTCTGTTGTCTAAATAAATAAGTGGTTTAGTGCTTAACCCCCCCCCCCCCAGCATTTTCATGGTGTTAGATCTTCATTTCAATTTTATGTGAGATCCAAACTGCAGATAAAAATGACATGGGAAGCCATGGCAAGGCTGAGAACTCAGAAATTGCCGTACAAGAACACTGAATGAAGTTGAATTCCTGGGATATCATGTTCTTTAGATACTGTAGTGGGAAAAAAAGATTGATTCATATAAGGTGTTGGGAAAATTATTTATTGAGAGAGTGTCGGCTATAGTATCAGTAGGAAAATGTCTGGACCACTTAACGTCTTTTGAATTGCTATTATGTTAAGTTTGTCGTTTCGGCTGCATGCACCCTAAAGGAACAATGTGTCTTTCCATAGACGATATGTCTGTATGTCTTTCCAAAGATGTATCTTTCGTGCGACTTCTTATTAACACTATAACATTCATATTATCTTAACAAATAGTTTCTCCTACACTTGAGTAGATATTTTTTTCCCACCATATTATTTAAGAGTTTTTGCCCCTTGTTAGCTAGACAAGTTAAAATTTTTGAACTCCCTGGAGTAAATTATCTTAAACTCTAAGTTAGTGTCAACTTGTTTAAAATGAGAGCAAATAAATTTTGGGATGACAAAAAGTTGAAGTAGCAACATCATTACCAAACCAAAATAAACTGACAAGCTCAATCAACCCACTAAAACCGAATATTCCTTCTCCATTCATGGCTGCCCAAGTCTCTCAACATCCTTACAAAATAATATTTGTGTTCGATTTTAAATCTAAATAAATTAAGGATAAATTGTTGAAGGAATTTATAATTATTTTTTAAACTTATAATAATGCTAACAACCTGATTTCCTTACATAATTATTTATTTAAACAAAATAATTATAAATATTAATATTTTAAAGTAGTTAAAAATCTTTACAATTTCTAAAAAAATCAGATGAAACTATTAGGAAATAATTTAAAACTCTCAAATTTGAAACCAAAAAGGACCGCATAACAAATTGGATGATGGAAATTGAGGGTATAAAAACAAAGAACAAAACACGAGGCTCTGTACTGTCTCTTGTCTGAACAAAGCTTCTTCCTTGTTCTTTTTTACCTGCCAATGTGCACACAATAATTCATTTCCAAAAACTTTGAATCGGGTCTTCTTTCCCTTTTCAGTTATTACCAACCCTTCAACGAGAAAGGAAAAAGAAAAACACCCACCATTCACCAGAAAATTCTTGTTTTTTTAGCTTTTTGAAGAAGAGGAAGAAGAGAAGAAGGGTTGAAATGGGGTCGAGTAGCAGTCGAATGGGGTCGAAGCCATCACCCGTGAGGCTTAATCGCCCACTTAAACGCTTTTCAAGACTCTCTTCTCTCTTCATATGTGGTTCATCTTCCTCTCATGCTCCTCTCGAGGTAATTACATTTGGAACTTTGTTCCCCCCCCCCTTTTCTTCTTGATTTTGAATTTTTAAATCAACATTCCATTGCCCCATTTTCTTAATTTCTCTTCATTCCTTCCAAAATATAATCTTTCAGATAATTTTTTTTCAATATACAACATTAAGGTTAAAGAAATTTCTTCACTGTCAGTTCCATGTTGTTTTCATTTTATTTTTCATCTCAAGTTGTCTGGTTCAACTCAGGATCGAGGAAAGCTATTAATCTCGTTGCTTAGATCAAAGTTACCTAATTTGGTTAATCCTTTGAATTAGGAATGAAATTAAATGATCGGACTGAAAAATCGAACGATCCATATTCAAATTTAGTTACATTTTGATTTCTTTCTGCAAAACAAATTGACAGGTTTATCCTCTATTGACTTTTTGCCTTGATCATCTCTGTTTAAGAATTGCAAATTCTAATGCTTTCTAAATTGCGCTTTACTTGACATGTTAGTAATCCTTCTAAAAATCAAGAAAGTTTCTTTATGAAATACTGGGCTAGAAGAAGGTTTTATGCATATGTTTGGATGATGTAGTTTGTGAGCCCATAGTATAATCAAGGGGAATGCTATCAAGGAAAACTGAAGAATCCGATTGCTTGAGGAATTAGGTTCTTATGTTGTGTCAGACTTTGTTTTCGACTAAAGAATATTTACCATTCTTGCACCTCCTTGTCCCAAGAAAAGTAAGCTTGTTATGTTGTGCAGTTGTACGAAATGTGAGTGGTCCCCTTTACTTTTGGCCGACAGAACGAAGCTGTCCCCTTTGCTTGCAAGTTTTAAAGTTAGTGTAACCGTGTTTAAAGTTATAAAGTGTATTTTTCTCTTTCGAAAGAGAATATCAGTTTCATTTATCTTTGCTTGGATTAGTTGCCATTGTATCTTATATATGGAGGCAAGAATAAATGAAGTGCAATGTCTTTGGCATTACACTATGCTAAGTAGTTGGTAGTTTTGAAAATTAGCTTAAATTAGCAACATCTGATCTTGGAGATATGCATTGGTTTAGCAAGTATTTTTTTCAATTGATTTTTGTACATTTTCTTTTAAGAGCACCACTTTTGTCCCCATATAAGTTCATTTTTAGTTAAAATTTCACGAGGTAGCCTAACTGTTTTAGCTTTCCTCTCGGTTCCAAGATGTAGACAGGAGGCAGTAAAGAATTTTTTCTGGCTGTGGGTTGAGCATCGTGTAACTGTTGCTCCAAACTTGGGTAGTCGAGAGAACACTATGAAGTCTTTGTTGAGGATGCAAGAGTCAAGTGAATCCTGAACTCTCTGTTAGCACCAGAAAATGTCTTGTGGATTGCATGTTAATGAACAAGTTTATGCCTTGGAATATATATATATATTTTTTATATTTAGATTGTACCCTAAGCATTTCACATGGAAGCTCTATCGTATGCTGCAGCGAATGATACAATACATTCTTTTGATGTAGATGGAAGATTATCCTGCTGAAATACTAAAATCTTCAGAACATTGTGACCAAGTTACCAACATGGTCCATCCCCTGGAGGAATCTACTTCGGTCTGCAGTATGGAAACTAGGTTCAGTAGCACAGGTACTGAAACTGGAATTTCGTCTGAATGCAGTACCTCAGCCTCTGGGGTTCCATATATTGAAGGTGGTTCAGCAGGTGTAGGAACAAGTAACTCTAGAAAATGCTTGAATGAAAGCATGGGGTTAGTTGCTTCTGAGGTAAGTGCAGATTATAGTCATGGTGAATCTCATAGGGATAGTTGTGCTTCAGCTAGATCTTCTGTAAAAGAACAATATTCAGCCCCCGTCTCAATAAATCTTTCGGTTAATGAGGATGCAACCAGTGACTTTGAAAATGCAAACAAGGATCCCGAGCCAAGTATTTTGTCTTCTCAAGGGCTCGAAGATTCATATTTACACGGGATACTAGTTGAGAATCAGTTGGGCGAAGGAACAACAGTCCATAGCTCTGCTTCTGATTCTGCTCACCATCCATCTGAATCAGTGACTTTCCAATCACTAGGAGGTGAATCAATTAGAGAGGCAGTACCTTCAGGTGTAGGATTTCTTGTATCCAATAGGGAACGGGGCCAGGGAGATGGAAGTGTGCTTAACGTTGATGTTGTGAGTATCTCTTCCAATATCTTATCTGGTGGCAGTGCTGATACAAGTAGTCGTGAAGCCAGGAGGAATAGTAGAAGATTGTTTTGGGATGCATTTTCGAGACATAGGTCCAGAAGACTTAATGATTCTCCATCCATTTTCCTCTCAACAGATGATAGTGATGATATCGGATTTCATGATAGGTGGCTCCTTGATTTCAGTGGCAATTTCTTTTATGATGGCTCAGGAGGTGATTCTGGTTACCTCAGCAGTAGGTTTCACAGCTTTAATGAACGGAGACGACACTCAAGATCGGAGGTATATAGTTGCAAAGCACTTTGACTTCAGAAATTTGTGCAATTTGCTTTTAGTAGATAGAGAGAATTTGTGGATGTTGGGGCTATCATCTACTGTATCTGGAGCAGTGTCAGCTATTTGTTTGTAAATATTATATTCCTGGTTATATATGCATGAAGAACTTAATCATTCTAACCATGCGAGAACATTTATCAAGTTCTCTTTACATTTTGGGCATAGAAGGTGATATATACATGCATTACATGCATATACACATATGTTGAATTTATCTTTATGTTTCCTTAGGTTGTATGAACTGCCCTATTTGGTTTTACAGATATGGGAAAGGCTGCGTCGTGGACATGATGAAAATAGTCAGCAAACTACATTTTGCCCATCTGGACTCCACCCTGATGGCACATGCTCATGTGATTCTCTCTTGATGACTGATGAGTCTAGTGCTCATGCAAGTATGTCACGAATAGTTATGCTTGCCGAGGCTCTCTTTGAGGTAGTTTACCTTTATCAACTTGCATGTCTTCCTGTCTATTGCTAACTCATCATGTTTTGTGTCGTTTTGTCATCTTCTGTTCCTTGTTCCTTCAGAAGTTGATCTTGTATGGCAAATTTTACCAAATTATAAAGTTACTGGTTGATAACGGCCAAAGTAGATTTTGTCGATAGGGAAGAATGGATTGAATATTGGTATAAGGACTTTAATGTTGTTATTGTTGTATTCTGTATATGTGAGGCAAATTGCGGTTTTGCAACCTTCATGCTAGTAAAATGGAAAATAGTAATGATTAACGTTGATGCCTGTGATATCGATAGACACGTATGTTGTTCCAAAAGTTCACCACATTTCTTTTCTGTCAACATGAAAATTCGTAGGTTTTGGATGACATTCATCGGCAGCCAGCATCACTTTCTTTGTCTATGGTGTCTCTCCCGGTCCCGGAATCTGTCGTTGATTCTTTCCCTCTCAGACGTCACGAAAAAGTGGATGCAGCTCAGACCGGGGATGCCATTGAACAGTAAGTTCTTTCTAAATTCTTGCAGATAGAAAATGCTTGTTGGTTGGCATCTGAAAGACTATAGGGAGGAGTGATTCTATTTAGGTTCCCCCTACCTTAATAACCCATGTTTCTTTACTATTACTACTCTAATCATATGTATAGGTGTTATATATGCCTGGCCGAATACGACGACGGAGACAAAATAAGAGTTCTGCCTTGCCAGCACGAGTTTCATATGTCCTGCGTCGATAAATGGCTAAAAGAGATACACGGGTATCGTTACTTCCGCCCTATATGTTACCGGAGCCCCCCTTCTCTTTACAAAACTGCCCTACCTACCTCTCTCTTTTTTGTAGAGTGTGCCCGCTTTGCAGAGGCGATGTCCGTCGGGGTGTGGAATCATCGATCTCGAACTCGGAGATTCCCTCTCTTTGATAGAACTGCACATATGTAAATACACTATTAAATAGTAATGAATTCTTGTACGAATTCTAAATGTTGTATTAACAGTAGCACTCATGCTGTATACCCCCCCCCCACATACCATGTTATATCATATACAATGAATTCTAGGAAAATTGCCTGTTCTTTGTTTGGCTCCGAATCTTCCTTTCTTTTCCCATCACAAACAGGTTATATTGATTGCTAATGGTTGGTACGTTGGATTTGGATGAGTGAAAATAGACGACTGAGATTAATAGTAAAAATAGTAAAAATGAGAAGATATTCATTAAAAAATAAAAAAATAATTTTAATTAACTATTTTTACTCATCTAATGATCTTAAAAAGATGTAAAATTAAAAGTGAATTTGGTGGTAAAATAAACTATTGTAAAACGAGGTGTTAACATAAACTAAAAAATATTAAATAAAATATTCAAATGGGACAATAATCGTGTTGAGAAGTGAATTCGTCTAATGTGTGTAATTGTTTCAATGGACGAATGGTCCCTAATTTGTTGGTAAAACTCATCCAACGGAAAAAAAAAGAGTTAATATCAGCCATCTATTTTTACTCATCAAATGATTATAAATCTGTGTAAAACTAAAAGAGTTTTACATTGTGTAACAATATACTATTACATATATATATATATATATATATATATATATATATATATATATATATAAATAGATAAGATATGATAAGAATTTGTTTACACTAGTTTAGTTTTACAAAATACAAACTCTCGTAACTCTTAAAAAATGTTTATGAAATAATTTATCGTGAATTTAACTGAAATGACCATCCAGCTCAGTTGGTAGAGCACAAGGTTCTTAACCTTGAGGTCGTGGGATCGAGTCCCACGGAGGGCATTTCATAATTCGGAGGTCTCTTACGGAAGCTGCTCTCAACTTGGTGTTGGGGGTAGCCTACTATCTTACCTCCCCCTTACCCCATACATATGGGAAAAAGGGACAGCCATTTTTATCGTGAATTTAACTCATCTTAATTTTAAATAAGGTAAAGTACGTAAATGATTTTCTAATTATAGGATATTATTTTGTTGAGTTCTTGATTATTAAAAGTTACAAAATGGTCATCCGAGTATTCATTATGTTCCAAACTTATCTTTTTCCTTTAAAAAATTAACGATGGCTTGAGTTGGACATTAATCTGCCGACTGAGATATGATAAAATATGATCTCATAGTTTCAAATAACTATCATATTTTAGTCAGCATATTAACGTCCAACTCAGACAACTGTTAATTTTGAACGGAAAAAGACAAGCTTGGAACATAATGAATAGTCGATGAATCATTTTATAACTTTTAATAGTGAAGGGATGCAACAAAATAATATTCTATAGTCAAGGGATCATTTATGCACTTTACCCTTTAAATAAATACTAAAAATAGGAAGAGATCCACAATTATGAAAAAGGTAGAAAAAGAAAGAAAGAAAGAGGAGATGCAGTAGTGCAATTATTAAGATGGAGATGGAGATGGAGCTGAACAAAGATGTTAAAGTCGCATTCAGGTCGGGCCAACTTTCTTTGTCATTTCCTTATCTATTTAATTATTTGTTCATCAAATAGGCCTTGGATTGGTATTAAAGTAAAGAAACTTTAATTTCAAATTTGTTTAATATTGCTTTCTATTGCCTTAATCTTCCATAAAACTTCAAATTAGATTCTAGATTAATATTTAAGTGTTTGATTAAATTAATATCGTCATTTAATAAATTGTTAAATCAATTAAAAATATAATAAATCTTTTTGTAACAGGCGTCAGAGCTATGAATCAGGGACGGAGCTATGTTTCGGGTTGAGGGCACTGCCCCTTTAATTTTTATCATTAAAAAATGTATAGGGAGAAATACCTATTTAGACCTTCAAATTTTGATTTATTTTGATTTTATCCTTCTCATTTTCTATTGTTAGTTATACCTTGTCTCGTTGAATCAGAATCCTGGCTCTGTCCCTGTCATGAACCACCATGTCAGCTTTGTAAATTATCAAATCAGTAGTATAACGATCAAAGATAAAAATCAAATGATATATTAAATTTATTTTTTAAATTAAAAAAACCACATTGAAAACAAAAATAATTTAAAGGATACCTTAAGATATTAGATCAACTTTATAGTGTTGAAAGTAGTCATCCCACTAGACAAAACGACATTTGGAGGGTGGGCCAAATGAAAGAATCCGATTGATGTAAAATAAATGAAACTTTAGGATGAAGAAATGTCACATAGTTTAGCTGGAATTCACCCAACACAATGCCTACTTCTATCTTAAATATTAAATAAAATATTAAGCCACAATAGTTTGTTAATTAGGTAAGTGAAAGCACATTTGGTTTTCCACATGTATTAAAAAATGATTTTTTAGTAAAAGATAAGTCGCATTTTAGCCTTTATATACTTCTTTTATATTTGTATTTTGGATAAGTTTATTTTTTAGTATTAAAGTTTGAAAGGTTATAAAATAGTCAATAACATTATTGTTTTAATGCAAATCGATCACCCAATTGTTAATTGTAATCATCTAGTTATGAAAGGTTGATGTGACATATTAGATCAACTTACTTACACTGTTTGATCACGTTGAATCATGTTTGACCGGTCACTGAAAGAAAAGAAAACAAAAAGGAAACTCTATATCTAGGATCCCTAATTCTTAAACTCTAATTTCAAATGAGAGACGGAATAGAAAAGAATTTGATTAAAAAAGGAAAATCAAGAGTGGAAGATGAAAGACCCGATCGATATACCATTGTTCAACTATAGACACCAAGCTTAGTTGGTGGTTACTTTGATGAACGAGTGGGAGGAGATTCATGGAAAGAAGATGGTTAAACCTTGTTATTTCTTTCTTTGGAAGGATCCTTCCATTGTGTCTCATACAAAAATTATCCTACCATGACTCCTAAGGAAGCTAAAAAAATGGAGAGGGACTAGAAAAATGATTTTTTTTGGATTTGTACCCTTGGTTGTATCAATGTGACTGTTGTGGGTTTCTAAGTGAAGAATGAATAGGTTTTTTTGTATGTCTCTTAAATCCTTAGTTTCCTTTTTTTTTTTAATTGGGAAACCTAGAATTTCCTCTATTTTCCTCAAAAAATTCTTAGATTTTTTAGTCCATATTGGTATTAATGTGAATTATGACCAGGTTAAAACAAAGTGTAAAAGTAGAGACTTAAATTTGTTAGTGTGACAATTTTATTAATTTGCCAAGCCATCCATCTCCCACTAAAAAATTAATTAAAAATATCAATTTTTTACTTTTTTTTATATCAAATGGTCATTTATAACTTCATATCATCTTCGGTTATCATAAAAATTTTACCTCCTATGTATATTAATTTTTATCCAACTCTTTTTCCTGATTTAAATTTCTATTCTTCTTTTAATAATTCAGGTGATTACAATATAACATTTGTTTAGAACTTATTTTAATAATTAATAACGTACATACACCTTAAAAATATAATTGTTCGAATCTAATATTTCCACGAGGAACAACGTTTTTTTTAACTTATATATTTTCTCAAGTATATTGAAAGAAAAGAAACCTATTGGTACCATTTGAAATAATGAAGCTATAAGCCTATAACTAGAATATACAAGAGTTAATAAAGGCTGCCGATTAGAGCATGCATATTTCTAATTTCTGATTTCACACACATGATACATGCAATCTGGTATTCATCATAGTGCATCTTAGGCATAACACTTGCTATTTCAATAAAACTGTACCAAAACCAGTAAAAACTTTATAGGGGACGCTAAGGTAGTATTCCCATCCTGCAACATGGGCAGTGAGCATTATTTTGTAGCCATGGGACCAAGCACCTCGAGTGAAACCGATGCGCGCACGGGGGATGAACCAGGCTCTCGCCGGCTTTGAACCTTTCCAAGCAGATCGCACACTCCTCCTGCTCCATCGCCTTCCAACTCAGCTTCCCCCAACTGAACCTCTTCTTTGCTCCGTACACTTCACTTTGCAATTCCCCTTGAACCATCACACACTTCATACTCTCTTTGCTCTTGTGCCTGAAATGATTGGTTTCAATAATAGCTTTCAATATTATAAACATTCTTTAATGATATAATACTAAAAAGGCTTAATATCAACATTAGTCCCTTAATGTTTGCCAAAATAATCTTTTTAGTCCCTATTTTTTTTCTAGAATATTTTAACTTTCAATATTTCATTTTAAGGTAAAAAAGCTTATGACATTTGATTGAATAATAACTTTGACTATTGTTCTTTTTTTAGAATATTTTTGCCCTCAACATTTCATTTTAGAATAAAAAACTTTTATTTTAAAACATTAAGCATTTGTTAATTAACCGGTTTCATCTACGCAGTAAACCATAAAATTTGGAAAAAAAATAATGGTCAAATGATCAATTTAATAAACATATGAGACTGATTTTAACATTATACCTATTAAAAAGTATCCTTAATGTTTAACTACGCGGTATCTTTAATCTCTATTTTTTTCCTTTTAGAGTATTTTTGTTAAAATATTTTATTTTAAGGTAAAAAAATCATATCATTTGATTAAATTGTCATTTTTGGACAATCATTTTATTTTAAGATAAAAATATCCATATTTTAAAGGGTTACTTGTTTGTTGAATAAGTAATTCATCCAATATCTTTTTACTTCAAAATAAAACGTTGAGACTAAATTATTAAAAAAAATATAAATCAGATAATACTTTATAATTAAAAAATTATAAAATTGATGATAATTTTTCATATTACTTGTTCCTAAATTTAGTATACCTTTTGGATTCTGATTTTCTCTGTGATCTCAGCCTTCCATCTAATCTTTCCCTTGCTTCTCTTGCTACTCCTCCAAGCTTATCATCTTGATAAGTCTGAGTTGATATGCTTCTTTGCTTTAACTTTTTTCCCGAGAAAATGAACACCAAGTTACTCCCAATCAAAATCAACGAACAAAAAAGTAAATATATTAAGAATTACCTGTGAAGAAACTGAGGTATGGTGAGTTTCATGGTTGCTTGTATACAAACAAAAGGATGACCTCCTTGTTAAGCCAATTACCGCCGCAGTCGGCGAATCAGATAAGCCTCCGCTTTGATGGAACCGTCTTCTTCTCGCACATTCAACACCGGGAAGCATGCCAGCCATTGATTCAAAGCAAAAAAATCTATGAAGAAAAAGTCTCGACAGTTGACAGGGACAAGTATGAAGGAACAAAGTGATGATTATAGAGAGGAGAGAAGGCCAAACATGGGGGGTTTTAGGATGGGGAAGTGGTTGGTTTGGATCTATGAAAACGAAATGGGAAATGAACGGTTTGACCGATAACCTAATGGAGATTTAGTGTGAGGAGACAAAGATGGGTCCATGGCATTGATTGGTGAAAGAAATAACGGGTGTCAATCATTTTGGATTTTCACCCACCGGAGAAGAAGATGATGATGATGTCAAGGTTACTGTGAAAAGACTCCATTATTATATGACATGAAAGTAAAGATGGAAAGGTGGGGGAGAAAGTGAAAACACAAAGGGAATTGAGATGCGACAAACAAGGTTCATGATAACTTGCCCCTCTACCACCCGCCAACCAGAATTCCGCATTTGTGCACCAGGCTGAGCCACGTGACTATTCACAATTCTTTCTTTCTTAAACTTATTCGGTTCATTCAAATTCAAATAAAATCATTTAAGATTTAAATTAATAAGGATTATTAAAGATAAGAAATCAACAATCAATTAAAACATTAAATCGTTAGAACAAGAATTATTAAAATTATATATATAATTAAATTAAAATCAAAATTTTATGTATATAATTATACAAAATCAAAGTTCATGTATAATTAGATATTTACGAAATAAACTTTGAAATTCCATCGATAAATAAGGGTGTTTAAAATTATTCGATCATGTATATTCAACCTGTCTACCCAAACTACAATAACTGGATGTTTTTTGTTTTTTTCTTTCTTTCTAATACGTTTGTCTTTAAAGTTCGAACTTAGATTTTTATATTGATACAAAGGACATCAAATGGTATGCAGCAAAAACATCTTAACAGCTATATATATATATATATATATATATTGTCCGATTGTCCTTTCAGTTTTTAAGACTACACCTTGATTAATTTAGACCTACTCGTGTTGGCATCTAATTTTAGTGGATGAATCTCCTAACAAAAATTTTCTACATATACAAGACCCCAAACTCGAACATATTTAAACGATATCAACTTACTTTAGTTAAATATTTGCGTTGGCCCATCTGGAATGCTACAAAGCAAGATAGCTCAAGAAAGGCAGCCTGAACTTACAAACAAAGAAGGGCTTTGAGGAACTCCAGCTGGGCCTTGATGACTTAATAAATTGAAATAGATTTAAAACTTGGAGTGGGGATCAGAGGCTAATTTATTAGTCAAACGTAAAAATGTATGTAAGATTTTATGTCCTGGATAATGTTTTTAATAAATTATATTAAAAAATTTAAAAATAAAAATTAAATTATTAACATAAAACACGAAAAATAATATTTAAACTATATTGGAATTTGAAATTTTCACATACAAAAATGCCCTCCAACACCCTCTTAGAACGTCCATATTCAAATACATGCACACCCTAGGTTATAATAGCCTGAATGAAAATCTAAGGGTGAGAGTTCCGATTTTTTTTATTATTTTGTTGTCCTTCCGATTTTAAGGTTTCACTCTTACTAATTTGGATAGATTCGCGTCGCATATCTGGTTTTGATGAGTGAGTCTCCAACAGGGATTTTCTACATACACATATTTGAACTTGAAACCTATTTAAATGATATCAAACTGCTTACCACTTGAATCATTTTTTTGGATAATTTTGACTTTTTATTAATAACATCTGATACAAATGTTTTTAGTAATGGTTACAAAGTCATTTCCTCTTGTTTAATTGCTTGACAACTTTTATACTAAACAATAAATTGATTAACTATTATTGTAAAAATCAACGACAGTGAAGGTAAATGAAATTCATGGCGAAGGTCAGTGAAACTGTTTAACCATGTGGCTTCCCTGCTCGGTGAATATGATTAAAAGAGAGAATCATATAGACCTGATTAAGAGTCTCGTTAAAAGCTTCCCTAAACTTAAGTGGAGCAAAAGAATGCCACTCTTTTACCCAGAGAAACACAATCACCAGTCAAATTTAAGCCATCCATTTTTTCCTTTGGCTGTTGGGGACCATGGAAAGATCCTACAGCTCGATAATTAGGGATGAATCAAAAGACTGTTGAGATAATCGTTTTTTTTTTAATATTTAATTTTAAATTTTTATATGTTTTAGATATTTTTTATTTATTAATAATAATATATTTTCTTCTTTAAAATTTTATAAGTTTACTTCTCTTCAAATTTTATGAATTTACCTCCTAACATAAATTTTATATCAATCCATATCGACAATAACGAAACTGTTGGTAATAACACTTACTTAATCCAGTCATTGTATTTCTATGCAAGTTTCGATGCCTTGGTGAAGTTTGGGATTCATCGAGGGTGAAATCCTGCTCCAAATAAATACATTAATATATTAATTCATGAATTCACTTAATAACATTAATGTATTTCTAAAGATATGAACTTAAAAAAGTGACGTATGCGGAATGTGTGCATATTGATTGTTAATTGATTAAAAGAATTCTAAATAAATATTATATTGTAATCACTTCAAACTAATAAAAAAAGTTCATGAATGTTCAAATTCATTAATCACCATACATATACCATGAATATACATCTCTCCATTGATGTATAGTTTATGTACTAATACTATTAATTATACCACCCGTTTTGTTTAAGAATTTTTTTTTAAAAAAATAACTTTAAACTCGTAAAATTCAACCATCAATCTTAAAACTCATGAAACTCTAAATCTATTATGATATATAATATTCATCATCCGATCAACATAGAATCGAAATCTACAATTTATTTTCTCCTTCTCTACCTCCCTACTATTAGAATTTAAAAGAATATGTTTCATCGTAGAAATCAAAGGGAACATGAAACTAAAGGTTTTCGTAAAAGAAATTAAATTCATTTTATAATTTTTTAAATAAAAACATTGGATCATAGTCTCATTAAATATTCAATGGCAGAGTGATTAAAATAAAAATAAATCAGAAAATGAATGAATATATTAAAAATTTATAATATACTCTATCTTTATCAAATATAGGAAAATTTTGACCTAAAATTGTCATTAAACGTATTTTAATCAAAATCAAATTCAACTTGTTATGAAGTAAATTTTCATTATTAGAAGAGGGGGTGAGGTTTTTCATTACTTTTTTTTATTAATAGTTTGAATGATTAAAAGATTATATCTATTCAAGATATTTTTTAATTATTAATGATAAATATACTCTGCAAACGTAACTGCTCGAACTCAATACCTTTAGGAAGAATAACACTTCCTTTAATCATTGAGACCACTTGATGAGGGTGAGTCTGATGTGTAACATCTAAAATACGGTTAAAATATGTCGTAAGCAGTTCTATTGGGTACCTATTATCAACCTAAAATGTTATTTATACTGATAATATTTCTGGTTGCAACCTAAAATATTATCTAAGTTTTTAAGTTGGTTCCAACTTAATATTTCACGACAAGTATCGAACATTTTTATATGAGTTTCGATACCTATAATTTCTAACCTAAAATGTTACCCTTTTTACATATTTTGTTATGGTATACATAACACTTTAGGTTGCGTTGTAAAATACTATATTGTTCAACCTATAATGTTATATGCTTTGGTAACATTTCTAGTTTTAATCTAAAATCTGAGTATATATTTTTTGGTATAATCATCGGTATCCAGTTTATTAATTGATTAATCAAGATTGGGTACTGCAGAGACGATGACAACTCTCCCTACCCAGTTTACTTTATTCGCAAATGTCAGGGTTCAAATCTCTTACCTTGTTGAAGTGATCTAGTGCATCATCCAACTAGTCCAACTGGTTATGGTTAGGTTGAGTATATTTCACAACATGTATTGAAACTTAGACTCTAAGTTTCGATTCTTTCCAGGAAAACCTAAAATATTACTAATATATATAACATTTTAGGTTTGATTGATAAGTATCAAAACTTATTCTCCAATGTTCAATATCTATCATTTCCAACGTAAAATATTAAAATATATTCAATATAAAAATATAAAAAATTCATATAAGAATTTAGGTTGAAACCTGAAATGTTACTAGCACCAACCTAAAATGTTATATGTTTGGTAACATTTCATGTTACAAACCGAAAATGTTATATATTTGGTAACATTCCAGGTTTCAATCTAAATACCCTCAATATTAAGTTGGAACCAATTTAGAAACTTAGATACTTAAGTTGAACAGAAAATCTTATCAATTTTAAATTGACATTAATAACATTTTAAGTTGATAACTTATAACAAATTAATTTCGACTATCAATATAAAATATTAAAAAATAAACAATCTTAATACAATTTCCGGTTCTATCAACATAAAAGAGTAGATGGGTTCAGGTTTTTGGGTAAACTTAAAAGGAGTAGGGTTGGTGGGCATTGAATCTTGAACCTTTTTCTCGTCGGTTTCTTTCCTAGCTTCATGGAAGGGTCTAGTTGAAGAATCAATACTCTGGTACAGATCGTGACCAATTTTAAAATACGCTTTAAAATAATTTACCCACTGACCAATTTGAAATAAACTAATATTATATATGATTTATGCAAATCATTTGGTATATATATTAAATTCATCAAAATGTGAATGATATTAGAAACTGAAAAATTAATAAATAATGAAAAGAATCAGAACGTGAGTGCGTGAAATAATATTATATAATAACTAATAATATAGATCTAATACTTCACAACGTGACTGAAATAAATAATAGACAAAGAGAAAATGAAATAATACGTATACCGACAACGTGAAATTCTTATAAAATAATAAAAAAATATTCACATTGAAATTCAATTTTAAATATATTAAATATAAAAAATAAATGAAATAAATCAATATTGATTTAATGGATAAGATATTAAATCCTTCTATTAAAGTTAAGAATTTTAATCTTAATATTTGTGAATGAAAAAAAATTATTTTTATAATAAATTTATATAAAATTCAACTTAAAATAGTATATTAATATATTAAATACTAAAAAAAATAAAGGGAGGGGAGTGTACTTTGTATTAGGTACAATGCCCAACGTGTGGCATGTGTATTTGGAGCACATGCCCATCTTTACCTGCATTGAGTCACTCCACCATGTGCTCACTGCTCAGCAAGACAGCTAGCTTGCCTTCACGTCCATTTTATTTTCTTTTTCTTCTTCATTTTTTATACATCTTAATATTATATAGTATGAAACAATACAAATTTAGTACCATTTAACCTAATTAAGTAGTAAAGGCATCGAACTATGAACCGATCTTATATGACAAGAAACATTATAATGTAATTTCTTCGTTTTATTAAATATGTATTTTATTGAATAAATATTTTTAACTTTAATTTATTATTATAAAAGTTATTATTAATAAAAATATATTTAATTTTTAATTAAATAATATATTTTTTAAAAATTTAATTATTTTAATATTTAAAATAATTGTGATTAAAGTTTAAAATTAATTTTTAAAAATTCAATAATAGAAACGTTTAAGACAGAAGGAGTGATATTTAATATATCATACTAATTTGATTTTGTTTTTTGATATCTTAGGAACTCTCTCCAAGAAATACGCCCTCTTGTTTCGTTTCTCAATGCATTTTCTTCATCAACTTGCTTTGCCTCAATAAGCAAACATATTTCAGAAATGCGCCCTTTAAAATCAACTCCACATTTCTTTCACAGGCGTTTATCAAATATTTTATGCATAAATAAATATATTTAAACGTCAAATATTTTTTAATTTAAAAATAAAAATAATTTTGTTCATAGAAACAAATTTATTTCGTCAGTTACTAGAAATGTATACCTTCTAATTTTGACAGAGGATCGCGATCAACGAGAGTACAATCATCTTGATTGTGGTAGAGCAGCCAATTTTGATTAATTATGGCAATCATTTTGGCCACAGTAATGGATTTGCAAGCTCAAATAATTCAAGAAACAAAGCATCAAATAAAACACTTCACAGTGGTTCTCATCATCTTGTGTTCTGTACTTATTCTAAAAACCAGAAGAAAAAACATGAACCCAAACATCGGGAAAAAATGTATTCATTTACACAGCTTGATTGTACTTTCCAGCTGAATATTATTATCTTCCTCCTCTTCTTTACATGATTCCATATGGTGCTTTCCTGCCGCCCCATGAATCCCGGCCGACCGAGCCGGGGAAGAAGACGGCGAAGAATGACAAGAAGAAGCTGCAGACAAGGCCAAGCATCCCTCACTCCAGGCTCTCCTTAGAGGATAAGAAACAGTCTTGCTCTTAGCAGATGCATGGGGACAATTGCCGCGGGACTTGTCGTGGAGTGCACACTGGCAGTTCCGGTGGTAGGGGCGGCGCTCGACGGTGATGTCGCAGCCGGAGATGCACCCTTCGTAGAGGGAAAATAAAAGTCCTTCAGTGGCCATGTTTGTTGAATTTTTTTGGCTTTAATTGGCAATGGACATAAACTTTAAATGTTATGGAACAATGGTGGCATTTATAGAATGATATCGGGGAAAAGACAAAAAGATTGGCCAACTGTGACCGTCAGCGTTGTGAGATCTAGGGATGGGGATGTAAATAATTACGAATTTCAAATTAATTATGAATCAAGCAGTTTAGATGGTCAGAAACTTGTTATCTTTTTGAAGTTTTGGATTTGTATGTAATGAGGTACGATTGTTGATTATTAAAGGAATAAGAGTCTTTAAATATATATTACATTGTATTCACTCTAGATATATAAAATAATAATTTTTAAATTATGATAATAATTTGAATGATAAACTAATCTAAATGGCATTAAATTTTAAGATTTATGTCGATTTTATTATTAGTTTTGAAATAGTTTAATTGTAGCACTTATTTTAGTTTTAGTTTCAAATGACTAACAACGTGAAGATGTAATTATTATTCTCAGATATTACATGTTCAAGCATAGAGACTTGGTATTTAAGTGTTTATTGTCAAATGGTTAAGAGTTTTTAGAATATATACTATCACTTGTAAGCACTTTAGATTATTTTTATAAAAAATTTAAAATTTAATAATAACTTAAAACAAAATAATAAAATCAATTCAAATCATTAATATTTTAATCTATGAACCAAGATTCAAAACGAGCTGAATATCCAAGTTAAATATTTGTCCCTTTCTTATTTATATGGTGAGAAGATTAGAAAACAAGAGAGAAAATTGGAGAGATCACCGACAAGAAACACCCTAGGTTGTCTCAAAAAAACAACTGCAAGATACCTTTGTTGACTAAATTTTTGTAAGGAAAGTGTTTGGTATCATTCTACAATGTTTATGCCAAGTGTTCTCACCTAAACGGTTAGTCCTATGGAATTGATAATAACTTGGGGGATAAACCTAAGTTTTTTAGACCAATATTGTAAGGTAGAAGTGGGACTTTAGTTTTGGCATGGGAATTTTCTCGACAATGAGGAATGGATAGAGGGAAAATTGGATTGCATTCGTATTCCTTCAAAATTCTAAATTCTTACGTAGTTTAAATATTTTCTTTGTATTTTTATTGATTATTTAATTATATACTCTTTTAATTTTTTATATAATTTTCTAAATTCACACATGTAATATTAAATCATACATATGTCACTGCATACACGAATATTGTAGGTATAAAGCTATTGATGATATGAATTGTATTATTGTTGGGAAAGTTTTGATTAAATTGAAAATTATTGTCGATTTTGATGTTTGTTATATTATCTTAAAAGTTAAGGTAAACTATATCATAGATCATTGAACTTTAAGTGATGTATCGTTTATATTATTGAACTTTTAATTTCTTTAATTATAACATCAAATTTTGGTCTTGACTTCAATTATACCACTGGACCGTTAAAATCCAAACGTTGTGATGACATGGACAAAACGATACATTTTTGGTGCGACAATTGATGTCTAAAATGACATTTAGGCGACGACTATTGATGCCCAAAATGACATCGTTTTAGGCACTAAACTTTAGGGATGTGTCGATTTTGCCACTAAACTTTTAAATAGTTTCATTTTCGACACTGCACTTTTTTTTACTATCGTACATAATCAATCACTGCTTGTCATTGTTCATCTTTTGCGATAAGATCGATATCAAAATGTAAGTATTTCACTAATCTTTCTTCTCTTAGGATTGGTTTTTCACGAAACTCATTCAAAATCAACGAAATTAAACAAAAATAATATAACATTTTTAGGGGTTTGAGGACTTTCTTAGATTTGAGGGATTTGAGGTGTTTGTTCAAAAATCCGAACAATGAGAAGCATTATTTTGAGAAGACAAACAACATACCTTAAAATTAGCCTCATCGAACGGTCGTTAGAAGAGATCAGAGTATTATCACATTGAATTTTTAAATGAATGTTCGTCGATTTTTATTTTTTGAGTGTTTTCTGAAAAACCAATCCTAGGAGAAGAAAGATGAGTGAAATGCAAATATTTTGGTTCCGATGTTGTCACAAAAGATGGTTGGCAGCTAAAAAAGTACAATGCCAAAAATGAAATTATCTAAAAGTTCAGTGATAAATCTATACGCCCCTAAAGTGCAGTGCCTAAAATGATATCGTTTTGGACATCAAAAGTCTCTGCCAAGATAAAGTTGTTTTGTTCATGTCATCACGTTGATAGAAAGATATGTCCACGTCATCATGGCATTAAAAATTTAACGAGCTAGTGACATAGTTATAGTTAAAACTAAATTTCAATGCTATAATTAAATAAATTGAAAGTTTAATTGTATAAATAATATAGAATCTAAAATTAAGTGATATCTGATGTAATTTATCATAAAATTTAATTAATAGCTTTGAACGTATAGGGGCTCTTCCTAGTTTCCACCACTGTCCTGTAATTAATAGAAAGGAACATCTACTGATTCGTCTCCAAGTATGATTTCTCGATTTTAATCGCCAAAACATACGCATTAATTAATATATCCATTCTTCCAAAATAAGAAAAAGATAGATACAATAATCTTATTTGGCATCTAAATTATCTTTGTTTTTGTCAATTTTGCTACTGTTAATGTTGCTTCATAAGTATTCTGCATTCCTTTGAGCTCCATTGTCAGGCCGAGCTGCTACCGACGATCACCGGATCAATGATGGATTTAAAAATATTTTTGATAGTCAACACATATATGTCAACAACTTAAATTTTTCGTACGAGGTGGACATAAATAAAATATCATATTAGAGACAATCAATAAAATAAATAAATAAATAAATTCAAATTTTAAGATGAACAACGTACCTAACTCTCACATCTGCATGCGTGTTGTTTGAATGAGTTTAATGATTGATTTACTAAAATATATTTTGCATGTCTTTAGAAAAACACGTAACATTCCCCACATGTATTCGACTCCTGAACCTAACAATGATCTTGGTGAATACACAGACTAGATGACTGATGATTGATGACAACTCCAATCACATGACAAGTTCTGTAAAGACTCAACACATTCGATTTATCGTAAGATGACTTCGACAACTTTACGACTCCACTGGAGAATCTGGAGAGTTAGGGCATGATTCAAATAAGCACATTGTCTCAGGAAAATGAAGTGTTGACCAGTGAGTGATCTCTAGAAAAATAGTAGGTTTTCGTAATTTACGAAGGTTATACTATTGAGGCCACCTTTCATGTTAACATACCTTTAGAAGTAACTCATCTCATTTATCGTATACGGATCTTGACCTATGAATGATCTTTAAAAATAGCAAGTTTTATTAATTTACGAAGATGGTTGTGCTATTGAGATCATCTTGTGTATCAACACCTCTTTGCATACTTGCACTTCCACCTTATTTTAGTGGGAGCAAACACTATTTCCTTAAGAGGTAAACTTTGGTACAAGATAATGAGTTGCTTCCGGTATAGACACCTAATTTTATTTGACTTTCTAATTTGATTTGAGTTTTTGGACCTTTGATTTGAAGTGACAATCGAGAAATTGTTTGGTTATGATTTGAAGGGGTTTCAAATTCGAGTTTTATATCTAAGAAAGTTCGACCATTAAGGCTTTGTATGACTTTCATATTATAGATTGTGCAAGCTCTTGTTGCGGAAGACGGCTATCGGATAGAGCAAAATCGCAACTGATAATTTGAGAAAATAAAAATGAAGATAAAAGAGACACAAAATTTACATGGAAAACCCCTAAAAAATTTAGGGTAAAAACCACGGGCAACGGTAGAAGAATTTCACTATGAGAAAATAGGAATTACAACCTCTCTCGATCTATCAAGGAGAAAACAATGATAATTCTCTCTTGATAAAAAAGGAGAAAACAACTCTCAAGAAACTCTCTAAATTCTCTCTAGTATTGGAAGAAAGCTAGAATGCTTTGGGATGGTTTTGAAGCTAAATGAGCTAGGGTATTTATAGTTGAAGCTTAAGGACTAATTTGTAAATACCCTAAATTACAATGACTAAAATTGAGATTTTACCATTGTTGATTTTCAACAAATAGCCAACCCTTTTTGACAAAATTGGTGCCTACCACCGAAAGTGGCTTGGCCACTTGTTTATTTTTCAACAATCTCCCACTTGAAGATTTGATTGGAACAATCATATCTTCACACAATTCTTTCTACCTTGTACCATCATGTTGCTTATGTCTCTGACAGGCCACAAGAGGATCGACACCAAGTAAATTTATCAGCGTTGATCTCCTTTGTCATGAAATATGCTATGTTGTCTTTGGTATGGATCTTCTGCATATCTACTGTCCATTCTTCCACCTTTTCACGAATGAAATGGTACTGAACTCGTATGTGTTTTGTCCTTGAATGAAATACTGGATTCCTTGCTAGATGCAAGGCGCTTTGACTGTCATAAAACAGAGAGACATACTCTTGATTGTGCCCAAGCTCCTCCAATAACATCTTCAACCAACTTGCTTCTTTACTGGCTTGTGTAGCTGCTACATATTCTGCTTCTGTTGTGGATGTAGCCACAACTGACTGCAACTTAGAAACCCAGCTTACAGCTCCATCAGCAACTTTGAACACATATCATGTTTGTAGATTTGCTTTTATCCAAATCCCCTGCATAGTCAGAATCTACATACCCAATGATTAGTAAGTTTGATCCTCCGTAATATAATGCAACATTTGAGGTCCCTTTGATGTATCTCAGGATCCTCTTTACTGTATTCCAATGCTCTTTGCCTGGATTCGCCATGTACCGACTAACCACTCCCACTGCTTGTGCAATGTCTGGTCTTGTGCATATCATAGCGAACATTAAACTTCCCACTGCTGATGCATACGGTACTCGAGACATCTCTATCCTCTCTTCTTCACTGCTAGGACTCGTACTGGAGGATAATTTGAAGTTAATAGGAAGAGGGGTAAAAATTGGCTTACAATCTTGCATGCTAAATCGTGACAAGATTTTCTTCAAGTAATTCTTTTGTGAAAGCCAAATCTTCCTATTACTTCTGTCTCGGTGAATTTGCATCCCTAGAATCTTGTTTGCTGATCCCAAGTCCTTTATTTCAAATTCCCTAGCCAGTTGTGCCTTCAATTCTTCAATATGATCTTTGTTGGGTCCTGCAACCAACATGTCATCCACATACAACAACAATATAACAAAATCGTTATCACCAGACCTCTTGAAATAAGCACAAGGATCTGCATTAAGTCTGTTGTATCCAAGGCACATAATGAAGGAATCAAATCTCTTATACCAACACCTCGGCGCCTGCTTTAGACCGTACAGAGATTTGTTCAACCTGCAAACCAAGTTCTTCTTTTCGTCTTCTTCAAAACCTTCAGGCTGGAGCATATAAATCTCTTCTTCAAGATTTTCATGAAGAAAAGCTATTTTAACATCTATGTTGAACTATGTTTCGATATAACAATTTAAGGTAAAATGGTTTTTGGACTTGAATTGAATTTACAAAATGTATTTGGACTTAATTGAATTTATTCAAAATTTACAAAAATAATTCAAAGTTCTTTTAATTTACAAAATCACTGTTTGAACAGTAACCCGAGGTTCAAAAATTCCAGTATGTAAAAGGGGAACCGATTCCCCCCAAGGGGGTACCGATTCCCCCCAAGAGGGTACCGATTCCCTTACTGTTCATCAGCCCAACGGTCATAATATTTGAATATTATGAAGGGGTATCGATTCCCTATGAAGGGGTACTGATTCCCCCCATTCTGGGCAGCCTATTTTTTGCAGAAAAATCATTCCCAAACGGCTCCAAAACATCCCCAACGGCTAGATATGACTTCAAACACATTTCAAGCTATAAATACAAGCTAAGGACACTTGAAGAAATAATAGAACAACTATCCAAGCAATCAAACACAAGAGAAGAATTTTTCATTCTTATTTCATCTTTCTCTTGTATATATTTTGTTCTTTTGAGCTCAATCTTGTAAACACCTACCTTAGAGAGGTTTTCTTGTTTACATTTCTTATCATTTTGTAAAGGGGAAAGGTTATAGCTTAGCCCCGTGTAAAAGCTAGGGAAAGGTTCTAGTTTAGCCCGGAAAAACTAGGGAGTTTGTAAGGTTACTCTTTATCCTCAAAAGAAAGAACAAATTAGTGAATTTTTTGGAAAATCCTTGGTGAGGAGCTAAGGTAGTGGACGTAGACTTTGATTGAGAAAGTCAAACCACTATAAATCGTTGTCCAATTCTCTATCTTTCAATCTCCTTACTCCCTAAACACAAAACCGTTCCGACCCCTCTTTGCAAAACGTTCTGGTTGTCATTTCGAGCTTCCGAAAATCCTAACAATCTAGCTGTTCCAGATATAAATTCAATGTAGCACACATTGCCAAGACTACTCGAACTGTTGTTAGTCAAACCACAGGAGAAAAAAATTTCATTGAAATCAATACCTTCTTTCTGAGCATATCCTTTGACCACCAGTCTTGCACGATACCTATCCACTTGATCGTCACCATTTCGCTTGATTTTGAAAACCCATTTGTTACCAATTGGCTTCCTTCCTTGTGGTAGTGGCACAAGGTCTCATGTATTATTTTTATAAAGGGCTTCGATTTCTTCTTGCATCTCCATCGTCCACAGTGAAGTATCTGAGCTGTTTATTGCCTCCTGATATGTTGATGGCTCACCGTCCTCTGTTAAAAGACAGTATGCAACATTTCCTTCTATAACATAATCTGAGTGCCAATTGGGACGTCTCTCACACGATCTGATTGACGAGTTGTTGGAGCTTCAGAACTCTCTGGTTCTTGTTCATCATGTGCTGGTTCTGCTTCAGAAGAATCTCCTTGTTCAAACTCCTTTTCTACATGTATCTGTGTAGTCTCTGACTTTTCAGCGTTGTCATTGTCTTCTTTTTTTGTAGCTTATCTTCTACAAAGATAACATCCCTGCTAATGATCACTTTGCGGGCAGTGGGATCCCACAAGCGATACCCCTTTACTCCATCAGCATACCCCAAGAATTTGCATTTTCTGGATTTTGGATCCAGCTTTGAAATTTCTTGGGCGTTGTACATCACGTACACAATACTTCCAAATACATGGAGGTTTGAATAATCAACTGGTTTACCAGTCCACATCTCCATTGGTGTCTTCAGCTCTATTGCAGTTGATGGAGCTCGATTCACCAAATAACAGGCGGTATTGACTGCTTCTGCCCAGAATGATTTTTCTAGGCCTGCGTCCCTCAACATTGCTCTTGTTCTTTCTAAAAAGGTTATGTTCATCCGCTCTGCCACTCCATTTTGTTGAGGAGTGTTCGCCACTGTGAACTGTCTTTTGATGCCTTCTTTCCTGCAAAAAGTCATCAAATTCTTCGCTTGTATATTCTCCTCCATTATCTGTTTTGAAACACTTGATCTTATTTCCAGAATCAAGTTCCACCCGCGCTTTGAAGTTTTTGAAAGTTGAAAACAAGTCTGACTTCTTCTTAATAGGGTGCACCCAACATCTCCTGGAGTAGTCATCAATAAATGAGACAAAGTATTTTGCTCCACCTAGGGACGTTACTGGTGCTTGCCATACGTCAGAGTGAACCAATTCTAGAACACTTTTGCCTCTAGAATTTGATGTGTTGAATTTCAACCGGTGCTGCTTACTTGTTATGCAATGCTCACACAAAGGAAGTGATACCTTTGTTAAGCCTGGAAGTAGCTTTTGCTCCACAAGGACTTTCATTCCTTGTTCTGACATGTGTCCAATTTTCTTATGCCATAGCATTGCAGAATCTGAACTACATGAGGCAACAGAGGCTTCTGCTTCTAGCAATGTCTCTCCCTTCAGCATGTACAAGTTTGCAGCTATCTTTTCACCTTTCAGCACCACAAGCGCTCCATGGAACACCTTCATGATTCCTTTCCGTGTTTCAATCTTGCTAGCATTATTATCCAACAATCCGTAGGATAATAAATTTTTCTTCAGACCTTTCACGTGCCGCACATCTCGAACAACTTTAATTGTTCCATCATACATCTTCAATTTGATGGTTCCCACACCAACGATCTCTAAGGCATGATCATTACAACTATACACAGATCCTCCTGAGACAGGTTCATAATGATGAAATCATTCTCTTCTTGAGGTCATGTGATATGTCGCTCCCGAATCAATAAGCCATATATTTGCAAATCTTTTTCTGCCTTCCACGGTGGTTGACGCTTCACATCATAGAGCATCTCCATCATCTGAAGTGTTTGCGGTATTGCCTTGTGGATTGGAGTTTTTATTTAGACTCCAACAATCCTTCTTCAAGTGACCCTTCTTTCCACAGTGGTAGCACTTTAAATTCTTCTTGCTCCTCAACTTCGATCTACCATGTTTATGACTGCTGCTTTGGCCGTTCTGTTGATCTCCCTCTCATCGTTGTCAACGCTTCTGCATGTTGCAGATTTACTTGTCTGTCTTCCTTGTTCTTGCGCCGATTTTCTTCTTGTAGAACAGCAGCTGCAACGTCATCGAAGACTAGACTGGTGGCATTACTGTTTGTCAAGTTGATGATGAGTTGATCATACGAATCTGGTAGACTTTGAAGTAGAAGTTCAGCACGTTTTTATTTCTCCTATTTTACAGCTTAAGGATGTAAACTGAGAAAATAAGGTGTTCAGTGTATTTAAGTGCTCCGTCACTGAAGTAGATTCTGGCATACGGAGAGTGTATTTAAGTGCAGCGATGTGGCCTCGTACAATTTGATGAGATGATCCCATATCTCCTTAGTTGTCTTCTTCTCCTCGATGCTTGACAATACTTCATCTGCTAATGCTAGATGAAAGTTTGCCATAGCATTCCCGTCCATCTCGTTCCATTTGATGTCATCTGCAAAATCCACTGGCCTTTCATTGATAGCCGCTAGACACCCGTCTTTCCTTAGGATGACCTTCATCTTCAATTTCCACATTGAGAAATTTCTCCCATTGAACTTTTCAATATCAAATTTCGTTGCCATTGCTTCGTTTACGGATAGCTCCCACTATTTGACTATCGTGAATAGTTCTCTGGAACCTTCAAAGAATGGGCAATAACTTCTTACTTTCTTATGTTGGAGGATCCACCTTTTGGTGGCAACCACAAAGACAATAAGCAGATATTACACACTCTAATCTAGCTCTGATACCAATTGTTGCGGAAGACGACTATCGGATAGAGCAAAATCGCAACTGATAATTTGAGAAAATAAAAATGAAGATAAAAGAGAAACAAAATTTACGTGGAAAACCCCTAAAAAATTTAGGGTAAAAACCACGGGCAACGGTAGAAGAATTTCACTATGAGAAAATAAGAATTACAACCTCTCTCGATCTACCAATGAGAAAACAATGATAATTCTCTCTTTGATAAAAAAGGAGAAAACAACTCTCAAGAAACTCTCTCTAGTATTGGAAGAAAGCTAGAATGCTTTGGGATGGTTTTGAAGCTAAATGAGCTAGGGTATTTATAGTTGAAGCTTAAGGACTAATTTGTAAATACCCTAAATTATAATGACTAAAATTGAGATTTTACCATTGTTGATTTTCAACAAATAGCCAGCCCTTTTTGAAAAAATTGGTGGCTGCCACCGAAAGTGGCTTGGCCACTTGTTTATTTTTCAACAGCTCTCTTCGTTGGAACAAAAATATTTGGAAGCACTAGTGTCCACTATCCATTTAACATTATTCTCCACCATATTCACCTTGGGCACCACAATAACAATAACCACATCTATATTCTGGATTATGTGTGCTTGTGGTTTATGCTAATTCTAACGATATGAGTGTTGATAGAATTGGAATGTCTTATATCCATTTTTTTCCACATACACAACAATTAATCGATCTGACAAGTTTTTCTTGTGGTTTGTTCTTCCATGGTTTCTCGAAGTTTACCATATTCTTATTTTGGGACTTAACTTTCTTCTTCAACCCCACCAATGTTGAACTTGTTCGCCATTGAAACCAAATTAGATTCTACAAGGTTAGCCTTTAAAGAGAATTGATTGGAAGTATCATATAGAGGTTGTTATCCATGTGGCTTAACAAATGACTTTTCATCACCTTATTATCTCCGTCAAACTTCACTTTGACGGTGGCAACGGTAGTGGGGTCGACAGAAGGATTTGTGACTTCTTCAATGACCGATGGATTGAAAAGAACAACATCAATAATTAGTGTCATCAAATAAATTAAGCTTGGAGAGATCGGGATGAAATTGTTCTTGACGATCGATATTTCAACAATAGAAATAGTTTTGTTTCTATATTGTTGAAAAATAATACAACTACAAAACAGATCGTTAGTACTGGTTGAATAAATAAATTAAGCTAAAAAAATAAATTCACAAGTTAATTGCGTCACGGAAGAATCATTGCCTTAGAAATAAATATATCTTGATTGATGTAATCGTTGAATTGGACGTCATCCTCGGAGATTAACACAATTCTTCAAAAATCATACGCCCAAAATTTGATCCGGAAGACGATTGAAATTACTCTTCTCAAGAAATAAGAATTTAGCTTGAAAAATATTTTCCCCCTATTAAAATCCAATAACGGAAAAAAATTCTAAAAATTAAAGAAAATTTCTGTATAAAAAAAATATAGGAGATAAGAGAGAATTATTTTATAATCACAGACAATCAATTAATCTAATATGACAAAATGTTTGATATTAAAGATTGATTATCGATGTTTATTAAATTAAAATGTAAATATCATCTCTACCTCGTTTCAAATGAGATTGATTTGGCGATATAAATTTTCAGATGTTCATGTACCGACATAAAAGAAAAATTAACAAAATGAGTAGATTCGGCCTTAAGTCCCAAATTAGGCCTAAATTTACGATAGTTAGTTAGTTGTAGAAGAAAACGGTAATGAATTGCATTTTTTATATTAAAATTTGATTTGGAATTTTATTCAGTTTTACTACTTCCAATTATGATTTAAAACCTAATGATTGAATACTGTATTAAATGTTTTTGCATTGGTTGATCAATCATCATAATCTACTCTTGGATTTCAATTTCATCGTAACGACTCTTCTCTTCTTTCTCTCATCCAATTCTAAAAGGTTAGTCTTTTACGTTGTTTCTTCAAAACATTACATGTTTCTGTAATCAGGAATAGATCGAGGAGAGTGGACGTGTGCGGTCATCCCTCAGAAAATTTGAAATTCTCATATACTTTAAGTTTGTATATTCTACTGATAATCTGTTTTCACACTTATAAGTTCGTTCTCCGGAATAAAATCTTATTTCCGTGTTACAGGTTTTTCTAGATCAATACAAATTTTGGACATAATGAGTAATTTTGAGATCTGGGTATTGACAATGTGCTTGATATTTCAATCTGGATGTGGATTTTATCTGCCTGGAAGTTACCCTCATAAATATGTTGTAGGGGACCCTTTATATGTCAAAGTGAATTCCTTAACTTCAATTGACACTGAAATGCCCTTTAGCTATTACAGTTTACCCTTCTGCAAACCCCAAGAGGGTGTTAAGGACAGTGCAGAGAATCTCGGTGAGCTTCTAATGGGAGATCGAATCGAGAACTCGCCGTATAAGTTTAAAATGTACACCAACGAGACCGACATCTTCTTATGTCAATCGAACAAGTTATCGCCCGACTATTTCAAGCTGTTGACGAAGAGAATTGATGAGATGTATCAGGTTAACTTGATTCTGGATAATTTGCCTGCAATAAGGTATACTAAGAAAGAGGCGTTTACTTTGAGGTGGACAGGGTATCCTGTTGGGGTTAAGGTTCAGAATGTGTATTATTTGTTTAATCATTTGAAGTTTAATGTGCTTATACATAAGTACGAGGAGACGAATATGGCTCGTGTGATGGGGACCGGGGATGCGGTTGAGGTTATGCCTACTGACCCCAAGGGTGGATCAGATGTGCCTGGTTATATGGTTGTCGGGTTCGAGGTGGTTCCGTGCAGTGTCATCCATGATGCTAATGTGGTTCAGAAGTTGAAAATGTATGAAAAATATCCATCTCCGATCAAATGTGACTCGACTGCGGTGTCGATGCCGCTCAAGGAAGGTGAGCCAGTTGTGTTCACCTATGAGGTTGCTTTTGAGGAGAGTGATATCAAGTGGCCATCTAGGTGGGATGCATATTTGAAGATGGAGGGATCCAAAGTCCATTGGTTTTCGATCTTGAACTCTCTTATGGTGATCACTTTCCTTGCTGGTATAGTCCTCGTGATCTTCTTAAGGACGGTGAGGCGGGATCTGACACGGTACGAGGAGCTAGACAAGGAGTCCCAAGTTCAGATGAATGAGGAGTTATCAGGGTGGAAGCTAGTTGTTGGGGATGTTTTCCGTTCTCCATCCAATCCTGCTCTTTTGTGTATTATGGTAGGTGATGGAATTCAGATCCTTGGTATGGCAATTGTGACGATATTGTTCGCTGCTCTCGGATTTATGTCTCCGGCGTCCCGTGGAACTCTTATTACAGGTATGCTATTTTTCTATCTAATACTCGGTATTGCAGCCGGCTATGTTGCGGTTTGTCTTTGGAGAACGATCGGCTGCGGTGATCACAAGGGATGGATTTCTGTCGCTTGGAAAGCTGCCTGTTTCTTCCCTGGTATTGCATTTTCAATTCTAACCGTTTTGAACTTCCTGCTGTGGGGAAGCCACAGCACAGGAGCCATTCCATTTGCTGTCTTCGTCATCCTGCTTCTCCTCTGGTTCTGTATCTCGGTTCCACTGATCTTAGTCGGTGGTTACTTCGGGGCCAAGGCACAACATATCGAATACCCCGTCCGAACCAACCAGATCCCTCGGGAAATCCCGGCACAAAAATATCCATCCTGGCTGTTGGTTCTTGGTGCCGGGACACTTCCCTTTGGTACACTTTTCATTGAGCTCTTCTTCATTATGTCTAGCATATGGATGGGAAGAGTGTACTATGTCTTCGGGTTCCTATTTATCGTTTTGATTCTACTCGTCGTGGTTTGCGCCGAGGTGTCATTGGTGTTAACGTACATGCATCTGTGCGTGGAGGACTGGAAATGGTGGTGGAAATCGTTTTTCGCTTCAGGTTCAGTTGCCATCTACATCTTCTTGTACTCCATAAACTATCTCATATTCGATCTCAAGAGTTTGAGTGGACCTGTGTCTGCCACTCTGTACATGGGGTATTCTCTCTTCATGGTTCTCGCCGTCATGCTAGCGACGGGCACTGTCGGATTCCTTTCGTCTTTCTGGTTCGTGCATTATTTGTTTTCGTCGGTAAAACTGGATTGATGACAATGAAAATTGGCACACTGAAGAGGTAAATGGTAATTGAAGAGCAAGCCTGTCAAAAAACATGTCTTGATTTTGAGCTTTTGTTACATTATCATTATGCATCTCAGTTTAATCCTCAACAGAAATAAATCGATTTTGATGCCTCCTTTGTGAGGCACATCTGTGAAAAACAAAGGCAATATTCTTGTCACCACCAATTTGATCTAGCCCTTCGTTATCGAACCAAGAACATTATTTGTTGCCCCTAATATGACCGGATTAAAGGTGTTACGTCAATTGATAGAAGAGGGAACAATGAAAAATAGAATTAAAATGAGTATTTATTCAAGGGACATTACATAAAATTATCAATTAAAAGGCTAAATTATAAAACATAACAAATATAAGGATTAGAAATCAATTCAACACATAAAAAGGGTTTTAAAAACACAATTTTACAAATACTGAACAATGGGTTTCAAAATCCAACGTCTGATTTTGATAAAAAAAAAACCCTAAGATGTTGATTTCGAAAGTAGGGTTATGGGTTTCAAAACCTAAGCACAAGAATATTAATTTTAACAATGTTATCTACACCAAAGTACACATAACACTTATGCAAGCAAATATTTTTTTTGGATAAGTATTATGCAAGCAAATATTAGTAAGTCAATATCTATCAAGATATTTCCTATTTTCAATTAAATTATGTTCCATTTTGTGTTTTCTCTTAATTTTATAATTTCAACCATTTAAGTAAGAAATAGAATATTTAAAGATTCAAAGTTTAATATTTTAATGAAATGTACATCAGTGAAGAGATTGTTAAATATTAATTTTAATTTTAATTAAAAATATAATTGGATTTTATAGTATTTCTCTTTATTGAAGATTGCTTGGTAATTAAACTTATTTAGTTAAAAATCCTTATTAAAGATTCTTGGCGATCAAATATTTAACTAAATATAGAATACATCTTAACCTTTAAAATTATGAGATGTCAATTTTTTTTTTTTGAAATGTATTTTGTATATCATTAACAAAAAATACATATAAAACAAAAACAATAAAGGACTCATTAAAAAAGCCTCCACATATAATGCTAACATTAACAACTTTTTCATTTTGTATTATTATTTTAAACTTTTTCTTTAACATTTTCAAAATAATGCTTTTTTTTTTTTTGACAAAGTAATCTTTAGAAAAAGTACCATGTAGACTACAACATTATCAATCAATTTATTTATTTATTTATTTTCAACCCAAACTTCACCAAAGCAAGTGCTTGTAAAGTAGAGCCAAACTGATAATGGAAAATAAACCAATGCACAGCCCACAGTTCACTTCAAAAATAAATAAAAAATGGGGAAGACAAACCAATAAATGACTATCCTTTTGATCCTCTAATGAAAATCTATGTGAACATATTATATGCTAATAATAATACTTACAGCATTTTCTGTTTCTCAATTCAGATCAGGCCCTTTGTTTTCATACATATATCTCTTATCAAGTGCGCCAATTTCTAATCACACAGTAAAAATCAATTTGATTCCAAAAGAGGTGATGCTGTATTATTTGAGCTAACCCGCTACTCTGATGGTATCACCATATCGAGGCTAAGAGGAAGGAATAAACGAGTAAACTAAGTCATCGACGAAAAAAAAAAGAAAAATAAGAATTCTTCTTAATAATACTTACGCATTTTCTGTTTCTCAATTCAGATCAGGCCCTTTGTTTTCATACATATATCTCTTATCAAGTGCGCCAATTTCTAATCACACAGTAAAAATCAATCTTCTGTACAGATCTCGCCTCCCAAAATTCCCTACATATCTTATCGGAAGAATCAAAACAACGGCTGAGCTGGGATTGAAAAGAAAATACAGACGCCAGAAATGCTGTGAGGTTGGCGCATAAGAACTGCAACGATATGTACCAGAAACAAAAAAACTACCAGCCACTCACAGCTTTTGTGTTGGCACTTCTACTCTTTAATCAATCAATGAGAACTCCAGGCCACCATTTCTGGGGAAAAGAATGTTCGATCCTTTTACGTATTTCATCAGCTCCAGAATTGAATGGTGCTGGCTAATTTCATTCAGTCAACACTCCAGTTTCATCAGGTCGTTTTACCCATCACCATTTAAGTCCTCCATAGATTCTTTAATTGCCTCTGCAGTCATGAGAGCAACAACAGCCTTGTGAATTGCCAGATCTGCTCTGAAAAGCAATCTCTGGGCTTTTTCTCTCTTGAACTTGGCCATTTTAAGTGCATGCTGGGCTGCACTAGACGCATCACGCAACGTGAACTCATCAATATCAGAATTATCCCAGTGTTCCAGGCCCTGTCTTTGAAAGCCATAAGGGAAGTAATGCCGCTGACTTGGCCAGTCAAGAAAACCCCTGTTCCATCGATGAATTCCATTTCTCTTGCCAATTAGCCTCTGATTGTATGAATCCACCATTTGTGCTTCGTTTGATGACAGAAAAGGGCCATACTTCTTTGACTTGCTTCTTTGAAGTTTCCGGAGGTGATTCTTATCAAACCTATCACTGCCCATTGGGAAATACCCCATGCTACCAGCATCTAGGGGTGAAAATAACCTTGGTGAAGCTTGAGACAGTGGGGAATCTTCTAAAGATTCATAATTATGCGAGGAATATAGAAACTTTTCATCCCCAAACAGGAACCCATTTGATCTTCTGCCTGAAATGACAACCAATGAATTCAGTTTGCAAAGGCAAACGCTAAAAAAAAAATAAGAATAAAATGGAAGTGTAAAGAAGATTTACCAAAGGAATGACAACCCTCGTGATCTCCCAAGGCATGTTGGCTTTGACCGGAAACTGAAATTCTCCTCTGGGATCGATGCTTTGACCCTTTATTTGGAAGTTCCAAACCCCGGGGTTTCATACAGAAAGCAAATATGGGAGGCTTCTCAATGGATTTAGGGTTACCTTTAGACATTGCTTGCTCCCACTCTCTCACTTGCTGTTGGTACCTTTCCCACAATGGCGGCTGAATGAAAACCAAAATATTTTATAATAAGTTGGACATCAAAAAATACTTGAGATAAAACAAACCACATGAACAACAAACCAACCACAGTAACATAGTGAAATTGTCAGGTAAAATCAGAGCCTTGAAAGATTAACTTGAGAATTCTTTGGGCTCTATAAGATAGAAAATATATGGAAACGAAATGAGTAAACGTTTCCCATGTTTCAATTTTGCATAAATTAAAATAGAGCGCTGGAGCCTGGGCCACCACTTGGTTTCCCTCAAGTTCCTCAGTTTCTAATTACCCTATATTATCTGACAATAATAATTAAAATACCAATAGGGAGTGTACATTGGTTTATACAAACTCCTACAAAATACAATCACTAGTCCCCATGCTGTGTTCAGGAAGATGAATGTAGAACACTCTATTTCAACATCAATTGTTATATAACTTTTGACCATTGATGCAAATATTATGTAAAAATCAGTTAAGACCCAATAGACCTTTATATTTCAGATGTATGAAAATAATCCAGAAACTTCATGATATTTTTGTCATGTCCTTTGAACAAGTACTAACTACTTATTGGTTTTAACACATTAAAATGCAACCATTACTTAAATAACTGAATAATATGAGACCTAGATTTTCTATTTTGTCCTTTCCCGGTTCTTGATAGCAAGTACATGTTCTTGAGAAGAAATTACATTAAACAAATTAATAAATGAACACTATTCAGTCTACTGAATACATCTGTGCAGAACCAGGCACTTCAGGTGGCCTTGCACCAAAAAAGATGTTGACAATTTCAACCTGCTAGTAAAACTAAAAGGCATTGACTGAAAAAACAAATGGATGAAAAAGAAGGTTTTTCAAAAAAATACCTGGAGATGACGAATTAAAGGCATTCCAACTCTCTGCCTCTTCTGTTGCCAATGCCCATAGATTGTTGTGATTACTTTCAGGGACCCAACTCCAGCCATGAGCTCTTGTATTTCTTCAGAAGTAAACTGAGTGCACTGTTCAGTATATGCAGCCTTCTCAAACATGTCCATAACCTTCTCAAACATGTCATCAGAAAATTCCAAAGAATTGCCAATATCACTTTCCGAAGATTTGCGAATTCTAGAAATCCACTGTTCGTCATCACTATCCATGTCGTATAAAACACGGGATGGATCCAAAGCCATCTCAACATCATTTTCAACCTGGTCCAAATACTTTGAAGAACAGTGAACAAATGTCATTTCCATCGCGTTTTCATCATATTCCTCTATTAAGCGAACGCCAGGAATAGGAATGTTCTTCACAGAAGCAGCACGAACATTACGGTTGTAGCACTCTTCATGCATCTCCTTGAAAAGAGCCCACTGACTCCTGTCCGTGAACTCCAAGATCCAATCTTTCCCCCCTTTCCACATCATAGCATGTGTAAAACGATTGGTAGATCCAGGCTGCAAGAACTGATGTGCCTTGTAAGAGTACCTTGTAGACCCTGATACTTTCACAGCCAGCTTCCATCCATTATGATCAAAATGTTCTAGCACAACCTGCACTCCAATCTCTCGCCTTCCTCTATCACCAATAGTAATTAGTACATTTGCATCACAAGATAATAACTCCAAGTTCCTTTGGGAGCCTCTAGAAACAGCAGATGATCTCTTCTCATTAGCCCTCCTAATTCGCTTGTGAGGAATGGCTCTCTGCTGCTGGCCTTTATTTTTTGAGCTGTAATCTAAACTTCCAACAGGCATATAATATGATACCTGAGTTCGTGGCTTCTTAGGTCCATTTCCAAAATTACTGTTGAAGAAATCAGCCATTCCATCAGACCAACCATGAGCATGATAACCAATCGATGAACTACTTCTATTCCGATGCCATGTACTTCTAGGACCAGTAGGATTAGGACTTGGGATAATACCACCGATCATACTCCAAGTCAAATCAGTAGACTGTTGAGTACTGGGTAATTCACTGTCACCATACTTTCCATATTGATCAAAGGGTGGAATCTCAACTGTAATACCATTCAAAACAGAACTACAGCTTGCATTCTTCTTATCACCATCAACTAGAGACTTCGAAGACAAAACAAGTTGCTGATACTCTGAATTGTCAGATTGTTGCTTCCGAAATGAACCAATGGCTATGGCTCCAATTTCTTCAGGTTCATGAGAGTAAGCAGAAGTTCCATCCATGATTTTATCACCATTTTTGTACTTCTGTGAGGACTTTTTCAGACATACATTACCACAAACAGAAAGATCAAAAGTTGCTAACTCAGCACCAGTAGCAACATCCTTTAATGAAGCCTTCAGATTTTTTTCTACACTACTTTGAGAATTATTGTTCATACAGTCCTCTCTACTAGAACGGTCATCCAACAACAAATTGCCGGAGCTTCCTGGTTGCTCAAAGGAGTCATGATCGCGCAAGCTGATGCGAGCAAGACTACGTTCCATAAGTAGCTTCAGATGCAAACTAATAAAGAAAGTAGGTGCAGCACCAAAAGAAAGAGCAAACTGGGGAAGGTTTCTATGCTCCTCAGAACTTCCAAAAAACCGGTCAACCTCCAGAAAACTAGACTCTCTGGAGACACCCGTAAGGTTGATACCCTGCCTATACTTTATCCTCCTTAAACCCTGGTCAATAACAAACAAATTCCATACCTTAATACAGCCACCAAAAATGATGAAGATATTAACATGACTGTACAGAAATTTTAGAACTCACCAGAGCTCATGGTTGATAGTTAAATGACCACAGATGATAGAACATAAAGCTAAAAACTAAAAACGAGAACTAAATAGGCCTTGTTTTTTTTTTTAGTCATGAGCAAGTATAGTTTTAAGGGGAAAATAGCAAAATACAAATTAAGTTTTTCCATGCAATCATAAGTAAAACAAACTAGAAAAACCACCTTTGAGATTTAAATACCAAAATCACTGGAGAACAAGCATACCTCAACTGAGGAGTCTTTGAAAGCAGGAGAACCATGTAGCCGATTGGTTCCATTCTCAAGTGCCTTAATGTTATCATAAGTGCATTCGAACAGAGGCAATTGCCTATTAAGCAGACAATGTCTTTTCAGTTTAGAGTCCAGTAACATCCATTTTGAATGCTTCACTTCGTGGAAGTTGTAAAAAGCAAAGACAACCTGCCTCCTATGATCTTGAGAGCAAGAAAATTTGAACCTGATTGAAGTTATAGGCAACTGCAGATCAGGACACTTCCCCTGCTCAGTAGGTCGATAAAATACCATCAGGACCTGGAAAACAAAAGCCATAGCCTGTTTTAAGGAACCTTCAAACAGGAAAAACCTCAGTCCAACTTCATTATCAATAAAAAGGATCTCCATATGAACCATTGGCCAGACAGACATCACCATACCACACTGCAGCAACAACAAAGTACGAACCAGCCAAAGGTTATTTGTACCAAATAAGTTATTTGAGACAGAGAGCACAGGGAAGCTCAACCCAAACCTGAATTGTTTTGAATGTATCAACGAAATATTCAAATGTAACTGCCCTGCATTATCACTAAACAACAATTCTAGTTCAGGAGCCAACCATCCCATGCAAGTACCAAGTACACCCAAATCCTGAAATTCATCAACACAACCGAGGGATGTGATAGATTCAGACACGTTACTGCCAATACAATTGCTTCTAGAAGCCTGACATGATATTATATCTGTCTTGCGAAAACGCCTTCTAAAATATACGATAGGATGTTTTCTATTGGGGTAACTATTGCTATCCAAGGAAGAATCCTCAACCCTTCTGCTATCAACCTGTCTGTCAGACAATGCAGTGGCGTTGGACAATTTAACTTTAGTTCCCTTCAATGAACCTCCACAGTGACAACCATTTTCATCTACAGCTTCATCACACGACAATTGTTGACCAGGAGAACTAAGAGATGAAGCAGCTATTTTCTGTCTCTTCACAGAATGCAAAGGGCAGGATTTGACACGATGACTGGAGCGAGCCAACCAAGAGATGATGGGCTCAGAATCCATATAGCTCCCATTAGCACTGTCATCTTCTGTAATAAATTTTTTCTTACCCTTCTCTTTGTTGAGCTTTACATTCTTAATTCTATCATCAGAACCTCTGTCATGCTGAGTTCTTTTCCGTTGATATTTGTAAGGAAGTTCACTAGGAAAAAGCAGGAGTTTAAATCTCTCATTCCGTAAATCAATCCATTCCTCATCACGATCATCATATTTGACATGATGAAGCTTTTTCTCTTTATCATAGCCGTAGACAAGCCCATAATACCAATTCTTGTCCAAAGGCCAGAACACCTTGATTCTTCGATTTAATACCCAATGCGCATCCAAGTCTCCAGAGAAAATTTCATAAAAATGACGCCTTCTCCTTGAGGTGGCCTTCCCTTTATGACTTTTCCGTGGTCTCAATATCCTAGTATCGACAGAAGCAGATTCGGAACCAGACAAATTCTTAGACCCAGGACTAGCACTCTGACCAGAAGATAAGAGAACATATAATCCATTCTCAGAAGGTGATACAGAAACTTTGCCATTTGAAGAAAAGCCAGTACAGCTTGGGTTAAACCGTGATGATAACATCCTTGCTGCATTTTCTTCAAGATTCTCTTCATCTTCTTCAAAGACATCACAAGCCTCTATTGAACTCTCAGCCTTGTTAGCAACGCTTTTATCACCCTTTACCGAATCCTTCCTCTTCCTAGGCTTCCACCGTGATTTTTTTAGCAAAGAGTCACCGCCATTTACAGCTGAGTAACCAGCAGTACCATCTTCTTCCTTCAAATGTTGAATCGAACTTGACTCACTGTTCCGGTTCTCCTTAAGATCATCTATAATCTTGCCTTGTTTAAACTTCGAAGACTCGTTCTGAGTGCCAGAATCTTCACTGGCTAACTTCACTTCCTCATTAACAACTTCTTTACCATTAGACCGCCCTGCCAACTTCAACACTTGACCATCCTCAAATTTTCCCTGCCCCCCAAACCGCAGTTTACGCTTTGGGATCCTCGCATCATTGTTACCCAAACTAACTGAAACATCATCAGCACTGCTATCATTTTTTGATTTCTGACTCAAACCCAACTTCTTCAAGCTTTCCAGATCATGAAACCTCGTACTGAACCCACCATTATACACTTCAGTCAAACTCTTGCTACTATTGCTATCATGTACGGTTCTAAAACTACTGAGAGGAAGAGATTTCCTACTCTTCTTTCTCTTGGAGTTATTATTACTCTTCTCACCATCACCTTCTTGTGAACTTTCTTTCCTCTTCAAGCTACTATTCTTAGAATACTCCTTTGAATCACCAGATTTATACAAACTCTTAAGATCCAAAGATCTTGATTTCTTAGGAATTTGCGCTCCATGAGAGTTTCCTATTCTACTTTCCATCAACAATCCCTCAGTCCAGACAGGGAAAACTGAATCTCCCACACATTCAGATCACACATGTTTCAGATCTGTAAAATCAAAATTGCACCTTAAAAAAACGAAAAAATAAAAATTCCTCAAGTTTCCTACAAATTAACCGATCGATCTCAAAATCCGTTTATTCAGCTTATTTCTTCAACAAATCAAACAATTAGAAAATAAAATGCATGACTTACCGGGATCGGTGCATCAAAGAACATCAATTTCTCCGCCGAATCGTGAATATCAAGAGTACGAGTATATCCTAGGGTTAGAATCTAGGGATTTCGAATTGAAACTAAATCCCTAATAGATTTGTCGATTTTTTTTTAAAAAAAATCAAGATAAAATTTGTTTTCTAAAATTCTTTCTTTTATTTTTATTTATTTTTTACCATGAGGGACGAGATTTCCTTCGGTTTCACGAGATTAGGGGCTTAGATCGAAAATAACAAAAAAAAATGGAAAACTCATATAATGTATACTAAACTTGACTATTTGATTTAGCTACGTGGCAACATATTGACCCTCGGATTTAGAATTTGCGGTGGGGATCTTGTTCGGAATTTGTCTAAAGCTGTCTGATTAATTAATACGGATCGATATTTTCGTCGAAAAGAAGGAGATTAAAGAACGGTCACGATCAGCTACTCTGAAACGTGGGAGGTTAGGATTTTGAATTGATACCAGAGATGAGTGGTAGTTAAGCAAATTGGGGGTTTTATTCCACATTTCCATTTTGGTCTATTAGCAAATTGGACCCTAACGTTTTGAAGAAATAACAAAAGGCCACCATGATTTTAAATGAGAAAGCCACTCGCTAGGATGAATCGTGACGACAACTCGCTTCATTTGGGAATACGTGGCTGTGTGAACAGTGCCACGTGTCTGGACTTCGAACGGCGAGTTGGATGTCTTTGAGCGTCAGGGTGACATGGTGAAATGATAGATTAATTGTTAATTGGATTTACAATATTTATAGGGTTAATGTAACTTTTTACCTTTGACTTTAATTTATAATTTGATTTCACTCTTTTTCTGCTCAATTTGACACTTGACCTTGATTTCCAGTTAAAATTTGGCTTTGGATTTTTTGCTGGATGTATTTTGGACTGTTTAAATTTTTTTATCTTTTGTATACTTCTTGAAATCAGTTTTTATTTGTTCTAAATAAAACTATACTGATATACAAATCTAATGGTATAAGATTCATCCTTCAATCATTTTTGTATAATTTATGATGATTTTCTAAACTTATTGTTCATAACATAATTTCTAGGCAGATTTTACCAACTAATGTACTTAACTTATTCACTAATTCTATTAGCTTACTAAATTAACATATAAGCTTAAATCATACTTCATATAACACTAGGAGCCACTTCTTAACATAACTCCAACACTTGCTTATCGCAAGCCAATGTTTATTCGAAACATAAATACGAATTAAATGCACTCATATGGTGTCCTTAGTTTATAAATCTTCCTTAGAAATTCACATTCCATCCTTAGGCTTCTCCTTAGCTTTAATATTGTTTGATCTTGATTCCAACACATAATCTAAATGAACATCATTACCATATATACAAGTGCAAACCACATGTCAAAATCTTACTAACATAAACCCACATAGAAAATAGATTTCTAAAAATTATATCAATGCTTTTTCGATAATAATTTCATTTCACAACATAAATGTTAACATTAACACTTTCAATTGACCATTCAAATTCTACTTAATCCAAATTTCACAAACATTTTCACTTAAGCTTCCAACTTTTCTATTTTTGTGATTTTATCCTCAACTTTTAAAAACTTTCCAAAATAATCAAATTTCATATTCTAAAATCAATTTCAACACTCAAACATTAATTTCCAACATAGTACATCAACTATTACATAATTACACATCAACCCACAACTTTTTCATAATTGTTGAATAGGTCTCCCAACTTTTCAAAAATTACCAAACGGTCCTTAATTTTTTTTAAGGCTTGTGGAATACTTCTTACATCATTTCCAGCCCCCACATAATTTTTCTAAAATTTTTCTCCCTTGTTCAAGCTTAGGTTGAATACTTTAAAAAGTTTAAGACTAGGGTTTTCATGATTTTACTCGATTTTGATTTGATTCAAGTATGAAATCAACATCGATTCAACCTTATCCAATCTCTACAATCAAATCCCCAACTTAATTTCATCAAAAAAAACATTTTCCCCTAAAGCTAGGGTTTGGTCGAAACTTTATATGTTCATATAACCATGTACAAGTGATTTTAATCATCAATTATGCTTGGAAATGATTCTACAACCTCAAAAACATCATAATCCTTCATCGAATCCAGAAACCTTAATGTGAACATAAACCCTAGAGTTTTGGATCTTTGAACACAAACCAAATTAGCAAGCAATAATGGTACCAAATGATAGCGTTTTTCGAATAGAACAATTTTCTATTTCACAGCATGATCCAAAATCCAAAGGAAATTGCTCAAAAATTAAAAATTAAAAATTCCCTTACCTAGGTATGAAGGAGCACGAAATGTTGGCTGAAAAATGGATTGTTTCATGAAATTTTGGTTAATTTCATGTTAATTTAGCCTTTATTTAAGCTTAAATGAATAAAATATTTATTTAATGAGAAATGTCCATTTTCCCTTAATGAAACTTGATATTTACCTTAATACCAAGCCACATAAACCTTCTCATAAATAAAAAGTAAAAAATAAACCAATTATATTGCCCTTTCCAACTTTGCTCGTGTCATTTTCCAAAAATTTCAATATTGTCATTTTCATCCAACATTCCAAATTGAACATAGAAATTAATTCTCAAATCCAATGGTCCATATTATTTTCCATCATTTTAACATGTGGAAATAATATTTTTAAGCTTAATTTAATGCCCTTCAAATTTTTCTGAAATTTATATTCGATCTGATTTATCGAATTTTTATCAAACTTTAACACTTTCTAGTTTTTAACACAAATTTCGGATCAAAAATCTAATTTCAAGAAAACCCCACTCTCAAGAGTAAACTATCCATTTATGGAATAAAAATTCTTTTTGGAAAAATTACCACTTATGTCCTTGAACTTTTCCTAACTTTACACTTTGGCCACTAACCAAAATTTTGGGGTATTACAGGTAACATCTCTTTCGTCATCGCATGCTTATATATATGTATATTTCTGGTCAGGGAGTTAATCTAATAGTTTGATCACGACCTTTTGTTGGATTTCCCGTTGCAAGTTTTTATTCAAAAAAGCCATATGATTGTGCATATTTTTCATTTATTTTCTTGATAGAATCTTACTCATTTTAAGGGATTTTGATAAATATATTTGATTATTGTTATGGTTAAACACTTAGTACCGCGTTGCAGTCATAATCAAGCATATTGTAAATGTAATTTAATCATGTATCAGATTATTATTTGTTTGATATAGGTTTTAGATGTTAGTTGTTTTATTCTTTAAATTGCTACTTGATATCAATGCTTTAATAGTGGATGATAACCGGACACTATAATCCGAAGTGTACATGTTTCTGATGTGAATACTACGCAGTACCCGTTTTTACTGTTTGTTGTAGACCTGGCAATTCATGTATCATTGTTGTGTTTGCATATTTTGTTGTGTCATAATTGTGTTTTGAGTATTTTATACTTGTGAGGCATTTATGTACGAGTTGTGTTTGCATCTCATCGTGTTTTAGTTATTTCTATGAGATAGGTTTTGAGGCATTTATGTATGAGTTGTGTTCGAATCTCATCATGCTTTAGTTATTTTTCATGGTGTGTATATATTATGAGTTTTAGTTTGTTGCAATGTATTAGTGATTTACAAACAATCTCTTCTGGTTTTTCATTCTTTGGAGCTTACATAGTAATTCTCTTTCACTATAGTACTTTTGTTGTTTCAACTCATATCTCATTTTTTCTTCTTTTTGGATTATTCTTTTGAAAATGAAGTTATATTCTAATTTTTTTCTCTGACTAAATGATTAGTTTTCTTATTTCGCAGAGGCAATGAAACCAGGGGCTTCTTCATTGAACCCCTATGAAACATCGTACACACCTCTTGCAAGAAGGGATGCAAATGATCATATTAAAGCTAAAGATATTACGCATGGCAATGAGACTGCTTGGTTTGAATATGCCTCACAGTTTGCACATAATCCACACTATAACAGTGCTTCAATTGACTCTGTAACCCGCGGTACTGAAAAGTCCCATTTTGCTGAAGCTTCACACCATGCTCAGGTGAAATTCCGACGCAGTTATGGATGTAGAATTTGACATGGATTTGAACTATCTTCGCATGACGTTCCCTGGTTTATCCAATGATTCTATTCTGGGTGTCTACTTGGCAAATAATGAGGACTTGGAAGCCAGTGTTCACATGCTGAATCATCTTGAGGTAAACTGCGGCCAACTTTATTTTATAATTTACAAATAAGATTGGCCTAGTCATGTTGTTGGATTATTTTCCCTCCTTCCTTCTCATCATGAGTTTGTCTTTTTCCTTCTTTTTTTAAGCCATGGGAGGATGAATGTTTGAGCTCCTCACCTGCTGTTCTATCTAGCACATTGCCAATTGCTCCACTATGAAGGGATCTAATAGTGAAGTAATTGGATTTCTGAATAATATTCTGATTGTATTGTGGGATAAACATATTTCACTTGATATTATATTTTTGGCTTTATCTAAAACGATATTGCATCTTAGAGCTAGGGATCTTTCTGCACTTTCTGGCCCATTTTCAGCACGCCATTGCTTTTTACTTCATTTACTTTAAAATAATTTTGTGCGACCTCTGATCTCTTCATGCTGTTAGGTGATGGCAAACGAAAGTAATTTTTTCACTTTTGATTTCTCTCCTTTTGAGCTTTCTTCTGATCTTATATATCAATTATAGTGATTGATTTCATTCTTACAATGCATATCAAGTATGTCACTATGCACTTCTATTGTTTTTATTCACATCACTGTTGGGTTGAATATACCCAAAATGAGGGTTGTATATTAGGTATTTTTGTTCTTAATATTTTTTTATCTCGTAACCCTTGGTAACGTAGCTTTATTCGGTGGACTAATGGAAATGCAATTTGAAGTGTGGTTCAGACGTTTTCTGTCATGCAGCATGCATTTCGGTCATTGTATGACATACACAAACACGCCCATGCTTTTGCAGCTTCAACTTGTCTGTAGTTATAAGAATTGTGGGGTCAGGAGGCGGGAGTAAGGGGTGGGATGTCTCTGAAACTGGGTCTGCAGCACACTGTAGTTCTCTTAAGCTGAAGAATGTAGCAGGTGAAACAAGTGCTTCTTCTTCTGGCTCTGCACAATCCGATGTTGCCTCCCGATCAACATTATCAAAGAACTCTAGCGGTCTTTCTTTTTCGGTTTTTCTCTCTTCAATTTACGTGATCGAGGATAAGAAGTATACAGAAGTAGGGATGTTCGGTAAAGGCTGGGAAACATTGTGTATAGGCGTATATAACATTTGAAGGTTAGAACTAAGGTTGTATAGTTGTATGCTGGTGCTTGCCTCATTTGCAAAATCATATATAGTTTTACATCAGAAATGTGAACGATTTTTGTTTGTTCATGTTTGTTGTTTGAGCCTGCATTGATTTAGAATTATCTTTAACAATATTAGTGTTAGGAAATATAACGAGAACAAGTAATTTCCCTATAGCCAGATTAGTGAGAATACGAAATAAAAGCGGAAAAATAATACCCGAAAAATTGATAACGGAGTTCAGCCAATTGTGCTTACGTCTCCGGACTGCTGCGATCTTTACTAAGAGAGAAATTTTACAGGTGTTTACAACTCACTACTCACAAGAAAGCTCTCTAGTATTGGGGAGAAATGATTTTTGGGATGATTTTGAAGCTAAATGAGCTAGGGTATTATAGCTGAAGCTTAAGGACTAATTGTAATTAACCTTATTATAAAAATAAAAAATTACAGCAGCCCCCCCCCTTAGCAGCCCCTTAGCAGCCCCCTTAGCAGCCCATGTGTTTATTAATTTTCACAATCTCCCACTTGAAGACTGATTTAATCTTCACACTCGATCAATGCAGCAGCATTTCTGGTCTTTTATTCTAGCATGCCAACTGAAGCTGAACACAACTTCAGTTTTTCTGTGGTCACCGTCTTTGTTAACATGTCTGCCGGATTTTGAGCTCCACTAATCTTTTCAGTTTCAAAATCCCATCTTCCAGAAGAGACCGATAAAAGATATCTCAATTGTATGTGCTCGTCCTGGAATGAAAAGACGGATTCTTCGCTAGATGGATAGCACTTTGACTGTCGCAATACAAGACATTGTTTTCTTGTTCTTGCCTAACTCTTCCAAGAAACTTTGGAGCCAGACCATCTCTTTGCTGGCTTCCGTAACCGACATATTCTGCTTCGGTTGTAGAGAGAGCAACTATCTTCTGTAGTTGAGAAACCCAACTCACTGCGGTTCCTCCTAGAGTATAGACATACCCTGTAGTGCTTCTCTGATGTCAACATTTCCGGCTAAGTCAGCATCTACATAGCCTGTCAGTATCGTATCTCCACCTTTGAAACAAAGTGCTTTGTTGTGGTACCCGCAGATATCTGAGGATCCATTTGACTGCTTCCCAGTGTATTTTGCCTGGATTATTCATGTACCTGCTAACAGCTCCCATGCTTGAGCAATATCTGGTCTGGTACAAACCATGGCATACATCAGACTTCCATTGCTGAGGCATACGGCACTTCACCATGTGTGCACGTTTTCCTCCGTCTTTGGTGACTGTTCTTTGGAGAGTCTGAAATGAACACCTAAAGGTGTACTTACGGTTTAGCATCTGCATGTTGAACCTGGAGTACTTGTTGATGTACTCAGCCTGTGATAACATCAAAGTCTCCGACTTTGTGTCTCTCTTGATCCTCATCCCAAGAATCTGCTTGCAGCGCCCAGATCCTTCATAGCAAACTGTTTCGACAATTTTTGCTTCAAGTGTATAATCTCTTGCATGTCTGAGCCTGCAACGAGCATGTCATCAACGTACAATAATAAAATAATGAAGCTGTTGTCGAACCTCTTGATGTAGCAACAATGATCTGCTTGGCATCTGGTAAAACCACTGCTACCCATGAAACTATCGAACTTCTTGTACCATGTCTAGGAGCTTGTTTTAAACCATACAAGCTCTTCTTCAACCTGCATACCAGGTTTCTTGCCTGCCTCTATGAAGCCTTCTGGCTGCCTCTATAGATTTCTTCCTCCAAATCACCATGAAGGAAAGCTGTCTTTACATCTAACTGCTCAAGATGTAATTTTCTGCAGCTACAATTTTCAACACCAGTCTGATTGTAGACAGTTTCACGACTGGAGAGAAAATTTCATTGTAATCATACCTTCTTTTTGCTGAAAGCCTTGACAACCAATCTTGCTTTGTAACGTTTGCTCCCATTGTGCTCTTCTTGATCCTGTAAATCCACTTGTTATGGAGCGCTCTCTTGCCTGGTGTAATTCAGCTATTCCCACGTCTGATTTGACATAAGCGAGTCCATCTCATCTTTGGAAGACTCCCACTTGACTGAATCCTCCACTTGCATTGCATCATAACACTCTGGTTCACCATTGTCAGTCAGCAACAAGTAGTGTAAAGAAGGTGAATACGTTGGGTTGGTTTAGGAATTCTGGAGGAGCGTCTCAGTTCTGGTGTGCCTGGTTCTTCCTCTTGAACTGCTTCAGGACTGATCTGAACATCATTTCAGAAATCTCCTCGAACTCAGCAATTCCTTTGTTTCAGCCTCGGTATTACTTGATTCTGCGGTGACCTGTCTTTGTACATCACATTTTCATTGAAAATGACGTCTGCTTCTGATGATCTTTCGATTTTCGTAGTCCCAAAACCGGTAACCGAACTCATCACCGCCATAACCAACAAAGGCACATTTGTTGGACTTAGCATCAAGTTTACTTCTTCAGCAGAGTCTATGTGTACATAAGAAATACAACCAAACACTCTTAAGTATGAAAGGTTTATTTCTTCTTGCTCCAAGTTTCCTCTGGTATTCCGCCATCAAAGGAACAGAGGGCCCACGGTGATCAGGTAAGCTGCAGTGTTGATAGCTTCAGCCCATAGAAATTGGGCAATCCGGCATGTATCCTCATGCTTTAGCACGTTCATTCAGTTCTGTTCATGCGCTCTGCTACGCCATTCTGCTGCGGTGTTATGGGAACTGTTCTCCATCTTAATCCCATTGTTGCGCAGAAATCTCTGAATCTACTGTCTGTACTCTCCTCCATTGTCAGACCTCAACCTCTTGACTTTCAAACCAGTCTCATTTTCCACCATGGCCTTCCATTTTCTGAAGGTATCAAGACTTCGATTTTCTTCAGAAAATAACCCACACCTTCCTGTTGAATCATCGATGAAGGTGACATATAGTGAGCCTGCAAGAGATGAACTGGGATGGTCCCCATACATCAGTATGAATCAATTCTAACCTTTCTGCCTTGGGGTCTTGCCAATCTTTGCAAACTGACTTTCTTTGTTTGCCAAAGATGCAATCCTCGCATAGTCCGACATCTACATTCTTTAGATCCGGCAACTTCCCTTTTGACAGAAGTATCTTCATTCCTTTCTCGCTCATATGGCCAAGCCTTTGGTGCCATAGGTTTGATTTTCCATCAGCATCTGCTACTGCAATGATATTCTCTAAATTTGAGGTTACATAGAGAGTACCAGTCTTCTTACCACGAGCAATGACGAGTGCTCCTTTGGTAATCTTCCATTCACAACCTGAAAAGGTTGTACTATATCCTTCTCCATCAAGCTGTCCAACAGAAATCAGATTTCTTTTGAGGCCAGGAATATGTCTCACTTCTGTCAGCTTCCAGGGTCTGGTTTGGCAGCTTTAGTCGATATCTCCTTTTCCGACGATCTTCAAGGTTTCATCATCAGCAAGATGAACCTTCCCAAAATCACCACTGATATAGTTCTCCATGATTTCTTGGCATGGGGTGGAGTGGAAAGATGCCCCTGAATCCAAGATCCATGATTCAATCGGACTGTTGACGCTTAGAATCATGGCATCACCTGTCTCCTCTGTCACGTTGGCAGATTCCTGTGCACCGGTATCTTTTCAGTGCTCGGCAATCTCTTTTAAAGTGACCTTTTGCCACAATTATACAGGTAAAATCTTTCTTTCCCGTTCTGGATTTTTCCCGTCTGGATTTGGATCTGCCACGATTTGAATTTCTTTCTGAAGTTCTCCCTCTGGACTCCGTGTGCAAGGCTGAGGAGGTTGATGCTTCACCCGATTCTCTCCGTCGAATTTCTTCGCTCAGTACCAGATCCCGAACATCGTCGAATTTCAATTACTATTTCCCGACGAGCTGCTAACTGCTGTAACAGTAGCATTCCAACTGTCTGGTAGATGATAAGAGAATTAAAGCTCGAACTTCATCATCGAATTCAATTTCTACAGAACTCAACTGGGTTGTGATTGTGTTGAGTTCATTCAGGTGTTGAGCCACTGATGCCCCTTCCGTCATCCGCAAATTGAATAATCGCCTCATCAAGTGAACTTTGTTTGAGGCCGATGGCTTCTCATACATACTGGAGAGAGCTGCCATAAGACCTGCCGTGGTCTTTTCCTTTGCTATGTTGAAAGCAACATTTCGGGATAACGTCAGTCGGATAACTCCGAGGGCTTGTCTGTCGAGAAGAGCCCAATCTTCATCCTTCATGCCCTCTGGTTGCTTTCCTGAGAGGGGTTGATATAGATTTTCTGGTACAGAAAATCTTCGATCTGCATCTTCCAAAAGCCAAAGTCCGCACCATCGAACTTTTCAATTTTCACCTTCCCTTCGTCTGCAGCCATCGCTCCCACTCGAATCTGGCTTCGTTTGGATCGTTTCTGACAATTTCTGCGAACCGTCGTGTATTAGAACACCTCCGTCGACAAACTCGTATCGCCGACCGAATTTCATTCACGAAATTCACTATTCATGTGAATAGTAATGAATAGTAACCTCGCAGAAAATTGACAAAATTCACAACCAAAGCTCTGATTACCAGTTGTTAGGAATATAACGAGAACAAGTAATTTCCCTATAGCCAGATTAGTGAGAATACGAAATAAAAGCGGAAAAATAATACCCGAAAAATTGATAACGGAGTTCAGCCAATTGTGCTTACGTCTCCGGACTGCTGCAGATCTTTTACTAAGAGAGAAATTTTACAGGTGTTTACAAAACACTCACTACTCACAAGAAAGCTCTCTAGTATTGGAGAAAGAAATGATTTTTGGGATGATTTTGAAGCTAAATGAGCTAGGGTATTTATAGCTGAAGCTTAGGACTAATATGTAATTAACCTTATTTAAAAAATAAAAATTACAGCAGCCCCCCCCTTAGCAGCCCCCTTAGCAGCCCCCCTTAGCAGCCCATGTGTTTTATTAATTTTCAACAATTAGCCATGCCAGCTTACCGTTATCAGAATAATACACTCACTGAACTTTAAGCTGGATTTCATTTTAAATTTAATCACTGAATTATAAAAAGTTTAATTTAATCACTGAATTATAAAAAGTTTTCTTCATAAAACTTGGCTTCCCCCCTCCCCCATTTTTCTGCAATCGTTTTTCTTTGATGTCTTTTGCTTGCTTCACCTTCATCTATCATTTTATCATCTTTTTTTGGAGGTTGGAAACTTTGTCGGATTTGAGGAGTTCGAGGTGTTCGTTGAAAAATCTGAATGATAATAATCATTCTTTCTACAAAGAGGAACAACATATTTCAAAATTAACCTCATCAAACTATTGTTGGAAGAGATCAAAATATAACCATTAGATAGTTTATCCAATTTTTTAACACCGTACTCGATATTCTAGTTTAAAACTTATTTTCGACGGTAAAATTAAATTTGGTTAAAAAAGAATAGAAGCTAAATTAATAAAAGAAAAGGTGTGAATATTAGATTGAATTATAAGGAGTTAAATAACAGGATAAGGAAAAAAAATATTCCTAGTTTATTTTTTAGAAAATGAAATCTAATTCAATAAAACTTCGCACGAACCAAACAATTCAATGATCAATGAATTATTATTATTTTTTGAGGTTTTAAGTTCGAGCATTATATATATAAGAATATATAAACGTTCAATATCACATAATTGAAAGTATCTTTAAATAGATATTGCCTTATATTTAATTAAAATATTATATTGTATTCAATTCAAATTATTAAAATAAGTATACGACACAGATTAATTTAAATTAATCGAAACGTAGCCTAGAATCGAGTGAACAAGTAAAAGTAAATAAATATATAAATGGTAGTTGAAGATAGGAATCACATAATGGATTTGTCATTATTTTTTCCCGTGAATATGGTCATTAATAAAGTAATTGTAGCTCTTTTATTTTCTCTTGGCATGATGCCAGCAAAAGTTATTGTAGCTTAGCCTAACAAATACTTGAATCTTGTTATATATCCCTCGGATTCTTTTTGCGACTTGTATTTTCTATGTTTATAGGTCATTATCCTATGATCAACAATAATTTTTAAATGTAAAATTTATTAGATTTATGTGATTTCTAAATCTATTATTAAACTATCATATTTGTTTAATTTATCAATTTACGAATAGTTATCAAATTTTTTTACGAATAGTTTTTTTATTCTTTCAGTAATCAGAGTCTCCTGAAGAATATCGAATTTAGATTTATATGTTTAATTTCTACGTTTATCCTTTTTTTTGCAAACTAATGAAAAATAATAAAATTATGCCACTATTGCTTAAATTCCTTTAAATTCACTGTTTAAACTTCAACATTTACTATGTGTTCAACATAGTCCCTATCTTCACTAATATTTAAAATATAAAATATAAAAAAAGGAAATTAGGTAAATAAACTTATTCATGAACATAAATGAACGAGTTGATAAACAAGCTTGTTCGTGACATAAACAAATTGAACTCACATCTATTCATGTTCGTTCGTTTATTAAACAAGCATAATTTTTTGTTCATACTCATTTATTTAACTTAATAAACGAACGTTATACTAATAATTCACGAATAATTTACTAAACACTCTAATTATATATACCCTTATTTTTTATAGATTCACGTGATCTCTAAATCTATTTTTAAACAATCTTATCCGTTCATTCTATCAACTCACAAATAATCATCGAATCTTGAGTTTAACGTCAATATTAATTATCATTATAAAATATCTTATACAAAACTGTAAAAGAGGTTTATACTTCTTCCTTCTCTCTTTCTCCTTAGAGATAGAAAATACTTTAAATGTACATTACGGTATAAACAGTCAAAGAGTGGGTGCCATCTAGATAAATAAAATTTTAAATGAAATTTCGAGAATTAATTTTTATAATGTTATTTTTCGGGCGATTTTTTTCAAAAATTCACCCTGACACACTAATATTATCTGTCAGACACCCTTTTAACTTTTTTACCGATCTAACACCCTTTGCAATAATGCGCTCCCCTGTAGCGCGCTTTACGATGATCTACGGCCACGTGGGGTAAGGTGTGCCCCTTATAGCGCGCCTTATGCTGACTTGGATACACGTGGCTAAAGCGCGGCTACTGGGACGCGCCTTACACCACGTAGGGCTATAGCGCGGTGCAGAGTCCGCGCTTTCCTGAAATTATGACACACGTCAAAAAGGTGCGCCCCTGCGGCGCATCTATGCTTAATTACGCACCTACCCCGCCCGTTCACAACCCCATCCCTCCCTATAAATATCTTCATTCTCAATTACTTTCATCACACCAAATCCTCTCAACTTCTCTTTATATTCTCTTATAGTTCTTTAAGGTATATTTTATTATATTTAGTATTTTGTTAGTATTTTATTTAACTATTTAAATTATTTAATATTTTATTTATTTAATTTTTTTGCAGATATAAAATAGAAGACGATCTACTTCGTTTTGATATAAATCACGTATCTCGACATTTTGCTGATACGGTAATATTTTAACGTTTTAATTTAATTTAAATTATTAATAATAATTTATTTATTTATTTAATGCATGATTATTAGTTTATAAATTAATTTTTGTAATTATTTATATTTTAGGTGAGGGATCGTATATTAGATACTTTTATTAGGAACCTTAAGTTAGCGATACCTACCAGTGTCTGGTCGTATTTAGTAGAGGCTGGATTCGGTCATATAGGTAGATATGAAGATCACTGTAAGATAGAATCAAACCTTATTTATGCTTTTAGTGGAGCGGTGGAGGCCGAAGACTCACACATTCCATCTTCCGTGCAGAGAGTGCACGATTACGCTTGAGGATGTTTCTATGCACTTGGGCCTTACGATGGATGGAGATGTGATATCAGGGATGACACACAGTTCCTAGACTACTTTGTGCCGGGATTATCTAGGACGTGTCCCGCAAAATTTTAACGGTGGTCGGATACCGTTAAATTGGTTAGATGCCAATTTTTGGGAGTTGAGCGATGACGCCTCTGAGGATGAAGCTAAAATGTATACATGAGCATGCATACTGCATCTTATAGGAGGGTTGTTGATGCCGGACAAATCGTGCAACCAAGTTCACTGTATGTGGTTGCGACATATTGTCGACTTTCATCTGGCCGGATCACTCAGTTGAGGCTCGACAGTTTTGGCTTTCCTGTATAGGAAGATGTGTCGAGCGACTGATTACAAAAAAAATGCTATCGGCGGATATCTCCTTCTGTTGCAGTCTTGGGCATGGTATCGATTGCCTTTTTGATGTCCCATTGTGAAGAACCCATTCGTATTTCCGCTACTGTTGAGGTAATTATAAAATTGATTTTGTATATTAATCATTTTATACAGTGTATAATAATTTTTTTCCTTGAATAGGTGGTCTACTGACAGGAAACATTATCAGGAGCTACCTGATGATTTAGAAAAAATTAGGGTGTTAATCGATCAGAAGGCTGACACACAGGTATGCATTTTAATGTTTAAAAATCTATTTTAGATTATAGTTATATAATTAAATTATTATTTTGATAAAAATTATATATATTTGTTTTAGTTTGAATGGGTGTCATATTCTAATGATGATGTGAGGATGGCGATCCCACCTGAGTTAAGGGGCCCATCAGATGTTTGGATGGCGATGTTTCCTTTGATCTGTAATGCGATCGTCGAGTGGCACTCCACTGATCACGTTATCCGACAATTTGGTTGTTTTCAACAAATTCCGGAAGCACCTCGCAATATGGACGAGTTGCATAGGACAGATCAACGCGGCAAGACATATATACAGATTGGCTGGTGAATCATCATGAGTGGGACGTGGTGTGGGAGGATCGACATCGGCTCCTTCCCCATAGAGAGCCCATTTATGTTGACCACTTGATTGTTGGTGATTATTATTATAAGTGGTTTAACAGTAACGAGAAACTGTTTATGCTTTCCGAGAATGCACGAGGCCGTACCTTTCAGCGACGTTGACATAGACGTTCACTGTCACAACACCATCGTCCCCCGACTCGTGGACGGAGAGCAGGTGTTTTTGATTCGTCATCAATTGCACCAGCAGGACCTTCACAGTAGCCACCGTCTGTAGCGACCTACATACCGCAAACATATATGATGCCGCCCCGCTTTTCCCTTACCAGATGTCGCCGCCGCCGCCTTCACCTGGTTTTATGACCCCGTCGCTGCCACTGTCACAGAGTTATATGGCCCCTTCTAGAGGATATTATTGTAGATCTGACTTGGGGCTCATATACTGGTTATTTGGCGGGTGCAGCCTCATCACCCATGGCCGCCGCACAGACACCTCCTGTACAGTTTTCACACTCAGCGATGTCTGGGTTTTATGAGTTTTCGCAGTTATCTATGAGTGGTGGGATAGTCGGTCATAAACCTCAAGGGTCCATATTCTATGGAGGTGCTACATCGTCATCAGCTCCTCATCAACAAAATGTAGCTGCTCACGATGATGACGACAACGACGATGATGGTGGTGATGGTGACAGCGATGAGTCACAACCAATGATACGAAGAAATCCTCCTCGAGACTGACAGCCACCGCCCCGCAGAACACATTCGCATCGCAGACATCGATATATTTTGCTTTTTTATTATATTTGTATTTAGTTGTTTATTGGACTTTTTTATTGTAATTTTTTTATTTATCATGTAATAATTACTTTATTTTGTTAATTTGGTTAGATTTTTTTTAAATTTATTTTGTTAGACTTTTTGTTAATTGATTTTGATAATTTTGTTTATTACCATTTAATATCAATTAAATTATTTATCATTTAATATAAGTTATTGTAATTTGATTATTATTTAGCATTTAATATTTATTGTAAGTTTGTTGTATTTAGAATTATATTCAAATACCAAATTACTATTAGTTTGATAAAATTTAATAATTGTGTTCGATAACTTTCTTAAGTTTGTCACTTATTATCTCTTTTATTATAATCACATATAACGCCAACGTCCAATCTCATTTTCTTGTATCGTTTTTCTTAATCAGCGTTTATCCATATTTCTTTATCGATGAGGCTGATTTAATCGTATCCTTACTCGTTCTTCGCACGCAATTCTTGAAGCATATATTCAAATGTTTGAGGAAGTAGTTTGTAACATGATCAAAAAAATATAGAACTTACTAACTTTGTTTCCTTAAAAAATGAAAACGATCAAAACAAAAAGGGTGGTGTGCACAAGTAATTGGAACTTATCATTCTTCTTGAACATTCCATGGTAGTTCGCAACAATGTGTCGGATATAATACCTATGTTGGACATAGGTTGGCTGCCAGAATGGACCCAAAAACTCCATTGTTGCTTTCATCTCAGCTCTATGATCTGAAATGACACAGATTTTTCCCCTCGTGATAACATGTGAACGTAAGTTTCGGAGGAAAAAAGACCAAGAATCTGTATCTTCTCCTTGAACGAGAGCAAACACAACTGGAAGAATGTTGCGATTACCATCTTGGACAACTGCCAATAGTAAAACTTGCTTGTATTTTCCATACAAGAAAGTCCCATCGATCTGGACCACAGGCTTGCAGTATTTGACAGCATTAATGCACTGTGGGCAAGTCTAAAAAACCTGGTAGAATTGGCATCGATCGCCAAGAACTCGATCATTATGGTATGTAGGGGAGGTTTTGAAGTCCACAATTGTCCCAGGATTAAACCTTCACACCAGCCTAAACCAACTTGGAAGTTCGTTGTAAGATGCATCACATTCGCCGTGAAGTTTTTTAATGGCCAGTTGCTTTGTCTTCCATGCTTTTTTGTATGAGACGGAATACACATACTACGATTGGATAGCTGAAATCAAAACAACAATAGCTATATGGGAGCTCGCTTTTACCATGGGCATGATGACTTGGCATATCACTTCAGAGTCCAAGTTAGGATGATCTTGGTTGATCCCTCCAGCACAACATGTGTGAGGACCGTTGTATACCATTAGTTCCTATCTATTGTTTTTCCTCTTCCTCTTCGATACACGAACCATTCAATTGCATCCATTTTCGCGTCGAGAATAATGGCATACATATTTTTCTGTCGTGGAGCGGGCGACTCTGGATTGAACAAAATTACGGATATTGTAATTTTTTATAGCTATCATCGCTTCTTCTTTGCTTGAAAACTCCATGCCTAAAGATAACTCACCATTATTTATTGATGAGTAAAATCTATAGTCACCAAGATTAGGCATATCCGCAAATTCTGGCCCGTACATTGCACTATGATCAGCTTCATACATGTGTGCTGGAGGGTCAGTTTGTGCCACATTTGAGGGAACTTCATCCACTTCATCATCATCATCGGAGTTGAGTTGCGGTGATTCTGGGTGAATAAATAGTCCAATCTCAACACCATCCGCACCAGGTTCACGAAACGGTTCTTCTGGTGGAGATAATGGTTCCTCCATGCTCTCCACATTTAGGTCGAAGAACCTACTACTTGCACGCCTTCCCCTTGAACTAGAAGGCATATCGACATTGATATCGAAAAAGCTCGCAGTCGAATGCCTCCCCCTGAAGCTTGAAGTCATCGTGTCAAATGGAAACTGAACTGGTTGTTGCGTCGATGACATCTCCATATTAAGGTCAAAGAAATTTGCAGATGAATGCCTTCCCCTAGAGCTGGTCTCGATGTTGCCATACGAATTGTTCATGGATCCACCTCGGTACAGATCATAAGGAGTTGTTGATGAATGTCTCCTCATTGAAGTTGATTGAACGACAACATGATGCAAATTTCCCATTATGACATTAAAATCATTACACATTATTGTAGTCGGGCTATCAACTTGATCAACTTGTTCAACCAACCCATAGTGGGAGCTTAATGACAGACCCCGAGCAAACGCACTTGAACAAACTTTGCATTCATCTCAATAGCGGCGTCTGAATAATTACTTTGAGAATCAACCATCATTTCAACATCATCATTGTTTGATAGTTCGAACGCTGTATAAGTTAATGACAACAATGATGTTGGAAATCTGTACTGCAACGAGACATTCTCTACTACTTCCAACATGAATTCCTTGAATCTCCTTATCAGCTCTCAAGTTTCTCTTGAATAATATTTTAACATAACTCTTGAATGATATTTTAACATAATCATTTAATACGAAAACAACGCCGGTTTCATCTTCTCGAATTTCTCCATCAAAATAAACAATAACTGAAATTCGCGCCATTATTAAAGTTTGAAAGTGCGACAATATTATATCTGCAAAAAACAACTGAAAAAAACCTAATTAAATAAATAATATATGCATGAAAATATAACACAATAAATTTTATACACATAAACGTAAATCATTTTACACATAAACGTAAATAATTTAAATGATTTAATTTTATATTATTACCTTATCGGCAAAAATATTTCGACGTACGCTCTCGCTTTCCAATTATACAACCACAAAAATTAATTGAAAACAATTAATACAATATTTTTTTAAAATAATCATATATAATTATAAAAAAATATTATAAAAATTACCTTATAACAAAAGATCGAACGAACTTCTGAATAAAATATAAAAGGATTGTCGGATTTTTTTACTGGTTAAGATGATTATTGTAGTAGTTTCTAGGTTGAGAGGAATTTGTGAGAGAGTTTTAGGGGGAATAGGTATTTATAGCGGATAGAGATGCTTTAAAGCCGAGAAATTCGGATAAATTATACAAGGCGCGACCCCTGTACCGCGCTATAGCCCTACGTGGCGTAAGGCTACGTGGCGTAAGACGCGCCTCAAGGGTCGTGCTTTAGCCACGTATATCCAAGTCAGCATAAGGCGCACTACAGGTGACGCGCCTTACCCCACATGGTGTCAAATTAACGTAAAACACATTATAAGAGACGTGTCTTACTGCAAAGAGTGTTAGATCGATAAAAAAAGTTGAAAGGATGTTTGACATATAATATTAATCTGTCAAGGTTATTTTTTAAAAAATTCACCTATTTTTCATAGAAAGAAAAGGAAAAAAACTATATATATATATAAATGGTTGTCCCTTTTTCTCATATGTATGGGGTAAGGGGAGGTAAGATAGTAGGTTACCCCCCAACACAAGGTTGAGAGCAGCTTTCGTAAAAGACCTCCGAATTATGAAATGTCCTCCGTGAGACTCGATCCCACGACATCAAGATTAAGAACCTTGTACTCTACCAACTGAGCTGGATGGTCAATATATATATATATATATATATATATATATAGATATAGATCTGCAAGACTGCCACATAAAAGAAATTTCAGAAAAACCATTAATTCCTCTTCTCATTTTCTTCCCTTTTTCTCTCTCTCCAAACACAGGGGTTTCCCACTCTCTCACTCTTTTCAGAAATCTTTGGGAAAGTTCATTATATGACTTTGCAATCCTTTCTCTCTTTTTTTTTTCCAGAATAATGAGATTCCGATCCATCATCTAAAATTATCTGTCATTTTTCTCATTTTTTTTAACTTTTTTTTAATGTTTCATTTTGGAATTGATAGTTGTGAAATTTCTTCTCTGTGTTTCTATTTTGGGGGAAAATGTATGTGATTGAAAAATGCTCTCATTTTTAGCACTCTTATGGAACCCGTATCTCTGCTTTGTGTTGATCTAAACGTTTTTCTTTCTCCCCCAGATCTGTCAACAAAATCTAGGGTTAGGGTTTCTTTTTTTTTCCTCCCTTTCCGATATCGTGTTATTAATTTACCAAATTAGTCTCTTGACAATGTGGTTGTTTTCGTTTTATGACTCCTTTCGCTCGTCATTTTAAGATTTCCTTTTTTGTTTTTATTTTTTATCCTCTAAAAATCTGCAATGCTAAGGCAATTCCTCAGTAAACTCCCACGAAAATCGGGGAAATCGGATTCGCCTGAGCTTGCGCGTTCGAACTCATACACGACAGCGGGGTCCACCCCACAACCTCACCGGTCCAACAGTTTGAGTTCGAATTCTGGTCGTCCCTGTGCTCCAAAACGGACATCGTCAGCCGTTTTTTCCGGCAAGTGTTGTGGCTGGAATCGAGCCATTGTTGCCATTCAAAGATGTGCCTGCTTCGGAAAGGATGAATCTTTTTGTGAGTAAAGTTAGCCTTTGTTGTGTAACTTTTGATTTCACTGACCCGACTAAAAATTTGGTCGAGAAAGATGTTAAAAGACAAACTTTGCTTGAGCTTTTGGATTTTGTTTCTGGGTCGGTCAGATTTAGCGAACCTGCAATCTTAGCCATGTGTAGGATGTGTGCTGTGAATTTGTTTAGAGTTTTCCCACCTAATTATCGATCTACTTTAAGTAATGGTGGTGAAAATGATGATGATGAGCCGATGTTTGATCCGGCTTGGCCACATTTGCAAATTGTGTATGATTTGCTGCTCAAGTTTATCACTTCTTCGTGTCTTGATGCCAAAGTTGCTAAAAAGTATATAGATCATTCCTTTATTTTGAGATTGCTTGACTTGTTTGATTCGGAGGATCCAAGGGAACGGGACTGTTTGAAGACTATACTACATAGAGTGTATGGGAAGTTCATGGTTCATAGGCCCTTTATTCGGAAGGCTATAAGCAATATATTTTATCGGTTTGTTTTTGAGACGGAGAGGCATAACGGGATTGCTGAGTTGTTGGAGATTTTCGGCAGTATAATCAGTGGATTTGCTTTGCCTTTGAAGGAGGAACATAAAATCTTCTTGTGGAGGGTTTTGATTCCTCTCCACAAGCCAAAATCTTTGGTGGTTTACTTTCAACAGTTGTCTTATTGTGTTACTCAGTTCATTGAGAAGGAGCCAAAGTTGTGCAGTACCGTGATAATGGGGTTGTTGAAGTACTGGCCCATAACGAACAGCCAGAAGGAGTTGATGTTTCTAGGTGAGTTGGAAGAGATTTTGGAAGGCATTAACATGTTGGAGTTCCAAAAGGTTATGGTCCAATTGTTCTGGCGGATAGGCTATTGCATTAACAGTTTCCATTTCCAGGTGATGCATTGACCTTTTTTGACTAGTTTTTATGATTCCCTACACCTTCCATTTCACACTTTTTCATTGTTAAACTTTCTACTATATTACATTAAAAGATATATCTATTAGTTTGTTAAGAAAAGCAATGACTAGACTTTTCTTTGAATCTTGTGAAATTTTCCCTATGATGTTTAATTCATGTGAATTCTAGTTGCATTTAGTCATGCTTGGGCACATATCAATTTTTTCAATTGTTGGCCTTACAAGTTATAACATTTTTATTTCATGTTTGATCAGAGATGAACATAACTCTGAATAACTCTAGGGTAGGCCCTTACTTGGTAACTTATATAATGTGTAGGTCTTGGGGTTGACATCCCTGTTTTTGACTTTAATGTTAATGAGAATGAGTTTATATAACAAAGGTTAGGAATTTTATGGTTTGATGCTGCTAATTCCAGGCCCAGTCAGCCATTCTTATAGATGTCCAACTTAACAGCTAGTAGACATTGTATAAACAAGCTATGAGCTATTTCTTTTTCTTTTATAGCAATAGCTTTCTCTACCTGATGCAACCAACCAATAATAATTGACAAGAAGTTGTGTATATACTATCATAATGGGTGATTGTTGCCATCTGTTTGGCTTTAATGACAATATGCTTGCCAATGGCTTCATCTCTGACCAAAATTATTCACTTTCGGTCATTGACTGCAATTTCTTTTGTACGTTTCTCCAAGCTTTTTAGATTATCATACTTTTCTTATTGATATGTTGTTTATTTCTTTGGCTTAAAAGAATTGATGCACAAACTTGGCTTTCATCAAGTTACTGAGCTAGTTGATATCTCTGAATTATTGGCTAATAGTAAATTCCCGCATTTGCAATAAATGACTACATGCCATGAACTCCTTCCAGCTCTAGTATTCAACAGCCTTTAACTGTGGTAATCAGTGTGCCTTTTTCTTTAAAAAAAGAACTTGTCGAGGCTTCCCTTGTATGGCTTTTATAATCATTGTTAAGTAATTTCACTTGATTTGTCTAGTTAATTTGAATTGTGGAAAGTGGGTTATAAGTTTTATTCTAATTAACATGCTTGTTTCAGGTGGCTGAAAGGGCACTTTTCTTATGGAATAATGATCAAATTGTAAACTTAATTGCACATAACTTGCATGTGATTTTACCCATCTTACTTCCAGCCTTGGAAAAGAATACCCAGAACCATTGGAACCATGCAGTGCTCAACTTAACAATAAATGTCAGGAAGATGTTCATGGAGATGGATGAGCAACTATTCATGTCTTCCCATACTCACTTTAAGGAGGAAGAGGCAAAGCTAATCATATTAGCCGAGAAACGGAAGGAAGCATGGGAGCGACTAGAAAGTGCAGCCAGTCGCCAACCAATAATCGGAAATACTGCTGTACTGGTAACCCCTTTGGCAAAACCAATCGCCTATTAACTGCCCTCCTGAAATGTTGTTTCCCCAAGCATTTTGTTTTTCTTTTCTCCCAACCTTTTATAAAAAAACGTGAATTGTGTGCAAATGGCTTCCGTTTGGGGTTGTGGGATTTTTTTTGCTTGTTTGTATGTTCCATTAGCAGCCGTTTCTTGTAACTTGCTTTTATGTATTCTCTGATCCTACTGTATGGGATGTTAATTGCTTCCTTGGAAAGATCATGGGGAGGTCCATGCAGTGATTATATACAAAGTTTATGTATCAACTAATTTTGTTACCCTTTTTTTTTCTCCATGTTTTTTTTAATTTTCTAATATTACCAGGTAGTATCTATGTTTGGTTTCAAATATGAATAAACTCGTGCACTTCTGGAGACAAAACTACTCAAACTCGTATTTAGAGAGAATAAAGTTCATTTATCATTGGGACCGACCGATTCTTTGGATTTTTTTACTCCATTGACATATGTCTGATGCTGCCATTTTATGTTAACAGTATTTTCTTGTAGGATTGGATGGTGCTCTGCATGCCGTTTGAATAGTTAGCAGTTTTTTTTTTTTTTTTACAAATCTTAAATTTAATCTTAATCATATTTAAAGAGGAGAAAAAAAGGTGACTTATACATAGGAATTCATGGCCTAAGGGAACTTATGACCTAATGGAATATGAAAGAGAGCATTTTGATCAATCATCTAAATATACATATATTTATGCTTGATTTAATCCATGGATGAAATGGACTACAAAATAAAAAGTATTAACGTGTGAAAAATTATAAAAGAATAGAATAATTTGAACATAATTACATAATATGAACACATTATGAGAAGTGAAAATATGAACAGATAAACATGATAAATGCAACTTTTAAAACATGGTTATCATATAGGTTTAATGAGTGGTTAAATAGTTAACATCACGTAAGGTTAGGTTAGATGAAACGTGTAATCTATTTTCTTCTTCTTTCAATCAATTAAACATACAAACGTGAATTATGTAATTCTTCAATAATTGGGACAAAAAAGATACAATGAATTACCATTTAGAAGGGGAAGAAAAACACACTCAAAATTCATTAGCAAATGAATATTTTTTCCTAGTTCCCAATTAGGACTAAGGTTAAAATTGACAATAAAAAGCGCGATATAAATGAAAAGTTAGATATTTATTTTAATAGAAAAACAAACGGTTCTTATTTATCAATCAAGCTAAAAATAAACATATGAAAATGTCCATTCCTCCAAAATTTCTAGAGTTTCTACTGATAGTTTTCAGTATCTGATCTTGGTTGAGGTTCTTACTGCTTATGGTCTACTCATGATTTAATTAAGTTTTAGCGAAATCCAAGTCGAATTTTGGTTGCATAACCATCTTCTTGGCCCTTTTTCCTTGACCTCTGATATACGTCAAATGTTGATATTTATAAGAGAAAATAATTTCAGTGACCGAAAATACCTTATAATATACGATTTTAATCAATTTTTTTTTGGATTTGCGAAAATGACTAACAAAATCGCAACGCGAACTCTAATTTCGCAACTCACTTTCCAAATTCGGAAAGAGAATATGTAAATCGCATTACGATTTTCAAATTCGTAACACTGAATTTCAAATTCGCAACTCGATTTCTGAATTCGCAACTCGATTTTCGAATTCGCAACATGAATTTTAATTTCGCAACAGGTCTTAGTTTCGCAACACAAATGTTTTGGGTATATAACTACGCAGCAGCAACAACTCATAACCTAAATCCCTAAATCGTAACTCATTTCATCTCAATCTATCACTCTTTCCAGCGACATCCATTCCTATATCCAACGACATCCTTCCCCATATCTATTTTTTTACATAATTTTATTTATATATAATTTTTTCAATGATTTATCTTCCAAATTATCAACCATCAACTTAATAAAGATATATTTTTCTCTAAGTTAGTGATGATATGTAGTTTATAGCTCGTTTGTTTAGTAAATTAATTTACAATTTGTAGAATGAAATCATCTAATGTTGATCATGTTTGGATAGATTTGTGTTTTGTAGGGTCATAGGAGAATGTTCATGGTGTTTTACAATATATGCCTTTACCCATGAATCTTCAACTAAAACTGTCATTAAAAAAGTTAACTTATGAAACTCTAATGTTACGTGTTGCAGAGAAATTGAATTTAGAGCCTCTAAGTGGATTTAGGTTATCTTATCAGACAAAAGGTAAAGTTTATTTGTTAACCGACAATGAAGATGTTGAACGATTCATTGCTTACATTAGTGTTTTGCAAGAAGATGATGTTACATTGTATGTTGTTGAACCTAGAAGTAGTGAAGTTGGGTCAGTAGCGGGTAGTAATCAACTAAGTTCTTCAACCTCAGTTTATGGTGCTCACAATGTACAACGTTGTTATGAACCTCAAAATTTAATGGTTTCACAACAATTTCATCACCAAGAAATTTTTTTTAACCACATTTCCAATACCAAACACAATATCAAACACAATCTCAAAACCCACAACATTTTCATAATCCAAATCACAATCAACTTTCAGCACCAAATTCCGGTTTTCATATTGACCAGTAAGACGATTATGAGCTAACAGAAAAAATTGTGAGTACTAGTCAGTATTCGAAATTTGATATTGGTCAATACCTGGACTTTGATCTTGGTCAATAATCGGATTTTGATGATGTTTCATAAGAATAAACAGACCATGCGTGTAATGATTTTGATATTGGTCAATACCCGAATTTTGATGATTGAACAACTGTTGCCGAGGAAGATGTTGTTGATAATAATGAGGAGGAAGTTACGACTATGAATGAACATGTTGAACATCCATTATGTAATTCATATAACCCTGAAGAAGAAAATGAAGAAAAAGAAGACCCCAAAGAAAAGAAAAAGAAAAAATACCACGGGAGTATAACTGGAATATGCCAGAATTACTTCAGATACTGGAAGAAGAGTTGATAAAGATAGTAGTTGATTGTTACACAAAAGTTATTCGTATCAAGAAAGATGATTGTTTTGATACAAATGAAGACTTGAAGATAGCTTTGTATACTAAATGTGTGGAAGATGGCTATCAACTAAAAGTTAACAAATCAAGCAAAGATCGTTTCGAAACAAAGTGTATGATTGACAAAAAATTGTACGTGGCGTATGATTGCAAAGAGGATAAAAGATTACGAAATGTTTCAAGTTAGGACTTTTATTGATAAATATACATGTTCAATAACCCAAGTTTTTTCTCACCATAGACAGGCAAACAAAAAGGTGTTGGGTGGTTTTCTGGCTGAGTTAATGTTTTTGAATGGCAGGGTATATCGGGGACATGAAATTATGACTGACATGAATGCTCGGTTCAAGATTAGTATCTGATATTCTCAAGCTTGGAGAGCCAAATGTTATGTCTTGGAATTGTTGAGGGGGTCTCCAGAAGCATCGTTTGCCTAACTACCAGCTTATTGTCACAATTTAAAGCTGAAAAATCATGGGTCGGTAACTCATATCAAAACAGATAGAGATGGACGCTTTGAGTTATTGTTTATCGCCATTGGTGCTGTGGTTAGTAAATCAATATAATTTTGATGACACATTTTTATTAGTTACATGCATTTCACATTTAAATGATTATGTCTTGTGTATATTATTTTGTAGATTTGTTCGTTTATTACTTACATGCGCCCAATTATTATAGTTGACGGAGCACATTTGAAAGGTCGATACCTTGGAGTAAACTTATTAGCAGTAGCCATGGATGCTAACAATGAGATACTGCCAATAGCTTACGGGGTTGGTAAATCCGAAACCTCTGATTCATGGACATGGTTTATGGGGCATCTTAGGGATTGCATAGGTCCTATTAGCAATCTGACAATCATATCCGATAGGGCAAACTCAATTGACAACGCTTTTAGAAGGTGTTTCCCAGATGTTTTTCATGGACTTTGTGGTGTTAATTTGTACAAAAATCTAAAATCAAGGTCTGCTGGTATAAAAAATCACAAATGGACATACTGGAAGGCTGTAAAAGCTTATCGGGAAGTGGATTTTAATAAGCATATATATAAATTGTTTAAGACATGTTTTGCCTCAATGTGCTCAAACACTAGAAGATGTCGGGTTTGAAAGATGGTCAAGAGTACATCAACTTGGAGCAAGATATGGTTTCATGACGTCTAATAGTGCAGAATCAATCAACGCTCTAAGTCGTCATTCCCGGAAATTAACCATTACTATGTTAATGGAGTTTTTTCGAGCCTCTATTCAATAGTGGTACTACAAGAAAAGAAACCATGCAAGTATTATTTCTTTAAATTCGTAACTTATCATATATTTTACTAAGTATTATTTATTTAAATTTACAGGAACATTGGAACGTCGTGTTACACCATGGACTGAAAAAAAGATAACGAAATGTGTTGTGAAGTCAACGTCATGGAGAGTTGAACCATGTTCAAACACTTTGTTTGAAGTATTGGATAATAACTTAAATGGGCTTGTCGATCTAAATGCAAAGACGTGTAGTTGTATGAAATGGCAAACATCTGGTTATCCGTGTGGCCATGTTATAAAAGTTGCTCTTCATCTAAACCAAGATGATTCAAGCGCATACACTATGGATTGCTACACTATAGAAGTATATCGACAGACTTATGCCGATATTGTCTACCCTATTCCACATCCTTCTGAGTGGGACATACAGATGACTTACAAACAGTTTTGCCACCAGTCATAGACAACAGGCTACCTGGCCGACCAAATAATCACGATCGTATAACGTCTAAGGGTGAAGAGAAGAGGATATCGACATGTAGTTGGTGCAAGGAAAGTGGTCATACAAGTTTGACCTGTGGATCACCAGCTCCATCACAATCATCTTTTCCTCTACCAAAATATGGATCCTCATCAAAATCCAAAGCTCATATGGTGTCAAGCAAAAGGAAATAAAAATCGCAATCAAAATCCCAATCACAACCGGCTTCACCTTTTGGGACTTATTAACTTAGGTGATTTTTAAATGCAAACTTTGTATTATGTGTATTTTATGTATGAATGCATACATTTTAGTTAGACATTCATTAGTAACTTGAGTTTGAACATTGCTATGATATGTTCAGTTGTTATCACTTATCAGATTTTTTGTTGCGATTATTGCGAAAGTCAAATTCGCATTGCGATTGCCGCGAAAGTCAAATTCGAAACACGAAAATCGCAACACAAATTTGACTTTCGCGTTGCAAATTTGACTTTCACGTTGCGAATTTGACTTTCGCGTTGCGAAAGTGTACCTTCAACAGGTCTTTTTTACCTTCAACATAATGCAGATTGAAATTTAAAACAAACAAATCAACTTTTACAAATCAATTAAACAAGCAAAAAATAATACTTATTTCCTCATCAATTAAACAAATCAACTTTTACAAATACATCAATTTCACGCAGACAATTGTTTATGCACAAATACATCAATTTCACGTAGCTCGCTTCAGGATTAACCTGCAGAAACCAAACATTTCCTCAAACAACACTTTCTACACATCTAAAACCAACAAAAATCAAATTATTGAATTCTAGGTACTTAACCAAATATTTTCAAACCAACAAAGAGTATATATGTTAACAACACTTGCTCAAACTTACCAATTGTTTATGCACACTTTCAGCACGCGGATGCAGGTAGGCATCGTCTCGCATATATCACTCTAGTCATAAAATGCCGAAACCACAAGCCTAATGCTCCTCTATCTCTATCGGTGGGAGGTAGAAACTGTTTACTTCCTGTCATCAAAAGTTCCAAGTACATGCATACGAGAGGACCACAATCCCCTCTGGCTCCCTACGTTTATTGTGGCGCGGTCTCGTCTCTGATCATTATAACTTTGAACTTCTTTGGCTTCTTGTTTCCAGAATTAGTCCAATAATAAATCACATCCAAGTATTTATCCAAATGAGCGCTCCATCCCTTACAAATAATATCTCTCAAATCAGACAATGGTTTGTAATTCAACATGATGTCATATACCATTGTCTTCAGGGATGGGAGCTGAAGCTCGACGAGAAGCCAATGACGACGTTCCAAAATAGGAATAAACACCTGCAATCATAAATAATAATTCAATTGCGCCGGAGATCGTGTTGCGATTTTCATTTTCGTGTTGCGAATTTAAGTTTCAAATAGTCTTCTACAAATTGAAACTTGAATGAATTGCATTACTTCAACCGAAAGACAAAACAAAGACAAATACTAATTTCACAGGGTTAAAGACTAAACAGTTTAGCAGTATTGGCAGCAATCGAATGAATTTACTAAGCAATCTAAGTGAAATGGTTAATCTATTATTGAAATTCCCAGTAAATTTATCATCAATTTAAATATGAAAAATCTAATAATAATACAAAAATTTCAAAATAAAAATAATTAAAAAAACTAACCCTCAGTGGTTGATTTTCCATTTCTGACCGTGAATGGTTGTGAGGGTGGCTCTGAGAGATGGAGATAGACGGATTTCACCGGAGATGGGGACATATTTCGTCGAAGATGGGGACGGATGTCGCTGTAGAGAGTGAGAGATGGAGATGAGACTGAGTTGTGATTTAGGGTTTTAGGTTATGATTTACGATTATACTGTTTACATTTGTGTTGCAAAATTAATATTGTGTTTCGAATTCGAAAATAAACGCGCTTTGCGAATTTGACTTATGTGTTGCGAATTACAGATTCGCGTTGCGATTTATAGATTCGCGTTGCGATTTATAGATTCGCGTTACGAATTTGAAAATCGCAACGCGAATTCAGAAAATCGTAATGCGATTTACATATTCGCGTTGCGGATTTGGAAACTGAGTTGCGAAATTGGAGTTCACGTTGCGAATTTGTTGGTCATTTTCGTAAATCTAAAAAAAGTTGGTTAAAATCGTATATTATAAGTTATTTTCGGTCACTGAAGTTATTTTCTCTATTTATAATGACATGGTTTAGGTTTAGAGTTTTAATTAAAACATCTTCATTTTGGAGTTCCTTGTTATGTTTTAATATTTTATTTATTATGTAGATATTTTGAGTCTTAATTATGTGTGTCATTTAGAGTAGTTCAGATACAATATTGTTTTGTAATTAAAATAAAACCTATTATGACTTTAGAGTTTTACTTCATCAATGAAATAAAATGAAAGTTTTTTAGTCAGTTATTCCTCTTATTTTTGCATCTACCTTGTTCAACTCTTCTTTAATCTTCTACTTCTATATGATTTTCTTTAGATTTTTTAATTACACATATCAAAGCCTCCAATTTCATCGTGATTAACGATCGAGAAACATGCAATCAATCAATCAATCAATCAATCAATCAATCAATCAATCAATCAATCAATCAAAGTACAACATGATATGATTAAATTGTAATATGACCTTTAGCATCTTGAATGATCGTAGAGGATCGATTCAAATAAATCAAAATCACCATTGAGCACTTCTTCACCATTTAGTACTATTGAGAAAAGACTTGTATCCTTTAAATCAGAGCTACAAAATCAACTTAAAGAAGTTCAATTGATATTTGAAAAGCTTTTAAATTTAGGTGGTGTTTATTTTTACTGTGTAAGGTCTGCAAAGCTCTTATGTCTGCGCCGTGCAGACCACGCAGAGACATTGGACTTCGCAGACCGTTTGTTTTTTAGAAGACAAAAGCTCTTCTAACGTCTGCGTGTGGTCTGCGTGGCGCAGACGTGGCCTAATGTCTTCAAAGGTCTTCCAATGTCTTCAAATAAACAAAAACCAGATTAGGGATGCTAGATCGACTGCTTCAATGGCTATTCACTCCCAATATTCAACCCATTTTGTTCAGCTATTCACTCCCAATATTCAACCCATTGTCTGCGGTTTTTTATTTCAACATAAAAACAAAAACCTAGCCTAAAAAAAACCCGTGAAACCTCAACGAGTTATCCTCCTAAAAAAATCCTTCTCTGCACCGCTTCTCCTTTCCTTGTTTCCCACTCGATCGTTGTTCCCCCCTCGCTACATGCCTCTATCGTTGTTCCCCCTTGCTGCAGAACTTGTGTTCTTGAGTCGATCGCTGTTCCCCCTCGTCACCGGCCATCTACCACAGGTATGATTTGCTGTGTATGCTGATTTGTGTATGTTGATGTTTGTTTTTGCTGCTTTGAGACCCTCCTGAGACTCCTATTAACAAATTTGTACTTCTTTGCTGTTTGTTTTTGCTGCTCAAGACCATCGATTTTTGTTGATTTATATATATATATATATATATATATATATGTATGTATATATTGTATTGTTGTTTTTATATGTATGTATGTTGAATTTGTTGTGACAGTACGGATCGAAGATCAACTGTTCTGGTCACCATTGTTACTGAAATTTATCCCCATAAAGAAGATTAACCAAAACAATCTGATGCATAACTTCAGTTAATAATGCCAAGCAAAGTGATCCTTAGTAGTATTCTTCCGAGTGAGATAGAGTTACCAGGACTAGAGTTAAAACCCAGAGATTTAAACCAAATTATGAGAATCAGAATGTCACGATTACTCTCAGTTCAAGTAAATTGTTTTCTAGAAACTGTTAATTAATATTTCACTGCCATAACCATTTAACAGGGAAATTTACACCATGCCAACATGTTGAATAGTTGAAGTAATCTCAAGGAAATTCAAGAAATCCAAAGAAACAATTGAACAATATTATACATAGAGAGAGAGTTTACCAGTTCAAGCTCTTCTTCTTTGTCTTAAAACGCCTTTTCCCAGAAAATTTCAGATAGTTTCCTTAAATGAAACAATTGAACAGCTTCTTATTTTCTGATCGATACTCAACCTAGATACTCAACCTAGTCAATTGACTTCCGGCCCCGAGTTAGCAGGTACCCATATCGGCATCTGCAAAGTTTTCCATTTCTTTTTCTACCTTGAGTTGATAGTTTAGTCTCATACAATGTTGTAAACAAAGCTCATACTAAGTGAATCTTTTATATTGGTGAGAAACCTTTTTAACCTTATAAGATTCTTTTATTTATTTCTACTGTAGGTTGATGCATTTATTTACTCAAGACATGAATAATAGTTCGATAAATTTGCTGTTTGTATGTTATGAATTTGCTATTTGATGTTATGTATTTGCTGTTTGTATGTTATGAATTTGCTGTTTGATGTTATATATTTGTTGTGTATGCTGATTTGTGTGTATAGACATGGGAGAGAAGAAACAATGGTCCAATGAGCATTTAAAATGCTTATTGGAAACTTGTATCGAAGAAATAAACAATGTTGGAAGGAAAGGATTGAGTTTGCATAAGGAGTCATAAATTAAATTAGGAAGAGTTCTTAAGGAAAGGTTTGGTATGGAGTTGAGTCAAAAACAAATGAAAAATGCCTACGACAATCTAAAAGCAAAATACATAGGATGGGTGTATCTGAAAAACAAAACCGGTAACCTATACAACCCTCAAACCAACACTTTCACCTTAACGAACGAGGAATGGGAAGAATTTAGGAAGGTATGTTTTATATATATTTTCAAACATTTAGGTATGAAGTTCTTAAGTATTCTTATACTAGTTTTTATTACTTTGGGTTTAGGGACATCCAAAGGCTGCTTTGTTGAAGACAGCCCATTTGCCTTTTCCAGAACTTTGTGCAGTACTATTTGATGGCAATAGTGCCACTGGTAATTACAAGTGGACCTCAACCCAAACAACATCAAGGGTTGGATCATCTTCTTGTCATCATGTTCAACCATTGTTGCTTACAAACAGCTCTTTTATTGACTCTGACGATGATGATGGCACTTCCCATGAGCCTCCTTCTGAGCCAGCTCCCAATACCTCAGTTGATCCACCTCTTAGTGCATCAGTTGATCCACCTCCTGAGTCGTCCCCTACTTTTGATATGCCTAAAAAAAGGGCTAAAACCTCAAAATCCTCGAGTGATAAGACAGTTGTCACTTTTGATGATATAGCAGTTGATATGCAAAAAGCTTTACAGCATATTGTTAAAAACAAGGATGGGCCAACAAGTGCTGAATGCTATGAGAAGTTGAAGCTTTGTAACTTAGACCTAATGGATCCTCTATTCTTAGCAGATTTTCACATTTTTGGATTGTCCATGCCTATGAGAGATGCATGGATGACGTTGCCGGCTATTCCTGAGGTATTAAAGGGGTGGATCAAGATGACTGCTGCAAGTTTAGGATTATTAAAGTAGGGAAACATTGTTTGGTCTTTTTGATTATGTAAGAAATATTATATGGTTTGTGGTCTATGTTAGAAATATTATATGGTTTTTGATGTTCAAAACATTATATGGTTTGTGGTTTATGTTAGAAATATTATATTGTTTGTCGATGTTCAAAATATTATATGGTTTGTGGTCTATGTTAGAAATATTATATGGTTTGTATTAAAGTTATATTTATCTTGTTTATTTTATTAACAAGTGTTGACATTTTAACAGGTTCATTATGGATTACGATACAAATTACTACTCATAATTCTTGTACTTTTCTCCTTTTGTTGGAAGAGAGGTACGAAAAGAATGCGAGACAATGATTCTGCAATGTCTGGACATCAATACACGTTAGAGTTATGCAAGGTAATCCTAGACATGCGTTGAAGTACTACGCATGTCTCGTGAATCATTTGTCCGACTATGCACACTTTTTAGAGTAAATTACTAGTTAAAATAGTAAACGTATCGGTTGAGGAAAAAATGGCTATGTTTTTTGATGATCGGTCATAATCAACGATACGGATTATCAAGCGTAGATTTCAACACTCAAAGCAAACAATCATAATTTTTTTATGAAGTGTTGGATAAAATGATGCTTTTTGTAAAAGATATGATAATACCAACCTCTTTTAATCCGAATCCAAACATTCCGGGACATAATAAGAGACTACGACGGGTTTTTAAAGGAGCGGTTGGTGCACTTGATGGAACTCTGATACATGCTATTGTCCCTGTTAATAAACAAGATTTATATAGAGTAAGGGGAAAAGGGGATTGTTATCAAAACGTATTGGCAATTTGTGACTTCAACATGATTTTTACATTTATTGTGGTCGTTTGGGAAGGGGTAGCACATGATGCTAGAATATTATCAGAAGCATTAGCAGATCCAGATGCACCATTCCCGTTTCCACCACCTGGTACGTTTATAGTTTTTTAAATATTTTCATCTTAGTTTAAATAATAAATGATTATTTATATATTTATAGACAAATATTATCTTTGTGATGCCGCATATGCACACATTCGAGGATTTATGGCTCCATATCGTAATGTGAGGTATTGGATTGGAGATTTTCGTCACAGGCGTGCATTGACTAATAAAGAAAAATTTAATCATGCACATGCAAAGCTTCGAAACGTCATTGAGCGTGCTTTTGGTGTCTTGAAAGCATGATTCCCGATATTAAAGAGGATGGCACCATTTCCTTTTGCTTACTCAAAGAAACATTACCATTTCATGTTTCGCAATTCATAATTTTATAAGAAAAGACGGTTTGAGCGATGAGTTCTTTAATGAATATGATCAACCCAATGTGACGTTTCAAAATACCAATGTGCGTGTTGCTGATGATGAAGACGAGCCTGAAGGACATGGTTTTGCAGCGGATCGAGAATATATGACTCAGCTACGAGATGAAATTGCTGAGCAATTAATGCAAAATATGGATTGAATTATTGTAATTGTATGGATTATTTAAATTTCAATATTGTAAAACTAAAATTATTTAAATTTCAGTATTGCAAAACTCTTTTAAGTTAAAAAAACAGTTTATTTATATTTCAGTTTATTTTAACAGTCTGCAGACATTAAAAAACAAACAGTCTTCCTCTTGCAGACTGCAGACTTTTGGTCCACCTCTTTTGCTGCAGATGCTTGCAGATGTGGTCCGCAGACTGCAGACCTTTTACCTCTGCAAAAACAAACACTACCTTAGTTAGCACTCCAACTGTAGAGCCCATGGTTTTTAAAAAATTAATTTAGGATATATAGATGACAGTTAAGGGAAATACCCCTGTAATTTTTTTCTTATTCGATGGGAAAACTGTGGTTATAAATTGAAATGTCCTAGATTTGATGGCACTGAATTTTGGAACGGGTGATATAATCTTGAACAATTTTTTGAAGCTGAATGTGTTTTCGAACATGTCAAGGTTCGATTAGTGATGTTACACTTAGAGGGTAAGCGTTATAATGGTATCATTTGTTAGTTCGAAATTGAATTGGACACATTCCTTTAGAATATTATAACCTAACATATACCATTTTAGGTTTGGTATATTTCACGACAAGTATCGAAACTTTTCTTTGAGTTTCAATACTTTCCAAACACACCTAAAATGTTACCAATTCTCTGATGTTCGATACTTATCATTTTCAACCTAAAATGTTACTAATATATATCACATTTTAAGTTTGAGTTAAAGTTTTGATACTTGTTATGAAATATTCAACCTGAGAAGATAAAAAAACTCATGTAAGAATTTAGGTTAAAACCTGAGATGTTATATGCTTGGTAAAACTTCAGGTTGCAAACCGAAAATATTATATATTTGGTAACATTTCAGGTTGCAACCTAAAATACTCTTAATATTAAGTTGGAACTAATTTATAACATTTTAGGTTGCAACGTAAAATTTACCAATTTTAAGTTGGTATGAATAACATTTTAGTTTGGTAACCAGTAACAAAACACTTCTTGTTACCAACCGAAAATATTAAAAAAATTTACAAATTTGATAATATTTTTTACTACTTCAACTTAAAAATTTATCCCACTTGATAGCATGTACCTTAGACTCACCCTTGGAAATGAAAACAGTTTAGATCATAGTCACATGGATCGCGGTACGTTCCGGTACAGGAACGGGATCGCAATTTGCTAGGTCCCTAAAATTCGGTACGAGAGGGGGTAAACTCATTTCGGATCGCTCCGATATGACGTACCATATAAATTGGTACGTTGTACCAGTTTCTTTGGTTGCTATTTTTCTACATCAAATTTTATAACTTCAAGACTTCAAATATCTTAGAGTAACTTCAATACTATAGATTTCATTCAGTAACTTCAATACTTCAAAGTTAAAGGACTAAATTTATAAAGTTGAAGGACTAAATTTATAATTAAACAAATATCTTAAACAGTAAAAATACAACAGTAAAAAGAGTTGGTCTTTAATTGGGTTTCTGAAATATTAACTTTACTTTTTTCTTCTCACACTTCAACGCTTCCTCATCTTCCTTTCTTTTCCTTCTTTAAAATGCCAGTCCATCTTCCTTTCTTTTCCTTTACCAAATTACCTATCAAAAAAATATGTCGACTCTACCGTCGACTGGCAAGATCGACCCTTCCACCGTCTTCGTTACCGCCCCTTCTCTTAATCCTTACCCCTATATTTGTTTCTTTGTTTTTGTTGTGATGGGCTTTTGTTTTCTTTGCTTCTGCTGTGAGGGTTTTTGTTTTCTTTGGTTTGTTGTGGTGGGTTTCTTCTTTCTTTGGTTTGCTTTCATGGGGTTTATGCTTCCATTATTTTCGCTATGGGTATTTGGTACACTAATTTCACCGTTCCGGTACGCGAATGAACCGCGAATTGGAAAGGATGAACTGAAACGAGATTCGTGGGGTGGAACGCATTCGTATCGCGTTTTGGATCGCGTACAGTACGTAGATCGTGGGCTATTGAGCGCTTTATGTAACTATGGTTTAGATCAAATTTGCAGTTCTGACGAGAAAAAGTAATATTTTTGAAATAATGTTGGACTCTCTATGTAAGGAATGGCACATTAGAGAGGCATCAAAACATTTCATTAGAAATAAGGAGACAGATCTTTGTTGGGTTACATAAATCAAGGTATATAGTATACCATGGCTTTGGTCGAGAAATCTCAAGCATGCAGAAAGACTATAGTTTGATATGAAATGGAACAACAATTGAGCCGAATGTAGAAGTACACAGATAATTGGCTTAGGTAAAAATTAAAGTTATCGAATATTTTAAGATCATTTTTTTAATGAAATTCATGTTAAAGGGAGATTTTAATATATAGTGTTAGCATGTTGAATCAGCAACAATGCTCGTGCTGCTCATACTGTTTTGCATGGTGTGTTAGTTAGCAACCTCTTGAAGTTGTTAGTGGCAGTTTAGGTTGTTAACATCAGATGTGCAATCTGTTAGGCTTTTGTTAGTTCTTAGAAGCTGTATATAAACAACAGAAGCATTGTATCTCAATACAGTTTTTACAATCATAAATGCAAGTATAATTCTCCTTTATCTGCTTTCTCAATATGGTATAATTGGAAGGGCAATGGAATTTTCCTGATGGCTAAATGGTATAGCGTAGTATTAATTTTTTTTTGTGATATCTAACTGTTACTATTCTGAAACATGTGGGCTTTGTTAGCTCAAACAGGAGGACAAAAAATGTATTCATCAGTTGTTCAAATTGTTCATAACAAGTAGCTTAACTCTTGATTAAAAAAAAGTCTGTAAAGGATCCTTGTATAAGAGGATGAAGAAGAAATAAATGAAGGTGAACAAGTAGAATGAAAGGAAGCATCGACACTTTCGATTCAAGTCGAACGGAAGGAGGCATCAACACTTTCGATTCAAGTGTTCATCTTTTTGTCAAGAAGGTTGAGAAAGTAGGGAGAATGTTAGGAATTAGTTGTAATTAGTTTTTAGAGCTTGATGTGTACTTGCTTGTACTCTAGTATAGTTAGTAATAGTGTGTTCAAGGTCAGAAGAGAAGAAGAAGAAAAAGTAGTAGAGAGAATGCTAGCATGATGAGTGAGCAACAATGCTCGTGTTGCTCATACTGTTTTGCATGGTGTGTTAGTTAACAACCTCTTGAAGTTGTTAGTGGCAGTTTAGGTTGTTAACATCAGTTGTGCAATCTGTTAGGCTTATGTTAGTTCTTAGAAGCTGTATATAAACAGTAGAAGCATTGTATCTCAATGCAGTTTTTACAATCATAAATGCAAGTATAATTCTCCTTCATCTACTTTCTCAATATATATTAACTCAAATTTTAATTAAAACTTAAATTACATTACAATTCTATTGGTTGAAGATTATTACTTTATATTTAAGTTTATTTTGTTAAAATAATTTATGGAATAAGGATTCTTGTTAACTATGATGTATTTGACTCTATAGGTGGAGAATAAGTCTTAACCTTTAGAACTATGTTAGAGATGTAATTATTTTGTAGTATTTATAATTTTTGAGTTTATGTTGCAGAAATAGTTATGTATGAATATTGAAATAGTGTTTTGAGATGCACTAGACTTCGATATATATATATCTCTAGTTTTTTAGATAGATTGAAATATTATGTATTTGTACTCAACGTGATATTTATGTTTATAGTATATTATTGTTTTTGTCATCCGTAGAGTAGACAAAATCAAACCACGTTAAATCTTATTTATTGCCCATGTTTTACTATAAATTGATATTGTGTAGTTGTGTTTATTATTTTTTTCGCTTATGAATTTCTAACAGCACATACCTGGATGCAGAGAAGATTGGTGTGCAAGCTGGACGATCTGAAGTGAATGCATTGCTTGCTTGCTTGCTTTTTATTTCAAATCGACTTAACAGGGAACTCATCAAGTGAGCTTAGTGATAAATGAAATGTTATTCTTTCTAAAAGACATGAGTTCGAGTTGCTGTGTTCATAAAATGTATGCACCTTATCAATGGTTAAAAAATTTCTAAACAAATAGTACATTGTAATCACTTCATACTATTAAAAAAATCAAAAAGAGGGGCTTCAATTACTTATCATCTCTCTTTTTTTCAGTTTCACTGTTATATCGTCAAAGATGAAATCTCAAATACATATTTTTGGATTCGACTTGAGAAACGTTGTCGCGTGTGGATGAAGGTAAAGATATAAATTATATTTGATTAATCTGAATTTCAGTACATATTTTTGGGGTTTCCCCCTTCACCACCTTGATGAAAATATACTAAAACTACATTTGAAATAATTGTACTTTCTTTTAAGCTTGACATATGTAATCAATAGATGTTTCATCAAACCAAGTATGCAATCACTTTTGAATTCATTAACCGACCTAAATGATGAAAATGTATGTTATTCTTCTTAGAAGACTCGTATTTGAGTAGTTACGTATGCGATTTTTTAAATAAATATTACCTTGTAATTACTCTCAGCTATTCAAAAAGTAAAAAAGTATGCAATTGCCTTTTGGTTTTGCTTTTGCTTTGTGATGCCTTGTGCCGATGATAGATTATGTATTTATTGTATCTAGTTTCTTTCTTAGAAAATTCTAAACTACAAATCCTTAATATAAGGTTAAAAAAACGAGAGTAATTGGTTCCAATTGAAAATCTTATTAAGAACATAACCTTTTAGGTTGGAGAGTAATTTTTTAGGTTGGACAGGTTGCAATCGAAAATGTTATATTTTTCATAATATTCAGTTACAATCGAAAATGTTATATTTTTTATAATATTCAATTACAACTGAAAATGTTATAAATTTGTATAACCTTTTAGGTTGAACATAATAACATTTTAGAATGAAACCATCTTAAATTAACCCTAAATTAAGCTACAACACCGCAGAACTACCCGTCTTTCTTGCATCCTGCAGCTGCAGAAAACAGAAACTGCTTACTTGGATTCAGCTATAAAAATGGTTTTGTTGTTCATTTGCTCGAACTCTAATCCTCTTTTCATCACTAGGAACCAGTTGTCACTCAATCATATAGCTTCATGTATTGGTGAAAGTTTGGTAGTATGTGATGCATAATGCCTGTGGGGTCTGAGATGGAATCTGATCCATTCAAAGATTTTTTGACAAATCATATGGCCATGAGGAGGATATTGGAGGGGTGTAAGAAACAATTGCTTGCACAAACAGCAACTTGGTCCTCCAATTATTGGATGTGATAGCTTATTATTGGTGGGGTTTGATTGCCTTGTATGAATTACATCAAACATTCTTTTTATAATCTTAATTCATTTACCTGTCATCAACAAGTGTGAAGTTTATACCTATGATATTTTTGAAATAATCGAATGATTTTAGTAGTAAAAAAAATGTTATTATTCATAGAAGTCTTAAATTCAATAGAAGTATTAAATTCGAGCAACTACGTATTCAGGATGTGTCCGTGTTATCAATGTCTAAAAAAACTTTAAACATATACTATTTTGAATTCACTCCACATTATTCAAGAAAAAGCTTTCTCCCTCATATTATTATCATAGTTGTGTTTTTTTATGTTAGCTATAAACAAACTACAAATTATATTGAAACTTTTTTTAATCATTTCTATCTAGGGAGGGGAATTAGGAATATTTGCTCTTAATAATTACTGAACTCACGACCTAAGAAAAAAGAGATATCAACTGAAAACTTTTAATCACCTACTCTAGAGGTTGTTGACGAATTATATTAAAAAAATCTTATACATATATATAATATGTTGGGTTTATTAAAGGCATCCAATTGCTATTATTAAAATGCATAAAAAATAACTCTAAATGGCATGCTTCTCTTATATACAATTTAATATATATTATAAAGATATTTGTATTTTTTATTAAGAAAAATGATTTTTTTAATTAAATAATAATTAATAACATCAAAGTATATTATCTCATATTTAGACTGATAAATATAAACGAAATTGTTACCTCCTTTATTCAAAGAGAAGAAATGAATTTAGATATTCAAAAAATAAAATAATTCTTAGAGAATTAATAAAAGAATTATTAATTATTAATCCAATTCATCTGTTGATAAAATATGATAGTGAATTTATTCTATATCAAATTAAATTATATTTTTAGTCACTCAATTTTTATTTTCTTTTTATTTTTGTCAATAAACTTTTAAAAAACTATCAAATTCGATCATTTAACTTTGAAAATCAATTTTTTAGATCGCACAATAGTATTTCATCATGATGGTTATATTGTAAATTACCCCATTATAAAATATACTGATAAACAAATTTTCTATTTTGATATCTATCACATTGATTCTATGTTTATGTTTTGAGGTCAATAATATGATTAATAAGTTAGGATATCTTAGCCCATGGGACATGTATTGTCAACAATCATAAGACATAGTACCCTAAATCTGATTGAATCTAGTGTGTCACATTAGGTCATCAAAATGATTATTTTTTTTAATTTTTCCATATAAATCGAAGGCATCATCCAAACCATAGGTTAAATAATCATTTAAAATACGTTTATAAACTGAAATTCCGTTTATAAATTTAGTAAAATAATCTTAAAATATAAATAAAATTTACAAACCAAATACAAAGACCTATGGGTGCATCATTATAATAATTTTTTCCGATTATATTTCTTTGAAATTCATCAATTTAAGAATTTAAATAATTTAAAGAAAAAATATATATTTGAATTTTGGTGTACAGCATATGTAAGCAGTTCGAGTGGAGAAATAACTGATGACGAAAATACGAGAGAAGTGGTTTACACGGAGGCCAATGGGAGAAATGGAAAAATGATAGTACCCAAATCTATTATTCAAATAAATAAAATAAAGTTAAATAATAAATAAGTAAATTTTATGTGAATCTAATGATTTTGTATTTGATCTTTAAATAATACTTTTAATTATTTTATTTAGAAATTATAAAAATATGAAAAGATAAAATTATTTTATTATAATATTTACCATCTTTTAAAATAAAAATATTTTAATAATTTTTAAATAAATTAATATCGAATTAATTCGTGACATTGATTCTTTCGGTCGGTTGATATATAGTGTATATGAATATTAGTTTATGGCACATATATCATGTAGTTAAAAAATAAAATTAATATAAATATTTAAATATTAATTATATTTTCTAAAAGTAATAATTATTGATATGATAATAAGAAAAGTATATTAGTTTGGATGGATCATTTGGTATCTCTAGATTCAGTAAAATAGTCGTATTTAATTCGAAGTTTTTAGAGGCGGAGAGTGTATTACAAAGTGGTAGGCGCCTACAGCTGGAGGCGAAGCATACTCTGTTTGGTCGTCTGGGCCTGGTGTGTTTTCATTGTTCGCTCGATTGGAGGACACCACGCGTCGAGTAGTATAAACTGAACTCTGATGGAACGAGGAAGCCCATCAGAGTTCAGTTATACGGGATTCTAATGGTCGATGGCTTATGGGATTTATGAAAGTTATGGGATGTTGCTCGATTCTAGATATGAAACTCTAGAGGGTTTGAATGTTACATGGCGGATGAAGATGTGAACTATCGTAGTGGAAACGAATAATAAGAACGCACTAATTTTCATTCGAACAAGATAGAGGGTATTTACTCTATGGTTCCACTCATTGTCAAATTATTTAATCGTGATTGACATCTAAAGTTTATTTATGTAGCTCAAGAAGGAAATAAGGTAGTGAATGACATGGTTAAACTAACGTAGAACCTCTCGTTTAGTGCTCGAACTTGCAATAGAATTGGTGATGCATGGGGATGACTCTGACTGCATCCAACAAGCAGATGGATGCTTATCTTAGGCCTTCGGTATTTCACTTTCTGTATTAAAAAAATAAACGAGCTAATAGGTGGGTCTATTTTCTTTTAAATGAATGGTAATTTTATTGTTTTTTTAAAACCTAGATTTTAAGGTACAAAATACAAATGATTCCCCTACTATGTGTGCTGTTTTTTTAGTTTTCCGACTAAAATAGAATTGAAAATATAGTTAAGTGATGAATAATGTAATTTACATGTAAAAAGTGTCATATTGTAATAATTCTATTCAATTTTTAATGTCAATATACTAAAATGAAACAAAAAATAAATATTTAGTATGATTTTGAAACAAAATAAAAGTTTAAGTATCAAAATGAAATAAAAATAATAATTTAAATACAAAACATATAATTTATCTTTATTTATATCGATCTTAGATAAAAGGAGAAATAAGGTGGAAAAAAGATTTTTTAATTATCGAATATGGTTCTTTTAGAATACAATAAATTATTAATTTAATTATGATTAGATTTAACAATAATACTTAGGTCGAGTTAGGAGGTTATAGACATAGAACAATTTTGCGATGGAAGTCTAAGGGAATCGTCAAACGGTGAAGGAAGGATGAAGAACAACGTGAAGACGATAATGAGACCCATGGAGAACACGAGGATGATCAACATATATGATATTAAAATAAAAAGAGATATTCGTACAATAAGTCACTAAACTTCATCAATTCTGAAGTAGGCCACTAAACTATTATTAGATTATTAACAAATTATTTTGAATTAAAATGAGAACCAAATTGAAGATTTTTAAATATTGAGGATTTTTTTTGAATTTAAGATCAATTTAATAGAATGTGTATGTCTTCATGACTAAAACTATTATTATATCAAAATGTCATATCACTATTTCCTTTAAGTCAATGATCAAACTTAAAAATCAGTGACCAAAATAGAAAAAATGTAAAAGTAGAAAAAAATTGAAAAAAATATTTTAGTGATCAGAACATAAATACAAGAATAAGTGAGTAACTAAAAAAAATGTAATTTACCCAAAACAAATAAAGCACCTTATAGGAGCTATAAGCCTATATCCTTCCTTTACCACGTTTCAATAAAAGGAGCATCTTTGTTTCTGAATAATTGCACAATACTCGAGGAGTATAAATGTAAGATTATTAGGTATAATTAAACTTTTTAACTCCAATCGAATCATAATTTTATATAATCAATTAAATTCTAAAAAAATTTGAATTCATGTATTCTTAAAATAAAATACGAACAACTTAAAATTTTAATAATTAGTATATTAATTTTATAGTTTGAGTCGAATCTCATAATTCTATAAGATATATACATACCACATTAAAAAATATGAATATATATATATATATATATATATCGTACATAATTATGAAAAAAACGTTTAAATTAAAATCAAATAATAACATAACATAATAAATATTCAAAATTAAATTTAAATATGTTAACTTGATTCGAATCTCATTAATTTATTAAATTCAAAAGATTTTAAATAAAATCTAAACTATAAAATAGAATCTCTCAACTCAACTATCTTAAATTTTTTCGATTCAACTCCGTCCAATAAACTACAATACACAAAACAGGAATATTTGTGCCGGAGAACCAAACAACCCAAAGTTCAACCTTGCCTTGATCAACGCACAGAGAGACGGGAAAAGAAATACTAAACCCCCAATTAAAACTGAGAGAATCACAGAAACAAAACCTTTTGCTTTTTAATGCTCCCTCTCTTCTCTCTGTCCTTTATAAAAAATCGTGCTTTCTTTTCTCAGTTTTTCTTTTTCTTTCTTTTTTTTAACAAAAAGAGCTTGAGAGAGAAGTGAGAAGCTAGGCTATGGTCGAGCAGCAACAGCAGAAGAATGATGATGATGTGAAGATATTGGTAATGACGACGACGACGACGACGGTGGTGGTGATGAAATGGCCTTGCTGAAAATGGCCCAACCGAGCAAAACTACCAACATCGACAATGTCAACGCTAACACCACTTCAATTCATTTGCAACACCACCAAGTAAACCCAACAATGGTTCATGATTTCCTGGGTATGAAAGCTTCAGATTCCCCTCTCGTTCTAGCTCCCAAGGCCACTGCTGCAAGGGTCTCTGAGGCTTCCGCTTCTGCTTCAGCCTCTTCCACCTCTGCTATGGGTTCTGGTAAGTTTTTCTGTCTTGCCCTTAAAGCTGCCCCTTTTCGAAGCTGTAATGTAAATGGGATTGCTTGGGGTTTTCGTTCTTTTTCCCCCTTTGATGCTTTTGATGGGTGGTTTTCATCATTTCATGTGAAAAATTCCCAGTATAGTAACTCGTTAGGGAAAATATAATTATTACCGTATAGTTTCATGCTTAGTTTTGATTTTGGGTTTCTCCCCTGTTCTTGAAACTCGAAAAGCTTGATTTATCTGTTAAAGTAGCATGTTCTTACTCTAAGGTTGGGGTTGGTGTTCTCTATTTTGGATTAGTTTTTGTGAGGTTAGCAATGGAGTTGGTAGCTCCTCACCAAGGCCACCTCTCTCCATGTTCTATTTTCTCTGATTTCTTCTTCTTCTTTATTTAACATTAGGCTATATGACTGTGCAAAGTAAGGGATTATGGTTCCACTTTCAGTGAAAACTTCAAGTTCTCCGATTTGTCTTCTTTTATATGATAAATTAAGCCTTTTAGATGTTTGGTGACTTTATCTACTCAATGCTGCTGTGCAAAGTCTTAGTTTTTATTTTAGGAGTCTTTAGTTTTTATTTTAGGAGTCTTTATTTTGACCATAATAGATGTTGCTAGTTTGTTGTAGCACACTTGCTCACAATGATATGCTTTTTACCTCAGTATGTTGACATTCTTAATATTCAAATTTATTTCTTGTAATTGTATTGCTGATGTTGCTATCTTTTTTTTGAATTGGTATTCAACCTATTACAACTAAAGTTTGATCCATTTTTTCACCAATTAGTTGGACAGGTGGGAAATCATCTTGAGGGCATTCCATACTACGGTCCAAAGAGTGACATTTCTGGGACAGAGATAAGCAACAGATTGGTAGGAAGTAAGAGAAGTAAGTCGGACTCGCTTTTCATGGGTCATGAATCTCTTGAAAGCTTGCATTTGATGAAGGTATTTTTTGTACATCTTATTATGTTTTATCTCTCTCTTTTCGAAGTGAAGAAGCTCTATTTGTTGTTAAGTCATTTGTATGTACTAAATATTTTTGTATTCAGATGCTCCATAATGGCGCTGGGGGAGAGCGACCTAGAAGGACAAAGGAAGATGAAGTTTTACACAGTATGCAGTCAATGAGGCCTTCTTCTGCGTCTCTTATATCACTGGCTCCCACCGGTAGTAGACCTGATGGGATTGCTTCCAAATGGGAGCAATCTATCCCTGTTATAGGCTCTGCAGTTCAGTATGGCACACGTGGTGGCCACTTTATGCCTTTTATGCATCAAGTATCATCGGACAGGTTCAAAGATACAAATGTTGGTCCCGTTATCTCTCCGGCAGCTGCTGATGAAGGATCTAGAACCGGAATTAAAGTCCCTGACATATTAAGCTCTATTAATGCTCCTAGTGTTCCTGCTGAGAAAAACTCATCAGGGGTAGTGCCAACTGGCAGCAGGCCAAAGTCGAGGGCTCATATTTCAGATCCAGAATCTTCAGTCCCTCCAAGGTGAATTTCATATAATCTCTGTTTTCTGTTTTTGGTGGTTGTGCCCTGGAAAGAAAAAAGATAGACACTGATAATGAAAGCTGGATTTTCTGTTTTACTGACAGTCGACGAGGCTTAACATCCACCAGCCGACAAATGACGATATTTTATGCTGGCCAGGCTCATGTCTTTGACGATGTGCATCCAAACAAGGTTGGTTTATTGTTTTTCCCATTGGAGCTCTAGTTTTTAAATTTCAGTTTTCCTCCATAGAGCTTGTGGTGCATGCCTATAAGGAACTCTGTTTGATTCAAGTATTTCTTCTAATTGAATATCCAGGTCTAGTTCTGCTAGGCTAAGTCATAATATAATCCATAGAATTGCAAAAGCAACTACTTTTCAAATTTCTCCGTTGTTGGTTGAATCCATCTGTGTTTCTCTAACTCGGGTATGACTGTTGGATAGGGGTATGTGTCTGACACGGGATATTCAATTTTTCCTACGCATTTCAATGTATTTGGAGGGTCATATCCTGTTACCCATGTCCAAAAATGTGTCTGATGTGTCTCGGGCTTTGATACTTAAAGAAAAATGAAGAGTAGGAATAAATAGAAGTCAATGGTCTTGCACACAAGGACCATTGAGCTCATACAATATATAATTTAACCGACGATAGACCTGCCTTATAACCATGTACATTGGATTTTAGATGTTTCATAAAAGTTCGATATGCCAGCATGTTTTCAGAAATATCTGATGAGATTGCCTGTCATTCTTTTGATATATATAGTATTCTCCTTAATTTCTGGAGAATATATTGTTGATTCAAAGTAGCTGGGTTAGGGTGACACAATGTTGTCTTGTTCTAATGATCGAATGCTTTTTTCCTCAACATCGATATAGGACTAACAAAACATAATTTACAAAAGTAGAAGCATAACATTTAGTTTTCGAGTTAAACATGATACTCAAGGAAATGGAACTACCTTTTTTACTTTCTCGCATAACATATGCGCACCACTATGGCTTGTTATGGACTACTACCTAAGTTTGTGTGTTTACTTCTGATGGAAGTTTAGAGGTGTTTTTCTTTATTTAGCTCTCTATTTTTGGATTTTACAGTCCATTTGAGATTTAATAGTGTGGGACCATGAAATATGCCATTACAGGGGCTCATATATATATGCATAGTTTTTATGAGGATCTGTTATTTACCTTTGAATATTGAGAAACTGAAGATTCATATAGACTTGGGAATTTGAGTTCAACTGAGATTTCATAATGTTTCTTCAATTTTTGTTTTCTTTTTCAATCCATATTCCATCTTGTGATACTGATGCTAAGTGGTTCATTTTCTTAGAAGAATACATGGTGATTTCAGTTTTGTATTAACTATTATTAGCCCTTTATCTCCTTTTTGGTGATATAAAGGAGGATTCCTTTCTGTTCATTCAGAATCCGTATCTTTCTCTTCTTGAAAAGTTCAATCTTCTCCAAAGTCTGATCTTATTTGTTACTTGAGTTACTTTGTTGTCAGTTATATTTTGAATTCGGCAACGGGTGGATCATGACCGTTAATCATTTTGTTGAGCTGCACTTGGAGCTATGTTTCTCTGGTGTTTGAGCTATGGGAAACCAATCTGTTAGTTGTTTTTACCGTTTTAGTTTTTGAAACGCGAAGGGGTGTTGGCTTTCAGCTGCACTTCTGTTAACTTCTTCATACATGTTTGATGGCCACGCATAATCCTAAAAGATATCATTTGAGGGAAGGACATTGATGATCCTTCAACCGGTCTCTCCTCACCCTTTTTTCTGCTCCATTCTTCCTGACGGAAACTTGCCAATTGGATTGCTTGAAATACACTTATAATTAAGGTATACAAATGTTTAGTCAAAGGGAGTCCTCTTAACTCGGATTTCTAACGGCATGCAGGACCCCTTCTATGTTAAAGCTCTTTCAGAATTTAGTCTAGTGGCCTGTGGCTTAGTTGGTCTCCATGACATATATGAATGCTATTGTTTCATACATTTGTGTTCATGCTACTGTTTGCTGCATGGTTATTTCAGGCAGATGTAATAATGGCCTTGGCTGGGTCAAACGGAGGATCTTGGTCGACAACCTACTCCCCTAAATCTGCTACGAGGCCGGCTAGTGAAAACCATGCAGGCAATCGTGAATTTGAAGCAGTGGTAAACATGCCGTTTTCACAAGAATTTCAGGGGAGGATAGCTGTTGCTGGTAATACTAGTCAAGGAACTGGCTCTGGTGAACGAACCTCAATACCAACAGGTGATCCTTCTACTCCCATGGTTAATATGTAGTTCATCGGTCTCCATTACGGTTTCATCACTATTGTTTACCGGTTTCCCTAGCCTGAGATAGAAAACATCTTTTTGCATGAAGTTGTGATTTGTGGACCAGTAAACACAACCGAATCGAGATTTGAATATGATAATGCAATTGATAAGAAATGGTCTATATGTAGGGGTTCCTCAAGGCGCCATTGTTATGGCAAAAGAAGCAAGAAATCCGGAACTTACTATCGACGATAAGAAAGAGGTATGAATTTAAAGAGAGAGAGTTACTTATCTATGTCACCCTTAATGCCTCAACATTTTTGTGTGGAAATTTCTGCATTAATCATCTTTGTTCCCCTTAAAGAAAACCTTGTTTATAGAGCAGACAATTGGATTATCAATTTGTCACAACCCATTTTAAATTAAAATTTTAAAATATTAATTTAGTTAATTTAGGGACTAAATTGCAAATTTTTAAAGTTTGTAGTTCGGTTTTGAATCTATCCCCCATTTCCAAAAATCAAAAACCCCAAATTCCCAAATTTACCAACGACAATCCTTAGCCGCCGCCCCTTCACTAATTCCTCGTCGTCTGGTCATCTTTGGAGTGCACCGCCGCCAACATTCTACTCGTCGTCGATCGGCGACCAAAACCCCTCCAACCCCGCTCTAGAATTTGTCGTCTTTCACTGTGGGGGAACTCACCAAGGAATTGTCGCAAAACCCACCTCGTCGCTCGATTTTTCCTCGATTCTGTCCGTTCAAGGCGTTGGTTTGCCTCACTGCCGCCGCCACTGAATTCTCCACCTCCATGCGCTCAAAACCCAACCACTGGGTCACGTCGATGTCGCCGGTTTCGTCCGTCTGCCGTCGGGGTAAGTGTTTCGGTCTTTTACTTTTGATTTCGATGGTTTTAGCTGGTTTTGAGTGTTGATACGTCTTGGTATTGATGATTTGGTGATCTCATAGTGCTCGGCTGTTGCCCCCCGACCCTGTCACGCTCGCTGCGTGCGCGAGGGGATCTTCTGTCGGTCCAGGAGTCTTTTGGAACCGGTCCAGTCAAACCGAACCGTGTCAAGCTGAGTCAACTCACTGAGCCAATTCGCTGAGTCAAACTGGTTGAGTCAACTCGAACAGAGTAAACTCGTTGACTTTGACTGACTGTTGACTTGACTATTGACTTTGATCAGCGTTGACTTTGTCCAAAAAGTCAAATTTTTTGAAAAGTCATATTTTATGTTTTTTAACGTCATGAGTTTGAATCTGGAGTCTGTTTTGTCAAATTTGAACCCGAAAGCCTACAAATTGTCCGTCAAACTCGAGCATGCATATGTAATTAAGCATTTGTTTAAGAATAATTAAATTAAGGTTAATGACTGATCTAAGATATTTTTATTTGAAGGTGCACGAGATTCTCCCGACCATTTGACAATTTGACCCAGTTCCTCTCGATCTATTCGACCTTGTGAGCCAATGATTACTCGTATGACCCGTGAATATTATGAATACCTAGATTAAAATTTTACTTCGATATTAACTCATTTATTTATGAATTAGGTTAGAGCACTACTGTAGAGCGTTGTGAGATAGGTGCTCAGTAGACTGTTGACTGATCCATTTTGTTAGGTGTGTTCCTTATGTGCTATATGATTGTTTTATCTGTTTTGAAATGTGATTTTTCCAAAATTGCTGAATTATTGAATTTTTTATCAGCTTGACGTTACGATTTACTAGTTTATTGTTTATGAACTATGGCTATTTGATATATGTTATCTGACTATTTGTTCTTACTGGAAATATGATTTTGTCGATTATGGATCATTGAATTCACTTACTGTGTGAATTGTTTTATCGAGATACTATTTTGGGTAGGATACTGGAGTATGTAGGTTCAGCTTTGATCAAGTTGGTAATTTCTTACGGACCTAAGGCGACTCTTGGGTATGCTCCGAGGCCTTGAGAACTTTCTTGGGTAGACTCTCAGGCCCCAAGGTGCTCCCTTAGGTTAGCCCATATACCCCTATACCAATGGGTATAAGGTAAGTCCTTATGGATGCAGTTATGAGAGATTGCATTTCGGTGTACGGGAGGAGGGTATATATGAATTTTAAACTATAAAATCTCACTGAATGCCTTATGCTACGTTACTGAATCATTTTTTGAATACTTTAATAAAACGTTTTTTTTTTGCACTATTGGGACACACTGAGCTCCCTAGTTTACTCTCTAAACTTTTCCCCTTTCAGATACTTTTGGATAGTCACCCCTGACTTGGCACTTAGAGGATCGACACATGACCTACAATAATTTTTGTCGTAATGTTTCTATCTTTCAAAACTGTCCTTATCTGGTGACATGTGACTGTTTTATTTTGTGTTGCATGTTTTATGTTGTATTTTAATTTACTACTGATGTACATGTTATTGGGATATTCAGTTTATGGTTTACTTTTGACATTCCATATTTTGTTATACACTTAATATTTTATGTCTTATATTATTGTTTTAACTTATTTAATATTACTATGATTTAAGTTATTTTAAGATCGTTAACGTAATCCGCTAGATCTAGTCGTAATGTATAGGTTGGGTCTAAGGGATTACACAATTGGTCATCAGTGGCAAATATTTTTAAGCTTTTCATGTGTTCTTTTTCAACTTCTAAATTTGGTGGTTCAATATGTGTAAGATATAATAATAGTACGGTTATAACTACATGCATCTTAAAGGTACTAATCATTCCTCACGTGTAATAAGAGATCACCTAACTGGACAAAAATGTTCATAAATGTGAAATTGTACAAAACTCTCCCCTTATTCCATGTGCCACTCAAACAATATAAATATAAAAATTGTTTTATTCAGTGGATTCTAATTAACGAATTCATTTAAATCATGCAGTCAAGCATGTGGCCCCTAAATGTGTTTTTGTTTCTTGTGTTATGATTTTATTTGTTAAAAGAAAAATAGAAAAAGGAAAAAAACAATTCAATATTTTTATCTATTATTAGTTTTGGCTGAGTGTTTGTTCGTTTTTTTAATTTACCAAAATGATGATCGCACGAGAGAATTCACCACCCAACCTTAATTACAAAGTGTTTTTCACAATCGAATAGAAATTATCTTATTTGATGCAATTGGTGGGATGGACATTATTCCTGAAATTTTAACACAGGCAAAGATTATACATCTAAGATATGAGGCGAAAATCAACGATATTGCTTTTTTCGTAATAAAGAAATTAGGTAAAAAAAGAATTTTAATGATGGGGAAGTCGTCTTCTCTTTTAAAATACCCGAATATTAAATTAGTTGATTAATATATTGAATATCGATGGTTATATAGTTGATTATGTATTTATTTATTTCTGAATTCAAAGTGGGTTGATCTTCTCCTTGATAAAAGATACAAAAGGAAATAAAAACTACTCCGGCTGATTGAACTATTACGTTCTTTTATGCAATTGTCACTAAGGTAAATTATAAGTTTAGTATCTCAACTATCACTTTTATTATGTTTTGGTCATTCAACTATTTTTTTAAATCGTATCTAACGTTTAGTTTTGATTTTATTTTGGTTACTCACCATTAAAAAGTTCAACGGTGATACTGATATACCGCTATAAGATAACATTACATCATCATTGAAAAAATAAAAAAATGTCACGTCAGTAATTCTGTTAAATTTTTAATGATAGATGATCAAAATATAACAACTATGATTTTGAAAAAAAGAAATAATTAAGTGACCAAAACGCAATAAAAATAATAGTTGGGTCATTAAACATGTTGTTTACTCTTGTTTTTATTGGACATGGGGCTATTTAACTTTTAAATTAGGCAATCCTTTTCAAAATTTCCAAGAACTGAACCCTTGTGGACAAAGTACCCAAAAACTAAATGAAATATAAAAAAATTCCCTCTTATCATGGAATATAAAAACTATTTTAGTGTTTGAGATGCCCCAAATTTCTGATTGTTTGTTCCTTCTTTCTGATTCAACCATTGTCTCGACATCCAGACAACATTATGTCCAAACAGCCACCCTTAGCCACCACTCCTATGTATAATCTAATTCAAATCCAGTAGTAACGGGCAGAGTCAATAGCGAATATTAAGAAGAGTTAAATTTTCATATCTTTCTATTATATAATGTTTATATATATTTTTTGTATATCAAATTTATATAGATGATTTAGGGTTGTATAACAAGTTGATCCATGTCGATAGAGACAGCCATTTGTTGGGTAGGAGGTACTGTGCCCCATTTTTTTTTTTGATAGAATATCATTTGAAGTCATTATTAGTTTAAATATTTGTCAAATAAAAACTTTGTCTTTCTCAATTTTTAAATTTAAATACTTAATAAATCTTTCTCCCATCCAATGTTTGATTCTAGCTCTACCTCTGTCTATCGAAAAAGTAATAATCAAGTAAGTACTTGAGCGGATATTACCTCAATTGAACCTCTTATTTGAAAATTCATGATCAAATAAGCCCTAAAACTTGATTATAATATTTTTAATAATGACTCAATTGAGTTGTTATTTTTTAAAATTTTAAAGACTTATTAGAATATAATTTTCAAATAATTAAGAATTTAATTGAGATAACATTTCTATCAAAGACTTATTCGATCATAACTTAATTCTACATGGGAGAATATTTTTTTTAAAGTATGAGATAATTATATTTTAGTACATGTTCATAATTTTCTTAATTCTATTGACAACACATAGCATGCAAACACATCTGTATAAACTCATGACTTCTATTAATTTATATTATATTAGCACATGACAATCTTATATATGTATATAAAATTGTACATGCTTTATTAATCAACACAGCTAAGAAAGCCTTGAGCATAGTTCATTAATTTATTTGTTTACTTTTTCTTTCTCTTTGAACTCGTAATGACCACTGCTCTCTCCCAAGTCTATAGGGAAAATCCGATCCACGGACACCATATCATCCCTTTGGATATCAACTCCGTCCGGACAGTGCCCGGTTCACATGTGTGGCCTAAATTCGAAAACTTCTCATCAAATCATCGGTCAACGATCCCGATCGTCGATCTTAAAGATCCCAATGCTATAAAACTTGCAGGGCAAGCATGTGAGACATGGGCGTGGCTTGGGCGGCGCAAACTGCGCGACCGCTCAGGCCCCCAAAAAAATATATATATATAGTGGCATTTTTCCAATAAACGTCACTATAGATTGACCTATTGCGACGTTTTTTTCCAAAAAAACGCCACTATTATTGTGCAGGCCCCAAAAAAAAGCCCAAAAATATATATATAGTGACGTTTTCCAATAAACACCACTATAGATGGACCTAATGCGATGTTTTTTTCAAAAAACACCACTATTATTGCGCAGGCCCAAAAAAATGCCCAAAAAAAAATATATATAGTGACGTTTTTCCAATAAACACCACTATAGATGGACCTATTACGACGTTTTTTTTCAAAAAAACGCCACTATTGTTACCCAAAATCGAATATATCTAAAAAATAGGGCCCCTTTATAAGAATTTGTACAGGCCCCCGAAAACCTAGCCACGGCCCTGGTTATTAATCATGGCATTCCTTTGAATCTTCTTGAAGAAGTGGAGTCGGAGACTCGACGACTGTTCTTCCTCCTGGCCCAGACGAAGCTGAAGGCTTTACGCAAACCGGAAAGTGCCACCGGATATGGTCTACCTCTGATATCCAAGTTTTTCCCGAAGTATATGTGGCATGAAGGGTTCACCATCATTGGTTCACCGGGTGATCATGCCAGGATGCTTTGGCCAAGCCCAAACGAAAATGCTCGCTTTTGGTAAGTCCATGCAATTTCCATGCATGCACGTAGACATACTTTGATGAAAACAACGAAAAAAATACAAATATAACTGCTTCTTGGATCTTTAAATTGAACCCTAATTTGTTCATTTCGTTTGAAACTTCTCCTTGTTGACAAGACTTGAGATAGATTTTGGTTTCTTTTTTTTTTTTATGAAAGAGGGTTTTATCTTTGCCCAAGAAAAATCTCCTATTTAGTGGGGTTGGGGACCTTTTAATTATTATAGCGTCTATGGTAATTATAATTATAGACCACGTTTGATATATATAATCTTACCATACCATTTATGAGGGGGCAATAAGATTTACGAATGACACACATTCAATTTAATACAAAAACCTTATAGGTAGAGTGCATTTGTAGTATTTATTTGCTCTTGTATCTTTTTTTATAAATGTGAGATATACTAAATATATCTGGATATTATATTTTTAATGAATAATTTATACTTAGACTTTAAAAATAGATATAATGATAAAAAAAATTAAAGTTGTTTGGAATATTTTAACTCCAACTTTTTATTTTTTAGTTAAAAAGTCTTTCTGTGCATGAAAATCGTTAGTCAACAAACGATCAATGCTCTAAAATAGAGATTTTTTTTCTTAAAATGAAATGGTGAGGAGTAAGATGCTTCAAACAAAATGATGACTAAAGTGGCCAGTAGAAGATCCACAAATATTTTTTTGGATGGACATATATATATATATATATTTGAATTAATCACTAATATATGATTTATTGATCGAGTGATCTAGATAGAGATTTGTAGACGCCTATTATAGGAGTGATCCTCTCAATTTAATATTCTCTCCCTTCACATATATTAACTAAATAAATTTTTTACTTGAGAGAGAATATAAATAATATTTTAAGATGAACACAATTAATAAAATAAATAAATAATTAAAAAATTTAAATTTTAATATTTATTCTCAATTTTATTTGTATCGTTTAAAGTAATTATTTAATAAAATATTATATAACTCCTTGAATCTTGGGGTTTTGGAAAAACAGCGATGTCATGGGTAGATACCAGAAGAAAATGGAAGTTGTAGCAGAGAAGCTCACAGACCTCATCCTGGAATCGTTGGGAATCTCCATGGAAGACCAAAAGTGGGAAATGGATTCTCCACCTTTCAGCGCCGCCGTCCAGCTCAACTCCTACCCTCCATGCCCCAACCCGAACCGAGCCAAGGGTTTAGCCCCACACACCGACAACTCCAAATCTTCAAACAATGAGCCCCTTGGGTTTCGGTTCTCCCCATTACCGGTGCCCTGGTGGTGAACGTCGGCGACATTTTACATATTTTAACCAATGCTCGGTTCCCTAGCGCACTTCACCGAGCTGTTCTGAACCCAGATGGGTGTCACCGGTTATCAGTGGCTTACTTCTATGGGTTACCCTCAGATTGTAGAGTGTCGCCGTCGTTAAAGATCTTGAATTCCGGCGAAAAACCTAGATACCTATCTGTGACCGTGAAAGAATATGTGGGCATTAAGTCTGAGAATTTCGATGAAGCACTTTCGATAATTAGAATTTAGGATAAACTACACGTTTAGAACAACTATTATCATTTTATTCCCTTTTAATCATCCAACTATTTTGTTTCAAAAGCATACTTAAAGTTATTTTTTTTTGTTTCATTTTGATCACTCATCGTTGAAAAATTAATAATGATACTGACGTGTCAGCATAAGGTAATGTCACATCATCATTGCATTTTTTTCAAAAAATATCATGTCAATAGTTATATTAATTTTTTAATCGTGAGTAGTCAAAATAAAATCAAAATGTAAAATTAACATTGGTTTTGAAAAAATAATAGTTGATTTACTAAAACAGAACAAAAGTGATAATTAAAGTACTAACCATGTAGTTTACCCTAGAATTTAATATTAAGCAAGCCTTTATTTTCCTTCTTTCCCTACACACTAATGATGGGAAGTACTGTGATTTTTAAAAAAAAAATATGTTTAGCTTAAAATGGTTTGTTTAGAATGCTTTGTAATTAAATAAAATTATCCTTACTTTTAAGTTTGTTTAGACTAAAATGGATTTTAAAAATATTTTCCACATTTTTTATTGTTTGTTTCATGGAAAATAGTTTGATTAATATAAAATACTTACAAGTCCAATAAAAAATATTGCCGTTTTGTGGAGAGACTCTCTTTTCAAAAAGGTAATCCATATTTTCAAAAATAACTCCTTACAACTATGATTTTTCAATCGAAAATTAACTCAAATAAGTTAAATATTATGAAATATAATAAATTTTTAATTTGAATTTGTAACGCTATAAATGTCAGGATCAAAGGGGATTATCTCAAGAAAGACGGACTAATATACGGTTAATATACGGCATTACCGAATATATTAAAAGATATTTGACAAATTCGGTTTAGTGCTACCGAAAATATCGAGTAATAATAATGTAATAGGTGAAAATCATGAAGAAATATTAAAAAATTTGGCAACCGACAAACTTAGCTTGTCGGTTTGTATCGATACTTTATAAAAATATATTGATCCATAACAATATAACAAGTAAAAAAATGACAAAACCAGTTTATAAATGACAAAACAGGTTAAACGCTATCGGATATATTGAAAGTGTTGATACTTTATTAAAATATATTGATCCATAACAATATAACAAGTAAAAAAAATAAAAAAATCGGTCTATAAATGACAAAACAGGTAAAACGCTATCGGATATATTGAAAGTGTCGATACTTTATAAAAATGTATCGATCCATAACAATATAACAGGTAAAAAAATGACAAAACCGATCTATAAATGACAAAACAGGTAAAGCGCTACCGGATATATTGAAAGTATCGATACTTTATAAAAATGTATCGATCCATAACAATACAACAGGTAAAAAAAATGACAAAACCGGTCTATAAATGACAAAACAGGTAAAGCGCTACCGGATATATTGAAAGTATCGATACTTTATAAAAATGTATCGATCCATAACAATATAACAGGTAAAAAAATAACAAAACCGATTTATAAATGACAAAACAGGTAAAGCGATACCGAATATATTGATAGTGTCGATACTTTATTATAAGTATCGACACTTTTGGAATTTAAAAGAGAAGAAATTATAGCGCTAATAAAGTGTCGATACTTTATAAAAATATATCGATCTATAACAATATAACAGGTAAAAATATGACAAAACTGGTCTCGAAATGACAAAACCGGTAAAGAGCTACCGGATATGTTGAAAGTGTCGATATTTTATTATAAGTATCAACACTTTTGGAATTTAAAAGAAAAGAAGTTATAGCGCTAATAAAGTGTCGATACTTTATAAAAATGTATCGATCCATAACAATATAACAGGTAAAAATATGACAAAATCGGTTTCGAAATGACAAAACCGGTAGTAAAAAAGTGTGATTGTGTGGTCATTTTTTTTTTCAGAATTTTGATTTTTAATACAAAAAATTAGATATTTTAAACAAAACCCAGTAAGAAAAGAACAAAAACTTTGCAGTAACAAAAGAATAAAATTATGAAACCCACCATGTTATCAGTTTCTCAAAGAACAAAAACCTAAAAACAGACATATCTCAACGCAAACTTATGATATACTCTTATTATCTCCATACGATAAAGTTTGGTCATTTTAGTTTTATTTTTTTGGTTAGAATTTTGTGTCATTGAAACTGTTGATTGAAGATGTTAGGATTTTCGGAAGCTCGAAACGACAATCGGAACGATTTGCAAAGAGGGGTCAGAACGGTTTTATGTTCAGGGAGTAAGGAGATTGAAAGATAGAAAATTGCACAACGATTTAGAGTGGTTCAACTTTCTCAACCAAAGTCCACATCCACTACCTTAGCTCCTCACCAAGGATTTTCCAACAAATTCACTAATTTGTTCTTTCTTTTGAGGACAAATAGATAACCTTACAACTCACTAGTTTTTCCGGGCTAAACTAGAACCTTTCCCTAGCTTTTACACGGGATAAGCTAGAACCTTTCCCCTTTACAATAGGATAAAAGATGTAAACAAGAAAACCTCTCTAAGGTAGGTGTTTACAAGATTGAGCTCACAAGAACAAAGTATTTACAAGAGAGATAAAATAAGAATGAAAAACTCTTCTCTTGTGTTTGATTGTTTGGATAGTTGTTCTCTTTCTTCTTCAAGTGTCCTTAGCTTGTATTTATAGCTTGGAATGTGTTTGAAATCATATCTAGCCGTTGGGGATGTTTTGGAGCCGTTTGGGAATGATTTTTCTGCAAAAATAGGCTGCCCAGAATGGAGGGAATCGGTACCCCTTCATAGGGAATCGATACCCCTTCATAATATTCAAATATTATGACCGTTGGGCTGATGAACAGTGAGGGAATCGATACCCTCAAGGGGGGAATCAGTTCCCTCCGAGTAATCTGTTATTTCTCGGAGCCAAACCATGCAGGAAGAATCTGTACCCGGGGAATCGATACCCCTGGGGGGAATCTGTTCCCGGGGAATCGATACCACCTGGGGGGAATCTGTTCCCCCTGGGGGGAATCTGTACCCCCTGGACAATCTGATTTTTCTTGAAACCCTTTAAAAAGAAAATATTTTTGGCTCGATTAAGGCTCGAAATACTTTGTAAAATTGTTTTAAAATAGTTTAAGTATAAAATACAATTTTACACTTTAGTAAGGATTAAAATGAACTTTGAAAGACTTGGAGTAATATTTTGATATTCAAATAATTACATCGAATATACTTAGAAAATCTTTTGTAAAATCTTAAAATTCATTTAACTTAATTTGTTATATCGAAACATCAAAATGTTTTCAACAATCTCCCCCTTTTTGATATAACAAAACATTTGAGTAATTTTAAGATTTTGAAATCAAGTTTGAAATTACTCCCCCTTACTTTAACACTTCACTTTAACACCTTCACACTTCTCCCCCTTTTTGTTAAATCAAAAAGACTCTAATCTTTGAAGTTCAAAATAACTTTGGAGAGTAAGTAGTAAATTTGACATTTTAAAAATCATTTGAAAAAAAATCAAATCTCCCCCTCAATAAATGCATTCCAAATAAATTTTTTCTTTTAGGATCTTGACACTTAAACAAAATATTGAATTTCTAAAAAGAATAACAAACATGTTTGTAGCACATGAAATTCAATATATATAAGTCTAAAATACTTTATGCAATACCAATTGTTGAAATTTGATATTAATACCAATTGCTAAAATTAAGTGCATTTGCATAAAGTTTTCCAAAAATGTTATGCAATTTTAAAAATTTGATATCATTTGCTAGAGAGATATCATTTTCATTTAGACCACATGCATAAACATTCAAATTTAGGCCAAAAATTAAAATTTATAAAATCAAAGTATTTTGAAATTTGATATCAATTGTTAGAGAGATATCATTAGCATTTAAAACCAATTTTGACCAAAATTCATTATGATGAACTAAAAATTCTCAAAAATAAATGTTCATCATAATCATCTTTTCAACATACATGAGATTAAAACAATGATGCATAATCATTTAAAACCAAAACTCATGCATGCTTAAAATCAAATGAGCAACCAAATAACCTAAATTAAAAGCATTAAGCTTACAGGTTACCCATTCCTTTTTCATGTGTGGATAGAGCATCTTGAATATCATCACTCTCATCACCATTGCTCCCACACACCTACAAAAGACATTTAAGTAGATTTTGGTATCCAAATTGCTTTGGATCCTTGGACGTTAGTTTCAATGCCCCTTGTTCCTTTCGGAACCCATACTTGCCTAATTTTAAAACGTTTTCCTTTCTTCAAAGGACAAGTATGTTCCAAATGACCATGATAATGACAATGTGAGCATATTGTCATTATTGAACTAAATGAATTATTTAAAATGATTTCTTTTTCTTTTGTTAAGCATTCAAGCTTAACTTTTAAATCAAAATTTTGTTTTTCAAAACTATCAATTTTTATTTTTGAAAGCTCTAAATCCTTTTTCAAAATTTCATTTTGGCTTTCAAAATCTATTTTTGTTTTCAAAAGAAAATCGTTTTCAATTTTAAATTTTGAAATCATTTTCTTATAGTTGGAGTTCATGGTCTCAAACTCTGAATATAACCTATTAAAAGCATCTTGTAACTCATCAAATGTATATGAATTAAATTCATTTGAGTTAGAAGATACCTCGGGCTCTTCATAAGCCATTAGAGACACCACCTTTGTTGGTTCTTCTTTCTTGTTTCCATGGATTTCCTCGAGCTTATTCCAAAGCTCCTTGGCACTTGAACATGAAGAAACCCCTTCATAGATTTCAGGACCAAATGCACAAAACAACATGTGCATGGCCTTGGCATTAAGTTGAGTTTTCTTCCGTTCTTTGTCACTCCGCTTCTTCTCCTTATTCTTTGGAGAAGAGTAGGCATTCTTGATTATCTCCCATGCATCAAGATCATTGGATTGGATGAATACCTTAATTAATTTCTTCCAATGATGATAGTTGTCTCCATTGAAGTATGGAGGCTTGTCCGTTGGTAGGGAGTCTTCCATGTGGAACGAGCCGGAGGTGGAAGCCATCTTCTCGGTTGTGTCAGGAATTGGTAGAGCTTCTTCTAGGATCGTCTCAAGGTGGTTAAACCTTCTTAACGAGTTAGGTTCTGATGCCAATTGTTAGGATTTTCAGAAGCTCGAAACGACAACCGGAACGATTTGCAAAGAGGGGTCAGAACGGTTTTGTGTTTAGGGAGTAAGGAGATTGAAAGATAGAAAATTACACAGCGATTTAGAGTGGTTCAACTTTCTCAACCAAAGTCTACATCCACTACCTTAGCTCCTCACCAAGGATTTTCCAACAAATTCACTAATTTGTTCTTTCTTTTGAGGACAAAGAGATAACCTTACAACTCCCTAGTTTTTCTGGGCTAAACTAGAACCTTTCCCTAGCTTTTACACGGGATAAGCTAGAACCTTTCCCCTTTACAATAGGATAAAATATGTAAACAAGAAAACCTCTCTTAGGTAGGTGTTTACAAGATTGAGCTCACAAGAACAAAATATTTACAAGAGAAAGATAAAATAAGAATGAAAAACTCTTCTCTTGTGTTTGATTGCTTGGATAGTTGTTCTCTTTCTTCTTCAAGTGTCCTTAGCTTGTATTTATAGCTTGGAATGTGTTTGAGATCATATCTAGCCGTTGGGGATGTTTTGGAGCCGTTTGGGAATGATTTTTCTGCAAAAATAGGCTGCCCAGAATGGGGAGAATCGGTACCCCTTTATAGGGAATCGATACCCCTTCATAATATTCAAATATTATGACCGTTGGGCTGATGAACAGTGAGGGAATCGGTACCCTCAAGGGGAGAATCGGTTCCCTCCGAGTAATCTGTTATTTCTAGGAGCCAAACCATGCAGGGGGAATCTGTACCCGGGGAATCGATACCCCTGGGGAGAATCTATTCTCGGGGAATCAATACCCCCTGGGGGAATCTGTTCCCCCTGGGGGGAATCTGTACCTCCTGGACAATCTGATTTTTCTTGAAACCCTTTAAAAAGAAAATATTTTTGGCTCGATTAAGGCTCGAAATACTTTGTAAAATTGTTTTAAAATAGTTTAAGTATAAAACACAATTTTACACTTTAGTAAGGATTAAAATGAACTTTGAAAGACTTGGAGTAATATTTTGATATTCAAATAATTACATCGAATATACTTAGAAAATCTTTTGTAAAATCTTAAAATTCATTTAACTTAATTTGTTATATCGAAACATCAAAATGTTTTCAACAGAAGAACTCAAACTGGTGCACGCATAAGTGTTGATTCAAAAAACATCGAAATCGATAATTATTATGTAACAAGTAACTTTACAATGTAACCGGTAAAAATATACTGGTTAATTAGCAAATATGTTTACATTATGTATCGACACTCTTTAAATATGTGTCGATACTTTTTTCCCAAAATGAAAGCACAACGAGATGTACGCATAAAGTGTCGATACATTTAAAATTGTATAAATCCCAAAAACATCAAAACCGATAATTATAATGTAATAGGTAAATTTGCAATGTTACTGGTTTAAATATACATGTTTAGTTAGAAAATATGTCAATATAAGCGCTACCTATTACATTATATAAACACTACCTAATATATTATTGTACTTGATAATATTTCTAGTTAAATGATATAACATAACCAATCTAAATTTTAACCGGTCACTTGTTTAACAAGTCACGCCGTTTTTAGCCATTTTTAGACGCCGCACAGCAGAAGTTCCCGGATCAAAGTTTGTACTTTGACTGAGAATTTGAACCGACCATTTTCAAAATGCCCACACCTAGTAATAATGTGCCACCAAATTGTTTAAAAGGGTTGGAATCATGAAATGGACTCACTTGGTATTAGAAGATTAGGTTTGGGTTAATTTGGAAAGGAATCGTGACTAAATCAAATTTAAAAAGGAGATTTTTTATTTAGTTATAAAGGTTGGAGGACCAAAAGTACAATTAACCTGTTTGAGTAAAAATGGGTTGTATAAGTGGTCTTAAGGAAGATGTTGGCATGGGATAAACGGAGAGGGGATGCAATATTTTTTGAAAAATGAATACTTGTATTACTATACATGAATAACATCACTAAGGTGATATTTATTTTTGCAGAGGTAAAAGGTATGCAGTTTGCGGACCACATCTGCAGGCATCTACATCAGAAGAAGTGAACCAAAAGTCTGCAGTCTGCAAGAAGAAGACTGTTTGTTTTTTAACGTCTGCAGACTGCTAAAATAAACTGAAATATAAATAAACTGACTTTTTAAACTTAAAAGAGTTTTGTAATACTGAAATTTAAATAATTTTAGTTTTACAATACTGAAATTTAAATAATTCATACAACTAAAATAATAATTTTTTTAGAAAAATAAACACCACCTTATTAATTTAATTATAAGTCTCACATAATTACATGTATTATTAGTTTTATAAGTTTTATAGAATAAAATTTATAAATGATCATTAAATTATATGATTTTTTAAACATTAAATTATCTAAAGTTATACAATAATATTAAATTTTGAATTTTATTATCATATGGCACAACAACATTAATTATCATTAAACTATTATTAATCAATGAATCATACACCTCTTTTTTTTTAACATTAATTATCATTAAACTATTATTAAATATGCAATTATGTAATACTTTTAATTTTTTAAATATATATATTCATAATTTATTTTTATAATTATATGATATTTTTAGAAAATATTTTTTAATTTATCAAATTATTTTATGATTATCTTTTATTTAATTGTGATTATATTTTAAAATTTTAAAAACATAATTTATAATTTTTAATATTTTAAAATCTTAATTATCAAACAATGAAATCATTTTTTATTAAGTAATGTGGTTTAAATACTTACATTTCGTATAAAAAGTTTAAATATAATTTAAAAATAACAAATCCAAAAAATATTATATTTAAACTTAAATCAAAATAATTAAAATAAATATAAAATTTTAATAATATATAAAATAATTTATATGATATAAAATTAAATATCTATAATATAATATTAAAAAATTAATATTTAATTTATTTAAAAAATTAATATTAAAATTAATATCTATAATATAATATTAAAAAATAATATTTAATTTATTTAAAAAATTAATATTAAAATTATTTAAAAAATTAATATTAAAATTAAAATCAAATATAATATAAAATTAAATATAAAACCTCTTTGAAGAGGTTAGAAGACGTCCGTAGACATAAGGTCACATCTGCGCTGCGCAGACCACACGCAGACGTTAGAAGAGCTTCTGTCTTCTAAAAAACAAACGGTATGCGAAGCCCAATGTCTGCGCGTGGTCTGCGCGGCGCAGTCATAAGAGTTTTGAAGACTTTAAACAGTGAAAACAAACACCACCTAAGTACGTCATTGTTGATCCAGTCTAGATGATCATGTTCAAATCATATATCATTATTACAAGATAAATCTCATTAGGTAAGACTATGATCATATGGATATCTTGAGTGAATAATGATTTTTGAAATCGATACTTCAAGGATAATATTGACTTTAATGCACCATTTCATCAGTCTAGTCTAAGTGACTTATTTCGACCGTTGAGGAAGAATCGAATTGATGATCGAGTTATGGCGGAGAAATCCGATTGAAGAGCATGTTAGTATGATGGTTAATTATCTATGATGTCGATATGGCATGTATGATATAAATTTAGATGGTGAAATATTACTTTAAAATGTTGAATATTGAATAAGTTAATGATAGAGTTAAAAAATGAGTTAAGTATATCTATAAATATATATTTTTAAATTAAATTGTGGATTCATTTAAATGTCAATAGCGTTAAGAATTACGTCGTTCTTTATACATTTCGATTCTTCAAGAAAAAATAAAAAAGGATTGTTTCTCGACAAGGCCCAATGAACAAGAGTGTATGCAACCTGACTAGATTAACGTAATGAATTTTGATGTTCTGTGCCCTGGCAAGAAGCGGACGTGTCTCGTTGAGCAAGAATTCAACAACTGAAATGTCTTCATGATGGTTAGTCAAACGGTTCACAATGAAGATTGCATCCCTTCAATAATCGCTTGATCCCAACCGTTTTCTATTGACATGCGGATGCCTTCCGTAAAAGCCACGGTCTCAGTCGATTTTGCAGCAGGTGATGTATCCAACTTTTTTCCCACCCCACCAACAACCATGCCATGGTGGTCGCAGGCCACAATGCCAACATTCGCTTCACTGGTGTTATTAAAGAAGGCACCGTCAACATTAATTCTGATCCAGTTGAGTTCTGGTTTCTCCACTTTTTAGTCCGAAGACAATCCACATTGGCGGGGGCTATAGACTTGTTTCCCACTGCCTCTTTATAGTCGATTCCAACCACCCAAGCCGCGTTAACAACCTCATAAGCCCCCTGAAAATCATTTTCCTGAATCCATTTATTACGGCGATTCCAAGTGTTCTAAAGGAACCCCACAAATCGCGAGAGACCGTCTCTATCCATCTTGGGGGTAAAATCTTCTAACCATTCCTTGCAACTCGAGGTCCTAGAGTCGATGGCTTCTTTGGGCAAACCTGAGAACACCAAAATCTCTTTTGCAAGCCGGCAGTCCCTCAGCGATTGAGTCACTGTTTCCTCCTCTTGCTGTCACATCGGGCACAAACTATTGCCCTGCAGTTGCTAACTTGATCCCCGTGGGCAGCGCTTCGTGGCAGGCCCTCCATCCAAATATTTTGATCTTCGGGAAAGTGAGGTCTGTTCTAGCGAACATTAGAAGCCAGTTCTATCCGAATTTAGTGGAGTAACAACCCGTGTTATGATGCTCCCAAATGAGATGGTCTCTTTCAATTGGAGAGATCTCAGTACCAAGGATAGCTTGCACATCTTGAGCTTGGAAAATTCTTTTAACCTTGTCTGTATCCCATATCGGAACTCCTTGGATCATGAAATCCTTGCATTTAAGGGGCTGGTCTTCGTTATCGAAGTAGGTGCAGGAAAGCTGAATCGGTTTTGATCCTCACCGACGGTCAAAATGAACACGTGTCCAGTAGGAAGTTTGATCAGCTTTAGATGTTTATGAGGGCTTTAGTCCATTGTAAAATCACAATAGTCCATGTTTTTTGCATTTTCGGTTCACTTTGGACATTGGGTGGAAAATTCTTATTTGAGGTGTTATCTTGGAGAGCAGAACATTTTCTATGTAGAATTATGTGTTTTTTAGGCAAGTAAAGTTCACTTAATAGTTTTGGTGTTCCAGGTTGCAGGGTATAGGGTATGAATACCACTCTCAAAGGTATCTATATTGATTTATTGAAGATTGTTTCTTAGTATTTAAAAATTTATTTGGGTATCGATTCCTCAAGGTTAACATTGATACCTAGATATTTATTAATATTTTTCAAAACTTTCAACTTCAAATTGATATCGTTGTCGTAAGACTAATATCGATACTCGATATTTAAAGTTATTTTCTTAGAACCTTGAACCTTGATTTAGTAATGATAACACAAGATGATGTTAGATATTTATGTTAGAATCAAAATATAATTAAACATGAAATCAAATCATGATTTAATTATGTCAAATCATCAACAACAAAAAATTAGATTTACACAAGCATACCCGAATCTATTGTTGGAGATTACCTAGAATATTGAGATCTTACAAGAATATATATTTCTCTTAAGACGATGATAAAAGAAAATAGGAGATGATATATCTTTTGGGGACCATAACCTCTTTATATAACTTATTTAAAAATAAAATATTATATGTGTTTATAACTCTAACTCTCATCAAATTACAAATACAACTTTAAAAATCAAACTGTTCAATTTCCATGAGGAGTAGATTGAAATTTGTTCATCCATAAGGATAAGGGGACCCCTTTGATACAGAGATGGACTAGAGAGAGCGGGTGGGAGTAGTCGCCCCTCTCTCTCAAAATATCTTAAATTCTTATATATTTTCTTTTGAAAATATATTTTTTTTCTTCTCTAAAATTTTATAAGTTATTTCGTACTTAAAATCTTATAAGATCGCCACTCCTAACTTAAAATTCTATGTCTGTCATGCTTCTAACACTTTTATTTTTGCGTCACCATCATAATCTCACCAAGATCCAATGGAAGACCACAACTGCACCAAATCCAATTATTAAAAAAAAAAATTGTCGTTTGTATCTGCGTGAACCATAGCATTCTTTTTCTTTAAATGAAAATAGAAATAAAAAATAGAATTTGTTGATGTTGAGAATGCATGTTGTTGGCAATTTGGCATGCATGCACAATCATAATCAGCCTTTGATCGGTACATTTGCATGCCATGTCTTGCCAAAATATACTTGCATAGATACGACCCTTTAAGCATCGAACACCGAGTACTTCCCCTCAGCCCACCCTAACACAGCAGCGCGTGCAATCAACGCCCCACCCCTAAAACCCACTAGATTTTTAAAGAAAACCCACCCACGTGGAAACCCGAAGATAAGAAAAAAAAACATGCAATAAACTGATATATTGGAAAATGAATGGGTAAAGTAACATTCAATCTTTGTTTAGTATGAACAATACTATAGCACCAGTACATTTCGATTTTTCATTTTGTAATTGTTATATTTTTATTCATCATCTACTGGTTTTTAACGCACAACTTTTTTTCAAATTTAAAAAAAAATATAAATTTAAACGCTCACTTGCATTATAATACAGAAACCTGCACAAGATTTTCAACCTCCAAACAGTAGATGTAAAATTGTGTCTGCCACCTTTCTGTAAATATGTCAGTGAGAAAAAGGGTGATGTAAGTTTCTGATCATCGTAACGCGAGCATTATTCTCCATTTTCTAATCCACACCTTTTATTTTTCACCTCTTCAAATTTTGTATGTTTACGTCATATAGAACACGCATAAATATTAAGTTTCGCAGATCATTTGTTTTAGAAAACAGAAACTCTTCTGCACGAGCTCTTCTTAGTGCATACATAATTTTATGTCTTTAAAGGTCTTCAAATCTATTCAAGAACAATTATAAAATATGGTTATTTATTAAAATAATTTTAAATAATTTAATAAGGTTATTTATTTTAAAATAAATTATTATAAAATATAGATTGATTTATTTTAAAATAATTTATTTTAAATAATTTATTAGTATGTATTAATTTATTTTAAAATATGGATTGATTTATTTTAAATAATTTATTAGTATGGATTGATTTATTTTAAAATATGGATTGATTTATTATTGTAGTTGTATGGATTGATTTATTTTAAATAATTTATTAGTATGAATTGATTTATTTTAAAATATGGATTGATTTATTATTGTAGTTGTATGGATTGATTTATTTTAAATAATTTATTAGTATGGATTGATTTATTTTAAAATATGGATTAATTTATTTTAAATAATTTATTAGTATGAATTGATTTATAATTGTAGTTGTATGGATTGATTTATTTTAAATAATTTATTAGTATAGATTGATTTATTTTAAAATATGAATTGATTTATTTTAAATAATTTATTATTGTAGTTGTATGGATTATTTAAATTTCAGTATTGTAAAACTAAAATTATTTAAATCTCAGTATTGTAAAACTTTTTTAAGTTTAAAAAATCAGTTTATTTATATTTCAGTTTATTTTAGCAGTCTGCAGACATTAAAAAACAAACAGTCTTCTTCTTGCAGACTGCAGAACTTTTGATCCACCTCTTTTACTGCAGATACCTGCAGATGTGGTCCGCAGACTGCAGACCTTTTACCTCTGCAAAAACAAACACTACCTAAATCTCCACCACAAGAGAAGCTTTTGAAGGGTCTTTCTCCATATATCATAATTTCAAGTTGTCATAGTGACGAGTGATTTATATTGCATATATTATTGTTATTTACTTTTTATTTTTTGATTGTATATTATTGATTTATCTTTATTTTGAGTTTATTTTAGATAAAAGTTTTATTAGATTAATTATTCCAAAAAGTATCAAATTTCGATGGTCAAATCAATATCTTGAATATTTAATTAGAATTTACTTGGCATAATGTTATTTATAAGATGAAGCAGAATTTAACCACAAGTACATGATTTAAATATTTATTTTTTTATCTTTTGTTATAAAGTTTTTAGATTTAGGATTTTTAGTTTGATTATTTTATTATTATTTTATTTAGTACTTAGTTATTTTATTAGAACTACTGGTAGGATTTTTAGTTTAATTATGAATTAGCTATTTTATTTACTTAGAATTTTTGGATTATAAATATCCTTAGGTTCAACCTTTGAACTCAGATTGAAATTTATATTTCCTTTTCTATTTATTGAAGTTATACTTTTCTTTCGTTATTTTCTTTTCACAATGCTAAGCATGATCCAATCTATGCTTAGCTAAATCTCTTTTAGCCGATAGCTGATCGACGACTCAATCCGTTTCGTGAGAATTGAAAAGCACTTCATACCTTCAGTTATCTTTCTTGATTTTCAACAAACAATGTTATATAATCGACTTAATCTTTAAATTCTTTAGACTTTTGATTCAAAGATTGTATTTTGGCTTGAATGTTGTTTTGATTTACCTTTGGGAAGGAGAATCGACTTGTAGCAAATTCAAATCCCTATGAACAAACTTAGCGGCGGTCCGCTAAGGGAAATCAAGATTGAGTTCGATTCTCATTGATACGCATAATCCGAGCACAAACTTTTCCAGCATTAAAGAAGATATTGGCATTAACATCGATAGTCGAAGTTAAATCCAAACAAGGATTAATTTTTAAGAATTGATTTTGGGGATTAATTCACATGAGAGAAGAGCAAGTTACAAGGGTTGGGCCTTATAGATTGTAACCGACAAGATTTTGAAGTAAAATCTATTTCAATGATCTAGATGAGCCGAGTCAAAGTGAAGCTAGATGCAATCTAATATTATTATCTCTTTTAATTATTTATTTTTATTTAATTTTAGTTTATTCAATTAAATTCGATAAATCCATTTTTTATTCTATTTTGCAGATTTTCTAGTTAGAGATCAAATTAGATTTAATTGGAAATTCATCAGTTCTTATGGATCAACCTTATTTCTCTATATTATTCTATTTATTTTATTTTATTTATTTAACTTGAGAATTAAGTTTATTTATTTGACAATTACAACATTTGTAACATACTTTATGATGAGTCAATATCTCTTATTATAACTATTGACATGATTCCTAACATGTTTATGTAATCTATCAGTATCAAATCTATGATCAAACGATCATATACATTCAACTGATTAGCCTATGAGTAGTATCATGATCCTGGATATGACACTACAAAAACCCTCAGCCAAGACTAAGAGGAGAGCTCCATGATATGGATCTTCATTTCCATCCTCTTCCAGTTTTTTTTCTTCTTAAAATCTTCAAAATTAGATGAGTAGAATTGTATGCAGCACCACTATGAATCGCCGATTATGGCTCTTTGTCTAAATCAAACACGATGAATCATCTATAACTGTCACAACCTAATTGTTATCATTAACAATTGGAGCATTGAGCGTGAAGCACATCCCTACAAAAAAGAATCAGTTGAGTTAACCATTAAAATAAGATAACTAGTCATACCTTCCATCTTCTACTCAATAATCCCCTATAATTCCACAACTCTTCATCTATTTAAAAGATTTCTACTGCTGCTCTGAAGCTCGTGACATGTGAGGTATCTGAAATTGTGTTTTTAGAATAATTTTGGTCAGATTCAAAGTAGATTTTTGATGAGAAAAATGAATTCATCAAGGTGAATTTATTGATCAAAGGCTTAATTCGATACCATGCAAATCAATAGGATGAACTACCTATAGACCAACAATCAACAAAAACAAAAGAAAGGATTTTCGTTTTTTCATTCTAGCATCAACAATGAGCAAAGGGATAGAAAGAGAAAGAGCTTTCAATCCGTTTATGAAAGCTTCTTACAATACACAGTCAGTGGAAGATATATACAGGGGAGGCATCAAATCGCTCCATCATTGTCTTAATTATCTGCGTGAAAATGAAGAGAGAAAAAAACTCCATAGATATGTATATATCTACACATGCTATAAGTGGAGTACATTTATACTTTTAACAAACCATAAATTGTTTAGAAACAAACAAAGTCATGCTATGTACTGCGCACTTGGAGTTTGAACTGTCAATACTCTACTTTCTGCCACTGCTCAGATAGCATACATGGTTCTAGAGTTTTCATCTCGATTTGGCTATTTATACATATCCATGCATGCTCAAAGTAAAGTAATCTCTTGTACATGAAGATCAGGTGACCATCTTTTGGAAATGATACCCTTAAATGTTGTCACATATTGTAAAGGTCTTGATAAACACTTTTTTTTTCTTCGTAAAATACCATTGCTGCTGTAACATGTTGAAATAAAGCTTCCCTAGAGAATCACACATGGTGAAGTTGATGCGACTGCACATAGTGTAAGGTATGGCTCATAAATATACCGGTAAAGAGGACAGGGGATGGAGCTGAGTGAGCGAAGTGAACATCAACTATCCTTACAAAGAAAGTCTCGTAGAGGGGGTTACGATTATGTGGGTTGGGGGCTGCGCCCCCGCGGTACGGTACAGGGTTAATTTTGGAATTATGTACCAGAGTTTTCTATTATAAATAGAGATGTAACCTAAACCTATTATCATTGAATAAAATTTTCTAGCGCCGCCTAGGCACCGAGGACGTAAGCACATTGCCGAACCTCATTAAAATTCTTGTGTTCTTTCGTTTACTTTGCCCGATTTATCAACAATTGGTATCAGATGTCAGGAGCAAAATTCGAAGTTGCGAAATTCGATGGTCTGGGTAACTTCGGATTATGGCAAACGAGGGTGAAGGATCTATTGGCGCAGCGGGGGATCCTGAAGGCTTTGCGACCTACAAAGCCGGCGTCGATGGAGGAGGAAGATTGGGAATAATTGCAACAACGAGCGGCAGGAACCATACGATTATGCTTGGCGGATGAGGTTATGTATCACGTCATGCATCTATAGTCTCCAGACGAAATTTGGAGGAAGTTGGAAAGTCAGTTTATGTCCAAATCCTTAACGACAAAACTGTATCTAAAACAGCGGCTGTATGGGCTGAAGATGCAGAACGATCATGATTTGGCGTAACACGTGAATGTATTCAATCAAATCGTTTCTGATTTGGCTCGGCTTGATGTAAAAATTGAGGATGAAGACAGAGCGATGATTTTGTTGTGTTCGTTGCCTCCCTCTTACGAACATATGGTGACTACTCTTACATATGGGAAAGATACTATCAACGTTGAGGAGATTACTGCAGCCTTGTTGGTTTACAACCAGCGGAAGCAAAATGCAGGGGAAAACTCTCAAGCCGATAGCTTATATGTCAAGGGTAATCGAGACCGTGGATGAAAGCCAGAGAAGGCAGGGTCTGGCAAGCGAAATTCCAGATCCAAATCTAGGGATAAGAAGACAATTCACTGTTACAAGTGCAAGGAGGCGGGACATATGAAGCGAGACTGTCCGAAGTTGAAAAAACAGACTGATGAGAAGCGTGATGTTTCATCCAAGTCTGTGAACGTGGTCGAGGATGACAATTCTGATTGCAGTGAGGGTGATATGCTTTCTATTTCAACGACTCAATTGACGGATGCGTGGATTCTTGATTCTGGATGTTCTTATCACATCACGCCAAATAGGGAATGGTTTTCGACATACATGTCGGTTAATTCTGGTTCTGTTTATTTGGGTGATGATCGATGTTGCAATATTTTTGGTATTGGTGATGTCAGAATTAAGATGTATGATAGCTCTGTTCGGACGTTGAGTGGTGTTCGACATATCCCAGATTTGAAGAAGAATTTGATTTCTTTAGATACTTTGCACAAGAATGGTTTTATCCCTAAGGCTGATGAGGATAGGGAAACCATTCAGATTGTTAAAGGTGCTTTGACTGTGATGAAAGGAAAGATGACTGCAGGAAATATTTATAGATTGTTAGGGAGTACCGTTGCAGGTGGAGTTCATTCTGTTAAATCCTGTGATGATACTACAAAATTGTGGCATATGCGTCTTGCTCATCTTAGTGAACGTGGTATGACAGAATTACACAAAAGAAATCTGTTGCATGGTGTCAAAAGATGTAAGCTCAATTTTTGTAAGTATTATGTTCTTGGTAAACAGACTAAAGTCCGTTTCAAGACTGCGAAGCACACAACTCAAGGGATTCTTGATTATGTGCATTCTGATGTATGGGGGTCTTCCACGACATCGTCTTTGGGTGGATCTAGGTATTATGTTACTTTTATTGATGACTTTTCACGGAAAGTTTGGGTGTATTTTTTGAAACAAAAATATGAAGTTTTTGAGAAGTTCAAGCTGTGGAAAGGTGAGGTAGAAAACCAAACAGGACGAAAAATCAAGTGTTTACGGGCTGACAATGGTACGGAGTACACAGATTCACAGTTCTTACACTTCTGTAAGGAGCACGGGATTAAGAGACATTTTACAGTGCGCAAGACACCACAATAGAATGGTGTTGCGGAACGGATGAACATGCCATTGAATGAAAGAGCCAGATGTTTGCGGTTGAATGCGGGGCTTCCCAAACACTTCTGGGTCGAGGCTGTTAACATGGCGTGTTATCTTATCAACAGATCACCAAGGGCATCATTGGCTGGGAAAGTTACAGAAGAGGTATGGACTGGTCATGATGTTAGTTTTGATAACTTACGAATTTTTGGTTGTCCTGCTTATGTGCATGTACCTGCTTATGAGAGATCCAAACTTGATGCAAAATCGAAGGAGTGCATTTTTCTGGTTTACAAGAAAGGTGTCAAAGGATTCAAGTTCTGGGATCCAGTTGCGAAGAAAATTGTTATAAGTAGAGATGTTGTTTTTGATGAACAATCCATGTTGCAACAGAAGAAAGACACAACAGTGGTGGATTTCGAGCAGTTTCCAGTTGAGAAACCAGAAACGTCTCAACCGACTTCTGGTGGTTCCACTACGGATGATTTGCAGGGTTATAGTCTCGCCAGAGACAGGGTGAGACGGACGAATATAAAGCCTCCGAGTATATTGGGTTTTGAAGACTTGGTCTCTTTTGTACTTATTGTTAGCAGTGATGATCCGGTTACTTTTCATGATGTTGTTACTAGTCAGGAAAACGACAAGTGGATGGCAGCCATGGTTGAGGAGATGGAGTCTTTGAATCACAATCGTATATGGGAGTTGGTTCCCCTTCCTGAGGGTAAAAAACCGATTGGTTGTAAATGGGTGTATAAGAAGAAACCAACAGTAACAGAAAAAGAGGGGGAGAAGTTCAAGGCTCGTTTGGTAGCAAAGGGTTTTTCACAGCATAAAGGAGTTGATTATGATGAAATCTTTTCTCCTGTGGTCAGGAACACTTCAATCCAAGCAGTACTTGAATTGGTGGCCAGTTGGGATTTGCATTTAGAGCAGATGGATGTTAAAATTGCTTTTTTGCATGGTGATTTAGAAGAGCAGATCTACATGCGGCAACCTGAAGGTTTCACTCAACCTGGAAACGAACATTTAGTTTGCAGATTGAAGAAATCTTTGTATGGGTTGAAACATTCTCCGAGACAGTGGTATAAACGGTTAGACTCCTATATGATCAAGATTGGCTACAACCGATGTGAGTATGATTGTTGTGTCTATGTTAAGAGCCTTAATGATAGTTCTTTTATTTTTCTATTACTGTATGTTGATGATATGTTGATTGCTGCGAAGAACATGGATAATGTTATCGGTTTGAAAACTTTATTGAGTCAGGAATTTGATATGAAAGATTTAGGTGCTGCAAAGAAAATTATTGGAATGGAAATTTATAGGGACAGAGACTCAAGGAAACTGTGGCTATCTCAACGAGGTTATGTTAAAAAAATGCTAGAAAGGTTTGCGATGAGCAGCGCAAAACTAGTTAGCACTCTATTAACGAACCACTTTAAGCTCTCATCAGAACAGTGCCCTAAGACATATAAGGAAGCTGAAGATATGGCAAAGGTTCCGTATTCTAATGCTGTTGGCTGCTTGATATATGCAATGGTATGTACTCGTCCTGATTTAGCTCATGTTGTTAGTCAAGTTTGTAAGTACATGTCTAAACCTGGTAAGCAACATTGGGAAGCAGTCAAGTGGATCTTTCAGTACTTAAAGGGTACTGTGGAACATGGAATTATTTTTGGTAGTCAACGAGATAATCCTTTGGTTGTAGGATATGTGGATTCAGACTATGCAGGTGACTTGGATAATAGAAGATCTATGACAGGGTATGTTTTTACTCTTGGTGGAGGACCTATTTGTTGGAAGTCTACTGTTCAATCTGTTGTGGCACTATCTACAACTGAAGTTGAGTACATGGCAGTGGCTGAAGCTGCAAAAGAAGCTTTATGGCTCACTGGTTTAGTGAAGGAGTTGGGTGTTCAGCAAGGTGGAGTTCAGCTACTCTGCGACAATCAAAGTGCTATTCACTTAGCAAAGAATCAGGTATATCGTGTTAGAACTAAGCACATTGATATACGTTTTCACAAGATCAGAGAGTTGGTTGCATCTGGAGAGATTTTGTTTCAGAAGGTACACACTGATGAGAATGTCGCTGATATGTTCACCAAGCCAGTTACAACAGACAAGTTCAAGCATTGCTTGGACTTGTTGAATGTTTCAAGTTGTTAAAGAAGTAAAGTAACCCAACCCACATTGAATGTTTCCTAAGGGACAGGATATTCGCCAAGGTGGAGATTTGTAAGGTATGGCTCATAAATGTAACCTAAACCTATTATCATTGAATAAAATTTTCTAGCGCCGCCTAGGCACCGAGGACGTAAGCACATTGCCGAACCTCGTTAAAATTCTTGTGTTCTTTCGTTTACTTTGCTCGATTTATCAACACATAGGGATTGGTCATGCTTTTTGAATCAACTAGTATCAAGGCTCAATTATAGGGAATGGATTAAAAAAAGTAAGGATATAAAGATTATCGAATTAATTAGGAAAATAGAGATAATATTACAGTGTAGGTGAACTTGTCGACATTTGAAATTAATTTTGGTAAAGTTGACAGCAACATAGCCTGCTTTGTTTTAATTTTTTTAGGATCAAATTGAAAATACAAGGATTAAAATGAAATTTTATAAAAAATAACTATTATAAAATAAAATGATGAATTTAAATCCATGGTCAAAATACTTAAAATTCTTTTTGAACATTTGTTTCAAGTTTTGTAGAATTTCGATTATTTTTCAGAAATTTAACTAAGTCCAAAACTATTTTACATTTATTTTTATATCAAAATATTAGAATTTAAATTTCAACAATATTAAAAAATTACCTGATGCAAGCTCGTTCTCACCATTCACAAACATCGTTTCATTAGCAATTAAGGGAGTCATCTTAAACTTTATATTCTTTTACCTCTTTTATATTATTCTGATCATCTTTACATTAATACTATCTTCTAACATATGGTGAACAATTCATGTTTAGATTACTAATTATGTATTTTTATGAATTAAGTAACTAATTTATTTTAATCACATCTTTATATTACTTGCTGCATGATGTTATTTTAGCTCATTATTAAGTATGTTATTGATTCGTATTAGTTTTATATTCATTTAGATATATTTCATTTCATTCATGAATTGACATGTTAATCCTTCATTTCCTAGCTCATTTCAATTCAATTCAGCTCACAAGTCATATATATTAGCTCCTTAATATAATATCATCTTAAACTTACCTCATAATGTCATTGTTTAGCTCAAAAGCACGTATTCACACATGGCAACATGCATTTGCATTCATTCCAGCTCAATCACTTTGATTTACCTTGTTTTCTTTGCACATGTAGTTACATGAAGGAATGACACACATTATGGCAGCTTGGTGGATTGATTCGCACCCTATGACAGCTCACAACTAGCTCACAATGTATATGGCAGCTCGTGGAAAGCAATAGAGAGCTCAATTCAGCTAGAGAAGCTAAGGACTAGCTAAAGTCAACTAGGTGGACTATTTTAAGCTAATTTGCTGAAGGTTACAACATGGGCAGTTGAAGGTACCTGAAAGTGGTACTAAGGAGCCAAAGAGGTCACGGCTAGAATGCTCACTCACAACCAGCCTATTTACTCAGCTAGCTATACATTCAAGCAAGTTTGGAGGAGGACCAACGCACGCCCAAGGTTATTGCACATGACCAATCCTTCATCACATGTCCAAGGCTACACCATAAGCATCCTATGACACCATGTGCAAGTCATATGAGTAGCAACCATGTGCTATGCATGTGGATACTATCTAGGCGCACCAAACATCAAGGGACATCACCATTCGACCAAGGCTTGTGATACTTCATTTAGGTGCCAACTTAAAGAGATGCAATCACCATTCGGCTAAGGGATATGTCCATCCCAACCAACCGAAGCATTACCTTATTATTCATGTATCTATTTAATTTACTTTCAAAGGACACAAGGCTGGCCGAAAATGCTTGTTACCATTCGACCATGCCCTTTCATTTCCTATAAATAGGCTAGGCCATTTCCATTGTACACATTCAATTTTTTATAATTAATTCAAGTGAGATTTCTCTATTTCTCAAGTCTTGGTGACTTTTATCGACTTATCAAGTATTTATATAATTGTGGTGTCCATCCTTTTCCATTATGATACTTGTGGTTCCTAGATTACTATCTAGTGGGTCCAAGTCCTTTTCAACACCCCTTTTAAAAGCATATTAAGGAAGAGTCTATTCTCTTTAGCATTGGTTCTCCTTAGAGTCTTTTAAAAGATATTATCTCAACACCATAAATATTCTTTCATAAACCACCACACCTCCAACGCTTAACCAAATTTTCATTACCATCAAAATAGCCTACCATATTCATTTACATCAACTACCAAACCACTCTGTTTGAGCCATTCACTTATTTGCATGTTGTTTTGCTTCCTTCCTAGATCCATAATCAATTGAGGGTACATCACTCTTACATCAAACAATATTCAGAGTTTTGGTGGAATAAGCAATGTGCAACAACAACACATTCAAAATACAAAAAGAAAATTGAAGTGTATGTGAAGAAAGTTCAAAGTCCAACAAAGAAATTGCAAGCATTCAAGAAGAAAACAAATCAAAAAGAAAAGAAGAAATTGCAAAGAAAAAGAATTTGAAAGCACAACAACAAGTTTTCATCACCAAGCAAGTCAAGTAAGAATTTCTAAATTGATTGTGGTGATAGAAAGGTTGTAAAGTGACTTTGTTTTAAGTAACCCCTTTTCTTCTTTTCTTTCTTATTTCTAAGCCACCTTATTACATTATATTTTGCTTTTCCATACCTACTAACCCATTTGCAGTCGACTCACAAAAAGTATGACTACTTGATATAGTTTTGAGGAAAGTTTACTTAGAACTTGAGAAAAGAATATCGAGAGAAAAAAGGCTTGAGCGTTGGAGACTAGAAGAGGACAAGTAAAAGCCTTGAAGTCCTAGAGTACAAACACAAGTGAATTGAGTGTCATTCAAGTTTCTTTGCAGTGAATTCGCGAGGCTTTGTGAGAGCATTCCTGGTAAGGTCCTCTAACACATTTCCTTTTATTATTTTTCACTAACAATGTCTCGAAGTCCAGGACAATCACCCGGAAGAGAAGCACCAAATTTGCAAACCCAAGCAATTATGCATGAGATGGCTAGATTGTTGAAATTGGAATTGGAACCATTACATGACATAATAGACCAAGTTGAAGCATCCTTAGGCAACAGGAGAACAATACGTCTAAGACTTAAAGAACAATTTGAGGAGGAGGAACAGGTTGAGGTAGATCATAACTCACAAGGATCCAGAAGAGAAGTTCACAGGAATCATTGGGGAATATATCAAAATGATAACTTCAGCAACATCAAAGTGGCAATTCCTCCATTCCAAGGAATAACTGATCCAGAAGCTTATCTTGATTGGGTAATCAAAATTGAACATATTTTTTTAGTGTCATAACTATTCGAAGCAAAAGAAAGTATAACTTGTTGTTATGGAATTTATGGACTACGCTCTCGTTTGGTGGGATCAACTAGTAAGTTCAAGAAGAAGAAATGGTGAATGCCCAATCAACACTTGGGAAGAAATGAAAGTCATCATGAGGAAAAGGTTTGTACCAACTCATTATCATCGTGATCTATATCACAAGCTTCGAAACCTCAAATAAAGAATAAAGAGCGTTGAAGATTATTTCAAGGAGATGTAGTTAGCCATGATTAGAGCCAATATGGATGAAGACAGAGAAGCAACAATGGCAATGTTCTTGTTTGGTTTAAATCCTGAAATTGCTAACCTTGTTGAATTGCAACATTATGTAGAGATTGAAGAGATGATACACATGGCTATAAAGATTGAACAGTAATTAAAAGGAAAACCTTTAATAAGAGTAGCACTCATTCGACCACCAAATGGAAACAAAAGCCCAATAATTTCCGAAAGCCAACCCCGGTTCAAGTAAAAGATAATTTTTAAGGATCAAGAATAAAACAAGTGGGGAGTCCAGTAATGGAAATAAAACAAGTCAACACTTTCGAAAGGTCAAAAGACATCAAATGCTTCAAGAGTTTTGGGAAATGACATGTTTCCATCCAATGTCCCAACCGACACACTATGATACTATTAGACAATGGAGATGTCGTTTCAAATTTAGAAGAACCTGTTCATGACGAGGAACAAGAAGCAATCTTTGAAGAGGAACCAGATGAAAAGGAGGTTACCATTGGTGGAGAGATTATTGTTTCAAAAAGTTGCCTCCAATCACAACCAATTAAGGAAGAGTTATAAAGGAACAATATCTTTCACACTAGGTGTCATGCCAAAGACAAGGTCTGCACTATGATTATTGATGGAGGAAGTTGCACGAATGTAACCATCACTATTATGGTGGACAAGCTAGGTTTATCAACTTTGAAGCATCCAACTCCATATAAACTCCAGTGGGTCAATGAAGGAGCTGAGATGAATGTCACCAAACAGGTCTTAATTCCATTTTTCATTGGCAGATACAAGGACGAGGTAGTTTGTGATGTAGTCCCTATGCACGCTAGTCACATCTTACTTGGGATACCATGTCAATATGATAAAAGAGCCATTCATGATTGCTACAACAACCAATACTCCTTTAAACATGAAGGACACAATGTCACTTTGATTCCTATGACGCCTAAAAAGTTCAACAAGACCAGATTCATATGAAAAGAAATGTGGATGCCTTGCGAAATAATAAGCCACCATTGAAAATTGAAAACAAACAAGCCATGAAGTCAAATTTTTTCATGAAGAAATGCGATGATTCGTTGCAGGAAAATGAAGAGATTTCAATGAAGGATGGTGACGATTAGAGCTTAAAGACATAATTTCTCACAAAGAGTCACAACTTATGTCCTCAAAAGGTATGTCCCATTTTTCAAACATCACGCCTTTTCATTTCTCAAGAAGAGTCAAAAGAAGGATCACTTCCAATAAGGTTATCTTTGGAAGGAAATCTTTCCAAAAAGGTTCATGTTGCTAACTGGTATTCCAAAGAAATGTCTATTGGAAGACTTCATGAAAAGGTAACTATTGGAAATGTTCAATCATCCAAGAGACGCAACTCTTTGTCAAAGAAAAGAATCGGTCAAAAGCATACAAACAAGCAATCATAAAGGAGTATGAGAGGACACAACGTTGGACCATTCAAACATACCAAAGACTTCGATTTGAGAACAAATCACCTTAAAGAAGAGGGGATGATGCAAGCTCGTTCTCACCATTCACAACCATCGTTTCATTAGCAATCATGGGAGTCCTCTTAAACTTTATATTCTTTTATTTCTTTTATATTATTCTGATCATCTTTACATTCATAATCTATTTTTTAACATATGGTGAACAATTTATGTTTAGATTACTAATTATGTATTTTTATGAATTAAGTAACTAGTTTATTTTAATCAAATCTTTATATTACTTGATGCATGATGTTATCTCAGCTCATTATTAAGTATGTTATTGATTCATATTAGTTATATATTCATTTAGATATATTTCATTTCATTCATGAATTGGCAACATGTTAATCCTTTATTTCCTAGCTCATTTCAATTCAATTCAGCTCATAAGTCATATTTATTAGCTCCTTAATATAGTATCATCTTAAACTTAGCTCATAATGTCATTCTTTAGCTCACAAGCATATATTCCCACATGACAACATGCATTTGCATTCATTCCAGCTCAATCACTTTGATTTACCTTGTTTTCTTTGCACATGTAGGTACATGAAGAAATGACACACATTATGGCAGCTTGGTGGATTGATTGTCACTCTATGACAGCTCACAACTAGCTCTCAATATATATGGCAGCTCGTGGAAAGCAATGGAAAGCTCAATTCAGCTAGAGGAGCTAAGGACTAGTTAAAGTCAGCTAGGTGGACTATTTGAAGCTAAGTTGCTGAAGGTGACAACATGGGCAGTTGAAGGTAGCTAAAAGTGGTATTAAGGAGCCAAGGAGGTCACGGCTAGAATCCTCACTCAAAACCAACCTATTTGCTCAGCTAGTTATACATTCAAGCAAGCTTGGAGGAGGACCAACGCACGCCCATGGCTGTTGCACATGACCAACTCTTCATCACATGTCCAAGGCTACACCATAAGCATTCTATGACACCATGTGCAAATCATATGAGCAACAACCATGTGCCATGTGTGTGGATACTCTTTAAGTGCGCCAAACATCAAGGGACATCACCATTCGACCAAGGCTTGGGATGCTTCATTTAGGCGTTAACTTGAAGAGATGTGATCACCATTCGGCCAAGGGATATGTCCCTCCCATCCAACCGAAACATTACCTTATTATTCATGTATCTATTTAATTTATTTTCTGAATATTTCAAATGACACAAGGGTGGCCAAAAATGCTTGTAACCATTCGGCCATGCCCCTTTATTTCCTATAAATAGGTTAGGCAATTTCCATTGTACACCTACCATATTCACCTACATCAACTACCAAACCACTATGTTTGAGCTATTCACTTATTTGCAGGTTATTTTGCTTCTTTCCTAGATCCACAATCAATTGAGGGTACATCACCCTTACATCATTACCATTAAATATGCTTTTACCACTTTCATGGACTTGGTATTTCAAGTCACTCTATAGAATCACCCAAATCTATCCTACATCAAACGTCAAAAAGGCAAAACAAGCATGATCATAAACGTCAAAAAGGCAAATCAAGCATGATCATGCACTTGAAGTTATACATCCTTAGTCCTTGTGCATAATATAGCCATTAACTACAAATTACACAAAACAACATGACAACATAACCACTATTCTAAGAGTTTAGAACCAAGATCATTTACATTATCACTATAACAAATTTATTTATTTGTAAAATCTAAAATATTTTCATTAAAATTTATATTTACTTCCCAACGAACATTAACTCAAATGTACTACTAAATGTCAAATGTGATAATGTATATATTTTCTACATGTGTTATTAATCATATAGTAAAGATAATTACGTTACAAATAATATGAAATTCCTTCATTTATTATTTGTATTGTCATCAATAATATAATACTTTATTTAAAGAAAAAACATATTCATAAAATTATCAAACAATTCATTCATGTATTACAAGAGTAATATAAACTAAAATATATAATAAATATTCAATTTTTTAACAGAGCCGATAAATCGGATAAAACCAAAAATCCCACCTATTGAATATTTGATCCATTTTTTTACCATAGTAAACAAAAAGTTAGCCTGGGTAAATTCCGTTATTTACAAAATGTAGAGTCTATTTGAATGACTGAATCACGCTTCCTTGAGCAGGATAACATGAGAATTACAGCTGATGTTGTTGCAGTCTTTCATTGTCCTCCATTGTTCACCTATGTCCCCAGCAATCTTAACGGCGTCAGACGCCGTTCCTAGGAGCCCTCTCCTTGTGAACCCAACCGTGTACAATCCCTTATCTGCTTTCCAGCCATTAGGAAACGGCGTTTTAGGCATCCCATCTTTGGTGAAAACTTCACTTCCCTATATGTCCAATAAAGGCAAAAAAAATACCTTAGTATTAGTTCCAATGTCATACAGAATCCATGTACAAATGAGTGAAAATAGACGACTAAGATTAACAGTAATAAAATATCAGACGTCTGTCTATCTTCAATCATCGAATGATCTTTTTAAAAATCAAAAGTTTTACATAATCTAAGTGGACCCTCGCACTTTATAAGTTATTAAAACAAATTGAAAAAAAATTGTTAGGTGTTAACCTTAAGCCAAGTAGGCACATTGCTTTTGTAGCCAGTTGCCAAAATTATTGAATCAAACTCCTTTTCTTGTCCATCCATGAACTTAGCTCCACTCCTTGTGATCTCTTTCACACCTTCCATCACCTGAAATACCTAACATCATCAACTGAACATATTGAAAAAATACAAACACAAACATAAAAAAATGTTTTTACAGCACGAACAATGGGATTACCTTGATTTTACCAGACTTTATCTGTGACAGTGCACCGACATCCAGCACCGGAGTCTTTCCGGTGAAGTTCTTGAGCTCGATCGGGCCGGTTTTCGGTCGTCGAAGACCAATTCGTTCTGTTTTGCCCAAGGTGAAGTTGGCCACCAGCAATAGGAATTTATCAACTAGTCTTACTGAGAACCATTTGAGAAGTGACATTGCTATACCAAATGTCGAGAAACCAAACATCTCCCTAGGTAACACATGCACCTGTAAGAAGAACAAAAACATCAAAACATATAACAATAATAACAATAACAAGACCCAAAGTACAAATAGATGTTTGTAATGTATGTATGTTATTCTTAAAAAAGATTTTAAATAAATATTTACTATAATCATCGAGACTATTAAAAAAAATGGAATGTCTTCGAAGCCTAGATGATTAACTCACTGTGTTTCGAACAACCAAATGAGGGATTGCATTATGTCTACAAAGGTCCAAGCTGACCTCCATGCCGGAATTCCCACAACCAATAACCAAAACCCTATGATTCTTAAACTCAGAACCAGACTTATACAAGCTTGTATGCACTACGGGACCTTTGAACTTATCGATCCCGGAAACCTCCGGTATCGATGGCTCGGCATTTTCACCTGTGGCGACGACAAGCCACCTCGAAATGTACTCACAGTCCTGAGTTTTAACCCTCCAAAAACCCAATCTATGATCAAACTCAGCTGTCTGAACCGATTGTTTGAACCTAGGGAGTATTTGGAAATGTGAGGCGTAGGACTCCATGTAAGATATGAACTGGTTCTTGGTTGGGTACTTGGGGAAATCGTGAGGGAAACCGAGGAGTGGGAGTTCACAAAACTGTTTGGGGAGATGGAGTTTGAGACGATCATAGGTTCGACGTTGCCATAGAGAAGCTAAGCAGTCGGTCTTCTCGAGAATAACGTAAGGCACACCTTGGTGAGTAAGGCAAGCCGATGTTGCTAGACCAGATGGTCCTGCTCCCACAATGATTGGCCCATGAACCCAAACGCACTTTGCTTCTTCTTCGTACGTAAATTGCCGGTTTTCTTCATCATTAAATGATCCCATATCGAGAGGGAAAACAGAAGAGAAAGCTCTGTAGTTTTCTGGGATTTGTAAGAGAAAGGGAAAGCACCCAAAGACTGAGGAAAAGAGAAGAGAAAAGCAGCAGCAGCAATAGTCTATGGTTTTCAATGCCAGATAAAAAGCAAAGATAACAGAGGACAATAGTGGGGTTATTAATGGCGAGTTCAAAAGGAGAATTATGAGTTGCAATTAATTTTAGCAGAGAAAGAGAGAGTTAATGGAGGCGTGAAGGGAAGGAGAAGGATTTGCTCTGTTTCTCAAGGTTGGCTTCTTCTCTGCAGCGGCAAATGAGCGACGAGTCGATATAAATACATATTTATGCATTCCATTTGTACTTTTTTTCTTTGTTTTCTTTTTCAAACAAGAGCAATATTTTCCCCCCTAAAAACCGCTAATTTTATTTTTTAAAAAATACATAATTATAATAAAGATTTAAAATCATAATCATAAAATAAACATACAACTAAGATACAAAAACTCGAATAAAATATAGATACGAATAAATTTGACTGCATCATAAACGAACAAAAAAAGATAATGAAGCTATTGAAACACCAACGATAAACCGTATATTAGAGTTGAGCGACGTAAAAAATAGTTCATGAACACAAATCACGTATCCAAATTTAATTCAAGAACCCAAAGCAGGGAATATCAACATTATAACAAATAAACGCCATCTTAATTAGTCCTGACGAATGTAAATCCAACCCTGAGAAAAAGATAAACAAAAACCAACAGCCAAACAATTACAAATATGCCAAAAGACAAAAAATTTACCATAAAAACAAAAAAAAATGTGTCATAAATATAAAATTATTAAAATTTTAAAAAAAAATCAAAGATATAATATAAAAAATAAAAGAAAAACAATAAATATCGACGGAGACAACTAAAATCAAAGTTGATATCGTAATCTATCAATAAAAAAATAAAGAGAAGAACCACCAACATTTAAAAACCCTAGTTTCATAATCCTTTTTTTCAAAGAAGAACAATATTGTTACTTCATTTTTTCCTTAATTCATTTTAATGCCCTTTCAAAAAGATAATAATTAATAATTACATTTTATAATGCCAATGATTAGAGTCAATAAATATTTAGTATTATATTTGTGTGTGTAGCAATATAAGATTTGTACACATCTTTACTAATTAAATGTACGATTCTTGAACTCATTAAAGTAGTTTTAGTTATAAAGAGAATTTTGTTCTTTCAAAAATACTCAAATTCTAGTAGTTATATCTGTATAGTATATGTTGTTAATATATTAAAAAAAATTTCAAATAAATATTATATTGTAATCACCTTATACTATCTAAAAATTATTTGATTCTTAATAAGTATAATATTTTGATTATTTTATTTTAAAATTATATAACATTTTGAAAATATGAGAATATATATAATAATATTTATTATCATTTATTATCCACTCAAAATTATATAATTATGTTTATCTAATATAAAAATTAATAGATGTGTTTATTTATTTTGAATCTGTATAAATAAATTAAAATTAAAAAAAATATATGTACAATTGAAACAAAATTATAATATATTTAATAATATGTGTGTATATATACATGTCATATTACATATTAAATCAAGATTTGTATAAAAGAGTTATATATTAAAAATGAAACATGATGGATATTTGTTTGAAGTTAATTTGAGAATAAAAGATAGAGACGAGGGGTTGTAAAAATGTACGGCGTCAACTGTTTCATAGGAGATCAATTTCGCAACGTAACCCACTTCGCATACAATGAATTACCGTGTCTATATCTAAATTTATATACATATTATATCAATCTGTCACTTTTTTTTTTATTTTTTATCCTATAGTATCCACCGCCATGCACACTGGCTTCGTGGTTGGCGATCGATGATGTATACGTTGATAAATTACTTCTTTTATGAACCAAACGGGTTATGGTGGTTATTAACGATTCATTCCTTTTAATTTGGTTTAAGATCAATTTGATAGAATATGTAGATAATGATGATTAGTGTATAGTTATATAAAATTGTTTAACTTTCAATAACAGATGATTTGATTGGTATTATTTAAACAGATAAAGTGATTTAACTGGTAAAATTCATAACATATAATTTAGTGATTATTAAGTAGTTTACCATTTAAAATATATTAAAGTGTGATTCATCCTAAAATTCTTCCTTTTGAAAGTCATATTTAGTTTTAGTATCAAAAATTAGATCTTCAAATTTATAGATATTTAAAATTTAATGAGGAAGATGATAGAAAAAAAAGCCGAAAAATGGAGATTACGAGGAGAGTTAAAGATTAAAGCTCCCGATTGAAGATTTTAATAAAATAAATAACGAGAAAACATCCGAAGAGGTAATAACGGATCTCGGAATACTTTTAGAGTAAACACACGTGTATTAACAATACAATTTATATATATATATAAACATAAATAATTAGAAAACATCTGAATTCAGAAATATTTTTTAAATAGATAATGTATATTAATAATAAAAAAGAATTGTATATATAAACACAAATAAAATTTTAAAATAAATAAAAATAATAAAAAATAATTCACTAAAACAAATTTAAATTTTAAGATAGACTATTCACGCCACGGCGAGAAAGTGAATAATGTGGATGATAAGGGAAGACAATACGAAAGCTTTGTCATTTTGACATTAACATATCCTAAGCAAACAGTTAAACGGTTCCCACTCTCTCATTACAAAACAAAGGAGATTAGGGTTGTTCATTCGGTTAATTCGGTGGTCGAATCGATCGAATTACCATTAACCGAATTAATTAAACTTTTTTTCTTTAACCGTTAACCAAACCGAACTTTTTTAAAAAAAATATTAATCGAACCGAATAAATTCGGTTAATTTTCGAATTAACCGAAAAATTTTAAAATTTTCTAATTTATATAAAAATTAAATATTTTATAATTAAAAAAAATAGTTTATAATTAATTTAAATAACATATAATTATAAAATAAAAATTTTATATAATTTTTTTAATTAATTAATATTGATTTAGGTTTAAAAGTTATTGGATCTTAAATTATTAATTGGGTTTTAAATAGTTTGGGCTAAGCCCATATGTTATATATAATATATTTAATATTTTTTAATTCATAAAAATAATTTACAATTAATTCAAATAATATATAATTATAAAATAAAAATTTTATATAAAATTTTTAATTAATTAATATTGATTTAGGTTTAAAAGTTATTGGATCTTAAATTATTAATTAGATTTTAAATGGTTTGGGCTGAGCCCATATGTTATATATAATATATTTAAAATTTAAAATTTTATTTCGGTTAATTAACCGATTTCGAACCGAATTAACCGTTAACCGAATATCCAAAAAAACCTTAACCGTTCTCCGACCGAACTAATTCGGTGGCCGACCGAATTAGTTCAGTTTGATCAATTAATTCGGTTAAAATCGAATTTTGAACACCCCTAAAGGAGACTGCTCTCGCTTGCCTGCCCACGGGAATCCAGCAGCCCGTTGCAAGACTTCTTGCGGATTTGTCCCATGCGATTCTATGGGTCCCCGAATCTATTTTTTTAATAATAGGCATTTAGTCTATTAATTATTTCAAATTGAATTTTATAGAAATTTATTATAAAGACAATCCTCTCAACTTAATTTTATCGATTCGTAAATATTAAGATTCAAATTTTTGACATTATTTAAAAGAATAAAATAAAGGACATAATATTTCATCCTATTAAATCAACTAGTTATTAATATGATTCTAATTTGAAACAAACAATTTGAAACTAACTCATATTGAATCCATTGAGTAGCCTCAAACCTCAGTAGCTAAAGGGAGTGTTGTTCTCCTTTGAGGTATTGAATTCGAGTGACTGTGTCTGCATGATGTGTGTACGTTGTCAATTGTTAAAATATTATGAACATATATTACCTTATAATCATCCCATTATATATACACGTATATCAAGTGATTATTCTATCAAATGTTAGGGTGGTTTTGTCCTAAAATGCAACGTTGATGATGAAAAATACCTCAAGAAATAGAATAAGGGATAAAATAACCATTTTAGTAAATGTTAGGGGCTAATTTTGGCATTATGCCTTGTGCTAAATGTGTTTGTGATAATATCAGATGTGATTTGTTGTTGACGTGATTTGTTGTTAATTGAGTGTTTTATGATGTGAAATGCATGTATGTGTAATGTCCTTTATTCGAACCAATCAATTAATCAAGTAACATACAGGGACGGAACCAGAACTAAATATTGACAGGGGCCGAAATATTGGGCTATTTAAAAAATATAAAGACTTATTAAGTATTTAAACTTAAAATTCAGCATGAACTAAGCAACCTTAGTGATTAAGGGATTATTGTTAACCTTGAGGTCTCGAGTTCGAGCACTGCTCATGTGGGGATATGAGCGTTCATTATTAAATAGTTGAGAGTCTTTGCACATATATTACCTTGTATTCACCCTAGATTTATAAAAAAGAAAAAAAACTCAAAATTCACAAGATAATACTTAATTTGTGTAATATTAAGACTTACAATGACCTTAACTGTTATTAGACCCAAAATTTTGAGAACATGGGTTATCCTTTATTAGTTCGGTCCTAATTAAGTAAATATTTAATAAATTTTTATATTTTTATTTAAATATGTTGGGATTTTCGAAAGCTCGAATCGACAATCGAAACGGTTTGCAAAGAGGGGTCGGAACGGTTTTATGTTTAGGGAGTAAGGAGATTGAAAGATAGAGAATTGCACAGCGATTTATAGTGGTTCGACTTTCTCAACCAAACTCTACGTCCACTACCTTAGCTCCTCACCAAGGATTTTCCAACAAATTCACTAATTTGTTCTTTCTTTTGAGGATAAAGAGTAACCTTACAAACCCCCTAGTTTTTCCAGGCTAAACTAGAACCTTTCCCTAGCTTTTACACGAGATTTGCTAGAACCTTTCCCCTTTACAAAAGGATAAGAAATGTAAACAAGAAAACCTCTCTAAGGTAGGTGTTTACAAGAATTAAAGAACAAAATATTTACAAGAAAAAGATGAAATAAGAATGAAAAACTCTTCTCTTGTGTTTGATTGCTTGGATGGTTGTTCTCTTACTTCTTCAAGTGTCCTTAGCTTGTTTTTATAGCTTGGAATGTGTTTGATGTTGTATATAACCGTTGGGGATGTTTTGGAGCCGTTTGTGGATGATTTTTTTACTCAAAAAGGCTGCCCATAACATGGTGCATCGGTGCACTATCAAGGTGCATCGGTGCACTATCAAGGTGCATCGATACCCCTTCATTAAATTCAAATAAATTAGCCGTTGCAGCCTTGGTGCATGGATGCACAACAGGATGCATCGATGCACTAATTGCATTCGAAATGGAGTGCATGGATGCACTGCAGGGGTGCATGGATGTACTTTGACACCCTTTAGTATTTTTGCTCAAATCTGAATTTAATGGACTTTGAATTATTTTTGAAACCTTTTTAAAATTTTGAATAAATTCAATTCAAGTCCAAAAACATTTTTCCTTTAAATTTGTTATATCGAAACATAATTCAACAATCTCCCTGTAACATCCTCAATACTGGGTTAGTGACCAAATTGTAAAGTTTTAGAAATTGGTGATTAAAGTAGGATAATTGAATAGTTCAATGATTTATTGGAAATATGATGAAGGCTATTTAGTAATTATTGAATGAATTAAAGGGTAAAATGGTCAATTGACAAGTAAGATTTTTATATTCCTTTTATAAGATAAGGAACCACGTAGGAAAAGAGAGAATTATCCAGAGTTTTCTTCCTTCTACTTCCTCCTCCCGTATCTCCAAGCTCAAAGGTGAGTTTATTTGTTTATGAATTAATTGTTGATTTTAAGGTTGAGTTTTGATTATTAGATGATAACTAAGCTTAAAGAAAGCTTAAGTTATCTTAAAATCAAAGTATGATGAAGTTAGGAGGGATTAAAGATTTCAGGTTCTTGGGTGAAATCTTGAAATAGAGTTCATAACTAGAGTTGGAAGTTAAATTTGACTTGTCAATGGTCTAATTAAGAAGTTAGAAGCCATAGAATTGGAATTAAAACATATTGCAAAGTTGGTTTAATTCTTGAGTTACATATGAGGAAAAGAATTTTGAAGCTAAAGATGGTTTATATGGATATAAATTGGTTTAAGCATGTGTATATGAGTTGAGAACATGAAAGGGGTTGAAAGATGAAGTATTTGAGTTGATTTGAGTAGATTTCGGGTTTAAAAATGAATTATGGGATATGTGCATCGATGCACATTCAATGTGCACCGATGCATCAAGGGTAAATTTCCAGAAATTGTTCAGTGTGTATCGATGCACAGGAAGTGCATCGATGCACCCTTAAAAATGGAAACATCGAATGCAATTAATGCATCGATGCACATGTTAAGGGATGCATCGATACACTGTAGAATGCATCGATGCACTTCAAGGGAAATAGAATTATACCTTTATTTTGGTCTAAGAAATGATAAATTAGTGTATATCAATTGGATACTAATATGTATCAATGTATGATTATATAGATATCGAGCACGAACAAGTCCCGGAGCGATTATCAAGTTATGATTCGATCGCAAGAGAGAAAATTATAAAAATGGATTGGAACTTAGTGGGGCCAAGGTGAGTGCGTATTATTTTATATATGATGTTTAATGGGAAATAAGACTTGTGACAAGTCTAATTTCTATAGTATTGTGCATGAAGCATGAACATGAACATGTGTTTGTTATGAGTGTCTGAGTTATATGTTATGGTATATGTTGACATGTTATTGTATATTTATATCTGGTTGATGTGAATATATGCTATGTTTTAATGATATGATAAGAAATTATATGAATATAAAAGAGAAGTTATGTGATAAGATTTTTGAGATATATAGAAATGGATTATAAGATTACGCGAATACATGATATGGGATAAATTAGGTAATAATATGGGAATATGGTAAAAAGCGAGTTTAGAAGAAATGATGGGAATGAAGTACTCAAGTATAAAGGTTATATAAACAATAAGAATGTGAGTTGGGTAAGTGAATAGTGGTATGAACATTAATGTGAAATAGTATAAAAAGTGAATATGAGCTACGTGATATGTGAAAGTGACTTACGTATTTATACGTATATGTGATTCAACTTATGTGACATAATCTACGTGCTATGTGAAAGTGAACTACGTGTTTATGTGAAAATGTGAAATGAAATAAATGATGATGCCCATGTTATGTATCATGAGAGCTAGGGTATAGTTGGCATGCCAAGAGTCGAGGGTCTATGCGGTCCTTTGGGACATATATGTATTCTTTGGAGCATGTGTGAGGTCTTTTGAAACACATACTTGATCCTTGGCATATGTATATGATTCTTAAGGAATGATATGTGGTCCTTAGGGATAATCTTATATGACACTTCGGTGTATTTCTACGCTGCACTACGGTGCAATTCTACGTGGCACTTCGGTGCATTTATACGAGCTGTGGTGACAGCATTAGTGCACAACCTCTATAGACTCATATATCTATAGTTCTCACATGTGTACATGGGCTAATAAGAAAAACAACAAATATATTACATGTGATTTGTATGCTTTTGTGATATGAATGATATTATATGATTTATATGATGATATGTGGATTGTATGATTAAATGAGGCAAATGTTGGTTAAAATGCTAGGTATAAGAGGATATGTATTAAGTGATATAAACGATAATAATATTGATAATGAAATAAGGCTAATGATGAAAATGATGAGTGATGAATATATGTTTGTATATGTTTTTATATATGTAATGATATATATTGCATATGTGTTATAGGGATTTGTTACATGAATAAGGGTATGAGTGATAGTAGTAATTGTTCATGCATGATTACAAGCTATAGTTATATTTTATGTTTATTGCCTCACTAAGTCATCGACTTAGCGTGTGATTATTTCACACGTAGGTTACCGAAGTGAGAAGAGTAAAGAGCAATGTGGAGCTAGACAGGTCAGTTCTCCTTACCAAATGTCAGATCAGAAGAAAGGTGAATAATATGTATTTTAATACATAAAGTTCTAGTTGGCATGTATTCAAAATAATATATTGTATAAGCTCTGAATAGTTTGATAAAGGTTTTGAATAAGTTATATGTAATAATAAATTTTAATTACTCACTATTATATACAAGTAAAGGTTTTTGAAAAGTCAATGTAACACTTCGGACTCAGATTCGGGTCGGATCCGGGTTGGGGGTGTTACATTTAATGGTATCAGAGCTACGGTTTAGCCGATTCTCGGCATAAACTAAATTCCAAAGTGTCATAAAATGTGTACATGCCAACACAGAGTGAAAATTTCTGATCTGATAGGGTAAGGAGTATGTTGTCTTGTCAATAGAATAAAATTTATATAATATAGTAAAAATTGATTATAGAAATTGTCGAAGTGAATCGATAACTGAAAAATCTGATGGTGATAACAATTCACCTGCCCTGGCCACGCAGGATGAAGAGTAGAAACCTCATAAAGTGTCTTATAAGATTAAAGGTTGATTTCAGAAATTGAAATCATATTTGAATAGTGATAAAAGGTTTTCACTGTTTCGAATCGAAAAAGTGATATGGAGAGGTTTTGTTATAAAGTGAATAAGATAGAATATGGTGAGCAAGTGTCACCATAAGGACGTTAGAAGATCTAAAGATGTGATTAGAATTTGTGGAGAATTCGAGAATAAGTGCATCAATGACAAGCATATAAGATATATACAGCCAGAGTTAATGAGTTTGAAATAAAGGAATAGTACCGTGTATAAGTAAGAATGTGGATAGAATAAGGGTTTTTATTTTGGATGGATAGAGTTAGCGTTGGCTAACCAGATTATGTGATGGGAAAGGTATAGAATTTAATATTTTGAGATGTTGTCAGGATAAGACAACCAAATATAAAATGCATCTGGATACAGTTGTATATTTGGACTATAGTAAGGTGATATAGTAAAGGAAATAAGGATTTGTATATTTGAGTAAAGCTGAGGATTGATAAGAAGAGTTTGAGAATGTATATATCAATGATCAGTTTATAAGACAAAGGAAGTTATGATGTTGAGTTTGAATAACAGAAATTTCAGGATGTATGAGAATGAAGGTAGAATTGACAAGTTAAGTAAACGAATTGTGAGATAATTTCGATTGGAAAGGATGTATGTGATTGGTTGACTAGGGTTCGTGCCCTCGATTGGACAAATGTTATTGACTAATTATCAGAGTAAAGGTTATAAGACTGGAAAAAAAGGTAAAGTTGAGTTAATCAATTATGATGTGAAATGAATGTAGTTGTGTATTCTGACCAGATAGCTATGATGTAGAAAAGAAGATAAGTATTCTCATGGAACCTTAAGGAAGGAAAATACAAGTATAAGAATGATAAAGAATGAAGTTTTGTATAAGTAAATGAGTTATCAAAGTTATGAGGATGTCATAAAGATTGGTACATAGAGATGAGTATAAGTGATAAGCCAAGTGTATGTGAAATCATATTTAAAGAAGATTTAAGGTCGTGTTTTTGGTTAAATGATGATGGAAACGAATTTGGTTATTATTGTAAGGCAGTTAGAGATGAAATTATGATGTTGAGTGGTGAAAATGGATGTTACTGTCTACATGATTAGTGATATTATATGAAGTCGTAGAAATATTCAAAGGAAAATGCATAATGGAAGGAGAGAAAAGACAGAAAGGTATTAAAGTTACTTGTTACTATTTATATGATCAGTGACAGTAGATAAATGTATAAAAGAAAAAGGTAGTTGAAGAAATAAAGGAAGAAAAGATTAAGAAATGAGGTAATATGAGAACAATAGAAGATGTGTTCTTATTGATTTGTTCAGTGAAAATTCGAGGACGAATTTTCTTTAAAGGAGGGGAGATTTGTAACATCCTCAATATCGAGTTAGTGACCAAATTATAAAGTTTTAGAAATTAGTGATTAAATTAGGATAATTGAATAGTTCAATGATTTATTGGAAATATGATGAAGGTTATTTAGTAATTATTGAATGAATTAAAGGGTAAAATGGTCAATTGACAAGTAAGATTTTTATATTCCTTTTATAAGATAAGGAACCACGTGGGAAAAGAGAGAATTATCCAGAGTTTTCTTCCTTCTTCTTCCTCCTCCCATATCTCCAAGCTCAAAGATGAGTTTCTTTGTTTATGAATTAATTGTTGATTTTAAGGTTGGGTTTTGATTATTAGATGATAACTAAGCTTAAAGACAGCTTAAGTTATCTTAAAATCAAAGTATGATGGAGTTAGAAGGGATTAAAGATTTGAGGTTCTTAGGTGAAATCTTGAAATAGAGTTCATAACTAGAGTTGGAAGTTAAATTTGACTTGTCAATGGTCTAATTAAGAAGTTAGAAGCCATAGAATTGGAATTAAAACATATTGCAAAGTTGGTTTAATTCTTGAGTTACATATGAGGAAAAGAATTTTGAAGCTAAAGATGGTTTATATGGATATAAATTGGTTTAAGCATGTGTATATGAGTTGAGAACATGAAAGGGGTTGAAAGATGAAGTATTTGAGTTGATTTGAGTAGATTTCGGGTTTAAAAATGAATTTTGGGATATATGCATCGATGCATATTCAATGTGCACCGATGCATCAAGGGTAAATTTTCAGAAATTGTTCAGTGTGTATCGATGCACAGGAAGTGCATCGATGCACCCTTAAAAATGGAAACATCGAATGCAATTAATGCATGGATGCATAAGGAGTGCATCGATGCACATGTTAAGGGATGCATCGATACATTGTAGAATGCATCGATGCACTTCAAGGGAAATAGAATTATACCTTTATTTTGGTCTAAGAAATGATAGATTAGTGTATATCAATTGGATACTAATATGTATCAATGTATGATTATATAGATATCGAGCACGATCAAGTCCCGGAGCGATTATCAAGTTATGATTCGATCGCAATAGAGGAAATTATAAAAATGGATTAGAACTTAGTGAGGCCAAGGTGAGTGCGTATTATTTTATATATGATGTTTAATGGGAAATAAGACTTGTGACAAGTCTAATTTCTATAGTATTGTGCATGAAGCATGAACATGAACATGTGTTTGTTATGAGTGTCTGAGTTATATGTTATGGTATATGTTGACATGTTATTGTTTATGTATTTTATGGTTGATGTGAATATATGCTATGTTATGATGATATGATAAGAAATTATATGAATATAAAAGTGAAGTTATGTGATAAGATTTTTGAGATATATAGAAATGGAATATAAGATTACGCGAATACATGATATGGGATAAATTAGATAATAATATGTGAATATGGTAAAAAGCGAGTTTAGAAGGAATTATAGGAATGAAGTACTCAAGTGTAAAGGTTATATAAACAATAAGAATGTGAGTTGGGTAAGTGAATAGTGGTATGAACATTAATGTGAAATAGTATAAAAAGTGAATATGAGCTACGTGATATGTGAAAGTGACTTACGTGTTTATACGTATATGTGATTCAACTTATGTGACATAATCTACGTGCTATGTGAAAGTGAACTACGTGTTTATGTGAAAATGTGAAATGACATAAATGATGATGCCCATGTTATGTGTCATGAGAGCTAGGGTATAGTTGGCATGCCAAGAGTCGAGGGTCTACGCGGTCCTTTAGGACATATATGTATTCTTTGGAGCATGTGTGAGGTCTTTTGAGACACATACTTGATCCTTGGCATATGTATATGATTCTTAAGGAATGATATGTGGTCCTTAGGGATAATCTTATATGGCACTTCAGTGCATTTCTATGCGGCACTACGGTACAATTCTATGTGGCACTTCGGTGCATTTATACGAGCTGTGGTGACAGAATTAGTGCACAACCTCTATAGACTCATATATATATATAGTTCTCACATGTGTACATGGGCTAATAAGAAAAATAACAAATATATTACATGTGATTTGTATGCTTTTGTGATATGAATGGTATTATATGATTTATATGATGATATGTGGATTGTATGATTAAATGAGGCAAATGTTGGTTAAAATGCTAGGTATAAGAGGATATGTATTAAGTGATATAAACGATAATAATATTGATAATGAAATAAGGCTAATGATGGAAATGATGAGTGATGAATATATGTGTGTATATGTTTTTATATGTGTAATGATATATATGGCATATGTGTTATAGGCATTTGTTACATGAATAAGGGTATCAGTGATAGTAGTAATTGTTCATGCATGATTACAAGCTATGGTTATATTTTATGTTTATTGCCTCACTAAGTCATCGACTTAGCGTGTGATTATTTCACACGTAGGTTACCGAAGTGAGAAGAGTAAAGAGCAATGTGGAGCAAGACAGGTCAGTTCTCCTTACCAAAGGTCAGATCAGAAGAAAGTTGAATAATATGTATTTTAATACATAAAGTTCTAGTTGGCATGTATTCAAAATAATATATTGTATAAGCTCTGAATAGTTCGATAAAGGTTTTGAATAAGTTATATGTAATAATAAATTTTAATTAGTCACTATTATATACAAGTAAAGGTTTTTGAAAAGTTAATGTGACACTTCGGACTCGGATCCAGGTCGGATACGGGTTGAGGGTGTTACACTCCCCCTTTTTGATATAACAAAATATTTGAAAATTTGTTTTTGGCAAAACTCCCCCTTTATAAAATGTTTAATGAAAAAAATATCAATTGTTAACAAAATGTTATCAATTGTTACCAATTGTTTGAAAATATATGAAAATGTTAAACTCCCCCTTTTTCATTAAGAAATTGAATTTTTCAAACCAAAACTTCTCCCCCTTTTTGTTATATCAAAAATAATTCAATCTTTGAAGTTCAAAATAACTTTGGAGAGTAAGTAGTAAATTTGAAATTTTAAAAATCATTTGAAAAATCAAAACTCCCCTTCAATAAATGCATTCCAAACAAAATTAAGCTTTTAGGATCATGACACTTAAACAAAATTGAATTTCAACAAAGAATAACAAACATGTTAGTAGTACATGAAATTCAATATATCAAAGTCTAAAATACTTTATGCAATATTAATTATTGAAATTAAGTGCATATGCATAAAGTTTTCCAAAAATGTTATGCATTTGAAAATTTTGATATCAATTGTTAGAGAGATATCATTTTCATTTAAATCACATGCATAAACATTTAAATTTAGGTCAAAAAAATAAAATTTTTAAAATCAAAGTTTTTGAAAAATTGATATTAATTGTTAAAGAGATATCATTTGCATTAAAACCAATTTTGACCAAAATTTTATTATGATGAACTACAAATAAAAAATCATTAAGAATTTAAAATGTTCACCATAACCATTTTTTTTAAACATACATGAGATTAAAAAACAATGCATAATCATTTAAAATCAAAACTCATGCATGCATAAATCCTATGAGCAACCAAATAACTAAAATTAAAAACATTAAGCTTAGAGGTTACCCATTCCTTTTCATGTGTGGCTAGAGCATCTTGAATATCATCATCTTCATCACCATTGCTCCCACACACCTACAAGAGACATTCATTTCGATTTTGGTATCCAAATTGCTTTGGATCCTTGGACGTTAGTTTCAATGCCCCTTGTTCCCTTAGGAACCCATACTTGTCTAGTTTTAAAATGTTTTCCTTTCTTTAAAGGACAAGTATGTTTCAAATGGCCATAAAAATGACAATGTGAGCATTTTGCCATTTTTAAACATAATAGTTTATTTTTAGAAATTAATTCTTTTTCTTTTGTTAAGCCTTCAAGCTTAACTCTTAACTCAAAATTTTCTTTTTCTAAATCATTTATTTTGATTTTTGAAAGCTCTAAATTATTTTTCAAAATTTCATTTTGATTTTCAAAATCAACTTTTGCTTTCAAAATCAACTTTTTCTTTCAAAATCAAATTATCTTTAATTTTGAGTTTTGAAATTAATCTTGTATATTTCGAATTCATGGTCTCAAATCCAAAATACAACCTATTATAAGCATCTTGTAACTCATCAAAAGTAAATGAATTAAATTCATTTGAGTTAGAAGATACCTCGAATTCTTCTTGAGTGGTCATGAGGCATAGGTTGACTACTTCATCTTTATCAGTGGAATCTTCTTCATCACTCTAAGATGCAACAAATGCCTTCTTCCTCTTTTTCTTTAGAATATGACATTCATACTTGACATGTCCCTTTCTTTGACAATTGAAACATATTGGGGGGCTCTTCTTCTTCGTTGATTCATGTTTCACTTCCTTGAAAATCATGAATCTCTTAATTCCATCAAGAGCTTGACCATCTCTTGTAACACCCCCAACCCGTACCCGACCCGAATACGAGTCTGAGGTGTCACATTGACTTTTCAACTTTGACTCATGACAAAAACTCGAGAAAATTTAAAACTTTCATTAAAGTCACAGCGGTTTATTTAACTCAATCAATTAGTACATGCCAACTATATTCAAAATACAGAATACATCTAATTCAAGACATCTTTTCTGATCTGATCTTCGGTAAGAAGTAACTGACCGGTCTTGCTCCTCTTCACTTTTCTTCTAGCTTTCCGGAACCTACTATTATATCATACAAACACATATAACCACTACTAATGCATTCATAATCTATACTTATTATATCATACAAAATCATACATTCTGTCATGCAACCATTATCCACTTGTACACATACATCATTCACATATTCATATAACAGGTTTCCTAGTACAAAACATGTAAATCATATGTAAGGTATTTATTATTATCTCTTTATTAGTCTTATTTTCGTTCTTTATCTTTTTGTCATATGTTCTTGCATCAATTCCTCTTAACCAAGCTATATTCACATCATCATATCACATATATCACTTCACACCATAAAGATTACAAACCAATCACATACTATCATGCAAGGTTCTTTTATATTATTTCCTTTATTAGCCCATGTACACATGTGAGAACCATAGATATGTGAGTCTATAGAGGTTGTGCACTAATGCTGTCACCACAGCTCGTATAATTGCACCGAAGTGCCACTTAGAATTACACCGAAGTGCCGCGTAGAATTACACCGTAGTGACATATAATAATGTCTATAAGGACCACATATCATTCCTTAAGAATCATATACATATACTAGGGATCAAGTATGTGTCTCATAAGACTTCACACATGTTCCAAAGAATATATATATCCTGAAGGACTGCGTAGACCCTCGACTCTTGGCATACCAACTATACCCCTAGCTCTCAAGGCACATAACATGGGCACTATCTTTTATATCCTTGCACATATTCATGTAAACATATCACATATTCATATAAGCTCGTAGCTTCATTCACACATACATGTAATAATGTAGTTCATGTAAATTCTCATATGATTTCATATTCATATAATCACATAATTTACTTACACATAGCACATTTTTCATGTAATTCACAGATATCCCTTAGCTTATATCTTTTGATCATTTAATCATAACTTCTTATCACATATCTCATAGTCATGTCTTCATATATTCATTTCATCACACATGCTCATAGTTTCTGGTCATATTATTCACATTCTCTGACTTATCTCTTATGATCTGGTAATCACTACACTTATTTCATATAACTTATTATCGAATAATTCACATATAAACACCTAGATCACTTTCACATAGCTTATTTAAGTTTCTTGAATCCTTTCATATTACCTGATAACGTATATCATATAGTTATATAATAACTTATCTCATTTCGTCTACTTTATGCTTTATTTCTTTATATTCCCTTAGATTATATAACTTATATCGTATTTCTAAACATATATATTACACTTAATCATATTTTATTTATATACTACTTTAATCCATTTAATTAATTCAATTTCATACATTCCTTATAACCTTTTCATATAACCCCATAGATCTTTAGCATATAATTTATCATATATATATACATATCAGCGCTTTGTATTCAAGTTCCCTAATAGATATATTATTCTCATTCCATTCTATAATTCAATCTTATTTAGTTTCTTCAATTTTCAATAAATCAAATAACTCTGTTTTACTAATTCTCATAACCATGTATTTCACATAGTCTTATATTTCATTATTTTATTACTTATATTTATTCTCCTATGATTCTTCATAAACCTCTATTTCCATTTCCCTACATCTCTTGACTTATCTTCTATATTCATATAATTTCATAACTTATTTGATATTCTCTCATTAACACTTAATAGTGTGTGTACATAAACCACATAGCACATACAAAACATATCAATTCATATAATCAAGCATACATACACTCATATTCAATTCATGCCTTTAATCATGAATTATATGTAACTCTTCAGGAAATAGACTCATCGCAAGTCTTCTTCCCATCACCCATCATATACTATTGAATATGCACTCACCTGGCCTCACTAGTCAATTCCAATCTCTTATCTTTCCCTTTGATCGATCTTACTTGACAATGATTCTGGAACTCGTTCAGGCTCTGAATCTACATAATTATACATTTTCAAGACAATTATTAGATACCTACATCTTGTAATTCGATACTAACAACTTAAACGAACTTAATAAACCAATATTCATTTCTTCCTTTAGGGGGGAATCGGTTCCCTCCTATGGGGGCATCGGTTCCCCCATGACATTCTGTAAAATTCTGGTTCGTTTGAGGGGGTATCAGTTCCCCTTGAATGGGTATCGATTCCCCTAGCCCAGAAATCACATTTTTTTTGCACGAAAATTACTTCATTTCCTCTTAAACACTTCATATATCATCCCCTTTCTTATTCTTAACTTACATATACATGCTTAAACTCATTACTACTCATTCAATACATCTTTAACTTCAAAATATAATCCTCTACATAGAATTCAAGAATCACACTAATTTTTCTTCTTGTTCTAAATTCAATTCCATCACTTAATATCTCTTAATTCAACCATTGACAAGTCAAATTTATCTTCCAATTTGAGTAAAGAACTCTATTCCAGAATTTCATTAAAAAACTCTTAATCTTTAATCTCTCCTAATTCCACCATCCTTTGTTTTTAAGATGATTTAAGCTTTCCTAAAGCTTAATTATCATCCAATAATCATAACCAAATCCTAAATTCAGCTAAATATCAACTAACAAGAGATCTTACCTTTGCTTATGGCTTCACGGTGGAAAAGTAGAGAATGAAGAAGAAAAGTCTGGAACTCTCTCATATTTTCCCACGTTTTATAATACTCAAAAAAGGAAGATAAAAATCTTTCCCATGAAAAGACCATTTTGCCCCTTTAGTTCATCCATCTTTATTATTTAATCCAATATTAAAATTCTTTACTTAACTCCCGAGACTTTTAATTTATTTCTAAATTGAGCACAAAACTTTCAAAATTTACAATTAGTCACTGACCCTGATTTGGGATATTACAAATCTCCCCTCCTTTAAAGAAAATTCGTCCTCGAATTTTCACTGCATGCCTTTATAATATCATGTCTTTTAATATTTTCATGTTGCTTCCCTTAATATTTCCTACTACCACTAGCAACTTACCATTTTCCCATACTCAATTCTTCATATACGTCCACATCTTTATAAGTCCATATAATATTATTCATTATATAGACAACAACCCCAAATCCTTAATCCTCACTATTATGGATCAATTGATCTTTTCCATCATTCTCTATGTGCTTTGCACATAAATCAAGCTTTTGCTTATTTCTTAATCCTTGTATGTATTACTATACACACAATCTTTTCATAGAACCCTTACGTATTTGTTCAAAGAATAATCACCCATTCTTGTTCTTCTAATAATTGAAAATTGTATTATTCAATATCAAACTTATAACTTATATCTCAATATACCTCTTGTCTTACTTGATCGTTTAACCACTATCTTTGTCTTTTCATATCCCTTTATTCTTTTATTCCTTCCAAAATCAAAATCTCATTATAACATAGATCACATCTTTTCTTCAGACTCTCATACTTTTTTCATATCGTTTATACTTATCCTTGATTACTGATCTTCATCGCATCTTCATAACTTTGATAATCTGCTTTACTTATACAGAATCTCATTCTTTACCATCTCTTGTACTTGTATTTTCTTCCTCAAAGCTCCTTTTTAAACATACAAATACTTATTTCCTTGCCGACATCATATCCATATGATCAAAACCATATCCAAATCCACATCATACTTAATTAACTTAACTTTATCTTTTCTTCAAATCTTATAACTTTATTATCCATACTATTACAATTAATCAGTCATAACTTTTTCAATTTAGGGAATAAGCCCTAATCAGACTAATCATGTTCATCTTCTTAGTTGAAATCCAATCAGTGCAATTTACTCACTTATCAAGCCCACACTCTTATTCGTATACAGTATTATTCTCTTGTTTTTTTTCTATTACCCTATATTTCCGTGATCAACATACATAATTGTGTCTCAATTCACACCATACTTAGTTAATTTACCCTGACATCATCTTCTAATCCTTTACCTTTGATACACTTACCATCACATAATTTTGTTAGTCATCACTAGTCCTTCCAATCCAAAGCATAAACCTTCATCGAACCATTCATATACATTCTTTCCAGTCAGAATTATCTCAACAATAGTTTACTTAACTTATCAAATCCACATTTATTCTCCTACACCATGCAATTTCTGTTGTTCCAACCCAACCTTCTAATTCATTTATCTTATAAACTGATCACTGATGTTCCCATTCTCAACCTCTTCTTAACCATCCTTAACTTTATTCAAACATACGAATCCTCATCTTTTTCACTATATCACAATATTATGATCAAAATATATAATTGTATCTAGATCCACCTCATCTTGTTTATCTTATCCTGACAATATCTCAAAATCTTATATTTCTATACCTTTTCCATCACATAATCTGGTTAGCCAACGCTAACTCTTTCCATCTAAAATGCAAACCCTTATCATATCCATATTCTTGCTTAAACATAGTACTATCCTTTTATCTTAAATTCATAAACTCTATCTCCATATCTCTTACACTCTTGTCACTGATGCATCTATTCTTGAATTCTCATACAAATACTCACCACATCCTTTGATCTTTTTAACAATCTTATGGTGACACTTGTTCACCATATTCTATCTTATCCACGTAATAACAAAACTACTCCATATCGTGTTTTCGATTCAAAACAATGAAAACTTTCTATCATTATTCAGATATGATTTCAGCTTTCAGAAATCAACTTTTGATCTTACTAGGCATTTTCTGAGGTGTTCGTTCTTCATCCTGCCTGGCCAGGGCAGGTGAATAGCTATAACAATCAGGAATATCACCTTTCCCTTTATTTCAGAATTATCATAATAATACTTCTATTATAACTTAGCAATCTAATTCTATTAGCAAGTCAACACACTCCTTACACTATCAGATCAGAAATTTTCACTATATGTTGGCATGTACACATCTTTAAAAATCATTTGACTTCGGTTTAAGCCTAGAATTGGCTAAACCTTAGCTCTGATACCATTAAATGTAACACCCCTAACCTGTACCCGACCCGGATACGAGTTCGAGGTATCACATTGACTTTTCAACTTTGACTCATGACAAAAACTCGAGAAAATGTAAAACTTTCATTAAAGTCACAGCGGTTTATTTAACTCAATCAATTAGTACATGCCAACTATATTCAATATACAGAATACATCTAATTCAAGACATCTTTTTTGATATGATCTTCGGTAAGAAGTAACTGACCGGTCTTGCTCCTCTTCACTTTTCTTCTAGCTTTCCGGAACCTACGTGTGAAACACTCAAACGCTAAGTCGATGACTTAGTGAGGCATAAAAACATATAACCACTACTAATGCATTCATAATCTATACTTATTATATCATACAAAATCATACATTCTGTCATGCAACCACTATCCACTTGTACACACACATCATTCACATATTCTTATAACAGGTTTCCTAGCACAAAACATGTGAATCATATGTAAGGTATTTATTATTATCTCTTTATTAGTCTTATTTTCGTTCTTTATCTTTTTGTCATATGTTCTTGCATCAATTCCTCTTAACCAAGCTATATTCACATCATCATATCACATATATCACTTCACACCATAAAGATTACAAACCAATCACATTTTATCATGCAAGGTTCTTTTATATTATTTCCTTTATTAGCCTATGTACACATGTGAGAACCATAGATATGTGAGTCTATAGAGGTTGTGCACTAATGCTGTCACCACAGCTCGTATAATTGCACCGAAGTGCCACGTAGAATTACACCAGAGTACCGCGTAGAATTGCACCGTAATGCCATATAATAATGTCCATAAGGACCACATATCATTCCTTAAGAATCATATACATATACTAGGGATCAAGTATGTGTCTCACAAGACTTCACACATGTTCCAAAGAATATATATATATCCCGAAGGACCGCGTAGACCCTCGACTCTTGGCATGCCAACTATACCCCTAGCTCTCAAGACACATAACATGGGCACTATCTTTTATATCCTTGCACATATTCATGTAAACATATCACATATTCATATAAGCTCATAGCTTCATTCACACATACATGTAATCACGTAGTTCATGTAAATTCTTATATGATTTCATATTCATATAATCACATAATTCACTTACACATAGCACATTTTTCATGTAATTCACAGATATCCCTTAGCTTATATCTCTTGATCATTTAATCATAACTTCTTATCACATATCTCATAGTCATGTCTTCATATATTCATTTCATCACACAGGCTCATAGTTTCTGGTCATATTATTCACATTCTCTGACTTATCTCTTATGATCTGGTAATCACTACATTTATTTCATATAACTTATTACCGAATAATTCACATATAAACACCTAGATCACTTTCACATAGATTATATAAGTTTCCTGAATCCTTTCATATTACCTGATAACGTATATCATATAGTTATATAATAACTTATCTCATTTCGTCTACTTTATGCTTTATTTCTTTATATTCCCTTAGATTTTATAACTTATGTCATATTTCTAAACATATATATTACACTTAATCATATTTTATTTATATACTACTTTAATCCATTTAATTAATTCAATTTCATACATTCCTTATAACCTTTTCATATAACCCCATAGATCTTTAGCATATAATTTATCATATATATATATACATATCAGCGCTTTGTATTCAAGTTCCCTAATAGATATATTATTCTCATTCCATTCTATAATTCAATCTTATTTAGTTTCCTCAATTCTCATTAAATCAAATAACTCTATTTTACTAATTCTCATAACCATGTATTTCACATAGTCTTATATTTCATTATCTTATTACTTATATTTATTCTCCTATGATTCTTCATAAACCTCTATTTCCATTTCCCTACATCTCTTGACTTATCTTCTATATTCATATAATTTCATAACTTATTTGATATTCTCTCATTAACACTTAATAGTGTGTGTACATAAACCACATAGCACATACAAAACATATCAATTCATATAATCAAGCATACATACACTCATATTCAACTCATGCCTTTAATCTTGAATTCATGTGTAACTCTTCAGAAAATAGACTCATCGCAAGTCTTCTTCCCATCACCATCATATACTATTGAATATGCACTCACCTGGCCTCACTAGTCAATTCCAATCTCTTATCTTTCCCTTTGATCGATCTTACTTGACAATGATTCTGGAACTCGTTCAGGCTCTGAATCTACATAATTATACATTTTCAAGACAATTATTAGATACCTACATCTTGTAATTCGATACTAACAACTTAAACGAACTTAATAAACCAATATTCATTTCTTCTTTTAGGGGGAATCGGTTCCCTCCTGTGGGGGTATCGGTTCCCCCATGACATTTTGTAAAATTCTGGTTCGTTTGAGGGGGTATCGGTTCCCCTTGAATGGGTACCGATTCCCCTAGCCCAGAAATCACATTTTTCAGCACGAAAATTACTTCATTTCCTCTCAAACACTTCATATATCATCCACTTTCTTATTCTTAACTTACATATACATGCTTAAACTCAGTACTACTCATTCAATATATCTTTAACTTCAAAATCTAATCCTCTACATAGAACTCTATTCCATCACTTCATATCTCTTAATTCAACCATTGACAAGTCAAATTTATCTTCCAATTTGAGTAAAGAACTCTATTCCATAATTTCATTCAAAAACTCTTAATCTTTAATTTATCCTAATTCCACCATCCTTTGTTTTTAAGATGATTTAAGCTTTCCTAAAGCTTAATTATCTTCCAATAATCATAATCAAATCCTAAATTCAGCTAAATATCAACTAACAAGAGATCTTACCTTTGTTTATGGCTTCACGGTGGAAAAGGAGAGAATGAAGAAGAAAAGTCTGGAACTCTCTCATATTTTCTCACGTTTTATAATACTCAAAACGAGAAGATAAAAATCTTTCCCATGAAAAGACCATTTTGCCCCTTTAGTTCATCCATCTTTGCTATTTAATCCAATATTAAAATTATTTACTTAACTCCCGAGACTTTTAATTTATTTCAAAATTGACCACAAAACTTTCAAAATTTGCAATTAGTCACTGACCCTGATTTGGGATGTTACATCTCTTCTTCTTGTTCATCATCGTCTTCATCCACCTCATCACTTGAATCTTGATAGCTTTCATTGGTGGATTTGAAGGCAATGCCTACCTCATTCTTCTTCTTGTTTTTCTTCTTTTCTCTTTCTTCATCTTCCTTCACCATCATCTCATGAGTGAGAAGGGAACCAATTAGCTCGTCGAGAGTGAGAGACTTTAAGTTTCTTGCTTCGATAATGGTTGTCTTCTTCGATTGTCACTCCTTTGGAATAGAGTAGATCATCTTCCTCACAAGCTTCTCATTAGAGATTACTTCTCCATATCCCTTGAGACCGTTGACAAACACAGAAAATCTATCCGTCATAGCTTTGATGTCTTCATCGGGTTTCATCTTGAAGTTCTCGTAGCTATGGTTGAGAAGACTTTTCTTTGATTCCCTCACTTCGTTGGTTCCTTCATGAGTGACTTGGAGCTTATCCCAAATCTCTTTGGCACTGGAACAAGATGAGATTCTTCCATATTCATTTGGGCCTAAAGCACATAATAGAATATGTATAGCCTTAGAGTTAAGCTATAAATTTTTCTGTTTTTCTCTACTCCAATCGTTGTACTTGCCGGGTGGAGAGGAGTAACCGTCCATGATTGAGTTCCAAGCTCCTAGATTGTAGGATTGAATAAAGTAAATCATATTATTCTTCCAATGTGCATAATTTGCTCCATTGAAGAAGGGTGGCTTGTTGAGCGGTTGTGAATCCATAATGGGATATTCTTCAAGATAATAAGCACCGGAGGAAAAAGTCATTTCTTTGTCGGTTGCGTCGAAAATTGGTAGAGCTACTTCGAGGATCGTCTCAAGGTGGTTAAACCTTCTTAACGAGTTAGGCTCTGATGCCAATTGTTGGGATTTTCGAAAGCTTGAATCGATAACCGGAACAGTTTGTAAAGAGGGGTCGGAACAGTTTTATGTTTAGGGAGTAAGGAGATTGAAAGATAGAGAATTGCACAGCGATTTATAGTGGTTTGACTTTCTCAACCAAAGTCTACGTCTACTACCTTAGCTCCTCACCAAGGATTTTCCAAAAAATTCGCTAATTTGTTCTTTCTTTTGAGGATAAAGAGTAACCTTACAAACCCCCTAGTTTTTCCGAGCTAAACTAGAACCTTTTCCTAGCTTTTATACGGGATTAGCTAGAACATTTCCCCTTTACAAAAGGATAAGAAATGTAAACAAGAAAACCTTTCTAAGATAGGTGTTTACAAGAATTAAGCTCACAATAACAAAATATTTACAAGAGAAATGTGAAATAAGAATGAAAAACTCTTCTCTTGTGTTTGATTGCTTGGATGGTTGTTCTCTTACTTCTTCAAGTGTCCTTAGGTTGTATTTATAGCTTGGAATGTGTTTGATGTCGTATATAACCGTTGGGGATGTTTTGGAGCCGTTTGGGGATGATTTTTCTACTCAAAAAGGCTGCCCATAACATGGTGCATCGGTGCACTATCAAGATGCATCGATACCCCTTCATTAAATTCAAATAAACTAGCCGTTACTAGCCTTGGTGCATGGATGCATAGCAGGATGCATCGATGCACTAATTACATTCGAAATGGAGTGCATCGATGCACTACATGGTGCATCGATGCACTAGTGGCAGGTGCATGGATGCACTAGTGCAGGTGCATGGATGCACTTTGACACCCTTTAGCATTTTTGCTCAAATCTGAATTTAATGGACTTTGAATTATTTTTGAAACCTTTTTAAAAATTTGAATAAATTCAATTCAAGTCAAAAAAAAATTTTGCCTTTAAATTTGTTATATCAAAACATAATTCAACAAAATATTTATTTATACATATATCAAAATACTATTAGACCAAAATTATATCAAATATACAAATTTAACAGGGGTCAAACCCTTTTTGGCCCTCACTATGCTCCGCTCCTAATAACATAAGTCACACACGATAATCGAAATAGTAATTTTTATATATCTACATAATATAATTAAAGCTCGTTGATTTGGTTGAATTTAACTACAAAAGATTAAATTTAATAAGTACACAAGTACATTAATCGGTCACTTATTACATACATTGAATGTTGATATGTGCAGTATCAGTAATACATCATTAATGATTAAAGTACGGATCATTCTAATCTTACAAGGGTAATGTATCATATTAAATTAATAGGACGTACTTGTACGATTGATTTACCAAATAAAAAAGAAGATGGCAAATATATTAACTCTGTGATGGATCGAATTATTATAGAAGTACAGTATAAAAAGTCGTTCGTCTTTTTTCTCTTTTAATCTAAGTTTTTAGATTTTTTTCAGGTACTTCAAAATAAATATAAAAATGTCAAAGTGCGTTATTCATTTCTTAATGAACAAATTTCTATTAGTGTTGGTACTTTGGATTTTTTTTACAAGATTTACTACAAAATTATTTTAAAATTAAAAATATAATAAATTATATTTATTAAAAGTGACAAAATCATTATGATTTTTTTAATAAAAAATCTCCCCTCCTTTCTTTGTGTCAATTTTTATTTATGATATAATAAAATATTTATTCATAATTTTTCTAAATTTATCTACAACGCAAACATATTCTATAGATGCAGTTGCTCGAAGTTAAATTCTCTAGAGATAATAATATTTTCTTTTATTACTAAATCACTTATTGAGTTGATGAATACTTATTTCATTTATAAAAAGGAATATTAATTTTTTTTACTAAAATAATTTGGGTATTACCTATTAGGTCATCCACCTATTACTTAGTTTATGTTTGATCATTCAACTATTATTTTTTTTCAAAATCATACCTAACATTACATTTTGGTTCGATCTCGGTCACATGCCATTAAAAAATTAACGGTGATGCTGACGTGATATTTTAAAAATTATTTTTTAATGATGTCGTGATATTATCTTATAATGACACGTTGACATCACTGTTAATTTTTTTAACAGCGGCGGACCAAAACAAAACTAAAACATAATGTTATGTATGATTTTAAAATAAAATAATTGGATAACGAGAACATAAATTAAATAATAAATGGGTGACTAAGTAAGTAATTAACCCAATGATTCATTCGTCATTACGCGTACAAATAACTAACTAAAGATTGATTTGGATAATTGTATCATGCCTAACATCCTTAATAAAAATTATGTATGATTATTGTATGAAACATAATTATAGAAATTGGAAGAGACAATTGCACAAAACCTCATTCGCGTTCCTGAAATGACCGAAATGCCCCTGAGAACTACTGACTATAAATCTAAAAAAACGGTTGCTCAACCAGGGGCATTATAAGAAGGTTAAATTTTGTTTAGGTAACCGGTTACATTACTTAAAATGTATAATTATTTTAAAAAGTTGTAAAATTATTATTTTTATAAGATAAGATCCAATTATACATATTTAAGATCGTTACAAAATTTTATATTGGATAAATGATTTATATATATATATATAATGATTTTTTTTTCAATTGTTGGGCCAAATTAATCAATTTGAAAATGATTACATGAGATAAGATTCATTGATATGGATGGTATAAACAATTTTTAATTTTATATTTTTCTAATATCGTTAAATGAATAAAAATTAATGACTAAAATTAACAGTGATAAATAAATAAAAAGGCTTTTACGAGAAAAAAGAAGTAAATTTTCTTAAATTTAAAAAGTTTAATCTCAATCATTAAATTTAATTAATCTAATGAACTTTTTTTTGACAAATTTTAAATCTAATTTTAATTCTACATATAGGGGAGGGGGATGAAGACTCTAAGAGAAAGAACAAGGTTTTAATCGATCTAGAACTCATGATCTAAAGAAATATGAGCTTATAAAGATGATCAACTTGACATAAAGAGGGGATGCTGGACTCTAAGAGAAGGAATGAAAGTTCTATTTTCGTTGGGAGACAACTTAGAGATTCCATTCCACCATTCGTATGTGCTATAGGAAAACCAAAGCTTGACTTGCTGAGTCGAACTCTCAAAATTGATAATTGGAACCGAAATCTTCCGGAAATCATTCATTAATAATTGGAACCGAAAGGGAAACAAAAGCGAAAAAAAATACACAAACACAACTATTTATTTTCCATAAAAGTTGAAACATATATACATTAAAGAATCAAATCTTCAAATATCTCATGCCAGGAGAAACATATACAGAACATATTCAAGAAAAGAGAGACTAAATGCATTTAGCATTGATGTCTGACAAGTGTTCCAAATTTCTGGCAGGCGATGATGATGGAGCGCATGAGAAATACATGCGATCCTCCAACGACAAGGCCCCATGGGGAAGAATATTTTGGTGGACTCTCTCTCAATTCAAACATTCATCAATCCACACTCCTTTGTTGTAGGGTTTTAGGTCATGATCATAGCAATGAGGCATTGATATTTGTGTACAGCGTGCTGCGTGCTTCTGCAATCCACCAAAAAAAGTTGAAAGAACCCTAGAATACTACACCAACGGATTCTAGTTTTGTATATTCACTTCATGCTTATCGATACTCGAATCTGATGGATTTGCTTTGTTAAAGCCAACTGGATTCCATATCTCATGGAGTCAAGTCATGTCACACTAATAAGAACCTCCCCAGGATGATAACCTACGCCCACAGTCAGGCCATGAAATTATTGGGACCGTGATTTAAACAGACACGTATGAACCCAATTATTTTAATGTGATCCCCTTCTTCAATCTTACATGATGATGTATATACAAGCTCTTAGTGTCAGACTTAGGGTAATGATGTTATTTGTAGGATGACATCGTGGATTTAAATAGTGGTCCGTTATCACAATAGCTCCCGTTATATAGCGATAGTGGTATCGTTCGATACTATTATTTAATGATCGTGATACCCACAATCACCGCAATGACATCCTCTATGTCGTAACCGCAATTTAAATCTCTTATTGACATAGTAAATAGATATGCTTGTCATATTATATATTTATATACATGCGTTGGGTAATGATGCTATTTGTAGGTTGATAAAGTAAATAGATGATTTGGGTGGAGAGCAGACAATTACTTAGTAGAAGGGAAAGAAAGAATAGACAATCTAAAGAAGACGATAAACAATTGAAATAGATCTAGAGAAATACAATGATCTTCTTTCTCCAGTTTTGCATTATGATTTATAAACAAGCTCCTAGTGTTGGTGTCAGGCCTTAGGTGATGATGTTATTTGTAAATTGACAGAGTAAATAAATTTAATTGTTAGGTAATAGATTTAACTTGTAGATCACATCAGATCTATTAATAATCATGTCAAAAAAATATAGTTGATCGAAATAAGTGAAACTACGAAAAGTCCCAAATTTAACAAGCAGAATAGTAACAACGAAAATATAACTTGCAAAAGAGATTCAATACAATATTATAATGAAAAATATCATACATTGATTTATGATTCAAAATCTTTTAAGATCAATCTTACTTTGGCAAAAGATGGGAGGGACACAACAAGAACGAAGATGAAGACAACACGTGCAAGATTCTATGTCAGGTGAAACAATAATTAAAGAATATATTTTGTAAGAGCATATTCTTGTAGCGTAGGGGGCAAAAGAGAAACTCCGTCGTGGAAACAAAGTGAAGTGCCAAACTCAAAGGAGGGCGTTTCATAACATGGTAAAAGACACTACATAAAGGGAAAACCCCTAATATAAAAGCTTAGCTTTATTGAGCTACTGCTTGCTTTTTCAGCTTTCATGCCGCCAATCAAAATGCTGATAGAGAATGCTTTGAACAAAATATTAAACTCAAAATATGTGTACGAGTAAAAGTTACTCTTTAGAACAAGAATCGAGTCTGAGTTCAAATCACCAGAGCCCAAGTTAGAACAAATTTTAATTTTATAATATGTTATTGGGTTCAACAGTGTTTTAACTCTTAGAGTTGTATCTCATTATTATTTTGGTACATAGAGAATTATTTTAATTTAATTTGATTCCTGAGCTTTCTTTCTATAAATTATTTTACTCCTATATGTGCTCATAAGATTTTGATTTTCCTCTACGATGACGTTTGCCCAATAAACAGGTTAGGACTATTATGCCACAATTAGGAATGGAGAAAAAGAAACAATGTGCCATATGGAAGGGGGGTAGGTGGTGGTTGATATTCGGAATTTATTCTAATTCTACCTTGAGGAGGACACTCTAAATGGATTGAAGACTACACGTTTTACGAGGTAGAAATATTTATTTTAAAATTTTGAAGAAAAAGAAGGAGAAACTTTAAGAGTGCATTTAGTTCACGAAATATAAGATTATTAATAGGAATAAAATATTAACAGAGAATAAGAATAATCTGAATGTTGTATTTTGTGTTTGGTTAGTTTAGTAGGAATGTAAGATTACCGTGTTTGGTTAAAAGAATAAACGATTATTTAAATGTATATTTTATCAAATTGTCCTTATTATATATTTATTTTTTAACAAGTTGAATTCTACTATAATATTACTATAATTAATTTATATATTTTTTAAAAAAATTAAATTCATAAAATTTATATAATTTTTTTTTACAAAATTGAAAAGATAAATAGGTTTAATGAAAAGGTAAAATTTTATTTTAACCCCTGAACTTCATATAAAATTCTAATTATGGATTTTTTTGTAAATTTAAAATAGTTTAAGGATAAATTTGTAATTTAACATTCGTAGAATTTTTATTATTGAATGACAGAAAAATGATAATTTTGAAAAAAAATTAAGGGTATTTTAGTCCAAAACGCCGATAATCTAACAATACCTAAATGAAAGGAGATAATCATATTCCCGATAATATACCCCAAAAAACTCACTATTGATAATAAAATATTATAAAAAATAAAATTATCAACTAACTAAATGGGAGAATGAAAATTATATTCCCTCAATAATATCTTATGCCGTGAACCAAACTGTACAAATAGATATAATTGTAGGCCCACTCGACTTGCCTACTTATCTCCATCATCATTATTATTATTATTATTATTATTATTATTATTATTATTATTACAAGGAAGAAAGATAATTAGAGTACGAGGAAAATGGCAGGAACATCAATGGTAGCAGATTCAAGCTCCTGGTCCACCGCTCTCGTTAAGATTTCTCCTTACACTTTCTCCGCCATCGGCATCGCAATCGCCATCGGTGTTTCCGTCCTCGGCGCTGCATGGTGCCCCTTCTCTTTCAATTTTTTGTTTTGCTTCTAGTCTGATCATAATCTTATGAATTAGGTTTTAAAGTGTTCCCTTCTTTATAATTCTTATTTACAGGGGAATTTACATAACTGGGAGTAGTTTAATCGGTGCTGCTATTAAAGCTCCCCGAATCACTTCCAAGAATCTGATTAGGTAATTATTTTTCCTTTTCATTTTTTATTGAATTGCTCTTATCGCGTGGTTTGATCTGGGAGAGCATCTAATTATTTTTATTTTTAGAAAACCTCATCTATTAATTAAGTCTTTTTTTTAAGATGTATTGAATTGAACAAAAATTTGTTGAGTCTTTGAAAATCAGATAACGGAAACTAGGAAGCTTGGCTACGTATTATGTTTCTTTTTTAAGTTTTTTTTGTATATTCCTTGGCCTTGGATCTGTATAATGTTTATGATTGGAACTTCGATCCAGCTTTAAGGATAGAAGAAGGGTTGCTCTATTAACTACAATCATGTTAACAAGAATAGCTAAAGTTGTAGTTTTCTTGTGTATACATACTTTTTATTTGTTCCCATATATTACCTTGCAAATTTAGAGATGGCCTCTCTGTAATGTTTGCTTAACTTACTCATTCGCGTAATGTCTGTTGGATCTGTTGTAGATAAGAGAGGATGGACTGATGGAAAACAATTATTATTATTGTTGTTATGATTGAAGATAATGGAAAATGAGTATTAGTCATGAATTCGGATTCAATAACAGAAGATTATCCACCTTTTTCAATTGGGCATCTTCAAACCTTTTGCAGCTTTGCTGATTATACTTTTGAAATGCTGTATGCCCATTGAAATAGTAAATTTTTTACTCTTATTGCAGTGTTATCTTCTGTGAAGCTGTTGCTATATATGGTGTGATTGTTGCAATTATTTTACAAACGAAGTTAGAGAGTGTTCCATCCGCACAGATATACGCGCCCGAGTCTCTTAGAGCAGGATATGCAATCTTTGCTTCGGGAATTATTGTTGGCTTTGCAAATCTTGTTTGCGGGTTCATCTCTATCCTTCTCTTCTTTTAGTCTTTGAATAAACTTATTTAAACAAGCGGTAGCTTGTTCCTGTGTGTACTTATGGTTTTCTATATTGCGATTTGTTACAGATTATGTGTCGGAATAATCGGAAGCAGTTGTGCACTGTCTGATGCGCAGAACTCTTCGCTTTTTGTGAAGATTCTTGTGATTGAGATTTTTGGCAGTGCCCTTGGACTATTTGGAGTGATTGTAGGTATAATCATGTCAGCTCAAGCAACATGGCCAGCAAAATCTGTATAATTACATGCCCTTTGTAGAAAAAATAGCAACTCATTTATGTGAGCGCAATTTTTCTTATGCACAAGTTACTTCAAAATGGCCTCTACATATTTTTTTCTTTATCTGTTATCAGTAACCATGTATGTAGAAACTAATTGTTTGGAATTGTTCTCTCTTTTTAGCTCTGATAATGATTTGTTGAATGAGAAATAAATGCTGTGATAATGATTTGTTGAATGAGAAATAAATTTCTAAGCTTGGAATTCGACCAACTACTATGAGTGCTGGGAATGGATGGGTTTGGGTTAGCACAGATCCAATATTTGTCCTGCTGCTTTATGGTTTTCAGTGAACGTGGTAAGTACATTTTGGCTTTTGGCTGTGAAAGCCCTATGCTTCTCTGACAGTTTAGGCAGTGAATTTTTTTAAAAAAGTGGTTTGGTTTGCACGTGACTCATCAATTCACGTTTTCCCTTTTTCACTTTCATGTTACCTGTAGGCTGCAGCCACCAGATTTAGAGTTATATAGATGATGTTTCCCTTTCGGTTTCTACACTTAATCTTCTTGCACCAAACCTTATTATAAAGGTATTTTGCTGTTGTTGTTGTCGTCTTTTATCTACCATCTCTCATTCATTTTTTTGGCTTAATATAAAAATAAGTGTTTAGATTATACCTCTTTTTTCATTTAGGTATACATCCATTTTAGACGATCGTTATTTTTTTAATAAAAAATGATGAGTTTGAAATATATAAATAATCGAGTGATAATTTTATAACTTTTAATAATCGATAAATTCAATAAAATAATATTTTATAATTAAATAATTATTTTATAAATTTTAATAATTGGATGATTCAATAAAATACCATTTGAAATGGAAACCATTTATATATCTTATCCAAAAATAAAATCTGACAATTAAAGAAAAAGGTCGTGTCACCTCAGTACTCTAAAAACCCTTGTTTACGTTGAATCCTCCAAAACGGCAGAAAAGATATGATCTCCCTCATGCTCATTCTATTTCACATTATAAGGTCAGTTTCGTCTTCATCTAGCTTTCCAACTTTTTTTTTCTTTCAATTTTCCCAAAAACATCATATTTTGTATGCGTATTCAATTATACATAGATGCTAAAAGGTTTATTTGTTAGTGACGAGGAGTCTTTTCAATTCCATTTTTGCAGTAATTTCAAAGCTTTGTTAAAATTTCACTTTCAATTCCTTCAAGCTCCTCAAAGTACCAATCTTTTTTGTTTCACCACACAGAAAAAAAAAGAATGGCTGAACCAAATCTTGGTGATTTCAAGCAATCTGTGAAGCTGAAATACGTTAAACTTGGCTACCATTACCTTATAACAAATGGAATGTTCATATTCTTGACCCCTTTCCTTATACTTATTGCTGCACAAATCTCCACATTCTCTCTTCAAGATCTCCATGATCTTTGGGATCATCTTCGTTTCAATATCATCTCTGTCGTTTTATGTTCAACCCTTCTCGTTTTCCTATCGACCCTTTTTTTCTTCACTCGTTCTCGTCATGTTTACCTCGTTGATTTCTCATGCTACAAGCCTGATGATGCTAGGAAATGTACCAAGCAGATGTTCATGAACAGGTCCCTTTTGATTGGTACTTTCACTGAACAAAACCTCGGGTTTCAAAGGAAGATTCTTGAGAGGTCTGGTCTTGGGGACTCGACTTATATCCCCGAAGCTGTTTTAAGAGTTCCTCCCAATCCATGCTTGGCAGAGGCGAGGAAAGATGCGGAGACTGTGATGTTCGGTGTGCTCGATGAACTGTTCGATAAAACATCTCTGAAACCGAAGGATATTGGGATTTTGGTCGTCAATTGTAGCTTGTTTAATCCGACTCCGTCGTTGTCGTCAGTTGTAATTAACCATTACAAGCTTAGAGGCAATGTTATTAGTTATAATCTAGGTGTAATGGGGTGTAGTGCAGGGTTGATATCCATTGATCTTGCTAAAGATCTTCTCCAAGCGCACCCGAATTAGTGTGCTTTGGTCATTAGCATGGAGAACATTACTCTGAATTGGTATTTTGAAAATAAGAGATCCATGCTTGTTTCCAATTGCTTGTTTAGGATGGGAGGTGCTGCCATCTTACTCTCCAACAAGTGGTCGGATCGATGACGGTCCAAGTATCAATTAGTCACCGTTCGAACACACGAAGGCGCTGACGAAAAATGCTTCACTTGTGTCACACAACAAGAGGACTCCGTCGGAAATATCGGTGTTTTGCTGTTCAAGGATCTAGTGGCAGTTTGAGGACCAACATCACCACACTCGGCCCTTTAGTTTTACCAATGTCCGAACAGTTACTCTTCTTTGCCACATTGATGGCAAGGAAGCTCTTGAAGATGAAGCTGAAGCCTTACATACCAGATTTCAAATTGGCGTTCGAACATTTTTGCATACATTCCGGCGGGAGAGCGGTGTTGGACGGGTTGGAGAAGAACTTGAAACTCTCGGACCGGCACATGGAGCCGTCAAGAATGACGCTTTACCGATTCGGTAACACTTCGAACAGCTCCCTGTGGTATGAATTGGCTTACACGGAAGCCGTTGGGAGGGTGAAGAAGGGAGATAGGAAATGGCAAATTGCATTCGGTTCGGGGTTCAAGTGCAGCAGTGCGGTTTGGAAGGCTTTGAGGACCATAAATCCAGCCAAAGAAAAGAACCCATGGATGAATGAGATTCACCAATTCCCAGTGGAAGTCCCAAAGGTTTCAACAATCTAGAAAACCACATTTTTTGTCTTGTTTTATTCACTAGGATTTGGATTTAGTGTATGTTTCTTTATTTGTTGCAAATAGGCCTCCTTTTAATCCATATGCTTATGTTTACAGTCAACATATAGATGAACGTTTCTTAGCTCTTGAGATTTGATCCAATCATGTTCTATTTGGGCTTCAACATCATCGTTTAGTTCCTCGATCTTTTATGATAATCCAGTTCATGTTTCCTTCTTTATTTAAACATATTATTGCTCTTGATCATTTTCAGTGTATGAATTGGCCGAACACAAACTTATTTCATTTCCAGTAAGTAATAAAAGATGTTGGTAAACCTTACTGGTCATTCTTCTCACGTATAACTTTGTTTCAAGAGTGTTGCTATTACAATAGTTTCATCTGGTTTAATCAAGATTACGAGTCTTGTCACGCATTCCTCTAATGTTATGAGTGTTGTGTAATATTACATTTTACGATCATTTGAATTAATTAGATTAGCTGGTGCATGTGAAAATCTCCATGTATTTATCTGTGTGATTCAAAATATCAATTTTGGACGTTACAACAACTCAAGTGATCAAACCTTCTTCGACATCTCCATGTGATTACATTTGCAAGAGGTTTTTAATGCACATTGTCTTTACTTTTCTTTCTTTAACCATTCCATATTTCCAGATTTATTTTCTGGAAATTTACATGATTAAGAAATTTAGTAACCAAATCCAGTTTTAGTGTTGGTGAATGTTGAAATTTGTGGTTGGACATGAATGAAACGAGACATAACCGAAATCTTGAATGGAGACAAGCTGAATAAATGTTGGATAAGTGTGTAATAATTGCAGCATCTCATCTGATCTAGCCAAGCCATGGAGTCCACTGCTTTCATATATTCGTTCATGAGTCCTCCCAACTCACATGGCCTCTTCTTTCCATTAATCACACCCAACCAATAAAATTAAGAAGAAGAAAAACTCTTGATTTAAAGACGGGGTAAAAAATTTGATAGTACGGTGTTTGAGAGTTATTACAAGAAATATCTTTTATTCAGATTGGATCGGATGATAGATCAATTACGTGATGCCGCAATCTGATAATTAAACTATATTAACTTATAAAATTAGAATAACAAAATTTATAAAATTATTTAGATATCTCAGTTAATCATTCATCAATATAGGGGGTCGTTTCATTCATCATATAAGTCACAGGGACAAGCAGCAAAGCAAACTATTATCAATCATTTTAAACTCAAGATATCGATATCAGTACGAAGGGTATCATACTAATGGTTAGGTATCTATATCCTTTTAGTTATCAATATCATTTAAGCACATCAAAATTTCTAGAACTGTTCATTTGGTAAGATATTGATAATATTGTATAAGATATCGACATCTTATAACTAATATGTCTTATGTTAGTAATTTAATTAATTTTTGGGAGTTTCGAATAATATACAAATCAACTCAGAACTTAGTGCAACCAATAAGAGTAGATTTAGTACATCTTTTAAGACATAAAATTCTATGTAAGGCATAAAAACTATGGTTGAAGATTTAACACCTTCAATATCTATTTGACCAATTATGCACTTTTACAAGTTATACATGCTTCTAACCATAGCTCTTTGAACATAAAAAAATAGTGAACATCATAAAAACATATCAAGTAATTTTTATGCTTGTCATAACTCTATTAAACATGCTTGCACATACGTCGTGCACTTCTAATCAATCAATCGAACTTGTTTATGAAAGACATAGATCATTGTATGAAATACATGAAATTCAACTACATGACGTGTTATATACATTCTCTTCATGCTTAAACAATCTTGTCATTTAATCATATGAAAATTATACACTAGATTGAACATGTTTTCCATACTACCTCGTATAGACGTGACATCACACGTAGGGATGGGCATGGGTCAGGACGGGTCGGGTTGAATTTTTGGTCAATTCAAAAATTATATATCCTCCACTTGAATCGACCCGACTCAACCCTGACCTAATTTTTTGACATCGATTCGAAATAATATATTTATTAAAAAATATTATTTTTATTCAAAATATTTAATTGAAAAAAATTAATATATAGAGGGGCATTATTGAAATTATCCCTAAATATAAAAGTAAAATTATATATTTTTCTCGTGTCGAATCAGGTCAGATATTTTAACTCTAAATCTGAACCCGAACCGAACCCGAATTTCTTTTCAAAAAATTTGACCCGATCGAACCGGAACTCGTCGAATCTGAGTCTCATGCCCATCCCTAATCACACGCTTCAAGCAACCTCATAGGGTGCTTAGAACTAACATTACATGTCATGATACTCAAAAGTACCATACTTATCAATCCACCTCACATGCATATAGACATCATAATAAACATTATATTTGTAACACCTTAAACTCAACTTGTAATATACGACGAGTTTGCGAGTATCACATCCGACATTAAAATGACTTAAAAAAATTAAATCATACAAATCAAAATAATCAAATTAAAACGATTGTATACTATTCAGAACTCCTTTATTTTTAAAATTAGTTATACAAATAAATTTATAAATCTTGATAAGCTTTCAACTTTCATATGTCCACTTAAGTAATTATTTATTGTTCTTAGGTGATTCATTGAGTCTTCTCTAATGATTTTATTTTTCAATCGTGAACCCAAAATAAACCTCGTAACATGTGCACGGAAGCAACTCGAATGTTAAATTTACAAAGTTCAATGATACACATCTACTCTATTATATTTCATGAGGTTCGCATGTCAATCAAATATAATACATATGCATTGTATATACGTATATCTTCCCTATCTATTTATCAAGCCTCAAAATATTTACTTGTCTATGGTATAACGTATTTCAAATCACCACAGGGGATATTGCTCCTATCATTAGTTGAGCATACATACGCTTAGAGGTATTACTGACCACACCTCACCAATAGATCACAGTAGTCATACAATATCTACAACATCGTATCAATATCGATACGTTATGCTTGGTATCACCTAGCATCAGATATTAAATAATAATAAAACCAATATATGATATCACACATCATCATGTATTATAAATAATATTCATACCTGATATCACATAACGTCAAATACTATAAATAATATCCATACTTGGTATTACTAAACATCAAGTATTAGATGACAAAGATATATGAAAACACTAAGTATCATATGCTACATTTCACATAGTTTGGAATCACTAAGTATCAGGCAATAAAAAATCATGGTACCTAGTATCACTAAGTATCATGTACCATATACACCGGTGATAATTGGTATCATTAAGCATCAAGTAATATAATCATGGAGATTCAGATAATTTTTCTGTCATACATAATTATACAAGTAGATAGATACTCGTAGGCAACACATAAAACACTTAAATAAAATATAAAAAAAAGTTAATTAAACACGAGAAACACCATTGTTCCAAATTAAATGTTTCAGCAGTAAATGACGGATATAAATAGAGGATATTAATATTACATGAGAGCAAAACCCACATTACATAATCTATTAAATATAAATCATTATTTATTGATGATATATACATTTATGATTTGATGTTAGTGTATGCATATTCATATTGTTGTTGTTAATTTAAAATATAATGTTTTTAAATTTAACGTGCAATTTTAATAGTAGAAGATAATATTATTTTTAAAAAAAATTAAATTTAAATAATAATATTTACAATATAATATATATATATATTATTAATAAACTAAAAAAATTAAATAGATACCTCCTTATCAATCGCATTACATTGGTTCTCCGTAATTGAAGTGTCGGCCCCTGTCAATATCAGTAGCAGCTAGAGAAGAGCTGTTAGGCTTAGCCCCTTGACATTAGTGGCCACAATCTCAGACCTACAAACATGGGGTAATCAAAGCCAATCGGGATTTTAGGCCCTACGAGATTGGAGATCACAATACAGCTAGCTCTGTCCGTCCTTACAATCTTTTTTAACTATTCTTGATCTCCGATAATTATATAAATCAAATTCTCATTGTTTTTAATTGTATCTCTTTCGGATACTCTTCTTAGTCATACCTCCGGATACTTCTGCTATGAGACGGTTAAAAAACAGTTAAAAAATGGTGTAATTGATTAAATAAATGATCGATTAAAATTTAGATCGATTATATTATATTATTTAATCAGAAATATTATCAAGTAAAATAACAAATTAGGTAGCGCTTATATAATGTAATATGTAGCGCTTATATAATAAAATAGGTTAATACTGGAAACATTATCAAGCACAATAACATATTAGGTAGCGTTTATATAATGTAATAGATAGCGCTTATATAATAAAATAGATTAATTACTAGAAACATTATCAAGCACAATAACATATTAGGTAGTGCTTATATAATGTAATAGATAACGCTTTTATTGACATATTCTATCATAAAATCGGTATATTTATACCGGTAACATTGTAAATTTATTTTAATAAAATATAATAATCATAATTTTTTATTTATAAAATTATAGATATAATATTTTAATAATAATATTGACATAGATAATATTAAATAAATTATTCTAATATTTTAAAAATAATAATATTATTTTGTTAATAAATAATATTATTTTATTGTATTTGATGCTTATAGTTATATTGTAATTATGAATATTTTCCATCACTTCATTATGATTATTTTTTTAAATTATATTGTAATTATATATATATATATTTTTTTTATTTTTTTATTTTATTATTAAAAATCTAATATCGAAATAGAAATACCGAGTCCTTTTTTCATTAGTTATATTGTGGCAACTTACAAACTAAAAAATTAAAATTAATTTGTATAATTTGTGTTTATTAATTTTATTATTAAAAAGTCTATTTTTACCGGTTTTGTTATTGTTGGGCATAACAAAATCCGTAAAAAATACCTAAAAATTATTATTTCTACCTAAAACATTAATGTTTTTTAACATTTTCGGTAAAACCGGGAAAAAAATAACAAAACCGGGAAAAAAATAACAAAACCGATAAAAAAATAACAAAACCGGTAGCGCTTTACTTAATATATTGAAAGTATCGATCCTTTTATAAAAAGGATCGATATTTTACAATATAACCGGTAAAAAAATAACAAAACTGGTAGCGTTTTACCTGATATATTGAAAGTATCGATCCTTTTATAAAAAGGATCGATACTTTACAATATAACATGTAAAAAAATAACAAAACCGGTAAAAAAATAACAAAAGCGGTAGCGCTTTACCTGATCTATTGAAAGTATCGATCATTTTATAAAAATGATCGATACTTTACAATATAACAGGTAAAAAAATAACAAAACCGGTAAAAAAATAACAAAACCGGTAACGATATACCTGATATATTGAAAGTATCGATCCTTTTATAAAAAGGATAGATACTTTACAATATAACAAGTAAAAAAATGACAAAACCAGTTTTATTATGACAAAACCGATAAAATTTACCTGATATGTTAAAAGTATAGATACTTTTTGTAAAAAGAATCGATACTTTTTTGAAAGTTATGTAATTTATGTTTCAAAAATTTTTAATAGTGTTTCATGTTTTCCACCTACAATATTAATTTAATAATTTCATTTACACAAAAAAATTATTTGATTGTTTTGATATTTCATAAAATATTATTTAGAATTTAAATTTAACAATATTAACTAAAGATAATAATAAATATATAATATATATGTTTATTGTTTTTAATTTAATAATAATATATACCGTAACATAAAAAATAAATCATTAGACGTATATAATTACTAAATTAATATACCTTAAAACTCACTCAAAAGTTAACCTTAAATTAATGTTTTTCACAGTGAAATAAGTATAGATACTTTTATAAAAAGGATAGATACTTTACAATATAAGCGCTACTTATTACATTATATTTTTACCTATTATATTGTAAAGTATCGATCCTTTTTATAAAAAGGATCAATACTTTCAACATATCAGGTAACATTATGGAAAAAAAGGTAAAATTTACCTGATATGTTAATTTACCTATTACATTATAATTATTGGTTTTAATGTTTTTTGGGTTGATACTTGTAGAAAATGTATTGACACATATTTAGGTAGTTATTGTACATACCTAAATATGTACTGCGAATTTAATGTTGTACCCACCCTTTAACTACCACTATCAATACCACATCTATTGAAAGCAGCACGACTGAAACATGTTCAAAATGAACCTTTGCTTACATCTCCATCAACTCTGGGACCAATGAACTTGCACAACAAAATTTTTGCCATGGATCATACTGATGTAGACAATGTTAAGCCAACCGAGGAATGACATGAAGTACATAATGTTGATGAATCTGACAGATTGGTTGGTCAGCTCTTCTGTTCACGTGATCAAGCTTGGTACTTTTACAAGGGATTCGCACGGGAACATGGGTTTAGTGCACGTAAGGGAACAACACGGCTTGACGTGGAAGGGAATGTGAAGACACAAGAATTTTGTTGTTCCAAAGAAGGGTTTTGAGTATCAAAAGTCAATACTGTTGATCGTCAACGTGCTCATACACCAGTCACAAGAACAGGATGTAAGGCTAGAGTCTTAGTTACAGCAACAAATACAAACGATCAGTGGGTTATAAGTAAGTCTGATCAGAAACATAATCATACATTGTGCACACCTGCTATGACACCATATATGCGTTCTAATAGAGCTGTAAGTAAGGCTGATACCGATGAGGCAACAACATTGAAAGAGGTCGGTGTTGGCATGTCACAAGTAATGAACTACTTAACGCAGCAGGCAGGGGGCTATTATAATGTTGGGTTTACACATAAAGACCTCTACAATGCACTTCAAAGAGGTAAAGCAAAGGAAATCGTCGATGGGGATGTGAATGCGCTTATTGCCTACTTTGATTATAAGAAACATGATGATCCCGGGTTTTTTATGACATACTCGGTAGACGAATCAGGGGCATTGTATAATCTTATTTGGTCAGATTCTACATCGAGATCGGATTACACATGCTTCGGTGATGTAATTGCGTTCGACACAACGTACAAATATAATTTGTATGGTCGACCAATTATGCCTATTATCGGTGTCAATCATCACCATAACACAATTGTGTTTACCACTGCCATAATCGCTGACGAGACGTCTCAATCTTTCGAGTGGGTGCTACAGAATTTTTTAGAAGCCATGATGAATAAATCACCTATTTCAGTTGTCACCGATGGGGATAGAGCAATGCAGAGGGCTATCAAATCTGTTATCCCTTATGCTAAGCACATATTATATTCTTGGCATCTTTCTCGCAATGCACAAACTAACATTGATGACCCAATGTTTACAGGAGCATTCTCAAAATGTATGGCTTCCTGGTGGACAACCGAGAAATTTGATATTCAATGGCGTTCGGTTGTTTTAGAATTCAACTTCTAAAAGCATCCATGGGTTATTGATAAGGGAAATACACGACACTTATGGGCACAAGCATATCTATCCGGTCATTTCTTTGCCAATATTCGCTCAATTCAAAGGTGCGAGTCTATGAATGCTTCACTAGCGATTGCACTGAAACACAAGAAGACATATTTAGATGTTGTTCGTGCAATTGAAGATGGAATTAGTAGAATGCGTATGAACGAGTTGAAAGCGGATTACTTAAGTTCCCATACGAAGCCCTTCCATATCACAAAACTGGTCGACCTTGAAAGACATGCCGCTGCGATTTTTACCCGCGAATCTTTTCGTGCGTTCCAAGATGAACTTATACGGGAGACATTATACCAAATTGAGGCAGAGATTAAGTTCTTATCAGATGAATGTCAACATTATATTTTGTCAAAGTACGCAGAAAAAAATAGGAAATTTGAAATTAGTTTTGATTCTTGTACGAAAACTCTAATTTGCTCCTGCAAAAAATTCGAGACCGTTGGACTTCCGTGTCGCCATCAACTTCACATTTTGAAGCACTTGGATTATACATATTTTCCCGGGACTTTAGGTTTAAGGTTTATCGATTTAGAGTTTGTATACTATATATAATGAACGGGGGAAAAACACTCGATATTTAAATTAGTATCTACACAAAATTAAAAAGTGTCGATACATATTATACACCTATTATCTCATAAAACCGGTATACTTATACCAGTTAGATTGAAAAATTACCTATTACATTATACTTATGGGTTTCGATGTTTCTGGGATCGACACTTTTTATATATGGGAAGCAGCTTATGGTTGCACCCTGTTTGCCATTCATTCTGGACCAATAGTATCGACACAAAATTAAAAAGTGTCGATACATATTATACACCTATTATGTCATAAAATCGGTATACTTATACCAGTTAGATTGAAAAATTACCTATTACATTATACTTATGGGTTTCGATGTTTCTGGGATCGACACTTTTTATATATGGGAAGCAGCTTATGGTTGCACCATGTTTGCCATTCATTCTGGACCAATAGTATCGACACAAAATTAAAAAGTGTCGATACATATATTACACCTATTATCTCATAAAACAGGTATACTTATACCAGTTAGATTGAAAAATTACCTATTACATTATACTTATGGGTTTCGATGTTTCTGGGATCGACACTTTTTATATATGGATCGACACTTTATGGTTGCACCCTGTTTGCCATTCATTATGGACCAATAGTATCGACACAAAATTAAAAAGTGTTGATACATATTATATACCTAATCTCTCATAAAACCAGTATACTTATACCGGTTAGATTGAAAAATTACCTATTACATTATACTTATGGGTTTCGATGTTTCTAGGATCGACACTTTATGGTTGCACCCTGTTTGCCATTCATTCTGGACCAATAGTATCGACACAAAATTAAAAAGTGTCGATACATATTATATACCTAATCTCTCATAAAACCGGTATACTTATACCGATTAGATTGAAACCTTACATATTACATTATACTTATGGGTTTTGATGTTTCTGGGATCGAAACCTTTTATATATGGATCGACACTTTATGGTTGCACCCTGTTTGCCATTCATTCTGGACCAATAGTATCGACACAAAATTAAAAAGTGTCGATACATATTATATACCTAATCTCTCATAAAACCGGTATACTTATACCGGTTAGATTGAAAAATTACCTATTACATTATACTTATGGGTTTCGATGTTTCTGGGATCAACACTTTTTATATATGGATCGACACTTTATGGTTGCACCCTGTTTGCCATATTGTAAATTTACCTTTTACTTTAAAGTTAATTTTGTAGTTATTGTACATACCTTCAATATGGAATGGTCATTCAGTCTCGCACATGATGACAATTATGATGACATTTTGTATAATACAGACAACAATCTCCATATATCGTAAGTATCAACATGACTCTTAATGTGTATAAGAAACATGTACAACAACCTACTGCTAGCTTTTCTCATCTCATTCATAATTACATTCACATACAAAATTATAAATCGTATACAAAATTATAAAACTTATACAAAATTAACCCTATATTTACATCATTGCATCCTTTTGTTATTCTTATGTCTCATGGAAGCTTTTGTTATCTCCTGTTTTCGTTGATTTTGAATGTGGCTTACGAGATCGTTTAATATTTGCGATCGATCCCACTCTCCAACAACCTATATTCAAATTGTCAGAACGTTAAGTATTGTAAACTACAACATTCAATCTACGACTTTTAACAATTTTACCACAAACGAATTTTTCTTTCCACTTACAAAATCACCAGTTGCCCTTGTAGAACCGATCGATTCCATCCACATCATCACATACATGCCGCAATCATGTCTGTTACAAAATTTGAAAACCACACATGTCAATTATGATGAATCCTGCATAAATTAAGCTTTCTATTTATGATAACATCTCATACCCATTCAATTGCTTAATCTTCTTATGCTCCACAAATTTGAAATTTTTCAAGGGAAACTTTCCTAGAGATCCACAATATTCAACCCAAATGCGTTTCTTATTATAAAAATCTAATATTTTAACATGCATTAAAAAAAGAAGTTATGATCCAAAAAAATTATGCATTATAATTTACATAATGTCCTTTCATACATACATACATACATACATACCAATCTCTTAGCATCCTTCACTCTCTATTTAGCTACTTCAGATGTAAACATACTATCATATATTGTTGCAACACGATCTACCATATCCAACACCAACAGATACCAATGTGAATTATGGTAGTTTATTGTGATCATGATCTGCAACAAATTTCACACTCAATTTGACAAAATTCAACATTCTATATCCGAAAACATCATTTGCAATTGGTGTGGTGTCTTACCTTCTCACAGTCGGTGAATTTCACATAGTTATCCAATATGGGACCCCATAAGATAGCAATACTCTCAACACTTTCTTTGTTGTTGGCATCCAACGCCTGTTGCTGCAATTACGCAACAAACATTATTAATTTACCGTCTATAACACTATTTTTCAACATTTATTAATTTAACTCACCGCTAAGAGGTATGGAAGGTAGCTAATCCTCCGGAGTGACTTTTGAGAATCGTAGCATATTGTCCAGGCGAGCAAATCAATAACCTAACAAAATTAATTACACAATCAGAACATATTCAATAAGTTTTAACATTTTCTACTTTCTACTTACCACACCGCCAACCCATTCCGTAGGCTTCAACGTTGCAACGTCGTATACAGTAGCGAATTGATTTCCCATTGAGATTACAGAATATTTGTATGAATCATTAGGATTAATATGTTGTCATGAAATATTTAAATATCACTCACAAAGCAATATATTTCACTTACCCCAATTCTAGCTCACTATTCCATAAATAATCACAAATTACAACTTCGATGTCATCAATTCCGCTTGGAATATTCGCTTTTTCAACCTACAATTTTGCATACAAATTTTTGTCACAACAATATAATAAAGATGAAATTAAGTTTTCTTTTATTCAACTTACCTTCTGCTTCTTCTTCTGGGGTGCAGGACATTCCGAATCCAAATCTGCTGCTATAACACTCTCCGGTGTATAAATGACATCGACTTCCTTCATCCTCATTTCTTCCATCTCTTCTTCTTCCTCATCCCTCTTTTCTTCTTCATATTTTTTCAGTTCATCGTATTTTTTCTCTACATAGCTCTTCATCTCTTTTATTTCACCCTTCAATTGATCTCCTTCATCCAAGTATTTATCAACCAACCCCTTCACCCCCGTAAGTTCACTCCTCAATTCCACAACCTCCTTCACCACTCCCTCAAATTTTTCACCCGTCACCATCTTAAGATCACCCCTTAACACCTCAACTTCTTTCACCACTTCACCCCTCAACACCTCTACTTCTTTCATCACTCCATTTATTTTTCCTTCCACTACCCCCTTATGCCTCTCAAGTGTATCTTCGACTCTCTCAAGTTTCTCTTCGATTCTATCAAGTTTCTCTTCGACTCTTGATTATCTTTGCATGATATAAAATTGGATTTTTTTGATAGCAGCCAATTCAGACATCAAAATGTCGAAGTTACTCTGTTTTCCCTCAAAGTCGTCCCCCTCACCGTCATCCCCCAATACAACCATCTCTCATTTCTTCTCCTCTGCCTCCACTACCTCCTCTACATCCTTGCCAATAACCTTCAAAATTAAATTACAATATTAATACATTGATTATATTCTTAATATTATTTAATTACATTTATTACCCTTTCTTGCTTCTTCGCTCTATCCAACTTCAACTTCACCATCACTCTAACCACCTTTTCCTTCCCCCATGCACGGATGCGTGCCACTCCGGTTCTTTCATAAGCCGGCACTGCCTCACAGCCCGACAAAAAATCAAACAGTGCAACCTGCATTTATAATAAAATTTATATTTTTATATAATAACTATACTATCATTTTATATAAAAACACAAAAAAGTTCTTCAACTCATTTACCTCTAAGATTGCTATGCACCCTTTGAGGTATCTCTGGCTGCCCCTTTTAAAGGTGATTATTGATTCAATCAATCTCGAATGGATATATTCAGCCCAATTGAATTCACCCTTCAAGCCTTCATCGCAAATGAGCTTCATATATTCCTTGTTCATTGACGTATCACCCGTTGGACAAAGAAAGATACCGACAAGCTATAATAGAACTCTGGCCTTCAGCTCATCCCCCCCGTAAGATCCACTTTTTATTTCCTCTTCAATTTCAGCATATGTCACATTCTACCTCAAACCATATTTGGAGGCAAATGCTTTCCAGTCCTTACTCTTACAGACTTCTACAACACTTTTGCCTTCATTTTCTACCCCCAATACGACTGCAACACATGAGATCCCGAGAGGAAATGAAAAATCACCATACTTAGCAATACATTGTCTGACATCAAGTTACGCCATCAAGGATCGACACAATTCCCTCCGAATAGGTCGATCCCTTACTCCTACCAACGATCCAAAACCTATTTCTCCCAGCACATTCAACTGACACTTCTCCTTAATGTGTTTGATTAATGAATTCACCCTTTTAATGCTGCATCTTGTCGACACTTCCTACATTTTTTAACAATATATAATGTTATAGTTCTTATATAGTTTGTATGAACGTATTTACAAGTTTAATGAATACCTTATTTTCATGTGCTTTCCTCCGTTCTTTGTATTCTTTACTATAATTCCTTGACTGTGTGATGTAAGGTTCCTTTTCAGCATCACTCATCGAATTCCATTTGGACCTCACATCTTTTGTCACCTAATATTAAACATAAACGTTTCTTAATCAATACATTAACACTAAATAATACTCAATGTCAATTTCATTTTACATACCGAATCGCTCTGTGTGCCATCTTCCTTCATCCTTTTGCATTCGGCCATACTATCAACATTTAAAATTTGTAATCAATTTAAAGTTTATCGATACTTTAATCCAATTAACATTTCAACAATAATAACAAAAAGACATTGATACTTACTAGAAGTACATATATCCACCCTTTGGTTGCTTTCGAGTCTCAGCCTCAATTTCAAAGTCATCTGCGCCACCAACAATTTTCCAACCCATTGACTCCATTTTTCCTTCATATATCAGTTTACGCAAATCAAATTATTTTGTTACATACACTTTATTCAATAAACAAATATAGATAACTACTCTTGTGGTAAAACAATTTTCTTCAAAAGAATTTGAATGGCCACTACAAAATGTGTCGGCACATTTATACAACCTATAATATCATTTTCTACCTATAATATTTAATAAAAGTATCAACATTTATATTTTACCTTGAATATCACTTTCTACCTGCAATCGATCCCAAATGCTTCTTTACTCCAAAACCCCAAACAACACATAAAAACCCTATTTGTGATTACTGTAATAATAAAAAATTAGGGTTTCGACAACATACTTTTCGATTCGACTGCAGCAATAAACAAACAAACTTCTCTTTAGAAACGCCTTCTGAAATGAAGCAACAATTACGCTTCGATTTCAAAAACTCGTCTGTTCTATCTATTTTCAGATGATATATAGCTATGGCCTTTATGTTTTCATCAGATATGTTATTTATATTTAATCGATACAAATACAAAAGTGTTGATACTTTTATGTCAGGTGTCGATACTTTCGAAAGGATAATTACGTATTTGTTTGAAAGTATCGATAATTTATTACACGTACTTACGAAAGTATCGACACTTTCAATATATCCGGTAGCGTTTTACCGGTTTTATCATTTTGATACCTGTTTTATCATATTTTTACATGTTCTATTGTTGTGGATCGATACATTTTTTTAAAGTATCGACACTTTATAGGCGCTAAAACTGCTTCTCTTTTAAATTCACAAAGTGTCGATCCTTATATAAAATATCGACACTTTCAATATATCCGGTAGCGTTTTACCGGTTTCATCATTTTGGTATCGGTTTTATCATATTTTTACCTGTTATATCGTTGTGGATCGATACATTTTTTTAAAGTATTGACACTTTATAGGCGCTAAAACTGCTTCTCTTTTAAATTCACAAAGTGTCGATCCTTATATAAAGTATCTACACTTTCAATATATCCGGTAGCGTTTTACCGGTTTCATCATTTTGATACCGGTTTTATCATATTTTTACCTGTTATATCATTGTGGATCGATACATTTTTTTAAAGTATCGACACTTTATAGGCGCTAAAACTGCTTATCTTTTAAATTAACGAAGTGTCAATCCTTATATTAAAGTACCGACACTTTAAATATATCTGATACCGCTTTACCAGTTTTATCATTTCAATACCGGTTTTGTTATAGTTTTATCTGTTATATCATTGTGGATCGATACATTTTTAATTTGGATCGACACGAACCAACAAGTTAAGTTTGTCGGTTGCACAATTTTTTAATATTTCTTCATGACTTAGACCTACTACATTATTATTAGTCAACATTTCCGATAGTGCTAAACTGAATTTATTAAATATCTTTTAATATATCCGGTAACACCGTATATTAACCCGTCTTTCATGAGACATTCCCCTTACCTCCGCTTATTAAATCTCAGAACTTTTAAAGTTTCTCGAATAAGTCACTGTATTGTCATTGTCACACCCGAAAGAAAGAAAGAAATAAATAATAAAAAGGGGAATATGGTGGCCAGGAGTAGGATTATGAAAAGTCATATCCTAACCCTAACCACTAGGCTAGGTCTATTTTTGGGATTTATTTAATAAAAATATAATTTTATTATATTTTTCTTTGGGTTAAAACTAGAAACCCTTGCCCGTATGAGAAATCAACCTCAAATTTCCTGAAAATTTACCTTAGCTGTCGTGGACTCTCCATCAGATCAATGTCGTCCAGTGGCTATTGGAGCACACCGCCGCCCTCAATTGACTCGTTGGCGATTGGCTATTGGTAATGCTCAATCTTAAGATGTATCTAGACTGATTTTATATTATGTATAAAGGAGACAATATGTTAATATTAAAACTACAGGAATTATATAATCTAATTTCAGGAGACACATGATATAATTTCAGGAGTTATACCAGCTGAATAATGGTGCAATGAACCTAGATTATTTATGAGTTAGGTTCATTTATACATTTCAGCTGTTACAAATAATGATTTTAATCCTGATTTTTTATATTGACGATTTTAACCCTATTTCTAGTCTATAAATAGAGAGTTGAATTCAGTTTCTCAACTCACTCTCAACATTTTAGAATTCACTCTCCAAGTGTTTTCTAAATATTCTCTCTGTGTGCTTTCCGATAAAAATAACAATATCACCAGCAATCTACTCTGGTTCCGGGTGTACGGAATTCAGAGCGACTGTGTTAATCTCGGGAGACGGTCCGTCTACTGCAACGATTACACACATCAAGGCGAATTCGTTTCTAAGTCAGTGATTTTACCACGACACGGTTTACGAATCTGTTCTTTTTTAAATTATTGTTTATATTTTCTGTTAGTGCTAACGGTGTGGTTTTGCAATCCATATTTCCAATATCGGCGACCAAGGCCCAGGTATCACCGAAGTGTGATTCGACGCGAATCGACGCTTGAATCGCTGTCGAGGTGTGATTCGATTTTTCACGAATTCTAATCACCTCGGTCTGACTCGCTGAATTTAACCCGACCTATTGATTTGACTTGGCCCGTTGACTTTGATATGACTTATTGGCTTTAATCAGAATTGACCATTGACTTTGTCTTTAACCAAAAAGTCAAATATTCTGAAAATTCATATTTTATGTTATTTAACATCCTGAGTCAGAATATAAAGTCTGTTTTACCAAACTCAAACCCAAAAGCCTCCGAATTGACCGTTAAACCCGATGTAAATTAAGTATTTATTTCAGTGCATCAAATTTTACTAAAGGATCAAGGATTAATTAATGTTATCGAATATTTGAGGTACTCGTGGATCTCTTGACCGTTCGTCTGCTCGACCTGATTCCTCCCGATATTTCCATCAGTGCCAGACCGTGATTACTCGTATAGTTTTGTAACCCTGATAAATATTCAAATTATTATATTTACTTCGATTATGATCCTGTTCTGATATAACCTAGGCTCTCGTTCAGTAGAAGAGCATAGCGAAGTCGATGCTTGATAGATCTACCAGATTATTTTATTTTGCGAGGTGTGTTCGTTGTGTACCATATATCTGTTTTAAATATATGTTTGAAAAGTCATGTGCACGTGACTTTTTATCTGCTCTGTAATATGAATATAAGTTTAACTTGATTCAGTATGATTTATCTGATTTAAAGTCTGATTTCTGATTTACTAAAGTTTAAGCATGATTGTATTATTCATGTTATCTGGATAATGTTTTTTTACTGATAAATAAATATGTTTGAACTATGATTTCCTGCTACCACTGATTATTGTCTGAAAAATATTTTTCTCCAGGGTAATCTGGGATATGGTATGAAGTTTCTGTAGGTTCAGCTCGGTCAAAATGGTAATTCCTTATATAGGTTCATACCGATCGAACTGGTAATTTCTTATGGACCTAAGGCGACTCTTGGGTGGGCTCTTTGGCCTAATAGGCCTAATGGTAAGACCTTATAGACCCTAAGGTACTCCCTTAGGGTGACTCCTCTGTTGTGTGCATTGGGTAAGCCTTTATGGGCCTGAGGGCACTCCCCTTAGGTGAGCACATACGCTTTGGCTAGTGTAAGACCTTATGGACCCAAAGTGCTCTCTTAGGTTGGAACCTACTCCCTTCGGGCCTAGGGTAAATCCTTATGGATGCAGTTTTGGAGAACTGCATATGGAGTTCAGTTGGAGGGCGATTCTGAAAATTTAAACTACAAACACTACTGACGTTTTTACAATTTAGTACTGAACTGATTTTGAAACCTCTACCGACGTTTCATGACTTTATTGATGAACTGATTTTGAAATCAAAATTGTATATTTTAAATTGCACTATTGGGACACACTGAGCCTCTAGCTCACGTCTCAAACTGTTTTCCACTTTTAGATACTCTTGGATAGACACCCCGTACCAGGCACTTTGAGGATTGACACATTTAGTACAAATCATTTTGTTGTAATGTGTTATATACCACTCTGCATTCAATCACGGTGACATGTGCCATTATTTTAAATACTTGTGTTTGTGACTTATTTTGGTTTGATACTGCTTTTGACGTACTTTATTTTACTTTGTTACTTAAGATTTTTATCTTTATTCGATGGACTTATTACTAATCATTATGTTTTCATGATGTTATTTAAAATATAGAATTAAATTATTGAATAACTTTTTGGAAAATGTTTTAAGAATTTTTAATGTAATCCGTTAGAGTTAGTTGAAACGCATAGGTTGGGTCTAGGGGTTACAATCATATTCTCCGATTATTTATAGTTCTTTTACGTAATCACTGATACATTCAGGTGATATATCAAATAAATCTATTATCTGACAGTCGAATCTACTTATCGTACCAACTTACAAATAATTTTCATCACTTTAGGCCTTATAACAACACTATAAACATATATATAAATCAACATGCAAGAGTGGAGGTGGTCTTTAGCTATCTCTATCTCTTTCAGTGTTTCTTCATCTTCTTCAGATCGTCCATTTTTTTCTATTCTACTAAACAATTATTTATGAATCTTCGTCTAAATAAAAAGGAGTGAATTACCATTGCAACTCTATTTTCCTTATCAACAATTTTAAAACCAACGTTAAAAAATGAAAGAAAACTTAAAACATTGCTTAAGAAACATTAAATTTCTTAGCAAAACCCCTAATAGGGAAGCATCCTACACGATTTTTTAGGCCCTCATTTTTTTATAAGACCCTAATTTTTTTAATCCTGGTTTTTACTTTTATAATTCATGTTTCTTTTTTCTTTTTAATTTGTTTTTCTGCCTTTATAATTGTAGCCCATAATTTTTTCAATCACATTTTTTACTTTTATAATAGAGACCCTTATTTCTTTTCAATATCACTCTCTACCTTTATAATTGAGGTCCATAGTTTTTTAATATTACCTTTTAGCTTTATAATTATGGCTCATAATTTTTTCAACCTCACTTTTTATCTTTATAATTGAGACCCTTAACTTTTTTCAATCTCAGCCCTTAATTTTTTCAATCTCATAACATTTTCAATTTTATATCCATTTCTCCGTCCCTCTAATTAATTCATTCAATTTTGAATTAAATCTAATCACATGTTCCTCTTTTTTTTCTAATTACATTCTTCAATTTATCAAATATTCTTTAATTCTTATTGTTCTTCAATCTCAATCTAACAATAAAATAATATACCACTCTTTATTTTTTTTCATTTATTGTTTAAAATCAAGATATGTATTGTACCTAAATTCAAAAATTTTATTTATTCTTATAATTGTATTTAAGGTTTTTCTTAACAAAATAATAAAAATAATATTAGACAAAATTTAATAATTTTGTATGATTTAATAATAGACTATTAGATTAATTGTCTAAAATAATATAATATATTTTCATTTTAAAAGGACTTATTTTTATATTTCATTCAGAATGTCAAAAATATCCAAAACGTTTCTTGTCACATCCTAAAAATATTAATTTTTTATTATTGGATTGAAGTATATTAATTTGAGGACTACAATGTAAGTTTTTGAAATAATAAATTAGTATTCAAGTACTTAAGAAAGTGTAGGGACTTGAACCCTAATTTTACCCATCTTCCCCGATTGGTAAAAATAAAAAATCAAATTGTGTGGTTGTTGAGAGTTGAACTTGTGACCAATAGTATATCTGTTGAAAACATTTTGATGTTTTGATATAATAAATTAAGTTAAATGAATTTTAAGATTTTACAAATGATTTTCTAAGTATATTCGATTTAATTACTCGAATATCAAAATATTACTCCAAGTCTTTTAAGATCAATTTCAATCCTTACTAACGTGTAAAATTGTGTTTTATACTTAAAATATTTTTGAAACAATTTTCACAAAGTATTTCGAACCAAAAACGAGCCTAAAATCAATTTTCAGGTAAGTATACCGATGCATAAATTAAATGCATCGATGCACCCTTGTTTTAATTGAACATCGAGTAGCTTTAGTGTATCGATGCACATACAATGCATCGATGCACTCCATGTATTATTAAAACATCGAATTGATTTTATGCACCGATGCACAAGACATGCATCGATGCACCTAGGCTTTTTCAAAACATCGAAGCATATTTATGCATCGATGCACTCTTAGTGTACCGATGCACTAAGTCTTCCAACGGTCGAAATATTTGAATTTTACACGTAGTGTATCGATACACTAGCCCTATGCATCGATCCATCCCACGCTTCTACCTGTTTTATTAATTGTTTTCACACAATAACAGCTCTACTGACTCCACTAATAATCTCCAATGTTCAGAAGTGATCGAAGGAGTATTTAAATAATATTAGAAGCCATTGATCAACAACAAGGAAGAAGAGAAGCTAGAGAATCAAAGAGAAATCATCAAACCTCAAGTTTGAGCATTTCAAGCCTATTTTCATTCAATATTCATTTTGCTTTCAAGAACACCATTTGTGCTCTATTGTATTTATCTTTGAGTGTTCTTTCTTTATTCTAGAATTGTGCAAACAATCTACCTTGTGAGGTTTTCTTGTAAGTTTGCAAAATTTGTGTATTTTTCTTTGAAAAAGAGTGTGCTCAAGAATTTGGGGTATAATTCTTGAGGGAGTTTGTAACATCCTCAATACCGGGTTAGTGATCAGATTGTAAAGTTTCAGAATTTGGTGACTAAAGTAGAAGAATGAAATAGTTCAATGATTTATTTTGAAATATTACTTGAAAGATGTTAGTAGAAAATATTTAAATATGGTTATATATTAAACACATGGAAGGGAAGAGGAAACAAAGTGGTTTCCAGAATTCTCTTCATCTTTCTTTTTCCTTCACGCGTGAAAGCCAAGAGCCAAAGGTGAGTTTTCTGATTATTGAGTTCTTGGTTAAATTTAAGATTGGGTTTTGATTATTAGATGATAATTAAGCTTAAAGAAAGCTTAAATCATCTTAAAAGCAAAGGATGGTGGAGTTAGGAGAGATTAAAGATTTAGAGTTTATAAATAAAATCTTAGAATAGAGTTCATTACACAAATTGGAAGATAAATTTGACTTGTCAAGGGTTAAATTAAGAGATATGAAGTGATAAAATGAGTTTTAAAACATGTTGAAAATCTGGTATAATTCTTGAAGTTAATAAAGAGGAGAGGATATTAAGGTTCAAGACGAGATAAATGAATAGAAATGAGTTTGAATAGGAGTAAGTAAGTTAAGAATACGAAATGGAATGATATATGAAGTAATTAAGTTGAAAAGAGGGGATTTTCTGGCATAAATTGGATTTCTGGGCTATGTGCATCGATGCATATTCAATGTGTACCGATGCATCAAGGGTAAATTCCCATAAATTGTTCATTGTGTATCGATGCACCCCTTAAAAATGGAAACATCGAATGTAATTAGTGCATCGATGCATAAGGAGTGCATCGATGCATACGTTAAGGGATGCATCGATACACGGTAAGATGCATCGATGCACTTCAAGGGGAAATAGAAATAAACCTTTCTTTTGGTCTAAAAAATGATAGATTAGAGTATATCAATGGGATACTAATATGTATCAATGTATGATTATATAGATATCGAGCACGAACAAGTCCCGGAACGATTATCAAGTTAAGATTCGATCGCAAGAGAGGAAATTATAAAAACGGATTGGAACTTGGTGAGTGCATATTAATTCGTTTATAGTGCTAAATGGAAACAATACTTGTGACAAGTCTATTTCCTATGTTAGAATACATGAATAAATGATTATACGTATATGCATGACATGAATTGTATGTATGCATGATTATATGTGTTAACATGCTTTTGAATGTAATGATATGAGAAGTATGTGCTATGTGATGTATATATATGAGCCATATGATAGGATATATGTGAACATGAGAAAACAAAGTATAAAATATAAGCCGTGTAATCCTATTAGAATATGAAAAGAAACTATGTGACTACATGTATATGTGAAAGATCATAGCTTATATGACATGTGATATGAAAGTGTACATGTGAATATGTGACATGATAGATTGCTAATGCCCATGTTATGTGTAAAGAGAGCTAGAGGTATAGTTGGCTTGCCAAGAGTCGAGGGTTCTACGTGGTCCTTCGGGACATATTTGTATTCTTTGGAACATTTACAGGGTCTTATGAGATACATATGTGATCCATTGAAATATGTATATGGTTCTTAAGGAGTGGTCTTTCGGGACAAATACAATACATAGGTCTTTCGGGACAAAATTCATAGCCCTTAGTGGGACCCCATACGAGCTATGGTGACAGCATAGTGCACAACCTCAATAGACTCACATATCTACAGTTCTCACAAATGTACATTGGCTAACAAAGAGATAATAATAAATATATATATATTACATGTAAAGTATATGTTTTTGGGATATGAATTGTATTATATGATTGATATGATGATGTGTATATGTGTACATTTGATTACATGAAATGCTATATTATTTTGTGTGATAGCATGATATGATATGTTCATGCATGATTAACTAGTTAGAGTTACTTTAATGTGTTTAATGCCTCACTAAGTCATAGACTTAGCGTGTGAGTGTTTCACACGTAGGTTCTGGAAAGCAAAAAGAGAAGTTTAGAGGAGCAAGACAGGTCAGATTCTCCTTTCCACAATTCAGATCAGATATAGATTTAAATTATATATTTTGTCATATGAAATGTAGTTGGCATGTAAGATAAAATATTTGTACTGGAAACGCTCTGATCAATTTGTAAAATCATATATTTTTTTATAATAGAAATTATTTGGGTTTTAGTGGAAATGTCTAACTGAATTTCATTGAATTTTATCAAAGTAAACGTTTTGAACGGTCAATGTGACACCTTGGACTCGTATTCGAGTCAGGTACGGGTTGGGGTGTTACATTTAATGGTATCAGAGCTAAGGTTTAGCCGATTCTAGGCTTAAACAGAAGTCAAATGAGGTTTAAAAATGTGTACATGCCAACTAAAAGTGAAAAATTTCTGATCTGATAGTGTAATGAGTATGTTGTCTTGCTAATAGAATAAGATTTGTATAATATAGTAAGAATTGATTATAGAAATTGTCAAAGTAAAGTAAATCGATAGCTGATAAATCTGATGGTGATAGCAATTCACCTGCCCTGGCCAGGCAGGATGAAGAGCGGAAACCTCAGAAAGTGTCTTATAAGATTAAAGGTTGATTTCAGAAAGTTGAAATCATATTAAAATAGTGATAGAAGATCTTTATTGTTTTGAATCGGAAAAGCGATATGGATTAGTTTGTTAGTATGTGAATAAGATAGAATATGGTGAACAAGTGTCACCATAAGAGCGTTAAAAAGATCAAATGACGTGGTGAGTACTTATAGAAGAGCTCAAGAATAAGTGCACCAGTGACAAGCATATAAGATGTATAAAATCAGAGGTTATGAGTTTGAAACAAAGTGATAGTATTGAGCATAAATAAGAGTGTGTTTATGATAAGGGTTTGCAGTTAAGATGGAAGGAGTTAGCGTTGGCTAACCAGAGTATGTGATAAAATTGTACTGGAATTATAAGATTATAAGATATTGTCAGGATATGATAACCAAATATGAAATGGATCTGGATACATTTGTATATTTGGATCATAGTAATGTGGTGTAGTAAAGGAAAAAGATGTAAGGATTTATATATTTGAGTAAAGCTGAGGATTGATAAGAAGAGTTTAAGAATGAGTATATCGATGATTAGATTATAAGACAAAGGAAGTCAGAATGTTGAGTTTGAGCAACGGAAATTACATGATGTATATGATTGGTTGACTAGGGCTTGTGCCCTAGATTGAACAGATGTTATTGACTAGTTGACAGAGTGAAGGTGATAGAGTTATAAGATTGAAGGAAAAGATAAAGTTGAGTTCATTGATTAGGATGTGAATCTGAATATAGTTGTGTATTCTGATCAGATAGCTATGATGTAGAAAAGGAGATAAGTGTTTGTATGGAACCTTAAGGAAGGAAAATACAAGTATAGGAAATGATAAAGAATGAAGTTCTATATAAATAAATGGGTTATGAAACTTATGAGGATGCAATGAAGATTGGTACATAGAGATGAGTGTAGGTGATAAGACAAGAGTATGTGAACATGAAAGGAAAGATATGATTTGAGTATAAGGAATAAATAAAGGAATAATCGAATAAAAAAATGAAAGGGATGAGTTAAAGGATCAGATACGATAAAGGTTAGATGGAAGTGTATATGATAAGTGACCGTAGATAAATGTATAAAGGAAAAAGATAGTTGAAGAAATGAAGGAAGGAAAGATTAAGTAAATGAGGTAGCATGAGAACAATAGAAGACATGTTCTTATTGATATGTTCAGTGAAAATTCGAGGACGAATTTTCTTTAAAAGACGAGAGATTTGTAACATCCTCAATACCAGGTTAGTGATCATATTGTAAAGTTTCAGAATTTGGTGACTAAAGTAGAAGAATGAAATAGTTCAATGATTTATTTTGAAATATTACTTGAAAGATGTTAGTAATTATAAGGTGAATTGAAGGGCAAAAGGGTCATTTGTAAGGAAAATATTTAAATATGGTTATATATTAAACACGTGGAAGGGAAGAGGAAACAAAGTGGTTTCCATAATTCTCTTCATCTTTCTTCTTCCTTCACGCGTGAAAGCCAAGAGCCAAAGGTGAGTTTTCTGATTATTGAGTTCTTGGTTAAATTTAAGATTGGGTTTTGATTATTAGATGATAATTAAGCTTAAAGAAAGCTTAAATCATCTTAAAAGCAAAGGATGGTGGAGTTATGAGAGATTAAAGATTTAGAGTTTACAAATGAAATCTTGGAATAGAGTTCATTACTCAAATTGGAAGATAAATTTGACTTGTCAATGGTTAAATTAAGAGATATGAAGTGATAAAATGAGTTTTAAAACATGTTGAAAATCTGGTATAATTATTGAAGTTAATAAAGAGGAGAGGATATTAAGGTTCAAGACGAGATAAATGAATATAAATGAGTTTGAATAGGAGTAAGTAAGTTAAGAATACAAAATGGAATGATATATGAAGTAATTAAGTTGAAAAGAGGGGATTTTCTGGCATAAATTGGATTTCTGGGCTATGTGCATCGATGCACATTCAATGTGTACCGATGCATCAGGGGTAAATTCTCATAAATTGTTCATTGTGTATCGATGCACATGAAGTGCATCGATGCACCCCTTAAAAATGGAAACATCGAATGCATTTAGTGCATTGATGCATAAGGAGTACATCGATGCATATGTTAAGGGATGCATCGATACACGGTAGGATGCATCGATGCACTTTAAGGGGAAATAGAAATAAACATTTTTTTTGCTTTAAGAAATGATAGATTAGAGTATATCAATTGGATACTAATATGTATCAATGTATGATTATATAGATATCGAGCACTAACAAGTCCCGGAATGATTATCAAGTTATGATTCGATCGCAAGAGAGGAAATTCATTTATGGTGCTAAATGGAAAAAAGACTTGTGACAAGTCTATTTCCTATGTTAGAATGCATGAATATATGATTATACGTATATGCATGACATGAATTGTATGTATGCATGATTATATGTGTTAACATGCTTTTGAATGTAATGATATGAGAAGTATGTGCTATGTGATGTATATATATGAGCCATATGATAGGATATATGTGAACATGAGAAAACAAAGTATAAGATATAAGCTATGCAATCCTATTAGAATATGAAAAGAAGCTATGTGACTACATGTATATTTGAAAGAAGCTATGAGCTTATATGACATGTGATATGAAAGTGTACATGTGAATATGTGACATGATAGATTGCTAATGCCCATGTTATGTATAAAGAGAGCTAGAGGTATAGTTGGCATGCCAAGAGTCGAGGGTTCTACGTGGTCCTTCGGGACATATATGTATTCTTTGGAACATTTACAGGGTCTTATGAGACACATATGTGATCCATTGAAATATGTATATGGTTCTTAAGGAGTGGTCCTTCGGGACAAATACAATACATAGGTCTTTCGGGACAAAATTCATAGCCCCTAGTGGGACCCCATACGAGCTGTGGTGACAGCATAGTGCACAAGCTCAATAGACTCACATATCTACAGTTCTCACAAATGTACATGGGTTAATAAAAAGATAATAATAAATATATATATTACATGTAAAGTATATATTTTTGGGATATGAATTGTATTATATGATTGATATGATGATGTGTATATGTGTATATTTGATTACATGAAATGCTATATTGTTTTGTGTGATAGCATGATATGACATGTTCATGCATGATTAAGTAGTTAGAGTTACTTTAATGTGTTTAATGCCTCACTAAGTGATAGACTTAGCGTATGAGTGTTTCACACGTAGGTTCTGGAAAGCAAAAAAGAGAAGTTTAGAGGAGCAAGACAGGTCAGATTCTCCTTTCCACAATTCAGATCAGATATAGATTTAAATTATGTATTTTGCCATATGAAATGTAGTTGGCATGTAAGATAAAAGATTTGTACTGGAAACGCTCTGATCAATTTGTAAAATCATATGTTTTTATATAATAGAAATTATTTGGGTTTTAGTGGAAATGTCTAACTGAATTTCATTGAATTTTGTCAAAGTAAACGTTTTGAACGGTCAATGTGACACCTCGGACTCGTATTTAAGTCGGGTACGGGTTGGGGGTGTTACAGAGTTGTAAGGTTACTCTTTGTCCTGAAAAGTAATAACAAATTAGTGAATTTGTTGGAAAATCCTTAGTGTGGATAGCTAAGGTAGTGGACGTAGACTTTGGTTGAGAAAGTCGAACCACTCTAAATCGTTGTGCAAATCTTTTCAATTTTCTGTAAAAGCTTCCACCAAAATTTTTATTGGCAATTCACCCCCTCTTGGCCAATTCCATCGATCGATTAACTCAACAATTGGTATCAGAGCCTCACTCATTTGAAGGTTTAACCACCTCTTATGTCGATTTGAGAAGAGTTAAATCGATAAAGATGGCGTCCACTTCCGGTTCATTCTTCATGGAAGAATTCAGACCAATAGACGTGCCTCCACACTTCAAAGGAAAAAATTATCGTCGTTGGAAGAGGTTTATGATGATATTTATCCAAGCATTTGATATGGAAGCTTGGATGATAACCGAGAAAGAATATTCCTCTCATACGAATTAGGCAAAGAAGTGGAGTAATCAAGAACAGAAGAAAGCTCAACAAAACACAAAGGCTATGCACGTGTTATGTTGTGCAATTGTTCATAATGTATATAAAGGAGTTTCTTCTTGTTCAAGTGTCAAGGAGATGTGGGATACTATTGAGGAGATCTATGGAGACAATGAAGAACAATGACCAATAAATGTGATGTCTCTATTAGCTCTCACAGAGCCAAATGTATCTTCTAACTCAAATAGATTAAATTCAAAATCTTTTAATGAGTTACAAGATGCTTCTGATGAATTATTTTGGAGTTTGAGACCATGAACTCCAAATACAATAAATTGATTTCTAAATTTATAGCTAAAAATGATCTTATTTTGAAAGCCAAACTAGATTTAGAAAATCAAAAAGAAATTTTGAGAAAGGAGTTAGAGCTTTCAAAAATAAAATCTGAAAACTTTGAAAAAGAAATTTTCAAATTAAACAAACTTCTTCTAGAAACGAAAATGGATTTTGAAAATCAAAATGAAATCTTGAAGAAGAATTTAGAGCTTTCAAAAATGAAATTTGAAAGTATTGAAAAAGAATATTTCGATTTGAAAGTTAAGCTTGAATGTTTAAAAAAAGAAAAATATATAATTTTAAATAATTCATCTAGTTCAATAATGATAATATGTTCACATTGTCATTATCATGGTCATAAGGAACATACTTTTCCTTTAAAGAAAGGAAAACGATTTAAAATTAGACAAGTATGGGTTCCAAAAGGAACAAGGGGCATTGAAACTAACATTCACGGACCTAAAGCAATTTGGATACCAAAATCTACTTAAATGTCTCTTGTAGGTATGTGGGAGCAATGGTGATGAAGATGATGATATTCAAGATGCTCTATCCACACATGAAAAAGGAATGGGTAACCTCTAAACTTAATATCAGACAAAATTTAATAATTTTGTACGATTTAATAATAGACTATTAGATTAATTGTCTAAAATAATATAATATATTTTCATTTTAAAAGGACTTATTTTTATATTTCATTCAGAATGTCAAAAATATCCAAAACGTTTCTTGTCACATCCTAAAAAAATTAATTTTTGATTATTGGATTGAAGTATATTAATTTGAGGACTACAATGTGAGTTTTTGAAATAATAAATTAGTATTCAAGTACTTAAGAAAGTGCAGGGACTTGAACCCTAATTTTACCCATCTTCCCCGATTGGTAAAAATAAAAATTCAAATTGTGTGGTTGTTGAGAGTTGAACTTGTGACCCATAGTATATTTGTTGAAAACATTTTGATGTTTCGATATAACAAATTAAGTTAAATGAATTTTAAGATTTTACAAATGATTTTCTAAGTATATTTGATTTAATTACTCGAATATCAAAATATTACTCCAAGTCTTTTAAGATCAATTTCAATCCTTACTAATGTGTAAAATTGTGTTTTATACTTAAAAAAATTTTGAAATAATTTTCACAAAGTATTTCGAACCAAAAAGAGCATAAAATCAATTTTTCAGGTAAGTGTACCGATGCATAAATCAAATGCATCGATGCACCATTGTTTTAATTGAACATCGAGTAGCTTTAGTGTACCGATGCACATACAATGCATCGATGCACTCCATGTATTATTAAAACATCGAATTGATTTTATTCACCGATGCACAAGACATGCATCGATGCACCCAGGTTTTTTCAAAACATCTAAGCATATTTATGCATCGATGCACTCTCAGTGTACCGATGCACTAAGTTTTCCAACGATCGAAATATTGTGTATCGATGCACTAGCCCTATGCATCGATGTATCCCACGCTCCTACATGTTTTATTAATTATTTTCACACAATAACGGCTCTATTGACTCCACTAATAATCCCCAACGTTCAGAAGTGATCCAAGGAGTATTTAAACAAGATTAGAAGCCATTGATCAAGAACAAGGAAGAAGAGAAGCTAGAGAATCAAAGAGAAAGCATCAAACCTCAAGTTTGAACATTTCAAGCCTATTTTCATTCAATATTCATTTTGCTTTCAAGAACACCATTTGTGCTCTACTGTATTTATCTTTGAGTGTTCTTTCTTTGTTCTAGAATTGTGCGAACAATCTACCTTGTGAGGTTTTCTTGTAAGTTTGCGAAATTTGTGTATTTCTCTTTGAAAAAGAGTGTTCTCAAGAATTTGGGGTATAATTCTTGAGGGAGTTGTAAGGTTACTCTTTGTCCTGAAAAGAAATAACAAATTAGTGAATTTTTTGGAAAATCCTTAGTGTGGATAGCTAAGGTAGTGGATGTAGACTTTGGTTGAGAAAGTCGAACCACTCTAAATCGCTGTGCAAATCTTTTCAATTTTCTGCAAGCTTCCACCAAAATTTTTATTGGCAATTCACCCCCTCTTAGCAAATTCCATCGATCGATTAACTCAACAATATCAAACCATGCTTCTATCATTAGACTAGGTCACTATAGATCAATTATTTTATTAAAAATATTTCTTAAAGTCATATAGTTGGGATCTTAAAAATAAAAATAAATAAGAACTATAAACCCTATATTTCCCCTCGTGATATATCAAACCCCAAACCAAGCATCCCCTTCGCTCATTCTAGTCGTCGTTCAACGAGCTATAACCGTCATTCGACTCACCAGTAGTAGGTGACCAAAACCCCTCAACCCTTGTTCTCAGATCAACCGCACGTAGAAAAACTGATGAAGCTCCGTCAAATCCCTACCTCCGCCGCTCGATTTTTCGTGAAATCCAGTCACCTTGCTTGTCCCCTCACCTCAACTCCTAAACCACCGAATTTCCCAACTCCGTGTGACCAAAACCCAACCGGGTTCGTCGTCCATCGTTCTCGTTTTTGTCGATCGTTGGCATGGGGAGTAATCGGATCGTTGAAACTGGCCCTGTTACCTACGCATACGTCGTCACGCATCGACAGTGCACGTAGGGCTCTTCTCTTGCCAAGGAAACCTTTTGGAACATGTTCAGGTGGACCAAACCGGCCCAATCCAGTCTTAACTGGGTCTATTTGACCCGAACCGAGTTAACCAAACCCGACTCATTGACTTTGACCTAACCCGTTGACTTTGGCCATTGTTGACCGATGACTTTGACCAAAAAGTTAAATTTTTTAAAAAGTCGTATTTTATGTTTTTCGACGTTCTAAGTCTGAATATGAAGTTTGTTTCCCTAAATTCAATCATGGTAAGTTTTTTTTTTCCAAAAATTTAGCTTCAAATTTGATATATTTCTATAATTAAGCCCCATTTCTGATGTAATTTATGTTTATATATATCTGAGATATGGTTGGATGTTGGATTCAAGTTCGAGAATGATAAAATGGAGTCTAAATGTTTGATCGGTGTGGCATGAAAATCAAGGTAATACCTTACTACCTCTTTGCATGTTTTATGGAACATGTTGATAATGGATAAATACATGGATGTATATGATTGGTCTATTATGCATGGTTGATTATGGATCGACTCGAACGAATGCAATTTAAATGATAAATTGGTTAAGACTAGATTGAATTACATAAAGGAATTGGAAGACTGATAAGAAATTATTTCAAGTACAATTATTAATCTGAAGAACAAATAACCTCAGAATCTCTAAATTATATTTATTATCGCTAAAAGCTTTAATATTGGAAGACTGATAAGAAATGATTTCAAGTAAAATTATTAGTCTGAAGAACAAATAACCTCAGAATCTCTAAATTATATTTATCATCACTAAAAGCTATAATATTGAAATTACCTGAGTATAAAATTATGAAATTTCCCCTATGAGGTAAAAATGGCTTGGATTGACCTGAGAGCGAAATTACCTTGAGAATTCGTATTTTAATTCGATAAATCACTATTTCATCTGTTAAATTTCTGATTTGCTCGGATAGTCATTGATAATCGGATTCTAACATTCGAGAATGTACAAGACCTATAATTGTTGATTTATCAGCAAGCACCTAAAGACTAAAATATTAGAAGTATTGTTCATGTTTGATTTATTCAGAAAAATTGAATTAAATGGAAAGACTAAACGGAAGGAAATGACTAGAATATCCTTGAATTATAATTTGACCAAAATGCCCTTGCACTGCTAAAAGACCAGGATTACCCCTAAAAGCGAAAAATAACCTCCAATATTCAAATGACCAAAATACCCTGAATTCTAAACGAACCAGAATACCTTAAAGTCTAAGATTATCGAATTAACCTCGACTGTTGAAGCGATATGTTTTTCTAACGACTTAAAATAAGTGGATAATGTTGTAATTCATGAATAAGTTAAATATCGCCGAAATATTTGTTCATCATGTGAAGATCTGGTTGATATTGATTATAAAGGAGGTTCGTTCAACTAGTGAAATCAGTACTGTGGAGGGTGTTGAAAACATTTTGATATTTCGATATAATAAATTAAGATAAATGAATTTTAAGATTTTCTAAAAAGATTTTCTAAGTATATTCGATATAATTATTCGAATATCAAAATATTACTCCAAATCTTTCAAAAGTCATTTTTAATCCTTACTCAAGTGTAAAATTAAGTTTTAATCTTAAAATTATTTCAAAATAATTTTACAAAGTATTCCGAACCGTTTCAAAGCCAAAAATTCCAGAATGTCCAGAGGGAACTGATTCCCCCCAAGGGGGTACCGATTCCCCCTGAATGGTTTGGCTCCGAGAAAAACAGAATGCTCGGAGGGTACCGATTCCCCCTGATCAATGGTCAAAATATTTGAATTTTACACTTAGGGAACTGATTCCCCATGAGGGGGTACCAATTCCCCCCAAGCTCCAAGTTGTTTTATTAATTGATTTCACACTAAAACGGCTCTATTGACTCCACTAATCATCCCCAATGTTCAGAATCATTTGAAGGTGTATTTAAACAAGCTTATAAGCCATTGATCAATAACAATAAATAAGTATCAACAAGAATCAAGAGAGAATCAAAGAGAAAGCATCAAACCTCAAGTTTGAGCATTTTCAAGCCTATTTCATTCAATATTCATTTTTGCTTTCAAGAACACTTATTGTGCTCAATTGTATTATTCTTGACTGTTCTTTCTTTGTTCTAGAATTGTGCAAACATCTTGACTTGTGAGGATTTTTGTAACATCCTCAATACCGGGTTAGTGACTAAATTGGAAAGTTTTAAATTTTGGTGATTAAAATAGACTGAATGAATAGTATAAAGATATATATGTAAATGATTGTGTAGGATTGAATGGAAATGAAGTAGGAATGGAAGGGCAAAAGAGTCATTGCAAGGATCAATTAATTAAAGAATGGATAAGGATATATATGAGTACAAGTGGGATGAAAAGGAGAGAACCAAAGGCTTCCAGACTTATCTTCTTCTTATTTCTTCCTTGTGCGCGTGAACCAAAGCAAACGTAAGATTTCTGATTATTGAGTTTCTTGTTAAATTTAATATTGGGTTTTGATTATTAGATGATAACTAAGATTAAGGAAAGCTTAAGTTATCTTAACATCAAAGGATGATTGAGTTAGGAGAGATTTAATATTTGAAGTTCTTAAAGGAAATCTTGGAATAGAGCTCATAACTAGAATTGAAAGTTATATTTGACTTGTCATCAATCTAGTTAAGATATATGAAGTGTTAAAAACGAAATTCAAACATGTTGGATTATTGATGTAATTCTTGAATTTCATATGAAGGATAGGATTTGAAGGTTAAAGATGAAATAAATGAGTATAAATTGGTTTAAGGATGTGTACTAGAGTTAAGAATGAAAAAGGGGATTAAACATGAAGGATTTAATCCAAATGAATGAATTTTTGGGTTCAAAAAGAGGATTTTGGGCAGAGTGCACCGATGCACATTCATGGTGCATCGATGCATAAAGGATAAAACCCAGAAATTGTATGAATGTGCATCGATGCATTGGTAGTGCATCGATGCACTCTTTTAAAATAAAAACATCGAATGTAATTCGTGCATCGATGCATAAGTAGTGCATCGATGCATCCCGTTAATAATGAAACATCGAATGCAATTGGTGCATCGATGCATAAGGAGTGCATCGATGCATCCCAACAATAATACTACATCGAATACCTTTGATGCACCGATGCATCAGTAGTGCATCGATGCATACCTTCATTAAAAGATGAAATTGACTTTTCTTTTAGTCTAAAGAGTGAACCATTAGAGTATATTAATTATAATACTGATATATATATCCATGTGTGATTATGTAGATATTAAAAGTAAGCTTATTCCGGAACGATCAAAGGATTAGAATCGAAACAAAGCAAAGCTAAGGTGAGCGCATACTAGATGTATATTATAATGGAATAAGACTTGTGATAAGTCTAATCCCTATGTTTATGTTTATAATACAATAGTTGTGAACATGCATACATGATAATTATTGTAATACATGCATAAGACATGTATATGTTCATGTGATATGATATGTGATATGACATGTGATATGAGAACACGATATGAAGTGATATGAGATACATGATCACAAGAGAAATGAGATGAGTACATGAACATATGAAAAATAAGAATAATGCCCATAGTATACGATATGAGAACTATAGGTGTAGTTGGCATGCCAAGAGTCGAGGGTATAATAGTCCTTCGGGATGTAGTCCTTCGGGATGTAGTCCTTCGGGATGTAATGGTCCTACGGGACATAGATAATAGTCCTACGGGATGAATACTGAACTAAGGTTCGGTGCCCCATGAGGGAATTGATACGAGCTGTGGTGACAGCATTAGTGCACAACCTCAATGTACTCACATACCTCTATTCTCAATAATATACATGGGCAATGAAATTGAAATACCGATTTACAGTGAAAGTGATACAAGAAGGTAAGTTTCGTATGTGCATTATATGATTATATATGTTATCATGTGACAAATAAATGCACATTGAAATGTCATGATCCAATGGTAAGTATGAACATTCATAAGTTTATCGTTGCATATTCATTTATTGCCTCACTAAGTCTATGACTTAGCGTGTAAGTGATTTACACGTAGGTACCAAGAATCAGGAAGAGTGGAAATAGAAGTAGCACAGGCAGCAATACTACTAAGAGATCAGATCAGAAGTAATTGACAAAGTATGTATTTGATTATGTATAGAGTGTTGGTATGTAATAAGTGTTAATTACGAATACTCTGATCGATTTTGTATTTTATGGTCTTATGTAAATTAATGTATTTCGTTTTAATGAAAGTTTTAAAAATTCCCGGGATTTTCTGTAAGAGTCAAAGATTTGAAAAGTCAATGTGACACCTCGGACTTGTATTCGGGTCGGATATGAGTTAAGGGTGTTACATTTAATGGTATCAGAGCTACGGTTTAGTCGATTCTCGGCATAAACTGAAGTCTAGAGTGTCTTATAAGGTATACATGCCAACAAATAGTGGAAACTTCTGATGTGATGGAATAGTAAGTATGTTGTTTTGCTAATAGAACTATATGGTTGTATTTTTATAGATGTCCGGACAAGGTAGATCTAGAAATGAAGCGGGAGACGATAGATCCGCTGAAAGCAGTAATTCACCTGCCCCGGCCAGGCAGAGTGAAGAACAGACATCCTCTGGAATGCCTGTCAATGATCAAGATATATACTTTAGAACGTTAGACGCGGTATTGACGCGTTTCCAACCTCCTGTTATTTCAACTCCAAAAATAAATGTTGCGAAAGAGTTGAAGGGATTGGGAGCTCCAGAGTTTAAAGGGGAAGCTAATGAAGGTCCTGTTACTACGGACCTTTGGCTTAATGACTTGAAGGTCATGCTTACGGGACTTCATTGTTCCGATGCCGAGAAGCTAGATGGAGTAATTTTCTTGTTGAGAGGACAAGCAAGGATCTGGTGGACTAATGTTACATTGAGGATGACTAACGCCCAAGTAACTTGGTCATTGTTTTTAGAAGAATTCAAACATAAGTACATCGGAGATCAATTTGTTCGTCAAATGAAGCAAGAGTTCATGAATCTGAAACAATAGAATCACACTGTATATGAGTACGAGTGTGAATTCAATAAGTTAAGTCGCTTTGCTGCCGAGCTTGTTCCTAATGAGAAGGATGCTTGTGAGTGGTTCGTAGAGGGATTACGTCCTCGGTTGAAGGAGATGTTGATTGTATTGAATCTATCCTCATTTCAAGAGGTAGTCAATCGTGCCAAAGCTTTGGAAAGAGCTCAGAATGAGAGATTTGAAAATTCAAGGACTCAAACAGTCAAGAGAATAGGTGCTTCTTCGAGTTCCGCACCATCAAAAAGAGGTAGAGATGCTGGTTCTCGACCTCAAGCTAAATCGGAGTCAGTGGTATCCTCAGCTAGAGGATCAAATCCGATGAGAGGCAAACAAACTCAATCAGCAGGATCGGGAGCTGGGAGAACTAATCAGAGTCAAGCCAGACAATGTTCGCATTGTGGAAAGAATCATTTAGGGGTATGCCGGATGATTTCTGGAGTCTGCTTTAGATGTGGAGACGCCGGACACTTCGTTCGAGACTGTCCAATGTCAACTAGTGAACCTGTACAGTCTGAGAGGTCTGTTTCTGTAACCCAGAGGGGAAGAGGTAGAGGCAGAGGAAGAAGTCAGTCAGAGTCCTCTGCTCAACAAGAGATACACTCCACTGCTCGGGTGTAAAACCTCAAGACCAATGATGATTGTGATGACCCAGATATTATAACAGGTACCTTTCTATTGTTTGACAAAGGTGTTATTGTATTGATTGATCCAGGGTCTACATATTCATACATTACTAGTAAGTTAGTGAAAGAATTGAACATTCCGTTAGAAATTACTAGCAAGGAGGTGATAGTGACGAATCCATTAGGGCACAGTGCCCGAGTAAATATGGTGAGCCGAGGGTGTCCCATACGGATTCAGGGAATTGAATTCCCTGCTAATCTGATGGAATTACCTTTTGATGAATTCGAAGTGATATTGGGTATGGATTGGTTATATCGTTATTACGCTGATGTCGATTGTAGATTGAAAAGAGTGACGTTGAGAAGTTCCGAAGGAGTAGAAATTATTGTATTTAGTGAAAGATGGAATCCATTAGCAAATGTGATTTCAGTGATGACTGCAAAGAAGTTATTGCTACAGGGATGTCAAGGGTTTATTGCTAATGTACTGGATGTTAGAACCAAGGAGAAAGGGATTGAAGGGATTCCTATAGTCAGAGAGTTTCTCGATGTATTTCCTGCAGAGTTGCCAGGTTTACCTCCTGACCGAGAGGTAGAATTTCAGATTGAGATAATACCAGGAACAGCGTCCATTGCAATGGCACCATACAGAATGGCTCCAAAAGAATTGCAAGAATTAAAGATTCAATTAAAGGAGCTATTGGACAAAGGGTTTATTAGACCAAGTGTATCACCTTGGGGAGCTCCAGTTTTATTTGTTAAGAAGAAAGATGGGTCCATGCGTCTTTGTATCGATTATAGACAACTCAATAAAGTAACCATCAAGAACAAGTATCCACTTCCCCGAATCGATAATTTATTTGATCAATTAAAGGAAGCTTCAGTGTTCTCAAAAATTGATTTAAGTTCGAGTTATCATCAATTAAAGATTCAAGAAAAAGACATTTCAAAAACAGCGTTTAGAACAAGATATGGTCACTATGAATTTATCGTGATGCCGTTTGGAGTTACGAATGCACCAGCTGCTTTTATGGATTTAATGAACATAATTTTCCAACCGTATTTGGATCAGTTTGCTATGGTGTTCATTGATGATATTTTAATATATTCAAAGTCAGAGGAAGAGCATAGTTCACATTTGAGGATTGTCTTACATATATTACGAGATAAAAAGCTTTATGCTAAATTTTCTAAATGTGAATTCTGGTTGAATGAAGTGGCATTCCTTGGACATGTAATTTCGGCAGAAGGAGTTCGAGTGGATCCCCAAAAGATTAAAGCTATTCTGGAGTGGTAAGTTCCAAAGAATATATCGGAAGTTAGAAGTTTTCTGGGGTTAGCTGGTTATTATCGAAGGTTTGTTAAAAACTTTTCGATTATAGCATTACCCCTGACTAAACTGTTGAAAAAGGAAATAAAATTTGTTTGGACTCAAGAATGTCAAGAGAGTTTTGAAAAGTTAAAGAAGATTCTTACAGAAGCTCCAGTGTTAGTTCAACCTGAGTCTGGCAAGGATTTTGTAGTGTATAGTGATGCGTCTCATAATGGCTTAGGATGCGTGTTAATGCAAGAAGGCAAGGTGGTGGCCTACGCTTCGAGGCAATTAAAACCTCATGAGAAGAATTATCTGACACACGATTTAGAGATGGCTGCAGTAGTGTTCGCTCTAAAAATATGGCATCACTACTTGTATGGTGAAAAGTGCTACTTGTATACGGATCACAAGAGTTTAAAGTACTTGATGACTCAGAAAGAGTTGAATCTAAGACAAAGAAGGTGGTGGAATTTCTCAAAGATTATGATGTGGTGATTGATTTCCATCCTGGAAAGGCAAATGTGGTAGCTGATGCCTTGAGTCGAAAGATGTTTGCAGCTTTGCGAGCTCTTGATGCTAGATTATCGTTAAGAGGAGATGGTGCAATTTGTGCAGAACTGACTGTCAAGCCAGTATGGCTAAATCGAATTAAAGAATTGCAAGTTAAAGATGAAAAGTGTTTAAAGAGAATACAACAGATAAAGAATGGAGAGGGTACGGATTATGAGATTAAGTCTGATGAGAACTTGTATTATCGAGAAAGATTAGTAATTCCAGATGATGATGAATTAAAGAATGATTTGTTGACGGAAGCTCATTGTAGCCCATTGACCATGCATCCAGGAGGGAACAAAATGTATATGGATCTCAAGAGTCGATATTGGTGGCCGAGAATGAAGAAAGACATTACGGAATTTGTATCAAAGTGTTTGACTTGTCAGCAAGTCAAAGCTGAGCATCAAGTTCCGTCAGGATTGTTACAACCAATTTCAATTCCTCAATGGAAATGGGAAAACATAACGATGGATTTTGTGACGGGTTTGCCTTTAACTCCGAACAAAAAGGATTCAATCTGGGTAATCGTGGATAGATTGACTAAGTCAGCCCATTTTATTCCAGTACGAACTGATTTCTCCATGGATAGGTATGCTGAATTGTATATAAGAGAGATTATACGTTTGCATGGTATACCTATTTCTATAGTTTCTGATCGGGATCCTAGATTCACATCACGGTTTTGGAAGTCATTACATGGAGCATTGGGAACTCGGTTAAACTTCAGTACATCGTTTCATCCTCAAACTGATGGTCAATCAGAGCGAACTATCCAAATTCTGGAGGATATGCTTAGAGCGAGTGTCATTGAATTCAAAGGATCATGGGAAAAATATTTACCACTTGCTGAATTTGCATACAACAATAGTTATCAGTCAAGCATCAAAATGGCTCCCTATGAAGCTCTTTACGGAAGAAGATGTCGTACGCCCTTGAACTGGTATGAACTTAAGGATCGAGAAGTTATTGGTCCTGAGTTGATTCAGAATACGGAAGAGAAAGTTCAAGTAATTCAGAATAATCTAAAAGCTGCAGCTGATAGACAAAATCGTATGCTGATTTAAAAAGGAAAGAAATTGAATTTCAAGTCGGAGATAAAGTGTTCTTGAAAGTGTCTCCGTGGAAGAAAATATTGAGGTTTGGACGTAAAGGAAAGTTGAGTCCTCGGTTCATTGGACCTTATGAGATTACTAGGAGGGTAGGATCAGTAGCATATCAGCTAGTTTTGCCACCTGAAATGGAAAAGATACACAATGTTTTTCATGTCTCAATGCTTAGGAAATATAGATCTGATCCATCTCACGTTGTGACTACTGAAGAAATTGAGATTCGACCAGATTTAACTTATGAGGAAGAACCTGTTCAAATATTAGCTTATGAAATCAAGCAATTAAGGAACAAGACTATTCCATTGGTTAAAGTCTTGTGGAGAAATCACAAAGTAGAGGAAGCAACATGGGAACGTTAAGAGGACATAAGGATTAAGTATCCCTACCTCTTTACATAATGAAAATTCGAGGACGAATTTTCTTAAGGGGGAGATTTTTGTAACATCCTCAATACCGGGTTAGTGACTAAATTGGAAAGTTTCAAATTTTGGTGATTAAAATAGAATGAATGAATAGTATAAAGATATATATGTAAATGATTGTGTAGGATTGAATGGAAAGGAAGTAGGAATGGAAGGGCAAAAGAGTCATTGCAAGGATCAATTAATTAAAGAAGGGATAAGGATATATATGAGTACAAGTGGGATGAAAAGGAGAGAACCAAAGGCTTCCAGACTTATCTTCTTCTTCTTTCTTCCTTGTACGCGTGAACCAAAGCAAAGGTAAGATTTCTGATTATTGAGTTTCTTGTTAAATTTAATATTGGGTTTTGATTATTAGATGATAACTAAGATTAAGGAAAGCTTAAGTTATCTTAACATCAAAGGATGATTGAGTTAGGAGAGATTTAAGATTTGAAGTTCTTAAAGGAAATCTTGGAATAGAGCTCATAACTAGAATTGAAAGTTATATTTGACTTGTCATCAATCTAGTTAAGATATATGAAGTGTTAAAAACGGAATTCAAACATGTTGGATTATTGATGTAATTCTTGAATTTCATATGAAGGATAGGATTTGAAGGTTAAAGATGAAATAAATGAGTATAAATTGGTTTAAGGATGTGTACTAGAGTTAAGAATGAAAAAGGGGATTAAACATGAAGGATTTAATCCAAATGAATGAATTTTCGGGTTCAAAAAGAGGATTCTGGGCAGAGTGCACCGATGCACATTCATGGTGCATCGATGCATAAAGGATAAAACCCAGAAATTGTATGAATGTGCATCGATGCATTGGTAGTGCATCGATGCACTCTTTTAAAATAAAAATATCGAATGTAATTCGTGCATCGATGCATAAGTAGTGCATCGATGCATCCCGTTAATAATGAAACATCGAATGCAATTGGTGCATCGATGCATAAGGAGTGCATCGATGCATCCCAACAATAATACTACATCGAATACCTTTGATGCACCGATGCATCAGTAGTGCATCGATGTATACCTTCATTAAAAGATGAAATTGACTTTTCTTTTAGTCTAAAGAGTGAACCATTAGAGTATATTAATTATAATACTGATATATATATCCATGTGTGATTATGTAGATATTAAAAGTAAGCTTATTCCGGAACGATCAAAGGATTAGAATCGAAACAAAGCAAAGCTAAGGTTAGCGCATACTAGATGTATATTATAATGGAATAAGACTTGTGATAAGTCTAATCCCTATGTTTATGTTTATAATACAATAGTTGTGAACATGCATACATGATAATTATTGTAATACATGCATAAGACATGTATATGTTCATGTGATATGATATGTGATATGACATGTGATATGAGAACACGATATGAAGTGATATGAGATATATGATCACAAGAGAAATGAGATGAGTACATGAACATATGAAAAATAAGAATAATGCCCATAGTATACGATATGAGAACTATAGGTGTAGTTGGCATGCCAAGAGTCGAGGGTATAATAGTCCTTCGGGATGTAGTCCTTCGGGATGTAATGGTCCTACAGGACATAGATAATAGTCCTACGGGATGAATACTGAACTAAGGTTCGGTGCCCCATGAGGGAATTGATACGAGCTGTGGTGACAACATTAGTGCACAACCTCAATGTACTTACGTACCTCTATTCTCAATAATATACATGGGCAATGAAATTGAAATACCGATTTACAGTGAAAGTGATACAAGAAGGTAAGTTTCGTATGTGCATTATATGATTATATATGTTATCATGTGACAAATAAATGCACATTGAAATGTCATGATCCAATGGTAAGTATGAACATTCATAAGTTTATCGTTGCATATTCATTTATTGCCTCACTAAGTCTATGACTTAGCGTGTAAGTGATTTACACGTAGGTACCAAGAATCAGGAAGAGTGGAAATAGAAGTAGCACAGGCAGCAATACTACTAAGAGATCAGATCAGAAGTAATTGACAAAGTATGTATTTGATTATGTATAGAGTGTTGGTATGTAATAAGTGTTAATTACGAATACTCTGATCGATTTTGTATTTTATGGTCTTATGTAAATTAATGTATTTCGTTTTAATGAAAGTTTTAAAAATTCCCGGGATTTTCTGTAAGAGTCAAAGATTTGAAAAGTCAATGTGACACCTCGGACTTGTATTCGGGTCGGATATGAGTTAAGGGTGTTACAATTTTCTTGTAAGTTTGCAAAATTTGTATCGTTCTTTTTGGGAGAGAGTGTTCTCAAGAATTTGGGGTATAATTCTTGAGGGATTTGTAAGGTTACTCTTTGTCCTCAAAAGAAAGACAAATTAGTGAATTTGTGGAAAATCCTTAGGGTGGATAGCTAAGGTAGTGGATGTAGACTTTGGTTGAGAAAGTCGAACCACTCTAAATCGCTGCGCAATTACTTTCAAATTTCTGCATAAGCTTCCACCAGAATTTTTATTTGCCAATTCACCCCCCTCTTGGCCATATTCATCGATCGATTAACTCAATAATTGGCATCAGATCTTGACTCATTTGAAGGTTTAACCGCCTCTTGAGTAGATCCAGGAAGAGTTAAATCGATAAAAATGGCGTCCACTTCCGGTTCATTCTCCATGGAAGAATCCAGAACAATTGATGTGCCTCCACACTTCAATGGAACAAATTATCATCTTTGGAAGAAGCTTATGATGATATTTATCCAAGCATTTGATATGGAAGCTTGGATGATGATCGATAAAGGATATTCTTCTCCTACAAAGAAGGCAAAGAAGTGGAGTGATCAAGAACGGAAGAAACCTCAACAAAACACAAAGGTTATGCACATGTTGTGTTGTGCAATTGATCCTAATGTATATAAAGAAGTTTTTTCTTGTTCAAATGCCAAGGAGATGTGGGATAAGCTTGAGGAGATCTATAGAGACAAGGAGGAAGAAGAACCAATAAAGATGATGTCTCTATTAGCTCTCACAGAGCCAAATGTATCTTCTAACTCAAATAGATTAAATTCAAAATCTTTTAATGAGTTACAAGATGCTTATGATGAATTATTTTCGGAGTTTGAGACCATGAACTCCAGATATAAAAAACTGATTTATAAATTTATTGCTAAAAATGATCTTCTTTTTAAAGCTAAAATAGACTTGGAAAATCAAAATGAAATGTTGAGAAAGGAGTTAGAGCTTTCAAAAATAAAATATGAAAACTTTGAAAAAGAAATTTTCAAATTAAACAAACTTCTTCTAGAAACGAAAATGGATTTTGAAAATAAAAATGAAATCTTGAAGAAGGATTTAGAGCTTTCAAAAATGAAATTTGAAAGTATTAAAAATGAAAACTTCGATTTGAAAGTTAAGCTTGAATGCTTAACAAAAGAAAAAGAGATCATTTTAAATAATTCATTTAGTTCAATAATGACAATATGTTCGCATTGTCATTATCATGGTCATAAGGAACATACTTGTCCTTTAAAGAAATGAAAACGATTTAAAATTAGACAAGTATGGGTTCCAAAAGGAACAAGAGGTTTTGAAACTAATGTTAAAGGATCCAAAGCAATTTGGATACCAAAATCTACTTAAATGTCTCTTGTAGGTGTGTGGGAGCAATGGTGATGAAGATGATGATATTCAAGATGCTCTAGCCACATATAAAAAATGAATGGGTAACCTCTAAACTTAATGTTTTTATTTTATTTGGTTGCTCATTTAGTTTATGCATGCATGAGGTTTTAAATGTTGAATAATTTTAAATGATTATGTTTTATCACGTTTATGTTGAAAAATATTGTATGATGAACATAGTAATTTTTGGTAATGTTTTATAAACTCTAGTTCATCATATTAATTTTTTTTGGGTCAAAATTGGTTTTTAAAATGTAATTGAAATCTCTTTAACAATTGATATCGATTTTTCAAGAACTTTGGTTTTACAAAATTTTGACCATACATTTTTCTTAATGTTTATGCATAGATTTTTTTTAATTTTATACAGTTTTAATGCATAACATTTTCAAAAACTTTATGCATGTGTTTTTAATCTCGATAATCAACATTGCATAATGTTTTGTATGTGAATGGATTAAAGCATAATCTGATTACATAAATTTGACAAAAGATACAATGTCTTATTTTTAAATTAAGTGTTTGCAAAATTGATTGATATTGCATCTATTTTGATTATGCTTGTTGGTCATAGAATAGGAAACATTTACATGGTGCACTTAGACTCTATAGATATGACTAATTTATGCCTAGTTGCTAAGGATGAGCATGATAGTTGGTTATGACATAGGAGACTAGGACATGCTAGTATGAGTGTCTTGCAACGGTTAATTCAAGGAGATTTGGTTCGAGGGCTGCCTAAACTAAAATTTGATAATGATAAAATATGTGATGCTTGTGCTAAAGGAAAACAAAAGCGAGTTTCTTTTAAATCCATTAATGATGTATCAACTAGTAGAGTATTACAATTGATCCATTTAGATCTTTTTGGGCCATCTAGAACTACTAGCTTGGGTGGAAAACAATATGCATTTGTCTTGGTAGATAACTATTCTAGATATACTTGGGTTCTATTCCTAAGTACTAAAGATGAAGCATTAGAAAAATTCATCACATTTTCAAAAGTAATCCAAAACGAAAAAGGTTACTCTATAACTAGTGTTAGGAGTGATCATGGAACTGAATTTGAAAATCTTGGATTTACTGAATTTTGTAATTCTAATGGTCTTAGTCATAATTTTTCAGCACCTAGAACCCCTCAACAAAATGGATTTGTTGAAAGGAAAAATCAAACTTTAGAAGAAATGGCTAGAACCATGCTTTGTGAAAATAATTTGCCAAAATATTTTTGGGCGGAACCCAAAAATACTGCTTGTTATTAATCGAGTAGTGATTAGGCCTATTTTGAAGAAAACTCCATATGAACTTTTAAAAAATAAAAAGCCTAACATTAGTTATTTTCATCCTTTTGGATGTAAATGTTTTGTTTTAAACAACGGTAAAGACAATCTTGGCAAATTTGATGCTAAAAGTGATGAAGGAATTTTTTTGGGTTATTCCTTAAGTTCTAAAGCTTATCGAGTATTTAATAAAAGAACTTTAGTTGTAGAAGAGTCTATACATGTTGTTTTCGATGATAATCTCCTTTCGAGGAAGGATTCTTGCTTGAATGATGCTGTAGGTATTATAAATACAAATGACGTTAGACATGACGTTGGAGAACCATCATCAAAGGAAGAAACGAAAGATGAGGAAACTCATGATCCTCTCGAGAATCCAACCATTGAAGAAAGGGAAGTATCTTACCCAAGAGAGTACAACTATGTCAAGGATGGTGAAATCATAGGTGATCCATCCAAAGGGGTAACAACTCGATCCTCTCTTAGAAATATTTGTAATTATGTGACATTTATCTCATGCATAGAGCCTAAGAATATTAAAGAAGCATTAAAAGATGAACATTGGATTATGGCTATGCAACAAGAGTTAAATCAATTTGAGAGGAGTAAAGTATGGACATTATTTGAAAGGCCTAGTAATAAATCTACTATAGGTACTAGATGGGTATTTAGGAATAGGCTTGATGAAAGTGGTAATATAGTGAGAAACAAGGCTAGACTTGTTGCTCAAGGGTATACTCAAGAAGAGGGCATAGACTATGATGAAACATACCCTCCCATAGCTAGGATGGAAGCAATTAGAATGTTATTAGCATTTGCATGTTTTCATGAATTTAAATTATATCAAATTGATGTTAAAAGTGCATTTTTAAATGATTTTATAAAGGAAGAAGTGTATGTGGAACAACATCCTGGTTTTGAAGATTTAAAATTTCCAAATCATGTTCTTTAATTGACAAAAGCACTTTATGTTTTAAAACAAGCTCCTAGAGCTTGGTATAAAAGATTGTCAAAATTTTTAATTGAAAAAGGTTTTTCAAAAGGGAAGGTTGACACTACATTGTTTTTAAAGCATAAAGGTAAAGATTTATTAGTAGTTCAAATTTATGTTGATAATATAATATTTGGTTCTACTAATGATGTTCTTTGCCAAGAATTTTCTAAGCTAATGCAAAGTGAATTCGAGATGAGCATGATGGGGGAGCTCTTATTTTCTTGGGACTCCAAATCAAGCAAAGAAAAGATGGCATCTTCATCAATCAAGCTAAATACGTCAAAGATATGCTCAAAAAGTTTGGACTGGAAAATGGGAAACCTCATGACACTCCAATGAGCTATTCTACAAAGCTTGACTTGGATGAAGGAGATAAATGTGTGGATGTTAAATTATATAGGTCAATGATTGGTTTTTTGCTCTATCTAACAAGTAGATCGGACATTATGTTTAGTGTTTGCTTATGTACTAGATTTCAATCATGCCCTAAGGAATCACATTTACTAGCTGTCAAGAGAATCTTTAGATACCTTAAGGACACTCCTAGTTTATGACTTTGGTATCCTAGAGACTCTAGCTTTAGCTTGCATGCCTTTTCTGATGCGAATTATGTAGGATGCAAATTAGATAGGAAAAACACCTCCGGTACTTGCCAATTCCTTGGAAATATGATGATTTCTTGGTTTTCAAAGAAACAAAATTGTGTTGCATTATCTACCACTGAAGCCGAATACATTTCAGCTGGTAGCTGTTGTGCACAAGTTTTATCGATGAAACAACAACTTTTTGATTATGGAATTGAAGTAGGTACCATTCCTACTAAGTGTGACAATAATAGTGCTATTTGTCTCACTAAAAATCCCATCCAACACTCTAGAACTAAGCACATTGAAATTAGACATCGCTTCATTAGAGACCATGTCGCTAAGGAAAATGTAGTTCTAGAATTTATTGATACTTTGCACCAATTAGCGGATATCTTTACAAAACCTTTAGACAAGGAAAGATGTTGGACACTTAGGAGAGAATTAGGTTTAACTGACCTATCTTCACTTAGTGTTTAAAATAATTTTAGCTCTTTTAAGAATAAATGAAAAATGCTTATAATAAATTTTGATTGCATTCTTTGCTATTAGTTAGGGGGAGTTTATGATTCTTTGTGACAAATTGATTATATGTTCAAATAAATTTTAATGATAAATTTAATTGATTGAACATAGTTAATTTTTCGTAATATGAGTTGCCAAAACCACTAGAGAAAATTAATTTAGCATTTTGAGTGTTTAAAATCAAATTTTAGCAGTTTTAGTGCAGAGGGAATCGATACCCCCTTGAAGGGGAACCGATTCCCCCTTTGAATGGGAACCGATTCCCTCCTTGAGGGAATTGATACCCCCCACGGATTCTGGATATATCACGACCAGAAAACCCATTCTCTCAAAACCTCTCTTCTTTCTTAAACGTCGTTCATCCTCTCTTTCTCTCTAAATCTCCATTTTTGCCAAAATCATCAAATACAAGTCAGAATTAGATCGTTCTTCAACTTCTAATCCTTGCAAACAACATCACATTCTCATAAAATCCAAATTTTCAAGGTAATATTTCAAAATCCTCTATTTCATTGATTTTTGAACTTAGGACTAGTTTTGATTAGTTCTAAGATGAACATTACATCGGGCATTGGTTATATGATGATTTTACAACCAATTTCGTCAAAAACACTCAATTTTTCAAAACTATCTTTAAATTTTGAAATAAAAAAAATAGAAAATTATTTTTTAATTGATGTTTTTGATTCAATTATGTTTTCATAAAAACTATACGTATTCTGATTTTCAAACATTATTTTCCAAATAGTTTTTCAAAACATTGCCCTTTAGGATTTGGTTTAGAGAACCTTGAAATATTGAAGACTCATTTGAGTTTTGGGTTTGATTATATTACATACATGTGTTTAAATTTACAGGTTACATATTCTATTCTGATTCTTAAACCATGTCAAATCCTAAACGACCTAGGACATCGTCTAGTAGCTCAAGTCAAAATCGACCTCTTATTCCTCCACCCAATCCAAATAACCCAAATATGACCATTATGAACTCTTGTTTCAACGTACCTGGTTGTGGACAAGATCAATACCATATGTACCATACTTGTATTGAGTCATACAAAATATGGGAAGAGCGTGTCCCTTCGATCCAAGCTATAGAAGATATGGACTTCCAATATCATCATACTCTTAAATCCTAGAAGTTTGATAAACTCTTTAAACACAAACCTTTAGTTTATCATAAATTAGTCCGCATTTTTCTATTCCAATGTGGTATGTGTCAAAAACGAGCGTCGATCTGAAACTATAGGAATTCGATCCTATCTTTTAGGACAATTCTTTTTTATTGACTCCGGCACAATCGCTACCCATTTTGGACTAGATAACTCAGGTTTAATGAAAAAGAGACTGTGGATTCACCCTATAAGTATAAGGATAGTGAGAGTACCCTAAGAACTCATCGTGATAGATTCCTTCATTATTTGATCTCTTGGTGGTTTAGACCATCCGGAGGTAGGTACTCCTCCCTTAGGAACATAGATATATGGTGGATATATTGTATCCAACATAAAAAGAAGATTAATTTGCCACAGATCATCTTTAGTGAGTTTCCATAAACATTGTTCTTTCCAAGAATATAGAAACCTTGGTTTATGGTTGTCTATTTAGTAATTTGTTTATCAAACTCGGTCTTTGGGTCAATGGGTTTATCGTCCCGAACTCATAACTTTTAATTGTGAAACATTTTGATGTTCATGGATTGTTTTATTTTGGGTGTTTGAATTTGTTGGATAATTGGATATTTGAACTTACATGCTTATATATTTGGTTTGATTTTCACTTTCATTTGAACTTAATGTTTATTTTTGCATCATTTACATATTAGTTGCATTATGACCAATTTTTGTCATTTCACATTGTTTATGAATATTGAATTATGGAACTAATGGCTAATCTTTCTCTTGATTATGATCTTAGCAGCTTACGCTATATTTAGCTATCAATTGGCTAATTGTTTTTCAAAAACTTGTTTAAAATATTTTAAAGGTCTTTTTGATTTAACAAAAAATGGGAGAAATGTTAAAGTGTTTAAAGGGGAGAAGTGTTAGAGTAAGGGGGAGTAATTTCAAAACTTGATTTCAAAATCTTAAAATTACTAAAATGTTTTGTTATATCAAAAAGGGGGAGAATCTTGAAAACATTTTGATATTTCGATATAACAAATTAAGATAAATGAATTTTAAGATTTTCCAAAAAGATTTTCTAAGTATATTCGATATAATTATTCGAATATCAAAATATTACTCCAAATCTTTCAAAAGTCATTTTTAATCCTTACTCAAGTGTAAAATTAAGTTTTAATCTTAAAATTATTTCAAAATAATTTTACAAAGTATTTCGAACCGTTTCAAAGCCAAAAATTCCAGAATGTCTAGAGGGAACCGATTCCCCCCCCAAGGGGGTACCGATTCCCCCATGAATGGTTTGGCTCCGAGAAAAACAGAATGCTCGGAGGGTACTGATTCCCCTTGATCAACAGTCGAAATATTTGAATTTTACACTTAGGGAACCGATTCCCCATGAGGGGGTATCGATTCCCCCCACGCTCCAAGCTATTTTATTAATTGATTTCATACTAAAACGGCTCTATTGACTCCACTAATCATCCCCAACGTTCATAATCATTTGAAGGTGTATTTAAACAAGCTTAGAAGCCATTGATCAATAACAAGAAACAAGTATCAACAAGAATCAAGAGAGAATCAAAGAGAAAGCATCAAACCTCAAGTTTGAGCATTTTCAAGTCTATTTCATTCAATATTCATTTTTGCTTTCAAGAACACTTATTGTGCTCAATTGTATTATTCTTGAGTGTTCTTTCTTTGTTCTAGAATTGTGCAAACATCTTGCCTTGTGAGGATTTTCTTGTAAGTTTGCAAAATTTGTATCGTTCTCTTTGGGAGAGTGTGATATCAAGAATTTGGGGTATAATTCTTGAGGGATTTGTAAGATTACTCTTTGTCCTTAAAAGAAAGACAAATTAGTGAATTTGTGGAAAATCCTTAGTGTGGATAGCTAAGGTAGTGGACGTAGACTTTGGTTGAGAAAGTCGAACCACTCTAAATCGCTGCGCAATTACTTTCAAATTTTTGTATAAGCTTCCACCAGAATTTTTATTTGCCAATTCACCCCCTCTTAGCCATATTCATCGATCGATTAACTCAACAGAGGGAATACTTGTTCATCTTCTTAAGATATTTTCAACGATGATTCGAAAGATGATCAGTTCAGCTAGTGATGTCAATATTAAAGTGTGAATATCCTTGAAGTGCATCGGTTTGACTGGTTGGTAGATATCACGGTGCTAGGATTTGTTAAGTTCAAGTTAACTCAATATCCTGATAAATCGACATGAATATTATTTACCATGAATCATTGCTCTACCCTTATTGAGTTAAATTACTGATAATCCTCTAAGAATCAAAATGTCTAAAATACACTTGTTTTTCATAATAACAGAATCACTCTTGACATGCTTGAAATCATAAGTAACTATGATGCAAAAGATTCTAAGTACCTTCTTGACTACTTAATGCCTCTGAAAAATACCCGAATACAATATGATCTTGATTATGAAATCCTATCAATTTAGAAAAGTTTCATGGTTCCCTACGTGATAAATACTAAATACCTCCGAAGAAATAATGGATCATCTAGTGTGTTCCTTATGTGACATGTAAATGTTTACCTGTTTTAAAACGTGATTTTCTAAAATTACGGATTTACTGATGTTTTGATTTACTGTTAATGAACTACAAATACATGATATGTGTTCTTTAATCTCCTATTTTTACCGAAAAATATAATCGTTCATTATTTATGGATCATGGGATTTATTGATTACTACTATAATTACTTTATTGGGATATTATCTGGGTAGGATGGAGTATGGAGGTTCAACTCTGATCAAGTTGGCAATTCCTTACAGACCTAAGGTGACCTTAGGTAGGCTTTAAGGCCCCAAGGCACTCCCTTGGGTAAATCATGCGACTACATATGGTGTACGGGTGGAGGGTAATTATGTTGTTTATTTCATTGTCACTTATACAAGATTTTACTCGATCACGATCCTGATATTACAGTTTACTATTAAATTTTATTTCTACTAGATATTGTATAGATAGTATTATGAAGTATGGAGGTTCATCTTTGATCAAGCTGGTAATTCCTTACGGACCAAAGAAGACCCTTGGGTAGGCCCATAGGCCCTAAGGTACTCCCTTAGGGTGACTCATTTGATGTGTGCTTAGGGTAAGTCTTTATGGATGCAGTTCTGGGGAATCGCGTAGAGGTGTTCGGTTTGAGGGTTTTACTATGGTTTTAAAAATATGTTTTAATTGTTACTGTTTTAAAAAGATTTGTACCTTTTCACTGATTTTGGTTGGAACACACTAGATATTCTATTCAGATCTCTTGAACTTGGTCCTCTGAATGTTTCCTCTGAACTGAAATTTTCATGTCTTTTACTCGAAGAAATATCAGTGGAACCTCAGCTCATCCCGGAAACCTATAGACGTCTGAATCAATAAGGAAAAATTATGCTTTTCCATTTATCTGCATGTCCTTCAGCATCACTTAATGGTTTTGTATTACAGAGCTTCCCAAAACTCACTATTTTACTCATCGTTTCGGGTTAAAAGAATTGAATAAGTGCAACTATCGACATCAATATATGAGTTTCACCGGCATTGCTTGCGGAGTACGGTGCATGTGATTAGGGGGCATGTAAGTGGTATTCTGTTTTTATATCCGAGTATGAAACCTGTTTTATTTCTGGATATTGTTAAATTCTACTTTTAATATATAAATTGTTTTACGATTTTACGTGTTTTAATATAAATTTTAATTTTTTTTCGGGATTTTTACGATGATTTGCTCCAGTGACCTTAATGTGATACCTCTAGATAGGGTTACCCGCATTGGTACGAGATTATTTCATTTCTGTTTCTTAGTACTCCATCCAAGAGAAAATGGTATTATTGTCACCTTCAAGAACAGGGTTTCAACGCCCCCGGTCATGCAACATGCACGCACGATATAATGAACCCCAAAAGCGGTTCTCCACATTTGTGCCTTGTCCTTTTAACCTTATCCAGCTTCTTATAAAAACAAGTTTCAATTAATTACCGTCGCAATTAGAAATAAACACAAATTTTAAATTAAAAAAATAAATTTAAAAAAATTTAGGAGACAATACATATTTTTTAAAAATATATATACTACATAATATCTAAAATATATAAACATTTAAAATTTTTAAGGAGCAATTATAGTATTTAATCCAACTTCATACGATTACTTTATAAATGATTAATTCAATGATATGTTTACTCCATAATATATTTTTCATTAGCCTAAAGTGATATAAAACAATAATTGTTCGAAAGACTTTTAATTATTTAATAATAAACATTTAGGGTCGTCCATATACAAGTGTGACATATAATAGTCACAAGGTCCCAAAATTTAAAGGCCCCTTACTTTAAAATATATATTAATTTTAATTTTAAGAGCGTTCGAATGATGACATTTTTTAAATAAAATATTATAATTATAGAGTTGTTTTGTGATATTGTCTTAGTTTCATATGTAGCACGTAACTTCCAAATATCTTGATTTTGATATTTTACAATTTTGTTGCATTATAAAATATTTTAAGGATTTCATTTTAAAAATGTAGCACATGACCTCCAAATCTATTGGGACAAGGCCTATGAACGATTAAATACCCATACAGTTGTCATATTTAAACTCAAAATCTCTAAGAATAACAATTATTCTTTTAATCACTAAAGTATATTGGTTCATGTATTCAATAATATTTTTGAATATAAATTTAAGAACTAAAATTTTCTCTTTTTTAACCTAAATATAAAATGTTTAAATTCAAAAATAAATAATTACCGCTTCAATGATTGAGCACAATTTTAAGAAACAAAAAGTAGTATTGGTGTTGTCCTCCAGCCGACAAGGTTATAAACCTTGCAAAACCAAATCCATTGGTAATAATTTCTTTTGTCCCAAACTAAAATAAAATTTAATTAATTAATTAATTAATCAACTGTTATGAATTTAATTGATGTAATTCAAGGTTCTTGTCATATTAAATAATTTATTTTTTTAATTTGATCAAAATATAATTTTTGAAATGTTTTTGTTTTTGCTTTTTTTTAGAAAATCGAACCGGTGATCTGTAAAGGGGCCATTGATATGGTGCAGAATCTAGGCCGTCCAGATGCATGAAGGTGAGGAGAAAAGGATAAGGCTGAGATTCTGGTCGGCCCATTTCACTAATTATTTGTTTTTAAGGAGATACGGACCCACCTCCCTCTTCTTCATGAAAGCCCAGAAATATACCACGATTCCCACTTAATTTTTTAAGGAATAATCTCGGTAATCATAAAATAATATTTGTTCAAAATTTTATTAATGAATTGATAATATACATATTCTACATACACAGTTACTTGAACTTAGGACTTCGTAATATTCTCTTTTACTAGGCCCGTTTATATACAAGTGTAGCTTGTAACACATCATATGACCCCAAAATTTGGGAGCACTATACATGAATGTTATTTAAGCTCATCCATGTATAATTTTGTACTCTAATTACATTTTCATTCGAAGGGAAATAAATTTTATATTTGGTTCTTTAGAAAATGACAGATAAAGTTGGAAACAAATATTTTGATAATATATTTAATCGTTTTCCATGTTGAATTTTGGTAAAAAAAATATCGTAGATCTCTCATAATTTCAATTTTAACAAATTAATCCTTATTATAAAATATTTTAGGGACCCATTTTAAAAAAATAGCACATGATCTATACATCATTTAAAATATGCATATCTTTTACCACTAAGATCACTTAATAAGTTCTTCACCCTTCAATTTTTTTAAAATAATAATAATATATTACATATCTTTGAATAATAATAATAATAACAACAATTTTAACATTTGTCTATTGTTATCAATTAAATAATAAAAAATTTAATAGCTTAATTACAAAATACTGAACCAGATAATAATTAATTAGATTATATTATAATGGATGAATGAAAATATTTTATGTCAATAAATTTGTTTATAGAAATTAAACAAATAATTATGATTGAAATAATAATTAAATAGTTTGCAAATATATTAATTTCATATGTGATTTATACGTATTAATTTTTAGTTTTCAATATTATATAAAATTATAAAAGGTAAAAAGATCCTTATAATAATAATAATTTTTATTTTAATAAATGATTTAATAATTTTTTATCTAAATTAATGACTAGTTAACACATGATATCAAATTTAATTAACATTTTAATAATATTTTTAGTATATTTTAATAATATTTCGGTTATAGCAATGAATTTTGATTTTAATTATGCTACAATATCGTTAAAATCCAAAATAATGAGATGAATTGGAAAAAAAAACAACATGGTTTCCATGTAATTATTTATGCATAAAACAACGTCGTTTTAGGTACTAAATTTTAGAGATAGATTGATCTTACTATTAATTTTTTAAATAATTCATTTTTTGACACTATGGCCACTACATACAATCAATCATTGCCCATCACCAATCATTTTCGCTGTAAAATCGGTACTAAAACGTCCGCATTTCAATCTTCTTTATTTACATAGGATTGATTTTTCAAGAAATTCACTCAAAATCAACAAAATTAATATATATATATATATATATATATATATCATTTTTAGGGGGTTCGAGAATTTCTTAGATTTTAGGATTTTTGTTGTTTGTTCAAAAATTCAAACAGTGAGAAATATTATTTCAAAAAGATAAATAACATATGTCAAAACTAGTCTCGTCGAACAGTCATCGAAAGATATCAGAGTATTAGCTTGTCGAACTCTTAAATGGGTTTTCGTCAATTTTAAGTGGTCTTCTTGAAAAACTAATCATAAGAGAAGAACTATGTATGAAATGCGAATATTTTTATACCGATCTTATCACGAAAAGTGATTGGTGATAGATAATGATTAGCTGTTGATGACTTAAAAGGTGCAATGTCAAAAAGTAAATTATTTAAAAATTTATTGACAAAATCGATACATTCTTAAAGTTTAATGTCTAAAACGACGTCGTTTTAAGTATCAATAGTCCTCGTTAAAACAACATTATTTTATCTATATTGTTACAATGATAGAAAGATTTCCCTATGTTATCATGTCGTTAAAATTTAACTGCTTAACAGTATAATTGAAAAACCAATATTCAATGTTAAAGTTAAAAGTTCAATTGCATAAATGATATATTACCTAAAGTCTAATGGTATCTAAAATAATTTATTCTAAATATTGATATAAAATAGTAAAATTTAAAAATATTATAATTACTATAAATAAATTAATATCAAATTAATTTATAACATTAGTTTAATTAAAATGTTATGTATATATATAGAAAATAATAAGGATGATGATGATGAAATATTATTAGCAGTAGTAGTAGGTCGGCTGGGGTTTTCACTACTTCCCCCATGAGTAGCCCCATCAGACCACTACTCCTCGTGATATGTTTCTTATATCTTGTATTTTTTTACTATTTTCTATTAAATTAAAAGAAAAAGACAATTTTTTATTAGTACAAAATGCTTATAAAAATGATTTAGTAGAATTTTTAATTTAAAATAAAAGACAACTCTTCACTTTCACATATATGGATATTCTTCTTGGATGTGGGCGGTGCAACAGTGGATTAGTTTATATATATATATATCAGTTATATTTAATCTATTAATCAATTAATTTAAATTATATACTACAGATAAGAATAATCTTTTTAATCCAAATTATTTTTTTTGTTGATGCTCTATATATCATTGTTTCTCTCAATTACTATTAAGTTAACTATTACATGGTACAATTACACTAGCAATTGATGTAATACTCTAATTTAAACGTATTTGGAGTCGATCCTAATATGGTTTGTATTGATAAATTAAGTGATCTGAGTAATTAAAAATAATAATTTTTAAAAAATATTTAATTTGAGCAACTGTGTCTGTAAGATATATATTAAAAAAATTAGTTAATTTTTTTTTATGAAGATATATACTCATAACGTAAATTGAGTGGTGAATCAGGTCACGATTCAAGGACAAGAGTCATCAGCTTCCTCAAATCATGGCATCTGGTCTTTTGTAGCAGACAGTAGCAAATGGAAATCACATTCAAATGGGCCATATATAATCCTAATTTTTTTTCCATTCAATCATATAAAATACAACCCTAAATGTTTAACATATGATTTTCTTCCCTCACGAACTAAACGACTTCGGTAATAAAGAAATTATTATTATTCTTTAAAGTCTTGGGTTTAAGTACATAAATATTAAGAGTATAAACGTTCAATATTAAAATAATCGTTGTTGTTCTTAGAGATCATGAGTTCAAGGACCAGCGACTACATGGGTAATTGAATATTTATTGTTAAATGATTGAAAATATTTAAAACATATATTACTTTGTAATCAATTTTAACTTAATTCCAAAAATAATATCTTTAAATAAATACTTACGTGTATTTACCATAAATTAATAAAAAAAAAGTATAACTTTCTTTCCCCCCTTTATTTTACTTTTCAAGAGAGAAAACGAAGGGGTCGGCACAAGATTTAATAAACTCTTTCTAAATAAAAAAAAATTATATATATATATATATATATGTCATTAATTTGTAATTTCCTTTCTATATGTTTTTAATGGCTGTTGCAATGACAGGTGTGAGTAGTAGGGAGTTTGCAAGCACATGTAAAAGCTTATTGGGTTAAATTATAGAATTATAATTTTTATAACAAAAATTGATCCAATTATTTAAAATATAAATTTTTATGTATTTTATATAATAATTTGTCACATTAAATTTGTACTAAGTTTTAGTGATTGTTGTATCTCTTTTGAAAATTTTCAATGTTTTTCTAAACTTCTAGTTTTTTTAAAATTGTATTGAGTTTTATATCTTTCGGTCAATTACTTAACGTGATCATTGACAGATTTCTATAATTTTCTAACTAAATTTACCATATACAGGTAAATCTATTTTTCCTGTCTACTAACGAATAGTCATAATTACTCAAAGTCTAACATCAACACTAAGGACAATGGCGGATATGTGTGGTTTATGATAGACAAGTGTTCACCCTGAAATCTAAATTTTATTCAATTAGTTATTTATTTTATTATTTATGTTTACATTAAAATTTTGTGTGTGCCTACTCTCTTATATGTTCATTCTAAAAATTATTTCTAGATACGACATAATGTAATATATATATATATATATCACTATGCAAGATGGATAGGAGAATCTCAAGACTCTTTTTATCATCTTTTTCATCTAATCAAATTCTCTCTCAACTCTCACCAATTATTATTCATAATTCTCCGTAAAAAAAACATCATAAATAATCGTAATCTCATTCTTTCCATCAACAAATTCATAAAATCTTGGTTAGAAATCATTGTAATTAATTATAGACAAAAGTAAAATCCATATGTAAGAAATGACGAGGTGGTCAGAAGCACCATGTGTCGTGGCTCGGCAATAGGGATTCAACTGAACCCCATCCCCATGTGACATTCAACAGTTTTTGTCTTTTAAACTTTAACACCATTTTAGCTGATTTCATTCTTTACGGCCCCCCATGTGAAGGTGGAATCACCAATGTCAACTTGGTTATTTTGCCAAAATCCAAGGTATTTCTTATACCTTCCCATGCATATAACCCCATCCTCTCTCCTAGCTTCACCGGACACATCTTCCTCCTTTTCTTCATTCCTTCTTGTTCATAATTTTTGTCAAAAACCACATACTAAACTCGCAGCAATGAGAGGGCTGGTCTTATTGTTGGTGCTCCTTTGCGTCACCTGCCGTTTCACCCTCGCCGTAACCGATAGTACCGCCAGGAACGGTACGGTGGCCGACGGTAAGAATACATAAATTCATGCATTTGTCGAAATGAAGAGGAAAGGAAAAGAAACTATAGTGTTTAGCAGGCTGTTTGTGTTCTGGTTTAAGCAGTTTGCAGGGCTCTAAAAATCCTTTTTCCTTGCATTAATTAGCTGAATTCTATGGAATATGGGTATTCATTTTTTGGTTTGGTTAGTTTTTTTAATTGTTATAAGTCATAAATAGTTTAATTTAATAAGACAAATCCCTATAGGATACTGAGCTAGTGGAAGAATTTAAGGCGTTCGCAGATAGGTACCAACCTCAGGCAGAATTTTTTTACCATTTTGGACCTTTGGTGGTAAAAAAAAGTGACTTTTTGACCCTTTAATACTTGGCTTAAACTAAATATAAACCCTTATGTCATTTTTTGCTTTAAGCTCTAACACTATGTTTAGATTAAAATAAATATTTAAAATATTATATTTAACTATTCTAAGTCCCGTCATCTTTTTTCAGTTACAATTTTTTTTCAACCAATAAGATGTTGTTATACCTCACAAAATTAGATACTTGTTTGACAAAAAATAGTTTAGGAACTTAAAAGAGAAAAAAACATAGTTTAAGGACTTATTTTTAGTTTAAGCCTTAATACTTCTGTGCCTTTTTTAACATGATAATGGGATTCAGGACTACTGGAAAATGGGAACTTTGAGAACGCCCCAAATGCAACAGACATGAAAGGCACCGTGGTAATGGGACGCTACGCGATACCAGGGTGGGTGAACAACGGTTTTGTGGAGTACATAAAGTCCGGACAAAAGCAAGGGGACATGTTGCTCGTGGTGCCCGAAGGGGCCTATGCCGTTAGGCTCGGGAACGAGGCATCCATCAAGCAGAAAATAAAGGTTATCCCGGGGATGTATTACTCCATAACGTTCAGCGCGGCTCGGACTTGCGCTCAAGAGGAGAAGTTGAACGTTACAGTGGCGCCCGATTCCGGCGTGATGCCGATCCAGACGGTGTACAGCAGCAGTGGTTGGGACAACTACGCATGGGCCTTCAAAACAATATCCGATGTTGCGGAGTTGATTATTCACAATCCAGGAGTGGAGGAAGATCCGGCTTGTGGACCACTCATTGATGCTGTTGCAATCAAGGCTTTATATCCTCCTAGACCAACCAATAGTAAGTCTTCTTTTTTTAACCCCGGATGGTAATTTTTACAATAAAATGTGGGGTGGCAATTGTTTTCAGAATTATGATTCAGATTTAAGCCAGCTGATTGTTGCAGACAATTTCATTTAAGAAACTAGCTACTGCTATACCTAACAAACACCTTGGGCCCCTTTCACATGGCATCATTCAATGCTGTTCTAATAGTACATTGTGTCATGATAGAGTGAATTCAACTACTGATTATTCGAGTTTTTCTATTTCCGCAGGGAACATCGCGAAAAATGGAGGTTTCGAAGAAGGTCCATACATATTCCCCAACACTCCATGGGGTGTCTTAGTCGCACCCAACATCGAGGATGATCACTCTCCTCTCCCTGCTTGGATAGTTGAATCCCTTAAGGCCGTCAAATACATTGATTCGGAACATTACTTCGTGCCTCAAGGGCGAAGAGCAGTGGAGCTAGTTGCCGGAAAAGAGAGTGCCATCGCTCAAATAGTCAGGACCATCATCGGCAAAATGTACAGGCTCTTGTTTGCCGTAGGTGATGCTAACAACTCTTGTGCAGGCTCTCTGGTTGTCGAGGCATTCGCTGGCAAAGACACACTCAAAGTCCCATATGAGTCGAAAGGCAAAGGTGGATTCAAGCGCGCCGAGCTTAAATTCAAGGCTGTTTCCAACCGAACAAGAATCATGTTCCTTAGCACGTTTTACACCATGAGGAGTGATGACTTCTCTTCCCTGTGTGGCCCAGTCATCGATGATGTGAAGCTTTTGAGCATCCGGAATCCCCAAAAACCTTGGTCATCATCGACCTCTATCATTATAAACGTCAATGAAGCAAGTTAGATATGACCCTGAATCTGGATAAATTGAATCTTTTTCTATTCTAAGAATGTTCATTTTTCCTTTTTTTTGGCATGTTGTGTGAGCTTAATTAGCCTATTAATCGGACAATATAAACATATATAATACTATTAATATGAGGGTGGTATACTACTATGATTTAATAGTTTATGTATTTTATCATATAATAATAAATGAGAAAAAAATAGTTAACGATTCATTATGCGAATGATTTAACACAAAATATATTACATAAAAATAGTTAATAAAATTATAAAACAGAAAACAAAATTGTCATCAAATGCTCCAATCAAGCCATGCAGATTTCGTTAAGTCATGCTTTTCATTTATATTCTTTTTAATGTTTTACATTTATATATAAATCATGGAAGAGAAACTTTCAACATTGAAATCCAAATTCTAATGAGTTTAAAGAAGGGGCTAATGTAGAGGGAATATAAGGCTATAAGCTCAAAATGCACTGCAGCTCAATCTTTTTCCTTGCCCTGAGAATTCAGATCATATCTTTGCTTAACAATTAGTCGACGGACAACAGTGTTTCTGGCCGAACTATGTCATCTATCCGGGTTACTTCTATAATGAAGCACAAATGAAGACATTACTTGACGCCAAACGTAAACAGAAAAAGAAAAGGAGGATTTGAGGGTGGAACTCGAACACTGAAAACAAATATTTTGTCTATGTAAGCAAGAGGCAGGCATGAAGAGAAAAATAATATCACTAGTTCACAACATATTAACCAACCGACCAAGCAGAAAGAAGATGGGAGGGACTTGGATTTCGAAAAACTTATTCGTACATCACAATTTCTGAAGTAACTAAGAACTATATGTCAAAAGTCACTTTTATGAGAATATGTCATTACCATATCATTGGAAGATTGCAGCCTTTTATATAGATCCCACATGACCCTAAGACAACCTGGGCGATTGATGCGGCCATGCACGAGCCTACTGCAAAATCCTTAACAACTTAATTAGACAAACTGACCAAGCAAAAAGAAGATGGACTTGGATTTCAAAAAGTTAAAATCAACACTTACATTGAAACATGGAATTCACTGTATGCTTTTTTTCAACAGTCTTCGAGATCATTTGAAATATGGAACACCTTAAAAGTACATATTTGTTGGCTATTTATGCACATGAAACTAAAGTAGACAGATTTTCACCCTTGGCTTTTCCATTTACAAGTATATCATAAGTAGTGTCATCAGGTACAGGACCTCTATCAAGCATTTCATTATGCAATCTCAAAGCCTCTTCTAGATTCCCTTCTCTAAAGTGTCCAGCAATCAAAGCATTATATATAAGAACATTAGGAGTAATGCCCTCTCTATCCATCTCTTCCAAAATCTTGTGAGCATTCTCAAGCTGTCCTTTATTACAAAGACCATTCAACAGAATAGTATACGTGACTATATCAGGCACAATACCCTTGGCAAGCATCTCTGAGTAAAGATCGGAAGCAAGGAGTAATTTACTCTCTCTCAAATATCCATCAATTAATGTAGTGTAAATATGTAGATCACAAGGAATACCCTCGTTTATCATTTTCTTGTGCAAGTCAATAGCTGCTTCCATATTATTTACATTCCTAAACCCACTAATCATGCTGCTGTAAACGATTTTATTTGGAGATAACCCAACTTGTTGGAGTTCGGAAAAAAGATCACATGCTCTGACCATGTCTCGCTTCTTGCAAAACCCATCAATGAGGGCACTGAATGCAAGAACATCCAATTGCAGACCCTTGCTTTTCATCTCATAATGCATTTTCAAAGCAAGATCCAAGTTATTGCTTTTGCAAAATCCATTCACCAAGGTGGTATATGTGATGACATTAGGAGAAACTCCACTTTCATTCTCTATAAACTCCAAAGGCAGAGTCCATGGCACCCTCTTTAACAAATCCATTAATAATGCTATTTTATGTCAAACATATAGGGGTAAAACCCTTTAGGACAAACATCTTCAACATATCCCTAGCCTCACATGTACGACCAACTATGCTCAAACCATTAATGATTATGTTGAATGTGAAGTCTGAGGGGGAAACCTGCAAACCCACCATTTCATCAAACTCATCTAAGGCCCGTTCAGCATCACCTTTTCTGAAACGTCCATCAATTAATATAGAATACGTGATGGTATTAGGTTTAAAGCCATGTTCAACCATATCTGAAATTATAGTATGTGCCATATCCATATTCCCCGCTTTACAGTTGGCAAGTTTCATGTTATTATAAGAAACATTACTAGGTACAAGGCCATTAGCCACCATTCTCTTCCATAAACTGCAAGCTTCTTTCACTTTACCATCCTTAGAGAAATGGTATAAGAAAATATTGTATGTAAAAACATTGGCAATGCCAGCCTCAACTGCCTCATCAAACAAACTAGATGCCTCATTCAGCGAGCAAGCTTTTAAGAACCCATGAATCAAGGAATTCATATTAAAAACACTAGGTTGAATACCCATGATTTTCATTTCTTCATAAAGCTCATATGCCTTTTTAACAAACCTATTCCTACAACACCCTTAAATCAAAACTGTATAGGTAACCTTGTTAGGAGCAAGGCCGTCATCCTTAATCTTATTGAACAAATCCAAAGCCTGATCAATATCACCTTGCTTGCAATATCCCTTCATTAAACTAGTCGCCGCCACCAAATTCAACGGCTTCCCAGAACTCAACATCTCATCCTTGAGCCTCAACGCCTCTGCCAAATTTCCCTGTTTTATGAAAGCGCCAATGACAGTTGTGTATGAACTCTCAGAAGGAACCCATCCCCTACCCTCCATTTTCCTCAATAACTCTGTAGACATGTTCAAATCAGGTTTCCGACAAGCAACATGAATAGAAATCCTATAAACTGCAGCATCAAGGTCTATCCCTTGAGTCTTAGCCTCCCTAAAAAACTCCTCACCTTCCCAAGGCTTCCCTTCTTTCAAAAAAGCACGCATCATCGCATAAACCGTAAAACAATCACCTCTAACTCCAATGGAAACCATCTTACCATACAATTCCCTAGCTTTATCCATCAAACTCCTCCTAACCAATGCTGTTAAAAGAATATTCATATAGGGAATCCAGGGAACTATATCACGCTCAAGCATCCCATTAAAACAATCCACGGCATCATCAAACCTGTTCACTCTAACATAACTGTTTAACAAATAATTAAAAGCTCGCGAATTCAACTCAAAATCAAATCTTTTCGATGTATCAACCAAGTGATCTAAGAAAACAAATGGGGCAGGTCCTGAATGGTCCGAACCAAAATTATTGTTAAGCAAATATTGAGCATGCTTATGGGTCTGTGAAGAACCTACCAAAATGTGAAGCAGTACACACAAGCCATCAATGCTATCGACAAAACATCTCTTCTTTTCGATGGAACGAAAGTACTTCAAAGCCGATACGGAATCGTTTTTGTGGGATAGGAGAGTGTTTATCACATGGGTTTGGGTCAAGCTTGTATCTTCCGACGAGGATGATGGTAAATGGGGGTTCTCGGAATCCGAAAAGGGTTGTTTACTGGTGGGGTGCGAATCTGAGGTGATTTTCTCAGGGGAAATGGTGGCCGTCGGATTTGGAGTGTGGGGAATTGGTGTTTGGGGATGAGAGCAGAGGTGTTTGGGGCTTGAGAAATAACGGAGAAGGAAAGGTGGAATGGATGAAAGATTTTTTAATGGAGACTTCATCTTCCTCGGCAGACAGTCGGACCAGAGCTTGATTCCCTCTCTTTTCTTTTTGGCAAATAGCTTGACGTCGAAACCCAGATTTTGAACGGTCAATCGGTCATCGAATAAAATTAACAACTACAGAACTGGTCACTGTATTGTAAGTACATTTAAATTTAGGTCATCTCATTCCAAAAAGTAATAATGGAGTCACTTTCTTTTTATAAGGCAAAGTGGCATGTTGTTACAATTTATAAATAGAGTGACATGTAATGTAATTTCCCCATAAAATTTAGTTAATAATAATAAGGGTAAACTACTCTAAATTGTCACTATTCCTTTAAGGGTTTCCCGGTTTTACAACTAAATTTTAAATTGATTCAATTTTAGTACTAAACATTTGGGGTTTATAGATTTAAGGGTGTGTTTGGTTCACAGAATGTAAGATTACCAATGGAAATAAAAGATTACCAGGGAATAGGATTACTGGGAATGTGACATTACTGTGTTTGGTTGGTTTGGCAGGAATGTAAGATTACAGTGTTTGATTGGAGGAATAAAAGATTACTAGAATGTATATTTTATCAAATTGTCCTTGTTCTATATTTGTTTTTTAATAAGTGAAATTCTAAATATTTAAATAAAAACTATTTATATAAAAATTCTATTTTTTGATAATATATTACTTGAGTATTTAAATATATCATGTATTATTTTTATTTTAATTAATATTAAATTTTACATAATTTATGTAAAAATATATTAAAATTTTACATCAACATTTAACTAAATATTTACATTGTGGAAATTCTTCATAGATATTCATAATAATAAATAGATGTATATTATTTTTGTTATATATGATATAATATTTATTATATCTTCTATATACAATAATTTATTTATTTATCTTTTATATTTATACTTAATTATGCATACTTTATCATTATTATTTATCTCATTAATTTATATTACAAAAACATATTTATGGAAATTCTTCATAGATATGCATAGGTATGTAATTTAATTATTGTTTTTAAGCGCGTTATATCAACTTGCAACTTGACTCAGAATGGTTATTCTAAAATTTTAAGTGGTTAAGAAGACAACTTACGGCAAATCCACCTTACGAACATTATTACATTGCCAGCATTATTACTTTGTTTAGCTGTGTTTTGAGCAAAACAAATAACGGTGAATAAGCAAATTTTTTAACTCTACCATACGCCAGTGATGCAAATGACAAGATCAACACCATTGGAAGCAGTGAAGGAGCTCCATATGATTGTAGGGTAGACCCTCATTCTGTCGGGTATCTCTCTTTCTCTCATTCTAGTTTGAATGTTGATCTAGCATATAAGAATCGTGCTATATGTAATGATTTTTGTTCTCTGCAGCTATGCAAAGCCTTGGGTGGATATTGATACTGGTAATTCATTTGCCTATTCTTCCCTTACTCTCCAGAGCATTTGGTCCGCACCGCACCCAAGTTGAAGAACATGAAACCTTATATTTATGTTTCCATCAATGCTTCATTGAAAGAACATAGCCATGTTTCTGGATCCGCATCTGCACTTTTTGTTGGGGGATTTTCCATAGTGCAAATGGGAAAGGTAATTGGTTGATGATTTATATTATTTATTCATTCAGTAAGGAATACTTATCTCAAATTCGTGGATTCTTTGGTATGTTTGTATGTTGTAACAAGTTTTTTGTGCATTAAACGTGAATAAGGATCATGGCCGATTTTCTAAATGTTTTGTGTTTCAGGATACGACACAGTTGAATCTGACACCAGACTCTAACAAGTCTATCATAACCATCTTGGGAAATACAGGTAAAATACTCAGGCACACAATCCGTCTCTTTCTGTGCATCTCCTCGCCTCGATTGCAACTATGAAGCATTCACGTGCATCAATTTTTGGTTTTGATAATTGGAACTTCTAAAATTCTGTTTTTCTACCTTTTAGAAAATGTCTGAAAATTTTCTTGAGTTTGTATGTTTAATCTCATAACGTAAACTATATGCCAACCTATGCATAAGTGCATTGTTTGTACAATGCTTCCTTCCCACTTCCTACTGCCTGAATAATTTCTACTCATGTCAATCCAATCATCTAGAACCAACAGCGAACCTAACACTACACTCGTCAGTAAAGCTGTAGGAGACCTTAGAACGATGAACCTTCCAAAACCAGCAGACGAGCGTCACTCACCCCAAACCAAGGTAAAATTTTCAATGGTACAACACCCTGCACAATGAGCCACAACCTTCAGAACTGAAAACTCAACTTGGGCACCAGCAGAACAATCCCAAGTTACGATAGAACTATAAAGTCAGATCCCACTATTCCTCCCAAACAACATCACTCGAACAATACCAAGATCAAAACTGCAATGCTTTCAATGAAAAAAAAACTTATTAGAAAACTAGCACATTACTTGCAACTCATATACTACATAACAAAAAGAAGTATAACATTAACCATCAAAAGATTGTACAATGTTCAGACTTACAAAAGATAATAGCCATGACATTCTAAACGTAATCATATATGTTGGATATATTATATACACACAAAATTCTTCAAGTCAAAAGATTGACATATACTTGGCTAAGCTACACAAAAAAGTTGGGACCATATTCTAAAGTCACAATCAAAAAGAGATCGACATAATTGTAGAAGGACGACGGTCAAAATGATGGTCTAAATTGACGGCATTCAACCAATTGCTTAATCACATAATCTTGCTTGAATTCTTTTGGCTAAGAAAAGAAGAAATCTGCATTGTGCACATCTTTGCTAATATACTCTCCTGTAGTAAGCATTTCATCAGCGGACAGTCCTTCAATTTTCATGATTTCAGTGAAAATCGACATTCTTCGATCATTTCCTTCTGCCTCTTTTTTCAATAAAGCAGTAATATCCTTAATTTCTTTGGCTGTTTCTCGGTATGCAGCACCGAACTTACTTATCTCCTGTACAAGCTCGGTTAACCCATCATCACTTTGAGACCTTTTCTTGCTAGCTACTTTTTTCATTGTAGGGGTAGAGCCAGTAGCATCAGATGTTTGGCAAGTTAAAGCACCAACATCCTCTCTTGATTCATAATCTCTTACTCCATCTTCTTCAAGTAATGCATCTATAAGTGCATTGTCTTCTACATCAATATGTTTCACTGCATCAGCTATTGTCTCCGCTGCTGTTCCTGTAGCTCTTTCTTTTCCAAATATATGAACAAAGTCATCAAAGAATAGAAATGACTTGTTTCTCAATCCAGCAGCAGTTGGATGACTCTACAATATAATAAAATCGCAAATTTAATAAATCTTACAAAGCTAAGTAAATAACAAAGAGTATAGAAAGAAGATAAATTCAATTAAAATACTTACTCTAACCCAATCATCAAACACATCCTTTGGTGCAGTTAAACATTTTTCTTCTTCATTCCAACCGAATCCACTTCCAATATTCAGCATTTCAGATAAAGCATTGTATTGTCTTTTGAGTAGCTTCACTCTAGATTCAATATGTGGATGGGCCCTAATTTGTGATATTGGAAGCTTGATTTCTAACATCTTTTCAAGGTTAGATAGATAACCTGATCTAAATGTTCCATTATCAGCTTTCCAATGTGGGTCTTCAGCCAAAATGTGTAAACATTCAACAAGTGTAGCATCCTCCTCTTTAGTCCATGTCCTTTTAGTTCCTAAAGACTTAACCTTTCTAGATATCGGTTTTTCCCCTCTTTGAGATTCCATATTTGATGTTGACATATTGCTCTTCGAAACAATCTAAGAAGATGTATATAAACAATCATTATCAATACTAATCATAAATGAAATTTAAAATAGTAACATAATATAAATCAAATGTAGTGAATGACATAAGTAATGAATGGCCATAACAAATAAAATTTGAATTTTATAGGAGATAAATACATAAAATTTAATAAAGTTTATTGATAGGGAAGCGGTGGCGGATTGATGAACGTTGCTCTTGTTGAAGAATCAAACCTAGAAAAGCTCTAAACTCGATGAAGAACAATAAGGAATGAATGAGGAAGGTGGCGGCAATAGCTAGGGTTCTTTAGGGTTTCTTTTAGTGCTGGAAACAAGAAAAGAAACAAGATTAAAATAAGATAAACAAAAGATAAAGGAATTAAAAATAGAGAAAATAACCAAGAAATCAAAGATCTCCCTTATGAAAGTGAACGGTAAAGATGATTGATGGCGTTGATGGATGTGGAAAATCGATGGATAATGTCCTATCGAGCCCTCCTAGTCGCAATGAAAAGGCAAACACGATAATATGGCTCTAACCAACCCTCCTAGTCGCGATGAAATGGCAAATTGGAGTGTGAAGATTAATCTCCCTCGCAAGAACTTGAAAGAACTCCAGGAGAAGAAGCTTCGAAGGCACAAGGCAATCAGCACTTGCAAAAACAAACTCTCGTTGTATTATTGATCAAAGAAATCTGATTTACAAAGTTGAATGAAGCCTCCTTTATATAGGGGCTTAATTTTAAAGGTCCTAAATAACTAAAGAATAAAATATTAATAAACTAAACATGTTTTAACTCTAATTCCTAATAAAATAATAATAACTAAAAATATTGTTTTAACCCAACCTTAATTCCTAATAAAATAATAAATCTGATCCTAAAATATAATTAATCATCCTATATTAAATTATATTACAAATAATCAATATAAATATTGAAAATTCGTAATATTTACAAAATAACGTATTAATCCCGTATAGGATTTCCTGCATGCACCGTCTTCAGTAAAATGACCATATCTTGAGTTTCCGATATCGGATTGATGCGATTCAAGAATCGTTGAAAAGATAAGAGACAGACGGTTGTATCTATAGAAGACATGTCGACCGGATAAATACTGGATCCCCTTCAAAATGTTGTTGCAAATCTGCTGCTATTAGACCCTTCCGGATGAATGCTTGAACTGCGATTTGAAGCTTGTCTTTAAGAAGTTTGGTCCGGCCTCGTGTGATAGGGCCAAGTGGTATAGTAAATTCATCATCCTTAGCTTTAGGGCATGTGGTGCATGTATCATCTCCCCCTTCCTTAAAAGGATTCGTCCTCGAATCTGAAATATCAAAAGGAGATAAGTCAGAAACATTAAAGGATGTACTCACGTTATACTCACCGGGAAGATCAATGCGGTAGGCGTTGTCATTGATTCGTTCAAGAACTTGGAATGGGCCATCGCCTCGTGGGTCTAGCTTGGATTTCCTTTGTGTCGGGAACCTTTCTTTTCTCATGTGAACCCATACCCAATCTCCTGGTTCAAAGGTGACATGTCGTCGGCCCTTGTTAACTCGGTTTGCGATTGCCTCATAGGTTTTCTCCATCTTGAGTTTGGCTTTGGCGTGAATGTATTTGACAAGGGCAGCCTTCTTTTCACCATCTAAACTGGTAACCTGATCTAAAGGTAAGGGAATAAGATCCAAAATAGTTAGTGGGTTAAAACCATAAACTATTTCGAATGGTGAATAACCTGTTGTGGAGTGAATGGATCGATTATAAGCAAACTCAACAAAAGGTAAACATTCTTCCCAATTACGGGTATTCTTACCTACCACAGTTCTTAGCAAAGATCTTAGAATCCGATTTATTACTTCGGTTTGTCCATCGGTTTGAGGATGACAAGAAGTGGAATAGAGAAGTTTTGTGCCAATCTTACCCCATAATACCTTCCAAAAGTGGCTTATGAACTTAGTGTCACGATCGGACACAATGGTGTGAGGAATGCCATGAAGGCGGACTATTTCTCGAAAGAATAAATTAGCAATATGTGTGGCATCGTCCGTTTTATGGCAAGGAATGAAGTATGCCATCTTTGAGAATCTATCCACAACCACAAAAATACTATCTCATCCTTTTTTAGTGCGGGGTAAGCCAAGTATAAAATCCATCGATAAATCGTTCCAAGGAGAAGAAGAAATTGGTAAAGGCGTATACAAACCATTAGGATTTACCTTTGACTTTGCTTGTTTGCACGTGATGCATGATGCACAAATCTTTTCCACTGTTTTACGCATGTGTGGCCAAAAGAAGTGTTCCATGACCATATCAAGTGTTTTGTGAATACCGAAGTGTCCCATAAGTTCTCCGGCATGTGACTCGTGAACCAAGAACTCTCGCAAAGAGCCTTGTGGTATACACAACTTGTTCATGCGAAAAAGAAAGCCATCTACAAGATAAAACTTATTAAAAGCACCTTTTACACATTGTTTATAAATCTCAGAAAAATCTGGATCGTTAGGATAAAGTTCTTTGATATGTTCAAAACCCAGAACAGTAGCATGCATTCGAGTGATAAGTGTGTATTGTCGGGATAATGCATCAGCTACGATGTTATCTTTCCCTTGTTTGTATTTGATGATGTAAGGAAAAGATTCAATGAACTCAACCCATCGAGCATGTCGTTTGTTTAACTTACCTTGTCCATTTAACCATTTGAGTGATTCATGGTCCGTGTGAATGACAAACTATTTAGGGAGAAGATAGTGTTGCCACACTTCGAGTGCTCGGACGAGTGCAAGAAGTTCCTTGTCGTAGGTAGAGTAGTTCAATTGTGCACCTTTTAACTTTTCACTAAAGTAAGCGATAGGTTGTCTTTCTTGCATGAGGACGGCACCAATGCCTATGCCTGAAGCATCACATTCTAGCTCAAAGGTGTTAGAAAAATTGGGAAGACGAAGAATAGGGGCAGAACATAACTTATCTTTAAGAAGTTCAAAAGCTTTTTGTTGTAGTGGTCCCCATTTGAATTCAACTGACTTTTTGATGATCTCGGTTAATGGTGCAACAATGGTTGAGAAATCTTTGACAAAGCAACGGTAGAAACTTGCCAAACCATGAAAAGATCTTACCTCGGTGATGGAAGTAGGCGTGGGCCATTCTTGAATTGCCTTGACCTTCTCTTTATCTACATGAATACCCTGTACACTAACTATAAAGCCTAAAAACATAAGCTTATCACTGCAAAACACACACTTATCCATGTTAGCATATAAATGTTCTCGTCGAAGAACTTCGAGAACCATTCGAACGTGAATGACATGAGAATCAAAAGAAGATGAGCATATAAGAATGTCATCAAAGTAAACGACAACAAATTTACCTATAAACTCCTTAAGAACGTGATTCATTAATCTCATGAAGGTGCTTGGAGCGTTTGTGAGTCCAAAGGGCATAACAAGCCATTCATACAAGCTGAACTTTGTCTTGAATGTTGTTTTCCATTCGTCACCTTCTTTCATTCGAATTTGATGGTAACCACTCTTCAAGTCAATTTTGGTGAAGATACTTGCACCATGTAGTTCATCCAACATATCATCTAGGCGTGGAATAGGATGCCTATACTTGATTGTTATCCGATTGATAGGTCGACAATCTACACACATTCGGAATGTGCCATCTTTGTTTGGAACTAGAATGACGGGACGAAGACTCTCACGGATGTGTCCTTTTTGTAATAATAAATCTATTTATCGTTCCAATTCCTTCGTTTCCTCAGGATTGCATCGGTAAACGGGGCGGTTTGGTATGGTTGATACAAGGACGAAGTCGATTTGATGTTCGATTCCTCTTGTAGGTGGTAAACCATCCGGTGGGTTGCTTAAGACATCTTGAAACTCCTGTAATAGAGAAGAAAACACACTAGGCAAATCTGTGATGTTAGTGATAGTTGATAAAATGGAGTCCTTGAAACGGACTAGAATGCACGGCCTATTTTGAAAAAGGGTATCTCTCATGTCTTTTGCACTCGCATAAATGTTTTGAGACACTCTTTTATTTTCACATTGAGGTTCACTCACCACCCGTGGGTCATTTGTTTGGCTTTTATCGGTTGTGACCTCTTTTGTCTTTTGTTTCAAATTCCCTGTTTTCTTGAGAATTCGTTGTTGATCTATGAGAATCTCTTTGGGGGGTAGGGGGTTAAGTCGGAACGGTTTACCTTTTATTGGAATTGTGTAAATGTTCTTTCGACCATAATATGTGACGTCGTTGTCGTATTGCCAAGGTCGTCCTAAGAGAATGTGGGATGCTTGCATCGGAATTACATCACATCATACGTCGTCACAATACTTTCCCATCTTGATATTAATGAGGCATTGTTTAACCACCTTCATCTCGGCACTCTCATTAAGCCATTATAAGCAATAAGGTTTCAGATGTCGTTGGCAAGGAAGTTTGAGCGATTCAACAACGTTGGAGCTAATGACGTTGACACAACTACCATTATCAATGATGATGGAGAATGGTTGTTCCTTGATTAGGCAGCGTGTGTGGAAGATGTTGGAACGTTGTATGTCAGACTCGTCGGATGTTTGGATGTTCAATGTATGACAGATCACCAAGATTGTGCCATTGTACTCATCGCTTCCATAGTCATCACTGTATTCTTTGGCTTCGGCATGTGCTAGAATGTCAGCGATGTTGTCATCGGAGTCAGAATTGTAAGATCCATCACCTAGTATGGTTAAGGTCCTCGTGTTTGGACAATTGCGGCTGATATGGCCTCTTCTTAAGCATTTAAAACACTTGATGTCTCTTTCTCGGGTGTCGTCTTTAGGGGCTGGAAGTGTCTCATTCTTCGCTGGTCGTTGTTTTTCTTTGTCGAGTTTGTCATCTCTCGACTTTTTTTGAGAAGATGGAGTAGAAGATGAGGAAGGATTTGAAGGATTACCTTGGTAAGAGAATGAAGTACCTTGGTAATGTTCTCTGAATCGGAATCTCCTTTGTATTTGTGCTTCGATTGTCATTGCTTTCTTTAGTGTATCTTCGAGGTTTTTGTACCCATGGAGATCAAGAAGATCAGTGATGTTTGAGTTTAAGCCAACGACGAATCTTGACATGGTGTCCTCTTCTTCTTCAGTTATGTTAACCCTATTGAGTAATGACTGCATCTCCTTGTAGTAATCTTCAACTGAACTTCTACCTTGTCGAAGTCGGTGTAGTCGTTGTTTAACTTCTCGTGTATAATGTGTCGGTAGGAATCGGTTCCTCATGGCATGTTTGAGTTCGGTCCAAGACGTGATTGGTTGAATTTGGTAGTTGTCGATCTTTTTCCTTGTTTGCATCCACCAAGTGTGATCATATCCTTCGAATTCCAAGGTAATGAGGGGAACTTGTTCAGCTTGGGGGCAGTCATGGTATGCGAACAAGAGATTAACTTTTCCTTCCCAATCGATGTACTTGTCTGGGTCGTAGTCTCCTTTAAAAGACGGGATCGTGAACTTTGGTTTTGCAAAGAGTTCGGGTGTTTGAAAACGTGGTTGTGCTTGCCTGGGGGCCAAAAGTTCAACATTGTTTGGCCTTGGATTCTGGTTTGGTAGATCCAGTTGTAGTTCTTGCCGTTCTCTCAAGGCATTGTTAAGTTGATCAAATTGAGTTGTGAGTCGTTCAAGTGCGGCTAAGATAGCCGTAAGTGTCTCATTGTTATTGTCGCCCATCAAGTCACTCCAATAAAGTAACACAACGAGAGGCAAGTAAGCCGATCTTGTACTCTTTAAAACTCACTTTACCAAGTAGTCTTTCACAGTTCGTATCGGAGTTTGATTACTAGCAAAGGCGATAAGAAAAACCTAAAAGCTCTAAGAGGCCAAACAAAGGTTAGACTCAAAGAGAACGAGAATGCAAAGAATGAAGAAGTATGCAAACTCTTTAGTCCTACTAACACAAAGAAAATAATGTGTTAGATAATGCAAAAGAACAATAACAAGGAAAAACAAAAGAACTTAAAGCACTAAGAGTCAAAGAAAAAGGGACCAAACCAGAAAACCTAGAAAATGCTGGATCAACTTGAACAACGTTTTTGAGGGGGTTACCGGTGTCCAAAAATTCTGAAAAATTTCTTGAATGTCTTTCGATGCGTCAAGACCATCTGTAAAATTTCAGAACCAAATACCTTCAGTAGTATCCAGTAGACTCTGTTGAACGGTGAGTCCTCAAACAATCTGTTTTTCTTGATCACTTTTTTCGAAGTTGTTCTTGATCTCCAAAAATTTTGATATTTTGTGTGAATAATCTCCAATATATGACGTTTCAATCTGGAAATTTTCACCACAAAATTCCTCCTGTATAATTTTCAAGAAATTCGACAATATTCTAGACCGAATCTGCTGATAAAACTTGAATGATGTATTTGAAGGCTCTAATGAACTTTGATTTAAGTGAATTTTGGAATGGAAATTAAAATTAAGATGGATATGATATCTGCAAAAAATCAGCCCTAAATACCTTCGTTTGCAATTTTTTTTGAAATTTTGGCTTTTTTGTTTTTTTTTTGCATTTTTTTGCCTTTTTTTTGTTTTTTTTTAAAATAACAAACTAACAAGAAGGATTTGAATCTAAATTAAAATTAAATAAAAAGAACCTGAAACGATGAATCTTCTCTGAACTAGCTCCGTTGGGGTACCTTGACGGTTTTGTGTGCAAGAATAAGCAAAATTGCTTGCTTCTTTCCAAGAATCGGCCCAAATCTGATACCAATTGATAGGGAAGCGGTGGAGGATTGATGAACGTTGCTCTTGTTGAAAAATCAAACCTAGAAAAGCTCTAGACTCGATGAAGAACAATAAGGAATGAATGAGGAAGGTGGCAGCAATAGCTAGGGTTCTTTAGGGTTTCTTTTAGTGCTGGAAACAAGAAAAAAAACAAGATTAAAATAAGATAAACAAAAGATAAAGGAATTAAAAATAGAGAAAATAACCAAGAAATCAAAGATCTCCCTTATGAAAGTGAACGGTAAAGATGATTGATGGCGTGGATGGATGTGGAAAATCGATGGATAATGTCCTATCGAGCCCTCCTAGTCGCAATGAAAAGGCAAACACGATAATATGGCTCTAACCAACCCTCCTAGTCGCGATGAAAAGGCAAATTGGAGTGTGAAGATTAATCTCCCTCACAAGAACTTGAAAGAACTCCAGGAGAAGAAGCTTCGAAGGCACAAGGCAATCAACACTTGCAAAAACAAACTCTCGTTGTATTATTGATCAAAGAAATCTGATTTACAAAGTTGAATGAAGCCTCCTTTATATAGGGGCTGAATTCTAAAGGTCCTAAATAACTAAAGAATAAAATATTAATAAACTAAACATGTTTTAACTCTAATTCCTAATAAAATAATAATAACTAAAAATATTGTTTTAACCCAACCTTAATTCCTAATAAAATAATAAATCTGATCCTAAAAGATAATTAATCATCCTATATTAAATTATATTACAAATAATCAATATAAATATTGAAAATTCGTAATATTTACAAAATAACGTATTAATCCCGTATAGGATTTCTTGCATGCACCGTCTTCAGTAAAATGACCATATCTTGAGTTCTCGATATCGGATTGATACGATTCAAGAACTTTTGAAAAGATAAGAGACAGAAGGTTGTATCTCTAGAAGACATGTTGACCGGATAACAACTGGATCCCCTTCAAAAAGTTGTTGCAAATCTGCTACTATTAGACCCTTCCGGATGAATGCTTGAACTGCGATTTGAAGCTTGTCTTTAAGAAGTTTGGTCCGACCTCGTGTGATAGGGCCAAGTGGTATAGTAAATTCATCATCCTTAGCTTTAGGGCATGTGGTGCATGTATCATTTATTCCATAAAATATAAAGATGACAAATACAAGAAAGTAATGACCACTAACATTAGATAAAATATAAGGTGAAAGTCATACATAACATAAAATAACATCTATCCTAAAGTACGTGACGCCAACCAACTAGTAAACATATCTTCTGCTAATTTGTCTCTCCACTCAGTCCAAGCACTGCTTGGCTCACAATGTCTGATCATTTCTACTTCATTAATCTCTTCAACATGCCTATTATCTTCAGTATAGTCAGATTCAATAGGATCGATTGGCATCTCAGATCTTATGAAATTATGGAGAAGACAACAAGCGGAAATGAGTCTACATTGTGTTTTCACTGGATAAAATGATTTTTCCCTTAAAATTGCCCATCTCGCTTTCAATAAGCCGAAGCATCTCTCAATGCAATTCCTAGCTTGAGAATGTTTCATGTTGAAATATTCTTGAGGGGTGGTAGGTTGGTGTCATTCTCTCCAATCATTCAAGTGGTATCTTTGACCTCTATATGGTGCAAGAAATCCCTCTCCATTCGTGTATCCGGCATCACATAAGTAGTAACACCCTATATTATTTTAATTTAAAAAGTAAATTAATATACAAAACTTGTAAAAATTTTACATTCTTATATATATATATATATATATATATATATATATATATATATATATTAATGACCTAATAATTTACCTTGTGGAACATTTAAACCATTTTTTCTACTAATGGCATCTCTGAGTATTCTACCATCAGCTGCAGAACCTTCCCACCTAGGTAAAACATAAATGAATTGGATGTTTGGTGTGCAAACACCAATTACATTTGTCGCAATTTCATTTTTTCTTGTTATGTATCTAGGTTTATCGATTGCAGCTACATTGACCTTAATATACGTTCCATCTAGAGCACCCAAACATCCCTATATTCATCAAATAAAGTTAAATTGCATTATTACTACCCATTTATGTATTAAACATTAGCAATTAACTTAAAAGAAAGTTCAGAATTATGATACAGTACCTTAAACCATTTCCATTTATCGTCTGTTGAATTATCTTGTATCGGTTCTGGTTTTCTAAAAAGGATCGGATGCAGTTTCAAGACTGAAACTAACACTGTATGGAGAACTCTACTAATTGTTTCACCAGATCTTACTGTTTGACGTTTAAAACTCTAATCTTAATATGGTGGGATATAATATGAAGGAAAGTAATAACCATTTCTTCTATAGACATATATCTACTCTCTTTTAATCCACCTTGACTTTGTAATAGGTGACATAATTTGAGAAATGCTCTCCTATCCATTCGACAATTATCAACACTTTGTCGATCACTTTCAAATACAATTTTATGTAAATTAAGTGATCTAATATTATGTCTATGAAGTCTTTCATGTGCATAAGTTATTTTAGGATGATTTTTATATTTTCTAAGAATAACTGAAATAACCATAAGCATATGACACACAATCTCCATCATTTGCAGTTGTAAAATAAGAATTATGGTGATATGCGTCTTCTTTCGCATTGGTAAACGAGCCATAACCGTTATTATGAACAAACATATTAATATTAGAAAATAATAATATTTAACAAGAACAATTGTTTGTCATGACAATAAAAATAATTGAACACTAATTTAACAGTTCCATAAACAAAGCATGCTTAAACACCGATGACGGGTTTCATATTAATACCTTAATTTTTTATTAAAACGATACAGCTGCATCACAAGGCATAGTTAGTAAAATTATTTTACTTAATACTGACATTGTTTGCTTGGTAGAAACTAGCATTCTAATTAACCATTCACCTTTCGAGTGTATATACTTGTTGAGGGCGATCGTCTTTTTAAAGGCATCACATTTAAAGATATGAAGCAAACCTCACAAAGCAAAGGATACGTATGTGATCTTTAGCAGGTTGAGGGAGAAGATTTTTAATTTTTCATTGCGTTTTATTCCGACGAGATCGGAACTTTCTTCCCAGAATCCCTTCAAAACCAGCATGCAACTGCTGCAACAGCTATTTTAAATGCTAAAGTGTCTCTGCCAAATGGCCACCTTTATTTGATCTTGCTAAATTTAGCATCATTCATGGGTGTAGTTTCAAACTTTTTGCTTCTGAAGTTCCAAAAGGAAAAATGTTGCAAGTTTAAGATAAATTCCTATTGAAGATTTAGTCATAGAGTAATATGGTGGTTGATAGTACATCCCTCTAAATACTGGTGGAAAGAAAGGTGTTTATGAAGGAACTCGAACTTATGGTGACCATAGAACATGTATGAAGGAGACTTTTATTAATAATTCTGAAACTAAACAAGAAAGTCCTAGTATGACTGAAATATATTCTGGAACTGAAGTGGAGCCTTTGTTGAAAGGGAGACCAATAATTTTTTATGGAAATAGTAGTACTACTGCTCTTATGATACTCCTAAAGAAATCTTGGTATCTGATCGATCTGCTATTTGCTGGAGTGTCATATCCTTTGAAAAGTATTAGATATATATTGGACAACTAATATTATTAGTTTACAGGGTTAAGTCTAAGGTTAAGAATAAAACTTTATTTGTAATAAGGTCTAGTAGCTTTGCTTGCAAGAAAGAAGGCCTATATAAATAAGTTTAGGCTTTACAGCCAAAACAATTATTCCTAACATATTATTATCTTTGAATCGATAGTAGAAACTGGAGGTTCTTATAACCCTATTTTTCCTAGAGTTCCATCTTATTTCCTAATCGTTTGTCCTGTCCTAGTCCTATTAATTCACTGCGGTTTTCCCTTTTTAACAACATCAATGTCGTGGAGGTTAGAAATTGTCAATAGTTTCAATGGTCAAGTGACCTCACTACTCAATAGAGATAGATATCAAAGGAACTCACTTAGGTGCACAAGACCATAGGAAAGCAAACAATGGTCCACCTTCATAACCAAATATCAAATTTCTTTTAATTTATATTTTAAAAGATCTTACTAAAATGTTTGGAGAATGAACACGTGCTGCAAAAAAAACTGCAGTTGAGGTTAGCCAAACAAAATAAAATTTTTACCCAACTTTCCACAATAAATGGAAGAAAAGGACAACCACCTATACATCTTCCCAGATTCAGTAAGAGAGGGTTTTAGACCCTCCCTTTCCAATTGAGTAACCCAAGTGGCAACCAACATATTTTGCAAAGTTCAATTCCTTCTTCATCTGTACGTATTTTTATGGAAATAGATTCCTTTGAAAATAAGATTAATTCACCCAGGTATTAACCTTTGTTTCATCTTTAAATTTCTAATTTCCCAGACTATACCAAAAGAAAACCAGAATTCACTTATCAACTCCTCAACTAAAGTTCTTAAAAGGTCATAATTAATAATCACATCAATTACGACTTAAATTCATAAACGTTCTTCAGCTACTCTTGAAAAACTAGACATCAACTATTTTACATTTCAGTACCATGTAGAGATGTCAAGCTGCCATTAGTTTCTTATGTGATTTAGCCCTATACATTAGCAAAAAGATCACAAAAGGTACTGCAGAACCAGAATATGATGACCAGAGATGCTGTGAGATTTACGCACTAGCCTTTCAAAAAAAAAGCTGATTTGGATGTGGAAGAAACTAAAATCAAAATTAATGTATACATCGGTTATAATCGAATTCCATGGATGCCTAAAAACCTAGCTTCTTAAGCAATCAAACGAAACAAGAAAAAAACCTAAACAAAAAATATGTTGGAAAAAAGGGAATTGAGGATCAAAGAAAGCATCAAACAACGTGGCGAGTAATTTAACAACAGAAGGAAGCAAGGAAAAAGAAAGTACCAAATAGCGAATAGAGGGGTGGGCGGTGGAACTTGGCAGAAACGAAGATGATAAGAGATTTCATTGATGAAATCCAAGGCTTGGGAGAAGAAGCAAAGGCAAACGGACGAGAAAAGAGGGAAACAATACCTAAGCAAGGCATGGGATTAACATTCCCGGTAAAAGGGGGGAAATTTTACTGTTGGTAATTTTTTATTACTCCCCTATTGGGAATCTTGCATATCCAAACATGGGTATCTTAATCAGGAAAAAAAATTCCCACTATGAATCCTCAATTCCATGATCCAAACACTCCCCTAAGGGTAAACTATACCTATGACTACTTAACTATTGACCTTTTCTCATTTTGAACACCAATCTTTCAATTTTTTCAATAAGACCACTTAACTATATAAATGATAAAATGTATATGTAATAAGGATTAAATGTGTAATTATATCAACCTTGTCAACTGTCACGTCAACACTTTCGTTAAATATTAACGGTAGAGAATTAATTGACATCATTTAAATTGTTAAGTGGTCATGGGTATAGTTTACCCTAGCTTTAAATTGTTTAAATTATAATGAAAATGTAATTATAGATGAATATAAATTGATATTTAATATTTGTTTAATTTTGTATATAGTAAGAAAAATGGTTTAAAATTCTATTTAGTTTAATTCAATATGAATATGGATACTATTTTTTTTATTTTTTAAATTAACAAAAACAATAAAACATTTTAAAGATATGTAAAAATCATATTATAAAAATTTAAAAGTGACGTTTTATATAAAAAAAAACCAGACAGAAAAAATAAATTCAAATTCTAAAAATATTTTAGATGAAAAATTGAGTTTAATTACCTTTTGTAATTGATATGGAACAATATATTTTAACCAATAAACTTAATAATTGTACTCATATAAATATTGATAAAGTTAATTGCACCACATGTCCTCAAATTATAACTTTCATTTAAAATTAAACTTTTAAATATTTCAATTTCATCCCAAACTATGTTTTTCATTCTAAATTAGTCCTTAAACTCTTGAACATTCTAATTCCATCCCTAAATTGTGTCCCCCTTTCTAAATTAGTCCCCAAACTTTTGAATATTCTAATTTCATCCCCAAATTCATCCAAATATGTAATTAATTTCAACCATAATTTAACCTAATTTTTTTTAAAAATATAGTAATATAACTTGGCCTAACAATTTTATTAACAAGGGGTATGATTAGTATATATGTATAGTTTGGGATGAAATTGGAATGCTTAAAAAGTTTGGAAACTAGTTTAGAATGAAGGTCACAGTTTGGGGATAAAATTGAAATGTTCAGAAGTTTGAGGAATAATTTAGAATTATAGTCATAGTTTAGGGATGAAATTAGAACAGTTAAAAGTTCAGAGACCAATTTAAAATGAGGGTCATACTTTGAGAACATGTTATGCAATTAACTACTATTCATATTATAAATTTTAATAATATATAGTTATTCAATTATAATTTTTTATAAAATATTTTTATAAAATATTTTTATAAAATATTTTTATAATATATATTTATATATTTAAATTATCTTTACATAAAATAATTATAATTAATAAAAAACTAATTTGAAAGTTTTTAATAGACCCTTTATCATTTATTGTATTTTGATTTTTTATTATATTATAAATTATTAAGAAATGTCATCAAACTTATAAGGAAGAAATTTAAATTTAATAAATTAATTTGATAATAGATAAAAATAAAATTTTGTGAACTTGTTTTATCATAAGAAAAAAATTTCCTTTACTATTAAAAATATCAATGGTGTATTCAATATAAATAAATATTACTTTGAAATTTTAATATTTATATGGTATTGAATTGAATGATTTTATTGATTTAAATTAAATTTAGATATTATTAACTAAATTTAGTTTGACTGGTATTATAATTAATACATTATAAAATATAACATGTTTAAATAAACTTAAATTCAAACAATGAGAGTTGGTTTAATAGGTAAGCAGTTTCATATCACTTAGGTAGACTTTGAGTTTGTGGTCTTGTGTATGCAGAAAATCTTCCCTAAGATATTTACCTACAAGAATTAAGTGTGCGATACGAATCGACTCAGATTAATCAGCACGAGACTTTAAAATCGAGAGCTCAACCAAAAAATAAAAAACTTCAAATTCAGGATAAATATAATCCAGCAATTTCAAAGCCCAATAGAAGCATCTAGGGAAGGCTCCCTTTATAAGCCGAAAGCCCATTAGGTTTTCGTTTCCATTTTCTCCTATATAATCATCACTCTCCGTTTTCATCTGTGGCTCTGCATTTCTCAGGTGTTCTAGGTTTTTGCCTGTATCACTTATTACTTCTTATTACTTCTGCACTAATTTCCCCTTTCCTCTATTGTTTAGAGAACAGTTTTTGTTATCCAATTACTTGCGTAGTTATTTTTCTTTGTTATGTATCGTTTTTGCTTACTTTGTTTCACATGTTGATGTATATTTAGTTTTGCTATGATTTTCCGGTTTTCGAGTTTAAGGTAGAGTTAAATTTAAGCTTGTAGTTTAAGTTTCTCTTCTGGTTTAGCTAGTTTTTATGGTTTTCAGCTTGATTTTGTTATGTTATGTCGCTTGCCTGTTTTTAGAACTGTGTGTTGATGTTTCTAATAGCCTTTGTTGTTCTTTTTCTTATCTGGGATTCTTATTCGGTGCAATTATTCACAAGATTAATCATGTATTTCCTCTAATCCTAGGGCTTAGGTGCTAATATCCTTTGTTTTTATTTTTCTGATCTGGGATTCTTATTCAGTGCAATCATTCAATGGATTAATTCTGTATTTGTTTAACGGCTAGGGCTTAGGTTCAAATTTTTAAATCTTGCAACCTGATTTTCTTCATGCTTTCGTGCTTTCTCAAATCAGTACGTTTGGAAATGCTAGCATGATTGGTATAAAGCTGAAATAGGCCAAAAGAAATATTTTCCTGGTATCTTTGATACCTGCTATGCTTTCTATTTACTTCTTCCCAAACTTGATATGTACCATGTATGAGAAAATCAATTCGATGTGTTGCATTTTTTTTTTGCAAAATGCCAAAATCCTGATTTGTCCACTTATATCTTAAAACTTTGAATTGAAATGAAATAAATAATGTGTAAATGAAGGCAGGTCAGTTTGGAAATGCTTTAATGATGAAGTAGGTTTAGGTGTCATTTTTTGTTCCTGTCATGTGGTGCAATTTAATGTGAGCTAACATTCTTTTTATTGTGCTGTTCTAACTGCTTGTCGTTTGATCAGATTGTTGGTTATGCCAGCTTGAATTGTAGATCTGGTGAACAAAGATGGCAAAGAAGAAGAATCCCCTAGTTTTTATGGACGTGTCAATAGATGGTGATCCTGTTGAAAGAATGGTTTTTGAGGTATTGTTTTGAGCGAGATAAGAAATCCAACCACCTTTAATAATTTTTTGTTTTATTCTTTCCCTGTGTATTTTGTTTTGAATTACTAAACATAGTTTTGTTTTTGGAGATCATTTTTCCCTTATATTTATTTGTTTCTTTCATTCTTCAGCTCTTTTCTGATATTGCTCCCAAGACTACAGAAAATTTCCGTGCCCTTTGTACAGGTGGTTATAAATGTGTTCCGATATTCTAATTTCCTACAGTTATGATATTTCTTATGCAACTCATTTTTGCATTTGATTTCACGTTGGAAAAAAATATTGTATTAAGAATAAATCTTCATCTTGACCCTTGAGTTTTGTTGTTTATGATTTTTTTTATTCAATTTGAAGCAGGAATTGCTGGTTTGGGGCAAGATAATTTCTGGGTTATAATTGTTTACCATATAGATGCATACATGCAAATATTGATGCATGTATATTTATATGTTTGTATTTTTCTGAGATTTTCAAGATATCTTGATCTACAGGAGAAAAGGGAATTGGTCCTAAAACTGGAAAACCGCTGCACTACAAGGGTTCCTTTTTCCATCGTGTCATTAAAGGTTCCTTGGCCCAGGTTTGTTGTTTTGTCTTACTTCAAATTGGGATTTTTCTCTTGCTGTTTTCTTGTTGAACATCTCTTAGAAGTGGTATATTGTTTGGTCTGTTACTATTGTTTATTCTGTAGGAAACAGGGCTGATGGTCACGACTGCTTTTCTTGTGATGTAGTGTTTAAGGTTGTATTTACCAAGTTGTGAATCCTCAGAATTTTACAAAACATCACCGTGTCCAACCTAGTTTTTTGCACATAAATGCCTTTCTTTTTTCATACCTGTGGACTGAAGTGTTTTGTTTTTGTGCAGGGTGGTGATTTTGTAAGAAGGGATGGTATGTTGTATTCCTTACAGAACTTCTATTTTTATTATTTTTGCGTCTGTTAATTGTTACTTGAGATAAGATCACTTTGAGAGAGCAGTCTATGTAGCTGCTGGTTGAAGTCGCTCTTGAAAACCACATTTGATATTTTATTTGTTTTCTTTTTTCAGGAACTAGTGGGGAAAGCATATATGATGGGAAGTTTCCAGGTGAATTATCTCTTCCCAACCTTTTGTAGTTACAATCATAGTTTAGGAAATGAATAGAGAAGAGGTGTAAGATTTTCCTTTTGTTTAATATTTTAAAAATTAAATCATTTTGTTATGCACATGCTTTTTCTGTTCGTAATTACTCTTTGTTCATGAAATAATATTCTAATTAGAATATAATCGTTTACATGATGGAAGTGCTCTTACATGCTAATATACGCAGTATTGTACTCTCCATAAGTGGTCAAAATTTCTAATTTGATTTTCAATTTATAATTGTTCTCTAATATATGTGTTTAATGTTTGTTCTTATATTCTCTTTGGAACCGGTCAAAGTTTCAAATCTCTATTTTCAATTTTTTGTTTCTTGCTATATAGTATTGAATTTATCAATTTGCTTTCGGAGCTAATTTGAGGTTTGGTATTAGGGTTATTTGTACCAGGATGAACACTGTATTAAGGTATTTCCTTGGCTTTAAATTTGGGCATAATTGCCTCTTGAAATGTTTTCTGAGAGAGCATATACATTCTCATAATCTTTGCTAAAGTTTATTTTGCATAAGATTGTATAGGTGCTTTTCATCACTCTTGATGTGAGCTTATCTTCTTCTGAAAAGCTTTTTTTTTGACAAGTAATACGCATTTTCCAAATTGCTGTTCAAGTTTTATTTTGCACCATCAATGTTTGTTTTATAGCATTTTTTCTTAATGATCTGTAGATCCTTGAGAAGCAGTTGGTGCTAACATAATGACATGTTGGCTAAATGATTTAAGAACTGCATTATAACTACATTTTATGATATTCGACAAACTATCTAGTGACAGCATTGAAAGAAAGAATATTTACTGTTGGAAATCCATTGATATTACCGATTCCATGCTTACGGTTATTCATCTAGAGTGTGACTGTAGGTTACTATTCTTTTCACTGATAATTGATTAGTAACAAGGGGTAATGTAAACTCTTGTTCAGATGAATCACCTAGGCTGAAGCATGATGGACCTGGTCTTTTATCCATGGCAACTGCTGATCGTGACACTGTTGGTTCACAATTTGTTGTCACCTTCAAGGCTAAACATGACCTTGACAGGTAGTTTCTTATCTTCTTTAAGCATATGTTTTCGGTTCCTCACCTTTCTAATATAAGCTTGCACAGTTAAATGTGATTCCATCTTGGATCCTGAGTTTTTGTCCTTGTGGCATGTTGCAGAAAGTATGTTGTTTTTGGACAGCTTGTGCAAGGAATTGAAGTGCTGAAGAAAATTGAAAATGTGGGTGATGAGGAAGGAATACCGACTGTGACAGTGAAAATTATTAATTGTGGTGAATTCAGTGAAGGTAAAGGCTATTATGACTTTATTGGTTGGTTATATTTCTTAATATAGAATATAATTATCTAATCTTTTGTAGACCTGCCAAATTTGCACTTTTATGATGCTGCATGTGGCTTGACCTTCATTCCTTTTTAATTTTGCCTTTCAACTTTTTTTATTTTATCTGCAGACAAGAGGAAAAATAAGTTGAGAATGGGAAAAGATGCTTCTTCTGGTGCTAACAGTTATGAAGCGCGTAGGAAGTGGAAAAATAAGAAATCAAGAGAGAAAAGGAAGAAGAGGAGACACTATTCATCTGATTTGGAGAGCTCTTCAGATTCAGAGACAGAATCATCCGAGTCTGATAGTGATTCTGATTCATATCTCTCATCATCCTCGGATATTAGTTCAAGTGATGATGGGCTCAAGAAGAGGAAGAGATATTCCAAACGAGAAAAACATAGGCGAGGGAAAAGAAGAGATAGACGACGTGACAAAAAGAGAAAACGAAGTGATAAGAGATCAAAGCATAAATTAAGGTTCTTTGCTTATTCTCTTTTTCTTCATAGCAGTGTCTTCTTTTCTGGCAAATTATACCCTTTTAATTCACCTGATTCCTGAGCATGTTTTGTTGATTTTTGTATTTGATCAGCTGTGTATGAAGAGACTCAAATATTTTGGAGATGTAATGGAAATTTTTTTCACCTGTTACTTTTCGTTGGCCTTCTGTGGCATGTGTTAGGAGACTTTCTTTTTCCTTTTTTGATATTTTTTTTATTTGAGTTGCGTATGTAAATTAATAAAATGCATGATTGTAAATATGATGCAAAATTTATTTGTGTATTCCTATACTAGTTTTGAAATTTAGTTGTCACTTGTTTCTTTGTTGAAGTAGGTGCATGCATGTTTTCTCATATGCTTGGTGATTTATTGACAAATTGTCATGGTTTTTGCCCCCTGTAATTAATTTTGCAAATGTATCTTGTGGTATTTTCTGAAACCTTTTGCAATCCATGTATGAAAAAATGATTAAAATGCTTCAAGGTCATGGATAAGCTGATTAGTTATTAAGCATCTTATAGAACTTAAAATTATTGCATCTTTCTTGGTTTCAGGGCTTCTGATAGCCTTACAGATGAGGACAGCAAAACTAGCAGCGAAAGCAGCACTGACAATGATGTTCAAGGAAAACCACAGAAGCATAAAGAGCCTTCTCAGAAAAGTGGTAAGAGTTGAAGTTCTTGACATGGTCATGAATACGTTGTACCTGTCGTTCTAAATTATTCCTTCCCTTTTTCCCTTGATGTTGCTATTAATTCATATGCAAATTACATGCCCTTCATTCTACATTATTCTGCCTCACCAATCTCCCTGTTATGCTATCATATTAGAGTTGTGGAATCTGGATATTGTTGTTTTCTGCTTCCAATTTTTTTTGCTTTGTTTACTAAAGCCTTCTGATCTGGATAGTTCTCTTTGTTTTTAAAGTTTTTGATTTTTACTACACTATTAATAAGGTTGACTATGTTTTGCAGTTCGGAGCCAATCCCCTTCGGCTACAGAGAAAGCAATTCCTCACGGAAAGATAAAAGAGGCTGATTTTCTTGTGAAGGAACGTGAAGCTCCTAAGGTGAATGGAGAGCGAAAGAGCAATGGCATTGAAGAAGAAGCTAAATCTGAAAGCAGTGCACAGAGACAACCTGACGTGGTAGATGATCGCCCAAGCAAATCTAGGTCTACTTTCCCTTCTCCTTCAGTTATACTTTATACTGACTGGTTGTTCCCAATCTGGTATTTTATATAAAGTTGATGAGCAGGAGCAGAGGCAGAAGTCCTAGAAGGTCCATGAGTAAGAGTACGAGTCCCAGGAGTCAAAGCCGGAGCCCAAGTTGTAGCCCGAGGCGGACTGTGAGCAGGAGTCCAGGTGTGAGTAGGAATCCCGCACGTTTTCCAGAAAGAAGTGTAAGTAGGACTCCTGTTAGAAGCGTAAGCAAAAGTCCATTGAGGGCTAGAAAGAACAGAAGCAGTAGGAGCCCAGTTAGAGGAAATTCTCGAAAAAGCATTAGTAAAAGCCCTGTAAGGTCTCGTTCTCGAAGAAGCTCAAGTAGGAGCCCACCTAGGTCAACAAGAAAATCAATTAGTAGAAGCCCTGTTAGACTTCCAAAAAGAAGCATTAGCAGAAGTCCCATAAGATCTAGGAGAAGCATTAGCAGAAGCCCCGTAAGATCTAGGAGAAGCATTAGCAGAAGCCCGAGAAGCATAAGTAGGTGCACTGCTAGGGCTCCTCCTAAGAGAAGTATCAGCAGAAGTCCATTAAGGGAACCAAGAAGGAATTACCGTCGTAGTTATTCAAGGAGCCCATCCCCTGTTAGACGGGTAATGTCACCACCTGATCAAGGTAGAAGTATATCAAGAAGTGCTTCCCCTGATGCATCACCTAAGCGTATTAGAAGGGGCCGGGGTTTCAGTGAGCGGTACTCCTATGCACGAAGATACAGAACCCCTTCTCCGGATCATTCTCCTGTTAGGTCTCATCGTTATGAAGGCAGGATTGATCGTGAGAGGTACACATCCCATCAGGTTCTTTTTAAGTTATCCGACCCTCATTTTTTCTTGGTAAACCTTTGTAGTTTAACAATATGTCGTTTATCTAATTGCCAATTCTAGGTATTCAAGCTACAGGAGGTATTCACCCAGGCGTTATAGAAGCCCACCAAGAGGACGAACTCCTCCAAGGTCTGATATGCTGTATACCAAGTATCTCTTCTATCTTCCTAAACGTTTTTCATTGAGTGGTTTGATTACTTGATTCCTAATAAAAATATGTTTTTCAGGTATAGAGGCAGAAGAAGCCGGACAAGGAGTCCATCTGTATCCCCTAACCCAAGGCATCGAAATCGTCGATATGCTCATAGCCGCGGCCGTAGCCCAAGTCGAAGTCGGACCCCTATTCGCAGACGTACACCAGTTGATTCTCCAAAAGCTGGAAGGCGAAGGTCAACTTCTCAGAGCAGGAGCCGATCAAGATCAAGGTCCTCATTGAAGTCTCCGTCTCCAAAGCAGGCGAACAAAGCTAAGTCAAGGTCATCTTCTGGAAGTCCTGATGGTAGAAAGGGCCTGGTTTCATACGATGATGGTTCACCTAGCTCAGGAAGATGAATTTGGGTGAAATTTTGGGGAAGATTTTGGTGTCAAGTGTCTGATGAGCCCCATCTTGTATTTGATGCACTGGACTTGCAGCCAGCTTTAGGTACTTGTTGTCTCTCTGTGTTGTTTGTCAGGGGTTGTGGTTAGTAATTACATTACCTAATCCTATTTTAAGTATTTTGGTTGAGGTTGCAGCATTATTATGCTCTTAGATTCTACATTTTTAATTAAAACATTTGAAGAAAATTTAGTTATAATTGATGAGCTTCGGAATGAATCTTGCCTGGAAATATAATCAATATATCTTCGTTAACAGCAGCTTATATTATCTAAATATTTGTCCGGATTTGCGTTTTCAATCATTGTAAATAGAGGAGAGGATATTTTTCTTCCTAAAAGATGTGGATTCAAGTAGTTGTATCAATATAATAAAAAATATATTATAATTATTTTAAATTATTCAAAATTGAAAAAAAAAATCTTTTGATGACCTTACACTTTATCTAAATATAATTAATTATATTTTATCAATTTCAAATAATATTTCAAAACATCATGTCAAGGGTTTGATCAATGGTTCTATGTAGAGCACTTTCAGATGCTATATTGATATCTTATCTTAGAATTTTATTATGTTATACATATTTGCTCGTAATATTGTGGAGTACATATTTGTATAGCGTTTGAGACAAAAATTTATAAATTGAAATAAAAACTTATTAAGTATTTAAATAAAATATTTGCTAATAATATTATTGTCTAATATTAAAATATATAAGTGTTAGGATAAATTATTCATTTGATTATCCAATTATTATCATCTTTTTAATTTTGATCACTGGATTATTTAAAAAAAATTGATTACTAACATCATATATATATATATATATATATATAAAATAGAATCATGTTACACAATGTAAAACTCTTTTAGTAAAACTATTTTAGTTTTATACAGATTTAGGACCATTGGATGAGTGAAATAAATGATTGAGATTAACGGTAGAAAATGAGAATATATTTATTGGAAAAAATAATAATGAGTCAATTTTAATAATTTATTTTCACTTATCCAACAATCTTAAATCTATATAAATTAAAGAGTTTTATCATGTGTAAGTAGATTCTAACCTTATATATATATATATATATATATATATATATATATATATATATATATATATATATATATATAGAGAGAGAGAGAGAGAGAGAGAGAGAGAGGAGCTGTCATATTCTACAACAATAGATTTTATTGAAATGAACATAGTTTGTTAGTGTATTTTAAGTTTTCAGCAATGCCGTAACTCATAACCAACACGGAATCCAAATGGACAAATGTAAACACCAGAATCCTATCCCAATACATTTCTTTTAAATAATAATAATAATAAAAAAAAAGAGATTGCAATCATTGGATTCAATAGTTTGTTGAAATTCTGTATTAATCGGATGGACCGGCAATTTTGATGTGATAGTGGCATGAACTGCAAACTTCTTTCAGTCTCGGGAATTTCTTGCTTTAGCTTTTATTGAACTTGTTTGAAAAATCCCTCATTATAACGTATGCAAACAGATACCGATCTAATATTTTATATTAAGAGAAATGAAATTTTAGAATTTTAGGAGTAGATAAATTTATTGAATTTTAAAATAGACAAAATTGATTATCAATAAAAGATATAATTTTTTAAAAATAATAATTTTAAATTTTTAGAGAGGTCGATCGTTTATAATTGTCCCTTTCGATCCATTATATGAAGTTATGATGCAATACTAAAAGATGTAAGAAAATACGAGGCTATCTTCTTCTTACGTGGGGCTTTGAATCTGAACTATTAGATATGTCACTTTGGATACATGTAATTGTCTTGTTGGTCGGCGATCCTATACCAAAGAAAATGTTAGGGTTCCTAGACAATATTATCTTATTAATTTTGAAAATCATCTTAATATAAAAGGATATTATGTAATAATTTTCCCCCAAAAATACACTTTCATTAAACTTGAATATTTTTTTCACGGATTTCTCTTAAAAAAATCATTGTCTTGCTTTTATAAAAATAATATTCTTATTAATTTTGAAAATCATTTGAATAAAATAGTATTATTTCGTACAAACAATAATCGGAAATGCACATCCATTAAATTTAAAGACTTTTCCACGAATTTCTCTTACAAAAGATGATTGTCTCGATTTATTGGTGTAAAATATTTAGAATATATAAATATACTTAATACATAAAAATATACATATAATATATATTTATAAATATCAATACTACATATAATATTTAAAGCTATACATATATATATATATATATATATAAACTTATATTAAAGCTATAATATATAAATACAAATACAATATATTAAGAATATAAATGCATAGGATAATATTATACTAATTTGGACTAAAATAAAAATATGATAACTTTTAAATGAATATGCAAGGATCTAAATGAATAAATAGCAGAAAATGAGGCCAAAATAACAAAAAGAAAAACAGAAACAATCACGCAAAGAATAATTTAATTAGGCAACATACACACATGACCAAAATGCAATAAACATCAACATACAAGCCCAAATTCGAATAACACAAAATAAGTAAATACAGCTTCAACAAGACTAACATGCAAGGATATCAAACTTTCTTTATGTATTTGTTATGATTATGAAATTAGATTTTATACATATGCTAGTTGATTTTTATTTTATTTTTATTTTTAAAATTTTAGGAATAATTGAAGGTTTTATTATTTGATAAATGAGATTAAGTGAATTATTTTAAAATACAATCTAATTAAACAGTTCTATTAACTTATCAAGTTTGCCTATATTAATTATTAATATAATATTTCTTCAAATGTGAATTTGATTTCATAATCATGTTCTTTTCATCTCATAGTTAGATAATATAAAATATTTGAGAACAATACAAAAAATACTTAAAAGCATAATATAAAGGAAATAATACGAATGTAATATAAATATGTGATATAAAATAATACTCAGTTATAACATGTAAAAAAAAGAATAATTCTTAGGTGAATTTTAACCTTATATATATATATATATTTAATGTTGACAAACCTCAATTAACATTACAACCACATGCATCAAATTATTTACAAATTATAGGCAGAGCCCTCTAGCTAGGGCTCTGACTTTATAAAAAATAGAATAAACAACACGTCTAATGCATAAATTATTATTTTTCTCATTTTGATATCTAAAATTTATTCTTTTTAAATCATATCTAGATGTTAGTTTAGGTTTCATTTTGGTACCCCGTTATTAAAAACTTAACGGTGATGTTAACGTGTCATCATAAGATAATGTCATGTCTTCATTGAAAAATAAAAATAATACCACGTTGCAATTCTGTTAATTTTTTTACGGTGGGGTACCAAATTAAAACCTAAACTAAAAGTTATGTATGATTTGAAAAAAGTAAAGTTTAGGTGCCTAAATAAAACCAAAGTAATAATTTAGGTACTAAAGATATATTTTACCCTAAAAACAACGTACCATTGACTTTATTTAATTATTATTTTTTATAAATTATAAATCTAATGCTAATACTACTTAGGGAAGACGGGAAGGGTACACTAGTGAAAGGAAGGAAAATGCTTCTAATGAGTCTAAAACTTATGATCCAAAAGAATATGAGAGCTTAACCAATCGATTAAATAAAAATAAAATAAAATTTTTAACCTTTCTATACTTAACAAAGTTAGGTGGATAATTATATATATATATATTTGTATGAATTAAAATATGAAAACTTGTCCAATAGTATCACATGTGCCATGACATCAAGTCAATCATTTCCCAATATGTTTCAATGTAATTTAATTACACATAACAACTTGTATTTCATTTATTATATAATTCACGATTATCGTGTGTCTTTAGATTCCGACTGATGTGCTTAAATTTTCAAAACAACTTAATTACTATTTCAATGCCTTTCCACGGTTTTACATCCACTAGATTAGTTAATTTTAATCAAGTCAATATATATAGCAGATAAACGTACTCAAATTATGAATATACACGTTTAGTCGGTTAATCAATCTGCTCATTTTTATATTTTCGTATTTTTTAAGTCACGGGTTTTAGACCAAATATGAGTATTTCCCTTCCTTCCATAAAATCTCCTTTTTCTCTCCCTTCCATAAAATCTCTTTTTTCTCCCCTTCCAAGTAAGATTAGAATTAAATTTATAATAACATACTTAAATTATCACCTAAATTTTATAGTATTATTAAATTATTAAGTGATCTCAGTAATTATAGGAATTGATGATATATTTGATCATTTAATACGTCACAAAATGAGATAAAAATTTGTTGCCATGCATGGATACGAACCCAAGCACAACTATTGACATTTTAAATTTTAACTATGACAAGAATTATAATATTAATTTAATACATTTTAATATAATATTAATTATTATATTTTAATCAGAACAACTTGGTTTGATCTACCTTAGGGGTGAGTTCAAATAACATTAATCGATATATTTTAAAGAAATATTTACAAAAAAATTTAAATTTTTAGTTGTCTCTTCAATAATTTATTGATCAAGTAGTTAAAAGTTCTTCATTGACATTTTCTATCTATCCTAGGTTGTAGGTTTAATACCCGTCAGGAACAAAATTTGTCTTCTCTCCCCTCTAGGTAGAAATTGTTTAAAAAAAATAAAAAATCATTGATGCTATGAAAGACCTTTTGAGAGAAAATTTTAGGTATATTAACGATACAAGAAATATACATATATACATTACAAGCATCGAAACTTATTAAGTGTCTTTAGTGGTAAAAAGAAGTATTGATTTCTACAGTAATTTTGTATTTGAAGTACCGTTATCTTTACAGAATGTGTATGCATTGTTAATTTAATAAGTATCTCAAGTGAATTAGTATCTTATTAACCCATGACATCAATTTAATTAAAAAAATTAAATAATATTGGGTGAAACATTGGAATTAACTACTAAAATGAAAGATAAATTTATTTTTTAGAAGACTTTTACGTACGGTTTATATGGTGGAATTAGCAGGGAAAAATAATGTTAAGCCGACTGCTTTGCGTTGGCCTTCACATCATTAGCCCATGCAAAGACAAAACGTGGGAGATTAAATAGTTGAAAATATTATTTTACTTTTGAAATTTTAATAGCAAAATTGCCAAAATGTCAATATATAGTCAATTATATAGTTCATAGTTTTAGTTCATTGATTTTGAAACAATAATTTTTTTAGATTGGATCATACTTGTTACAACACTTATGGTACAAACAACTAATTGAACAATTTGTCAAATGATGAACTTAACTAGGGCATAAATGAGTCGAGTTGAGTTCGAGTTGTGTTGAGCTCGACTCGACTCGAAAAGTGTAAAATTGAGCTCGATTCGAAAGCTCGCAAGCTTAAAATTGTCAAGCTCAACTTGAAATCAAAAATTGAAGCTCGACTCGAACTAAAAATATTCTCAGACTTAACTCAATTGAAGCTTAAACCCGAGCTTAAACCTAAACCTTAAGAATATGAAAGTATTATGTTATATATATATATATATATATATTTAAAAAAGAACATATAAATGTTAATATTAATAATAATTTAATTTTAAAAATTAAAAATTTAATATATTATTTTTCCCAATTACTCGCAAGCTTTTTGAGTTGGGTACTAAGTAACTTGCTTCGGCTCGTTTATAAGCCTATCCGAGAACATGAGTTATGATTCTTTATTTCTACCCACAATTTTTCTTAAAACAAGAAGGGGAAATTTTAATTTAAATCATATCTCTACCGCAAACATTTGATCCATCAAATTTGACAAAAATTACCATTTGTACATACCCCTTTCTTGGACAACACACAATTATCATCAGTGCACAAAGAACAAGGTTTATTCTATACATGTACACTTACTAAAGTGATTACTTTTGTTTTTATAATAAATATAAAAATTACTAATTCGTCTAATGTGTTGTGTGATAGGGAATTTTTGATTTAGTTAATTAATAATAAGGGCAAAATACTTTCGTTTTAGTCACTGATATTAACAACAATTGATGGTAGTGACGGAAATGAAAACATTCCTTAAATTCATTGATTCCAATAAAATAATTTGATTTCAATAACCAAAGTATAAGCATTCTAAAAGTTCAATGACCATTAGCGTAGCTTACTCTTAGATTAAACTTAAAACATTCATAGCGTACTATAATCTAGCTTCTAGGAATGATGACCCAATCGATAAATTGGGTTAATATTGACTTATTGATGAACAAGTTGCAATTTTAATTGAATTTGTATCCTAAATTGATTGAATTTAAAAATGCCAACGTAAAAACAAAAGTCCTCTTCAGTGACCTCATCTCAGTTCTGTTAAACATATACAAATTGCGACATTTAGTTCGTTTAATAGTATGAAAGTTCTTTAATTATTTTTCGGTAAATATTAAATTCTTTTAGAGAAAATAGCCTTAGTGACAAAAAATCTCAGATAATATATGATTTTGACCAATTTTTTTGGATTTACGAAAATGACCAACAAAATCGCAATGTGATCTCTAATTCGCATTGCGATCTCCACTATCGCAAATTCGCGTTGCATTTCGCGTTGCGATAGTTGAAAATCGCGTTGCGATTTTCCATTTCGTGTTGCGGTAGTTGAAAATCGCGTTGCGATAGTTGAAAATCGCGTTGCGATTTTCCATTTCGCGTTGCGATGTTGTTGCGATAGTCTACAGTTGTCGTTGCGATTTTCCAAATTCGTTGTGATAGTTAAAAAAAAAGATTTTGTTTGACCACGACCACGACCACGACCACGACGACGAGACGAGACGAGACGAGACGGACGGCGGCGGCGGCGGCGCGCGAGAGTCCCCCTTGTTCTCTATCACCCAACAAGGAAGTGGGAAAGCCAAGCCTTAAATACCATTCTCAATAGTGTTTCTAATACTATGTGGGATTGAGCATTACCAACACTTGTTTCCAATACAATGTGATTATTCAGGAAACAATTAACAATCATGCACCTTAAAACAACTGAATCAGCAACCAATTGCATTAGTATTATACGATTAAATATGTCATAATTAAAAGTCAATCTACAATCAATCGCAATTATTGCAATTTTAAGCAAAACATTCAAAAATAATATCACTATTTAAGGCTCAATCCCACATAGTATTGGGAACAAGTGTTGGTAATGCTCAAATCCCACATAGTATTGGAAACACTATTGAGAATGGTATTTAAGGCTTGGCTTTCCCACTTCCTTGTTGAGTGATAGAGAACAAGGAGGACTCTCGCGCGCCGCCGCCGTCTCGTCTCGTCTCGGGGTCGTGGTCGTGGTCGTGGTCGTGGTCGTGGTCGTGGTCGTGGTCGTGGTCGTGGTCGTGGTCGTGGTCGTGGTAATACGTGTCTTCGACACGTCCGCGCGGATACTATCTTTTTAGAGAAAATTCTTAAGAAACAAAATCTTTTTTTTTAACTATCGCAATGAATTTGGAAAATCGCAACGACAACTGTAGACTATCGCAACGAATTTAGAAAATCGCAACGACATTGTAGAAAATCGCAACGCGAAATGGAAAATAGCAACGCGATTTTCAACTATCGCAACGCGAAATGGAAAATCGTAACGCGATTTTCAACTATCGCAACGCGAAATGAAAAATCGCAACGCGAAATGCAACGCGAATTTGCAATAGTGGAGATCGCAATGCGAATTAAAGATCGCATTGCGATTTTGTTGGTCATTTTCGCAAATCCAAAAAAAATTGGTCAAAATCGTATATTATCTGGGATTTTTGGTCACTGAGGTTATTTTCTCATTCTTTTAACTAAGTTCATAGCCTTTGGCTGTATAAATTGCACCCTAATTAAATTTTAGGTGTAAAGTTAGATAATCTTTTATTGTTTTCGTTCAATTTCTTTGACCATTTTTTGGGTAAAGTACAATTATTATTAATCTTTAAATTATAACATACATTTATTAAGATTTGTTAAGAACAACCTATTTTTTGTTATTCGATAAGATAATTTAAGATGATCAATCTATTGAGTAAGCATATTTGACCGGTTAGCTAAGTTGTTCATCTTTATTCTCTCATATTTCTTTAGGTTATGGTTTCTAGACTTACTAGAAACACTCTTTCCTTTCCCTAGAGTCCCTCTTCCCCTCCCTTCTAGGTAGGATTAGAATTATATTTCTTAAACAATGTCAAAAGTTTGGATATTTATCGTTATTAATAAATAAAACTGCAAGAATTTTCTTATTATAAAAGTACTATGCAGTACTCAAATATGGATTGACGATAAAAGAGTTCAATATTAAGCGGTTATACAAAATAAATATCTTTAATTACAATCAAATTAAATTCTACTATGTTATATTATAGTTCAAGTATATATACCAATAAGTGTTGAGTAGAATGTTAATGTCCATTGAACTCCCAAGGAGAGAACCCTTGTTTGAACCTTGAAAACTATACTTATGAAAGAGAGAATCATGAATCTCGAAATTGGCTTTTGAAAGAATTTATGAAAACTTAAGAAAATAAAATTTTCACAGAATTTTATTTTTATTTTTTGGAAAAATAATTTTTTTATAATTTTTTTAAAAAAATCTTAAAATGTCATATATCAACACCAGAGTGTGCCGCATGACAGATAACTTAAAATCACTAAGAATTCATAGTAAGAATTGATCAATAAACTTAATTGATGTGTTTCCATAGTTCGATGGCTTAATTTAATTTTTCATTACAAATGCTTAATTTGGTACAAAAGATTTCAAGAGTTAAATTGATTTTGTCTTTAAAAATTTAAGGGTTTTCTGTAATTTTGAATAATTTTAAAATTTAAATTTATATAACTATATTTTATAATTTTATTATTAAACATGACATGTAGAATTAAAATGTAATTACATTTAAATAAATCTAAATAATTTAAATTTAATAATATAATTAAAATAATAATTACATTTTTATAAACTTACATTTGGAAAGTCTAAATCAACTTAAAAAATATAGTATGAGTCAATTTTACTCTATGATATCATACAAATAGTTTTTACTAAACGAATTGATTTAAGTGATAATCAAGTTGATATAATTTAAGCATGTTTTAAGTTTAGAACCTTATGTGTGTAAAAAAAATTCTATTGGAAAACTTATACATAAACGTTTAAAATCAAGTGTACCACAAAGGTCTATTCAAATTTATCAGAATAAAATCTTAAAATATCGGGAGGGGATTGAGGAATCAAATAATATCATACAAATAGTTTCTGGCATTTGAACAGAAAGAAGACAGGTGAGTGATCATCTGGGGTCTGCATTATTTGATAAGATATGACTCATGGCTCCATTATTTATTTCTATTTTCTCTCTCCCTTGCCCCCACGCGGGGCATTTATGTTGTGTGACGCTTAAAAAACTGTTAAAAAATAATATGATCGATAAAAGAAGTAATTGATTAAAATTTAGATCGATTATGTTATATCATTTAACTGAAAATATTATCAAGCACAATAACATATTAGGTAGCGCTTATATAATAAAATAGGCATTTAACCAGAAATATTATCAAGTACAATAACATATTAGGTAGCGCTTATATAATGTAATATGTAGCGTTTATATTGACCTATTATCTCATAAAACCGGTAAATTTCAACCGGTTACATTGTAAATTGACCTTTTACATTATAATTATCGGTTTCAATGTTTTTAGGATCGATACAATTTTAAATGTATCGGCACATATTTAAAGATTGTCGATACATAATGTAGACATATTTGTTAATTAACCGGTATAATTTTACCGGTTACATTGTAACATGTTAATAATTATCGATTTCATTGTATTGGGATCGATACTTTTTATAAATGTATTGACAGTTTATGGGTATACCTCGTCTGGACAAGTGTATCGACACAAATTTAAAAAATGTCGATACTTTATGTTGAAATATTTTCTCATATTTTTAGTTGTTATATTGTTATCAATCGATACATTTTTATAAAGTGTCGACACTTTTTAGGCGCTATAACTTATTCTCTTTTAAATTCAGAACGTGTCGATACTTATATTAAATTATCGACACTTTCAACATATCCGGTAGCATTTTACCGGTTTTGTTATTTTGAGATCGATTTTGTCATATTTTTACCTGTTATATTGTTATGGATTAATACATTTTTTTAAAGTATCGACAATTTATAGGCGCTATAACTTCTTCTCTTTTAAATTCCAAACGTTTCGATACTTATATTAAAGTATCGACACTTTCAACATATCCGGTAGTTATTTATCTCTTTTGTCATTTTGAGATCGGTTTTGTCATATTTTTAGCTGTTATATTTTATAGATCGATACATTTTCATAAAATGTCGACACTTTTTAGGCGCTATAACTTCTTCTCTTTTAAATTCAGAAAGTGTCGATACTTATATTAAATTATCGACACTTTCAACATATTCGGTAGCGTTTTACCGGTTTTGTCATTTTGAGACCGATTTTGTCATATTTTTACCTGTTATATTGTTATGGATCGATACATTTTTTTTGAAGTATCGACACTTTATAGGCGCTATAACTTCTTATCTTTTAAATTCCAAAAGTATCGATACTTATATTAAAGTATCGACGCTTTCAACATATCCGGTAGTTATTCACCTGTTTTGTCATTTTGAGACTGGTTTTGTCATATTTTTAGCTGTTATATTGTTATAGATCGATACATTTTCATAAAGTGTCGACACTTTTTAGGCGCTATAATTTCTTCTCTTTTAAATTCAGAAAGTGTTGATACTTATATTAAATTATCGACACTTTCAACATATCCGGTAGCGTTTTACCAGTTTTGTCATTTTGAGACTGATTTTTTCATATTTTTACCTGTAATATTGTTATGAATCGATACATTTTTTAAAGTATCGACACTTTATAGGCGCTATAACTTCTTCTATTTTAAATTCCAAAAGTGTCGATACTTATATGAAAGTATCGATAATTTCAACACATCCGGTAGTTATTTATCTGTTTTGTCATTTTGAAACCGATTTTGTCATCTTTTTAGCTGTTATATTGTTATGAATCGATACATTTTCATAAAGTGTCGACACTTTTTAGGCGCTATAACTTAATCTCTTTTAAATTCAGAAAGTGTCGATACTTCTATTAAAGTATCGACAATTTCAACATATCCGGTAGCGTTTTACCGGTTTTGTCATTTTGAGATCGGTTTTGTCATTTTTTATCTGTTATATTGTTATGGATCGATACATTTTTTTAAAGTATCCACACTTTATAGGCGCTATAACTTATTCTCTTTTAAATTCCAAAGTGTCGATACTTATATTAAAGTATCAACACTTTCAACATATCTGGTAGTTATTTACTTGTTTTGTCATTTTGAGACCGGTTTTGTCATATTATTATCTGTTATATTGTTATAGATCGATACATTTTCATAAAGTGTCGACACTTTTTAGGTGCTATAACTTCTTCTCTTTTAAATTCAGAAATTGTTGATACTTATTTTAAATTATCGACACTTTCAACATATCCGGTAGCGTTTTACCAGTTTTGTCATTTTGAGACCGATTTTGTCATATTTTTATCTGTAATATTGTTATGGATTAATACATTTTTTAAAGTATCGACACTTTATAGATGCTATAACTTCTTCTCTTTTAAATTCCAAAAGTGTCGATACTTATATTAAAGTATCGACATTTTCAACATATCCGGTAGTTATTTACCTGTTTTGTCATTTTGAGACTGGTTTTGTCATTTTTTTAGCTGTTATATTGTTATAGATCAATACAATTTCATAAAGTGTCGACACTTTTTAGGCGCTATAACTTCTTCTCTTTTAAATTCAGAAAGGAAAGTGTCGATACTTATATTAAATTATCGACACTTTCAATATATCCGGTAGAGTTTTACCGGTTTTGTCATATTTTTACCTGTAATATTGCTATGGAGAGATACATTTTTCATTTGTATCGACACAAACCGACAAGCTAAGTTTACAGATTGTCAAATTTTTTAATATTTCTTCATGATTTAGACCTACTACATTATTATTACTCAGCATTTCCAGTAGTGTTAAACCGAATTTGTTAAATATATTATAATGTATCCGGTAACGCTATATATTAACCCGTCTTTTATGAAACAATCCCCCTATGCGTCCACAAAGTCAAAGTCATCTTCCTCCAAACTTTCTTTGATCTCCATTTTTTTTATTAAAGAAAATGACTACAATAAATTCATTAAAGTCTCTTCCATCCCACTGGGTTGAATCATCCCTATTCACATCTCCTTTCCCTTCCCCCTATATATATGTATTGAACTATTTCTATTTACTTCATTTCTTCTTCTCTTTCCAAAACTATTATGGCTGGAGCAAGTCGAGGAAGATCCCTCGAGGAAACGCCAACATGGGCTGTTGCTGTTGTTTGTTTTGTTCTGGTTTTGATTTCAGTAATCATTGAATACATGATCCATATGATCGGAAAGGTATGTTTTCAGGAAGGGATGGAGGGACTGACGAAAGCAGTTGCGTATGAAAATCTCGAATTCTTTGAAGCTCATCTTTTAGGTCCTCTAATGGAAGTTTAAACTTCGAATCTGCAACTTTTTTTTTTGCAGTGGTTGAGGAAGAAACACAAACGAGCACTGTATGAAGCACTGGAAAAGATCAAATCAGGTAAACTAGTTATTTTAATGAATTTTTGTTAATTCAGAGAAAAAGAAACTGATATGTATTGGTTTTGTTGTTTGTGTAGAGCTTATGTTGCTGGGATTTATATCCTTGCTTCTAACAGTAGGACAAGGTTTAATATCAGATATATGCATATCAAAGGAAATTGCAGCTACTTGGCATCCATGCAATAAGCAACAAGAGAAGTCGATTAATGAATCTGGTCATGAAGATAACACTGATACCGAACATCGACGGAGACTTCTCGCGATCTCGAATACCGGTCGAGTTTTCCGCCGTTCATTGGCCGGAGCTTCTGAAGACAAATGTGCAGCTCAGGTACATGACCGACTCAAAATTCGTGGAACCGTGCATTTTGGACACCAGCTTACATAAATTGATTAATATTGCAGGATAAAGTACCATTTGTTTCATCGGATGGAATCCACCAACTTCACATTTTTATCTTCGTCCTAGCTGTATTCCATGTCCTCTACTGTGTTCTTACACTCGCATTGGGTCGAGCTAAGGTATTACGATGTTTATTCTAAAATCTAATTTTCTATTATTAATTATTTATTTTATTGATAACGTCGTTCGAGTATTCTTTTAATATATAAATGATTTGTTTTTTGTTTTTAATTTTAGATGAGGAGTTGGAAGAGATGGGAAAAGGAAACAAGAACAATCGAATATCAGTTCTCACATGGTTAGTACAAACTATAAATATATAATCCAAGATTTATTTTGATTTATGTAATAGTGTACCGAAAACGTGTTCCATGGATTACCCATGCATGTATATTTTATTATCTTTGAACAACTGATATAAGTGATTAATATTATTTATTGATATAAATTAATAATTTATGAAAATAATTAGATATGAAATGATTTTGGTTTGATGTAGATCCGGAACGGTTCAGATTTACCAGAGAAACATCATTCGGAAGAAGGCATCTTAGCTTTTGGACCAAAAACCCCGTTCTCATGTGGATTGTAAGATTATTTTCTTTCTATTTTGTTATATTAATTCGTTTTCTGATTGAATCTTAGTTTAATTAATATAATTAAAAATAATAATATTTTTATTTTTCTTCTTTTATAAATCTAAAATATAATTAATTATCCATCACTGGTTTTTAATATTTACTTCTTTTGTCTACTTGCATATTACAGTCGTTAACTGCCAAGGATCACATGGCAAAGTCATCCAATTATGTGCAAAACAATGCGCAAATTTGTAACATTTTGACCTTTTATCTTTGGATTTTTCCAGGTTTGTTTCTTTAGACAGTTTGTAAGGTCAGTTCCGAAAGTTGACTATTTAACTCTTCGACACGGATTTATTACGGTAATTATTTTAATTTTTAAATCTAATTATTATTTATTAATTAAAATTTCAATAATTTTGAGTACTATATATTTTCAGGCACACCTGGCACCCAACAGCGACACCAAATTTGATTTTCAAAAATATATTAACAGATCACTGGAAGAAGATTTCAATGTTGTTGTGGGCATTAGGTAATTAATTAATTTCACCTATTTTCCTTTCTCCTTATTCTTTATTCAAAATTAATTTCTCTTTCTTTTCCCATCAATTTTACAGCCCCCCGATATGGTTCTTGGCTGTACTCTTTCTACTCTTTAACACTCATGGTGGGTAAATTATTTTCCTTTTCCTTTTCATTTCATTTCATTTCATATAATAATAGTATAATTGACTCAATTTTATTTATATGATGCAGGGTGGTATTCTTACCTGTGGCTGCCGTTTATTCCATTGATTGTAAGTAAGCGTACTAAATTACTCTATTCAACGTTATTTTTTCTACAAGAGTTAATTATAACACATGTCCCTAAATTATTACTTCATTTTAAATTGGTTATCAAACTTTTAAACCTTTCATTTTCATCCCCAAGGTATGACCCCCATTTTAAATTGGTCACCAAACTTTTGAATCTTTCAATTTCATCTAAATATGAAATTAGTTTCAATCATAATTTAACATAATTTTTTCAAACATATAATAATATAGTTTGGTCTAACGGTTTTATTAACAGTGTATGTGATTAGCATATACAGATAGTTTGAGATAAAATTGAAATGTTCAAAAGTATGAGGATAAATATAGAATGAGGGTCATAGTTTGGGAATGAAATTAAAATGTTCAAAAGATTGAGGATTAATTTAGAATGGGAGCCATATTTATGGATGAAATTGGAATTTTTAAAAGTTTAATGACCAATTTAAAATAAGAATCATAATTTGAGGATTTTTGATGCAGTTAAATCTTTTTAATAAAAGTTAAATATATAGACTAACGGCTGTGATTGTGGGGGCAGGTCATACTGCTAGTGGGAACAAAGCTGCAGGTGATTATAACAAAGATGGGTCTAAGAATTCATGAGAGAGGCGAAGTGGTGAAAGGAGTGCCGGTGGTTCAACCCGGGGATGACCTTTTCTGGTTCAACCGCCCCCGCCTCATTCTCTATCTTATCAACTTCGTTCTTTTTCAGGTATTTATTATTATTCTTCTTGTTCAAGGCTCCATAAATGATCTGCTGCTTACATTTTTTCACCCTCTTTTTCAGAATGCTTTCCAGCTTGCATTCTTTGCATGGACTTGGGTACTTTTCTTCACAAACTTTATTCGATGATTTGGATGGGATTTTGTAATGAAATTTATTGTCTTTGTTTCTGAAATGCAGTATGAATTTGGATTGAAATCTTGCTTCCATGAGCATGTCGAAGATGTTGTCATCAGGATTTCAATGGGGTAAACTATCTCATCACTCCTTGATTTCCTCAAATTTTTAATCAATACAAATCATTAATATATATTTTGATATCTAAATTTGGTTTCAAGATTTAGTAGTTACGAAATGGTTATTAAACTGTTATGAAATAGTTGATATATGTTATAAAATAGTGATAAGTTTTGATGATTTAAGGACCCTCCTTTAAGTTTAATGATCATTTTGTAACTATTTGGGAAGTTTATTGATCATTTTGTGAATTCTAAAACTTCGGTGATCAAAAAGACCCTTTTAGCATAGTTTAGTGACCATTTGTTTACTTTACCCAAGTTTTTTTTTGTTCAATTAGGTACTTGAATTTGACTCTAAGGTTCAATTTGGTACTTCAACTTTTTTTTTATCCAATTAGGCACCTCAACTTAGATTTTTGGTTTAAATAAGCTTATGAATCATAACTATCTATTTGAATAAAAAAGTCAAGTTCAAGTATAAATTTGAACAAAAAGAAGTTGAAGTACTAGATTGAACCTTTAAGTCAAGCTCAAATATGTAATTAAACTAAAAAAACTTAAGTACTAAATTAAAGCTGAATCGAAATTCACGTATCAAAATATATATTTACTCTTAATCGAAATAAGGGTTTTGGCAGTTAATTTATGCAATCAATTTTTTTCCTATTCCAAACTCTAATTGGCACATGTTTTGTTATTAGGGTTCTTATTCAAATTCTTTGCAGCTACGTCACACTCCCTCTTTACGCCCTTGTTACACAGGTAACTAAGAAACGCACATTGATCTATTTTATTTTTCAAGGTTCCAACTTATTTTATTTTTAATTACTTAATTATGTAATTTTATTTCGTTTTTCTGCTATGATCAGATGGGTACTAACATGAAACCAACGATATTCAATGAAAGAGTAGCCACGGCTCTAAAGAACTGGCACAACACTGCTAAGAAAACACATCAAACACAACAAGGGCTCGGTGAGTCCATTCTCCAGCAGGCCAAACTCCCCGTCTCACCGGACCTCCCCGGTTCACCTCCTCAGAAACTACCGGAGCGAAATCGACAGCCTCAATACTTCTCCTAGGAGATCGAACTTCGATATTGAGCACTCAGACACGGATTCCCCATCCCCCTCTCACCCTAATAATTACATTGACGGTTCATCCACGTCTCACTATCATATTGATGTAGTGGAACAAGATCAAGTAGAGTACGTTGATAAAGATGTAAATGAATCAAGCTTAAGTGAACAACGTGAACTCCCACAATATGAGATTAATATCAGACCGAAAGAATTCTCATTCGATAAAAGGACAAGTATATAAACATATACTGTCGAGTGATATTCTTTTTTCCCTTTATTTTTTTGAACAAATTTGGAAAAAAGAAAATGTAGCTTCGAAAACAAATTACTTGTCGTTATTTTGTTTATTTTCATTCTGTATAGTGTACTCAAAACACTTTAAAATACGTTATCTCTACTTTTATCGTATCTTAGTTGATTTTATGTAACCTTTATCATATTGCTTATTGATTTTTTTTCATGTTCACTGTCTTACACACTGCAGTTATTTGCTTGTTAATAATGTAAAGAAAATCTTACTTGATTAGTTTTTAAGGATATTACGAGGTAGTTGAGACTTTTTAGTAACCGTCTTCGTCCTATTTTGCGATATTCTCTTCGCTTTTCTTATACAAAGAATTCCACTCCTCGCTATTTCAAACATAACAAAATATGTTTTCTTTCTCTTCTTTCAAAATTTTTATTAGCGCTTTCAATTATAAATCTGTAAGTGTTGTGTTAATCTTGGGCCAATATTCATTTTACAACTGCATCGGTCATATTGAAATTGCTTCCAAGGATAATGGTTCGAATATGTTGGATATTTGAAGAACTCGTCACGTGGTTGGAGTCACCATTAATCGTTTGGTTTAGGTACGATCGGATACCTTTAAATCTAGTCTACATTTTTATTGAAATCATAATCATGCTCGAGAATCAATTACGCATTGGAAACATCCTTTGCCATTTCTTTAACCAAAATTGGTGAACCAAAGACATATCATGGGACAATATTGGTTGAAGAACGATGGATTGGAGCTATAAAACATGAGATTCAAGCTTAAGAGACAAATGAGACTTGGAAGTTGATGACTTCTGGGAAACATCCTATTGTCTGCAAATGAGTACATAAAGTGAAATTATCATTTAGATGGTATCATTAAGTATTTCAAAGTTCGATTAGGGATTAAGTGTTGCAATTAACGAGAAGGCATTGACTGCCAAATTAACTTTTCTCTGATGACAAAGCATGTGACTAAATTCTCTTATCTCCAATGGTTATGTGTAGAGTCTACATGATAATTCTATGTTCACAAAGAGGGAAGGAGATAAAACGGTCATTGTGTTAGTGAATGTTGGTGATCTATTGATTACAAGGAACTGTGGTGATTTAATAACTGAGCTAAAAGATATTCTACATAAGAACAACAAGATAAAGGATCTTGGTCATCCCAAACACTTTCTCGATATTAAGGTTGTTAGATCAAAGGAAAACATTGTGTTGAATTAACGAAAATATATTTTGGAACTTAGTTGATTCGTGGTTAGGGGGAGCATGTTGTGTGTCAACCCCACTTGAACAAAGTCAGAAGCTTACCATGGTAGAGTATGATGAAGTTACAAAGGCTTTGACACAAGATGAAGTCCTTAAAGATCTTGGGGGTGTATCAACGGTTGATTGGGTGTCACACCCCCTTTTTTTAAATTAAAATTTATAAAATTAAATTACTAGATTTTATGGGCTAAATTGCAAGTTTCATAAATTTACGGGTCAAATTTGAACTTTTAAGTAGTTCAGGGACTCAACTCTAAATTTTCCCTTTCTCGATCAGTAAAAAAATGACAAATATGTAGACAAAAAGGCTTTAACCCATGACCTAGGGGATGACCACTCATGCATTAGACATCTAGCCTAGGTTACTACTGAAGATTATTTTTAAAAAATATGTTTCATTTGTTTATTGTTCGGGTTATAACCCAAAACTAATCTCCCAATCCATATTTGAAAAACCTTAAATCCCTAAATATTCTCTTAACCCCAAACCGTCAGCCCCTCCACGATCCATCCCGCTTCGGTCGCCGTAGATGTACCCCATCGCCACCAGTTGAACTGGTATCCTCACTCGACCTGTCTCCGACCGTCATACCTTCGAATCGGCCACCGATCATCGCGATTAAGAGAGAAAACTCATTAGTTGCCCTTACTTTCGTTTGTGCTCCGTCTGGAGTTGCACGTCACCGTCTATTCCATTGAAGATTCCACCTCAACCCGACCAAATCCCCCATGGTCGATCGTTGTTAGCCGTTGTCATTAGCCATGGGGAGCAGTTCGAAGTTCGCCAGAGAAAGCTAGGTCACACGATGATTTTTCTCGATTTCGGCCATTCCAGCCGTCGGTTTGACTCACACCAACCACCGTTGTTCTCCCCAAGTGGTTTCGATCAAAACCCGACCTGTATTGATTTCAACTGTCACCGGTTTCGTCTGTCCGCCTTTAGGGTAAGAGTTTCAACTTTTGCTTTCAATTATGTGATATTAGCTTGATTTGTGTGTTGATATAGCTTTTTCATGAGGTTTGGATGCTCTCAGAGTACTCAGTCGTCGCCGTCACGCATAACCGCGTGCGTGTGGGGCTCATCTTCAGCCTTAGAACACCCTAGAACCGGTCTGAGTAAACTCGAACCAAACCAAGTTAACCCGAATCGACCTGAGTCAACTCGAATCGATCTGACCGTTGACCTTAACCCAAATCATTGACTTTGACCTATCAGTTGATCTGGTCATTGACTTTGAATATAGTTGACTTTGACTTTGACCAAAAAGTTAAATTTTTCGAAAAGTTAAATTTTCTGAAAAGTCATATTTTATTTTTTTCAACTTTCTGAGTCCAAATCCGAAGTTCGTGTTTTCATATTCAAACCCAAAAGCCTCCAAATTGATCGTTAAACCGAACGTGCATATGTAATTTATGTAATTTAATTAAGTTCTTTTAGTTTAAGGGTCAAGGACTAATTTATGTTATCATTTATTTAAGGTACTCATGATTCTCTCGGTCGTTCGTCTGCTCGACCCGATTCCTCCCGATCCGCTCATCTGTAAGAGCCTGTGATTACTTGTATAACTTTGTAACCCAGTTAAATATTCAACATAATATATTACTCCGACAATAACCCTATTCTGATATGACCTAGGTGCTTGCACAACAGAAGAGCGTCGTAAAGTTGGTGCTCGATGGATTTCCCGGACTGATCACTTTTTGCAAAATGTGTTCCTTGTGTGCTAAATATATATCTGTTTTAAATATATGTTTGAATTACCATTTTCTCATGATTAATTTCTTTGTTTTGAAATGTATTGTTTGCTTTGATTAACTACCACATGATTTATCTGATTTAAGCATGATTCCTGATTTATCATATTTTAAAATCATGTTTGCTTGACATGTTCTCTGGTTACTTCTTTTACTAATAAATAAATATATGTCTGAACTCTATTTTTTTGCTACCATTGTTTATTGCCTAAAAACTATTTTCTTTGGGGTACTCTGGATCTGGTATGAAGTCTCTGTATGTAACATCCCGAAATCCGGGTCAGTGATTAAAATGATAATTTTTAAAATTTGGTGATAAAAGTAGAATAGTTAAATAGTTTAATGACTTATTGAAAATATAGTTGAAGGTTGTTTGGTAATTATTGAATGAATTAAAGGGTAAAATGGTCAATTGACAAGTAAGATTTTTATTTCCCTTTATAAGATAAGGGAACCACGTGGAAGAGGAGAGATTTCTTCAGAGTTCTCTTATTCTCCTTTCTTCTTCTTCTTCTTCTTCACGTGAAGCCATAAGCAAAGGTAAGATCTCTTGTTGGTTGATATTTAGCCGAATTTAAGATGGGGTTTTGATCATTAGATGAAAATTACGCTTAAGGAAAGCTTAATTTATCTTAAAACAATAAGATAAAAGAGTCAAGAAAGATTAAAGATTAGAAGTTTTTAAAGGAAATCTTGAATGAAAGTTGATAAGTTAAATTGGAAGTTAAATTTGACTTGTCAAGGGTCTAATTAAGAAGTTGGAAGCCATAGAATTGGAATTAAAGCATGTTGCAAAGTTGGTATAATTCTTGAGTTACATATGAGGAATAGAATTTTGAAGTTAAAGATGGTTTATATGGATATAAATTGGTTAGCATATGTATATGAGTTAAGAACATGAAAGGGGATGAAAGATGAAATATTTGAGTTGATTTGAGTGGATTTTCGTGCACGAAATGGAATTCTGGGCTAGTGTGCATCGGTACACATTCAACCTGTATCGATGCATCAAGGGTAAATTTCCAGAAATTGTTCAGTGTGTATCGATGCACAGGAAGTGCATCGATGCACCCCTTAAAAATGGAAATATCGAATGCAATTAGTGCATCGATGCATAAGAAGTGCATCGATACACCCCCTTAAGATTAAAACATCGAAGGTGCTTTGTGTATCGATGCATGGGTAGTGCATCGATGCACATGTTAAGGGATGCATCGATACACTGTAGAATGTATCGATGCACTTTAATGGGAAATGGAATAAATCGTTATTTCAGTTTATGAAATGATAGATTAAGTATATCAAATAGGATACTGATAGTATAAATACATGATTGCGTATATATCGATCGAGAACAAGTTCCGTAATGATTGAAAGGTTAGAATTGATCAAGAAGAGAAAGAAAGCCATATAAGTAATTGATAGCAAGTGAGGCCAAGGTGAGTGCATCTTATTTTAATATAGGATATGTGAAATTGGACTTGCGATAGTCTAATTCCTATAGTTATAGTGCATTAAGCATGAATAGTATGTGAATTTCCTGATTTGTATGTATTCATGATTATATGTATTGATATGTTTTTGTATGTGCTATATGATTTATGTAAAAAAAATACTATTATGTGATATATGAAAATGTAATGTAAACTACATATAAATGGTGAGACGTGTAAATATATGTACATAGAGAGAAATAAGAGAATAAAATATAATCCATATAACAATGAAATATGAGACTATATGAATACATGTCTATAAGATATTAGGTAAAAATAGGAGAATATGATAAAGTGAGTTTAGAGAAGTGATTTGAACTGGGTAAGCATGTATAAAAGTTATATGAACAATAGAAACATGAATTGGGTAAGTACATAGTTAGGTGATCTTTTATATGCATTAGTATAATAGAATTATATCATTTAATAAGAATTGAGATAAGCTAAATAAGATTGACCATAGAATGAAATGAGAATAGTATATTAATTAGGAAGCTTGAACATAAGTGATAATACGAACATATAAGATATATAAGGGGAAACTCATGTACTTGAATAAAATTATGACATATAAGGTATATGAAATTGAACTAAGTAAATAGATTAGATTAATATATATAAGTGAAATGATAGAAGGATACATGTTATAAGTATGTCATAGATTACATGATATAGGTAATATAATATAATGAAGCTAAGCTATATGAGATTATATACGTTATTAAATATGATATATGTGATTATGAAAGAATAACATAAACCATGTGAATATAAGTATAGGTAAAATGATATATATATCTATATAATTATATATATGACTATGAGTTGGAATAATGTTATATGATTTACTAGGATAAATTATGAGGACTATATGTGAAAATGAAATGAGTACATATTTATATGATGAGATGGTGAACTATGAACATGTGAATATATGTCTATGAGAAGACATAAGAATAAGATATAAGCAAGGTGATAAGAAATGTGAAATGACGTGTAAAGTTAATATAAGTTGTGTAAAACTGATCTACGTGATTATATGTATATGTGATCCAAGCTATGTGACCTAAGATACGTGAAGGTGAAAGTGAATTGTGTCTATGTGAATACGTGAAATGACATAAATAATAATTAGATATAAGCAAGGTGATAAGAAATGTGAAATGACGTGTAAAGTTATATAAGTTGTGTAAAACTGATCTACGTGATTATATGTATATGTGATCCAAGCTATGTGACCTAAGATACGTGAAAGGTGAAAGTGAATTATGTGTCTATGTGAATACGTGAAATGACATAAATAATAATGCCCATGTTATGTGTCATGAGAGCTAGGGATATAGTTGGCATGCCAAGAGTTGAGAGTCTACGCGGTCCTTTGGGACATATATGTATTCCTTGGAACATGTGTGATGTCCTTTGAGACACATACTTGATCCTTTGTATATGTATATGATTCTTAAGGAATTTTCTTCGTGGTCCTTAGGGACATTTTATATGGCACTTTGGTGCAATTCTACACGACACTTCGGTGCAATTCTATGTGGCACTTCGGTGCATTTATATGAGCTGTGGTGACAGCATTAGTGCACAACCTCAAGAGACTCACATATCTATTGTAACACCCCCAACCCGTACCTGACCCAGATCCGAGTCCGAGATGTCACATTAACTTTTCAAAACATTTACTTGTATAAAATAGTGAGTAATTTAAAACCTTTATACATGTAACTTATTCAAAAGATTTCCAGAACTATTCAGAGCTTAAATGTTTTTGCAAAACCGATAAGAGCATATACAATTCAAAACATTAATTACATGCCAACTATTTTCAATGTACAGAATACATCTAATTCAATATATCTTTTTTGATCTGATCTTCAGTAAGAAGTAACTGACCTGACTTGCTCTACTTTGTTCTTTACTCTTCTCACTTATGTAACCTACGTGTGAAACAATCACAAACTAAGTCTACGACTTAGTGAGGCAAATAAGCATATAATATAAACTATAGCTTGTAATCATGCATGACCAATTACTGCTATCACTCATACCCTTATTCATGTAATAAATCCCTATAACATCTATGCAATATATCATTACATATAAGAACATATACACTCACATATACTCATCACCCATCATTTCCATCATTAGCCTTATTTCGTTATCAATATTATTATCATTTATATCACTTAATACATATCCTTTTAACCAAAATTTGACTTATTTAATCATACAATCCACATATCATCATATAAATCATATAATATCATTCATAGCACAAAAGCATACAAGTCACATGTACTATATGTTTGTTGTTATTTCTTTATTAGCCCATGTACACATGTGAGAACTATGGATATGTGAGTCTATAGAGGTTGTACACTAATGCTGTCACCACAACTCGTATAAATGCACCGAAGTGCCACGTAGAATTGTACCGAAGTGCCGCATAGAATTGCACCGAAGTTCCATATAAAATGTCCCTAAGAACCACTTAAAAAATTCCTTAAGAATCATATACATATACAAAGGATCAAGTATGTGTCCCAAAAGACATCACACATGTTCCAAGGAATACATATATGTCCCGAAGGACCGTGTAGACCCTCGACTCTTGGCATGCCAACTATACCTCTAGCTCTCAAGACACATAACATAGGCATTGTCATTTATGTCATTTCACATATTCATATATACACATAGTTCACTTACGCGTAGAACATTTTCATATAATTTACATTTACATATCACATAGCTTATATACTTTCTCACGTAGTCACATAGATCCATGTCATATAACATATATCCAAAGTGCATATAATCATGTATATCATATCATATCATATAGCTTAGATCATTTCTCAAGTATTCATGTAAACATACATATCATATCTTGTTCACATATGATCATATATACTTCATATAACACATAGAAACACCTAGAACACTTTCACATAGCTTATATCAATTTTCAGAGTCCTTTCATATTACTTGATAACATATCATATATGTATATATAACTTATATATCATCTATCTTATGCTCCATTTCTTTATTCCCTTAGATTATAATTATGTCGTATTTCTAAACATATATCATTTAATAGTATTTTTATTTATGTATTAATTTAATCTATTTACTTAATTCAATTTCATATATTCATTATAATATTTTCATATAGCTCCATAGATATTTAGCATATAACTTATCTTACATATTCGTATTGTCCCTTTATATTCAAGTTTCCTAATTGATATAATATTCCCAATTCATTCTATAATTCACTCTTATTTAGTTCCCTTAACTCTCATTAAATCAAAAAGCTCTATTATACTAATTCTCATAATGGATCATACCACTATGTACTTGTCCAACTCATGTTTCCATATGCATATACTGTTACCCATGTTTACCTAGTTCCTATCACTTCTCATGAACTCACTTTCATCATATTTCCTATTATTACATATTTATCTCATAAACCATGTATTCACATAGTCTTATATTTCATTATCATATGACTTATATTGTTCTCCTATGACTCTTCATATACATTTATTTCCATTTCCATACATCTTTGACTTATCTCTACTTCCTAATTCATAACTTATTTTATATTATCTCATAACACTTAATAGTGTTTTTACATAAACCACATAGCACATACAAAAACATATCAATTCATATAATCAAACATACATACACTTCATATGTTAACATCTTATAATCAAGACTTAATGAGTATTACTATAGAAAATAGACTTCACAAGTCCAATTTCCATATAATCTTATACAAATAAGATGCACTCACCTTGGCCTCACTAAGTTCCAATCCACTTTTATGATTTCCTCTCTTTCGATCGAATCTTAACTCGATAATCGTTCTGAAACTTGTTCATGTTCGATATCTACATAATCATACATTGATACATATCAATATCCCATTGATATACTCTAATCTATCATTCTTAGACCAAAAGAAATGTCTTTTTCAATTTCCCCTTGAAGTGCATCGATACATTCTACAGTGCATCGATGCATTCTTTAACATGTGCATCGATGCACTACCCATGCATCGATACACAAATCACCTTCGATGTTTTCATTTTAAGGGGGTGCATCGATGCACTAATTGCATTCGATGTTTCCATTTTTTAATGGGTGCATCGATGCACTTCCTGTGCATCGATACACACTGAACAATTTCTGGAAATACCCTTGATGCATCGATACACATTGAATGTGCATCGATGCATATAGCCCATAATTCATTTTTATGCCTGAAAATCCACTCTTTTCAACTTAATAACTTCATATATCATCCCGTTTCTTATTCTTAACTTACATACTCATATTCAAACTCATTTATATTCATTAATCACCTCTTTAACATCAAAATACTATTTTCCATATGTAATATAAGAATTACACTAAATTTCTAACATGTTCCAAATTCAATTCTATTGCTTCTAACTTCTTAATTAGACCATTGACAAGTCAAATCCATTTTTAGAATTTCAAAAACCTTTCTATAACAAAAGTTCATTTCTACACCCTTCATATAATTTCCTTTTTAATTATCTATTCTTGATGTTTAAAGCTTATATAAGCTTTCCTTAAGCTTATATAATACTCAAAGAATCAAAATCAACTTATAAATCCAAGAATTAAAAAGCTATAATTAAACTCATCTTTAATTGAGGCTTACGGGGAGAAGAAGAAGGGGAGAGAAGACTCTGGATAGATTTCCTCATTTCCCACGTTTTTATATTCCTTAGAAAGAGAGAATAAAAATCTTCTCTTAGAAAAGACCATAATACCATTGTTACTTTCCAGCTTTACTATTAAATCCATGAACTTTTAACTTATTTCAAAATCAAGCACATAGTTTTCAAATTTTGCAATTTAGTCACTGACCCTGAATTTCATGATGTTACAAATCTCCCATCTTTTAAAGAAAATTCATCCTCGAATTTTCACTAAACATATCAATAAGAACATATCTTCTAATATTCTCAAGCTACCTCATTTACTTAATCTTTTCTTCCTTTATTTCTTCAATTGTCTTTTTCCTTTATACATTCATCTACTGTCACTTATCATATAAACAGTAACTAGTAACTTTAATCCATTTTTGTCTTTTCTCTCCTTCCATTATGCATTTTCCTTCGACTATTTCTGAAATTTCATATAATGTCACTAATCACATAGACAATAACATCCATCTCTAGTTACCTTATAACCATAACCAAACTCTTTTTTTCATCATCATTTAACCAAGAACACGACCTTAAATCTTCTTTAAATATGATTCAACATACACTTTAAAGAATCTTTTCACATCACCTTCCACACTTTTCTTACTTCTATATCAAAATTATCATCTACACTTCCATATAACCTTTATCATATCTGATCCTTTAACTCATCCCTTTCATTTCTTTATTCCATTATTCCTTTATTTATTCCTATACCCAAATCATATATTTCCTTTCATGTTCACACTCTTGTTTACCATATACTCATCTCTATGTATCAATCTTCATTGCATCCTCATAACTTTGATAACCCATTTACCTATATATAACTTCATTCTTTATCATTTCTTATACTTGTATTTTTCTTTCTTAAGGTTCCATGCAAATACTTATCTCATTTTCTACATCATAGCTATCTGATCAGAATACACAACTATATTCAGATTCACTTCATAATCAATTAACTCGACTTTATCTTTTCCTCCAATCTTATAACTCTATCACCTTTACTCTGACAACTAGTCAATAACATATGTTCAATCTAGGGCACAAGCCCTAGTTAACCAATCATATACATCCTTTCCAATCGAAATTATCTCAAAATTAGTTTATTTAGCTTATCAATTTCACCTCTATTCTCATACATCCTGTAATTTCCATTGCTCAAACTAAACATTCTGACTTCCTTTGTCTTATAAATTGATCATCGATATACCCATTCTTAAACTCTTCTTATCAATCCGCAGCTTTACTCAAATATACAACTGTATCCAGATCCATTTCATATTTGGTTATCATATCCTGAAAATATATTATAATCTTATACTTCCAATACATTCCCATCACATATTCTTGTTAGCCAACGCTAACTTTTTCTTTCTAAAATACAATCTCTTATCATATCCACACTTTGGCTTATGTACAATACTATTCTTTGTTTCAACTCATAAACTCTGACTTTCTATATCTTATACGCTTGCCACTGATACACTTATTCTTGAACTCTTCTACCAATTCTCACTGCATCATTTGATCTTTTTAACGCTCTTATAGTAACACTTGTTCATCATATTCTATCTTATCCATGAAATAATAAAACTACTCCATATCACTTTTCCGATTCAAAACAGTGAAAAACTTTCTATCATTATTCAGATATGATTTCAACTTTCTGAAATCAACCTTTAATCTTATAAGACACTTTCTGAGGTTTCCGCTCTTCATCCTGCCTGGCCAGGGCAGGTGAATTGCTATCACCATCAGATTTGTCAGTTATCGATTTACTTCGACAATTTCTATAATCAGTTTCTACTATATCATACAAATCTTATTCTATTTGCAAGAAAACATACTCCTTACACTATCAGATCAGAAATTTTCACTTTTAGTTGGCATGTACACATTTTTAAACATCATTTGACTTCGATTTAAGCCTAGAATCGGCTAAACCTTAGCTCTGATACCATTAAATATAACACCCCCAACCCGTACCCGACCCAGATCCGAGTCCAAGGTGTCACATTGACTTTTCAAAACATTTACTTATATAAAATAGTGAGTAATTTAAAACTTTTATACATGTAACCTATTCAAAAGATTTCCAAAACTATTCAGAGCTTAAATGTTTTTGCAAAACTGATCAAAGCATATATAATTCAAAACATTAATTATATGCCAACTATTTTCAATGTACATAATACATCTAATTCAAGACATCTTTTCTGATCTGATCTTTGGTAAGAAGTAACTGACCTGTCTTGCTCCACTTTGCTCTTTACTCTTCTCACTTCTGTAACCTACGTGTGAAACAATCACACGCTAAGTTTATGACTTAGTGAGGCAAATAAGCATATAATATAAACTATAGCTTGTAATCATGCATGACTAATTACTGCTATCACTCATACCCTTATTCATGTAACAAATCCCTATAACATCTATGCAATATATCATTACATGTAAGAACATATACACACACACATATACTCATCACCCATCATTTCCATCATTAGCCTTATTTCGTTATCAATATTATTATCGTTTATATCACTTAATACATATCCTCTTATACCTAGCCTTTTAACCAACATTTGACTCATTTAATCATACAATCCACATATCATCATATAAATCATATAATATCATTCATAGCACAAAAGCATACAATTCACATGTACTATATGTTTGTTGTTATTTCTTTATTAGCCCATGTACACATGTGAGAACTATGAATATGTGAGTCTATAGAGTTTGTGCACTAATGCTGTCACCACAGCTCGTATAAATGCACCGAAGTGCCACGTAGAATTGCACCAAAGTACCGCGTAGAATTGCACCGAAGTGCCATATAAAATGTCCCTAAGGACCATGTAGAAAATTCCTTAAGAATCATATATATATATACAAATGATCAAGTATATGTCCCAAAAGACATCACACATGTTCCAAGGAATACATATATGTCCCGAAAGACCGCGTAGACCCTCGACTCTTGACATGCCAGCTATACCTTTAGCTCTCAAGACACATAACATGGGCATTGTCATTTATATCATTTCACATATTCATATATACACATAGTTCACTTACGCGTAGAACATTTTCATATGATTCACATTTATATGTCACATAGCTTATATACTTTCTCACGTAGTCACATAGATCCATGTCATATAACATATATCCAAAGTGCATATAATCACGTATATCATATCATATAGCTTATATCATTTCTCCGGTATTCATGTAAACATACATATCATATCTTGTTCACATATGATCATAAATACTTCATATAACACAATGAAACACCTAGAACACTTTTACATAGCTTATATCAAATTTCAGAGTCATTTCATATTACTTGATAACATATATCATATATGTATATAATAACTTATATCATATCATTTACCTTATGCTCTATTTCTTTGTATTCCCTTAGATTATATAAATTATGTCGTATTTCTAAACATATATCATTTAATAGTATTTTTATTTATGTATTAATTTAATCTATTTACTTAATTCAATTTCATATATTCATTATCTTACATATTCGTATTGTCCCTTTATATTCAAGTTTCCTAATTGATATACTATTCACATTTCATTCTATAATTCAATCTTATTTAGTTCCCTTAACTCTCATTAAATCAAAAAGCTCTATTTTACTAATTCTCATAATGGATCATACCACTATGTACTTGTCCAACTCATGTTTCCATTATGCATATATTGTCACCCATGTTTACCTAGTTCCTATCACTTCTCATGAACTCACTTTCATCATATTTTCCTATTATTACATATTTTATCTCATAACCATGTATTCACATAGTCTTATATTTCATTATCATGATTTATATTTATTCTCCTATGACTCTTCATAAACATCTATTTCCATTTCCATAGATCTCTTGACTTATCTTCTATATTCTTATAACTTCATAACTTATTTTATATTCTCTCATTAACACTTAATAGTGTTTTTACATAAACCACATAGCACATACAAAAACATAACAATTCATATAATTAAACATACATACACTTCATATTGTTAACATACTTATAATCAAGACTTAATGAGCTATTACTATAGGAAATAAACTTATCACAAGTCCAATTTCCATATAATCTTATACAAATAAGATGCACTCATCTTGGCCTCACTAAGTTCCAATCCACTTTTTATGATTTCTTCTCTTTCGATCGAATCTTAACTCGATAATCGTTTCGGAACTTGTTCATGTTCGATATCTACATAATCATACATTGATACATATCAATATCCCATTGATATACTCTAATCTATCATTCTTAGACCAAAAGAAATGTCTATTTCAATTTCCCCTTGAAGTGCATCGATACATTCTACAGTGCATCGATGCATTCTTTAACATGTGCATCGATGCACTACCCATGCATCGATACACAAATCACCTTCGATGTTTTCATTTTCAGGGGGTGCATCGATGCACCAACTGCATTCGATGTTTCCATTTTTTAATGGGTGCATCGATGCACTTCCTGTGCATCGATACACACTGAATAATTTTTGGAAATACCCTTGATGCATCGGTACACATTGAATGTACATCGATGCACATAGATCAGAATTCATTTTTATGCCCGAAAATCCACTCTTTTCAGTTTAATAACTTCATATATCATCCTCTTTCTTATCTTAACTTACATACTCATATTCAAACTCATTTCTATTCATTAATCATCATCTCTTTAACATCAAAATCCTATTCTCCATATGTAATTCAAGAATTACATTAAATTTTCAACATGTTCCAAATTCAATTCTATTGCTTCTAACGTCTTAATTAGACCCTTGACAAGTCAAATCCATCTTTAGAACTTCAAAAACCTTTTTATAACAAAAGTTTATATCTCTACACCCTTCATATAATTTCCTTTTTAATTCTCTATTCTTGATGTTTAAAGCTTATATAAGCTTTCCTTAAGCTTATATAATACTCAAAGAATCAAAATCAACTTATAAATCCAAGAATTAAATAGCTGAAATTAAACTTACCTTTAACAGAGGCTTACGGGGAGAAGAAGAAGCTGGAGAAGAAGACTCTGGATAGATTTCCTCATTTCCCACGTTTTTATATTCCTTAAAAAGAGAGAATAAAAATCTTCTCTTAGAAAAGACCATAATACCCATGTTACTTTCCAGTTTTACTATTAAATCCATGAACTTTTAACTTATTTCGAAATCAAGCACATAGTTTTCAAAATTTGCAATTTAGTCACTGACCCTGAATTTCAGGATGTTACATCTATACTTCTCAAAAGTGTACATAGGCTAAACAAAGAGATAACAATGAAGATGGTACTGGTGAAGTATATGTTTTTATGATATGAACTGTATTATATAATTGTTATGATGATGCGCGTATGGTTTGAATGAGTCATATGTTGATGAAAAGTATGATTAAAGGATATAAATGATAATAATGTGGATAATAGAATAAGATTAATGATGGAAATAATTCTTTATTCCTCTGATTAAATCTGCTTGACCAAGAACCATAACCTTTATCACATCTGCTTCTTTAAACTTTATTCCATTATTCCTTTATTCAATAACAATCAAAATCTTCATATATAAATCATATATTTTCTTTCATGCTCACATACTCTTTTCCTCTCACTTATGCTCATCTCAGATTACTGATCTTTATCATCTCTTCATAACTTTGATAATCAACACTCCTTGCACAGATCTTATTCTTCATAAAGTCCTTATTCAAATCACAATACACATATCCTTGACTTCCTTCAAACATAATAAGCTTTTACTCTTTCACCACATCACCCTTACATAATCAAATCCATAACCATTTACAAATTTACGCCATACTCTGTTAGCTTATCCTGTAATCATCTTTAATCTTTTTAACTACATTCTTCATCACATAACTTTGTCAGTAACAGTTCTTCTAATTATATGCACTCATTCCGGTCGAAACTAACTCAGTATTTATTTGTTTAACTTATTCAACTCACATTCTTACCCGTTCACAACACAATTTTTCCTGGGTTCAAACTCAGACATTACCCTTTCCTTTCTAAACTTAATTTCATATTCATTCTTAACTCCTTATTTAATCTTCTAGTACCAAACTCTACTATTCAAATGTATCCGTCTTTCCTCAGATTTGATCATTTGATATGGAATACAATTAATTCCAACCAACGTTGTATTTGAAAACCCAAACTACCAGTTCTTTTAATCCTTCTGAACTCTCTCCTTAGAACTTTAACACTATAACACTCCTTCCATCGTAGCACAATCCATTCACAACCACTTGCATATCTCATTTCCTTTACTTTAGCCTAAAAGTAATTCCTTCAGTTTATCAAACTGCACTCTTATCCATACACGTTGCAATTCCCTTTGTTTCAAATTCATAACCTCTATCTTTATATATTTTATACACTTGTTACTGATGCACTTATTCTTGAGCTCTTCTGCAAATACTCACCACATCATTTGGTCTTTTAACATTCTTATGATGACACTTGTTCACCATATTCTATCGTATCCATGAAATAATAAGAATACTTCATATCACTTTTCTGATTCGAACCTGTGAAAACTTTATATCATTATTCTAATATGATTTCAACTTTTTGAAATCAGTCTTTGATCTTATGAGGCACTTCCTAAGGTGTCCGCTCTTCCTCTTGCCTAGCCAGGGCAGATGAATTGCTACCACCATCAGGTTCACCCCTCAATATCTTTGAAATTCTCTTAATCAGATTTCTACTATATTAAACTAATCTTATTCTATTAGCAAGATAACATACTCCTTACAATGTCATATCAGAAAAATTTTCACTCTGTGTTGCCATGTACACATTTTATGACACTTTGGACTTCGGTTTACGCCGAGAATCAGCTAAACCTTAGCTTTGATACCATTAAATGTAACACCCCCAACCCGTACCCAACTCAGATACGAGTCCGAGGTGTCACATAGACTTTTCAAACTTTGACTCTTGACAAAAATTCAAAGAAAATTTAAAACTTTAATTAAAGTAAAAGCAGTTTATTTACTTAACTTGACCACAATAACTAAAATTTGATCAGAGCATATTAACTTAATCCTTTAGTACATGCCAACTATATTCAAAATAACCAAAATCATTTAAATAATCTATTTTCTGATCTGAAATTTGTAAGGGAGATGCTGACCTGACTTGCTCCTCTTAACTTTTCTTCTAGCTTTCCGGAACCTACGTGTGAAACACTCACACGCTAAGTCGATGACTTAGTGAGGCATAAAAACATAAAACCACTACTAATGCATTCATAATCTATACTATTATATCATCAAAAACCATACATTCTGTCATGCAACCACTATCCCCTTGTACACACACATCATTCACATATTTCTTATCATATATCATTATAAGTAATCCAATTTAACACTTGATCTGGTACCTATTATATTAGTTTTGTCATATAACACGCATATCATTTCTCAAGGAAGCACAAATCGCATCATATAATTCTTATAACAGTTTTCATAGCACAAAACATGTAAATCATATATAAGGGATTTATTATTATCTCTTTATTAGTCTTATTTTTGTTCTTTATCTTTCTGTCATATGTTCTTGTATCTATTATTCTTAACCAAGGTATATACATATCATCATATCACATATATCACTTTACACCATAAAGATTGCAAACAAAGAACATACTATCATACAAAGTTCTTTTATATCATTTCCTTTATTAGCCCATGTACACATGTGAGAACCATAGATATATGAGTCTATAGAGGTTGTGCACTAATGCTGTCACCACAGCTCATATAAATTGCACTGAAGTGCCGCATAGAATTTTGCACCAAAGTGTCGCGTAGAATTTTGTCCCGAAGAACCGCGTAGAATTTGTCCCGAAGAACCACATAGAAATTCCTTAAGAATCATATACATATGCCAATGATCAAATATGTGTCTCAAAAGACCTCACAAATGTTTCAAAGAATATATATATATATATCCCGAAGAACCGCGTAGACCCTCGACTCTTGGCATGCTAATTATACCCCTAGCTCTCAAGACACATAACATGGGCATATTCTTTTATACTTATCATTTCACATAACACATAGTTCACTTTCACATATCTCGCAGCTTATATTAACTTTTCGTATCATTTTACTTTTCTTGTCACCTTGCTTACATTCTATTATTATGACTTCTCATAATTACATATACACACAATCTTATAGTTCGTTCACACAGCTCATCATAAATTTTCATAAGATTACATCCATTCACGTAGTTCATTTCCATATAATTCACATGTGCCTATTTTGTTTCTCATATAATCACATAGTCTTATACTATTTCATATGACCTCATATATCACATCACATAGATACATACTCAAATACTCATAGTTATATAATACTTAAATTATTCCTATTTACATAATTCATGGTCATATAGCTTCTATCACAAAGTCACTTATTTTATCTCTTATTCTCATATGTTCATATTTATCATATAACACATAACCTATGTCATATTTATAAACATGTATCTCGTATTCTATGTGCATATCATCACTTTATATCCAAATCTCCTAAGTGATATATTATTCTCAGTTCCTTTTATAGTTCAATCTTATCTAGTTTTCCTCCATTCTCCATAAATCTTATAACTCTATTGCACAACTTCCCATAATTGATCATATCATTACTTATTGTCTCATTCATGTTTCTATTATTTATATAAACTTTACACATGTTTACCTAATTCAGTTTCCCATACTTATCACATATGCAAATCTTCTAATAAATTATCATCAAAAGCTCCTTTAACATCTTCCTATGGCTTCATAGATCTTTACCATATAATTTATCTTACATATCCCTATAACCAGTTCTATCAATATCTCCTAATATATATATATATATCTATTATTGTTCTATAGGTCAATGCTATTTAACTTATCTCACTTTTAATTTAATCCCTTAAGTTGATTATACCAATTCTCTTATATCTAACTCAGGTAATTTATATCTTGTTCCATATTTTATGTCACTTTCTCTTGTTAACACATAAGTCGTGGGTACTTTACATAACTTGTGATCCTATAACTTATATCCCATGTTCATATAGCTCATATAACATTTTTCCTATAATACATAAATCATTATCATATAACACATATCATAAAAATTCATACCACATAACATATAATACGAACAAAACATATTCACACAATATCAAACATAGTTATACTTCTACTCATACAATCATATTGGAAACAGACTTGTCGCAAGTCCAATTTCCATATACAATACGTATATTCTAATAATACGCACTCACCTGGCCTCACTAGTCAATACCGATCTCTTATCTTTCCTTTGATCGATCTTACTTGCCAAATATTTCGGAATTGCTTTACGCTTAGAATCTACATAAATGTACATTTTAAGGCAATTATTAGATACCTACACCTTGTAATTGGATACTAGCAACTTAACCGAACTCATTAAACCAATAATCACTTTTTTCCTTTAGGGGGAATCGGTTCCCTACTGTGGGGGAATCGGTTCCCCCATGGCATTCTGGAATTTCTGGTTTGGTTGAGGGGGTATCGATTCCCATTGAATGGGTATCGATACCCATTTAATGGGTACCGATTCCCCTAGCCCAGAAATCATGTTTTGAGCTCAAAAATCACTACATTTTCAGCTCCACACTTCCTATTTCACTTCCTTTAATATTCTTAACTCATATATACATACTTAAACTAATTTATACCCATTTATTTTATCTTAAACCTCAAAATTATATTCTCCATATAAAAAGCAATAATCACACCAAATTTTCCATGTTACTCAAACTGAATTCTAACACTTCTAGCTTCTTATTCTCATAGATGACAAGTCAAATTCATCCTCTAAATTCATTTAAACCTTCTTATTCAAAATTTCACTTAAAAACTCCAATCTTTGATCCATATTATCTTTTTCATCTTATAGTTTTAAGATAACTTAAGCTTAAGTATCATCTTATGATTAAAACCCAAGCTTAATTTCAACTAAAAACCAACTAATAAGAAATCTCACATTTGCTCTTGGCTTCCACACGTGAAGAAGAAAGTAGAATAAGAGAACTCTGGAAACTGGAACCTTGCTCCCTTCATTTCCACGTGTTATATCCTATATAAAGGAGGAAGAAAAAATATTTCTTGTGAAATTACTATTATACCCTTAATCTAATCCAATAAGGAATTATTCATATCTAAATTGAACTTTCAACTATCCTACTTTTATCCCCAAATTCTAAAATTTTACCATTTAATCACTAACCCGATATTGAGGATGTTACAAATCTCCCCTCCTTTTAAGAAAATTCATCCCCGAATTTTCATTACACACTTATTGATAAGAACATTTCTCCTAATGTTCTTATGTTGTCTCATCTACTTACTCTATCATTCCTTTGGTTCTTCAACTAACTTTTCCTATATTCATTCATTTATTGTCGCTTATCATATAACCAGTAGCATCAATTTTTATCGCTCAAAATTCATAACTCAATCAAATTCTTGAGCAATCTTTAATTGCCTTGCAATAATAACCAACTTTTATTCCAACATCACTTAACTTCTTCTTAAACTTCCATAATACATATAAATCATTCTTTATTCGTCTGATTAAATCTGCTTAACCAAGAACCATAACCTTTATCATATCTGCTTCTTTAAACTTTATCCTTTCATTTTCTTATTCCATTATTCCTTTATTCAATAACAATCAAAATCTTCTTATACAAATCATATATTTTCTTTTATGCTCACATACTCTTTTCCTCTCGCTTATGCTCATCTCAGATTATTGATCTTTATCATCTCTTCATAACTTTGATAATCAACACTCCTTGCACAGATCTTATTCTTCGTAAAGTCCTTATTCAAATCACAATACATATATCCTTGACTTCCTTCAAACATAATAAGCTTTTACTCTTTCACCACATCACCCTTACATAATCAAATCCATAACCATTTACAAATTTACGCCATACTCTATTAGCTTATCCTGTCATCATCTTTAATCTTTTAACTACATTCTTCATCACTTAACTTTGTCAGTAGTAGTTCTTCCAATCATATGCACTCTTTCCGGTCGAAACAAACACAATATTTATTTGTTTAACTTATTCAACTCACATTCGTACTCGTTCACAACACAATTTTTCCTGGGTTCAAACTTAGACATTACCCTTTCCTTTCTAAACTTAATTTCATATTCATTCTTAACTCCTTATTTAATCTTCCAGTACCAAACTCTACTATTCAAACGTATATGTCTTTCCTCAGATTTGATCATTTGATATGGAATACAACTAATTCCAACCAAGGTTGTATTTGAAACCCAAACTACCAGTTCTTTTAATCCTTCTGAACTCTCTCCTTAGAACTTTAACACTATAACACTCCTTCCATTGGAGCATAATCCATTCACAACCACTTGCATATCTCATTTCCTTTACTTTAGCCTAACAGTAATTCCTTCAGTTTATCAAACTGCACTCTTATCCATACACGTTGCAATTCCCTTTGTTTCAAATTCATAACCTCTATCTCCATATATTTTATACACTTGTTACTGATGCACTTATCTTGAGCTCTTCTGCAAATACTCACCACATCATTTGATTTTTTAACTTTCTTATGATGACACTTGTTCACCATATTATATCGTATCCATGAAATAATAAGAATACTTCATATCACTTTTCCAATTCGAACCTGTGAAAACTTTCTATCATTATTCTAATATGATTTCAACTTTCTGAAATCAGTCTTTGATCTTATGAGGCACTTCCTGAGGTATCCGCTCTTCCTCCTGCCTGGCCAGGGCAGATGAATTGCTACCACCATCAGGTTCACCCCTCAATATCTTTGAAATTCTCCTAATCAGATTTCTACTATATTAAACTAATCTTATTCTATTAGCAAGACAACATACTCCTTACAATGTCATATCAGAAAATTTTTCACTCTATGTTGGCATGTACACATTTTATGACACTTTGGACTTCGGTTTACGCCGAGAATCGGCTAAACCTTAGCTCTGATACCATTAAATATAACACCCCCAACCTGTACCCAACCCGAATACGAGTCTGAGGTGTCACATAGACTTTTCAAACTTTAACTCTTGACAAAAATTCAAAGAAAATTTAAAACTTTAATTAAAGTAAAAGCAGTTTATTTACTTAACTTGACCAATATAACTAAAATTTGATCAGAGCATATTAATTCAATCCTTTAATACATGCCAACTATATTCAAAATAACCAAAATCATTTAAATCATCTATTTTCTGATCTGAAATTTGTAAGGGAGATGCTGACCTGACTTGCTCCTCTTAACTTTTCTTCTAGCTTTCCGGAACCTACGTGTGAAACACTCACACGCTAAGTCGATGACTTAGTGAGGCATAAAAACATAAAACCACTACTAATGCATTCATAATCTATACTATTATATCATACAAAACCATACATTCTGTCATGCAACCACTATCCCCTTGTACACACACATCATTCACATATTCTTATCATATATCATTATAAGTAATCCAATTTAACACTTGATCTGGTACCTATTATATTAGTTTTTTCATATAACACGCATATCATTTCTTAAGGAAACATACATTGCATCATATAATTCTTATAACAGGTTTCATAGCACAAAACATGTAAATCATATATAAGGGATTTATTATTATCTCTTTATTAGTCTTATTTTAGTTCTTTATCTTTTTATCATATGTTCTTGTATATATTCTTCTTAACCAAGCTATATACACATCATCATATCACATATATCACTTCACACCATAAAGATTACAAACAAAGCACATACTATCATGCAAGGTTCTTTTATATCATTTCCTTTATTAGCCCATGTACACATATGAGAACCATAGATATATGAGTCTATAGAGGTTGTGCACTAATGTTGTCACCACAGCTCATATAAATTGCACCGAAGTGCCGCATAGAATTTTGTCCCGAAGGACCGCGTAGAATTTGTCCCGAAGGACCACATAGAAATTCCTTAAGAATCATATACGTATGCCAATGATCAAATATGTGTCTCAAAAGACCTCATAAATATTCCAAACAATATATATATATCCCGAAGGACCGCGTAGACCCTCTACTCTTGGCATGCCAGCTATACCCCTAGCTCTCAAAACACATAACATGGGCATATTCTTTTATACTTATCATTTCACATAACACATAGTTCACTTTCACATATCTCGTAGCTTATATTAACTTTTCGTATCATTTTACTTTTCTTGTCACCTTGCTTACATTATATTATTATGACTTCTCATAATTACATGTACACACAATCTTATAGTTCGTTCACATAGCTCATCATAAATTTTCATAAGATTACATCCATTCACGTAGTTCATTTCCATATAATTCACATGTACCTATTTTGTTTCTCATATAATCACATAGTCTTATACTATTTAATATGACCTCATATATCACATCACATAGATACATACTCAAGTACTCATAGTTATATAATACTTAAATTATTCCTATTTACATAATTCATGGTCATATAGCTTCCATCACAAAGTCACTTATTTTATCTCTTATTCTCATATATTCATATTTATCATATAACACATAACCTATGTCATATTTATAAACATGTATCTTGTATTCTATGTGCATATCATCACTTTATATCCAAATCTCCTAAGTGATATATTATTCTCAGTTCCTTTTATAGTTCAATCTTATCTAGATTTCCTCCATTCTCCATAAATCTTATAACTCTACTGCACAACTTACCATAATTAATCATATCATTACTTACTTGTCTCATTCATGTTTCTATTATTTATATAACCTTTACACATGTTTACCTAATTCAGTTTCCCATACTTATCACATATACAAATCTTCTAATAAATTATCATCAAAAGCTCCTATAACATCTTCCTATGGCTTCATAGATCTTTACCATATAATTTATCTTACATATCCCTATAACCAGTTCTATCAATATCTCCTAATATATATATATATATATATCTATTATTGTTCTATAGGTCAATGTTATTTAACTTATCTCACTTTTTATTTAATCCCTTAAGTTGATTCTACAAATTCCCTTATATCTAACTCAGGTAATTTATATCTTGTTCCATATTTTATGTCACTTTCTCTTGTTAACACATAAGTCGTGGGTACTTTACATAACTCGTGATCCTATAACTTATATCCCATGTTCATATAGCTCATATAACATTTTTCCTATAATACATAAATAATTGTCATATAACACATATCATAAAAATGCATACCACATAACATATAATACGAACAAAACATATTCACACAATATCAAACATATTTATACTTCTACTCATACAATCATATTGGAAACAGACTTGTCGCAAGTCCAATTTCCATATACAATATGTATATTCTAATAATACGCACTCACCTGGTCTCACTAGTCAATACCGATCTCTTATCTTTCCCTTGATCGATCTTACTTGACAAATATTACAGAATTGCTTTACGCTTAGAATCTACATAAATACACATTTTAAGGCAATTATTAGATACCTACACCTTGTAATTGGATACTAGCAACTTAACCAAACTCATTAAACCAATAATCATTTTTTTCCTTTAAGGGGAATTGGTTCCCTATTGTGGGGGAACCGGTTCCCCCATGACATTCTGGAATTTCTGGTTCGGTTGAGGGGGTATCGATTCCCATTGAATGGGTACCGATTCCCATTGAATGGGTACCGATTCCCCTAGCCCATAAATCATGTTTTGAGCTCGAAAATCACTTCATTTTCAGCTCCACACTTCCTATTTCACTTCCTTTAATATTCTTAACTCATATATACATACTTAAACTAATTTATACCCATTTATTTCATCTTAAACCTCAAAATTCTATTCTCCATATAGAAATCAATAATCACACCAAATTTTCCATGTTACTTAAACTTAATTCTAACACTTCTAGCTTCTTATTCTCATAGATGACAAGTCAAATTCATCCTCTAAATTCATTTAAACCTTCTTATTCAAAATTTCACTTAAAAACTCCAATATTTGATCCATATTATCTTTTTCATCTTATAGTTTTAAGATAACTTAAGCTTTCCTTAAGCTTAAGTATCATCTTATGATTAAACCCCAAGCTTAATTTCAACTAAAAACCAACTAATAATAAATCTCAACTTATGGTTTTATATTACTCATTTGGATTTTATCCTTATTAACTATGTTATTAAAGATGTTATTCATAATATGGTTTTGAATTATTGAAAAATGTTTTGGAAATTTTTATTGTAATCTGCTAGATCTAGTCGTAACGCATAGGCTGAGTCTAGGAGTTACATTAGGAGTTACATTGGGTTTTTGGTTTAATTGACATACACTTTGACCATACGTAACATATGTTGTCCAACATCTGAGCGAGTTCATACAAAGGCCCAAGAAGTTGCACTATGAGGAAGCTCTTCGAGTTATAAGGTATATCGATCTGGAGCATTTTCCTTGCAGCAAGTACCAAGCCTCTATTGAATGCATTTTATGATTATGATTGGACATCATGTCTTATGAAGAGGAGATCAGTAACAAGTTATTATATCAAGTTGGGAGATTTGTTTATATGTTGTAAGTCAAAGAAGTAGAACGTTGTGTCGTGATTGTCAGCGAAAGCCGAGTATAGGGGTGACTTCAATAGTAACCGAGTTTGTGTGGTCGACATGATTGATAAATGAACTAAGAATTAAACATGATGGTCTATCTATGGTGTTTTATGATAGTCAAGCAACATTATATATTGTTGTTAAGTTTGTTTATCATGAACACTCGAAACATACATAAATAGATTGTCATTTTATACAAGATTCAAATTAATTTTGTAAGGACATGTCATGTCCCAACAATTGATCTACAAGCGGAGTATATGAATCAAAGGTCTCAGAGTTAGAATAAATAATTGTCTTCTAAGTTGAGGGTAAAAGATATATATCTCCCTCCAACTTGAGGGGGAATGTTGAGTAGTAGTTAATTAATTAATTTGTTACGTTAGCTAGCAGTTGTTAGATAAGAGATTGGACTAGTTATATGAAAAATGAGTAATTGAGATTCATTGTAATCTATCCTTTTGCAGTATAATAAATATTTTTTTTCATTGTTAAATATCACCCTACGACCTTTGGAGAGTCTTAATTTATTATGACGGTCATTAGCAATCAACTAAAGGCCACCTCAAAGTGCAGTGCAGTTTCATCTGTCCATTTCACATCTGAAAATTTAGTTGCAAGTCCTACGGACATTGGCAACTGCGGAAGCTTCCTTGGCCACGTAAAAAGTCACATGCAAACAGCCAATAACCTATAAAAAACCCATAATTAAAAAGTAAAAGTATTTACATACAGTACATTTTTGTAAGATTATATAAATGTGAACAAAGAACAAAGGAATATTGTTTTGAAAATTTGAAGTTTAGCTCTAATTATGAACACCAAGTGTGAAAACAATGATGAATGAAATTTAAAGCCTGCTTTTGCAAGCAAAGGAAGTTTCTTCTTTAAAGGGGACAATAGTAACATTTTCGTCGAGTTTCTTTACAGTGTAATTCTGCCCTAAATTCCATAGCTGCAGTACCTTAAACCTATCAATATCTGTGTCACATTTCATAGAGGGGTTAATTTGCTACATTTTCTAAATATTTGAATTATTGGAATCTTTTATTTTCTTTTTAGGAAGTAGATGAGTTCGTGAAATTGATTAAAAAAGAAAATCGTGTTTTAAAAAAGGTAAGAAGGACATCAAAAGTTTGAATTTTGAGATGTATTTCCTTATCAAATAAGTGATAATTTGGAGTACAATTTTTTTGGAGAAACTAAATAAGCTTGTTGAGAACTTAGGATTCTTGTTCTCTTAAGTTTGAACTTCATGGAAGGTACATTTATGCATGCATGTATGAGTTTTCGTCCTACTTTCTTCTTGGTTCATGTTTAATTCTTGGGTAAACTACACGTTTAGTATCCTAACTATTACTTTTGTTATGTTTTGGTCAACAAAATAGTTTTTTTCAAAATCATATATAACTTTACGTTTTGTTTTACTTTAGTCACTCACCATTAAAAAATTAACGGAATTGTTGATATGTCATTTCTTTTATTTTTTCAATGATGATGTGATATTATTTTTTGATGACACGTTAGTAGTTATATTAATTTTTTTTAACGATAAGTGACCTAAAGGAAACCAAAACGTAATGTTAATTTAATAACACAAATACATGAAATTATATTATATATCTCAAAATTTGGTGTATATAAAACACTCTCATGACATCTCTATAAAATTCGTCTCTACAATATAAACCATAAAAGTTGTAAATATCATAAAAAGGAGTAATAACAAAAAGAAAATGACATTATTATTTTATTGAATAGTCACTCTAATTCATATTTTTTATCACTTTATTCCCTAATATTTTATTTTGGTATAACATGATTTATGGTTGGATAAAAATCATTAGTTGAATAACAATCAACATTTATTTTTGACGTGATAAGTCATATATATTCAAAATGATAACATGATACATGCCACATTTATATAAATGATGATATAACACATATTATTTACTTAAAATAATGAAATAATAAATATTATATATATAGATAATAATATAATACATGTTACATCAACAGTCATTAATAATTAGTTAATTAACGATTTATATATTATAGGTAGCTTCAAGGAAAATTGAAGAAATATGAAAGAGGAGAGAGGGGTGGTGGACAACTGAAGCGATGGGCGTCATCTCGTGTATTTTGTAAGTATATGGCTTTTTCTCTTACTGACACTCTCTTTTGAATGCGGTGTCCCCACCATTGCCCACTCACGTCTCACGGGCGGCACCACCCTCATATCTTTTCTTTTCTGTTTCACCTTTTCTTTTTCCTCTGCTCTACACAATACAAAACTCAAAAAAAATCTTTCGATGCTTCAATTATACCGTAATCATTTTTACCCCTTCAATCAAACCGGTTGGCTGTAAAGGCAACTTACTTTTCTCTTATTTCATTTTTATTAGTCCATCTTTTCACAACTATAAATTATTTCATAATAGTTTCCGATATTCGAAAAATTAATATTTTTATGCATGGTTATGTGATAAATTAACATGTATTTTTATGTGATAAATGAGGTTATATATTTTTTAATTAATATTTAAAGTCATAAAAAAACATGTGATATTTTTTTGTTTAATCCCTTATATTTGATCTATTGATTGATTAATTTAAATAAGATATACATAAATTCATTATGTAAGGATGACTCTCTTAATTCAATTTGTTCAATTCGACTTTACTTAAAAATATCTAATACCTTATCTTATTTGATCAATTGGTTGTTGCATATGACGGATTTTAAATCCGTTTGTTAAGTAAAAATCTTGACGATTATTGTATTAAATAAGAATCGTAAAATTATATATAAAGGTGGTCCTGCTGAGTGTATGGCTGAGTGACTTGGAGAGAGCCCCTGTAAGATAAGTAGAGAAGAAAAAGAGGAAGAAAATATTCTGTGCAGCTACTTTCTTTTTTGGTATTTTCTTTGGGTTAATTTTAAGCCAAATCTGAACAACCAAACCCCATCATATATAACGTTTTTCACTCGGTTACAAAACGTTAAAAAAAAACCAATCTTTCTCTTCTTTTCAGAACTGTTTCTCTAAAGAGAGAGAGATGTTGAGTTGTGTTTTACTTTACAAAGTTTGTTTTGTAGTATAAATAAATCTTGAATTTTGAAGTTTCAGTAGTTAAAAGTTTCAGAAATGATGTCTCAAGATGGGGTTCCAATTCCCTCAACTGTGAAAGGGTTAGCTCAACAACAACCAAACCCTAACCCTAATCCATTGAAGAAGAAGAGAAATTTTCCAGGAACACCAGGCAAGTTGGTGGTATGATGTAATCTCATTATTTTTGCCTTTTAAAAGTGTTTTGATGGGTTTGTTTTGTCCAAATTAAGCAGATCCAGATGCAGAAGTTATCGCTATGTCACCGAAATCTCTCATGGCGACCAATAGATTCATGTGTGAAATCTGCAACAAGGGTTTTCAAAGGGACCAGAACTTACAACTCCATAGGCGAGGTCACAATCTGCCATGGAAGCTGAAGCAAAGAACCAACAAAGAAGTTAGAAAAAAAGTTTACATCTGCCCTGAAAAGACCTGCGTTCACCACGACCCGTCGAGAGCTCTAGGAGACCTCACCGGAATAAAGAAGCACTTCAGCCGTAAACATGGCGAGAAGAAATGGAAGTGTGAGAAATGTTCGAAGAAATACGCTGTTCAGTCTGATTGGAAAGCTCATAGTAAGATTTGCGGCACTCGAGAGTATAGATGCGACTGTGGAACTCTCTTTTCCAGGTATCTCTCAAATGCAACATATATAGTTTATGTTTGTTGAAGAATTAAATGCTTAAATCCATGAATTTAATGAGGTCTGGCCAAAAATGGCTGCCAGGAAGGATAGCTTCATCACGCATAGAGCTTTCTGCGATGCTTTAGCTGAAGAAAGTGCGAGATTCACTTCGGTTCCATCGACTGTGAATCCAGTAGCAGCTTTTACAAATGATTTCATAAATGGGGCCATTAATGACAACGTGATGCACCAGTTTTCATCGGTGTTTAAACCAGAGTTTAGTGGTGGGTTAGAGCTAGTCAACAACCTGAATCCAAATGGGCAAAAGCCACAGTCGAGACTACAGTTATGGCTCGACCAGGGGAACCCATTCGGTGTCCCCAACAACACTACTGCAAACGCTTTCTTAGCATCAAAATCCACGAGCTTGCCTGACTTGGGAATGGCACCAATGAACATGTTTGGCTTATTGTCGCAGACACAAACACAATGGCTGGGCAGCAGCAAGTACCCAGATGATGATGCATTATCATTTCCAGGTGCAAACCTCAACATGTCAGCATTGAGACCAAAACAAGAAGAAGAGAACAAGGGAGATTTGTCCGAATCCATAACATCTTTGTATTCCAACAATAATCTTCAACAGAGCGAGTCTCATAGTCACATGTCAGCTACTGCACTCTTGCAGAAAGCAGCACAAATGGGATCTACAAGAAGCAACCCGGCAGCATTCAACAACAGTGGCTTTAGGTTAATGAGTTCCAACAATACTTATGACCAGAGCAAGAATGAAGTTTATAAACTGTTCAAGCAAGCGAATGACGGTGAATCTGAGAACATAAACAAATTAGTGAGCTCATTGTCTTCAACTCAAGCAGCTGTTACCAAAGATGGGTGTGCTTCATTAGATGATTTGAACTCGAGCTCATTTGTGAGAAACGCCACCACAAAACAAGGTAACAACTCGAACGAAGTTGATTCGAGCTTAACCAGGGATTTTCTCGGTGTGGGAGGTGAATCAAACAGGTCATTCTTGCAACAGCAAGAGCTTGTAAAGTTTGCTTCAATGGGTTCAATCCAGCAATGGAATTGATGATTCAAACAGAAGCGAGTCATCCACATGGAAGGGGAGTCTTGTGAACGGTGGTGGGGGCCACTCTACTGCGGTGGTGTAAGGGACTGAAGAGAAAGAGACATGGCAGTGTTGTTGGGCCCTCCATGCACGTAAATTTTTCACCATTTTAATTCTGCTACAGTTCTGTATTTTTAGTTTCTATTTTAATATTTCTCTTGCAAACTTTCATTAATTATACCGTCTTTTCATCCCAGCTACTGTGACGGCTATGACAAATTTCCTAGCTGGACTCCAAATAATATCAAACAATTACCTATGTTTTTTTTAATATTATTATATTTACACATTTAAAATTTTCGAATTTTAACGTTTATAGAATATATGTTATTATTCCGTCGAGCACCGATAAATTACCCATGATTTTAAGGCTCTATTGCTTTACATTTCCTCTACGCCAAGTGCTAAACCCAATCAATCCCCACTTTTATTTACTTCATTCATTAAAAAAATATTTTCTCCTAAATAGGATAGATTATGAATGATTGATACAACTTTAAATAACTAAAGTTTAATTTTATAAAATTTATAAATACTTATTTTTGAATTATAATTTATCCAAAGCCTCTTAAATTATTTTATAAAAGAAAAAAACATTAAAAATAAATCTCAAATGTTTTAGTTCATTTATCATTTTTTAAAAAGTGAAAAATAAGTCAATTCATAAAACCCTAAAGCAAAGTTTGGAAACTATGCTATAAGTGAAATTCTTAGGAAAAACATCTTTTTGTTATTAATAAAATATTTCGCTAAGCCATTTTCCATATATTGTTAATGAGTGATTACATTTGTTAATTGTTATATATCTAAATAAAGTTAATAATTTTTTAATTGTTATATATCCAATTAAAGTTAAAGACAAAAAGAAAGCACAATTGACTTAGAGAGGATCCAATTTTGAGACTTTAAGAAAGATTGTGTTTACCTTAATCACTGCGCTAAATCTAATATTTAAAAATTAATTACAATGTTTTATATATATCTTATATTATAGTTAATAAAAAAAATAAAAATAGACAAGTGGAGACTTAAACCTAAGTCAATCACAGGATCACTAAAACAAATTCAATAGATGATTTATAATTAAGTTTAAGGTTTTTATATTTTTAAACTAAATTTATTATTTTTGTATATTTATTTTTAATGATTATATATATGAAATTATGTTAAAAATTAAAATTGAATTAAAAATTCATTTAGCAAACCAAACTCATGAGCACATTTTTTTAAAATTAGGATTAAATTGATTAAATGTGTAAGTTATGAAGTTTAAATGTGTAAATATACAATTTTTTAACTGTTACGTCAAATGTTAATGACATGTTTCTTGGTTAACAACACTTAAATAGTTAGGTTTGATTGATAAAATTGAAAGATCGATGGTCAAATGGAATCTGTTCATAGTTAAGTGATCATGGGTTTAGTTTATCCTAATTTTTTTATATTTTTGGCCTCTTCTTTTCCTTTCTTCCATTTTGGCAATTTTTTATGAGCTTTGATCATTTTGTTGCCACTTAGATTAAATATGTCAAATATTAATGTTGTTGAATAGATTAAATCCTATGAGTGTCTCTATGAGATTATCTAATTAACAAGAAAATTAATCATTTGAGCCTCTCTTTGGTTATCGATAAACTAAGAAGAGAGTAGACTATTAAGAGTGTCTTGAGTAATTATATCCAATATATTCATGAAGAACTTAGATAATCCTAAGTCAAAATCAGTGATTGAATCATTAATTAAATTCTATGATTTACCTTGACTAGATATTCTATCATAATTATATTTTTATTTTATTTTTAATTGATTAATTTCTTTTAATTAAGTCTTCTAATTTAACTCGTATTATACAAACTTCTCTCTTATTTATTTATTTTGTTTATTTTTTATGAAATTAACCTAACATCACTCTATGTGGATTCGATCATGCTTACCACTATTGTAGAATTTTTTTTTAGCATGATTTATCATTGAAGACTCCGACAATTTGTCATTCATCAAGCTCATCTTAAAGTCATCATGCATAAACTTAGCAAATACTTGATAAAACTGATCATTAGTAGCACTAAATATAATATCTGTAACACCCCCAGCCAGTATCTGACCCGAATCCGAGTCCGAAGTATCACACTGACTTTTCAAAAACCTTTACTTGTATAAAACAGTGAGTAATTAAAATTTATTATTATTACATATAACTTATTCAAAACCTTTATCAAACTATTCAGAGCTTATACAATATATTATTTTGAATACATGCCAACTAGAACTTTATGTATTAAAATACATATTATTCACCTTTCTTCTGATCTGACCTTTGGTAAGGAGAACTGACCTGTCTTGCTCCACATTGCTCTTTACTCTTCTCACTTCGGTAACCTACGTGTGAAATAATCACACGCTAAGTCGATGACTTAGTGAGGCAATAAACATAAAATATAACTATAGCTTGTAATCATGCATGAACAATTACTATTATCACTCATACCCTTATTCATTTAACAAATCCCTATAATGCATGCAATATATATCATTACATATAAAAACATATACACACATATATTCATCACTCATCATTTCCATCATTAGCCTTATTTCATTATCAATATTATTATCGTTTATATCACTTAATACATATCCTCTTATACCTAGCATTTTAACCAACATTTTGCCTCATTTAATCATACAATCCACATATCATCATATAAATCATATAATACCATTCATATCACAAAAGCATACAAATCACATGTAATATATTTGTTGTTTTTCTTATTAGCCCATGTACACATGTGAGAACTATATATATATATGAGTCTATAGAGGTTGTGCACTAATGCTGTCACCACAGCTCGTATAAATGCATCGAAGTGCCACGTAGAGTTGCACCGTAGTGCCGCATAGAAATGCACCGAAGTTCCATATAAGGTTGTCCATAAGGACCACATATCATTCCTTAAGAATCATATACATATGCCAAGGATCAAGTATGTGTCTCAAAGACCTCACACATGTTCCAAAGAATACATATATGTCCCGAAGGACCGCGTAGACCCTCGACTCTTGGCATGCCAACTATACCCTAGCTCTCATGACACATAACATGTGTAATATCCCAAATCAGGGTCAGTGACTTAATTGCTAAATTTGAAAGTTTTGTGCTCTATTTAGAAATAAATTAAAAAGTCTCGGGAGTTAAGTAAAAAATTTTAATATTGGATTAAATAGCAAAGATGGATGAACTAAAGGGGCAAAATGGTCTATTCATGGGAAAGATTTTTATCTTCCCTTTTTTAGTATTATAAAACGTGGGAAATATGAGAGAAGTCCAGACTTCTCTTCTTCATTCTCTTCTTTTCCACCGTGAAGCCATAAACAAAGGTAAGATCTCTTGTTAGTTGATATTTAGTTGAATTTAGGATTTGGTTATGATTATTGGATGATAATTAAGCTTTAGGAAAGCTTAAATCGTCTTAAAAACAAAGGATGGTGGAATTAGGAGAGATTAAAGATTAAGAGTTTTTGAATGAAATTTTAGAATAGAGTTCATTACTCAAATTGGAAGTTGAATTTGACTTGTCATCTATGACAATAAGAAGCTAGAAGTGTTAGAATTAATTTTGAGTAACATGGAAAAATTGGTATGATTCTTGAATTCTATGTAGAGGATTAGATTTTGAAGTTAAAGATGTATTGAATGAGTAGTAATGAGTTTAAGCATGTACATGTAAGTTAAGAATAAGAAAGGGGATGATATATGAAGTGTTTGAGAGGAAAGGAAGTAATTTTCGTGCTGAAAAATATGATTTCTGGGCTAGGGGAATCGGTACCCATTCAAGGGGAACCGATACCCCCTCAAACGAACCAGAATTTACAGAATGTCATGGGGGAACCGATACCCCCACATGAGGGAACCGATTCCTCCCTAAAGGAAGAAATGAATATTGGTTTATTAAGTTCGTTTAAGTTGTTAGTATCGAATTACAAGATGTAGGTATCTAATAATTGTCTTGAAAATGTATAATTATGTAGATTCAGAGCCTGAACGAGTTCCAGAATCATTGTCAAGTAAGATCGATCAAAGGGAAAGATAAGAGATTGGAATTGACTAGTGAGGTCAGGTGAGTGCATATTCAATAGTATATGATAGGTGATGGGAAGAAGACTTGCAATGAGTCTATTTCCTGAAGAGTTACATATGAATTCATGATTAAAGGCATGAGTTGAATATGAGTGTATGCATGCTTGATTATATGAATTGATATGTTTTGTATGTGCTATGTGGTTTATGTACACACACTATTAAGTGTTAATGAGAGAATATCAAATAAGTTATGAAATTATATGAATATAGAAGATAAGTCAAGAGATGTAGGGAAATGGAAATAGAGGTTTATGAAGAATCATAGGAGAATAAATATAAGTAATAAGATAATGAAATATAAGACTATGTGAAATACATGGTTATGAGAATTAGTAAAATAGAGTTATTTGATTTAATGAGAATTGAGGAAACTAAATAAGATTGAATTATAGAATGGAATGAGAATAATATATCTATTAGGGAACTTGAATATAAAGCGCTGATATGTATATATATATGATAAATTATATGCTAAAGATCTATGGGGTTATATGAAAAGGTTATAAGAAATGTATGAAATTGAATTAATTAAATGGATTAAAGTAGTATATAAATAAAATATGATTAAGTGTAATACATATGTTTAGAAATACGACATAAGTTATATAATCTAAGGGAATATAAAGAAATAAAGCATAAAGTAGACGAAATGAGATAAGTTATTATATACCTATATGATATACGTTATCACGTAATATGAAAGGATTCAGGAAACTTATATAAGCTATGTGAAAGTGATCTAGGTGTTTATATATGAATTATTCGATAATAAGTTATATGAAATAAGTGTAGTGATTACCAGATCATAAGAGATAAGTTAGAGAATGTGAATAATATGACCAGAAACTATGAGCCTGTGTGATGAAATGAATATAGGAAGACATGACTATGAGATATGTGATAAGAAGTTATGATTAAATGATCAAGAGATATAAGCTAAGGGATATATGTGAATTACATGAAAATGTGCTATGTGTAAGTGAATTACGTGATTATATGAATATGAAATCATATGAGAATTTACATGAACTACGTGATTACATGTATGTGTGAATGAAGCTACGAGCTTATATGAATATGTGATATGTTTACATGAATATGTGCAAGGATATAAAATATAGTGCCCATGTTATGTGTCTTGAGAGCTAGGGGTGTAACATCCTCAATACCGGGTTAGTGACTAAATTGGAAAGTTTCATATTTTAGTGATTAAAATAGAATGAATGAATAGTATAAAGATTTATATGTAAATGATTGTGTAGGATTGAATTGAAAGGAAGAAGGAATGGAAGGGCAAAAGAGCCATTTGCAAGGAAAATTAATTAAAGAAGGGATAAAGATATATATGAGTACAAGTGAGATGAAAAGAAGAGAACACCAAAGCCTTTCAGAGTTATCTTCTTCTTCTTTCTTCCTTGTACGTGTGAACCAAAGCAAAGGTAAGAATTCTGATTATTGAATTTCTTGTTAAATTTAATATTGGGTTTTGATTATTAGATGATAACTAAGCTTAAGGAAAGCTTAAGTTATCTTAACATCAAAGGATGATTGAGTTAGGATACATTTAAGATTTGAAGTTCTTAAATGAAATCTTGGAATAGAGTTCATAACTAGAATTGAAAGTTATATTTGACTTGTCATCAATCTAGTTAAGATATACGAAGTGTTAAAAACGGAATTCAAACATGTTGATTTATTAATGTAATTCTTGAATTATATATGAAGGATAGGATTTAAAGGTTTAAGATGAAATAAATGAGTATAAATTGGTTTAAGGATGTGTACTAGAGTTAAGAATGAAAAAGGGGATTAAACATGAAGGATTTAATCCAAATGAATGAACTTTCGGGTTCAAAAAGAGGATTCTGGGCATAGTGCACCGATGCACATTCATGGTGCATCGATACATCAAGGTTAAAACCCAGAAATTTTATGAATGTGCATCGATGCATTAGTAGTGCATCGATGCACTCTTTTAAAATAAAAACATCGAATGCAATTGGTGCATCGATGCATAAGGAGTGCATCGATGCATCCCAGCAATAATACTACATCGAATACCTTTTATGCACCGATGCATCAGTGGTGCATCGATGCATACCTTCATTAAAAGATGAAATTGACTTTTCTCTTAGTCTAAAGAGTGAATCATTAGAGTATATTAGTTATAATACTGATATAGATCCATGTGCGATTATGTAGATAATAAAAGTAAGCTTATTCCGGAACAATCAAAGGATTAGAATCGAATCAAAGCAAAGCTAAGGTGAGTGCATACTATATGTATATTATAATGGAATAAGACTTGTGATAAGTCTAATCCCTATGTTGATATTTATAATACAGTAGTTGTGAACATGCATACATGATAATTATTGTGATACATGCATAAGATATATATATGTGTTCATGTGATATGATATGTGATATGACATGTGATATGAGAACATGATATGAAGTGATATGAGATACATGATCACAAGAGAAATGATATGAGTACATGAACATATGAAATATAAGAATAATTCCCATAGTATACGATATGAGAATTATAGGTGTAATTGGCATGCCAAGAGTCGAGGGTATAATAGTCATTCGGGACGTAGTCCTTCGGGAGGTAGTCCTTCAGGATGTAGGAGTCCTACGGGACGAATACTGAACTAAGGTTCGGTGCCCCATGAGGGAATAGATACGAGCTGTGGTGACAGTATTAGTGCACAACCTCAATGCACTCATATACCTCTAATCTCAATAATATACATGGGCTATGCAATTGAAATACCGATTTACAGTGAAAGTGATACAAGAAGGTAAGTTTCGTATGTGCATTATATGTTATCGTGCGATAGATTCATGCATATTGAAATGTCATGATCCAATTGTAAGTTTGAACATTCATAAGTTTATTGTTGCATATTCATTTATTGCCTCACTAAGTCTATGACTTAGCGTGTAAGTGATTTACACGTAGGTACCAAGAATCAGGAAAAGTGGAAATAGAAGTAACAAGGACAGCAATACTACTAAGAGATCATATCAGAAGTAATTGATAAAGTATGTACTTGGTTATGTATAGAGTGTTGGCATGTAATAAGTGTTAATTACGAATACTCTGATCGATTTTGTATTTTATGGTTTTATGTAAATTAATGTGTTTCGTTTTAATGAAAGTTTTAAAAATTCCCGGGATTTTCTATAAGAGTCAAGGTTTTGAAAAGTCAATGTGACACCTCAGACTTGTATTCGGGTCGGATATGAGTTATGGGTGTTACATTTAATGGTATCATAGCTACGGTTTAGTCGATTCTCGGCATAAACTGAAGTCTAGAGTATCTTATAAGGTATACATGCCAACAAAATAGTGGAAACTTCTGATCTAATGGAATAGTAAGTATGTTGTTTTGCTAATAGAACTATATGGTTGTATTTTTATAGATGTCCCGACAAAGTAGATCTAGAAATAAAGCGGGAGACGATAGACCCGCTGAAAGCAGTAATTCACATGCCCTGGCTAGGCAGAGTGAAGAACAGACATCCTCTGGAATGCCTGTCAATGATCAAGATATATTCTTTAGAACGTTAGACGTGGTATTGACGCGTTTCCAACCTCCTTTTACTTCAACTCCAAAAATAAATGTTGCGAAAGAGTTGAAGGGATTGGGAGCTCCAGAGTTTAAAGGGGAAGCCAATTAAGGTCCTGTTACTGCGGACCTTTGGCTTAATGACATGAAAGTCATACTTACGGGACTTCATTGTTCTGATGCTGAGAAGCTGGATGGAGTAATTTCCTTGTTGAGAGGACAAGCAAGGATCTGGTAGACCAATGTTACATTGAGGATATCTAATGGCCAAGTAACTTGGTCATTATTTTTAGAAGAATTCAAGCATAAGTACATTGGAGATCAATTTGTTCGTCAAATGAAGCAAGAGTTCATGAATTTGAAGCAATGGAATCACATTGTATATGAGTATGAGTGTGAATTCAATAAATTGAGCCGCTTTGCTGCCGAGCTAGTTCCTACTGAAAAGGATGCTTGTGAGTGGTTCGTAGAGGGTTTACGTCCTCGGTTAAAGGAAATGTTGATTGTCTTAAATTTATCATCATTTCAAGAAGTAGTTAACCGTGCCAAGGCTCTGGAAAGAGCTCAGAACGAGAGGTTTGAAAATTCAAGAGCTCAGACAGTCAAAAGAACGGGTGTTTCTTCGAATTCTGCACCATCAAAAAGGGGCAAAGATGCTGGTTTTCGACCCCATGTTAGATCAAAATCAGTGGCATCCTCCGCTAGAGGATCAAATCAAATGAGAGGTAGACAAACTCAGTCAGTGGAATCTGGAGCTGGGAGAACTAATCAGAGTCAAGCCAGACAATGCCCGCATTGTGGAAAGAATCATTTAGGGGTATGTCGAATGATTTCTGGAGTCTGCTTTAGATGTGGAGACGTCGGATATTTCGTTCGAGATTATCCAATGTCAACCAGTGAATCTGTACAGCTAGAGAGGTATATTTCTGTAGCCCAGAAGGGAAGAGGTAGAGGCAGAGGAAGGAGTCAGTCAGAGTCCTCTGCTCAACAGGAGATATACTCCACTGCTCGAGTGTACAACCTCAAGACCAATGAGGATTGTGATGACACAGATATTATAACAGGTACCTTTCTATTGTTTGACAAAGGTGTTATTGTATTGATTGATCCGAGATCTACATATTCATATATTACTAGTACGTTAGTAAGAGAATTGAACATTCCTTTAGAAACTACTAGTAATGAAGTAATAGTGACGAATCCACTAGGGCACAGTGCTCAGGTAAATATGGTGAGCCGAGGGTGTCCCATACGGATTCAGGGAATTGAATTTCCTGTTAATCTGATGGAATTACCTTTCGACGAATTCGAAGTGATACTGGGGATGGATTGGTTATATCGTTATTACGCTAATGTCGATTGTAGATTGAAAAGAGTGACGTTGAGAAGTTCTTAAGGAATAGAAGTTATTGTATTTAGTGAAAGATGGAATCCATTAGCAAGTGTGATTTCAGTGATGACTGCAAAGAAGTTACTGCTATAGGGATGTCAAGGGTTTATTGCTAATGTACTGGATGTTAGAACCAAGGAGACAGGGATTGAAGAGATTCCTATAGTCAGAGAGTTTCTCGATGTATTTCCTGTAGAGTTGCCAGGTTTACCTCCTGACAGAGAGGTAAAATTCCAGATTGAGATAATACCAGGAACAACGCCCATTGCAATGGCACCATACAGAATGGCTCCAAAGGAATTACAAGAATTAAAGATTCAATTAAAGGAGTTATTGGACAAAGGGTTTATTAGACCAAGTGTATCACCTTGGGGAGCTCCAGTTCTATTTGTTAAGAAGAAAGATGGATCAATGCGTCTTTGTATCGATTACAGACAACACAATAAAGTGACCATCAAGAACAAGTATCCACTTCCCCGAATCGACGATTTATTTGATCAATTAAAGGAAGTTTCAGTGTTCTCAAAAATTAATCTACGTTCGGGTTATCATCAATTAAAGATTCAAGAAAAAGACATTTCGAAAATGACGTTTAGAACAAGATATGGTCATTATGAATTTATCGTGATGCCGTTTGGAGTTATGAATGCACCAGCTGCTTTTATGGATTTAATGAACAGAATTTTCCAACCGTATTTGGATCAGTTTGTTGTGGTGTTTATTGATGATATTTTAATATATTCAAAGTCAGAAGAATAGCATAGTTCACACTTACAGATTGTTTTACAGATTTTACGAGACAAGAAGTTTTATGCTAAATTCTCTAAATGTGAATTTTGGTTGAATGAAGTGGAATTCCTTGGACATATAATTTCTGCAGAAGGAGTTCGAGTGGATCCCCAAAAAATTAAAGCTATTCTGGAGTGGAAAGTTCCAAAGAATGTATCAGAAGTTAGAAGTTTTCTGGGGTTAGCTGACTATTATCGAAGGTTTGTTAAAAACTTTTCGATTATAGCATTACCCATGACTAAACTGTTGAAAAAGGAAGTACAATTTGTTTGGACTCAAGAATGTCAAGAGAGTTTTGAAAAGTTAAAGAAGATTCTTACAGAAGCTCCAGTGTTAGTTCAACCCGAGTCTGGAAAGAACTTTATAGTGTATAGTGATACGTCTCATAGTGGTTTGGGATGCGTATTAATGCAAGAAGGCAAAGTTGTAGCCTATGCTTCGAGATAACTAAAACCGCACGAGAAAAATTATCCAACACACGACCTAGAGATGGCGGCAGTAGTGTTTGCTTTAAAGATCTGGCGTCACTACTTGTATGGTGAAAAGTGCTACTTGTATACGGATCATAAGAGCTTAAAATACTTGATGACTCAGAAAGAGTTGAATTTAAGACAAAGAAGATGGGTGGAATTTCTCAAGGATTATGATGTGGTGATTGATTTCCATCCTGGAAAGGCAAATGTGGTAGCTGATGCCTTGAGTCGAAAGACGTTTGCAGCTTTGCGAACTCTTGATGCTAGATTATCGTTAAGAGAAGATGGTGCAATTTGTGCAGAATTGGCAGTCAAGCCCGTTTGGCTAAATCGAATTAAAGAATTGTAAGTTAAAGATGAAAAGTGTTTAAAAAGGATACAACAGATAAAGAATGGAGAGGGTACGGATTATGAGATTAAGTCTGATGAGAACTTGTATTATCAAGAAAGATTAGTAATTCCGGATGATGATGAATTAAAGAATGATTTGTTAACGGAATCTCATTGTAGTCCATTGACAATGCATCCGGGAGGGAACAAAATGTATATGGATCTTAAGAGTCGATATTGGTGGCCGGGAATAAAGAAAGACATTTCAGAATTTGTATCAAAGTGTTTGACTTGTCAACAAGTCAAAGCTGAACATCAAGTTCCGTCAGGATTGTTACAACCAATTTTAATTCCTCAATGGAAATGGGACAACATAACGATGGATTTTGTGACGGGTTTGACTTTAACTCTGAACAAAAAGGATTCAATCTGGGTAATCGTGGATAGATTGACTAAGTCAGCCCATTTTATTCCAGTACGAACTGATTTCTCCATGGATAGGTATGTTGAATTGTATATTAGAGAGATTATACGGTTGCATGGTGTACCTATTTCCATAGTTTCTGATCGGGATCCTAGATTCACATCACGATTTTGGAAGTCATTACATAGAGCATTGGGAACTCGGTTAAACTTCAGTACAGCGTTTCATCCTCAAACCGATGGTCAATCCGAGCGAACTATTCAAATTCTGGAGGATATGCTAAGAGCTTGTGTTATTGAATACAAAGGATCGTGGGAAAGGTATTTACCACTTGCTGAATTTGCGTACAACAATAGTTATCAGTCAAGCATCAAAATGGCTCCCTATGAAGCTCTATACGAAAGAAGATGTCGTACGCCCTTGAACTGGTATGAACTTAAGGATCGAGAAGTTATTGGTCCTGAGTTGATTCAGAATACAGAAGAGAAAGTTCAAGTAATTCAAAATAATCTGAAAGCTGCAGCTGATAGACAGAAATCGTATGTTGATTTAAAAAGAAAAGAAATTGAATTTCAAGTCGGAGATAAAGTGTTCTTGAAAGTGTCTCCGTGGAAGAAAATATTGAGGTTTGGACGTAAAGGAAAGTTGAGTCCTCGGTTCATTGGACCTTATGAGATTACTAAGAGGGTAGGATCAGTAGCATATCAGTTATTTTTGCCACCTAAAATGCAAAAGATACACAATATTTTTCATGTCTCAATGCTTAGGAAATATAAATCTGATCCATCTCACATTGTGACTCCTGAAGAAATTGAAGTCCGACCAGATTTAACTTATGAGGAAGAACCTATTCAAATATTAGCTCACGAAGTTAAACAACTAAGGAACAAGACTATTCCATTGGTTAAGGTCTTGTGGAGGAATCACAAAGTAGAGGAAGCAACATGAGAACGTGAAGAGGACATGAGGATTAAGTACCCCTATCTCTTTGTATAATGAAAATTCGAGGACGAATTTTCTTAAGGGGGGAGAGTTGTAACATCCTCAATACCGGGTTGGTGACTAAATTGGAAAGTTTCAGATTTTAGTGATTAAAATAGAATGAATGAATAGTATAAAGATTTATATGTAAATGATTGTGTAGGATTGAATTGAAAGGGAGAAGGAATGGAAGGGCAAAAGAGCCATTTGCAAGGAAAATTAATTAAAGAAGGGATAAGGATATATATGAGTACAAGTGGGATGAAAAGAAGAGAACACCAAAGCCTTCCAGAGTTACTTCTTCTTCTTTCTTCCTTGTACGTGTGAACCAAAGCAAAGGTAAGAATTCTGATTATTGAGTTTCTTGTTAAATTTAATATTGGGTTTTGATTATTAGATGATAACTAAACTTAAGGAAAGCTTAAGTTATCTTAACATCAAAGGATGATTGAGTTAGGAGAGATTTAAGATTTGAAGTTCTTAAATGAAATCTTGGAATAGAGTTCATAACTAGAATTGAAAGTTATATTTGACTTGTCATCAATCTAGTTAAGATATACGAAGTGTTAAAAACGGAATTCAAACATGTTGATTTATTAATGTAATTCTTGAATTATATATGAAGGATAGGATTTAAAGGTTTAAGATGAAATAAATGAGTATAAATTGGTTTAGGGATGTGTACTAGAGTTAAGAATGAAAAAGGGGATTAAACATGAAGGATTTAATCCAAATGAATGAACTTTCGGGTTCAAAAAGAGGATTCTGGGCAGAGTGCACCGATGCACATTCATGGTGCATCGATACATCAAGGTTAAAACCCAGAAATTTTATGAATGTGCATCGATGCATTAGTAGTGCATCGATGCACTCTTTTAAAATAAAAACATCGAATGCAATTGGTGCATCGATGCATCCCAGCAATAATACTACATCGAATACCTTTTATGCACCGATGCATCAGTGGTGCATCGATGCATACCTTCATTAAAAGATGAAATTGACTTTTCTCTTAGTCTAAAGAGTGAATCATTAGAGTATATTAGTTATAATACTGATATAGATCCATGTGCGATTATGTAGATACTAAAAGTAAGCTTATTCCGGAACGATCAAAGGATTAGAATCGAATCAAAGCAAAGCTAAGGTGAGTGCATACTATATGTATATTATAATGGAATAAGACTTGTGATAAGTCTAATCCCTATGTTGATATTTATAATACAGTAGTTGTGAACATGCATACATGATAATTATTGTGATACATGCATAAGATATATATATATGTGTTCATGTGATATGATATGTGATATGACCTGTGATATGAGAACATGATATGAAGTGATATGAGATACATGATCACAAGAGAAATGATATGAGTACATGAACATATGAAATATAAGAATAATTCCCATAGTATACGATATAAGAATTATAGGTGTAATTGGCATGCCAAGAGTCGAGGGTATAATAGACTTTCGGGATGTAGTCTTTCGGGACGTAGTCTTTCGGGACGTAGTCCTTCGGGACGTAGTCCTTCGGGACGTAGTCCTTCGGGACGTAGTCCTTCGGGACGTAGTCCTTCAGGATGTAGGAGTCCTACGGGACGAATAATGAACTAAGGTTCGGTGCCCCATGAGGGAATAGATACGAGCTGTGGTGACAGCATTAGTGCACAACCTCAATGCACTCATATACCTCTAATCTCAATAATATACATGGGCTATGCAATTGAAATACCGATTTACAGTGAAAGTGATACTAGAAGGTAAGTTTCGTATGTGCATTATATGTTATCGTGCGATAGATACATGCATATTGAAATGTCATAATCCAATTGTAAGTATGAACATTCATAAGTTTATTGTTGCATATTCATTTATTGCCTCACTAAGTCTATGACTTAGCGTGTAAGTGATTTACACGTAGGTACCAAGAATCAGGAAAAGTGGAAATAGAAGTAGCAAGGACAGCAATACTACTAAGAGATCAGATCAGAAGTAATTGAAAAAGTGTGTACTTGGTTATGTATAGAGTGTTGGCATGTAATAAGTGTTAATTACGAATACTCTGATCGATTTTGTATTTTATGGTTTTATGTAAATTAATGTGTTTCGTTTTAATGAAAGTTTTAAAAATTCCTGGGATTTTCTATAAGAGTCAAGGTTTTGAAAAGTCAATGTGACACCTCAGACTTGTATTCGGGTCGGATATGAGTTAAGGGTGTTACAAGAGGTATAGTTGGCATGCCAAGAGTCGAGGGTCTACGCGGTCCTTCGGGATATATATATATTCTTTGGAACATGTGTGAAGTCTTGTGAGACACATACTTGATCCCTAGTATATGTATATGATTCTTAAAGAATGATATGTGGTCCTTATAGACACTATTATATGGCACTACGGTGCAATTCTACGCGGCACTCCGGTGCAATTCTACGTGGCACTCCAGTGCAATTCTACGTGGCACTTCGGTGCAATTATACGAGCTGTGGTGACAGCATTAGTGCATAACCTCTATAGACTCACATATCTATGGTTCTCACATGTGTACATGGGCTAATAAAGTAAATAATATAAAAGAACCTTACATGATAGTATGTGATTGGTTTGTAATCTTTATGGTGTGAAGTGATATGTGATATGATGATGTGAATATAGCTTGGTTAAGAGGAATTGATGCAAGAACATATGACAAAAAGATAAGGAACGAATATAAGACTAATAAAGAGATAATAATAAATACCTTACATATGATTTACATGTTTTGTGCTATGAAACCTGTTATAAGAATATGTGAATGATGTGTGTGTACAAGTGGATAGTGGTTGCATGACAGAATGTATGATTTTTTATGATATAATAAGTATAGATTATGAATTCATTAGTAGTGGTTATATGTTTTTATGCCTCATTAAGTCATCGACTTAGCGTGTGAGTGTTTCACACATAGGTTCCGGAAAGCTAGAAGAAAAGTGAAGAGGAGCAAGACCGGTCAATTACTTCTTACCGAAGATCAGATCAGAAAAGATGTCTTGAATTAGATGTATTATGTATATTGAATATAGTTGGCATGTACTAATTGATTGAGTTAAACAAACAGCTGTGACCTTAATGAAAGTTTTAAATTTTCTCGAGTTGTTGTCATGAGTCAAAGTTTGAAAAGTCAATGTGACACCTCGGACTCGTATTCGGGTCAGGTACGGGTTGGTGGTGTTACATTTAATGGTATCAGAGCTAAGGTTTAGCCGATTCTAGGCTTAAACCGAAGTCAAATGAGTTTTAAAGATGAGTACATGCCAACATAGAGTGAAAATTTCTGATCTGATAGTGTAAGGAGTGTGTTATCTTGATAATAGAATAAGATTAGTTAAATATAGTAGAAATCTGATCGTGATAATTCCGAAATAAAGGGAAAGGTGATATTTCTGATTGTTATAGCTATTCATCTGTCCTGGCTAGGCAGGATGAAGAGCGGACACCTCAGGAAATGCCTAGTAAGATCAAAAGTTGAATTCAGAAAGCTGAAATCATATCTGAATAATGATAGAAAGTTTTCATTGTTTTGAATCGGAAACACGATATGAAGTATTTTTGTTATTACGTGGATAAGATAGAATATGGTGAACAAGTGTCACCATAAGATTGTTAAAAATATCAAAGGATGTGATGAGTATTTGTATAATAATTCAAGAATAGATGCATCAGTGACAAGTGTATACGAGATATGGAGATAGAGTTTATGAATTTAAGACAAAAGGATAGTACTATGTTTAAGCAAGAATATGGATATGATAAGGGTTTGCATTTTAGATGGAAAGAGTTAGCGTTGGCTAACCAGATTATGTAATGGAAAAGGTATAGAAATATAAGATTTTGAGATATTGTTAGGATAAGATAACCAAAGATGAGATGGATCTAGATACAGTTGTATATTTTGATCATAATATTGTGATATAGTGAAGAAGATGAGGATTCGTATGTTTGAATAAAGCTAAGGATTGTTAAGAAGAGTTTGAGAATAGGAACATCAGTGATCAGTTTATAAGATAAAGGAATTAGAAGGTTGGTTTGGAACAATAGAAATTGCATGGTGTAGGAGAATAAATGTGGATTTGATAAGTTAAGTAAACTATTGTTGAGATAATTCTAACTGGAAAGAATGTATATGAATGGTTCGATGAAGGTTTATGCTTTGGATTAGAAGGACTGGTGATGACTAACAGAATTATGTGATGGTAAGTGTATCAAAGGTAAAGGATTGGAAGATGATGTCAGGGTAAATTAAATAAGTATGGTGTGAATTGAGACACGATTATGTATTTTGATCACGGAAATGTAAAGTAATAGAAAAAAAGAGAATAATATTGTATACGAATAAGAGTGTGGGCTGGATAAGTGAGTAAATTGCACTGATTGAATTTCAACTGATAGGATGAATATGATTAGTTTGATTAGGGCTTATGCCCTAAATTGGAAAAGTTGTGACTGATTAATTGTAATAGTATGGATAATAAAGTTATAAGATTTGAAGAAAAGATAAAGTTAAGTTAATCAAGTATGATGTGGATTTGGATATGGTTTTGATCATATAGATATGATGTAGGCAAGGAAATAAGTATTTGTATGTTTAAAAAGGAGCTTTGAGGAAGAAAATACAAGTACAAGAGATGGTAAAGAATGAAGTTCTGTATAAGTAAAGCGGATTATCAAAGTTATGAAGATACGATGAAGATCAGTAATCAGGAATAAGTATAAACGATATGAAAAGAGTATGAGAGCCTGAAGAAAAATGTGATCTATGTTATAAGGAGATTTTGATTTTGGAAGGAATGAAAGAATAAAGGGATAGGAAAAGACAAAGATGGAGGTTAAACGATCAAGTAAGACAAGAGGTATATTGAGATATAAGTTATAAGTTTGATATTAAAATAATACAATTTTCAATTATTAGAAGAACGAGAATGGGTGATTATTCTTTGAACAAATACGTAAGGGTTATATGAAAAGATTGTGTGTATAGTAATACATACAAGGATTAAGAAATGAGCAAAAGCTTGATTTATGTGCAAAGCATATAGAGAATGATGAAAAAGATCAATTGATCTATAATAGTGAGGATTAAAAATTTGGGGTTACTGTCTATATAATGAATAATATTATATGGACTTATAAAGATGTGGACGTATATGAAGAATTGAGTATGGGAAAATGGTAAGTTGCTAGCGGTAGCAGGAAATATTAAGGGAAGCAACATGAAAATATTAGAAGACATGATATTATAAAGGCATGTAGTGAAAATTCAAGGACGAATTTTCTTTAAAGGATGAGAGATTTCTAACATCCCAAATCAGGGTCAGTGACTTAATTGCAAATTTTGAAAGTTTTGTGCTCAATTTAGAAATAAATTAAAAGTCTCGGGAGTTAAGTAAAGAATTTTAATATTGGATTAAATAGCAAAGATGGATGAACTAAAGGGGCAAAATGGTCTATTCATGGGAAAGATTTTTATCTTCCCTTTTTGAGTATTATAAAACGTGGGAAATATGAGAGAGTTCCAGACTTCTCTTCTTCATTCTCTTCTTTTCCACTGTGAAGCCATAAGCAAAGGTAAGATCTCTTGTTAGTTGATATTTAGCTGAATTTAGGATTTGGTTATGATTATTGGATGATAATTAAGCTTTTGGAAAGCTTAAATCATCTTAAAAACAAGGGATGGTGGAATTAGGAGAGATTAAAGATTAAGAGTTTTTGAATGAAATTTTGGAATATAGTTCATTACTCAAATTGGAAGTTGAATTTGACTTGTCATCTATGAGAATAAGAAGCTAGAAGTGTTAGAATTAAGTTTGGGTAACATGGAAAAATTGGTATGATTCTTGAATTCTATGTAAAGGATTAGATTTTGAAGTTAAAGATGTATTGAATGAGTAGTAATGAGTTTAAGCATGTATATGTAAGTTAAAAATAAGAAAGGGGATGATATATGAAGTGTTTGAGAGGAAAGGAAGTAATTTTCGTGCTGAAAAATATGATTTCTGGGCTTGGGGAATTGGTACCCATTCAAGGGGAACCTGAAGAAAAGATAAAGTTAAGTTAATCAAGTATGATGTGGATTTGGATATGGTTTTGATCATATAGATATGACGTAGGCAAGGAAATAAGTATTTGTATGTTTAAAAAGGAGCTTTGAGGAAGAAAATACAAGTACAAGAGATGGTAAAGAATGAAGTTCTGTATAAGTAAAGCGGATTATCAAAGTTATGAAGATACGATGAAGATCAGTAATCAGGGATAAGTATAAACGATATGAAAAGAGTATGAGAGCCTGAAGAAAAGATGTGATCTATGTTATAAGGAGATTTTGATTTTGGAAGAAATGAAAGAATAAAGGGATAGGAAAAGAGAAAGATAGAGGTTAAACGATCAAGTAAGACAAGAGGTATATTGAGATATAAGTTATAAGTTTGATATTAAAATAATACAATTTTCAATTATTAGAAGAACGAGAATGGGTGATTATTCTTTGAACAAATACGTAAGGGTTATATGAAAAGATTGTGTGTATAGTAATACATACAAGGATTAAGAAATGAGCAAATGCTTGATTTATGTGCAAAGCACATAGAGAATGATGGAAAAGATCAATTGATCCATAATAGTGAGGATTAGGGATTTGGGGTTACTGTCTATATAATGAATAATATTATATGGACTTATAAAGATGTGGACGTATATGAAGAATTGAGTATGGGAAAATGGTAAGTTGCTAGCGGTAGCAGGAAATATTAAGGGAAGCAACATGAAAATATTAGAAGACATGATATTATAAAGGCATGCAGTGAAAATTCAAGGACGAATTTTCTTTAAAGGATGAGAGATTTCTAACATCCCAAATCAGGGTCAATGACTTAATTGCAAATTTTGAAAGTTTTGTGCTCAATTTAGAAATAAATTAAAAGTCTCAGGAGTTAAGTAAAGAATTTTAATATTGGATTAAATAGCAAAGATGGATGAACTAAAGGGGCAAAATGGTTTATTCATGGGAAAGATTTTTATCTTCCCTTTTTGAGTATTATAAAACGTGGGAAATATGAGAGAGTTCCAGACTTCTCTTCTTCATTCTCTTCTTTTCCACTGTGAAGCCATAAGCAAAGGTAAGATCTCTTGTTAGTTGATATTTAGCTGAATTTAGGATTTGGTTATGATTATTGGATGATAATTAAGCTTTTGGAAAGCTTAAATCATCTTAAAAACAAAGGATGGTGGAATTAGGAGAGATTAAAGATTAAGAGTTTTTGAATGAAATTTTGGAATAGAGTTCATTACTCAAATTGGAAGTTGAATTTGACTTGTCATCTATGAGAATAAGAAGCTAGAAGTGTTAGAATTAAGTTTGGGTAACATGGAAAAATTGGTATGATTCTTGAATTCTATGTAGAGGATTAGATTTTGAAGTTAAAGATGTATTGAATGAGTAGTAATGAGTTTAAGCATGTATATGTAAGTTAAGAATAAGAAAGGGGATGATATATGAAGTGTTTGAGAGGAAAGGAAGTAATTTTCGTGCTGAAAAATATGATTTCTGGGCTTGGGGAATCGGTACCCATTCAAGGGGAACCGATACCCCCTCAAATGAACCAGAATTTACAGAATGTCATGGGGGAACCGATACCCCTACGGGAGGGAATCGATTCCCCCCTAAAGGAAGAAATGAATATTGGTTTATTAAGTTCGTTTAAGTTATTAGTATCGAATTACAAGATGTAGGTATCTAATAATTGTCTTGAAAATGTATAATTATGTAGATTCAGAGCCTAAACGAGTTCCGGAATCATTGTCAAGTAAGATCGATCAAAGGGAAAGATAAGAGATTGAAATTGACTAGTGAGGCCAGGTGAGTGCATATTCAATAGTATATGATGGGTGATGGGAAAAAGACTTGCGATGAGTCTATTTCCTGAAGAGTTACATATGAATTCATGATTAAAGGCATGAGTTGAATATGAGTGTATATATGTTTGATTATATGAATCGATATGTTTTGTATGTGCTATGTGGTTTATGTACACACACTATTAAGTGTTAATGAGAGAATATCAAATAAGTTATGAAATTATATGAATATAGAATATAAGTCAAGAGATGTAGGGAAATAGAAATAGAGGTTTATGAAGAATCATAGGAGAATAAATATAAGTAATAAGATAATGAAATATAAGACTATGTGAAATACATGGTTATGAGAATTAAGAAAATAGAGTTATTTGATTTAATGAGAATTGAGGAAACTAAATAAGATTGAATTATAGAATGGAATGAGAATAATATATCTATTAGGGAACTTGAATATAAAGCGCTGATATGTATATATATATATGATAAATTATATGCTAAAGATCTATGGGGTTATATGAAAAGGTTATAAGAAATGTATGAAATTGAATTAATTAAATGGATTAAAGTAGTATATAAATAAAATATGATTAAGTGTAATATATATGTTTAGAAATACGACATAAGTTATATAATCTAAGGGAATATAAAGAAATAAAGCATAAAGTAGACAAAATGAGATAAGTTATTATATACCTATATGATATACGTTATCAGGTAATATGAAAGGATTCAGGAAACTTATATAAGCTATGTGAAAGTGATCTAGGTGTTTATATATGAATTATTCGGTAATAAGTTATATGAAATAAGTGTAGTGATTACCAGATCATAAGAGATAAGTCAGAGAATGTGAATAATATGACCATAAACTATGAGCATGTGTGATGAAATGAATATAGGAAGACATGGCTATGAGATATGTGATAAGAAGTTATGATTAACTGATCAAGAGATATAAGCTAAGGGATATATGTGAATTACATGAAAATGTACTATGTGTAAGTGAATTACGTGATTATATGAATATGAAATCATATGAGAATTTATATGAACTACGTGATTATATGTATGTGTGAATGAAGCTACGAGCTTATATGAATATTTGATATGTTTACATGAATATGTACAAGGATATAAAAGATAGTGCCCATGTTATGTGTCTTGAGAGCTAGGGGTATAGTTGGCATGCCAAGAGCCGAGGGTCTACGCGGTCCTTCGGGATATGTATATATTCTTTGGAACATGTGTGAAGTCTTGTGAGACACATACTTGATCCCTAGTATATGTATATGATTATTAAGGAATGATATGTGGTTCTTATGGACATTATTATATGGCACTACGGTGCAATTCTAGGCGACACTCAGGTGCAATTCTACATGGCACTTCGGTGCAATTATACGAGCTGTGGTGACAACATTAGTGCACAACCTCTATATACTCACATATCTATGGTTATCACATGTGTCATGGGCTAATAAAGGAAATAATATAAAAGAACCTTGCATGATAGTATGTGATTGGTTTGTAATCTTTATGGTGTGAAGTGATATGTGATATGATGATGTGAATATAGCTTGGTTAAGAGGAATTGATGCAATAACATATGACAAAAAGATAAGGAACGAAAATAAAACTAATAAATAGATAATAATAAATACCTTACATATGATTTACATGTTTTGTGCTATAAAAGCTGTTAAAAGAATATGTGAATGATGTGTGTGTACAAGTGGATAGTGGTTGCATGACAGAATGTATGATTTTTTATGATATAATAAGTATAGATTATGAATGCATTAGTAGTGGTTATATGTTTTTATGTCTCACTAAGTCATCGACTTAGCGTGTGAGTGTTTCACACGTAGGTTCCGGAAAGCTAGAAGAAAAGTGAAGAGGAGCAAGATCGGTCAGTTACTTCTTACCGAAGATCAGATTAGAAAAGATGTCTTGAATTAGATGTATTCTGTATATTGAATATAGTTGGCATGTATTAATTGATTGAGTTAAACAAACAGATATGACTTTAATGAAAGTTTTAAAATTTCTCGAGTTTTTGTCATGAGTCAAAGTTTGAAATCAATGTGACACCTCGGACTCGTATCCGGGTTGGGTACGGGTTGGGGGTGTTACATTTAATGGAATCAGAGCTAAAGTTTAGCCGATTCTAGGCTTAAACCGAAGTCAAATGAGTTTTAAAGATGAGTACATGCCAACATAGAGTGAAAATTTTTGATCTGATAGTGTAAGGAGTGTGTTATCTTGATAATAGAATAAGATTAATTTAATATAGTAGAAATCTAATCGTGATAATTCCGAAATAAAGGGAAAGGTGATATTTCTGATTGTTATAGCTATTCATTTGCCCTAGCCAGGCAGGATGAAGAGCGGACACCACAGGAAATGCCTAGTAAGATCAAAAGTTGATTTCAGAAAGCTGAAATCATATCTGAATAATGATAGAAAGTTTTCATTGTTTTGAATCGGAAACACGATATGGAGTAGTTTTGTTATTACGTGGATAAGATAGAATATGGTGAACAAGTGTCACCATAAGATTGTTAAAAATATCAAAGGATGTGGTGAGTATTTGTATAAGAATTCAAGAATATATGCATCAGTGACAAGTGTATAAGAGATATGGAGATAGAGTTTATGAATTTAAGACAAAAGGATAGTATTATGTTTAAGCAAGAATATGGATACGATAAGGGTTTGCATTTTAGATGGAAAGAGTTAGCGTTGGCTAACCAGATTATGTGATGGAAAAGGTATATAAATATAAGATTTTGAGATATTGTCAGGATAAGGTAACCAAAGATGAGGTGGATCTAGATACAGTTGTATATTTTGATCATAATATTGTGATATAGTGAAGAAGATGAGGATTCGTATGTTTGAATAAAGCTAAGGATTGTTAAGAAGAGTTTGAGAATGGGAACATCAGTGATCAGTTTATAAGATAAAGGAATTAGAAGGTTGGGTTGGAACAATAGAAATTGCATGGTGTAGGAGAATAAATGTGGATTTGATAAGTTAAGTAAACTATTGTTGAGATAATTCTGACTGGAAAAAATGTATATGAATGGTTCGATGAAGGTTTATGATTTGGATTGGAAGGACTGGTGATGACTAACAGAATTATGTGATGGTAAGTGTATCAAAGGTAAAGGATTGGAAGATGATGTCAGGGTAAATTAACTAAGTATGGTGTGAATTGAGACACGATTATGTATTTTGATCACGGAAATGTAAAGTAATAGAAAAAAAAGAATGATATTGTATATGAATAAGAGTGTGGGCTGGATAAGTGAGTAAATTGCACTGATTGAATTTCAACTGAGAAGATGAATATGATTAGTTTGATTAGGGCTTATGCCCTAAATTGTAAAAGTTGTGACTGATTAATTGTAATAGTATGGATAATAAAGTTATAAGATTTGAAGAAAAGATAAAGTTAAGTTAATCAAGTATGATGTGGATTTGGATATGGTTTTGATCATATAGATATGATGTAGGCAAGGAAATAAGTATTTGTATGTTTAAAAAGGAGCTTTGAGGAAGAAAATACAAGTACAAGATATGGTAAAGAATGAAGTTCTGTATAAGTAAAGTGGATTATCAAAGTTATGAAGATGCGATGAAGATCAGTAATCAGGGATAAGTATAAACGATATGAAAAGAGTATGAGAGACTGAAGAAAAGATGTGATCTATGTTATAATGAGATTTTGATTTTGGAAGGAATGAAAGAATAAAGGGATAGGAAAAGACAAAGATGGAGGTTAAACGATCAAGTAAGATAAGAGGTATATTGAGATATAAGTTATAAGTTTGATATTGAAATAATACAATTTTCAATTATTAGAAGAACGAGAATGGGTGATTATTCTTTGAACAAAAACGTAAGGGTTATATGAAAAGATTTTGTGTATAGTAATACATACAAGGATTAAGAAATGAGCAAAAGCTTGATTTATGTGCAAAGCACATAAAGAATGATGGAAAAGATGAATTGATCCATAATAGTGAGGATTAAGGATTTGTGGTTGCTGTCTATATAATGAATAATATTATATGGACTTATAAAGATGTGGACGTATATGAAGAATTGAGTATGGGAAAATGGTAAGTTGCTAGCGGTAACAGGAAATATTAAGGGAATCAACATGAAAATATTAGAAGACATGATATTATAAAGGCATGCAGTGAAAATTTGAGGACGAATTTTCTTTAAATGATGAGAGATTTGTAACATCCCAAATCAGGGTCAGTGACTTAATTGCAAATTTTGAAAGTTTTGTGCTCAATTTAGAAATAAATTAAAAGTCTCAGGAGTTAAGTAAAGAATTTTAATATTGGATTAAATAGCAAAGATTGATGAACTAAATGGGCAAAATGGTATATTCATGGGAAAGATTTTTATCTTCCCTTTTTGAGTATTATAAAACGTGGGAAATATGAGAGAGTTCCAGACTTCTCTTCTTCATTCTCTTCTTTTCCACCGTGAAGCCATAAGCAAAAGTAAGATCTCTTGTTAGTTGATATTTAGCTGAATTTAGGATTTGGTTATGATTATTGGATGATAATTAAGCTTTTGGAAAGCTTAAATCATCTTAAAAACAAAGGATGGTGGAATTAGGAGAGATTAAAGATTAAGAGTTTTTGAATGAAATTTTGGAATAGAGTTCATTACTCAAATTGGAAGTTGAATTTGACTTGTCATCTATGAGAATAAGAAGCTATAAGTGTTAGAATTAAGTTTGGGTAACATGGAAAAATTGGTATGATTCTTGAATTCTATGTAGAGGATTAGATTTTGAAGTTAAAGATGTATTGAATGAGTAGTAATGAGTTTAAGCATGTATATGTAAGTTAAGAATAAGAAAGGGGATGATATATGAAGTGTTTGAGAGGAAAGGAAGTAGTTTTCGTGCTGAAAAATATGATTTCTGGGCTTGGGGAATCGGTACCCATTTAAGGGGAACCGATACCCCCTCAAATGAACCAGAATTTACAGAATGTCATGGGGGAACCGATACCCCTACAGGAGGGAATCGATTCCCCCCTAAAGGAAGAAATGAATATTGGTTTATTAAGTTCGTTTAAGTTGTTAGTATCGAATTACAAGATGCAGGTATCTAATAATTGTCTTTAAAATGTATAATTATGTAGATTCAGAGCCTAAACGAGTTCTGGAATCATTGTCAAGTAAGATCGATCAAAGGGAAAGATAAGAGATTGGAATTGACTAGTGAGGCCAGGTGAGTGCATATTCAATAGTATATGATGGGTGATGGGAAGAATACTTGCGATGAGTCTATTTCCTGAAGAGTTACATATGAATTCATGATTAAAGGCATGAGTTGAATATGAGTGTATGTATGCTTGATTATATGAATTGATGTGTTTTGTATGTGCTATGTGGTTTATGTACACACACTATTAAGTGTTAATGAGAGAATATCAAATAAGTTATGAAATTATATGAATATAGAAGATAAGTCAAGAGATGTAGGGAAATGGAAATAGAGGTTTATGAAGAATCATAGGAGAATAAATATAAGTAATAAGATAATGAAATATAAGACTATGTGAAATACATGGTTATGAGAATTAGTAAAATAGAGTTATTTGATTTAATGAGAATTGAGGAAACTAAATAAGATTGAATTATAGAATGGAATGAGAATAATATATCTATTAGGGAACTTGAATATAAAGCACTGATATGTATATATATATGATAAATTATATGCTAAAGATCTATGGGTTATATGAAAAGGTTATAAGAAATGTTTGAAATTGAATTAATTAAATGGATTAAAGTAGTATATAAATAAAATATGATTAAGTGTAATATATATGTTTAGAAATACGACATAAGTTATATAATCTAAGGGAATATAAAGAAATAAAGCATAAAGTAGACGAAATGAGATAAATTATTATATACCTATATGATATACGTTATCAGGTAATATGAAAGGATTCAGGAAACTTATATAAGCTATGTGAAAGTGATCTAGGTGTTTATATATGACTTATTCGGTAATAAGTTATATGAAATAAGTGTAGTGATTACCAGATCTTAAGAGATAAGTCAGAGAATGTGAATAATATGACCAGAAACTATGAGCCTGTGTGATGAAATGAATATAGGAAGACATGACTATGAGATATGTGATAAGAAGTTATGATTAACTGATCAAGAGATATAAGCTAAGGGATATCTGTGAATTACATGAAAATGTGCTATGTGTAAGTGAATTACGTGATTATATGAATATGAAATCATATGAGAATTTACATGAACTACGTGATTACATGTATGTGTGAATGAAGCTACGAGCTTATATGAATATTTGATATGTTTACATGAATATGTGCAAGGATATAAAAGATAGTGCCCATGTTATGTGTCTTGAGAGCTAGGGGTATAGTTGTCATGCCAAGAGTCGAGGGTCTATGCGGTCCTTCGGGATATGTATATATTCTTTGGAACATGTGTGAAGTCTTGTGAGACACATACTTGATCCCTAGTATATGTATATGATTCTTAAGGAATGATATGTGGTCCTTATGGACATTATTATATGGCACTACGGTGCAATTCTACACGGCACTCCGGTGCAATTCTACGTGGCACTCCAGTGCAATTCTACGTGGCACTTCGGTGCAATTATACGAGCTGTGGTGACAGCATTAGTGCATAACCTCTATAGACTCACATATCTATGGTTCTCACATGTGTACATGGGCTAATAAAGTAAATAATATAAAAGAACCTTACATGATAGTATGTGATTGGTTTGTAATCTTTATGGTGTGAAGTGATATGTGATATGATGATGTGAATATAGCTTGGTTAAGAGGAATTGATGCAAGAACATATGACAAAAAGATAAGGAACGAAAATAAGACTAATAAAGAGATAATAATAAATACCTTACATATGATTTACATGTTTTGTGCTATGAAACCTGTTATAAGAATATGTGAATGATGTGTGTGTACAAGTGGATAGTGGTTGCATGACAGAATGTATGATTTTTTATGATATAATAAGTATAGATTATGAATGCATTAGTAGTGGTTATATGTTTTTATGCCTCACTAAGTCATCGACTTAGCGTGTGAGTGTTTCACACGTAAGTTTCGGAAAGCTAGAAGAAAAGTGAAGAGGAGCAAGACCGATCAGTTACTTCTTACCGAATATCATATCAGAAAAGATGTCTTGAATTAGATGTATTATGTATATTGAATATAGGTTGCATGTACTAATTGATTGAATTAAACAAACCGCTGTGACTTTAATGAATGTTTTAAATTTTCTCGAGTTTTTGTCATGAGTCAAAGTTTGAAAAGTCAATGTCACACCTCGGACTCGTATCCGGGTCGGGTACGAGTTGGGGGTGTTACAATATGGGCATCATCATTTATTTCATTTCACATTTTCACATAAACACGTAAATCACTTTCACATAGCATGTAGATTATGTCACATAAGTTGAATCACATATACGTATAAACACGTAAATCACTTTCACATATCACGTAGCTCATATTCACTTTTCATACTATTTCACATTTCTTGTCACATTTTTTATATCTTATTTTTATGTCTTATTCTATATATATATAGATATTCACATGTTCATATAATCCATCATTTCATCATCTAAATATGTATTCATATAATTCATCTTCCTATATATATATATCTTTTTTCTTATTCTTGTATTCACATCATTTATATTCTCCTTCTCATAATCTCATATGTCCTGATTAATAGCTTATATCATATATGTATAAAATAACTTATCTCATATCATATAGCTTATACCTCATTCTATGATATTCACCTAGATCATATCACATTTGTCACACTCATAAACATATGTCACTTCTATTATTTCATTTATATAATAATCTAATCTATTTACCTAATTCAATTCATATCTATAACTTTCTAATATGACTACGTAGATTTTCATCATACAACCCATATATCATAATTTTATTTAAGCATATGTATCTTTCCCATCTAACTCATCTTATATGTTCCTATTATCACTTATGTTCAAGTTTCATATCATCATATAGGTCAATATTATCTATCTTGTTTCAATTCTCATTTAATGATATAATTCTATTTTACTATTTCACATAAATGTTCATACCACTATTCACTTACCCAACTCACATTCTTATTGTTTATATAACCTTTACACTTGAGTACTTCATTCTCATCATTTCTTCTAAACTCGTTTTTTACCATATTCCCATATTATTACCTAATTTATCCCATATCATGTATTCGTGTAATCTTATATTCCATTTCTATATATCTCAAAGATCTTATCACATAACTTCTCTTTTATATTCATATAATTTCTTATCATATCATCATAACATAGCATATATTCACATCAACCATGAAATACATATACAATAACATGTCAACATATACCATAACATATAACTCAGACACTCATAACAAACACATGTTCATGTTCATGCTTCATGCACAATACTATAGAAATTAGACTTGTCATAAGTCTTATTTCCCATTAAACATCATATATAAAATAATACGCACTCACCTTGGCCTCACTAAGTTCCAATCCATTTTTATAATTTCCTCTCTTGCGATCGAATCATAACTTGATAATCGCTCTGAGACTTGTTCGTGCTCGATATCTATATAATCATACATTGATACATATTAGTATCCAATTGATATACACTAATCTATCATTTCTTAGACCAAAAGAAAGGTATAATTCTATTTCCCTTGAAGTGCATCGATGCATTCTACAGTGTATCGATGCATCCCTTAACATGTACATCGATGCACTCCTTATGCATCGATGCATTAATCACATTCGATGTTTCCATTTTTAATGGGTGCATCGATGCACTTCCTGTGCATCGATACACTCTGAACAATTTCTGGAAATTTACCCTTGATGTATCGGTGCACCTCGAATGTGCATCGATGCACATAGCCCAGAATTCATTTTTAAGCCCGAAAATCTACTCAAATCAACTCAAATGCTTCATATGTCAACCCCTTTCATGCTCTCAACTCATATAAACATGCTTAAACCAATTTATATCCATATAAACCATCTTTAGCTTCAAAATTATTTTCCTCATATGTAACTCAAGAATTAAACCAACTTTGCAATATGTTTTAATTCCAATTCTATGGCTTCTAACTTTTTTAATTAGACCATTGGCAAGTCAAATTTAGCTTCCAACTCTAGTTATGAACTATATTTTAAGATTTCACCCAAGAACTTCAAATCTTTAATCCCTCCTAACTCCATCATACTTTGATTTTAAGATAACTTAAGCTTTCCTTAAGCTTAGTTATCATCTAATAATCATAAACCAACTTTTATTTTAACAAATAATCAACTAACCACAAAACTCACCTTTACCATGATAACTCACGACTGAAGAAGAAGAAGAGAACTCTGGAAGTTTATTTTGCCTTCTTTTCTCTCTCACGTGGCTTCCTTATCTAATAAAGGAAAATAAAAATCTTCCATGTCAAATGAGTATTTTACCCTTTACTTCATTCAATAATTACTAAATAACCTTCATCATATTTCCAATAAATCAGTGAACTATTCAATTATCCCACTTTAATCACCAATTCCTGAAATTTTACAATTTGGTCACTAACCCGGTATTGAAGATGTTACATATCTCCCCTCCTTTACAGAAAATTCGTCCTTGAATTTTCACTGAACAAATCAATAAGAACACATCTTCTATTGTTCTCATATTACCTCCTTTCTTAATCTTTTCTTCCTTTATTTCTTCAACTACCTTTTTCCTTTATACATTTATCTACTGTCATTGATCATATAAACAGTAACAAGTAACTTTAATCCCTTTCTGTCTTTTTTCTCCTTCCATTATGCATTTTCCTTTGACCATTTTTTGCGACTTCATATAATATCACTAATCATGTAGATAGTAACATCCATTTTCACAACCCAACATCATAAATTCATCTCCAACTGCCTTACAATAATAACCAAATTCATTTTCCATCATCATTTAACCAAAAACACGACCTTAATTCTTCTTTAAATATAATTCAACATACACTTTAAAGAATCTTTTTACATCACCTTGCACACTTTTCTTACTTTTATATCAAAATTATCATCTACACTTCCATATAACCCTTATCGTATTTGATCCTTTAACTAAATTCCTTTCATTTCTTTACTCCATTACTCCTTTATTTATTCCTTATACCCCAAATCATATCTTTCCTTTCATATTCACATACTCTTGTCTCATCACTTATACTCATCTCTATGTACCAATCTTTATGACATCCTCGTAACTTTGATAACTCATTTACTTATACAAAACTTCATTCTTTATCATTCTTATACTTGTATTTTCCTTCCTTAAGGTTCCATGAAAATACTTATCTTCTTTTCTACATCATAGCTATCTGATCAGAATACACAACTACATTCATTTCACATCATAATTGATTAACTCAACTTTACCTTTTCTTCCAGTCTTATAACCTTTACTCTGATAATTAATCAATAGCAGCTGTCCAATCGAGGGCACAAACCCTAGTCAACCAATCGCATACATCATTTCCAATCGAAATTATCTCAAAATTCGTTTACTTAACTTGTCAATTTCATCTCCATTCTCATACATCCTGAAATTTTTTTTATTCAAACTCAACATCATAACTTCCTTTGTCTTATAAACTGATCATTGATATATACATTCTCAAACTCTTCTTATCAATCCTCAGCTTTACTCAAATATACAAATCCTTATTTCCTTTACTATATCACCTTACTATGGTCCAAATATACAACTGTATCCAGATTCATTTTATATTTGGTTGTCTTATCCTGACAACATCTCAAAATATTAAATTATATACCTTTTCCATCACATAATCTGGTTAGCCAACGCTAACTCTATCCATCCAAAATGCAAACCCTTATTTTATCCACATTCTTGTTTATACACGGTACTATTCCTTTATTTCAAACTCATCAACTCTGGATGTATATATCTTATACGCTTGTCACTGTTGCACTTATTCTCGAATTCTCCACAAATTCTAATCACATCTTTAGATCTTCTAACATCCTTATGGTGACATTTGTTCACCATATTCTATCTTATTCACTTTATAACAAAACTTCTCTATATCACTTTTTCAATTCGAAATAGTGAAAACCTTTTATCACTATTCAAATATGATTTCAATTTCTGAAATCAACCTTTAATCTTATAAGACACTTTCTGAGGTTTCTGCTCTTCATCCTGCCTGGCCAGGGCAGGTGAATTGTTATCACCATCAGATTTGTCAGTTATCGATTCACTTCGATAATTTCTATAATCAATTTTTACTATATTATACAAATCTTGTTCTAGTGGCAAGACAACATACTCCTTACCCTATCAGATCAGAAATTTTCACTCTGAGTTGGCATGTACACATTTTATGACACTTTGGACTTTAGTTTATGCCGAGAATCGTCTAAATCATAGCTCTGATACCATTAAATGTAACACCCCCAACCCGTATCCGACCCGAATCCGAGTCCGAAGTGTCATATTGACTTTTCAAAAACCTTTACTTGTATAAAATAGTGAGTAATTAAAATTTATTATTACATATAACTTATTCAAAACCTTTATCGAACTATTCAGAGCTTATACAATATATTATTTTGAATACATGCCAACTAAAATTTTATGTATTAAAATACATATTATTCACCTTTCTTCTGATCTGACCTTTGGTAAAGAGAACTGACATGTCTTGCTCCACATTGCTCTTTACTCTTCTCACTTCAGTAACCTACATGTGAAATAATCACACGCTAAGTCGATGACTTAGTGAGGCAATAAACATAAAATATAACTATAGCTTGTAATCATGCATGAACAATTACTACTATCACTCATACCCTTATTCATGTAACAAATCCCTATAACATATGCAATATATATCATTACATATAAAAAATATACACACATATATTCATCACTCATCATTTCCATCATTAGCCTTATTTCATTATCAATATTATTATCGTTTATATCACTTAATACATATCCTCTTATACCTAGCATTTTAACCAACATTTTGCCTCATTTAATCATACAATCCACATATCATCATATAAATCATATAATACCATTCATATCACAAAAGCATACAAATCACATGTAATATATTTGTTGTTTTTCTTATTAGCCCATGTACACATGTGAGAACTATATATATATGAGTCTATAGAGGTTGTGCACTAATTTTGTCACCACATCTCGTATAAATGCACCGAAGTGTCATGTAGAATTGCACCGTAGGGCCACGTAGAAATGCACCGAAGTGCCATATAAGGTTGTTCCTAAGGACCACATGTCATTCCTTAAGAATCATATACATATGCCAAGGATCAAGTATGTGTCTCAAAAGACCTCGCACGTGTTCCAAAGAATACATATATGTCCCGAAGAACCGCATACACCCTCGACTCTTGGCATGCCAACTATACCCTAGCTCTCATGACACATAACATGGGCATCATCATCATATATGTCATTTCATATTTTCACATAAATACGTAGTTCACTTTCACATAGCACGTAGATTATGTCACATGAGTTGAATCACATATACGTATAAACACGTAAATCACTTTCACATATCATGTAGCTCATATTCACTTTTCATACTATTTCACATTTCTTGTCACATTGCTTATATCTTATTTTTATGTCTTATCCTATATATATATAGATATTCACATGTTCATATAATCCAACATTTCATCATCTAAATGTGTATTCATATAATTCATCTTCATATATATATATATATATATATATATATCATTTTTCCTATACTTGTATTCACATCATTTATATTCTCCTTCTCATAATCTCATATGTCCTGATTAATAGCTTATATCATATATGTATAAAATAACTTATCTCATATCATATAGCTTATACCTCATTCTATGATATTCACCTAGATCATATCACATCTATCACACTCATAAACATATGTCACTTCTATTATTTCATTTATATACTAATCTAATCTATTTACCTAATTCAATTCATATAGTACCTATAACTTTCTAATATGACTACGTAGATTTCCATCATACAACCCATATATCATAATTTTATATTTAAGCATATGTATCTTTCCCATCTAACTCATCTTATATGTTCTTATTATCACTTATGTTCAAGTCTCAAATCATCATATATGTCAATATTATCTATCTTGTTTCAATTCTCATTCAATGATATAATTCTATTTTACTATTTCACATAAATGTTCATACCACTATTCACTTACCCAACTCATATTCTTATTGTTTATATAACCTTTACACTTGAGTACTTTATTCTCATCATTTCTTCTAAACTCGCTTTTTACCATATTCCCATATTATTACCTAATTTATCCCATATCATGTATTCGCATAATCTTATATTCCATTTCTATATATCTCAAAGATCTTATCACATAACTTCTCTTTTATATTCATATAATTTCTTATCATATCATCATAACATAGCATATATTCACATCAACCATGAAATACATATACAATAACATGTCAACACATACCATAACATATAACTCAGACACTCATAACAAACACATGTTCATGTTCATGCTTCATGCATAATACTACAGAAATTAGACTTGTCACAAGTCTTATTTCCCATTAAACATCATATATAAAATAATATGCACTCACCTTGGCCTCACTAAGTTCCAATCCATTTTTATAATTTCCTCTCTTGCGATCGAATCATAACTTGATAATCGCTCCGGGACTTGTTCGTGCTCGATATCTATATAATCATACATTGATACATATTAGTATCCAATTGATATACACTAATCTATCATTTCTTAGACCAAAAGAAAGGTATAATTATATTTCCCTTGAAGTGCATCGATGCATTCTACAGTGTATCGATGCATCCCTTAACATATGCACCGATGCATCCCTTAACATGTGCATCGATGCACTCCTTATGCATCGATGCATTAATTGCATTCGATGTTTCCATTTTTAATGGGTGCATCGATGCACTTCCTGTGCATCGATACACTCTGAACAATTTCTGGAAATTTACCCTTGATGCATCGGTGCACCTCGAATGTGCATCGATGCACATAGCCCAGAATTCATTTTTAAGCCCGAAAATCTACTCAAATCAACTCAAATGCTTCATCTTTCAACCCCTTTCATGTTCTCAACTCATATACACATGCTTAAACCAATTTATATCCATATAAACCATCTTTAGCTTCAAAATTATTTTCCTCATATGTAACTCAAGAATTAAACCAACTTTGCAATATGTTTTAATTCCAATTCTATGGCTTCTAACTTCTTAATTAGATCATTGACAAGTCAAATTTAACTTCCAACTCTAGTTATGAACTCTATTTCAAGATTTCACCCAAGAACCTCAAATCTTTAATCCCTCCTAACTCCATCATACTTTGATTTTAAGATAACTTAAGCTTTCCTTAAGCTTAGTTATCATCTAATAATCATAAACCAACTTTTATTTTAACAAATAATCAACTAACCACAAAACTCACCTTTGCCATAGTAACTCACGACTGAAGAAGAAGAAGAGAACTCTGGAAGTTTATTTTGCCTTCTTTTCTCTTTCACGTGGCTTCCTTATCTAATAAAGGAAAATAAAAATCTTCCATGTCAAATGACTATTTTACCCTTTACTTCATTCAATAATTACTAAATAACTTTCATCATATTTCCAATAAATCATTGAACTATTCAATTATCCCACTTTAATCACCAATTCCTGAAATTTTACAATTTGGTCACTAACCTGGTATTGAAGATGTTACAATATCAATATAAATTTGTACTAAAAATATGTCTTTATTTTTTTCTTTTAATAAAAAATAATGTACTTGTTGTTAGAAAAAAAAAATCAACTAGAAAATTTGATAGTCTTTCATACAAAATTTCAAGAGCTTGTTTCAAGGCATTTTAGATTTTGAAAGTTCAAAAATATGATTTACAAATTCTGAATCTTCAAACTAAGAGGTTGTTTAACATAAACTTCTTCATTTATAAAATCATTTAAATAGCCACCTCTGATATTCAGTTGATAAAAATTAAAATTATGATAACATACAAAAATAAGTAATATTCAATTAACTTTCATTTTAATTAAGAAAGTATATATTTCATCAAAATATATTCCTTTTTCGTGAGTGTAACATTGAATAATAAGTAAATTTATTTTTCACTATGTTATCATTCTCATCTAGTTTATTTATAAAAAATTATTTAGTAACTATAAAAGACTAAATATTATGTCTTTCGATTAATGTCCAAAGTTAACTTCTCTCAAATTAATTTACCTATTATTCCAAGTGATTTTATATTTAAGGAATGTAATAAGAGATTTGATACAGTTTCATTATATAAATGATTTGTGGAAGGTTGACTTTCATTTTAATTGACGATGTAAATCAATCTCTACCCTTCATTATAAAGAAATATTTTTCCTATCACATTTCGTTTCTCTCAATCTTTCTTTGCCTTGGTGCCTCTCTTTATCAGTGATTTTTTAGGGTCTCGGAGAGTTGACGAAAGGCATAGGCAATTTCAAAATTATAGTTCGATTTTATTTTGTGCTTTTCTCATCATAAGTTGTTAAATTATATTTGAAAAATATAGGTACAATATTTAATAGCTCTAAATATTTTATTATTGTTTCAAAAATTTATCAAAAAGGATATGTTTGTTACCTATTATTAAATTTCTCTAATTTCTAATGTTTTTGAGAAATTAACTCTTACATGATTTGTTTTAGGGTGGTTTATTCATAAGAGAATAATTGACGATATATTTTAAGAAATTGCATCGACAAGCAAATCAATGAACCAGAACTCACCAAGAAACAATCAAATTATCTGCTGCTACTGTTCACGACTATATGCCAACTCGTAAAAAAATCAGCTAAATAATGGTTGGAAAACTTTCCTTGTTAAAACTGCTAATGGTTAAACAGTTGCAAGCCCCTTTAGTTGATTTTGTGCCCCAGAATTGCTTAAAATATACACCATAACGTTACTTACACATTCATAATTTTTAGTGCATAAGAAAATAGTTTGTTAAGTAGTATGCTTAATATGGTGTTTCAACCTTGAGATTTTACTAAATCATCTCTATTACTTGCTTTCTCATGTTCCTTCATTCTAACATTAAACATGACTTGGACGAAAGTTGACAACCAACAGGTCCAGAGATCCAAAGGAACAATTTCCTGATGATGTAATGACTTTCACCTAGTTTAGTTTCCATTTACAATTGATATACGTGCCATGCCGATCAAATTATTACATATGAAAAAGAGGAAAAAAAACATATTATATCTATAACTATCAAGTTCGGGCCCGAAGGGGCATCCTTGGTTTCCAGATGCCAACTCTGACTGACTTTATCACAATCGATATACAAAGCCTTGGGACAGGACATACTTTTCATATCTTTACAAACCGAACATCATTCTGACCAAAAGCAGTTCCACATCCGGGGCACTTGCGATGGCGTATCTCTAAATTTCTCTGTATACATGGATTGCAAAATAGATGATAGCATTTCACGATAACAACCTGTGGAATACGAAAAGCAACACATCAGTGAATCCAAAATTTAATAATAGAGGTCAAGGAAACAAACATAATAGTTTGAATTATGAAAGGACAACAGGCTGTCATAACACTCGCCTCCTTCGGCCGATCAAAACATACACCACATTTGAGAATGTTCTTGCAATTCTTAATCTCGTCCTGAAGCTTCTGTATAGTGGTCTCTCCGGTTTCTGAACTCAACTCAGCAATCTTGCTATTCAGTTCATTGAGCTCTTCCTCAAGCTTCTTCCTCTGGCTTCTGGAGAAAAAAATCCATTTTAACAGAGGAGAGATTTAATTTGAAGGTGAGCTAAATAATTTATTTAGAAGAAGAAAAGAAAAAGGTATGTATTCTGCAAGGAAACACATCCAAAGTCCCAAGGGACAAAAATTACAATCTTGGGAAAGCCTAAGATGAATAGGTTAAAGCATTGTTATTGTAGCAATTGTTGACCATTATGACAGCCTCTCCCTCATCCTTCTTTGCAGCTAATTACAGTTCACATTATATAGTGAAAGGGCAATAAACGGCAGAGCTACGTTGCTCAAACTCATTAATTTTTGTTAAGGTACCTGTGTCCGAGACTTGTGTGGGATATAACTTCTAACAATCCTCCAAATACATGGAAAACATTAACAGTGGTAGACACTTGTGCCTAGAACTAGAACTCACAACTGAGTCTGAGTAGCATAGGAGCAGATCAATGTTTTTTGTAGTTGGATAACATACATATAATCTTTTATCTTCTAATTCCACCAAAATACAATACAACCGGGCAACAAAAGAAAATATAAGCCTGGGAAAATCACCAAAACAGAGAAAAGAGAACTCACTGTTCCTTATCCAACTTCATTTGGAACTCTTCCACCTTCCGCTGGAGCTGCTCATAGTCCTTCTCAGAAGATGCTGCAGCAGATTTAAGCCACTTGAACTCCTTGTCAGCATCTGCCAACTCCCACTTTGCAGTTTCAAGGCTAATCATAAAATGTCTATCCTCTTGTGTGAATTTTACAGCATCTGTCAGACAAACTTTCATCTGCAAGGTTTAAATTATAGGTTGGCTGAAAAATGCTGTAGGTTGATAAACAAAAATGCTGTAGGTTGACGAATTTTACCTGCTCCTCACTTTGTGCAATCCTCATTTTCACGGATTCAATTGATGAATTGACCTGCTTAAGTTGCCTTGTTAATGTCTGCTTTTCAGAGAGTAAGGAACTATGTGTCTGCTTTGTCTTTACGCTCTCAGAGACAAGCTGCAATTAATCCCATCACAATTACAAAAGTTGCCCAAGCGTCAAGACCAGATAACAAAACTTCTTAATTAACAATATACAGAATGGAAGAATACAGTTGAAATACAAGACACATAATATGCAATGGACCTTAATATTGTAGTCATCTCTCTCAGTCATCTGCTGCAAGAGGTGCTGGTTCTGAGCCTGCATATCTTCATATGCCTGGCCAATGGTCTGGCAAAAGATAAAAGATAACTCTCAACATGCGGACAAAGAAAAGGCAGTAGATGGAAAAGCTAGTACCCAGGGAAAGGCAGCTCTAGCAATACAACAAATGTGAGAGAAGGGTGGCAGGAACCAAAAATGAATAAATATTTATTTTTCCTTTAAAAAAAAGAATCTCAGAGAAACCTCAATTTCAGAAATATATGTTTCTGATTCTCCGTCTTTACTTTTAATAGCCTCCGTGAGCTCCAAAACATCCCTGTGATTTATTGTTGGATAAAATAGTTAGATAATACTAAATAGATTTGGGAAATGAAAGAAACAAATCATAAAAACATAAACCATAAACTAAAAACCCCAACACTTCCTCATGCAAGCACAGAAATTTTACATTAAGGATGAAGAAACAATTTGGATCATACCACATACAGGGGTTGGTAACTCATAATAAGCATTTTACCTCTTGAAAGTATCAACTGGTTTACTGTTTAATTTTATTAATAGATGTGTCTGTTAACATTAAGAGGATAAGATAAATAAATTAAACAATTTTAGCAGTTGTTAAGAAACCATTGTACAGTATAAGGTATTGCAGAAGAGGCAACCACAACATTCTCCTTTCGTAATGAACTAAAAAAATAAACAAAAATATACAACTACTTCACCACAATTTATTTATAACTTCTAAAGTAAGACAAGTAGGGAGAATAGAGAATATACAAAGAAATCTAGTAACTAGAGAGAATTGGAAGAACTGATGAATAGGGAAATAGGGAAAGGGTGAAAACCAAAGGCTAATCCTTATACTTTTTCAAATTTCTTAGAAAATCCCTAATTCTTTGGCTGTAGACAATTAAGCTATTAAAGTAAGCTCTTGAAACTAGTTTTGTCCAATTAATCCTTATTTAGCATGAAAACCGCTCAAGTTCATTATTCATACACATTGTCTGCATGATTGGTATCTTTGCCTGGTTAAAATCAATATGGCATGCATATGGAAAAAAGGACTACATAAGTGGAATGATATGAAAGGCAAGGATACTACCAACATGCAATCGCCAATCCAGGAATGATATGAAAGTCTAGGTTATGATTTTATTTCAGTTCATTTTTTTCTTTTTCTCAAATAGGTTTCCTATTTAGTATGAAATAAGATTGGTCCCTATTTTAAAGGATGTATAGAATAATAAACCCCTAAGCAATATTTTTATCAAAAAACCCATAAGACATATGGGTCTCTCTCAAACGGTTGTATAGTTTCTCCCTTGGATAAGCTGAACTGTCCATCACAATAGGTTATCGCAAGAATTAAGACAAAGGGAAGACAATTGACTTTGACCTCCCCATCAATAACCTTGTGACACATGATGTTTTCACATTCTTAACATAATCCCAACAACCTAATAAAACAAGAAATACCAATATAATCCTGAAACCCTAATACTTCAAAACGAAGTAAACATTAATTGCTTTAAAATAACCTAAAAAATCTAAAATATCCTAAAGATCCTTTAAAGTTACAACTAAAACCCTAAAATATAATAAAAATCCTATATAATTTAATTATCAATCGGCATATGTGCATCCTCCACCAACCTCTTTTCAGTCGAATCACTATTATTGCAAACCAATAACATCAACGAAACAACATTCAGAAGCAAACCAAAAACCACAGAAGTACAAACCTCTCAGAAGCATCCACTTTAGATCTTAGGTCAGCTATTTCAGCTTCAGCAACAGAAAGCCTTTCTTGGCATGCAGCCTCGGCTTCATTAGCAGCTTTCACTCTTAGTTCTAGACTATGTTCATCCAAGGCATTTTTCAAGATTTCAGCTTGCGAATAAGCTTTATTTCTTGATTCTCTTATTTCAGTCACATCTCTGAAATTTAAGTCAAGAAACCAAATTCAGAAAGAGAAGAAAGCAATGAAACTGAAAAATAGTTATGTGAATGAAATGGTAGAGAAGAAATCATAATCATTGTTAATGCATAAAACTGTAGCTCAAACTATATCACAATTCCCAGCTCAATCTAGTGAACACAACTGAAGAACAGAATTTCAAATTCAGAATCACGTACAGCTTCTTGCTACTGCATGTATAGAATCAAGGAACTACGAGTTTTAATGCACCAACAAGAAAAACAATATTAAAACATGTACCTTAAAATATTTTACTATTTCAGCATCTGTCGAAACAGTGTTTTCTGGAAATTAACTTGTATTCACGTTAATAATAAAAGAGGTACAACAGAGGTTTTTATACAAGTGATGATCAGGATTCCTAAATAAGTTAAAATTATCTTTATCTACAAAGTAGGCTACTAGAGTTAGTGATAAGGTAAAACACTAATATTTAAATAATAATAATCTATAACCGCAATATAACTCACAGCATCATCTTCTACAACATTAAAATTCTAGGTTTGTTTAATAGCAGTTCAGCACAAGTCATTTGCTTCTGCATTTCGGGAGAACCAATTATAGATTTGTTTCACACTTTCACTTCAAGCATGAAGTTACAAACAATGCACAATGTAATAAAGAACTTCACGAAAGATAATCAACGAAAATTTAACAGAAAGATCTACAGCTTGAAGATGGAACTAAGGAAGTTATTTTCTTATTTCCTTCATTGCATTTTCACTTTCTTACCATATGTGTCTCAATAAATTCTGAAATTAGAATACCTATTATCACAGCCTCCTTGACCATACATATCCAAGAAGATTTGCAATTCCAATTTTTCCTTCTGCAATTTCTCAATCTGCATAAGTGAATATTATTCAATAATGAAAATCTTATCTCAATAGTCATCATAGAAAATAAAAAATTACACACAACAACCAAAGGTAGCTAGAACTTCTAGGGAAGCAGGCATTCCAACCCCAGCACCAGCTCCCGCATTTCCCCTTTCCCCGATATTGTAATGAACAAAGAGGGGGAAAAGAACTGGGATTATCAAAAGAATAGACATACAGAATCATTGAGAGATCTGATTTCCACAATCTGTTCAGCACACTCTTCTGCCAAGCACTTTTGTAGGTTTGTCTATTGGAAATTTTTAGAAAAAAAGTACATTGATTAGAGATTGAACATATCTGAGCTACCAATGTGCTTAAAATTGTGCCAATTAACAACTAAAAAGTTCCAAAACATTCAAAATTCATATTATAAAGATCTTTCTTTATTCTATACATTAAATTAAAGAAATATGGATCCATTTTATGAAAGACCACAATCTTCTTCAAATTGCATGCTTAATAATAAAATGGAACACTAATAAAACAGGAATGTGACTTTTTTTTTGGATAAGTGGCAGATGAGATTGAAAGAATAAAAATCAGCAACCACATGGTGGTGCAGAAACACACAATTCTGAACTTCCAAAATGATATTCTATCGGACAATCAAGTTCCACACTTCCACCAGTTGGTACAAAAGTACCTCATTGTGTTTATCTCAAGTTATTCGATCATTTAAGAACACTTCATCCGTATTGGAAACTTCCAAATTTTTATTCGCCGAGAAGAACTTATAAGGATAAGATAAAAACCTTATCACTTAACAAAGCTTTTAGTGCTTGGGCTTCTTCATGAAGAGAAATAGCTTCGTGTGCAGTCTCCTTCCAGCGATTCAACTGAGCTTCCATCATTCCCATTTCCTTTGACAGAGATGATGCCATCACACGAATTTCTGCTTTGATGTCATTTCTTCCTGAAAAGGTAGCATTTAAATAAACCAAAAAGTCCAAAAATTTCCACCTTTAATTAAAATTTTTATAATGTACAATCCTGATTTAATATTTTACCAGCATCTTGGATAGCTCCTTCCATTTTGATCTCAAGATCATTTCTTTCTATGATACAGTTCTGGAGTTGCAGATTTAGCTCCTCAATTCTAGAACCAGCATTATCAATTGTATTCCTAACAGAATCGGCCGACTCAACTTTCATATTTAGTTCCTTCTCCCTCCTCATGACAAGTAACCTGTCAGTCTGAAATTATACTTTCAAGACGGACCAAAAAGTAATCAAACAACCAAAGCATGTGAAAAAGTATATCAAGCAGCTTAACCTGCAGAGCATCTGACAGTGCTTTGTATTGTTCCATTTCAACATTCCAATGCTGAAGCTGATCATTTAACAAAGTGTAGAGCCGAGAGGATTTTATGAATTTGTCATCCTTCAGTTCATTCTAAAAGAATAATTTTTTGCAAGTTAAATTACTTGAACATGTAGTGCTATTCAAAAAGGAAGTTTAACTAAAAAGAAAAACAACTTTCAGAGGTAAAAAATCCAAGCAAACCTGTAGATCCTTAAGTTGCTTTGAATATATTAGGTTCTGTTCCTGTGCATCTTGAAGTTCAGAAAGTCGATCTGCTGCCACTATCTGCAACACTTGTTTAGTAAGATATTCTACGAGATTAGTCACTTAAAGATAGAGAAATAAAAAAAAAAGTTACGTAAACCAATACCTTTGTCTCCTCAATCAAATCCTTTATCTCTCGCAAGCCAATTGTCTTATCTGCAGGTTTTTCTGGTGACAAGCTGCCATTTGCTACAACTGGAGTTGATGCATGCATCCCAGATGCTATATTCTTCTGCATTTTTAGGTCAACTAGTTTTCTTCTGCTTTCTTCAAGTTTGGCCATAATTTCTTCTAACTCACCTTTTAGAATCAATAATTAATAAATTATTTACAGCTTTAACATACAATCATGAGAAGACCTAAAACAGAAGGAGCAGAAAATCGAGGCAGTGGCTGACAACTAGTCAGGTTGCCAGCATACAGTAATTCTGTTGGCACCAAATTTGCTGTTGAGTATTCCATTTATATATGTTAGGTAGTTATTGCAGGCATCCATATCTAATAATAATGCATAAAATAAAATATCGTCTAAAAGTTGAACTAGGAAAGACCTTGAAGACGTTTAATTTCAGATTGGTCAGTTGAATGGTTGCTCATATATGTTTGAATCTCATCTGCATATTCTTTATGCTTCAAATGTAGAGCACTGATCATCTCATGCAAAATTTTAGCCTCTTCTTTCATCATATCATCAATCTTAGAAAGCTGCATTATAGTGTCTGCGAGAAATATGAAATAATAATCAATATAAAACTGTGGATAGAAGTACTATATAATGAAAAATAAACTGAAAAATTCACGAAAACCATGTGGAATGAAAAATTACTAAGCAACTGAAATATCTAACCTTCAACAGAAAATTTTCCATGTAAAGAATAAGTCATGCTCTCAGTTTTCATCCTCTCGGCGGAGATGGTATCCTCCAGAGATTTTATCAAGTCCCTAGTGGATGAATGGCGCGCAGATAACACTCGTTCAACATAATTGGCAATCCCATCTTCGTCACTACTATCAATAAAATCTGTTTCTAGAAGCCTACAAAGAAACATCTCCTCCACAGGGCATTTTGGTATAGAACCTAAAGAGAGCTCAAGTTAATTTATTTGACATGTTTTTATTATTAAAAGACATGAATATATCTCCTAACTCCCAAAAACAAAAACAAAAGAACATGTTTAACCAACAATTTAGGTTATCCAAACCTCGAGACTTGTCAGCATGGTCCAAGATTTTTAAAACATTATGGCCTCCTCCAGCTCGTATTCCAAGCAGGACCATATCATCAACCAACTATATAGCAGAGTAACAAAAAAATCATGATAATTGCAAAAGATACAGCAGTAAAAGAGTGTCATGAAATAGTTACCTGATTCCAAAGTTGATTCACAGTTATCAGCATATCATCATAAGAGGTTTGCTTGTCTTTTAGTTCTTTATTTTTGGTTTCAAGATCATGCAACTCATGTTTCTGAATATCTAATTGTTGGACAAGTTTTTGATTCTGATACTGGAGAATTGCTGCGTCAACCTGGATAAAATAAAATCCCTCTATTTAAAGTCTAATGTGTAAGAGTATCAAAAACACAAATTCATACACATACAGGAAAAAAAACAAAATCAAAATTGATGTTGAATTTTGAATTTACTTGACACATTCACCAGCTTTACATATTGAGGTGTACGTAGAAATACCCTGATAATAGCAAGATGAAAGTCTGAAAAAACCAAGCATGGATAAAAAGTGAAAGGAAAATTCAACCAGTAGACAGGAGACAGTTATCTCCACTCACTGACAGGTATGCCTAATATTGAATTAGGTTATGCAAAGGGCTTAGCTTCTCAACCCAGCATGCGTAAATTGGTAGTGGATTAATGGTGTCCAGGCATATTATTAGATGCCTAATGACCGATTCATGACAAGTCTAGGAATGGTTTAAATCAGAAAAGAGGCCACCAAATAACTAAAATTTAGAGGAATCATTTTTGGCTTCTAAGATGATGCAATTAGGCAATTCTGATAATTAAAACCATGAATACAACATCACATTCTCTAATTTACAATATTTCCGTCCACATATAGAGCACTGATGTTCTGAACCCAATGTTAGTGCAAACTAAATAATTTATCCACATTATCAGCTCAATTTCATCACAATGGAGTTGCATAACCCTAGCAGACAGGGACAGACTCAAGATTTTATGCTAGTGGGCTAACCTTTAAAATTCTAGGGAGGGACAAACTTATAAAATTCTAGGGGGGCAAAAACAGATTATCAATAGAAAATTCAAAGAAAATATCTAAAATATATGATCATTTGAAATTTCCAGTCCATCCCTGCTAGCAGACAACTTCAGTGAAAAAGTTTGGAAAAAAAGAGTTTGGTATGCAGTTCTATATCTGCAAGTCTAAACAAACAAAAGCATATCAATGCCATACTGATTATGGCTACGTCACTAAGAGGGAGAATCATGTTTTTCTTTCTTCTTCCCATAGTAAAAACCCACAGAGGCAGGGGAACCGAGTTTCACAACAAACTACTTCTATCAACCATTATCAATTCAACTAAATCACAAATTCAAAATTGGTCCAAAACAACTTCAATTCCCCTTCTATTCCAATACTTTCTCGATGGCAGAGAGAGCATTTGAAATCAAAAGTTTCAATGAGAATCTAAGCAAAATAACAATAGCAGGCAAAAATTTAAGCCATAAGCTGTCGAAAGTAAAATCCCATGAAAGTAAGAAAAGAACCAACAAAATCATGCACGCCCATTAATTTGAGCAGGAAATAAATCTTTTATAATTAAAAATTTTTGAGGAAGAGAGATTACAGATTTGACATGGTTGGGAGAAGTGGAGGAATTACGGGCCATGGCGTGAGAATCCAAGTGAGGCCTCTTCTTCTCTGGTTCTTCAGATTCAAAGCTTTCCATTTACTGATGTTAGTATTGCGGTTTACACCATCCGCCTCCTCTCTTTCAGCCTTGATTACTCTTTAGCCACACCGTCAAATTCCGATCGTCACGCGTTCCCAAAACCCTAACAAAGTCTTCTCGCTCCGAGAAAGAGATTCCAGTGATATGCTTTCTACAGAGAAAGTAGAAGAAAGAAGCATCACCGGTAAATACGACAACGTTTACCGTTTGACTTTGTTGCTCTCCAACCAACGATCACTCAATTTGCAATAGTTTGGACAATAAGTTACCGTTTACGTTTCATTGCACACACTAAATTACCTCAGTAATTTAATATATAATTATTGCTCTAAAGGTTCAAGTTAAAACATCAACGTTTATAAATAGTATAAACATACATTGTCAAAATGGTATAAAATCTTTAGAATATATATTATCTTATAATTATTTTAGTTTAACTAAAAGGCATATTACGTAATATTTCTATTTTGGTCAATTATAATTATATTTAGCCATTGATTGGTGATGTGAAATTGGTATAATACAAATTTTAGTCCTGAAACTTACACAATCTATAAAATTAATTTTAATTTAAAATGATTTTAAAAATGATTTAATATTTAAAAATCATTTTAATTTTATTATTATTTTTATTTAAAATAATTTGTTAATAATTTAATAATAATTTTATGGCCTACTTTTAAAACTGTCGAAGTTTAGGAAATGTCTTCTTTTTTAATTCATTTTCATATATACCGATCATCCCCACTTTTTTCATAGCTCCTGTCATTTTAATGTCATCGTTCATCCTTTCTTCGTTGTTCGATCTCTTTTTCACTTTTTATCCATCCTAAATTCCACAGTTTTGCCCTTGCGATACTACAACAACATCGCCATTTATTCGACGATTCTCTCAAACTCCAGCCTATAGGTTTGCTAAATGTCACCATCGCAACGCCTTCATTCACTGTACTTCTTCTACAAACCACACACCATTTGGATACCATCTTTTCCATCAATTTTCTTTCTCTCCATCCCCTGCTCTCATAGCCTCCTGACGTTCGTTGGCCTCTGCTTCCAGTTGTTTGTCAAAAATTTATTCTCAAAATCAATCCAATAATTCAAGAAGGGTGTGACCTAATCCCGTGGTTGTAAGACCTGAATGCTGCGATAAGGGATCTACGAAGAATGTTGGTATAAGGGATCGACGAGGAATATCGCATAGGGTAATACAAAATCAATCAAAGTTAGTGCCCTGAGCTTCCAGTTTCATTTCCAGTAACTCAGGGTACTACATTTTACGGCTGCTCAAGTGATTGATTTTGTAAGAGACTACTAAGAATACAGGAACTTTCACATTTTTATATTTTTTATTAATAAACTAATTTCACATCCTCCAATTTTATAATTTCATAGCTCTTAAAACTTTTAATATTAAATCCATAATTTCCTACCCCTAACACAAAATCATACATCCGTTCATTTATCTCCCACATAGGTAAATGCATGGCAAACGACAACTCTGGCCTGAAGAAGTAAGTCATCACCAAATAAACATCCATTCTAATTTCCAACAACTGCACCCATACAATGCCACTCCAAACGCCAAAATTGCCACGTCCCCTCTTCCATCCATACCATAATTAGCAATATTTTCAACATTGAATACAAGCGAGGATCAATAGCATCAGTATAATTACAACTCCAGCTGCTTATAGCATGATTACTCCTTGTGACGTGAAGCTCGATCTTTACGGTGCCCACCAAGAATACGAGAAATCTGCAGACCTCTGCTGAATGCTTGGTTGAAAAGCATTCGAGTCTGGAACTCCGAGACAAAAGGAAACCAGGCGAGGAATGCGATGGGAGTGAAAAGAAGCAAGCCCATTACAATCTCGTATCCACGAGCAAGTGTTCTAACTGATCCCCAGAAATTAGCTTTCTTAACAACAGGCCTTAAAGCCTGAGCAATCTGATACATATGAAAACAGCAATAACATCCATTATGAAAGTGATTTTAAAAAATTCGTAAGCATTCGAATTCACAGGGCAAATTTTGTTGTGCATGAAAGTTATAAGATCATTTTTTGATCTTTACAATATAAATTGTGCATTTGAGAGGTAAAGAAAAACTATGTAAGATAACTAATACCATGTGATTGTAGAACTTTAAGGCAGAAACATGCTTACCAGAAGCATTCCCCATCCCGTAGGCATGAAGATAAAAAAAATGCAGACTATAATGTCTTGAACTGTCATCCTTGCAAGTGTGATCAAAATAACCAGAATGGACACAAATGTCAAGAATATTAATCCCTTGATGAGCCGGAAAACAAGTTGATAACTTGCACTGAACTTTCGCCTTCCAACGGATACAGTCTAAACCAAAAAAGAAAAATCATAAGAGATATGGTACAGTTCAACCTCCAAATTAGAGATCATAAGATCCTCATGACCGTCAATATTTTTACGGAACCATTGAAAGCATAAAAATCATTAAGGTTTCACTGATTACATCACTTCCTTGATTGCTGAAAATAACTAATAATCATAAACCATATCTTATAACATTGGATTACTTTTTTTTAAACGGTACCATTATCAGAAGTTGACCATGGTCAAGTAAACCACCAGACAATTCCGACTCTGCTTACCAAAACAGGTCCGACTTGATTTAAACCTGGCTGATCTGAGAAGTACATTAACAGGAAAAATAAAATGGTTGCCACTTACCTTCATTACAAACAATATCAGAACAATCACCAACCATGATGCACCATATATCTGTGACAAGTGGATGAAAATGACTGTGTAAATGATGAAAATTAGGGTGGAAATGGACATAGAAATAGAGAGGAACATACCAAAAAGTTTTTGTTGTCCCTAGTAACGTGCAAATGATAGACAAGCCCATACTGGTAGATAAAGAATCGTAAAGTTAACAATATCTCAGCAATAATACCACGCTTCCCAGAATATTGAAGATGCTCTTGCTCCTCCTCCCACCATGATTCCCAACTTTTTTCGGAAGGTACACCTATACCACCTCTGTTGTTTATCCACTTATTCCAATCAGTCCAATCATCAACAATCTTTTGCCACTCAAAGCCAGAAGGATTGAACAGGAAGGGAGCAAAAAGCCATGTGCCCACCATAAACCACAAGGAAGCAGTGATCAATATATAAGCAACTGTACTTCTGTAAGTATGACCAAAGATTTGGTACACTATAAGCAAGAACATCATCTCAATACCCTTAACAAAATGGCTGCGTGAATAAAGCCGGTAGTTATCAGCAAACTTGGCATGAAACACCACAAACCCTCGGCCTGTAGCCCTGTACTTAGCACCTCCATGAAGCAATGTCCTTCCATAATAGTGGGTTTTTGTTCCAAGAGAAAATGTGAAAAATACCGGAGCCAGTTGCAGTTGCATTAATACAAATTCACTCAATGCAGTTCGGAAACCCTTTTCCAAACCAATTTCCATCAACATGGGTAATGCCATCAAAAATCCAATTTGAACAAAAGACTGAGAAGCAAGAGCCACTTGGAGAGGCTTATTATCACGAATTGCTGGTTCCTGACTCAATTCTTGTTCAAGGCCACTTAGTACAAGATAGAGGCGCCCATAGAGGAACACATACACAGTGAGCACCGTTACCTGCCAAACACACAAGACATCTTATTACTATTATTGTTATTATTACTGTTAAAGTCTGTCGTCTTAAAGCCACAATTAGAAGGGACAAGTTAAAAGAAATACCAGCGTACTAAAATAAAAACCGACTGTAGTGAAATAACATGACAGCATTCTGAAAAAGTCAAAACGATGCCCAAGCCGGTATATATCTCGACTTAATGTCTGCTCGCCATTGCCATTAGCTATTTTTGCCTCAAACATAGATATCTGATTTAGACCCACATCCCTTCCCTTCCCAACTTGTATGTATTCATGATGGGTGACATTGCCTTCACGAAGTGTAGAATTGAAGCCTGTAATCACAATCAAATTACAGGAGTTAGAAACTGAAGACGGGCAAAAAAATAAAACACTTACAAAAAATCAAGGCCCTACCAGCAAAAATATCTTCACTCAAATTAATTATTCTGGATGCTTTACTGACACCTCCTCTTGTGAGGTGAAAGAGCCTATCAAATACATCCGGATGACCATAATGGAATCGAACCCTATAAAAACAGGAAACACATACATAAGTGATATAGCATTGTTAACATACAGAATATAAAAAAGACCCCAAAGATGTTTATATTTAAATACCCTAAGAAACATCTATTAGAAGGATTATGCCCATGGTTATTGTTATCATCAATCCCAGAACCAACTAATAAGTGAAAAGACCCTAACAACAAACACCCAAACTTGATCAATGATTGATATTACCATTTAACACTTCTCATTTTAGTAGGCTCAACACTCACTCCTAAACTTTATCAAATTTCGATAATACCATTGAACAAAATCACTGTAGGCTCAACACTAATGACGTGAAAAACAGGCTTACAATGTGGACATGAATATATATATATATATATATATATATATATATATATATATAAACCTGGGATCAAACACCTTGTTCAATATCCGAATTAAAAAACTAATTACAATAGCTCATAGCTATCTTTTAGAAAGGGGGCAGGGTAAATTGATCATGAATACAAACGAACCAGCATATCTAAGAATTCATGGGTAGTGATCTTTCAACAAGAGATTAAAATCCCAACATCCATCCCACTGAACAAATATAAAAGTATAATAATTCCGAAAAAGATTTAAAGCAACAACAACTTACTTGAGAGGGTTGGCTAACAGTCTCTGACCAATAGTGACAAAACTGGTCTCCTGATTTGACATGAACCATGCAAGGGAAGAAACACTGCACCAAACTGTAGAATATTAACTTATGTAAAAAAGAAATAGCTGTAACCTAGAAAAACAGGCTGCCAGGTTACCTTCCAGTAAATATGTGCTCTCTGAGACCAAGTATCGACGGATACCTTACACCATCATGCTTTTTGAGGAATTCTTGCAACAAATTCCTCATTTTCAAGGCCTCTTCCATGTAATTATCCTATGCGATCCATTCAGAAAAGAGAAAGGAAATTATCCTTGGCAATCCATTCCAAGAAAGAAAAGGTACTTCTATCTTATGAGAACGAGCAAAAAAATAAATAATAGAAGGCAGGGACAATCATTTTTAGTAAAAACACAACAATTAGCAACCTGATTCATGTCTATTGTCTGCAAGCCTTCTCCTCGTGTGAAGATAATAGCATGGTTTTGGTTTTCAGGTTTCCCTTCACCCAAGATAGCAGGTCCTGGAAGTTTTATCCGATAAATCTCCTGTTTATGGAAATGATTACCATAAAAAAATTATTAAAAATGAAGAACTTTAGGATGCTGAGAAAGTGATATATATCCATTTGGAAGTGGATATCTAAAACAAGACAAAACAATCATGTTATTTCATGCACGTCTTTGACATTTTTAGAGAACACTAGAAGTGCACGAATATTTAAAATATATACAAGATAATACCTCTGCTATCTAACCAATATTTGATAAACCAAAGAAACTTGCAAGATGCAGTGTAAATGCCAATAGTGTATTTCTTTCAAAGATGGTCATTAATCTTCTTAGTGATTCATCAAAGGGGCTCTACTAACAAAATGTTGAAACAGCTTCTAACTAATAGGCTAAAAATGCTATAAAAGCTTAACAAATCCACTTTTCTTCAATAATCCCCAAAATACAAAAACAAATAACATTTAAATAATTAGCAACATCCAATAATGAAACCAAAGTATGCATTACCTGATCTAGATTTTGCACTGGCTCTGAAGAATCACTAGATTTTGGCACAGCCCTCACCAGAACGGAGAAATAATTAACCTTGCCATTAAGCTTCTTCGACCTATCCTCATTACGCTGTTCAACCTCATCAATGTATGCTACACGAAGTGATGGATATCTGCCAGTAAACATATATCCCCATTATGTTGTTCAATATATGTCCGCTTGTTAAGAGACTAATATCTTCAATTCATGCTAAAGAAAATAACCATGCTTACTTTGTCATAAGCCTGAGAATATCCTGTGCACGCTCACTACCAGACCGCTTCTGAATGCCATATTGTTGACAAGACACCACATATGTAAATTTCATATCAGCTACAGCCTCACACTGTGCCTTCAGTGATCTGTTCTCTTTACTATCTTCTGTGTTTAATTCTATGGCCTTATAGCCTTCCATCAAATCTGATCGGGATGAAATTAAAACAATGTGAGTTTGAAAAAAATATTAGATACCAACAATCATACAAGCAGATAAATTTGTAATGAAGATGTACCACTAATCGGTGACGAGCAGCACACAATCAATTATACTGGAAGTTCAGCGGAATGAGAAACATATACCTTCATGTTTGGCCATATCAAGGAAAGCCTGAAGTTCCAATGCTTCTCGATAGTACATCATACCTCTAACTGACATTTATAAAGATCTATTAGTCTAGAAAAATGGAAACCAATTCACAAACAAAGTCACAGTGCCCAACCAAGCAAGAGCACACAAGAACACACACACACACACAGAGAGAGAGACAGAGAGAGAGAGAGAGAACCAGTTCTTGTTAAAGTTTGGCCCCTATATGATGCCCACAGACGAAGTTTTTCTTCTAACTCGGGAGATTCTTTAAGTTCTTCTTCATTGCTTCTTTCCACCCTTTCAAGGAAGTTATTCCATTCATCTGGAAATCATTAACGGCAATCAGCCACAAATGAAGAATAAACGTGCAAAGATTTAACATTTTCAGGGTACAAGTGTAAACCTGGAAAGATTTTTTGCAAGTAAAATAGAATGGAAACACCATCTTCATTTTGCTCTTCCAATTCGTGCAAGGAGAAGAGAACTTCCTCTGTGTAGTAAGGAGTTAAAATACTGCAAAAAAGGAGGTATGTTATTCAAATTTTCATGAAAATACATTATTTAAGGAAGGAATTAAAGCTATTAGTATGCCCTTAAATTTTATCAATTTCATTATGTCATATTTTTTACTTTTAAAGCAATTACATCATGACATGCAGATTTGATTTAATAGAGAATATCTATGTCAAGAGGAGACTAAAGGACCTTGTGTTACTACACCTACTGATTGTTATTATAGAACAGTTTGCGTATGTAATAGCAACAAAACAAACAGGGGAAAAAGTTGGTGCGAGAAAATATAAATGAAAAACATAGGCCAAAATCCTTCCATTCCATCGATGAGTAATGGACAGATAGATAGAATAAAGCTTGGTTTTTCATTTTTCCTTTATTTTCTTTTAGCTTTTGGGCCCCATATCAGATATATCAAGGTCTAATTTCTTGCAATTTTTTTCATAATTAAAGAAGAAACATAGAATAAACTTTTCTTTTCTAAGTTTATCAATCTTCTATTTGCTAAAGGTAGAATTGCCCAGCTACTACACTATATAACAATAATATCGTATAATAAATCAACGATTACATGAAAAAGATTGTGAAATATTCTTTAGTTAAAAATCAATCAGATATATGAGAAAAAGTAAACACGAGTAATAGAAAGAAACAATGAATCTAGGAGAAAGCTTACGAGAACGAAAGCATATTGCGAACTTTAGGTGCAGCAGGCATGTCCATAAACAAAGAATTAGAGAAGAAAGAAATCCGCCTCCTAGCCTCCAAATTAGATGGCACATCCATTGCAGATTCCTTCGTGGTAAGTAATAAATAAAGCCGGTTGATCTGCAAAGAAGAGAAGAAAAAGGAGTACGCATCAATTATCCAACTTAAAACCAATACTTAATGTGGGATACTCCCCCTTGTATGTGGCACACAGAGCCTACACATGAACAGCCTCACCTAGGATTGTCACCCTCAGAAAGGATCTGATAAAGCACTAATACCATATTCAGCATCCAACCTAAAACTAATTGGCAAGAGGTGGAGCACAAATTTAATAACAAACCACAAGGAACCTAATACTCAACTGATATGGGATAAGAACACTTAACAATCGAAAAAGCACAAGAAAAAAAAATTCCAGAGGATTCTTTAAGCTTTAATCTAAACAATGGCTCACCTTTTCCCTCCATGCTTCCGTAACAGGATTTATTGGAAATTTGATAGCTCCAGGAGATGCAAATAACTGGTCTAACTTTGGATCAAATTGATGTGGATCTACATAGAATCCATCATGTGCAGACCCTCCATGTTCCAAACTATTGAGAAAAAGAGATCAAATAAAATAAAATGATGGTAAGTTACGGCACTATAACATACATGTGCTCGAAACAATCACATGAAGACACTAGACCTGGAGAAATCCTCTTCTGGCATTATGTCCTTTGTCGCAATTTCCAGCATGTCCTGGAAACAAAGTACCACTTGACCCCTTTCGTCCGTCTTATTTTCCAACTGCAGAAATCAAGACAATTATTTTAGGACTTCTTACTACAGCCAAATGCAATGGGTACGAAATCTTCTTAAACCAAGTTAGTTTTTGAATATTACCAGAAGTTTTATCAACTTCACAACGTGTTCATTAAGACTAGGAAGAGCACTCATTTTGTAAGTCTTAATTAGACTACCATCTGCTATTCGTTTGTCAACCTTGGAAAATATGTCATCTATAACCCTGGAAACACATCAGAATGAATTAAAATGAAATAAGTACGAATATGCTTCACAAAACAATAATTCTAATGAGAGGAAATTGCAGCTTGACTAAATATGATTTGTTTCTTTGGTCAACAATTTAAAGAGAACTTACTTTTTCTCACGTTGCCCTTCAACCAAAGACCTAATAATGCTTCTGAATGAAGCATAACATTCACGAATTGCACAAAACATATAATGGTCAGCTAAAATTCTCTTTTGCAGCTCTTTATCCCTACTATCACTGTCCTTGGCCATGTCCAATGCTATTGGGATCTACACGAAAATTCACAGCTAAAATATCAAGATACTCAACTCTCAAGATCAGCAGAGAAAAATAAGTTGAAGCATACCTTGCTGGCAAGCAAAAAAGGAGGCCACTGGATTTGTTCTAAATCACGGTCTGCCCAATAGGGAACAAGCAACAGATTCATCTCCCTAAATTAAAACAAGCTCAATATGTAGAAAGAAAATGATAATGTAACACATATATAACATAGAGCACAGATTGTCCCTATAAAAAAAAATAGAGCACAGATTGTAAATACTTATTGCTTATAAGATCTTCCTCCCGAAAACTACTGATTATTTTATTCCACAACTGAGCGAATTTCGCAGCCTCTTTCTCCTTATTAGAGTGTGGCTGAGAAAATAGAACAGTATTAAATGGAAGGTATAAGCCACAAAAATCAGAGATATTAAAGATTATAGCATATAATATTAATGAGGTTTGACCTGCCCAAAGCTGCGAGAGAAAAACCCCCGAAATCCTCTTTCCCTTTTCTCACCCTTCTCCCCTGGAATTAAGCGGGCATTAAAAGCACCAGGCAATGATAGAAAACGAGATCTGAGCATTCCTAATGTTCGAATCTGGGGTTCATAAACAAAAATATCACAACAATATAAACAATCCCAAAGATGATGATGATGATGATGTAGGTTCTATAGAGATTCTATTATAGTTATAAAGAAGCAAAGAATGAAAGGACTTTCACAATCTCTTATTTAAACAGAAACTGCAAATTCTCATTAAGTATACAAAATAGAAAGGTGCTCTATGTTTGACATCATCTACATATAACGGGTGAAGAAAGCAAACAAATAGTAAACCACCACATCGTGCCTGTTTCATGAAAATGCTTGGCAAAAGAAAGACAATTTCATTGAAAACATTAGAAAATGAGTGCTATTAGGAACAGTAATAAAAAAATAATGGCAATAACCAACTAAACATGAGGAGCTCAACAAACCTCTCCAAGGCGTCGAAATGCACCATAAATACCTCCAAATAACGTCGAGAATATTGCATACCAAATCTGGGTATCCATAAAATAGACCTTGAAAATAAAATCAGCGAATTAGACCTTAAACTAAAGTAATCAAGTATTGACAGAAAAACATTCATGAATCGTTAACATGAGATAAGCCATACAAGAATGATTGGAGCCCAGAGAGCAATCACAACACCAATGTTGTTCCTTGCTGCAAATACAAAAAATTAAGAAATGAACTTTTTTCTCTTGAAACAATAAGAGACGTATTTTAATGTTCATTACCTTGGGGGAAAAATTCATGCCATTGAAAATGCCATAACCGAACACGCATTACAGCTTTTGTGGGACCAACTAAAGGTTTTATCTATAACCATGAAAGGAAGAAGTGATAGATTATTCAGTCACTAAAAACATATCAACTCTGTCATGCTGATCAAAGAAAGTTAGGTGGAAAAGATCTTTTAGCAGTTAAAACAAGAGAGACACAAACTGAAGTGATTCTAGGTAGCCTTAAGGCTTCTTAAGCATCTTAATCATGGCCTACCTTTTGATACCAATATCATAATTTAATGACAAGAGTAGCCATAGATGAATTAAAGATGAAGACAGGAACACGAGATTCTTTCACCTTTGTGCACTGAATAGGAATAAAATCAATGCCATTTCTACCTTGAAGGTTGATGGAAAGTAGTTTCAGATCCTAAAATGATAAAGTCCCATGTCTCCAATTTTTTCAAGACAGCTTATATTACCAAAACAACGTTGGAAGTCGAGGACATTAATTTAGTATTTGCAAAATTGTCATTTGATCAAAGTGCATGCCTTGAGGAGCAATTTTCTGAACAAGAAGTGTGGGAAGCTACTTCATCCTCCGACAGTGCAAAAGCCCCTAATCCGGATGGTTTTACTATGTGTTTTTTCAAGAAATGATGGCCTAATCCAAAGGAACAAATTATGAATTTTTTAAAGATTTCCATTGTGGAAAGAAGTGGGAGCAAGGGGTCAATCACGCCTTCATTACCCTGATTTCGAAGAAATTAAATCCTGAGAGCATAGATGACTATAAACCAATTAGTCTTGTTGGTAGTATATACAAAATACTCTCAAAAGTCTTATCTAAGAGACTCGTATCATGTATTAAAGACATTGTCAGTCCTTCCCAGTTCGCTTTTATCCCAGGGAGGCAGTTGTTGGATTGTGCTTTCCTTGCTAATGAAGGTATCGATCATTAGAGGAAACAAGGGCTTAAAGGGGTTGTTTTTAAAGTTGACTTTCGTAGAGCATATGACATTGTCGAATGGCCAGATCTCATCAGAACAATGAAAGAGATGGGTTTTGACGAGAGATGGTGCTCGTGGATTTTGTATTCTCTCCTCAGGAATCAATCTCGGTTCTAGTGAATGGCTCGCCCTCAGATGAGTTTCCAATGGCAAAAGGGTTGAGACAAAGTTGCAGTCTTTCCCCGCTTCTGTTTAATTTATTTGGCGAATTGCTCCATTTGACGCTGTCTAAAGCCGTTGATTTGGGTCTTTTCCACGGATTCATTATCGGAAAGTCGGAAGATCCTTTTCGTTTGACTCATCTCCAGTTAGCAGATGATCTTATTATTTTTTGCCAAGCTTCTCTAACTCAAATAAAAAATTTAAGAAGAGTTTTGAGGATATTTAGCTTAATGGATGGGCTCCATCTAAATCTAGCAAAGAGCAAACTATACGGTATTAATGTTGAAGATGATAACCTTAGTGATTGGGCGTTAGCCACTGGCTGTTCAGTAGGTTCCTTCCCTACATATTATCTAGGCCTACCTCTTGGTGCAAGGAAAAATTCTGAGGTCCTTTGGGAACCTGTCATCAAGAATTTTAATATGAAATTGGCTAGATGGAAAGCTTCATGTCTTTCTTTGGCGGGTAAATTGGTGTTTTTGAAGTCGGTGCTATCCTCTCTGCCTATCTTTTTCTTATCAATATTCAAAATGCCATACAAAATCAACCAGAAGATTAATTCTTTGATGGCAAAATTTCTTTGGGGAGATGGAGCAAAGAAGAGTCGGATTCACTGGGTAAATTGGAGAACTGTTTGTCGTCCGTTAAATAATGGAGGCCTAGGAGTTTTGGATTTCAATATTACCAATCAGGCTCTGCTGGGTAAATGAGTTTGGAAGTTTGTTGATGAAAAAGACTCATTATGGAAAAAATTGTTGTGCTGCAAAAATAATGTTAGTTGCAACACAATGTCAATCAACAAGATTTTCTCTTCTCAGGCCCCTTGGATTAGGAGAGGTATTGGCAATAGTTTCTTGAAGAATGACTCGGTTGGAGTTTGCCTAAGAGATAATTCAAAGTTGCAAGTGGGGAATGGTAAGTCTATCTCTTTTTGGAATGATATTTGGATAGATGATACACCGTTGAAAAATCTTTTCCCTAGGATCTTTGCTCTTTCATCTAATAAATGGGGTAATGTGGTTGAATTTGGTTGTTATGAGTCGAATGGTTGGGAGTGGAATATACAAACTAGGAGGAACTTATGTGATTGGGAATTGTACCAATGGGTGGAATTAATGTCAAAGTTGTATAACGTTAAATTGATCGATTCAGTGGACGACTTTTTATCTTGGTCAGGGAAGGGTGATGGACTATTCTATGTTAAATCTTGCAGATTGGCCCTTTCTAAGGTCCCTTGGGAAACTTTTTTGTGGAAAAAATGGGTATGGTTGGGTTTAGTTCCTCCAAGAGTTGAAACTTTTCTTTGGAAGTATCTCACCAGAAATTGGATGTTAGAGTAAAGTTGAAGAAAAAGGGGTGTCCATAGGAGAAGACATTCTTTGTCCGCTTTGCCAACAGCAAGAGGAATCAGTACAACATCTCTTCATCTCGTGTTCTGTTTCTAGGGAACTTTGGACTAAATTAGTCAGCTTCTGGAATCTTTCTATAGCTTTGCCACATGATCCCCCTTCACTTCTTAGCTATTGGTCAGAATTGAAGGAAAACTCGATAATTTGGAAATTTATTCCGGGTGTTGTTTTTTGGTCCATTTGGAAAGCTAGGAACTCAATTGTTTTTGATAAAGTGAAGCTTGACAGATTCTCACTCTTCTTCATTGTCATATTTAGGTTAGCAAAATGGTTTCTAGCCAAGTTCCATCACATCCCTATCCAAGCAGATACGTTGATCGGAGATCCTTCCCTTGCAGACAGGTGCTCTGTTGTTAAGTCTCAGTGTAAGTCTATGCAATGTTGGCTTCCCCCTCCAATTGATTTCTTTAAGATGAATGTTGATGGGGCTGTAAGGTTTGACGGATTGGCAGGAGGAATTGGTGGTATTTTAAGAGACTGGAATAGTGCCTCTAGTGACTTTTTCTGAAAGTATTGGTCCTGGCCCTCCACCAGTAGCTGAATTGAAAGCCTTTAAAAGAGGCATCAAGATCTTTCTCTCTTCAGTTTTGGCTCGTGAGGGTAGATTGATTGTAGAAAGTGATTGCAAATCTATAGTTGAGTGGATTCTTTCTCCGGTTACTGCTCTTTTCCTTTGTTCTCTTGTTAAGGATATTGTGTCCCTTGTTACAGCCAAGGCCTCTATAGTTAGATTGATTCCTAGGGCTTGTAATGGTGTGGTTGATAAATTAGCAAAGGATTGTAAGGGTTTTGTTTTAGGTTGTTTCCGGTGTTTCTTTGAGAGCTACTGGCTATGGTGTACTTTTTAAGTTTTATGTAATTTTGTTTTATTAATAAATTGAGGTACCCTTTTTCTCCTTCCGCTGGTCGTCTCTTTCCTTCGAAAAAGGGACTACCATGAGGGAGGTTTTTAATGAGGCCTCTACTTCTATAAAAAAAATAATTTAATGACAAGTGCAAAGAGAAAAATAAAGTATTGTGAGCGAGACAATTCAGGATAAAATGAATGTTAACCACACCTCAATATAATAACTAAAAGCCAACTTAGTGATGATAAGTAGAACCCAAAACATTGTATACCTGAAAAATTCAAAAACAAATAGAAATCAAATATTTCAAGTGCTTGCCACAAAAGCAATTAGGTAGATCCTACAAACATTACTTACTTGAAGAGAGAAAATGTGCTCTCATGCATACCCCTACCAACATAGAGACGGGGCTGAAAGATTCAGGAAAGTAATAAGTAAACCAGAGAAGAAACAAATTGGGAGACAACGAAGATATAAGAGAAGTTATCTCTACCTGTGACCACCACATCATAAGCATCACAATCTTGTAGTGTGAACTTTCAAGGAATCGACGAACGAAAGGAAAAAGAAACAACACTGCAGCTAGCATATTTGGTGACAAGTAAATCACAACAGCTAAAATGAACAAGGAAGGTGAACCTGAGGTACTGCCCCCAAACCAGCCTTGGATGGTTCGCGAAATTCCTGAAGGATTGTCTGAAGTATAAGCATAAGTAACCGGCAGAACAATCACCCACGCAGCTGCTGAAACAACTTTCAATATGTATCTTAATTTAACATGAAAAGACATGCTCTGCTGCGCTTTCCAACTAAGGATTACATCAAGGACAGCTGCAAAACATTAAATAAATTTCAGTAAAAACTTCAACATAGCTGACATGCAATAAGATGAAAAGGTTTTCACATTCACATAAAATGCAAAAGTCATCAGCCTTAAGAACCTCACCCACACTCCACAAACTAATCTGCATGAGAAGAATAAATGACTGACTAACTCAGTTTCGGAACCACACAATGGGCACAAAGGATCCTCGATTCTGCTTACACCCCGCCTAATAGTCCCAAGGAATTCATATACTTTTGGGGTGATTTAATTCCGAAATCTGAGATTTGAAAATTTATTCCGGGTGTTGTAATGTGGTCCGTTTGGAAATGTAGGAATCAAATGGTGTTTGAGAATGGGAGTTTGGATCAAACTTATCTGTTTTTCTGGCTAGATATAGGGTGGTTGCTTGGTTCTTGGCGAAGAAGTTCAGGTTTCCTGTTTCACTAGATTGTCTTGTGGGTGGCCTAATGTGGGCCGATATGCATAATGGTTCAATGAAGAAAATTCCTCCCTCTACTTGTTGGTGCCCACCCCCTTCAGGGTGATTTAAAGTAAACGTGGACGGGCCAGTGGGTTGTGACTGGAGGTGCAATGGTATCAGTGGGCTGCTTAGGGATGCTGAAGGCAAGCAGATGGGGTCCTTCTCAGTTGCGTCTGGACCAGGTCCTCCAGTCCTTGGTGAGCTCAAAGAAATTCAAGCTGGGTTGAAGTCGTTTTTAGATTCGAAGTAGAAAGATAAGGGGCGTCTCATTTTGGAGAGTGATTCTTTGATAGTTGTAAATTGGATTAAAAATCTTGAAGATAGTCCTGCTGTATTTAGCAATCTGGTTAAGGAATTAGCAAAGAGTGTGTTGGATTTTAACGTGTTGGTAAGTTATTTTAAGAGAAGTATAAATAGGGAAGCTGATGGTTTAGCTAAGGCGGGTATCGGGTATTGTAGGGTGTGTTTTTTTGTTTTTGTTTGGTGTATAGGTTGTTTTTTTAGGGGAGAGGTGTTGATTTATAGGAAAGGTTGTAATCAAGGGGGGGTTTTACCCAGGTTGTAATCTATGTTTCTATGAATAAAATGTGGGCACTTTTTCCTCCTTCCAATGTCCGTCAACATAGACCCACAGAGAAACAAGTGACATACTGAGAGAAAATTCCAACTTAACTGATACAAGAGCATGCATATTAAAACACCAGACAGTTTTAAAAAAATCTCCCAAGTAATTGGCTCTTGAAAACAGCCTCAATAGTATTTGGCACCTTAAATTGGAGGCATCCATAAATCAAAAGTATATATAACAGATGAACAGTCATTGATGATGGAAAAATGGAAATGGTTAACCCACAAAGCGCAATGTTCACAACGTAACGTTAACCACTTGGAATGAGAAAAACAATGTGTACAGTAATTATATGTTATCTACAATACTATAACCAAGGAGTTTCATTATACAATCAAGAAATTAAGGCTTATTTGAAGTCACAATTCAGCATATAGAATACATATATATATCTGCCCTCCAAAGACTCTCAAATCTGCTTACCAGAAGTGTTTCCTAGCAATAATTATAATGTTGTTACCCTAACAATAATTATATGTTGATACCCTCCAAAGACTTCAGTAATATTTATTAATTATGACATTACGGACGGCTAACATTACAAGATATCTTTAGGGTTTCAATCTAGGACTAAGATTATTAGTTATCTTTAGGGTGCGTTCGGTTCAAGAAATGTAAGATTATCAGTGGGAATAGGATTACCGGCGGGAATAAGATTACTGAGAATGTTGTATTTGGTTCGTTTAGCAGTAATGTAAGATTACAGTGTTTGGTTAAAGGAATAAAAGATTATTGGAATGTATATTTTACCAAATTGTCCTTATTATATATTTGTTTTTTTAATAAGTTGAATTCTACCTAGATCCTTATCTGATCATAATCCAGTTTCACTAGAGGATAAAGCTATTAATTGGGGTTTTAAACCATTCAGAGTTTTTAATTATCTATTAGAGGAGGAAGGATTTGAGGAATTGGTTAAATCTTCCATGGTTGTTATGAGGGGGAGAAATAACAGAAGGGGAATCTTCAACATCTTACAAGGAACAAAAACATCAATCAAAAAATGGTCAAGCAGTAATTTTTTTGGGATTTCTGAGTCGATTTCTGATTTAGAAAGGAATATTAATGAACTGGAATTTAAAGCTCAAGGTGGAATTCTCTCGAAGCATGAGTGGGATCAATTAAGGCAATGTAGAACTAATCTCTGGAGGCTGTATAGAATCGAAGAAAGCATTTGGTTTCAGAAGTCAAGGACTAGATGGATTAAAGACGGGGATAGAAACACAAGGTTTTTCCATCTGTCTGCACTGAACAGAAGCAAAAGAAATGAAATTTTAAGCTTGAAGATAAATGGGAATGTGGTTTCAGATCCTCAACAGTTAAAGTTACATATTTCAGAATTTTTTAAGGCAGCCTACAACTCCAATTCAACAATGGAAGTGGAGGACTTACTTCTGGAATTTGCTAAGCTGTCAGGGGAACAGTCTAACAAACTTGAAGAGCAATTCTTAGAACAGGAAATTTGGCAGGCTATAGTATCATCAGACAGCTCTAAAGCTCCATGACCGGATGGTTTCACAATGTGTTTCTTTAAAAAATGCTGGCCAAGTTTAAAGGAACACGTGTTGAAATTTTTTGAAGATTTCTATTTTGGAAGGAAATGGGAGCATGGTGTAAATCATGCTTTTATCACACTTATTCCGAAGAAGCTAAATCCGGACAGTGTAGAGGAGTTTAGACCAATCAGCCTTGTAGGCAGTTTAAACAAAATCCTCTATAAAGTTTTATCGAAGAGACTGAGTTGTTGTGTTGGTGATATTATTAGTCAATCTCAATTTGCCTTTATACCGGGGAGACAGTTGTTGGATTGTGCTTTTATAGCAAATGAAGGGATTGATTACTGGAGAAAACAAGGGTTACAAGGGGTTGTCTTCAAAGTAGATTTTCATAGAACTTACGATTCTGTGGAATGGCCAATTTTAATCAGAGCAATGTCAAAGATGGGTTTTGGCAAGAGATGGTTGTCGTGGATATCTCAGTGTATATCAACAACTTCAATCTCGGTTCTTGTAAATGGGTCTCCCTCGGAAGAGTTTCCTATGGCCAAAGGACTTAGGCAAGGGTGCAGTATATCTCCGTTACTGTTTAACATTGTAGGTGAGCTGCTTCATTTGATGATAACTAAAGCAGTAGACAGGGGTCTGTTTCAAGGCTTTGTTATTGGGAAATCTGAAAACTCTGTCCGGTTGTCACATCTCCAATTTGCCGATGACTTGATCATTTTCTGTCAAGCTTCTCTCTCCCAGATTAAAACTGTCAAGAGAGTGTTGAGGATTTTTAGTATTATGACAGGGTTGCATCTAAATCTAGCTAAGAGCAATTTGTTTGGTATTAATGTGGAAGAGGAAGTTTTAACAGAGTGGGCATTAGCAGTGGACTGTTCAGTGGGTTCCTTTCCAACATATTACTTGGGACTTCCTCTCGTTGCTAAGAAAAACTCATAAGCTCTATGGGATCCAGTTTTCATGAATTTTAGCTCCAAACTTGCCGGCTGGAAAGCTTCTTGTCTCTCTCTGGCTGGCAGGACAGTTTTATTGAAGTCGGTGCTAACTTCCTTACCAATATTCTTCTTATCTCTTTTTAGAATGCCTTTCAGTATTGGTAAGAAGCTCAATTCATTAATAGCCAGATTTCTATGGGGGGTAATGAGGAAAAAAGGAGGATACACTGGGTTAATTGGAAATCAGTTTGCAAGCTTCTGAATTCTGGTGGTCTTGGTGTTCTTGATGTGAATCTTTTTAATCGGGCTCTTTTGGGAAAATGGGTGTGGAAGTTCGCCAATGAAAATAATTCTTTATGGAAAAGTGTGTTATGTTGCAGACACAAGGTTAGTTGTAATTCCATGTCTATTAGCAAGGTGTTTACGCCCAAATCTTCTTGGATTTTGAGAGGTATTGCTAACAATTTCTTGAAGAACGACTCGGAGGGTGAATGTATCAGATCACACTCTAAGTTGAAAGTGGGAAATGGAAAGTCTATTTCATTTTGGACAGATACATGGGCTGACGAGTTTCCTTTAAAAAAATCTTTTCCCTAGAATGTATGTGCTGTCTACAAACAGATGGGGTAAGGTTGCTGAGTTTGGCTGCTTTGATTTGAATGGTTGGGTGTGGAACGTCGAAACCAGAAGGAATTTGTGTGACTGGGAATTGGAGCAGTGGATGGAATTGATGACAAAACTGAATGGCTTTAAACTGACAGAATCAGTAGAAGACTTTCTTTCATGGTCTGCAAGTGAGGATGGAATGTTTTCAGCAAAATCTTGCAGAAATGCACTCGGGAAGGTGTTTGGGGGTTTTGATATATGGTTAAAAGGGGTGTGGCAGGGATTATCTCCTCCTCGTGTTGAAGCTTTCCTGTGGCAGCTAGCTCATCAGAAAGTGACAGTGAGAGAAGAATTGGTGAAAAGAGGAATGCAGCTAGGGGATGAAACTCTTTGTCCGTTTTGTAAGGAACACGTGGAATCAGTGCAACATATATTTATTTCGTGTGTTGTAGTTTGGGAACTATGTAATAAGATAGAAAGCTTTTGGGATATAGCCTTAGTACTTTCAAAGGACCCACCTTCTTTGCTCAGTTCTTGGGGTGAACTGAGGGGGAAATCGTTGATTTGGAAATTTATTCCGGGAGTAGTATTTTGGTCGATTTGGAAAGCTAGGAATGCAATGGTGTTCGAAGGTGCTCCCCTTGATAGGATGTCTCTGTTTTTTATTGCTAGATTCAGGTTATCTAAATGGTTTCTAGCCAAGTACCCTAAGTTTCCTATTCAGGAGGATGTGCTGATTGGTGATCCATCTCTTGCAGACGATATTAAGGCTCTTAATCCTAAGAATGTTCAGGTGATTCGCTGGTTCCCACCCCCTGTTGATTTTTTGAAGATGAATGTTGATGGAGCTGTTAGACTTAATGGCACAAATGGAGGTATAGGAGATATTTTGAGATACTGGAACAACTCTCTTCTGACCTTTTCAGAAAATATAGGTCAAGGTCCCCCTCCGATTGCTGAGTTAAAGGCTATAAAGAGAGGAATTGAAATCTATATGTCTTGTTGGGTTACTGTTAGAAGGTTGATTGTGGAAAGTAACTGTAAGTCGGCTGTGGAATGATTACTGACCCCAACTTTGGCCCCTATTTTTATCTTACCTTTAGTTAAGGAGATTGCATCACTCATCTCGGATAGGGTGCACTCAGTTAGATGGATTCCAAGGGCGTGTAATGGGGAGGCTGATAGTTTAGCAAAGATGGGAATTGGTTGATTGTTAGGCATTATCAGTGGGTTTTATTGTTTGAGTTTTTAGGTTTTTGGTTGTTAGTTGAGTGGTTAAGTTTGTTGTGTTTTTCAGTTTGGAGTTTTTGTTAAATATTATGTAATTTCGTACGAGTAATAAAATTTTTAAGGCACTCTTCCTCCCTTTGCAGATTAAGGAGCTTATTATCAAGCTCCGTTAATCAAGGAGGAGGTTTTTAAAGAGGCCTGCTATTCCTATAAAAAAAAAATAAGTTGAATTCTACTATAATTAATTTATATATTTTCTTTAAAAAAATTAAATTCATAAAATTTATATAATTTTTTTTACAAAACTGAAAAGAAACACCCCTTAGGGTTTAAAACTAAGGCTAGGATTATACCTTTATTAGTAACCATAATATAAACAAGCTATATAATATTTATTTTTTTTATAGGAATATTAGGCCTCATTAAAAAACCCCTTCATGATTAATGGAACACTGAAAAAGTTCCTTAATCAGCGGAAGGAGGAAAAGAGTGCCTTAGATTTTATTAATAATAAACTTAATACAATATATTACAAAAACCTAAAACTCCTTGAAGGAAATCGACAACCTAAATAGTTACAACCTTAAAAACAACATATATATTAACCAATTCCAGCCTTAGCTAGAGCGTCCACCTCTAGATTAGCTGCCTTATTAACCCATCTAATAACACCTTCACACAGTCTAAGTTTTTCAATAATATCTTTAACAATGTAAGCATAAACAGCATGACATGAAACGAAATCCCTAACCCAGTCAACTGCCACCCTACAGTCACTCTCAATTATCAACCGATCCTTTAATCTGTGTCGTATAGTGTGAAAGAAAGATAAGCCCTTTAGGATAGATTTCAATTCCATCAAAGTAGGAGGACCAGGACCTGCGGATTCCTTGTAAGAGTCAATGATTGTCCCGTTATCATCTCTCAAAACACCACCTATCCCACTTCTCTTCCAGTCAGTAGTAGTAGCAGCATCGACATTTAATTTGATGAAGCCCTTTGGGGAGGGGATCAATTAATCACAGTTGCAATTAGTTTGGAGTTAGGAGAACAAGAATCCCCTAAGGAAGGATCTGAAATAAGCAAATCCTTAGAGATCGAAACCTGTTTGTACTTAGCTAAGTACCATGAAGCTAGCCTGAATCTAGCTAAAAAGAAGAGTTCTGCTTGATCTACCTTTCCTCCTTCAAAAACAATATAATTTCTGAATTTCCAAATTGTCCATAGGACAACCCCTGGAATAAATGACCATATGGTTGAATTAATCCTTAAATCAGCCCATGCTAGGAGAAATATTTTTGCATCAACATGAAAGATAGATTGAATGTTCCAGAACCTAATGAATTTATTCCAAATGCTCTAAACCACCGAACAAGTAAAAAATAAATGGGAGGGTGTCTCATCAAACTGGTTGCAAAAAGGACACAACAAGTCATCTATACCCATCATACCTCTTTTAACAAGAGCTGACTTCACTGCCAACTTCTGTAAAACAACTTGCCATACAAACGTCTCCACTCTTAGAGGCAGTAATCCACTCCAAGCAACATTCTTCCAGAAATTAACATCTGATGAACTTGAGGTCCCTGAATAACACTGACTAACACAAGATTTCACAGTAAATACCCCATCTCCAGTGCCTTTCCAGACCAGTACGTCAGATGAATCAACCGAAAGGGAAATATTTGAAATAATTGTCACCAAATTAGACCACTGCTCATATTCCCAATCATTCAATTCCCTTCTTAAATGTATATCCCAAAACCAGCTGCCTGAGCTAAAATCACCAAACTCAGATAATTTTCTAGTTTTGTTTAAGAAATGGAAAACAATCTCGGAAAAATGATCTTTAATGGTTGATCCATTGCCCAAACATCTTGCCAAAATCAAATCCTACCCCCATCGCCAACTTGAACAGAATAATTGCTTCTAATTTTACAGCCAGTAGGGTCTATTCTGTAATGATTGTTCACCACGGATCTCCAAATCCATGAAAATTTGGATGTAACCTTATTGTCAAATAGCAGTAAAGAAGAGTCTAAATTGTATTTAGAACAAATCAATCTCCTCCATTCCGCATTTCTTTCATTAGCAAACTTCCAAGACCATTTTTCTAATAAAGCTCTGTTTACCTTGTCAATGTTTGGAACCCCCAATCCACCTTCGAATTTCGGTTTGCACACATTGGGCCAACCCACCCAATGAATCTTGTTCTGACCATTTCCTCCACCCCATAAGAAGTTGGACATGATAGAATTGATTGACTTGTACACCGAAGCCGGAACTTTAAACAATGCCAAATAGTATGTAGGAAGCGAGCATAAGACTGAATTAATTAAAACTAACCTCCCTGCCATAGAAAGAGAGGATGCCTTCCAACCTGCCAACTTCTTGTTGAAACTATGAACCACTGGATCCCATAGGGCAAAAGAATTTCTTTGTGCTCCCAGAGGTAGTCCTAAGTATTCTGAAGGAAAGCTACCAACAGTACAACCCACCGAATTTGCCCAATCTCTTATTTCCCCTTCATTCATATTCATCCCAAATAGTTTTGACTTCTTTAAATTCAACTGGAGACCAGATATAACTTCGAAGACTCGAAGTACTCTCTTCACGTTCATAACCTGCTTTTTAGATGCACCACAGAATATTATTAGGTAATCAGCAAATTGAAAGTGGGATAATTTGAAAGTTCCCTTCTCCCTGCTAATAACCATACCCGAAAATAACCCTTCTGAAACAGCCCTACGAAGCAAAAGATTAAGGAGTTCCCCAACTATGTTAAATAACATAGGATACAAAGGGCAACCTTGACGAATACCCTTCGCCATTGGGAATTCCTATGTAGGAACCCCATTAACCAAAACTGATATAGAAGCTGTTGTGACGCATTTCGAGATCCAGCTAATCCATGTAGAACCAAAGTCCATTTTCTCATTACTCTGAAAAGAATAGGCCAGTCAACTGTGTCATATGCCTTTTTAAAATCCACTTTAAAAACACAACCCTTTAAACCTTTCTTCCTCCAAAAAATCAATTCCCTCATTAGCAATTAAAGAGCAGTCCAAAATTTGTCGACCTGGGATGAAAGCAAATTGAGAAGGACTGATAATGTCTGAAATGCAGTTCCTTAACCTCCTTGATAGACACTTAGATAAAATCTTATATAGCCCACCTACTAAACTTATAGGCCTATAATCATCGAGGCCACCAGCATTCGAAATCTTTGGAATAAGAGTAATGAATGTATGGTTTACCCCATGTTCCCAATCTTTTCCCAAATAGAAATTTCGAAAGAAAATCGTAATATCTTCCTTTAAAACAGGCCAGAACCTCTGGAAAAATCCCAAATTTAAACCATCCGGCCCTGGGGCTTTGTTACTGTCACAAGACTTCAAGGTTTCCCAAATCTCATCTTCAGAAAATTCTCTCTGTAACAACTGATTCTGATCCAGTGTAATTTTGCTAAAATCCAGCCTTATGTCATCAATTTCCAGAGTTGAACGCTCATTGTAAATTTTGAAGAAGTAATCCCTAACTGCTGCCTTTATTGCAATCGGATCCTGAATCGTAATTCCCCCAAAATTCAGTGCATTCAATGCATTTTGCTTCTTTCTAACTGTAGCACAAGTATGAAAGAATCTTGTGTTGCGGTCCCCATCTTTAATCCATTTTGATCTAGAATACTAGAAACCGATCTGCTCCTGAATTTTAAGCAGTTTCCACAATTCTGCTCTGTGAGAGTTCAAATCTGCTATTAATTCTCTGTCTGAAACACCATGCTGCTGCTGTTGGACAGCCTCTAACTTTTGAATTTTCTCTTCTAAATCAGAAATCAAAGCTTTTGGATACTGATCTCTTCTCCCAACCCAGTTCTTAATTGCACCTTTGGCATTCTTCAAAATATTAAAAACACCCATTTTCCTTTGAGTTTTCTTACTGTTTTGAACAGATGACTTAATCAAGTCCTCAAAACCTTCCTCATCCATCAAGTAATTGAATAATTTGAAAGGTTTTTTTACCCCAATCTACACCCCTATTCTCAATAATTATAACATTGTGATCTGACACAGACCTTGGAAGAATGGACTGAACTATATCAGGGAATGCTGCCAAAAACTGACTATCAACAAGAAAACGATCCAGTCTTACAAAGGTTGGATTATCTTGTTTATTTGTCCAAGAAAATCTGCCTCCAATCATAGGTAAATCAATAAGACCAGATTGTAGGATAAACTGACTGAAAAGATTCATAGAATTTCTGTTCTGCCCTCTGCCAATCTTCTCTTCTTCATACAAGTAAACATTGAAGTCCCCTCCTACACAAACCGGACAATTCTGATATCTTAGAAAAAGACTTAGTTCTTCAAAAAAAACTTGTCTTCTCCTCCTCCACTGAAGGACCATAAACATTGATGAAGCCACAACTGAAATTGTTGGCTCGAAATTTACCCGTTATGGCTATAAATCTCCTGCTAACATGCTGATTTTCCAATTCGAAAATATTATCATCCCAACAACACAATAAATCTTCTCTGTTTTTGTTTCTTGCAACCATAAAAAAGAAGGATAAATCTTAGAACATAAATTTTGAACAGCCCTCTGTTTTTGTTTTTTACCCAAACCCCTAACATTCCATGAGCAAATGATTAATTTTGTATTCATCATTGAAAATAAATGTCGATCTCCTTAAATGACCCCAATCAAACTAACCACCTCCTCCAAGATCACCTTGAATGATACCTGTCGATACTCTCTCTAGGCTTATGATTTTTTCTAGAAAGGCTTCTTTTCCTTCCTTGAAAGACACCCCCAAAAGCTTACTAACCTCCCATGTAGCTAAAGCTTCTTCCAAAAGATTTGAAAATGCTAGAGAGTAGGCTGTATCAATGCTCACATGATCTAGTGCTTCCCTTGTCAAAATTCTTTTGGCTCTTCTGATCAGCAAACCAGGTTTGAATCTGGAGCATTCTCCTTCTGAAAAACAACCTTCAATCTCCCTATCCTCAATTTCGTTCAATGAGCCTCCAACAATAACAGAATCTTGTTTCTCATTTGAAGTCAAGACTGCATTAGAACAAATCTGTAGAGAAGTATTAAGATCCACCTTTTCCCCTCCCTGACTAAATATGATTTCCTCAGATTCAGGGATGAACTTCAGAATATTCCCAAACCAGTGTATCATGTTCCTCGATCTCTTATAGACCCTTTTAAAACTACACATACTTCTAGTTTCTTATAGGTCTGATTGAGTTGTAAACAACCTCTTGGAACGATTTAGATTTCTACGCCTAACGTTATTACCGGAAGAAATAGAACTAGAATTAATCAGCTTTAATTCTGCTTCAATACCTTCTTTTCCAATACCAGCAGACTGTTCTCCATTTTGGCAAATCTCCATCACTTCGATTAATCTGCTGTCATTTTCTGGAGATTTTTTTTTCTGAACCATTTCCCCAAACTGGTTAATTTGGATTCCTGGTCCAGAAGGAATAACCTTAAAATCACGTAGCCCAGGCTTCCCAAAATCCTCAGGTTGGTCCAGAGATCCATCAACCGAAAAATTTGAATTTCTAATACCTAAACCGGCAAACTCCCCCACATTTATACTCCCAATGTTATGACTTTCTGACAGCCCACAATTAGAGACTTTTCTAAGGGAGGAAAGTCTTGAAGGCTGTTTTTCTTTACCTGCTCCTTCAGATCCTGAAAAAGCTCCCTGATCGAACCAATTGTCAACTCTCAGCCGATTTTCTATTGCTGCACGTGCTGCAACTTTCTGTCTTTCCGAATGTAGGCTGTCTTCTTCATCTACACACTGCAACTCTTCAAAATAACCTCCATCAGAATCTTCCACCGGAACATCACTGAAAAAAGAACTTGAAAAATCGCTTGCCGATCCAATCTTTATACTAACTTTAAAGGATCTTCCATGTGAGGCAATCGTGGTAGCTTCCGGAACAACGAAAGGACTTGTCACCCTCAATAGAAATCTTGCCAATGTGAGGTCTTCTCTATATCTTGTAGCATCGTGTATGTCAACCAGTGTTCCCCATCTTCCTACTACCTTATCGAAAAAAGATACATTCCAGCAAAACAAAGGAACCCCAAATAATTCCACCAAACAGAAAGCCATAGGGACACCCTCATCATTCAATAATAGTTCCAATCGGTCGAACCATAGATTCATAAGCTCCTTCCTATTCATCCAAATATCCATCATCTCCTCGGTTGAGTTAAACACTATGAAGCAAGAGTTCCATACATGGCCCCAACGAGCAATTTAGACATCAATACCATCTTTAGCTAGAGCCTTCTTAATCAACTCAATCTGTAATGATTGTTTAACAATCCCTGTTAAAGACCTTTTAACCCAACTTGAACTTTCCGATGGAATATACATTTGTAAAATATTTTTCTTAGCTATCTCCCTGTGAGAAACATCTGAAAACATATCCTTATTCCCCATAGCACTTCTATAAGACAGCAAAGCATCTTTGTAAGATCTGGCATCCCTGATACTTCTGTTAGAGTTATCCACCTCGTTGGACTTTGAAGTATCTGCAGAATCCTGACTGGAAACCTTCTTTGAGAACATGTTCATCCCCACTACCCTTGATCGAGATTCTTTATATCTTGCAAGACTCACTGAAATCAACCTCCCATCTATTAATATACCATTTAAGGCTTCAAGAGCCTTCTTCAAACCAATCTCACTCTTAAAATGAACAAAAGCAAAAGTGGAGAATTTGTATTTTGGATTTCTTGTTTCTTTAGGAATAAAAACTCTAAAAATTAGACCATGGACTAAGAAAATTTCCCTTAAAGAACGACGAGAAACCCTCCTACTAAGGTTGTCGACGAACACCGTCCAAACCTCATCGGAAACTAACTTTTCTTTCAACTTCTCTCTCTACGTCTCTCTCACTCATTTTTTTTGCTGTATAATATTTATTAGTAACTCAGTTTGACTTATGCGTTGACTTAATTCAATATAAGTTGATCCAATTCTATATGAGTTGACCTAGTTTGATTTTATGGATTGATCCCATTTAACATTATGGGTTGACCCAATTTGAATTTTGACATTGGTTCGAGTTTTGACTTTATGGATTCGGGTCGTTTGTGTTTTGAGTTTTTTTTACTCGGAAAGAACAGGACACTATCTTTTCAATTTATTATCATAGTAATTGTTTCCCTCCCATTTAAAAAGGTTGTTCCACAAAATCAGGAAAGCTTGTATTGTAAATAACTAAAATCATAATGACAGACACTAAGCAGAATTTATTGGATTCACTCACCTTGGCCAAGCTTTAATATAGCAGCAGTAATAAAGACAGATAATACTTTCTTGAACACATCACCCTTAAAGATGGAACTGAGTTCACCAGTGCCATTCCAAGCAACAATGATCATAACCTTGCACAAATCAGGCACTATCAATTCAACACCATGCCAAAAAATACTCAAAAGGAAAAAATCATTTGCAAGAGGCAAGTTCTACCTGCAAGCAGAGAATGAAAAAACTCCACATTCGATCAAAGCTTCTAAAAACATGCCAGAATGAGCGTATCTCAACAAAGTTAACTTTCCCCACCCACCGGTTCCTTGTAGGTAGTGGCTTGTGCTCCTACACATAAGCCACAAAGTGTAAACAGGAAATATTATAAGAGAAATCATTCTTGGTAAATAACAATTAGACAGGTGCCCTTTATTGCCACCTTCCAACTTGTTTTCAATAACCGACACAACTTCCAAATCTCAAGTCATTTGGAGTTACAACTACATACTCCAATTCCCTTAAAACTTACCATCAAAAGACTGACTTGTATACAATTATAGGAAACAGAACAACTGGGACTCATTAGAAACAGGATATTGACATTTCTTCAACTCTAATGTCTGGCACAAAGTCAATGACTTGTGTAAATTAAGCAAATACGAAACATGCAAGCTAGGACAGACAATAGGACAATTTGCTAAATCTTTTGAACTGCCACAATATATTTGGACAAGTTCCAAATCTCCACAGTCAGTTGGAGTTGCAACTGCGTACTCCAATTTCGTTAATCCTTACCATCAAAAGACCGACTTTTATACCATTATAGGAAACAGAAAAACAGAACATTGGAGGCTCATGAGAAACAGGAAATTGACATCTATTCAACTCTCATGTGCCCGCTAAAAAGTCAATGTCCTAAGTAAATTAAGAAAATACAAAACATGCAAGTTAGAACCAACAATAGGACAATCTGCAAAATCACTTGAATTGCAACACTAGATTTAGTTATCCAAACCCTCTAGATGCAAGAATCATACAACAAACTCTCCACTCCCAAAAGAACATTCTTCTTTTGTTTAACAAAAATGCAAGGTCAGTTTGATGTCCGAAACTAGAGATTCAAAAATATGCTTACCCCATTTTCCTTGATAAGTTGTTCAACTTCATCTTCATTTTTATCTGGCCGACAAAAGAAATCAGCATCTGTACGCATTGGCCAACCCAATCGGAAGCAATCAACAGACCTACAATAAAATAAAGGTAAATAAATCACTATGAGTACAATGTGGATAGATCAAATTAAATTAAACATCCATACCAGAAGTATTCATTTAAATCATCATAATTTCTCCATTGTGAATGCTTCGATTTCCCTCGTTTACTCCTTTCAGCTTCCTACAATGGAAGTGGAAGACCAATTCTCCAACATCATCACCTTTTTTATTTAAATGGCACACAGAGAGGGAAAGAAATGGATGCAAAAGTGGATAGGAATCGCATATGATACCTTTTGAATAACTTTATAGATAGGTGTAACGACCTTCTTCAGAAAAGCTTCCTCCTCGCCTACATAGGCTGGCTGGACATTTTCCCCCGTCAGTGAACTGACATTTCCAGCTAGCATACCATAAAGCTCAAATGCCATCTACAGAAAACAAATAAAGAAGCATTTACGATCTACTAAAGCAAAATAGATCCATGACATTATTGCTAGAAACACTGCTCGCTATACAGAATTACAGATATTACACAACTTCAGCCCAAGACGAGTAGAAGAAACAACATTGAAAATGTCATTACGGCAACAAATTACAAGGCTAAGTTGACAATAATGAATAAGCAATAAAGCCAATTCAGAACACTTCTATTTCATTATCATTGACAAGGTACGTGTCGAGGTGTCCATAGATCAGGCTAGGTTACATATGTTGAACCTTCCATTTTAAGAACCACGCATGAAAACTTGAGTGTAGCAGGATGACTTTAGCCAATTTTACAAATGTATAAACTTATCAGCAATCATCATTCAAAATAGCAGCAATTAGCACCAGATGCAATTCAAAACCCCAAAAGCATATTACCATTTTTGGCTGAAATGAACTAACAATTTTTTTTTATAGAAAGTAGGCCTCATTAAAAACCTACATTTTTTTTTTATAGGAATTGAAGGCCTCATTAAAAACCCCCTTCTTGATTGTATGAGCTTGTATAGAGGCTCATCAATCAACGGAAGAGGGAAAAGAGTGCCTTAAAAATTTTATTAACCATAATAAAATACATAAAATACATCCAAAAGCATTTCCCAAGATAACCAGGAACAAACAACTACCCAAACAGGCCTACCAACCCTGTACAATTCTGCAACGACCTGAACTTAGTCTGGCCTGTAACCGATCGGCCAGAAAACCAACACAAAACATTCCCACAAAATACTTGATGCAATCAAACAATCCCCTCCTTAGCTAACTTGTCAGCTTCCACATTGCAACTCCTAGGAATCAATCTCAAAACAATATCCTTAGCCGAAATAGATGCCCCAATTTCCTCCACCATCGAACTGAAAAAAACTGGTGCAGAGTTTTGATTAGAAATCCAATCCACTGCTGTTTTACAGTCGCTTTCTATAATTAATCTTCCCTTGTTAGCCCATGTCGAAGAGAAGAAAAACACAATCCCTTCCTTAATAGCTTTCAACTCTACTAAAATAGGAGTTCCAGGCCCTACCGCTAAAGAGAAAGTGGCTAAGGTACTCGGGGTAGAATCTTTTAAAATCCCACCTATACCACCTTGCAACCTATCCCCTCTTACCGCCCCATCAACGTTTAGCTTGAACATATCTATAGGCGGTGGAGTCCAACAAATAGCCTTCTCATGGACATGATAGTACTGAGACTTATCTGCAAGCGTTGGATCCCCAACTAAATTGTCAGAGTTGATACTAACCAAAGGATATTTAGCAAGAAACCATTTTGCCAATCTAAATCTGGCAAAGAAGAACAAAGATGAAGTGTCGACCTTCCACTTTTCGAAAACAACCAAATTCCTAACCTTCCAAATTGACCATAAAACAACCCCTGGGATGAACTTCCAAATGCTAGAATCCTTCCTTAGGAACGACCAAGAACACAAAAGTGAAATGGGGTCTTGAGGAAGAGCAGTAGAAATATCCCATAACCTAAGGAATTTGGTCCATAACTCCCCTGCAACCACACAAGAGAAGAAAAGGTGTTCAACAGATTCTTCATGCAATTGACACAGTGGACAAAGACCGTCTTCCAAAGGAATACCTCTCTTCTTCAACTCCTCTCTAACTGCCACTTTACCATGAAAATACTGCCAAAGGAACGTTTCCACCCTAGGAAGAGCCAATCCAGCCCAAACCCACTTATTCCACTCGAACGAACCTTCTAAACTACTATAAAAAGACCTCCTACATGACTTGACCGAAAACAGGCCATCACCTTTCCCCGACCACCCAAGAAAATCATCCACTGAATCCGACAAAGATACATTTTCAATCAAGGACATTAATGCAATCCACTGATCCAGTTCCCAGTCGAGTAAATATCTTCTTAACTGGATGTTCCACGCCCAAACATTCTGCACGAAACCACCAAACTCAGCTACTGTCCCCAACTTATTAACCGATAAAGCAAAAATTCTTGGAAATTGTGATTTTAAGGTTGAGTCGTTGATCCACACATCATGCCAAAAAACAATTGATCTGCCATTGCCTATGTGAATCTTTGAATTAGCTCTCAAACATTCCCCAACCTCATCGTTTTTGACATAATTATTCAAAATTGCTCTCAAATCCAAGAATCGTGAGGAGAAGCAACCTTCATTATTGAAAGAGACAGATTACTAACGTTGCTCTTGCAGCAAATCATCTTTTTCCACCGACTGTTTTTATCATTTGCAAATTTCCATACCCATTTCCCAAGCAAAACTCTATTAATCAACCTCAGATCTAAAATTTCCAACCCTCCTTCAAACGCTTGACAGACAGTTTTCCAGTTCACCCAGTGAACCTTTTTCTTCGCTGTAACATCACCCCAAATAAAATTCGCCATTAAAGAGTTCAATTTCTGCATGACCTTCACAGGAATTTTAAAAATTGATAGATAAAATATCGGCAAGCTGGACAACACAGACTTAACCAGCACTAATCTCCCTGCCATCGACAAAGAATGAGATTTCCAACCTGCTAATTTTCTGTAAAAATTCTGAACCACCGGTTCCCACATACCCACTGAATTCTTCTTTGAACCAAGCGGCAAACCAAGATAAGTCATAGGAAAAGATCCCACTCCACAGCCCGCCATCCTAGCCCATTCTAATAATTTGACCTCATCCACATTGATGCCATACAGATTACTTTTGGACAGATTTAAGTGTAGCCCTGACATCACACTGAAAATCCTCAAAACTCTCTTAATATTAAGGATATGAGTAGGAGAGTCTTTGCAGAATAATATAAGATCATTTGCAAACTGAAGGTGAGTCAGATGGAAAGAATTATCGCACCTGCCAATACTGAACCCTTCAAAAAGACCCAGATCAGCAGCCTTGTTCAGCATTAGATTTAAAAGTTCCCCAACTATATTAAACAATAAAGGGGACAAACTGCAGCCCTGTCTCAAACCTTTAGTAATATGAAATTCCTCAGTTGGAGACCCATTCACTAATACCGAGATTGAGGCTGAAGAAACACAACACTCTATCCATGAAATCCATTTTTCACCAAAACCCATACCCCTCAGAAGTTTGAAAAGAATCAGCCATTCAACAGAATCATAGGCCCTGAGAAATCAACTTTGAAAACAATTCCAAATCTCCCCTGTTTCCTCCAATAATCAATGCCTTCATTAGCCAAAAGAGCACAGACAAGCAATTGCCTACCCGGAATGAAGGCAAACTGCGAGGGACTAATTAAATCTTTAATAACAGCAGCAAGCCATTTCGACAGCACCTTAGAAATAATTTTGTATAAGCTGCCGACAAGGCTTATAGGTCTGAAATCTTCAACTTCCTCAGGATTGAGTTTCTTTGGGACTAACGTAATAAAGGAGTGATTAACCCCATGTTCCCATTCCCTCCCACTATGGAAATCACAGACAAATTTCATAATTTTATCCTTCAAGATATTCCAAATTTTTTTAAAGAAACCCATATCCGGACCGGGTGCCTTGGCGCTATCCGAAAAAAAGATCGCATCCCGCACTTCCTGTTCCGAGAAATCAACCTCAAGACCCTCTTTTTGCTCAAAAGACAATTTAGCAAAATTCAGGTTGATATCACCCACCTCTAAAGTAGACTTAGCATTGTAATTTACTTTGAAAAAATCCTTAATAGCAGTTCTAATCTGATTTGGATCAGCAATTAACACACCATCCACTTTCAAGGCCGAAATTGCGTTAACTCTATTTCTATTAGTAGCACATAAATGGAAGAACCTCGTATTCTTGTCCCCATCCTTAATCCACTTCATTCTAGATTTCTGCAGCCAAATACTCTCCTCCTTCCTATGCAAAATCCACAGTTCAGACCTCATCAGCATAAGTTGATCCCTATCACGTGGAGAAAGCCCCCCACCTTGAGACTTCAACTCCAATGCATTAATCCTAACTTCCAAGGCTGAAATTTGATCAGAAATCCCCAAACGATTTTTGTTGGACCACTGTTTAATCACATTTTTAGTACCTTGTAGAATGCTAAACAGCCCCCTTCGACCATTAGACAAGTTAATAGAATTCTGAACCACCCCATCAAACCCTTCTTCCTCTAAAAGGTAATTAAAAAACAGAAAGGGTTTAGGGCCCCAATTCTCAACATCTTCTAGTAGCACTGGATTATGATCCGATAAAGACTTTGGTAGCATTTTTTGAACAACTTTCGGAAAACACTGCAGGAAACTACCACTTAATAAAAACCGATCAAGCCTTATCCAGGTGGCACCTTCCCTATTATTGCACCAAGTAAAATTCCCACCCACTAACGGAAGGTCCAAGAGATTCAAACTATGAACAAAGTTCGAAAAAAGATCAATTGAATGCCAATTCTGAGCCATTCCAATCTTCTCCACCGGATCAAGATAGGCATTGAAATCCCCCCCTAAGCAAACAGGCAGGCTTAGACCTTGCACATAATCCATCAAATCTCTGAAAAAATCCTCCTTATCAGCTTCAACAGATGGACCATATACATTAATAATAACACAGTCACAGTTAACCACCTTGAGCTTCCCTGAGACAGCTATGAATCTACTGGTCTTAAATTCACTTATAACTTCAAACAACTCTTCATTCCACAAACAAATTAAACCACCAGCAGACCCATCCGCTAATTGGACACTTCTACCTTTCAGAAGTTTTCCCCCCAACTTCCTCCATAAGCCGATTTTACAGGAACTCGGCTTAGATTCCTGAAGCATCAAAAAGACTGGTTTGACATTGCTAACAAGTCTAGCCATTGCTCGAATTTTTTCCTTCTTCCCAAGACCCCTAACATTCCAAGAAACCACTTTAAAATGGGACATACGAAAATAAAAACTACAACCCCTTATCAGCTCACAACCTACATTCACAAACTCCTAGAAGACCCTTTCAACTCCAATTTCATAATCTCCTCTTCCAGTAAATGCTGCCCCCTACGAAAGAAATCCCCAACATGTCACAAACTTCCCTCGTAACAGCCGCCTCCTCCCTCGCTTTAACAAAGACGAGTGAGGACTCGGACGTTGCACTATCCTGAACCAGAACGTCTGGGAAAATACCTCTATCCCCCCTACAAAATACTCTCTCATGGAAACAAATAGAAACTTCACTCAACGAACAAACACTACCAGAGCGACTAGGAGCAACCTTAAACTTCCTATGATTTGCTTGACTTCTTGCACAAAAGGCTTTACCCATACAGAGCCTATCTGCAGACAAAGAATCATCTGCATTCTCCCTAAGACTTTCCTGATCAGGCCCATAGACCTATCGCATGCCCAAACTACATCGAGCCCAAAAACTCGATCATCGCCCTCCTGCCCCAAAATGACTCCCCCCGTGCTCCACTCCTTTCCACTCCTATCAATAAAAAAATCTCCCACATACTGCTGACTAGGAACAACACCAACATCTATCCCCTTCTCACGTAAATCAACCCCCAAAGTATTATTTAAATCTCCATTACCATTCACACACCCCTCGGAATGCGAGTGTCCCCCATGTGAAGAATCCCTAACCCATGCCTCCACCTTATTCTGAGAGTCTGACACCGAATGCTTTCCCCACTCCCATCATGCACTACGAGGTCATCTCCTAAGCTCCTGACTGGAGATGACTCATCCCAAGGATCCACTGAACCAACTCCATCATCAGCATCCTGTAACTCAGGAAAGAAATCTTCACAACAATCCACCTTAATCTTGATACAAAACGATCTACCGAACGCATTAACATTAAGCTGAGGAGGGATATCAAAAGGACTCTCCACCCTTAGCAGCATTTGAGCCACCCTAAAATCATCTCTGTTCAAAGTATGATCCTGAATTTTCACCAACTTGCCCCATCTTGCTGCCAAACTAGTAAAGAAAGAAACATACCAACACTTTAATGGAACACCCATCAAAGACACAGCACAAAATGGCAAAGGTTTGCACTTCTCGTCCAAAACAGGCTCCAGCCTATCGAACCAGAAGGATAAAGCCTCCCACTTATCTTTCATTATAGCCTCTTTTTCCTCTATTGTCTGGAAAACGACTAAGCAGGCGTTTTTAGCAAAACCCCACCTTATCACTTTAACACCAAATCCTTCGTTCCTTAAAGCCTTCTGCACAAACCCAATATCGTAAACCACCTTACAAATACCAGTTAATGACGATTGGAGCCAAGAACTATCCTCCAAGTGAATAAATATATCCGAAGATTTCTTCCCCTCCCTCAAAGCTTCAGAGCTGCCCTTACTCTTGGCCTCACCTTTCATCACGCCCACTACCGTATCTTTGTAAGACCGTCCATCACAAACCTTGTTCATCATCTCCTTCTTACCAACCGCATCAACAGGGGAAAAAGGCCTTTTCCCTGACCGCTCCTCAACGCATTCAACTGCAGACCCTCTCGATCTAACGCCCATTCTGCTCCTCGCAACACTATTCCTCTGATATTTCGCAAAGGACACTGATATACGCCTCCCATCAATGAGTACATTATTCAACTTATCCTTTGCATTTAGCAGATTCTCTCTGCTTGCAAAGTGCACAAAGGCAAACGTACAATACTTATAATTTGGTCTCCTATTAACAAGAGGAATAAACACCTTAGTCACCTTGCCATGGCGACTAAAACGAACCCATAACTCACTTCTATTCACACTCATACTAAGGTTGTCCACAAATGCAACCCAAGAAACTCCTCCAGGCAAAGATCTCCCTTTGTCTGAAGAAGCACTCCCCCACGATCTCTCACTCACTCTCTCTCTACCTCACACTCATAAGAAACTTTTATTCACAAGAGCCAAATTACAAAGACTGAACAAACTCCTAGACTTTCTACTGAAGAACATAAGACTTAAAACAAACCACCTAACAAACAGGAAAATACACTCCTGCTAATCAACATGAACTAACAATTGGTCAGCCTCAATCAAACATCAAGTTAGATAATCTCTTGTCACTAGCAAAAAGAAAAATGTGATACTATCAAAGGATGACCTATACTAATTTTTTTTTTTGATAGAATAAGGCCTCATTAAAACCCCCTTCTTATCCTCCATGTTACAAACATAACATGACGGACATTGGAAGGAGGGAAAGAGTGCCTCTAACTTTTATTAATAGGAACAATAATACACCTCCACATCTCAACAACAACAACTTCTTACACAACAAAACAACCATAATTCTGAAAGCATAAAACACCCTAATACACTTTTAATAGTAACAACCAAGACAACACCTTAACAGTTACACAACTAAAATCAGCCTATGCCAGCTTTAGCTAATTCATCAGCTTCCCAATTAGCTGCTCTCGAGATGTGCCTTGTGATAATACCCTTCCTCTCCACAGTAGAAGCTATATCCGTTACCAAGGATTGGAACAAAGTAGAACTAAGGATCGGATTATTAATCCACTTCAGAGCATTAGAAGAGTCTGATTCCAAAATAATCCTCTGTTTTGAAAAGAAATCAATTTCAACTTCCTCAATAAGAATCAACCCTCTATTAATAGCCAAAAGCTCCGCGAGTAAAGGAGGACCTCCCCCAACCTTCTCTGAAAATGACCCAAGCACCAACCCGCTGCCATCCCTAATCAAGCCACCTATACCACCCTTATCCCAATCTTTAACCATTGCACCATCAACGTTTATTTTTAAAAACCCTTCCGGAGGAGGACTCCACCTGGAAGAAGGAAGATTCTTCTTATGCGAATTGCCAAGTTGATCTGCAAGTTTTAAATCACCCATCAAAGAATCGAAATGAAAGTGAACATCCTTGACTGATGTTTCAAACCAAGAAACAGTTCTGAAACGTGTAATGAAGAACAACAACACTGGATCAACCTTCCCATTCTGAAAAATCACCTCATTCCTACATTTCCAAACAGACCACAATACTGCTCTTGGAATAAACTTCCATATGTGAGATCGTAGCACTAGATCATCCCAGGCCATAAAGAAATCCATCAATGAACCAGGAACCACAAAGAAAACATTCCATAATTTTAAAAACTTAGCCCACAAGACCCATACCACTTCGCAGTGAAGAAACAAATGAGCGACCGACTCATTATACTTCCTGCACATAGGGCAGACAGAGTCTTCAACCCCAGTTACTCCTCTCTTCAGCAGTTCCTCTTTCACCGCAACTCTATGATGAGCAAGCTGCCAAACGAAAGATTCCACACGTGGTGGAGCTACTCCTTTCCAAACATATCTTTCCCAATTGCTTTCTAATTCAACATTACCCTCTCTATCAAAATAAGCATTCACACATGATTTTGCTGTAAAACAGCCCGCTCCATTTCCCAACCAAATCCAACAATCTTCCTCAACTAGGGACATATAAGAGTTGTTCAACAGAGAAATAATTTGCAGCCACTGTTCAACCTCCCAATCTATCAAATTCCTTCTCGTTTGAATATCCCAAACCCAACCCGCATCAGAATGCAATCTGAATTCTGCAACCTTACCCTCTTTTTTTTTTATAGGAATAGGAGGTCTCATTAAAAACCTCCCTCTTAGTTGCCTCTTGTGAAAGAGGCAACTAGCGGAAGGAGGAAAAGAGTACCTAATTTTATTAATGACCCATAATTACATAAGATACAACTTACATAATAAACTTCCCTAGATAAAATACATAACACTACAACAACAGAACACAACACCTCAACCAATCCCCTCTTTTGCTAACTTGTCTGCTTCCCAATTACAGCTCCTTGGAATCCAATTAATAATAAAACCCCTAGCAGATACATAGGCCCCAATTTCCTCAACCAAAGAGCTACAAAACGTTGGGGCAGAAATAGGTATCAAGATCCAATCCACTGCTTTCCTACAATCACTCTCGATGATAAGTCTTCCCTTCGTTGCCCACTCCGATGAAAGAAATACATCAATTCCCTGCTTAATAGCTTTTAACTCAGCTAACATAGGAGGGCCTAGTCCCACACCCATAGAGAAAGAGGCTATAATAGAGCAATTGGAATCTTTCAAAACTCTTCCAATTCCTCCCTGCAGCCCATCCCCTCTCACCGCCCCATCAACATTGAATTTAAAGAAATCATGAGGGGGCGGAGACCAACAAATAACCTTCTTCTTCTTATATATCTTAGTATGGATTCTGTCCGCAAGCGATGGATCCCCTATTAATAAGTCAGCCTGAATGTTACTTTGTGTCAATCTTCGTGTCACTTACTAATTTTTTTCTTACAGAAGTCAAATGCCAATAATACAGGAAAGAGAAGTTGGATAAAAAGAACATGATCATCGTCTCCATACACGTTATACACAAGCCTTATCCCGTTAGGCTAAAATCCTAAAAGGAAAATACATGAGTAGGCACATTTATGAGAAAAATTAAGTGTTTAGAGCATACATGATGATAGATGTAGCAAAGGCATTCTGGCATGAACCTCAAGTTCGCAACTTCACCCCATATTAGAAGGTACAAACCCATGTATAATAATTTTCGCTGTTGCACTTCCTGTTGAATGGTTGGCAACCTGCAGATTCAAATATCAAGAAGAATTAAGAGAAAAATATGGGAAATATATTCCTTAGAACAAGATGTAGCTCAACATCTTGAAAACTAGGGTTTAATAGCAGAAGGAGAGACATAAAACAAGCATATACACAAAAAAAGTGCATCCTTTCCCAAAGTCATAGAGAGGTGTACACTTTGATATGTTGGAACACTATTTACTTCAATACTAACTTATTTCATAGCATGCATCTCCCTTGAAATATATCCTACAAAGTAGCATAACAGCTTCCATAGATGCCAAGTAGTCCAGCTAAATTTTACTGCTTAATAATACCATAGCATCTTACCAGAGACTGCTTTTGCGATCCAAGTACTTGCACCACTTTTTGTAATTCTTAAAAAGTTTCTTCATCACCTCTGTCAGTGCATGGTCATCCAACTGTGCAAGAAAAAGAAGTAACAATTTTATCCCAAAAAAAGAACCATATTTCCGCAAGATAGAATCAAAAACATTTTTAACAAACCCATATCAAGAATGTGCACCATTGCTCTTCAAGAAGATAAATTTTATCCAAAGGTTTTGCTAATTTTATGATTTCTCGTGATAGTTAATAAATTTTTTACAAGAAAGGGAGGCCTCGTTAAAAACCGTGATAGTTAATAAATCATTACTACAACTTCAATAAACCTTTGCAAATTAAACTCTCAAAGAATCAATTGTCTAAATGCGCTTTATAACTCATTTTTAGATATGACTTAATGAATTATTTAATATAAAAAGTGAAGAAAAAATTATAGTACCTAAAAACTACTTGATGTACTAAGTTGATTTAATAATTTTATTCAAGAAAATTTTTTATAGTCAACTACATTAATCTTAAATGTTCCTTTTAACAGTAATTTTTCCCCTTTGAACTTTTGATCAAAGAAAACATATATATAAAATATATCACTTATAAGAGGTAGGTGTTGGGTTGTTTTTTCTTTTGTTGGAGGTGTAACTTAGGAATAGGGTGATTGTCTCTGGGGCTTTGTAGTTGAGGAGGTGAGAGTTTTAGGTGATTATGGTTTTTTGTAATGGTGTCTATCCCCATATGAGGGTATTCCGTATTTTTGTATGTACTGGGAGTTTTATTTAATGATATATGAGGTACTCTTTTCTTCCTTACAATGTTCGTTAACATACTTGTTAATATGTGGACGAATAGGAAGGGAGTTTTTAATGAGACCTCCAACTTTTATAAAAAAAATCACTTATAAGAGGTCAAATACAAAATATACTTGAAAATTCAATTTCAATAGCTTACAAAAAACTATACATCATAAATTCAGTGCTTCTAATTTTTCATATCAATGCTCAACTTTTCATTGTTGAATTCTTTCAATTTACAAACAGCACCTCTAACAGTTTTTGGCAGAGAAGAAGAAACCGTAGTGTTCGCTTAGTAGTGCCAAGAATGAAACTACATAAGGACTATAATAGAGATCTATAAGGTAGTGAAGTTACTTAAAATAACTGGAAAAAATGAAAAAGAACAATTACAAACTAACGTTGGTTAATAGGGGTCCACTTTCCACCACCAGAATATTTAGCCAAAAAATGTTTGTCCCAAAAATTGAAAAGGAAAAAATGCATGTATGCATACACATGGAACTAAAAATGCCCTTTTGGTTATCGAACAAACTCAATAGCACCATAATAATAATTTACCCCGGAAAAAGTTTAGGGACTGATCAAAACTTTGGATAAAAATTTGCAGATGAAATAGGCAATCAATAAGATAAAAAGGGGATAGACGTAGCCATCGTCATTCTATATTTGTGATAGAGGTTCATGCTGACAAAGAAAGAAAAAATATCAACTTGACATTTGACAAGCACACCTTGGGTTGTTGATCAGGCTTTGGAAATTGTCGTATGTGGACATTTGCAAGCAATAAGATCATATGTTCCCTTTGATTTGCTACATTATCTTTCTGAAGAGATAACAACTGATATGAGTATAGGTCCAAAAAACAAATTGAACAAACTCTCAGCAATGTTTTACCATAAGATTTCAAAAATTAAGCACACAGCACAAACTTCACTTGTCAAAAAGATAAAAGAAAATGTACTTCTAGTTTGTTTATGTTTCACCTGAAACCCAAATGTTTCTTGAAGCCAATCAAGAATGTCTTCATCTTTCTTTCTCTTGTGATTATTGGGCCAAGGAAGACCCCTTGTGTTGCGAAGAGCATAAACAGCTGCTTGGATCTGCATTAAAGTAAATATAAAAAAAGGAAAAGAAAATTGTTAGTTGAAACAGATTATCAGAAAATATACAAATTTAAAACGTACCTCAGGATATTGCATAATAGCCTGGTTTGCACTGTCAGGATCAAGAGGAAGGATGTTGTACGGGACCAAAATCTGTGTTTGTTCTGCAACCTTATCTTGAGCTTCCAAAATCTGCAACAAACCTTAATAATTATAACATCCTTCACATACAGAGATTTGAAATCAGAAGTTCTAATTTTCCATTAAATTAACCTCAGCCAGTGAAAGCATAGTCACATGGATCACGGTACGCTCCGGTACGGAAACATGGAACAGGATCGCAATTCGCTAGGTCCCTAAAATTCGGTACGAGGGGGGGTAGACTCATTTCGGATCGCTTCGGTACGATGCACCATATAAATTGGTACGATGTACCAGTTTCTTAGGTTGCTATTTTTCTACAAATTTTATAAGTAACTGCAACACTTCAAATATCTTAGAGTAACTTCAATACTATAGATTTCATTCAATAACTTCAATACTTTAAAGTTCAAAACAAATTACATAAACTCATAAAGTCATGAATAAACTTGAAACTTTAAAAGACGTGATAAAACTAATAAAACAAAGCAGGAAAAGAAATAAAAAACAAAAACTCAACCAGCACAAACTCTTAATTACGTGACTTGGATCGTTTGACATAATAATAATAAAAATAAAAACAAAATTCAATCTAATAAAATATAGTTTTAACATAAAAGTTACTTTTATACTAAAAAACAAATAAGGCTCTTTGTCTTCCCACTTCCATTTTCAATTTATCTCTTATTTTGCCATCTCTCTCTCTCTCTAATTCCCTTCATTTCTCCTTTCTGGTTTCTCTTCTCTCCATAATCGAAGATGCGTGAGATCCTTCACATTCAAGGTGGCCAGTGCGGCAACCAAATCGGAGCCCAGTGAGATCCTTCATTTATCCTTTACGGTTTTTCTTCTCTGCAGAACGATGAATCGATGGCTTCAAATCGCGATTTGAACATCAATTGGGTCGATTGGATGGTCAACTTTGGATCGTAGAAACTTTCGTACCGAATTGCGATTTTGGCACGACCCGGAATGCGTTCGTACCGCGTTTTGGATCGGAGCGTATAGTACGTAGATCATGGGAACTCTAGCGATTTATGTAACTATGAGTGAAAGAAATCTACATCAAACAAGACACCATCAAACAAGATAGCAAGTGAAGATATCTAAAAGAGTTTCACCTCACGGTCAACTTCCATAGATTGTGTCAAATTGACAGCCTTTAAAACCTCGAAGAGAACATTTGCAGTCTGGTATGCTTTTGTAAGTTGTGCCCTACAAAGGAACAAAATATTTACCGTCAAATTAAAAACTATAACAATTTCCACAATAATCATCCAAATAAATTAAATATTAAAGATATCACCATATAATTTGAGGACCTACCGATCAGCTTTATCAGCAGCATTTGTCAAGGCCTGGATGTATTTTTTGTAGTAGTGTTGATAAAAACTTTGCATTTCACGAGCATCACTTTTCTTAACCCTTCCCTGTAGTGTTGGATCATTCTCCTGAAATAACAATATCATATCTCCTCATGAGAGCAATAACAGAGAAGGGATGCAGAGAACTAGAAGCATAACATGCAACGAAATTCTAATAATTCTAACATGGTACCTTATTAGAACTAAACAAGATCAAACAAAATAATATGCTTTCCTAAAACTATTAAAATAAGTATCACATAAATTAATGTGAAGAGTCCAAGCAAAGATTATTTTTGAACAGATATCGCATTCCCTTATTTAATTGTGTGCAACTTGTCATGAACAATCAATGTTTATTATCATAGGCTAGGTCACATTCACAAATCACTGTTTAAAATATAACAACGAATGGAGAGAGTTAGTGAGAGAGAGAGAGAGTCCGTCAAAAGTGAGGTTCCTGGCGATAACCTTAGAGAGGTTCATGGTGGAATTATTTGGTCAGCGTTCGTTGATAATCTTAGCAAGAGAGTGAGTCGAAGTGATTTATGGGCTCGTTTTAGTCATTTTGGTAAGGTTATTAAGGTGTTCATTCCGTTTATCAATAATAGACCGAAGTATAAGGTAAGCACGTTTGCTTTCGTCCATTTTGCAAGTAAGGAGGATCTGTGTAATGCAGTGGATAAGATGAACAACGTCCTGATTGATGGGAGGAGGATTTTAGTGGCTGTAGCCAAATATGAGAAAATCTGGGTCGAAGAGACAGAAAGATGGAGGGTTGATGGAGTTAATAGTGCTGGTATCAGGGGGGAATGGGTAGAAGATGCCTTCTCAAGCTGACAGGGGAGGAGGATGGAGATGTTGGAAGTTTCATGATGGGAGGTCCTACAAGGAAGCGGTGGTGGGGGAGTATAAAGAGAGCCAGAGGGTGTGCAAGAGGGTATTCATTTAATTCGAAGGAGTGAATAACACTAAGGATGTTTCCATCCAGTGGAGGATAGGGTCTGGCTTAGATCGTCTCTTCTGGTATCTTCAAAGATATTTTGAACTTCATGTTGTGCAGAAAGCGTTAAGGAATGAGGGCATCAACGTAAAGGTTGTTAGGTGGGGTTTTTCTAAGAATGCGTGCCTGGTTGTGTTCCAATCGGTGGAAGAGAAGAATTTAGCAATGGAAGGAAAATGGGAAGCTTTGTCCTTCTAGTTTGAAAGGTTGGAGCCGGTATTGGAGAGGAAAGCATTCCCCGAGCTTTTGTACGATCTCCATGATAGGAGTTCCTTTAAATGCTGGTCGGTTCCGTTTTCACTAGGGTGGTACAGGTGGGGCAAGTTAGTGAAGATTAAAGATGAAACTGCTCAGAGAGTGGACTGCAGAGTTGCACAGATGCTTCTTAGGGTAGTCAGCCCTTTGACATCCCTGATCATACTTCAGTTACTACGAATGGAAGGAAATTTCTGATAAAAATTAAGGTTGATGGGGGGGATGATTTCTTTCCTGATTTTTCAGATCTGGCTGAAGAGGTTGTTCCAGAGGATCCTTCGGTGGAGAACTCCTCGGATGGAGCACAGAGGATGGGCAGGCACAGATGGAGGTCACGTGGGATGCAGGAAATGTCAGAAATCCATAATAGGGTGCTAGAGTGGGTTGCAGACTCACAACGTGGTAATGTCACAGATTCGAGAGAGTTGTCTCCTCCACATGGAAAGTCGGAAGATATTTTTGAAAGTAATAAAAGCGGGAAAAGTATGGGGGGGATCTTTTAAGCTTGATAATGTTGACCGGGAGAGTGGGCCTAATTCAGGCCTTGGAGGGCATCAGTTGGCTGGTCTGGAGCAAGAAAACTGCCTAAACTCTATGGGCCGTAGTCCTTTTTCATCAGATACAGTTAAGGATTCAGTAGGGGTTGAAGTTGGAGGAGGGGCTCCGGTGGTTTAAAGCTGATAAGTTTAAGAGATGGTTCACAAACCTGCTCTGCAAGTTCGTTATCCATGAAGACTGCTCCGGTTGGAAGGAAATTCATCAGAAGTATAAGAAAACTTATAGTAGGTCGAAAGTCTAGAAGATGGAATAGGTTGTGAAAATTGTAATAATGTGCAGGATTGTAAGGAAAAGTCAGAGGGGTGCTCAATGGTGAGACAGGAAGAGCTTTAATTTCTAGAGGTTGTCTTTGATGATTTCGAGGCTGCTGGTTTTTCGATAAAGGAATGGACAGTTCTTGGGTGAGCAGACATACAGGAGAATAAAAGGTCTCTATTTAGGGAAGCTGTTGATCATGCTAGTTGTTGATACTGTTTCCTCATCAGCTTTTCCTTTGCTGGTTGAGGAAGCAATTGTACATGGGAAATAGTAAGATGCTGGGGATATCTTTCAAGGAGGGGAAGGAAGCTTTTATACAAAGATGTGAATTGGAGAAAGGGTTGAGTGGGGCTATTGACCTCGAGATTGTATGTGGGCTTTCTGGGTTCTTTCATTTGAGTATCATGACTAAGCTAAGTATTGTCTTGGACGTTAGGGGTTGGGTAAAAAAAGAGAAACATAGAGTTGTGCAAAAACTTGTTTCTGAGAAAAAAACCGTCGTTTCTTTTCTTCAAGAAACAAAACTTGAAAAATTACCAATGTCTTTTTAAGGAGGAGTGGTTTGAAGGGTTGCAGGGGTTCGTTGAGTCTCCAGCAATAGGTTCATCTGGTGGTATGTTAAGTTGTTGGGATGATAATTTTTGAGATTGACGATCAGTTATTCATAGGAGGTTTATGTGTGTTTTTGGAAAGATCAAGTCTAACCACCTTAGGTGTGGCTTCATAAACGTTTATGGTCCGTCTGTGGAGGAAGAGAAGGCGGCTTTTTTTGATGAACTGGAATTGTTTTTAAACGGGTTCAGTATCCCTTTGTGTGTGGGTGGGGATTTCAATGCCTATTTGAAAGAAGAGGAGAAGTTAGGCAGAGGCCATAACAGGAATTCACTGGAAATTTTTAATCACTTTATTCAGCAAACGGGACTTATTGATTTGCCTCTTGTTGGGGGGAATTTCACATGGAGCAGTTATCGGGATTTGCCGACGGTTGTAAGACTAGATAGGTTTCTGGTGAACTGTAATTTCTCAGCAGAATTTTCCGGTATCAACCAGTTTCTTTTGCCTAAATCTATCTCCGATCATAATGCAATTTTCCTGGAGAGGGGGGCAGATAATTGGGGTAAGAGACCCTTTAGGCTGTTCAATTATCTATTGTCTGAGGATGGTTTTGAGAAGATGGTTGTTGAGTCTATTAAGCTGTTCAAAGAAGAAAATTCAAGAGCTGGAATTTTGAGTATGCTTAGGAATACAAAGTCTGCCATTAAGTGCTGGTCTGGAGATAGAAATCAATTTCCTCGAATGGACATCTCTATGTTAGAGGACAAAATTCATCAGATTGAAAAGGGGATGCAACATCATCCTCCTTCCAATGATGTTGTCATTTCGACAGAGTTGAGGCTTTTGAGGAATGAACTTTGGAGACTTCTTAGAATCGAAGAGCAAATTTGGGTACAAAAGTCTAGAGAGAGGTGGGTCAAAGGTGGTGACCGTAATTCAAAGTTTTTTCACACTTGCGCTTCCATTAGGAGGAGGTTGAACTCTCTGTATGCTTTAAATGTTGATGGTGTCATCACCAAAGATCCAGGTCTTATCAAGTCTAGGGTCAGGGAGCATTTCTTTAAAGCTTTTAATTGTTGCTCAACAATGGAAGTGGAGGATATTAACTTAGATTTCGCAAAAATTTCCCTGCAACAGAACCTATTGCTAGAGAAGGAGTTTACGGAAGATGAGATTTGGGGGACCATTAATTCCTGCGATAGTAATAAAGCCCCTGGGCCAGATGGGTTGAACATGGGTTTTTTTAAGAACTTCTGGCTTAGCTTGAAAGGTGATATATTGAAATTCTTCCACAACTTCTATTTGGGTAAGGAGTGGGAGCATGGTATTAACCATTCCTTCTTAACTCTCATCCCGAAAGGTTCTAATGGGAGTTTAGATGATTTCAGACCTATTTCCCTTGTAGGTGGGATGTATAAGATCCTATCTAAGTGCCTCGCGAGAAGACTGAGATGTTGCATCAATGATATAATCAGTGAGTCTCAATTTGCTTTCATTCCTGGGAGACATTTTGGATTGCTCTTTTATTGCTAATGAAGGAATTGATTTATGGAGGAAGAGAGGCTTGAAGGGTTGTGTATTTAAGGTAGACTTTAAAAAGGCTTATGATTCGGTAGATTGGGACATTTTATTTAAAGTTATGGCGAAGATGGGGTTCGGTTCTAAATGGTGTAGTTGGATCCGGATGTGTGTGTCAACTGCTTCGGTGTCAGTTTTAGTTAACGGGGTTCCTACTAATGAATTTCCTATGGCTAGAGGCCTTCGGCAGGGTTGTTCCCTATCCCCTCTGTTGTTTAACCTTGTTGGAGAACTGCTTAACCTGCTGCTTCGTAAAGCAGTATCTTCGGGCCTTTTCAGTGGTCTGGTGGTTGGTAAAGATGAGGCCTCAGTCAACTTATCTCATCTACAATTTGCAGATGACCTAATCATTTTCTGTAGTGCTTCGAAGACTCAGATTGTTAATGTTAAGAGGATCCTTCGGGTGTTCGAAATTATGACTGGTCTGGAACTGAATCTGTCTAAGAGCAGATTATTTGGGATTAATACTAATGAGGAAGAGCTTCTTCAGTGGGCTAATGCTATTGGATGTCCTGTAGGACATTTTCCTGCGGAATATTTGGGGCTGCCTCTTGGTGCTAAGAGAAACTCTATGATGTTGTGGGATCCGGTAGTTCAAAAGTTTCATTCAAAGCTAGCCGGATGGAAGGCGAAGACTCTATCAATGGCAGGGAGGTTGGTATTACTGAAGGCAGTTTTGGGTTCCCTTCCTATCTATTTCATGTCCCTTTTCAAGATGCCTTCTTCGGTGAGTGTTAAGCTGAATTCCATCATGGCCAGATTCTTATGGGGAGGAGGAGTGGAGGCTAGGAAAATCCATTGGGTCAATTGGACAAAAGTTTGCTCCGATAAAAGTGTTGGAGGTCTCGGTGCTATGAATATAAGTCTTATGAATAGAGCTCTCTTAGGGAGATGGTCTTGGAGGTTTGCTAACGATAAAGACTCCGTGTGGAAGAAGGTTATTTGCTGTAAATATAATTTGGATCCCAGTTTACTGCTGTTTAACGAGAAACTTCCTACACATGCTTCTTGGATTTGGAAATCGGTAGTCCTCAACCATTTCAAAAATGATCAGTTTGGAGCAAAGTTCCGTAGCAACTTTAAAGTCAGAGTGGGTGATGGAGGGAGCATTAGATTTTGGTTGGATAGTTGGGCACATGATTCCCCTCTTAAAGTGATTTTTCCGAGGTTGTATGTGTTGTCTATAAATAAGTATGGGAAGCTTTATGAGTTTGGGGAATTTCGATCTTCAGTTTGGTCTTGGCATGTTAATTTGAGAAGGAATTTGAGTGAATGGGAATTGGTTCAGTACTCTGATTTAATGACCCTAATCCACAATATCCCTCTTTCTCAGGAGTTATCGGATGGGTTGGTCTGGTATGGCAATGGGGAAGGTGTCTATACTGTTAGTTCGAGTGTTAAGTCATGCAGGCCTGTTGGTATAACAGATCCCTTTTGGAAGAAGTATGTTTGGAGGGGATTGGTGCCTCCTAGAGTGGAGGTCTTCTTGTGGCAGGTCGTGCACCAAAGACTGCCAGTTAAAGTTGAGCTACAGAGGAAAGGAGTTTCAACTATTGTGGATGTTGCTTGCCCTTTTTGCGGAGAGGCGGATGAAACCTCAGCACATTTATTCTTTTCTTGCTCGGTGGTGTGGTCCTTATGGAATAAATTTTTGATTTTCTGGGGAGTTTCTTCAGTTTTTCAAGACAATGCTCACAGCTTTATGGTCGCTTGGGATGAATTGGTACCTAATTCGAAAATTTGGTCCTTCATTCCGGGGGTGGTTTTATGGACAATGTGGAAGGGTAGGAATGCAATTGTGTTCGAGGGGGGGAAGGTAGATCAGATTGATTTATTCTTTTTGGCAAGGTGTAGACTGGCTGCTTGGTTCTTAGCTTACTACAAGGTTGTATCTATCCCTAAGGACTCTCTTATTTGTGACCCTTCACTTGGGGATTGCTGCTCCTTATTAAGCTCTCCTATTATCAAAACTGTGTCTTGGTCTAAACCTCCAGAAGGATTTATTAAGTTGAATGTGGATGCGGCTGTGACTGCAGATTGGAGGAAGAGTGGTGTTGGGGGCATTCTTAGAGTTCATGATGGTTCTGTGGTGGGCTCTTTTCAAGAGGCTGCTGGTCCAGGTCCTCCTGTTTTGTTAGAACTCAAGGCAATTATGAAAGGGTTATCTTTCTTTGACTCGTTTCAGCAGCGGTTTAAGGAAAGGTTAATTGTTGAATCAGACAGTAAATTAGCAGTGGATTGGGTCAAGAACATCGACCGTTGTCCCTATGTTTACTTAGACATTGTGACAGCTATTGTTGGCAAGGTTAGTGGACTGAATAGTAGTATTAGATGGGTTGCTAGGTCAGCCAATGTTGAGGCTGATAGTTTAGCTAAGGCTGGTATTGGATAGATCTCTGTTTTGTTTAGTTGGGTTTCTATTAGGTTTTGGGTTGCTTATCTGTATGATAGATTGTATGGTTGTTTTAAGTCTTTGTAACTTGTGGTTATCAATGAATTATTGAGGCACTCTTTTCCTCCTTCCGCTGATTAAGGAGCACCGTGTGATCCTTTAATCATGAAGGGGGTTTTTAAAGAGGCCTACCTTTCCTATCAAAAAAAATAAAATATGAATAAGCATAAAAATTCATTAGCAAAAGGACAAACAAATTTACATGACATACACATCCCATGCATGAGAAATCAAGGGATAATAATTTATAAATCTAAGAGGAATTCTAATTCAAATGGAATTGAACAAGCAAATAAGCTCATATTCAGTTGGACAAATTTGTGAAAATCCATCTAGCATGCAAGATTTCCCAAAAAAAAAATGAGGTGCAAGAATGGAAAATCACATTCACAAGAAAGAAGCCAAAAGCCTAGAACTGGCTTTAAACCAATCCTAAAGTTCTAAAAAAACAACTCATGCAGGAAAAAATTGTCAGAAAAGGGTGCAGACCCAGTTTTCTTCTGTTTCATTTCTTTTCCTCCGGTATAAAGCAACTTAATTTCAGTATGGCAACTCCAAGAACAACAGGTTTAACAAAATACAAATTCTTTAGTCATAAAAATATATAGTAAATAGATGATCCATTATTTGTGCACAGATTATTAAACCTCAATGCTAATGGACCATGCCATTATTGTCACATTGCAGTACCCAAATTGCAAAATCATTTCTACATTTCAAAGGCTTTTAAAGCATATGCTAAGCAAAATCTTTAAATTAAGACAAGTTTACTCACTCTTTCAAGACGTTGCAGGAGTGCGGTTTTAAATTGGCGAACACCACGTCCACTAGAAGTGGGATCCAACCTGTGAGCTTTCTCAAATGCATAGAATCGGCCTACAAATAAGACCATAAATTCTACTTATGACTGCAGACAATATTACATAATCACACAACAAGTAACGATGAAGCAAGAAGCACATCTTGGGCAAGAATGACATGAAATAAGAGATACCAAGATGCTAGACAAAAAAAATAGACATATAAATATGCTTATTATCAAAGTGAAAATATGTCACAACCAAGAAATTTGGAATTTCATATATAAACTCCCAAGAAAACCAAGTATGTGAGGTTGGGAAACATCCACTAAATTACGACACTCTGAAAAACATGATTTTAAGATCTTCAGGATGGTGGACAAGAAAATAATATTATTTCTTGACAATCTGAGTGAAATAACTCCAACACTAGCAAAAGTAGCAAAGAGTTATATGTTCAGAGTTCCAATTCATGCTATTTATTTTATAAGAGATCACAGGGAAGAAAACTTTCTTTCTGATATAATCTCTTACTATCACAAAATTAAGGACCACATAAATCCATTTTTTAAGCAATATATAATTGGAAATAACCAAGAACCATCCACGCATATGACTGTTGCCAGAGATGCTAATAAAAGCAGTAGAACACAAAATAATTAACTCGGTGAAGTAGAAAGCAGTGTACACCACCATGTCAAAGAGACACAGCCCTATGCATATCTTCACCGGCATGTGCAATAACATAAAATGTTTATCCAGCCGTACAAAATGTTTATCCAGAATAAGGCTAGATCATACTAACAGCAAGAAACAGACGTTAAAATTACTAAAAAATAACAGAACTAATTAAAAATCACATAAAAACATTAATCATGTATGAAAGCGAACTAAAGGAAATACTTACAGAGGTAAGCCACCCTGGGATTGCTTGATTCGACCTCATTGGCAACACGTAGAATGGGTGCAATCTCGCTAAGAGAAGATGGCACCACCTCACTGTCAAAAGCAGTCTCTCCTAGGTTACCAGCAGTCTGTGTGCGTGTGATCCGCCTCACCGACTGCGATTGATCTGACCCCCTGCTCGAGGACATATTTGCCCTCGTCTTCCACCCAAAATCTCACTTCCCTGTAAAATAGAATACGTTAGTTTCTTTTCAGAAAACAAAAATAAAGAAAAGCAAGTAAACCAAGCATTCAAAAGAGAAGAAAAAACACTCTTGTAAGCAAACACACTACAGTCTGTAAAACCAAGTGAAATTTAACTGTTTCGAGCAAAATTAAACACTAACCGAAGATCGAGCAAAATGAAGAGCTGAGAAGAGAACTAATGTGCACACCAGTAGAAAGAAGATTTTAAGCTACTAAATCATCAGCGAAACTAGAAACAGCTTAAACACCGGAAACAGTAAAGGTACTGTGAAGAGAAAACCAGAGCACTCACAGAGAGAAAATGAGAAAAAGAAAAACCCTAAAAGGAAGAGAGAGAGAGAGAGAGAGAGAGAAGCAGATGGGCGGCTACTTAAGCTACTTAGCATCGAAGGATGCATAACGGAGAGTGAAGCTAAGAAAAAGCAGATAATCCACACACGAAGTTTACAGAACAACCCACGCAGCTATGGCAGAGAATAAGGTTTCAATATTACTGAAATTACGATGCTGCCACCGTTTCCTTAAACCATTTTACTTTTTGCTACAGTACTGTTCATAAAATCTCTTCAATAACAGTATTGTATTTTTAAAATTCAAAAAATCGGTTTTCCTGAGCATTATTAGTGTATATAAAAGCCATATAGCATTTATGAAATCCAAATAACGTCTAGGATATTATTGGTAAGTGAATTTAAATTTCAAAAAGTGTGAGATTCTTTATGATCCCAATCGAGGTTACAGAGTAAAATGAAAAAGTAGTCGTTTCGCGTATATCAAGAGACTATTCTACCCTTAATAAATTAATTATTCACGATTACCTCACACGAGGTTCGGCTTTAAATAGAAAAGTAATTTCGGAAGTCCGCTTTCAAAAAATAGAAGGAACAGAACCAGACGTCTCTGCAGTGGTAAAATGGAAAATAGATGGAAAGAAAGGGGCAAAGATTATAATAAAGGGAAAAGTAGGTTCAAAAAATCAAATCCAACGATAGGAGATAATTATCGGTTAGCTTTGTCCGCACTCCGAAATTCCCAGAGGGCCCAGATCCAGCTTAACTCCAATAATTTGAATGATAAATCGGTGTTTAATGGTTCTTATTTCTTTTGGGAAAAGGAAATCCACATGGCGAAATGCTATTTGTACCTAAAGGATTGCAAGAGAATTATTATTGAGTGGTATGTTTTATTTTTGTAATTATTATATGAGTAAATATACAAATTGTCTCGATATTTTAAGAATTTTGACTATTAAGTTACAAAATAATTTTTTGAATATAAAATAATATTTTGTTGAGTCTTTAACTATCAAAAATTACAAAATAATTATTTAATTATTCATATGTTTTAAACTTGTCATCTTTTAATTTAAAAATTAACGTCTAACTGAACTAAACGTTAACATGTTAACTATAATATAATAAAATTATATTTTAATAATTTATATTAATAATGTCGTTGCTTTCAAATATTAGTTCAATGATACCTTAATTAAGTGACAAAATAAAAACAGAAGTAAACGTTAGTACGTTATCAGTAACAATTACATTATCGTATTAGTAGTTTTGCATTAGTTTGATTGGATCCGTACGGGAAAATAGTATAGGATTTCATCCTATGTCCTTTTGAACTTGTGGGCATTGGCGTCGACCACTTATATCATTTATATTTAATAGTGAAAAGTTTGATTTTTTTTAATTGATTATTTGTATTCGATTTATTGATTGATTAATTTAGATAAGGTTTTACAAGGCCTATTATGAGTGTAACTCTCACAATCTGATTTACTCTATTCACAAGCGTCAGCATTTTAACTCTTGACATTGTTTAAAGAATCTAGTTTGAATAATATTAAAATGTTCAATTTATTCTCTTAATGAATATATTTATTTATTGAGTTTTTGTATTGACAAATTGAGTACTCGTTTGGTTAATATTTTTCTTTCAAGGAAAAGAAAATCATAATTTTATTCCATGCAAACAAAGGAACATTGTCTGTTCTAATTTATGTGTAAGACAATCACCACGTATCTACCAAGAAATTAGATGAATACAACTTAATGGTAGTAGTATGGTCGTCCCCTCCTGTGCCGAACCCGAAAACATTACGATTGAGGACGATCTGTGCCAAACCCGAATACTTTACGGTTGAATGTTAAAATAAACGGTGTAAGATTCATCTCTAAAGCTTTGCAATGGTGCCATAAGGAAATTCCTCGTCGCCCCTTTTGCAATGAAGCTGATCGGATGGTATTCAATTAATCCCTTGTTCATTGCAAAGCTGACTGCCTGATTGAATCCTGTCTCAGATGATGAATTGCAGCTGAGCTTCACGCCAACACTAGAACTATAGTTTACGCCACTATATACGTAGCATCCCTTTTGGCTTATCGATTCCAAGGACACGCTATTATCCTTTCCATCCAATCCGGGAACTAAACGGAAACTCGATGTCGCGTTGTCCTCGGGAGGATCGGTTACTGCAAGGTTATTTTTTGGTCCTTGATGCACTACAACCATTCCTGGAAAGTTGAATGGCTCAAACATCACAGTTTTACCGATGGATTCTTCAATTGTTGAAATTTCTTCTGAAGCGTCATTGAAGAGGAGCCTCAGTGTGGCATGAACAGCGGCATCAGTACCGACTTCAGGGAACGTCTCCATTCGGATTGATCGATTCGAGTTTGTTAAGATAAAAGTTGATTCACCAGACTCTTGGGAAAAAGAAACAATGTGATTGTTGTAAGCTGCAGAAACAGGAGATATCCAGTCTGCAACTGAACCTGTTGAACCGGTCTTGATGTCCCAGTCACCACTGCTATAACCGCTGAGCACGTATGGACCATAAAGTATCGCCCGAATGGATGCATACTCGGGTCGGTCATCTGAAATTTTATTTAAAGAGAGAAGTTCAACCGTTTTTTCTCATATCATATTAAACATAAGAGAAAGACATCTTTTTGCATATTCAGAGAGCTATGAATTCATCATCTAACGCAGATACCTTTAATCGGTTCGGTTCTTAGATTAAGTGGAAACTGAAGGGTTAGTTTATCCCCGCTGCTCCATTTCACTTGTAAGAAGCTACCTGAATTGGGAATGCAATCACAATAGAAACCCCCATTATTTATATAACACAAGAAGCAGAAAATTATAATTGTGTTTCGCACCAGGAACCAGAAGGTCGAGATTCTGAGCATTTAGTGATGCCTTGGCACCTTTTGACAAGGTCCAGATTGGTATCCTCAAGTTCAAGGTAGATGATTGCCCCAGTCCCTACACAAATCAGACTCCGAATGATTTTCCATGTTGCGCTTCAACATAAATAGTTAAGTACGAATACCTGCTCGTAAAGTGAAATGAATGAGTTGTTTCGAGTACCTCTTTCGACGAGGAAGTCAACGACACACGAAGGTACGGATCTGAAGAAACAACAGGACCAACTTTCTGATTGATCACAATTTTTCCGGATTTCCAATCAACAGTACTAGATATGTATTGAATGATGTAAAGACTAGGAATGCTCCCGTCATCTTCGAAATATATAGAATCTCCTAACTTGGAAAACGATTCAATTCCTGCATATATGGCAAGAAGGAAAACGATTACATGATGGAAAGAACTGCAGAGTATGCATCTATGGCAATGATGGTCAGAGAAAAGATCATCGCAGGTCATTCATCATGAAAGGGATAGTTAAATACGGGCAACGATCCCTGACCTGTACCATAGCAGCACCAAAACGAATCAAATGGTGTTCCCCACTTGTGGTAGCTTACAGCCTTAGAGACTCCACGGCCTTGTGGTAGCATGTAGATCATCACTCCAGGCTGCGTACCCCTCTGGATGCCTAGTACCCCATTTGTGAGGGCACGTTCATAGTAATCTGCATATGCCACTTCTTTGGTCCATCGAAATAGGTGACGAGAAACCTAAAACCGCCACGGAAATGTTTTCATTTTCAGATATCCCCACATCTCTAGTGATTGAAATAAAACTTTCGGAATCTACTAAAACTAAGATCCAGCACGGGATTCATTGATTGAAAATGAAATTGACATACCTTCAGCATGTTATAAGTCGTGCACGATTCTTCATTCTCGGTCTGTAACGTGCTTGCCAATCGTTTTGGATCTGACCTACTCATAGGGAAATGCAGAATGACAACAGAATAGACCAGCAATAAAAAGAATGAAAGTAGATAAGCTTCAAACCATTGTTCTAAACCAAAAATCATGAGGGAAAATCGGCACCAAGTAGAAGGACAAAGTTAGTACCAGAACTCGCCAACTGATGTCCCTCCTGTTGCGTAGCTATGAGAAGAATTAACAATGTCCATAAAGAATGTTGATATTGTCTGGCATCACAAAGTAAATAGATATATGTTCAAAGAAGTATTTAAAACCACTCTTCAGTACAATTTAAAGGAAGAGGCCATTTAACTGTGAACCAAAACCATGGAAAAGGAAAATGAATATCGAGCTATTTACATTGTAAAGTGGATCACCGGTCACTTCATACCGCATTTGAGATCCAATAACAATAGGAATGTGTGTGTTCGCATGGAACCCCGATATATCATCAGCCTACAAGCAATATAATGAAGCTTTTATTAGCCAGTAGGTTTGATACAAACGCAGTGTATTGATATATAAATCAAGATTTCTTAAGCAAAAGAAATCTGGAAAGTTACCTTAACTGCAAGCAAGCCTAGAAAACAGGGTTTGTCGAAAAGGTGAGCCAACAACAAATGCTTTGGATCTCCCTGCATAATGTAACATAAACTCGATCAAATAAAATTCACAACTTAATCTGCGAACTCTGCAACTACACTCAGAGAGACAGTGATGAGAGTTTTGCCAGCTTTACAAGTCTAAATGCTAGATAACAAATTCTAAAGCCTAGAAAAATCAACATCTCAATCTTTTCTTCTCCTTATGAATGAATTTAGCGGCAGTTAGTATTACAGTTTACAAAAATCACGATAGTACACTTATACATTTGAACCAAGTTCATAAGACTTACAGCTGATCAGATTCAGAGTAATCCATAGCAGCTTTAACAACGATTAAGAGTAATCTGGTTATGTCATGCTATGCACATTCAAAGGCTTTCTTCTAATCAAGCAGTGCAAGTCCAATAAGCTTGCTGGTTATGTCATGCTATGCACATTCAAAGTGTGATATGATATGCACAACTAAACTCATATGTCCCAAATAATGCATTCAATGGAAATCTTGCATATGCCGAAAAGCTCAAAGCGAGCAAGCCGACCGGCAATTTGAATCATGTTGATGAAATAAAGAATTCGGATAGAAGCTAAAGAAATTATACAAAAAAATTTTTACCCACCGTGATGGTAAACAACCTGTAGAGGACATCATTCATACCACCGGTTTCTTCATTAAGTGACGTCCAATGTCTCTCCACGGTGTGCTTTCTTATCACATTCTGAACGCGATTATAAAAATATCCATGTTGTCATCTAAAGAGCGTTCGCAAATGTATATTGATCTAAGAGGCCTGCCAAGATCTGCTAACATTGACAAGTTAGAAGCTATTATAAATCTCCTTTAACAACAAATTGCCAAACTTGAATCTACCTTGTGAATGGTGTAATATGGAGCCCAGACAGGTTTTACTGCTTCAAAGCGATCGAAAAATTCTGATGGAAATGCAGAAAGATATCCTGTGCCCATTTTATTTTGACAGGCAGATAAGGCAGACACGACGGCCGTCATCTTCTCTTTGAGCGTATCATTGTGAGTGCTAGCCCACATCTGAGCTGTTGCACTTAAGTAGTGCCCTTCAAGATTCAAAAGTTACATCAACAGTTAAGAATAAACAAAAGCAAGGTAACATCTTTCAAATAACATGGAAAGGAACTTCAATAGAATCTAACCACAACAGCTATGAAATAGAAGGAATCTAACTTTAGACAGAACTGGAAATTAAAGTATTACAAAGACTAACAATGCTTCATATACCAATGGTTAGCATCACAGACCAAACCTATAATTTTTATGTCAAATGTTCAATCTAAAAAGGACTTATAAATGGTTAATGAACCTGAATAAGTATCGAAGGTCCTCAACTTAGTGGTAACGACATGAAGTTTTTACGTACTCGTATCTGACACTTACACCCACAACCGATTTCGAGTAACATAGATTAGATGAGATGAGATGAGATGAGATGAGATGAGAACTCTTTGCAGCCAAGAATGAGGTACCCCTTTAGACAAGAGAGAAAACATCTAACAAGCCAAAACCTCAAACTCCAAAAAGGGTGTCTCAAATTCATACCCCCCATCTCTTAACTGCATGGAAACCAGCAAAAGAGTAGACTTAAAGAACATAAAAGAGAATGGCATGATCACTGTTCTATTTCCCATTCCTTCATTCTAACTTTTTGAAGCCTATAAAGCAGCCCCTTCTAAATGAGCAAAAGGTAGTTAAGTAACATAATTTAAGTAATAATTTACCATGGCATGATGGAAATGGAACTAAAGCAATGATTTACCGACAAAATGACCGCGGAGCTCAACATCTGGGCCTTCCCACCCTCCATATGGCTTCCCAGGCGTAGGTAAATCTGCAGTTTTCCTAAACTCCACCACCAAGCATCAACAAATACTTCAAGTTGGTCTCTTGTGCTTGCCAATGAATGGAATCTGAATCCAATCTAACATCATGCAGTGAAACTTCCTTCAGAAAGTCTCCAGCGACCTTGGAACCACTAGAATTCTTCATCTTTTTATACATCATCGACCAACTCAGTTCATCTTCTTGTCTCAAGATTTTCCTTGGTAATAAATCGGACCAAGCCGAGTCATCCGTTGGGATCAAGTGGTAATGATCAAACACCTCTTGTTTCCATGTCTCGTTTCTTGATTTCAATAGTTGGTGACGAAAAGTATGCGATGAAAGCTGAGTTGGAGAGTTCGTACACTCCTTGCTCAAAACACTCATACATAGTGAGAAAATAGCAAACACTTGAAACAAAGCAAAACACTTCATTTTTCAAATTCGATGGAGAGGTACAGAAAAGAACAGAAGTGAAAAACACCAAATATCTTTGTAAAATTAAACCAAAAACAAAATACAAAACCCAGAAAGGACAACCTCAAAGGAAAAACCATTAAAACCCCATGAGAAACAAGAATTCGTTGAAGAACAGGAGTCCAAGAAAGCAGCTAAAGACCCAAACTTTAAGTTGATAGTTTAAAGCATAGAGCACCATGTGACTCCCCATCCCTTCTATTTATACACAGATCGAAAAACAAAGTAAAACCCCAGGCAAAACAAAGTTAAGAAGACATCTCGTGAAAGGTAAGAAATTTATCTTATTTCATTGAAAATGGATAAAAATAATTGAAAAAACAAAGATATTTGTCATTTACTAGGGGAAGAGTACAGAGAACAATCGCGGGTAAAAAGTCGTTTTCTAAGGGGTTTGGTTTGATTTGGATATGCAGACGACCGAATCATACAAAGAGAGAGAATCAGTGCTTATGTTTACAGCGAAAGAGAATCACAAAGCAAAGTACGAAGAATCTGTGATCTTAAGTGAAAGTTTTCCATTAGTTTCAAACTGCCTTAGCTTAAAAGTTTGGACTTTTTTTTTGGTAAATAGCATGATAGTCTATTTAAAAAATAATAATAATCCGAAAATGGAAAGAAAAATACTAAATTGAATTGAAAGAGAGAGTTAAAGCTTCGAATGGTTTTTATCCCTAAACCTTAAATTAGTGAAGATTGTTGAAAAATATGATATAGGAGTTCTAAATAATTTGCAAACTAAATAAAGCAATCTTCTCAAGTTTGGTTCACTCGATTTAGTGCTGTCGTGCTATTTGTGAAGCAAGCAAATGATGAGAGGAAATATGTAACACCCTCACACTGATGCGGGTGACCTGATTCGATCAAAAATGTTACATTATGGTCACCGGAGCGACCAACAGTAAAAATTTAAGAAAAATTAATTTTTTTGTTAAAACTTGTAATATCATAAAATAAAAGTTTAGAAAATTATTCATTTATTACAAACATAATTAAAATCATACAAGTTTCCGACTCAGTATATATAAAAAATAAAATGTGACCTACATGTCCCTTAATTACACATTGTATCGTACTATGCAAGCAAAGCCAAAGGAACTCCAAACTGAAGTTGATAGTTGCACTGGATCGATTCTTTTAACCTGATGAATGCAATAGGACATCAGGTATAAGGTAAAACATAAATTCCTTAGCGAGACAATCGTCATTAGATTCTAGAGGTGAATTCAGATTCAATTAGCTAAGTCTTTAGTTACAAAATATGAATTTACGGTATAAAGGAAGTATTCAGAGAGACAAATTCAGAAGATTGAATTGAAGAGTCTAGTGTGTTATAACAAAACTGAGAAATGTGTACAGATCCTTTAAAAACATTAGTATTTTAAAACATATTTTAAAACCACAGTAATACCCTTCAACCGAACACTGATATGCAATTACTCATAACTGCATCCATAAGGACTTATCCTAGGCCCATTGGGCGTAGGTGCCAACCTAATAGAGCACTTTGGGTTCATAAGGTCTTACCCTAGCCGAAGCGTAGGTGCCCATCTGATGGGTGTGCTCTCGGGTCCATAAGGACTTGCCCAAATGCACACAACATATGAGCCACCCAAAAGGAGTACTTTATGGTCCATAAGTTCTTACCACTATGCCCATTGGGTCTAGGAGCCAGTCGTCTTAGGCCCATAAGGGATTACCAGCTTAATCGGTGCTGAACTTGCATGAGGAATTACCATCTTGATCGGAGTTGAACCTACCTACTCCAGAATCTTACCTAGACAATATCCTAATAATCGATTCATACAGTAAACAGTAGATTCCATGATCCATAAATCATGAACGATTATATTTTTCAGTGAAAACAGATAACCATAAAATACATGTCATGTAGTCATAGTTCATAAACAGTAAATCAATACATCAAAAAATTTGTAATTTCCAAAAATCACATTTTAAAACATGTAAATCAATTATATGGAATAAGGAACACACTAGAGGACCCAATTATTTTCTGGAGGTGATTAGTATTTATCAAGCGGGGTAAACCCGAAACTTCTGCAAACTGATTGAATTTTATAAACGAGATCCCTATAAAAAAGGGTTTGATAGGTAACGATTCATCAGTCATTCAGAAAGTTATTTATCAATATCATATAACATTCAAATATGTCAGCAAGGTATTCAAGAATTTTTGTATCAAAATTTATTTAGGATTCAAACATTCCTAAAGTGATTCCATAAATCAGGCTTATAAGGGCATTTTAGTCATTTGATTCTTGAGAAATTTGATAAATTAATTTAACAATGGTATGCAACTATTTTATAGAATTCCAGAATTCAAGCATCTTAATAGGTTTCTAGTTTCAATCGCTCTATAGAAATCAAACTGATCATTTTCAGAACCATCTTTGGATGGATCATGAGAATACGAACAAGTATTTAAGCGTTATTTAAATACTTCTTGTATTTTAATAATATTAGGGATGATCGACCTACTTAGGTCATATTCTATAAACCTCAATGGCGTTATAGCATATAAAGCTTCACCGGTATCTTCAGAAGTTATCCAAGGCATTCACTTAATCCAAGTCATGAGGGTATTTATGTCAATTTGGTATTTGAGGTTGATTTATTCATTTTGGAACTTAATGTGTTTGGTTCACGTAATGTAAGATTACCAGTGGGAATGTAAGATTACCAGGGAATAAGATTACTGGGAATGTTGTATTTTGTGTTCGGTTGGTTTAGCAAGAATGTAAGATTACCGTGTTTGGTTAAAGGAATAAAAGATTATTGGAATGTATATTTGACCAAATTGTCCTTATTATATATTTGTTTTTTAATAAATTAGAAAATATTTATATATTTGCTTTAAAAATTTTAAATTCATAAAATTTATATAATTTTTTTACAAAATTAAAAATATAAAAAGGTTTAATGAAAGGGTAAAATTTTATTTTAATCCCTGAACTTCATATAAAATTTTAATTATAGACATTTTTTGTAAATCTAAAATAGTTTAAGGATAAATTTGTAATTTAACATTCGTAAAAATTTTATTATTCAATGACAGAATAATGATATTTTTGAAGAAAAAAAATTAAGGGCATTTTAGTCTAAAACGCCGGTAATCCAACATGAGGAAAGGGAGGTAATGGCATTCCCCGGTAATATACCCCAAATAATCCACTATTGGTAATCTTACATTACCGAGAATGAGATTCCCAGCTAACCAAACGGGGGAATATTGATTTTATTCCCATGAGAATCTCACATTCCCCCATCTAAGGGTGCGTTTGGTTCACGGAATGTAAGATTACCAGTGGGAATAAAAAATTACCAGGGAATAGGATTACTGAGAATGTTGTATTTTGTATTTGGTTGGTTTGGCAGGAATATAAGATTACCGTGTTTGGTTTATAAGAATAAGAGTGCGTTTGGTTCACGGAATATAAGATTACTAATGGGAATAAGATTATCGGCAGGAATAAGATTATTGAGAATGTTGTATTTTGTGTTTGGTTCGTTTAACAAGAATGTAAGATTATCGTATTTTGTTAAATGAATAAAATATAATTAGAATATATTTTATCAAATTGTCCTTATTATATATTTATTTTTTAACAAGTTGAATTCTACTATAATTAATTTATATATTTTCTTTAAAAAATTAAATTCATAAAATTTATATAATTTTTTTACAAAATTGACAAGATAAATAGGTTTAATGAAAGAGTAAAATTTTATTTTAACCCTTGAACTTAATATAAAATTCTAATTATTGACTTTTTTTGTAAATCTAAAATAATTTAAGGATAAATTTGTAATTTAACATTCGTAGATTTTTTTTATTCAACGACAGAAGAATGATATTTTTGGGAAAAAAAATTAAGGGCATTTTAGTCCAAAATGCATGTAATCCAACAATACCTAAGGAAATGGAGGTAATCACATTCCCGGTAATATACCCCCCAAAATATCACTGTTGGTAATAAAAGATTACCGGGGGCTGAAAATGTTGACCAACTAATGGGGGAATGATATTTCATTCCCCTGGTAATAAGATATAACCTGAACCAAACACCCCCTAAAAGATTATTGGAATGTATATTTGACTAAATTGTCCTTATTATATATTTATTTTTTTAACAAGTTGGAAAATATTTATATATTTTCTTTAAAAAAATTAAATTCATAAAATTTATATACTTTCTTTTACAAAATTTAAAATATAAAAAATTTTAACCCGTGAACTTCATATAAAATTTTAATTATAGATTTTTTTTTGTAAATCTAAAATAGTTTAAGGATAAATTTATAATTTAACATTCGTAGAATTTTTATTATTCAATGACAGAAGAATGATATTTTTGAAAATTTTTAAGGGCATTTTAGTCCAAAACGCCGGTAATCCAACAATACCTAAGGGAAGGGGTAATGACATTCCATGTAATATACCCAAAAAATCCACTATTGGTAATAAAACATTACCAGGAATGAGATTTCCGACCAACCAAACGGGGGAATGTGGATTCCCATGGGAATCCCACATTCCCCGAACCAAACAGCCCCTAAGGGTATTTAGTCATTCCAGGGCTTGGAGGTACTTTGGGTCATTTTACACTTAAGGGGTATTTTGGTAATTTCTTTCAGTCAAAATTTTCCACTTAATTCAATTTTCTGAACAATTCAAACTTAAATATTACTCTCAATGTTTTAGTCTTTAGGATTTTATTCAAGAATCAAAATTCTAAGTCTTTTACCATCTCAAAGGTTATGATCGATTAACATGGTTATTTTCACTTTCAGGGACAATCCTTGTCTTTTACATCATACGAGTATTTTCATAGTTTATTCTCCAAGTATTTCTGAAATTTAATCTTTAAAGAGATTAATCATAATTTACGAGTCTTGAGATTAATTGATTTACTGATTAAATCACTGAACTTAGATTTATCTCTTAACGATATTCTAGTTCCTTACACGAGTCAATTGAGTCTTATTGGGTTTACTAACTTTATATTGTATTCAATGTGAGTCCATCAATAATTAACTCTATTTAATTGACTAATAACTCCAATCATGCATTAACAAAACACCAACATGTACCATAAAGTATGTATATAGTAGATAAAATATTATCTTGATTTTTGAGCCACATTGATTAACCAATAAACTCTATTTGATCGCCCTCAAACTTTAATTCCACGTCCCATAATGTCTCGGATACATGGCCAAACCATTAGAAACATAACTTAAACATGAAAATTTGTATTAAATTGAGAGATAAAATGTCAAAAAATAGCTTACCAATTTTGAATTTGGCAAAACAGACTTCTGATTTGGACTTAGGACATCGAAAAATATAAAAATATGACTTTTTGGAAAATTTGACTTTTTGGTAAAAGTCAACGATCAACGGGCAGGTCAAAGTTAACGGTTCAGGTCAAGGTGAATGAGTTAGACTTGTTCTGGTTGACTCATGCCAGTTCTGTCTGAGTTGACTCGGTTTGGTCAAATAGATCGGTTCATATCGGGTTGGGTCTGTTTGGTTCACCTGGACCGTTTCTAGAAGAACCATGGCTGGAGGAGGAGCCCCACGCACACGCAACGACGCGTGGTCGCACATGCAACGGTGATGGGGTCGTTGACAGCGACCGAGAACTCCGAAAACAGCCAAACACCAAAATTGATCCACAAATAGCCCAATATTCAACAAGAACAATTTAAACCAACCCGAAAAATCATTCGAACCTTACCCAAATTGGCGATGGGACGATTTCGGACGACGAACCCGGTCGTGTTTCGAGTAGACGATGGTGGAGAAGCTAACGATATAGGTGATGAGGTCAGAGGACGACTAGATCGGAGGTAATTGGGGGAAACGGTGGCGACGCAAGAGTTCTCTCCTTCGATTTATGACGATCGGTGAATGATTGGGGTCGTTGATGATTGAGGATGGGTCGTTGGAGGATGCCAGTTCGTCTAGTGGAGTCAAAACACCACATTGGCGGCCAGAGCAGACGAATCGGCGAATGGAGATAGACGTTGGGGGTTAGGGTAAAAAATGTGGGGATTTTGTCACACTAGGGGGTTTCGATTTTGGAGATTTTGGGTATATAACCCGAGACAAAACAATTAAATAATATATTTATTAAATTATACTTAAACAGTGACCTACGGTAGATGGTAGAGGGATGGTTGACCATACCTTAGAACACGAGTTTAAACCATCTTAGCCACTAACTTCTCATTTTTTTTTATTTTCCACTAACCAGAAAAAATGGAAAAATTCAATGGTTTAGTCCATAAACTTCCCAAACTTACGAGATTGACCCAAAATCTTTCAAAACTACCCATTATGATCCTTTAATTAAATTAAATAAATTTTACCATAGAAATTTAGGGTGTAACAAAATCAACTTTACCATAATCTTTCAAAATTGCCTATTATGATCCCTTAATTAAATTAATTTTACCTTAGAAATTTAGGGTGTAACAAAATCAACTTTATTTTTGTATGTTGATGAAATGACAGTCAAATTAGATGATACACAAGAAATTGATAATTTCAATATATATAATTAAACTTTCAAGTTAAAGGTCTCGAGAAACTTTAATAATTGGAATGAAAATTACTAAGAATACAAAAATCAATTTCATTTTTCAAAGAAAGTATGTTTTTGATCTCTAAAAGAAAACTAGGAAACTTGGTGCAAACTTATAGTAACTCTTGAACAAAATAAAAAATAAAAGCTTATAGAGAGTAATCCTCTGATAAATATAATGAAGTAACTTGGTAGGGAAGATGATAAACTTGTCACACATTAAATTTGATGTTTCTTATAATGTAAACTTTTTTGTAATTTTTTTATTATGACACTCTTTACCCTATCATTTAAAAAAATATAAGATATTACAAGTTGATAAAGAAAATATATTTTTTACTTAACCATGAATCAAATTTTAACATATAACATTACGAGATCATAGTTTAAATGTTTACTTACATAAAATTCTAGACGTTTAAATAGATGAATTGCAGTATGAAATAAATAAAGATGATAAAATATCCATCAACATAATTATCTTACATGATCAAATAATGTCAATTTAATCGATTTAACATGTAATGATATCATTCTATTATCTCCAATAATAAGTGTTAATGATAAGTGATAAATTTATTATAAATATTTAAATATCAATAATTATTTATATTTATGTAATTTACCCTACTTTAAATCAACTTGATTGATCTAAATTATAAAGAAAAATAACTCTAAAATCCAATTCGAGAGATCGCATCTAGCAAATCGGACGAGTAGCTCGACTCTGCGTAAATTAAGCATATTTCAAAGCTCTATGGTATTGCCCGACTTCAGTTGCAAACTTCTAGCTTTCTATCTCTTTCAGTTTCAGGCTGGAAAAAGTAACTCTTACATTTTCTTATGAAGTTCTCCAGCGATGATAATTAACTACAGGTAATCTACTTCTTTAATCCAATTACTAAAATCATTTTGTTCCAATTTCTTAGCTTTCTCATTATTCTTCCTTTGATTGTCTAACAGTACGAGAGAAGTTATAAGCTTCTCTTTTTGGATACTGTTGAGTATTTTTTTTACTGATTTTACGGGTCTTCTCTGAATCTTTGCTCTGATTAGGTTTGGGATTCTAAAGCTTTGAAGGATTCTTTGGATTTTGATATGATAATTGCTCATAAATTATTTTTTGGTCGATTCGGTTGTTTTCCCAGGTTCTCAATACTCTTTTCTTGAACTAATAAGAACGGAGCCGTTAAAATTTACAACTTTTTAGGGTTTGTTTAATTGATCTGTTTGAGAGAGAAACTTGGTTTGACTAATTGAATTGGATCAGTGAAGCTGGGTTTTGTTGTATTGAATATTCAACTAGCTGATAAACAATGGAAATTTGAGTTTGTTTTTCTGTGTTTTTCGTGCAAGTAAACAACAGATTGGGGGGTTGGATTTCGGACTAGATGGATGATTCGGGTCTGAGAGGCGGGTTTTTATCAGGTCCGAGACAAGGGCTGTTCGATATTGAGTCATCCATTCACAGAGATCAACAACCCCAGTTGGGTCAACCTTCCATGGTGCCAAACAATCATATGTTCATGATGACTGACCTTGAAAACTCGAACCATACCATTGGATTAATGGAGGCAAAAGGCTTGAACTGGAAAGGCTTTTCGACGAATGTCGTTAAAGTGAAGGGAGTTGGTCCCATTATTTCTATGACGGATGGAAGCATGAGTGAAGAAGACGAGCCAAATTACAATGAAGATGGAAATGGTGAGAATTCCAATGGGGGTAAATGCAAGGATGGATGGCCATGGAAGAGAATGAAATGGACCGATAATGTGGTTAGGCTTCTAATTGCTGTTGTTTCTTGTGTGGGAGATGATGGTATGATTGAGGGTGCAGAAGGACTTAAACGAAAATCGGGGTTTCTGCAAAAGAAGGGTAAGTGGAAAACAGTATCAAAAATAATGATCAGTAAAGGTTCTCATGTTTCACCTCAACAATGTGAGGATAAATTTAATGACATGAACAAGAGATATAAGAAATTGAATGATATTCTTGGGAGAGGAACTAGTTGTAGAGTGGTTGAGAATCCTTCTCTAATGGACTCGATGCCTCACCTCTCGCGTAAGGCCAAGGAAGACGTGAAGAAGATTTTGAGCTCGAAACATTTATTTTACCAAGAAATGTGTGCTTACCATAATGGACAGAGTATACCCAATTGCCAGGATCTTGATCTCCAGGGATGCATACTTCCTAAGAGATGCTTGAAAGACAATAACAGGTCTGAGGAGGAAGAAGATGACAGTGAGGATAATGATGATGAAATGGACAATGAAGATGATAATAATGCTATTTGTGGGGAAAGGATCCATGAGCTCAATGAGAGGAAGAAAGCAAGTGCAGAGGAAGGTCATTTCCAACCGCAATGTGCTGGCCATGACAATTTTGATTTAGAGATAGGAGTATTTCAAGACTCTACAAGGTCATCATTTGTGCGAAAGGATTGGATCAAGAGACAGATGCTGCAACTTCACGAGGAACGGGTGAAGTTACAGTCGGAAGCTGTTGAGCTTGAAAAACAACGACTTAAATGGCTGAGGTACTGTGATAAGAAAGATCGAGAACTACAGAGGTTAAGGCTGGAGAACGAGAGGACGGCACTTGAGAATAAACAGAGTATATTGCAACTTAGGCAAAAAGAACTTGAAATAGGTTATAGGAGGTCTGATTCATCCTTAGAACCCACTTCACACGGCATTGATAGACTGCAAGGCGAGGGTCAGATTGATATGTGCAACCATTAGTATCTCTTATCACATTTAAATCCATTTGGCAGTAAGACTTGGCTAAGGCATACAAGGTAGACTTCCACTTCCTCTTTAGCCATGTAAATATAAAGAAGCATGCTATTCTTGTGAGGTAATCCACTCTGAGATGAAATGATAAATAAATGTATTTTTCTCACCTTTTATGTATATCAACAAACTTAACATGTTCTATATATTTATATAATTTTTGATAAATTAAAAAATATTTCTATGTAGAGTTTGGTTTATTAGTCTTTTGTGCTATGTTTATATTTTATGTGTCATGTGATTTTTGGATCATTTTTCATGTTTGGTTAAAAGTTAATAGATTTTGTATATTATATTCAAATAATTTGTATTTTTTTATTAGATATCATATAATAATTGAAGTTATTATTTGTTTAAATCTATTAGTTTATATTTGAGTTTTTCGTATATAAAGATATAACAAGTACTAGTTGTTTTGATAAAAAGTTTATGTTAATAAAAGATAAATTACAAATGAAGAATAAAAGATAAATATTACGATGATGCTAGTAGAACAAGACATTTCTTATTGTTGTGCTTTGGGTTTTTACAATGATGACATCGTTTTGGTCGTCTGATCTTTTTCTGATCCATATCAGAACAAATTTTAATTGATGTTGGATAACCTTTCGGATTGTGATACAATGAAGGACCTTATAGCATTGTAGGCTCGTTATCAATTTCATTCCATTCTCATTCATTAGCATATTTATATACCTTGAATATGGTCTCAAGTATGTATATGTTATCAATGTATGTCATGTAATCAACGTGGACAGGTAAACATGTAACAATGACGTGTAGGTATGAATATTTGGGTGTTTAAATGACTTCACAATCATACTAATGTTTAAGTAGATTAAGTTGATGCGAGTTTTACGATATACTTTCCAAAGGACGTATTAACTCAAAATATACAATTTGTGCATGAAAAATATTGAATGAATATCTTGTTCGATTTTACTACATATGCATCTAGGAAATCTTTTAAGATTTGGATTGACAACATACTCGTCACCCATTCAAAAAACTACTTCTCCTCTGAGGGTCTCGAATATGTTGCTTTGATGACATAAGTTATAGGCAAACGGTGCGTCTCCTTCAAAGATGAATTGATTGTCTTGACCAAGTTAGTAGTCATATGATCATATCGATGATCCTCATCATATGCCTTACTCCATTTATCTCTAGGGATGGGAGTAATGTAGTCATAATCATCTTTATTTTTTTCATTTCAATTCTTTTAACATATCCTCAAATTGTTTTGGAAGTAATTTTTGACCCTAGTAATTCAAGAGCAATTAGTTATAGAGAAATAATAAACAGAATGATAATTATATTGAAAATAATAAAAGATGCACTCATGCAGTTCCCAGATCAGAAATTGACGTTAATAATCCTTTTCATACTTTCCATGATAAGTTACTCTATGTCGTGTACAATAGTAATGAAAGATATGTGGAAGTTACCAAGATCGTCCTAACCAACCATTTGCTATTTTAATCTTAATTCTTCTATTAAAAAAATATGCATGTCATTTTTTTTAACAGCATATATGCGTAAGTTGTTGAGAAAAAATTGTCATGAGTTGACATCCTTATTCTCAACTGGCAAAGAGTATTGAAAGATTTTCAATTTTCGTCATATACAACGGTCAATAATAATGTCTAGGTGTGTTTTCTATAAATCTATGTGCCATCAATTTAGATCAGTGACTTACAGTATTGAAAAACATTAATGCACTGAGAAAATATCCAAAAAGCCTTACAAAATTGACACATACCAAGCATAACAGAATCATTGTAGTACGCCGAGACGATATCAAATTTGACAAGGGCTTCAGGGATATTTTTTTGCATAATCTTAAATCAACTTTGTAGTTATCTGTAAAATTCATCTCACTCACTGTACAGTTCTACAATTGTGTTTGTTTACCATATTTTCTTATAACATATGATGTAGCTATATTGAGATTTACAGTTGTTGCCAATACTGGAACACTTACTTGAGGGATTGCTTTCACCAATAGTAGAATGATATCATAAATTATTTTAGATTTCAAATTATATAGTTATTTCTCATATGTGATTGTTATTTTTCTTTTTTAATTCTTAGATCATTTAATTATAATTATAAATTTGTTTAACACGTTCGTAAATATATTTGACACGACTATAAAAATTATCATAGTGATATATGTTATAATTATTTACAGTAAAAAGTGTAATATCTTTGTTTAAAACTCTATTTCAACGCACAATTCACTACACTAATAGTGACATTAAAGTTAAATTGATCCAAATTTGATATTTCGGAAAATTCTTTTTTTTTTTGAAGTGGTAAAATCTTATATTCCAATAGCATCATCAATAACAACTTGTTTGATACAATCAGGTTTATCAAAGTAAAACCAAACTGGATTGTTGTTCGATAAAGCCAAATGCGCAAGAGAATGGGCGACACGGTTAGCTTCCCTACATACATAATGCACTTTAATAGTAGGAAATCTAACTAACATTTGTCTAGCCTCATTGAGCAGCAATCCAATTGTAGAGAAATCCTGAATCTTTCCCGTCACCTGATTAGCCAACCTGTGGACAATGGATATGGCATCACCTTCAATAACAACTTTATTCCACCCATTCTCGGAAGCCAACCGAATGCCTTTCGTAAACGCAGCAGCTTCTGATGACTCGGCCGAAAACGGAGGCTCAATCTTCTTAGCTAAACCCCCAATCACCATACCATACGAGTCCCTAGCCACAACACCAATGGCCGCAACTCTAGAATCCTTGCAAAAAGCCCCATCCATATTAATCTTCACTTTATCCTGAACCGACTTTAACCAAACCCGTTGACGGCGGATAACTTCATCATCCCTTGAAGCCCCACATGCCTTAGACACACTATTGAACTCCCCATCAAACTCGGGAACTATAATATGTCCCTATCCGATTGCGACTCCCCATTATGCACCAAGTTATTGCGCCGATTCCAAAGATTCCAAAGCAACGCAAGGAAGAGATCGAAACCTTCATTGATTAATTTGGAATGAGCAAAGGCCAACCAAGATAAAGGAGAATTCCCACTCCAATCAACAATCACAGGAGAAAGCCCTGACAACACAAGAACCGACTTAACTTTAGGGCAATCTTTAATAGCATGCAAAATCGATTCCAATTCCCGATTACACAGAGGACAAACACCATTTCCAAGATTTGCTTGTAACAATTTAGCGCCCACTGGGATAGCTTCATGACAAATACGCCATCCAAAAATTCTAATATTTGGAAGAACCCGTGCTCTAGCCACTCCGTTCCAAATTACAACCGCCACCAAGGTCGGGCTATTCCGAAGATTCAACCAGTTATAGCCAGACTTAGCTGAATAGAAGCCCGAACAATGATGTCCCCATAACATCCTATCCCCTCTAATCGGAGAAATCAACGTCTTGAGAACTTGCGCAGCATCCTCCGTCCGAAGCACTCCGAGCACCTTAGGCTCATCCAACCTAGCACACCCGGGAATCATGAAATCCGCAACCCGAACCGGTTGATCAGCATTATCCATGTATCTCTCTCTCCATTTGAAAGGGCTAGCGTCCCCCCAATTATCGTCAAACATATGAGCTTCACTATTAATACCCACTCTCCAGAAAAATCCATCCTTGAGCTCTTCTTTTGCCTTCATAAGACTTGCCCAAGCATAAGAAAAATTAGCCCCAAGTTTAGCCTTAAAAAACGACGAGCTCGGGAAGTATTTCGCTTTAAGGACCTTGAACGCCAACGATTGCTCATCCTGAATAAATCTCCAAATCTGGTTCCCAAGCAGCGCCACATTAAACAGTCTAAGATCCCTAAACCCCATCCCACCAAATTTTTTGGGCTGACAAATTTTATCCCATGCAACCATAGCCCAACCTCTAGAATTATGTTTTCCGGACCACCAATAAGATCTAGCTTGTGATTTAATGTCTTCAATTACCCCTTCCGGAAGCAGGTAGCAAGTCATAGCACAAGCAGGAAGTGCCTGAACCACCGACTTGATGAACACCTCTCGGCCTCCAAACGACAGCAATCTTTTAGTCCACCCTTGAATCCTTCTTTCCGTTCTATCTTTGATGAAGTTAAAGGCCGCCCTTTTTCCTTTCCCCACAACTAGAGGAAGCCCAAGATAATTCCCTGGCTCCGGGGCCTCAACGACACCTAACTCGCTCAAGAAGGACCCCCTATTTACAGACGGGGTATTGGGACTGAAAAAGATACTAGATTTCTCATAATTCACCTTCTGTCCGGACGCTTTCTCATATTGAGCAAGGATACTCTTAACTCTTCTCACTTCCGCCACTGAATTCTTCACAAACAAAAGACTATCGTCCGCATAAAACAGGTGAGTAACCCTTGGTCCTCTCAAACTGGCTCTAATGCCCTTGATCTCGTTCCTCCTTTGAGCCTTGAGGAGCAACGCTGATAGACCCTGAGCACAGAACAGAAACAGGTAGGGAGATAAAGGATCTCCTTGTCGGAGACCCCTCTGGGGAACAAAAGCATCAGATAACACACCATTAATACGAACTTGGAAGGAAACGGTGGAAATACATTTGCGAATAAGATTAACAAAAGGATTACAAAAACCCAACCGGGTCATAACATTCAACAAAAAGTCCCATTCCACCCTATCATACGCTTTTTCCATATCTAACTTAATAGAAGCACCCTTGTTTGGACCATTTTTAGAACGTTTAAGATAATGAAAAATTTCATGGGCCACTAAAAAATTATCAGAGATACAACGACCCGGGACAAAAGCACATTGATTCTCAGAGACACAGGCATGCATCAACGGTTTAAGACGGTTAACTATAGCTTTCGACATAACTTTGTAGATGACCGAGCATAAGTTAATCGGTCTAAAATGCTTCATTAATTTCGGGCTATCAACCTTAGGGATAAGAACAACATAGTACGATAACATAATCGAAATCCATCGTACCATTCAAAAGGCTAAACAAAGATTAACAAAATCACATCCAACAATATTCCAGAAAGATCGAAAAAATTGACCTGGAAGACCATCAAACCCAGGAGCTTTCGATGGATTAACTTGGGAAAAAGCAGTGGTAACCTCATCGGTAGAGAATTCACGGCAAAGCATATCGTTATCACATGGCTCAATACATTGTTCAATGGCTTGGAGGATCTCCTCATCGGGGTTCGCAGCAGAATACCGAAAGAGAGACGAAAAGTAGCTCGAAGCAATGCCGAAGATATCCTCCAACCTATCACACCAAACCCCTCCCTCATTTTCCAACCCCTCGATCCAATTCTTTTTCCGACGACCGTTAGCTCTTGCGTGAAAAAATGAAGAATTGCGATCTCCATCCTTAAGCCATGCCACTCGGGATCTTTAAAGCCAAAATATTTCATCTTTATCCAAAACATCCTTCAGATCCGCCATTGCTTTCCTCCGAAGGTCACACGACTCTTCTGTGAACGGTCCAGAATCAATTCCTAACTCCCTTAAACGCTTCTCCTCCCTCTTAGCTTTGGATCTTCTCAATCTTTGTCAATCGCCCAACGAATTCCCCAACTTTCCCACTTTGACCTCAAAAGAGTCTTCCACGTTCTCCCAAACCCGATGCACAATGTCCCTGCATTTATCTTCATTCGCCCAACAAACATTAAACTTGAAATAATCCCTCCTGGCCGAACGCGTCACAGCAACACCCTCCAGACTCATGACGATCGCCGAATGGTCAGAAGATGCCATCGGAACCGTGTTAACTCTGGCCTCCGGGAAAAGAAATCTCCAATCATTCTTCGCGACAAATCTATCAATTCTATCGCACACGAACGTCCTGGCTCGGGTTCCACTGGCCCAAGTAAACCAACCAGTCTAGGGCGAATATCCCACACATCAGCATAACGAAGACCTGTTTGAACTCCATTTGACTCCTGATCGGTTTTATCGGAATTTCTTTTCCTTCCAAACCACCTCCACATCAATATGAATATTGGAGAAGCTCTGGAGCGTGACATCAAACTCCTCCCTCCACAGCATCATCAACCCCACACATCGGTCCGATCTTTCAACTTCAAAACACCCACCCATCTTTGTAGCCACTCTAATAGCCTCCGTTTTATTCTTTCGTAATTTCGTTTCTGAAACAAAAACCAACATCGAGTCCTTTTCGGAGATCAGCCTCCTAAGCTCTCGAATTGTCGTTGGGTTCCCAAGCCCCCGGCAGTTCCAATAAAATATCGTCATGGCTCCTGGCGGGGCTGAACCTCAGCCTCCGCCAATAATGAACATCCCCAACACATTCCTCCGGTATTTCACTTGGGTCTTCCTCCTCACTCGTACCCACCTTAGAGTTCAAAGTAGAATCAGAAATGTGCACCACTTTTCGGTTTACTCTCTTCACTTTCCTTTTTCCCTTACTCGTTTCCCCAATCTTCCTTTTTCCCGAGCTAGAAGACCCGACTTTAACCCTTACGCTCAACTCCCGATTGGCCTGTTGATCTTCAATCAAATCTCGGTTACACCCAACGAAGACTTCCGGAAACGTCCGAGGGAGGGAGCTATCCGGCCCTGACGGATCCGATGGGTCTGAATCATCTTGATTAGTACTTGTCGAAAGTAACAAATCACGTCTAGGCATCCACGGTCTTCCTCGGGGGGTCCTAGTTCCCCTGTCCGAAATCGGACTGTTAGTCGAACTTGTCAAAGACCTTCCATTGTTTTCCCCCTCAACATAGATAATCCCCTTTTTCCTTCTAGAGCTACTCTCTTCGGGTCTCTTGATAGGTGACACTCTAAGCCATTCCCCAAATTATAGTTACTGCTGCAGTTGATCCGAAAACCCCGGACATTTCGTGAGCACATGACCGATAATTCCGCACTTATGACAAAAGGATGGCAGCCTCTCATACTTTAGTAGACACTTCCTCGGATCTCCATTGGCAAACATTCCCATTTTAACACATATTCTCAACGGTTTTGAAATATCAATCTCCACTCTAACCCGTAGAAAATCCCCCATTCTGCCATCTCCAGGTCTAGTGTCGGTAGCAATAGTCTTTCCAATTCTATTTCCAATCTTTTCAGCAGTCTCGATTTTCATATACTCCAGAGGGAGTTCATAGATTCTCACCCACACAGCAAGGGGCCGGAAATCAAACTCTTCAAGACTCAAAGTAGGATCAAAATGAACAATGGCCAAGAGCATACCTTCAAAACTCCATGGAGTGCGTTTCATAATAGCTAGCTTATCCGAGAGCGTCTTGAACTTGAAAAGGAACATATTGTCCTTCAAGATACTAGATTCCGATAGTATAGCATGGCCCCAAATGGATCGGAAAACCCGCAACACCTCCTCGCTTTCAACTTTTTTGAAACCAATGATCCTCGCAACAATCCATTTATCCATCTCCAAAGCATCATCTTCAGTGGTAAGCCTTAGTGGAGAAATATCCTCAGACTCCTCATCCCTGAACGTCAAGTGTTTCATTAAATATGCAACCTCCTCAGACATCTCCAACGTAGTATCATCAATCGTGAAAGAAAAACAATTTTCACCCCTACACCCTCTAATTTCAGCTACTAATCTGTTGGAACTTAGTTGAAGAACAAAGGAGAAATATGGAGTATTTCATCTCTTGAAAATATGAAAGAGACACCTACCTCTCTCTCCCCTCCAACACTTATCCCTCATTCGTGACTTTCTCTTCTCCACTTGACTTAATTCCATCCGATGTGACTTTCTCATCTTCCACATTTTTCCTATTTCAAATAGCCTTTTAAGATATCTTCCCAATATAAAACTCATATAAAATCTATAAGTGGTAAACAATTCCCCAAAAACATCTAATTTCCCTCCATAATTCCAGCAAATTAATCTGATCGAACAGTGATCAGCGCCTACAATACTGTAGCCGTTGCCTGCCAGCTGGTCTGCCAGGCTCGAACGAGAGCTCCCATCCCCTGCTAGAACCCTGCCACTCTCTCCTACTGTCTGCACCGAGTAGCAAGTGAAGTAGCCCATTCCCCTGCCGATCCCATCAACCGCCTGCACCGAGCAGCAAATTGATTGTCCGAACCCATGACTTGACACTTTGATCACCCATTTCCAGATTTTACTATATTGAAAATATCTTCTAAAGTAACTTAGTTCAAACACAAACCAAGCCAAACTTTCTCCCTTAACTTCTTGTTTAGCATAACCGAACCACCCCAAATCCTTGTTATACTTCCGAACAGCAACTGTAGCAATCAAGAAACTTCCTCTATACTTTTCAGCAACACCCCAACTGATTATGGAAGGCCAGCTTCGATAATCTTCTTCAAACTCAATGTCTGAGCTAACTGAAATTTCCGGCACCGAACTCCTCCCTAGACCTTTATCAATATCCAATTTTCCCATAGCACTCATACTTCCAGACCAAACCCACTTCTTATACCTTCTTTCCCCAACTTCCTCGAGCACCACCTTCCAAACTTTCCAATCTTGCAACATCTCTAGATCAACCATTCCTCTCTCTTTATCAATCCATCTGCTACTTACCTTAAGAAGATCCTGCAATACATAAAACACGATAGAAACCCTATAATGAAAACAAAGAATAGCTTTTACCTTCAACTTCTCTTGCTGAAGACGAACACCGAGAATGACACAAATATTCAGAATAGCATTCAAAGCCTAATGACCTAAGATTTTGACAACTAAACAACCGGATTTTAAGAAACCGTAACCGTTTTGAGCTCCAAAAATGGAACTCTACAACCGGGGGACCATGAGAAACCATGGACGAAACCTTAGAGACCTACCAAAGACCAAACTCGGAGAAGGCTACCAGTAGACATTGAAATGTCTGAAACGAGGACACTTTCTCCATCGATATTTCGAAAAATTCGAATGTGTGAAATGTGTCTATGTCAATATAGTTCAAATGAGATGTAGGTTGGTAGTTCCACCAATTCTCGTTACATGGCATGGAGCATTGGATTGGTCATCATCTTTGGAAGCCATCGGTTCCCGCCTTCATTCAACTCACCATAAACAACAGACGAAGAAGTGAGCTACTACAGATGACCCTTCTCTATGTTATCATCAAATTTCAGATCTCTGCATTCCATTTCTAAGCCACTCTTAAACCCTTCTCCCCTTTCTTCATCTTGTTCCTCTCTTCACACTCGTTAGCTTCCTCATTTCAAAGGAAAAAGGCCCTCCACCAACTGTAACAAAACATCCGCTTCGTTCCCCCATAACCCACTTCTCTCAATCCTAGAGAAATGCAAATGCTTGCCCCAACTAAAACAAATCCAAGCCCAAATGACAATCAATGGCTTAATGCCTGATTGGTTCTTTTCCAGCCGCCTTATCGCCTTCTGCGCCTTGTCAGAACACAAAAATCTTGACCATTGCTTCAAAATTCTCTACAGTCTGCAAAACCCAAATGTTTTTTCATGGAATGTTACTATTAGAGGCTGGACAGAGAGTGAAAACCCCATCGAAGCTATTTTTGTTTATAAGCGGATGCTTAGGAATAATGGGTGTACTAGGCCGGATAATTATACTTACCCTTCTTTGCTTAAAGTTTGCTCCTTTTTGATGTTGAAATTTTTGGGGTTTGAAATTCTTGGCCATGTTCTGAAATTGGGTTTTGAGGCAGATATGTATGTTCACAATGGGGTGATTCACTTTTTGGTTTCATCTGGAGAATTAGAGTTTGCATCTAAGGTGTTTGATGAAAGGTGTGTTAGAGATTTGGTTTCTTGGAATTCTTTGATTAATGGCTATGTTAGGAGTGGGAGAGCGAAGGAGGCAATAGGACTTTATAGGAAAATGCAAGAGGAGCGAGTCGAGCCTGATCAGGTGACAATGATTGGGATAGTTTCTTCATGTGCACAGTTGGAAGATTTGAAACTAGGGAGAGATTTTCATAAGTATACTGAAGATCATGGGTTGAATTTGACAGTCCCACTGTCTAACGCACTCATGGACATGTATATTAAGTGTGGGAGTCTTGAGAGAGCACAAAGGATATTCGATAACATGGAGAAGAAAACGATTGTTTCTTGTACTACAATGATCGTTGGATATACTAGATTTGGGCTTTTGGATGCTGCTAGGAAGCTTTTAGTCGAGATGTATGAGAAGGACGTTGTACCATGGAATGCGATAATCGGGGGTTGCGTTCAAGCCAAACGTAGTAAGGAGGCTTTGTCTTTGTTTCATGAAATGCAGGATGGCGGAATAGATCCTGATGAGGTTACCATGGTTCATTGTTTATCTGCATGCTCACAACTTGGAGCCCTAGATATAGGAATTTGGATTCATCATTATATCGAAAAGAACAGATTTCATTTAAATGTCGTGTCGGGGACTGCTTTAGTTGACATGTATGCTAAGTGTGGTGGCGGAATAGATCCTGATGAGGTTACCATGGTTCATTGTTTATCTGCATGCTCACAACTTGGAGCCCTAGATATAGGAATTTGGATTCATCATTATATCGAAAAGAACAGATTTCATTTAAATGTCGTGTCGGGGACTGCTTTAGTTGACATGTATGCTAAGTGTGGGAACATCACAAAGGCTCTTCAGGTTTTCCATGAAATGCCATCTAGGAATTCTTTGACTTGGACATCAATTATTGGAGGTTTGGCTCTTCACGGAAATGCAAATGACGCCCTGTCTTATTTCTCAGAGATGATTGAAGTTGGTTTGAGGCCAGATGAGGTTACCTTTCTCGGGGTTTTGTCAGCTTGTTGTCACGGTGGTTTGGTGGAAGAGGGTCGTAAATGCTTCTCCCAGATGACATCTAAGTTCAGTCTGGCCCCTCAGCTTAAGCACTATTCGTGTATGGTGGACCTTTTCGGTAGGGCTGGGCTTTTGGATGAAGCCGAAGATCTTCAAGAGCATGAAAATTGAGCCTGATGCTGTGGTGTGGGGATCATTGTTCTTCGCATGTTGAATGCATGGAAATTTTCTAATGGGAGAAAGAGCCGCTTTAAAACTTCTCAAACTGGACCCTCATGATAGTGGCATTTATGTACTGCTTGCCAATATGTATGGGGATGCAAATATGTGGGAGGAAGCAGGGAAAGTTAGGAAGATGATGAAAGAAAGGGGAGTAGAGAAGACCCCTGGTTGTAGCTCAATCGAGGTCAAAGGAACTGTTTATGAGTTCATTGTTAGAGATAAGTCTCACCCTGAATCGGAACAGATATACAATTGCTTAATTCAGCTAACACGACAATCGGAGTTCTCCGAATTTACGTGTACTCTTCCTAAATATTACACTGACTTCCTCTTAGGCTTTGGAACCTGAAACCCCTAGGCCTGATTCCATGGAGATTATTAAATGAAGGCCTGCTAGACCGGAGGTATATCAAAGACATTCTTTAATTGCTATGGTTTTCAAGACTCAGTGGCAGAATGCTTTCCAAATGCCAAATCCTTATATTTTGGATCGAGTATATTTTGGTTGGAGCAGCTTTTTCTTTCTTCAAACTGGTATCATTTTTGCAATGTTCCCGATACTTGTTCATAGTTGTGATGAAACTTTTTTGCAATATTTGGATCAGCCATTTTTTTATTAAGTAAATATATATTACATCCTAAGTCAAATGTCGAGATTCGAACTCACACAAGGTAAGACAATATGAAAATGCTTGATCACTCGATCAATTAATAAATCTATGATGATTCACTTAATTTAAAAAATCTTGCGACGAGAACAACTATGACGTTCACATCAAGGGAAATTAAATCTGGTTGGTGGGGCTCGAATCCATGCCCAATAATGTCCTATATGCCTTGGGACATTAGGTAAATACACGGCATATATTTAATGTTGGTCGTGCCTCTAGATTGAGAGTGAATTTGTTTGACATGTCTAATGCTTCTTGATCTATGTATGTATTTTAAGAGTAAAATATTTTAAAATTATAATTTGTATGTTTATGGAGATGACCTCTAGAAATATTTAAGTTTTAATTAGGTGAGACTTGCTGAAGCTACCAGCACTCCATCAGCCAAGTTCTTCGGACTTATCTCTCCAATTATCAGTCAACTATGATACATAGAACAAAATCTTCAACAAACCTATGTGACATAATCAAAACTTAATATGAGATCTGTCAATTAATTATGTCTAACTCATTAGTTTGTATAGTCATAATGACTCTATGACTAATATATTACTATAAATAAGATGAATCTTTTACAATCACGATCGACCATTCTTGAATTTTTTTATTTTCATGGTGATTCATTATCTTCTTCATTCAAACACTAGTCATTCATCGTTTTATTACTAGACGTATTGTTCTATCCAAATTAAAAAGTGAGCCATCATCGACCGGCAAAATAAACTTGTAATCATCAACCTAATCAAATTGATTTGATATAGAAATATTAAAGATTAAAATTATTATTGTCATTATTTTTTAAAAAAATAAGGGTGAATAATATAAAATTGATAAATTTTTAATCTGAAAAAACTGTAGCTCATGCTTAAGCATACGTGGCATTGGAGTAGCCATATCTTATTTGGCGACCTGTAAACTTGTCCATCTCATACACAAAATACTTGTGAATGCTGCTTTGCTCTCTACAACAACCACATATGGTGTTGTAGGAATCAAACAAATCCTTCTTCTCCAGATCACACCAATGAAGCTCCCGTTGAACCCCAAAACACAATGAAGCCCCACCTCCACATCCTCACCTCTAATTTTAACCCCTCACCTCCACCTCACCTCCTACTACGACGCCGTCCACTTCCCTCTCCCCGCCTCCTCACCGCATCTCTCTCCGATCACAATGCTCGCCGCCGCCTCTCCTTCGTCGAATATTCCCTCGCTCGACGCTCCGTCGTACTCACTCCCCTCCTCGCCGCCGTCGGCTCTTCGCTCCTACAACAATCGCAGTCGTTGGCCGCGGAGGTAACCTCATCTCCCCCGCCGGTCACTTCGCCTCCTCCTACTAAGGTGGTGGAAGAGGAAGCGGTTGTTTTGGCGAGGATATACGACGCGACGGCAATAGGGGAGCCGTCGGCGTTGGGGAAAGATAGAAGAAGTATGGGAGAAGCTGATGAATGCCAGGATGTTTATTAGGAGAAGCTGAGCAAGTTCCGATTACTGATGATAAAGAATTGGAGCTTGAGATTGTTAAGAATTTGAAAAGACGATGCGTTGAGAGCGAGAGGCCGTTGGCTCTGGCTCTCGAAGCTTTTCCTTCTGATTTACAAAGTCAACTCAATCAGTTTATGGCTAAAAGGTTGCTTTCTATTGCAATAAATTATGTTTCTAAAATATCTAATATTTATACTATTGTAAAATCAAATTAGTTCTGCATATTTTCATAACTTCTTATACGATTTATATTTATTTAATCCAACAATCATATTCATGTTCTATTCTGCTAGATGTTTACATGTAGAGTTTCAAGTAAATTTGATTTTTCCAATTATTCATTGAATGTAAAATTTCAATTGTCAAATATAAATTGGAAAAATTGTATTCTCTATCCATATGATAGACATATTGGATTGAATCAAAATAGTATGTGCAGCACAATGAGTAGTTTACATTGCTAACTCTAATGGTTGGATCAAACAAATGTGCGTGTGTATATATTGTTAAAAATAGAAAATGCGTATAAACATGCACATTATTTGACATTGGTGTATATATTGTTAAAAATAGAAAACAAAAATGTATTACAACAAAGAAATTGGAATGACTTTATTTAAGTGTTCAATTCCTTCTAATTTTGAGAGCTATGTTGTTGACAGGATAGATGGAGAGGAACTGAAATCTTATGTTTCACATTGGCCAACTCAAAGGTGGCAGGAGTATGAGCCCATTTTAAATTACTGTCGGGATAATGAAGTTCGCCTTGTTTCTTGTGGAACTCCTTTAAAGGTACTTTTAAGTCGTCACTTAGTCATTGGGGATTTTTTACTGCCCATTCTGTTTGCATTGAGTACGCCATCATCCTTTCTTTGTCAACTTGTTGCTTCATCACTCTACTGGGCTTTTTGAAAAAGCTGATTTCTATAATTTGACTTCTTTTGGGGTGTCTAAAAGCCTAGAATGGATTGTTAACTTGTTGTAATAGATCTTATTAGTTGTATAATGTTTAGAAGACTTGATTTTTTAATTAGGTTGGGTTACTTTGGACGGAGAGGGTAAGATATATTCTTGGATGTAATCCAAGATACTTGTGGTGTCATATGTAAAAAGAAAGAAAAAGAACTGTTTTAGTTTCATATAAATTTTATTTTATCATTTGTGCATAAGGCCAATAGTAAAGTCAAATAGAGTATTCTAATTATTTTGACGCAGATCGTAAGGACTGTGCAAGCTGAAGGCATTCGTGGCCTCTCTAAGGATGAGCGCAAGGCATATGCTCCTCCAGCTGGTTCAGGTTTCATCTCAGGGTTTAGTTCTATTTCACGCAGATCATCAATGGATAATCATTTCCCAACTCAGTCGATTCCATTTGGTCCAAGTTCATATTTATCTGCACAAGCAAGAGTGGTTGAGGATATACATGTCCCAAATTATTTTGAAAGAAGTTTCAGATGGAGGTGGTACAGGTTTGTTATAGTCGTGACTGGTGCAAACCATGTCCAATTTGGTTCTAGAGGGACAGGGGTGCCTGCCAGAATTTCTAATAAGATTCAGAAAAAGAACCAAGTGGCTATACTTCTTAATCCTGAAAGGCAGTACATAAGAAGAGAAGGAGATGTCCCTGTTGCTGATTTCTTGTGGTATTCTGCAGCCAGACCATGCAGTAGAAACTGTTTTGATCGTGCTGAAATTGCTCGAGTTATGAATGCAGCTGGCAGGCAGCGAAATGCCCTGCCCCAGGTTAGTTGTGCTTAAATCTTTATGGTATCAGTGCGTGTTTTATCTCCTTGATTTTTATTTAGTTTTTCTTTGGATGCATTGGTGGATCTTTTTTTTCCTGTGAATTTTAATAAGCGATTTGTGCTTAAACTTCATCCCTCCTTCAATTCTGTTCTTTTAACAAATTTTTACTCGTATCTTTTTTTTAAAGTTGTGGTTCAAAAGCAAATCTCAATGTTTGCAAACTTTTATGCTGAAGAGACAGAATCACATGAGCAGATGCACACTTTTAACTTCATAGATTTTAATATTTGTCAGTTTAAACAAGTATGAAATTTTGAATGATACTATTTTGCGTATATTTTTTAAGAAAAGAAAGCTTACCATTATTTTTAAGGAAAAGTAGTGTGACTATGTTTTGCGTCCAAAATCAGTATGGTTCAACTCCTTCTGGAGCATCCATATGTTTCAGAAGTATAGTATTTGAAATGACTACTTTCCTATATATTTCTACCAGGTACTCGGAAATGTTTTTGGAGTTTGAGGTTTTGGCTTGTTAGATAAATTGAGTCAACAATCTAAGAAGTAAAATGATATTTTACTGCAAGGATGTGAATGAGTCAACAATAAATTGAGTTCCCTGAAACATTCGCTTAGTTTATTATGCTTTTAAAAGTGAAATGATATTTTACAAGCCTTGTGGTTCAGCTAACAAGTAAAAATTGTCGTTTCCCTATAATATTAGTTCCTTGGATATGCAGATACTACATCTCATTTGATATGGTTGATTGCAATCTAAGAACCACAGTTCTGCAAGTAATTTTATTATTGTCTTGGTTGCTGCCTAGAATATTTCCATGCAATTATTGTATGCTTATGGTATGTTTAGTACCTTGACATGGTATCTTTGTCAGATTTCTCTTTCGATTTCCTCTTCTCCTACTGTATTGTTTGTTTATTATAAAATTATCTTGTAACTAATTACTAAGGAAAAAACTCTCCTCTGCTCGTGAAGATTAATTGTGAAAAAATATTGTAACAGGATCTTCAAAAAGGACTTGACCTTGGTTTAGTATCTCCAGAGGTCCTGCAGAACTTTTTTGATCTGGAGCAATATCCTCTTATTTCAGAGCTTACACACCGTTTCCAGGTATATTCACTTTCTCAAAATGGAATTTATTGTAATTATGTAATAGTTTCTGTAGACTAGTGTTGTCATGGTTTATTATACAAAATTCACGTTCTCTGAAGATGATACTTTTATGTGATTGTTTAGTGTGAAGGGTACAATAATCACTTACAACATTGTTGAAAGGTTATCAAGCTGACCACAGAAAATTTTGTTACAGGGATTCAGGGAAAGATTGTTAGCAGATCCCAAGTTCTTGCATAGACTAGCTATAGAAGAAGCTATATCAATAACAACTACTCTCCTGGCACAGTATGAGAGGCGTAAAGAAAATTTCTTTGAAGAGCTTGACTATGTTATTACAGACACTCTCCGAGGAATAGTTGTTGATTTCTTTACCGTATGGCTTCCTGCCCCAACTATCTCATTCCTCTCATATTCTAATGGAGCTGACAACATGGATGCGTTGAAAGGACTCCTTGGTTCAATACCTGATAATGCATTTCAGAAGAATGTTGCAGGAAAGGATTGGAATCTCATTCACAGGTTAGCATCTGTGATTGTTGGTGGTCTAAAACTGGCTAGTGTTGGATTTATTTCCAGTATAGGAGCTGTGGCTTCCTCGAATATTTTGTATTCAGCTCGCAAAGTCCTTAATCCAAAGTTGGTTTCTAACCAACAAATTAAAAGATCACCGATACTCAAAACAGCTCTTATCTATGGAGGCTTTCTAGGGACATCTGCAAATCTTCGTTATCAGGTAAGAATGGTTCAGCTGTGTCAATAACTTGCTTTATCATAAGAAAAAAAACATTTTGGCATATTTTGGACCTATCAACATAGATTATGGCATTTATTAGTGATAATTTAGTGATTCCGTCATCCACCCTATGATTATGTAAAGTAGACATCGATATCTGTTGTATAGGTTGCAAAAGAATATTTAGTGATAATTCTGGCTCCTCTGGTTTAGACCTGGACTCACACTGACCTCTCTCAATTTTAGTGATCCATATTTGTACTTACAGTTTTGCCTACTATCTGTTTGATATGAAATTAAAAGAAAGTGAAAAATTGCAGATTATTGCCGGAATAGTGGAGCACCGGATTTCGGAACAATTTTCTTCTCAAACCTTTCTTGTGAATATGCTTTCGTTTGTTGCTCGGACCGTCAATTCTTACTGGGGAACTCAGGTTAGAACCGTCTTCATTTAGGTATTTTCATTTCATTAGTATTATTAATCTTAATGTCCACTGTTATGTTAATAATTTGAACATGAACTGCATGGCTTACATTGAGAGAGCATTCATTATAGCAGCTTTGCCCTCTAGCAAGTCGTGTAGGTCTAGAACATTAATATATTTTTGTTGCCCGACTTGAATGCAACAGCAATGGGTTGATCTCGCTCGCTTCTCGGGATTGCAAAGTCGGAAGAACGAAGAATCTTCTTACCAGACTTCAGATTCTCCTAATCCGACTGCACTAGAATGCAGCGCAGGAGAAGAGGCCAATATCGATGAATTCAAGAATCAGTGAGGTGAATTTGTATCTTACGTTGTCATTTTAATCCGTAACTTATCTTTGCCTTATGCCCCTCAGAACCACAGTACACACAAACAAATCCTGAAATACATATTCTTTAAAATTTTGGACGACGACGAGGATGCTGCAAACACATTACGTGTACATTGATTCAGCTTCGCTTGAAATCATGCAATAAGAGAATGTTACGGTTTCATCCTTGATTTTGAGACGTTTTCTCCAGAACAAGATAGGTTGAATTTAAAAGCTCATTTGTATATGAAATTCGTGTTGTGTAGTAGATTTTGGCATCAAGACGCTTTCATCGTTGAATCTTCTTCTGGCTCGCCACACTCCAAGCAGACGTGCTTGGTCGGTCAACAGCTAAATTCAGCATACCTATGCCCCTTGTTTATCAAAGAAACATTTTTAACTTCTAAAATCTGAAGTTAAGATGTGGAGAAGGGCAAAAACAACTAATGAATAATAATAAGCATATAAATTCACTTCATGAAATTTCAACGACTATGGAGCCGAAGCAATTTAACATTTCACAAACAATAGGAAACATAAATAATAAGCAGCGTTCAAAATGTACGCTCTTGTAGGAGAAGAACAGTGACCGAAAACTCCTATAGGCGAATGCAGGAGCGAAAACTCCTATAGGCGAAATGCAGGAGCCATTAAACCTATCGTGGTGGTCGTTAAAGACCGGCTTAAGTCCCTAAGAAGAATATGCATGGGAAGCAGACCATTGAGAGAGTTTGTCAGTGAAGTTGGATCAGTTCCTGACGGATTCAGAGAAAAGGTGGCGCAAACAATATATGAGTTCAGAAGAATAATACCACCTTATCATTGAAAAAAAACCAAACCAGCAGTTATGTTTAGTTTTTAATGGCGGGTGACTAAACACAACGTTATGTATAGTTTTGAAAAAAAAAATAGTTAAGTGATTAAAACGGAACTAGAAAATATATAGATGACTAAATACATGGTTTACCCAAATAATCTTAGGTTTTAGTCGAGTATGGACTGAATATCAAAGTCGGTGTCAGAGAATCCATGGATTTAGTAAAATGATAAGAAAACCCATTAAGATTGATTTTGTCGATGGGGACTGGTAGTAGCCGCCCATAACTTTTGGTGAATTATGGCGACGATAACAGCACCACAACAGCACCACCATCCAACATCACTAGAGGAAGTCCGTACGCTTTGGATAGGAGATGTTCAGTCTTGGGTCGACGAGTCTTACCTCAACTCTTGCTTTGCACACACCGGCGAGGTTCCCAACATCTTTCTTTATCTCTAAATCATTCTGCGTTTTGTTCTTTCTGGTATTTGAATTAATCATTTTTTTACTATTTTGAATCTTATACTATACGTTGACAGTGAGGTTGATGAAGTATTAGTTTTTGTCATGTTCTTAAGATTCTTTGTTTTAAAGGAATACTATAAATCGATGTAATTTCCTATCAATAAATCGGTGTAATTTCCTATTAATAATCGTGTTCGATAACAATTCTATCAAATTATTGTAATTTAGTTGTGAAATCAAGAAGCTAAGAGTTGCCATTTATGCTTCAAAATTCTAACTTGAAAATATTTTAATTGTAATGGCACTAGAGGATCATGTATAAGAATCCCCCGAATCCACAAAGAAGGAACGAGAACATACATTTGAAAAGAGATGTGACAAGAACTGAATAGGGATTTTAGGGTGTGAAAGCAATTTGGTTGCTACTGAAAATGCTAGGGGACAATAGAGAGGTTTGTAATAACCAACACATTAATCATCCCAACTTGCTTTCTGCTTCGAGTATTTTCAATGAGCACACAGAAATGTATGTTAAGAATCTAACTAGTGCTTGGCGGATGATAGTGGAAGATTAAGAGGAGCTCTACTAGATTGTTGAATGTAGCTCGAATCTCCCTTGTTATACACACCCATTGTCAATGCAAGCTATTACAAAAGCTCTTGGAACTCTGTGGAACCTTTTGAGCAATAATTTGGTGAAGTTAAAGGTCAAGTAGCATCAGATGTTTTCGTATGACAATTTTTTCATATTCTATTTGTTTCCTTCTTTAAACTTGATCATTGTGGGCCTTCTAATAGATTCTGGGTTTGAAATGAACTATTATATTCACTCTCTGCAGCTAGTCTCAATAAAAATTATACGCAACAAGATCACTGGCCAGCCTGAGGGATATGGGTTTGTGGAGTTTGTTTCTCATCAAGCAGCAGAAAGGATACTTCAGAGTTACCATGGTACACCGGTGCCTGGAACTGATCAAATGTTTAGGTTAAATTGGGCATCCTTTGGCACTGGTGAAAGACGAACTGACCCTGGGCCTGAGCATTCTATTTTTGTTGGGGATTTGGCACCAGTTGTTACAGATTATCTATTGCAAGAGACCTTTCGTGCTCACTATCCATCTGTTAGAAGTGCCAAGGTTGTGATTGATCCAAGTACTGGACACTCAAAGAGTTATGGCTTTGTTAAATTTGCTGATGAGATGGAGAGAAATCGTGCTATGACTGAGATGAATGGTGTCTATTGCTCAACTAGAGCTATGCGTATTAGTGCAGCAACACCAAAGAAGAGCACTGCTGGTTTTCAGCAGCAATATGCTGTCGCAAAAGGTCATTCCTTTGATTAACTTTTTTCTGAAAGAAAACCATTGCAAGATTTATTATTTTCTTACTTGCTTCCAAAACCATGGCATCCTTCTGTTTTGTCCATACATTTTTCGCTATTTTGAGAATATTAGTATCCAACTCTATACATGTATACATACATACTTATGCATATACCAATATATATCACCAATCTGTTTATCGATAAAATAAGGCATACTACAATTCTTTCCTTTTTCATGGCAATTTAGATTTGTTGAATTATTTACTGTTTTGTCAGTTTGGTTGAGATGTGAACATAACATGTACATTTAGGGATGGCAATGGAGCAGGGGGTGGATGTTTCCAAATTCATCACCCCTCCATAGTTGGCATGCTTTGCCCCACCACCATCATGTTCTACTATGAATGTGTAATCTTAAAACCACTACCACCTCCACGGATGTTGGATACATCCATCCCTGAGCCACCTCTATTTGATTTTTGCTAGTTAATTCTAATAATTTAAAAAATTTAGTAAATTAAATATATAAGCATAATTTTTCAATTTTTTTCACAATTGTCTAAACATAAAAGAATTTAGTGTTTTTGTATTACTTTCACATTTTTATCATTTTAATAGTTATATATGTATAAAGGTAAAATGATAATTTCATATAGCGGGCGAGGTGGAGCGGGCCAAGCAATTATCACAACCGCTTGATACCTACTGTCTTAAAAAAATCTACCCCACCCTACACCTCTTGAATCCAGCAGACAGTTTGGGTTTTTCCATCCATATGCATACTTGTTTGGGGTGGATGTGCTAAGGAATTGGGTACTTTTGCTAATATTTGTCTGTGCATTGATCTTTGATACTTTAGCCATATTAGATATTGGGTATATGTATGTAAACTTATGCTGACATATGAGGGGTAGAAGTTCTAAAATACGTTTACCCTGGTTTTTATCCAGCTGTATATCCAGTTCCAACTTACACAACTCCTGCGCAAGTGCTTCCACCTGATAATGAGAATGCTAATACCACAGTAAGTGAGGTATACTTGAGTTATTTTAGAAATTATCTCTCATCATTTCGACTAACTATCATACTTTTTTGAAGATTTTTGTTGGCAACTTGGATCCAAATGTTACAGAAGAGGAATTGAAGCAATTTTTTTCAACAGTAGGAGAGATTGTCTATGCCAAGATTCCTGCAGCAAAAGGGTGTGGTTTTGTACAGTTTGCAACCAGGTAAAACCAACTCTAACCATGATTACATTAATTTTCTTGAACTGTTTTCCACTTTTTTTTTTTCTTTTCTTTCTTTTTTTGGGGGGGGGTGGGACTGGATAGGAGGTAATCATTTTATGATCTATATTGAATCATGACCTTACCTTTTTAACTTAAATTTCTTCGAGTTTCAGTTTTCCCTAAGTTGCAATGGCTCCTAAGAAAAACTTTGCTAACAACCAACTCCCAATATTTCTCTAGTTAATCCTGCAGTCAACTCTACTTCATCATCAAGCTTTGATGCCTTTGCTGATATTGATGGCTTTAGGTGTATATGCTCGTTTTTATCCGGGGCTAGATCGGAGTAGACCCGAAACTGAGCAATTGAAGGCCCAACTCAAGCCCACGTGAATACTCCCTAGAAAACTAAAAGCAGTTATCGGGTCAGTTTTCTTAATTTATCAGGAAGAAACTGTAAAAAAGGTGGGGGTCAGTTTTTGAAGGAACTGAGAAAACGGGGAGGGAAGATTGGAGCTGGGGGAGACCATTTTTTTAAGAGAAATGCACGAAAGATTGTCTGGATTGATTTTTTTTTTGTATTACACGACAGAACAGCAGATAAAAACAGTGAGTGTAAACATCATTTCCTCCCTTGTATTCAAAGATCAAGCAGTGTAACAGGGGTCTTCCCCATTTTCTTCGAAAGCAACAGAATATTTTGAGGAATTCATCATCACACTTTTCGATTTCTAAAGCGTGCGTGTGTGCATGTTTATTTTAAAAGCAAAGATATCAGAAAATTCCTTACATCAGCAGCAAAACATCGAACATAACAAAATCGAAGACAGAACCTGAGGAAAACAGAGGCAAATCCAGCAACAACAAAGCCATCAAAGCATTACTTATTTTTCAGAGGTAAATTGGTTCGATTTTGCTATTTAAATTTTTTAAATTTTCTTGTATACAGATTTATGTAAAATAAATAAAGCAAATAAAGAAAGGAAGCAAGGTAGTTTACCTCGGGGTCGAGCAGTGGAGAGATCGGAGTGTAAGGGTCTCGGGGTTTAGCGTATGTAACACGACGGGGCAGTGGTTAAGGGTGATTCGAAGCCTAGAGAGAGAGTCATCAAAGTTTCGTTGCCATGAGAGTGAGTTTGAGAAGGAGGCTATTGAGGAGAGAATGAGAGGGTTGAGAGGAAGGAGAGAACGGTGCCTCTGTGGGAGCTGAGAAGGTTTGCAAATAAGATTAGGATTACACCAAGGTGTTTTGTCTTAGGTTCAAAACGACGTAGCTTTGGGCGTTATCAAAACGGCGGCGTTTCGAGAGTTAAGAAAATTCAGCGAGTGATCCCTTTAGGTTTCAATAGCTCACAGTCTGGTCCTCAAGTTGATTTCTGGAATTTCCCTTTTTTAACTCTTAAGTTTACGCATATTATGTTTTGGTCTGTGTTATTGTTTTTAGTCTGGTTTTGTCATCATATTTTACACATATTTAATTTCAGTCCCGGATGTTTTGTCATTTAATTTTCGTTAGTTTTAGACATTGGATTTGCAATTTTCTTCCATGTTTCCTTTTAGTCTCACGTTTGTTTATGGTTTATGTTATTTTAATCCTTTTCAATTATTTTGTTTATATTTAAGGTACTAATGTTCGAGTTAATATGATTTAGTCCTTATTTAAATAAGCATGATTATTGTCCGAAATTTGTAGTTTGAGATGTTATATTTTCATTGAATGTTTTTAAGTCACATTTTTGCATTATTACATGATGATATATGCATAGTATATAATTTATAATTAAAACATATGTATATAATTTTTTGTATGCCATGTTGTATGATATTTTTAATTTTGTTTAATTGATTTTGGCATGACATCCTTTTTGCACAATTTGTATGATACCCTTATATGCATAACTCGACTTATAAATACATAATTGGACTAAGGGTAATACCCTTTTAATCTAAAATTGTCTTTTAGTGGCTTGTCTTAACTGATTAGAGGGCCGTTTTGACCATTTTAAATTAAAAGTGTATCCCGAAAGTGAAACCTAAAAAAATCGATTCGTCACCTAAAATTTGGGAACGAAAGAAAAGGAAATGTTCATTTATTTAAATTTTTTGAGAAAATGTTGTTACAACTCATATAAGATCTGGTCTCGATATTTTTAAATAATCAAACATTATTTATCTTTCTAAAACGACTCGGTAATTTTAATTTAATTTATTTGGGTACTTTTGAATGTTTTTTTTAAAATTTGTATATTTTTTTATGGGATCAAAAGCTAAATTAAGTTCGAATTTATAAAGTTCATTGCAAAGACGTTAATTAATCGACTAGGTACCGATTTACGGCGTTGTGGGGGTGCTAATCCTTCTTCACTCGTAATCGACTCTCGAACTCAATTTTGGTAATGCAGACTTTAACTTGTTGTTTTAATTAAAATTAAATTTTATTTAAAATAACAAAAATGTTTTTGGGTGCCCAATCACACCCTAATCAAAGATTGGTGGTGACTCTTCGAACTATATTTTTCTATTGTAAACGAAATCCCAAATTTTTCGAAACGAGAGGTTTTTTAAATTGTATTTGTTTTTAAATTAAAAATCAATTGAAAGAGGTAAATAAAAATTAATGTGGTTTTCAAGATCTCACCTTTAAAGAAAATCGTTTCAACAGCCTAGCGACTCTACTGTGAATCTTTTTTTTAGAGAGTCAGGCCGATAGTCGATTAATTAAGTGTATTTGCAATTGAAGGTTATAAATTCGTTCTAATTTGGTTTATGATCCCTTGTTTGGTTTTAAATGAATTTTTATTTGCATTTTGATGTTTAATTTAATTTACTAATAAATATTTGTACTGATTTGTTTGCTAATGGTTTCAGATTAATTGTGTGAATTTAGGAAATTTTGAGTGTATTTATTGTGTGTTTTTTTTTCTTTTCGCTTTTCCTCACACACTGCACAGTTGCATTTTCATGACATGAGCGAAAACCCGGCTCCGTCCTATTTAAGTAGGAGTGAGAGACTATGCCCTCGTGTGATTTTCACCTCCGCATGGCATAGTGGATCCCTCCTGGAGCTCACGCCTTATGGTCATCGTAATGGTAATCACCTCCGTATAGATTGAGGGTTCGGCAGCCCAAAGGGGCACCGACAAGGATAATTTGAGAACCTATTACTTTAGAACCGAACCCAGCATATAGTGAACATAGAGCCCGAATTTAGGTCGAGCCTAACCCGAACCTTAAGAGTCCCGTGAGGAGGGTACACAAGGAAAAGCTTTTCGAGTCATTTATTTTCATTTTTCGAATAAATGCATGCGAACTAGAAATCATGCGGTTAGGTTTATTTGTCAAGCAAGCATGCGAATTAGATATCATGTGGTTAGTGTTTTAATGTTCAAACAAAGTATAGGGGTAGATATCATGTTGGGTAGGATCTACTAAAGCATGATTGGGTAGCCAATATGTGAGGGTAGGTTTTATTTAATGATTATGATACTTATTATTGATATTATGTACACTAACCCATTTTTGTTCTATGTCTATTTTATTTTGATTTTATTGCATTCGCATCTTCATGTCATCACAAGGTGTTAATTCGCAAGTGATTGACTAATAAGAAGGTTGGTCATAATGAGACAAGAAATTCTCAACCATGTAGTCAAAACCGGGAGATCCAAAGATGTTCGACTGATCATGAAGAATGATATCCGCCGAATGAAGAAATCAAGTTGATTGAAGACTTCCTTTAATGGGGCAAAGGCCAAGATGTTGACTCAAGAGATAGATACAATCATACTAAGGAAAAGAAGACCATTCACAAAGATATGAAGACCACTTCGTATTGAAAGTAAACATAGAGACCTCAAGATTTAATTTAAGGACATCTGGCGTCATCAAAGGTGATAAAATACGGCGACAACTTTGGGTGCAATGTTAGATTCCATGAAGAGTACGGCTCAAGGAAACGAAGGAATGAATAATCACATTTATATTTTGACTACATGGTGTACTGAATTCTTGTTGTCTAAATGAATGTTGTTCTATGGTGGTCACTTTTGGAATTAACACCTTGTGCATTTGCATTTGCATTTGCATTCTTATTAGCTTCAATTTATTTATTTTGCTATTGTTGCTTTTTGTCCTTTTGTTATTTTATTTGTACTAACCTGTTTTTTATGTTGTTTTTCTCTTTGTCCGCATTGCATGATCATGACATATTCAAAAGGTGTTGATTTGTGAGTGATCATCATAGTAAAAGGTTTCATGACAGACAAGGGGTTTCGTGATCAAACAGATTATAACATAGTCAAGAAATGGCATTCTGAGAAAGCTTCGAAAATAGTGGAGAGTTATGCACACAAAGATCATATGAGCACAAGGAGATAAGAGAGATAAAAGAGAAAATGTCCAAGATGATGGATATAATAGATGTTTTGTCCAAAGGAAGAGAGACTTTTACAAAAGAAAAGAAAGAAATCAATGAAAACAATCTCCAGGTGTCAAATACGCAAGGGACTACTTTAGAACCTGTTGATTCTAGTTAGTATGAGAAATCACGCACAATCATTGTTTGTATCAACAAGTTGTTTGGAAATGCCAAGGAAATAGTGGCAACTATAGAAGTTCAGAAGGATAAAAAGAAGACATGCAGTAAGAACTCGTTGGTGTTTGATAGTTTACTTCCAACATCAAGGGAAATAAAACTGGAAACTCCAATTCAACCCAAGTTGAGAGGTGGCTCTCGTTGTGATTCCATCCCAATATAATATAAGAAATTGTATGATGAACTGTTAGAAGCCCAAGAAGTGGCCCCGCATTATGTGAAACCTTTGCAGCCTCCATATCCAAGTTGGTATGACGTCAACGTTCGTTGTGAATATCATGCTGGGATTCAAGGACATTCTATTGAGAATTGTTCTACCTTCAGACGTCGAGTCTAACTTCTACTAGATCATGGAGTATTGGAGTTTGAATTGAAAAGACAACCTAGTTTGGTAACAGATTATCTTGTTGGGTTCGAACCAAAAGTGACCAAAGGTAAGAGTATTAGTGAGGACATCCAAGAAGAAGATTGTTTGCCAAAGTACGGAGCTCAGATTCGTCATTTAAGAAGTGAAAATGATAAATTGAGCAGAGAGATGGAAGCCATACGAGATGATTTTCAAAGGATCAATCAAGCTTTTAAATTTGTTGGTATAAGAAATGTCCCAGATGAGTGGATAACAGGAGTCGCTAAACTGAAGAATGACGCTGAACAGTGGAGAAGGAATTGTAAAGTGCAAGAAGGTCGAGCCGAGAAGTTTTCTCATGATTTACAAATTGAAGAAAAAAGACGCAATATAACTGTTGATAATTTGGGAAGATATCAGGCCGAAATTCAGACGTTGAACAGATCCATTGCCAATATGGAAATCTCATATCAGCGCCACAAGTGGGAGACTGATGCTGAGCTAGAAGCCGTTAGAGCCAAGAACAAGAAGTTGATTAAGATTGTGGATGATTGTAGTGATCTTATACAAGAGCTTCACAACCAAAATGACTTTCTTACAAGGAAGATTCAACAGCAGTGTCTACAGCTCCGAGAATCAGCACTCAAGATAGAGAAAAGAGACAACATCATGAAAGAAGATATGACCCAAGCAAACAATGTGGCTCAGAAATGGGTTGATTTAGCTGGCTTTACAAGAGAATTGAAGCAGATTGACAACTCGACCCCCGAGCATGAGTGGAAATTAAATTGGCTTTTGAAGGAGATAGAAAAGTTCGGAGTGAAAGCTGTCCATTATATGTAAAGTTTGTTTGATGTACCGAGACCTTTGTGTTCAATGAAAGTTGTTTTAAGATGGTCACTCTGTAATGACACCTTTTGTATTTGCATTTGGCATTTGCATTTGCGTTACATGTATTTATTTAAGCATTTTACACGCATTAATTATAAAAACACATAAATAATTTATGGAAGGTTATGTGACAGTAATAACAAGATCATCCATTAATACTACTTCCTCATCGTCATGAATAAGCAAATGGAAACAATGGAGCAATCTCATAAGGGATTACAAGATTAGTTGCAAGAGTAGTTAGTCGGGTCACAACAAGATACGGGGGATCAAGCATCGGGTTCTTTGCAATGCGTATCGAATCAAATGATCCAGGTACTGGTACCACAGGCTGCTGATAAAGAGAAAATAGAGGATAAAGGAAATCAATCTCATCAGACTGGTACATCAAGAGTGATAATTTGCCCTAGAGCGTCTAACTCAGACCTAGGGATAAGCCTCGTCAATTTTGAGCAATTTGAAGACAAATTCAGGTGGTTGAATGAAGCCATTAAAGATATGAAGGTTGTTAATGCCCCTCACAAGGAGTTAGAAGCTAGAGAACTCAGTTTGGTCCCTGATTTGGTCATCCCACATGAATTTAGGGTGCCTAATTTTGAGAAATATGATGGCACTAGTTGTCCCCTAATTCATCTGAAGATGTTTTGTAAAAAGATGGAAAGGTACCTAAATAATGACAATCTGTTGATTCATTACTTCCATGATAGTCTTGCTGGGCCAGCTGTAGTATGGTATAACCGTTTGAACAAAGAACAGATCAAGACATGGGTTAACTTAGTTGATGCTTTTATGGGGCAATATCAATATGTTAAAGGCTTAGCCCCAAAACGTCATGACCTTCAAAGGATAAGAATGAAAGCTACTGAGAGTTTTAAAGAATATGCCCTAAGATGGAGAGGAGTGGCAGCACAAGTTCAGCCTCATTTGTTAGAAGAAGAAATATCATATATGTTTCATGAATCTCTTCCAGCTCATTTCTTTGAGTTAATGTTGGGAAAGTTGACGAATAACTTCAAGGATCTTATGATAGTTGGGGAGTTAATTGAGGATGCAATCAACAAAGGAAACTTGAAAGACACTTCCAAACGTTCAATTGATCAAAAGGAAAAAGATGATGAGGTGAATGAATGTCACATCCATAGCTCCCACAACCGTAAACGAAAAGGGGCAGCATGTTACTCGAGACGTCTAAAAAAAGTCCCAAGATCGAAAAATGCTTTGAAAGTGTTCCAAACTCCTATTTTAGATCTGTATCCTCATTTGATTGAAGGTTAATACCTCACACCGAGGCCAGTGAAAGTGTAACCAGACCCTTCTGCTCACAGCTATGATCAAGATAGTGTATGTGATTTCCACTTGGGGGCATTAGGGCATTCTACAGGGAATTGTAGGCCGCTGTTAAAGGAGATAGAGATGCTTGTGGAAAATGGGACATTGACACAAGAATTGGTGAAACGGTGGATGACGAGCTCGAGTGGGGCATCAGAGCACATAATGTAGCATCCGTTTGGGTCAGGTGTTGTTACGTTAGATGAGTAATGGGTCATCCTAGGTAGGAAGAGATCATTTCATTCTATCATGAAGCTTTATTCCATTTGCAACATCATGTTTGAACTTGTTTTTCATCATTTCTCAGTTTTTTATAATGATGTTTAAATAAATTCATGTTACTTTGAGGATGGTGAGCATTGAATCGATTTGCAACTTGAAATTCTTTGAATATCAACTGAATTAAAAACTCTGTAAATGGTCAGAGTTATTATTCTTTGACAAGGTGACAAGGTTGAAACCTGATAAAACAAGGACCTTGACCTTATCCTCGGAAGATACAATCGAACACTATACTTTTTTCTTGCAAGGACCGATATAGTCTTCTCCTATTATAAGGGAATGAACAAGAGGCTTGGTATTCAGGTATGCATAGGAACGGACAACATGAGGCATCTTTTGTTTATGATGTTACAAAACTAACTAGATTTCACTTCTGTTGATGACGTTCAATGATGATTATGATCTTTACAGATGGAATAGTCGAGTAGGTGAATCTAGTTTAGGTCAGTTGCTTGGAAATTGAACTCTAACAATGAGATTTTCTGACTTTCAACAACACCTAGACTATGACAGGTTCTTCTTGACAAGCTTAAGAAATTGGATCCGTATACCCAGATTATAATATTATATGTATACAATAAAGCTTGAGCTGTCCCTCTAGAGCAATTGGTTAAACCCCCGGGCTTTATGGATAGAATTAAGCTAGCTTGATAAAAGTGATTATATTATATGTATACAATAAAGCTGAGCTATTCCGCTAAAGCAATTGGTTATAGAAGAAACTCGAAAGCCCTGGCTTTATGAATATATTATATTCAAACCATGACCTTGATCGGGTACTTGGCAATTCGGTGTATGCTCCACTATGATTGTCAATTCAAAGACTTCGTGATAAGATGAACCCTTCAGCTAGCCCGATAAAGGCAAATTACAATAAAGCTGATTTCAGCTAGCCAAACAATGGCAAATTAAATCAATTTTATGAATAAGGAGATTCGGTAAAAATGGACTAAGGGAGTTAAGGAACACCTGTTATAGTCAATATCACACTAGCACTCAGGAATTTCATTTTTAGACCGATATTTCTGCACTACCTTTGTTAGAGAAGTCTACGAGGCTTGAACAAATGGAAGATTTCAGAGAACTGAAACAGAAGTGTTCTAGAAAGTCTAGTAATGGATTATGCTGGTTGTGTCATTTTGTCTACATCCGATTAAAATACTAAGCCAAGAAAGAGGTACATATTAAAATATTCACGATGATCGAGAGGGAAATGAAATTTTTGTGGACGAAACAATATAAAATAAGAAGCCAACCTGAAGCCAACCCATCAATTTTGACACTTGTCAAAGAGCTATAACTTTGAAAACATTAAAGAAGGTATTGATTCTTTTGATATTCTGTGAACTCATGTTTATGATTTGATTCGATTGTGAGCCTGAACTGAGGGGTAATGTTTATAAAATTCTTTCATTTTTTTATCCCTAAAATAAGAGAAAGGGGAAAAACATTTTAAAACAGGACAGTCTCGAATGTGAAAAGGTCCTTGAAGCTGGAAAGATTCATTCTGCCTCTGTTGTAGAAAAAATAAATGATGCCAAAATAGTGAAACATTTCACAGTATTGAAAGCTAGTGGTCTGGGAGATTAGAAGGACTGAAGAATAAAACTTGTGACATTTCCTTGTGACGTTGTCAATAACCCATTAAAAAGAAGATGATATCATTATTCAGAAAGGGCACATAATACAACTTGTATAAAATGCAAGACATTTTGTTAGAAAAATTGGTCACTTCTGAAGTGTTTGTGACAATGTGAAGAGGCGCCTTCAAACTACTTGAAAACACTACTATGTAGTGACACCAGAATGAGAACATTCAAGTTAGGATATGTTGGGCACGAAGAAATCCATGAGTATCCACTTTGGGGCATGACCAGAAACCCAAATCATGTTGGGATGACATGATTCAGACCAAGAAGATATTGAGAATGAGTCTCACAACTTGAAGTGTTAGGGGAAGACCATGAATTTGAGCAGAGCTTACCTTGTAAAGTAAATCAACCGAGCATCAATCAATGGCAGAGTCCTGAAAGAACAACTCAGAAAGCGTAATTGAGCCAAGGTCGGAAATGGGGCAACACAGTGGTATTTCTGATCATAGCAAGAAGTTGAGAGAGAAAGTGATTTCTCTGAAATGAAGATAGAAAACGAAGACAACAAGAAGATAGAAGAAGATCAGAAGGCTCTTCAAAAATGCAAGTTGGAAATTGTGAGTTGTTATACGGATATTTAAAGCAAACCCCGGAGATGAATGATCAAGTAGAAGAAGGCTAAGTTCGCCACTTTGAATTCAAATGAAGATTGAATCGATATTTATGCATTCATGAGAAAATCATTTGCATAAAAGAAAATGCATTACACTGATACATTTCATTGCATTCGTGTTTCATGCATAAACACATGGTTTTGACAGATCTTCCAGTGAAAAGAGAAGATGCAGGATGTTAAAATCCCAATAATTGAATGGTAGAAGTTAAACATCAAATACAGGGAATCATGTTTAGAGAAGCAGAACCTGAGGAAAGCAGGGGTCAATCTGTAGAGGAAGCATTACTTTGAAGCGAGGAACGAGGCCCGACCTTTAAGTCATTTTATGAAGTGAAATGAGAAGGATTTCTCATTAAAATATGAAATTTGAGATTTTGAAAAATAAGTAAGGTTTCTTACCCAGTAAACAATTTAAGTCCTTTGGACCATCAGTAAGTCTTTCGAGCATGATGATGAAATCCTTCGGGTCATCTATAAGCCTTTAAAGCAAGATGATAAGTCCTTCGGGCCATCCATAAGACCTTCGGGTAGGATGTTTTCACATGAGTTTGAAAAATAAGAAAGTGATGTTTTAAGAAAATGAAACATTTGAAAACTAAAAAGGATTTTTCCCCAAAATTTCGCACTTAGTAAGTCCTTCGGGCCATCAATAAGTCTTTCGAGCATGATGCTTAAATTCTTAGGGCCATCAGTAAGTCTTTCGAGCATGATGATTAAATCCTTAGGGTAATTTATAAGCCTTCACGGAAGATTAGTGAAGCAAACCCATCAGTAAGTGCCATCAGTAAGTCTTTCGAGCATGATGATGAAGTCCTTCGGGCCATCAGTAAGTCTTTCGAGCATGATGATGAAGTCCTTCGGGCCATCAGTAAGTCTTTCGAGCATGATGATTAAATCCTTTGGGTAATTTGTAAGCCTTCACCGAAGAGTAGTGAAGCAAATCCATCAGCAAGTCTTTCGAGCATGATGATTAAATCATTCGGGTCATTTGTAAGTCTTTCGAGCAAGATGATAAGTCTTTCGGGCCATTTTAAGCCTTCTCGGAAGAGTGTTAGAGCAAACATCAGATCATTAGATGTGGGAGGAAAGTGAAGGTTCTCAAGTACAAAGAAGAGGATCAATTGATTAAAAGGAAATGCGCACGAGGAGTCATTAACCAATTCAAAGTCCCAGGAAGAGATATGTTCAGATGGCAGTCGAGTACTAGAAGATTCTTATATCTAGTTGTTGCGAGACAAGCTCCCGCAAGAGAAATGGATTCTCAAAGATTCTCTTAAATTCTAAATTTTTCGAGTATAATGTTTTTCAAATCTTCAAGCATACATTAATAAGTGGAAATGTTTGATTTTCAGGTTTAACCTTCGAAGTTGAGCCTTCATGGAAGAATAGTGAAGCAAAATCACACCAGAAGATTGTTCGAGTTCTACTCCTTGAAGCAAGAGGGAGCGAACCCGTAGGCAGAAGATTGTTCGAGTTCTACTCCCTGAAGCAAGAGGGAGAGAACTCGTAGGCAGAAGATTGTTTGAGTTCTACTCCCTGAAGCAAGAGGGAGCGATCCCGTAAGCAGAAGATTGTTCGAGTTCTACTCCCTGAAGCAAGAAGGAGCAAACTCGTAAATAGAAGATTATTCGAGTTCTACTCCCTGAAGCAATAGGGAATTTTTAGAAGATTGTTCGAGTTCCTTAATCCCTGAACAAGAGGGAGCGGACACATCATTCAAAGATTTTTCAAGTATCACTTATCTCGACGTAACAATAGAGTGATTTAATCTTTTGAAGTTTTTATGACCGGACAAACTCGACCATCTTTTGATATTTGCTCTATTTTTGTTGTACGACAATGAGCAAAGAGGGGCAGCTGTAGATGCTCGTTTTTATCCGGGGCTAGATCGGAGCAGACCCGAAGCTAAGCAATTGAAGGTCCAACTCAAGCCCACGTGAATACTCCCTAGAAAACTAAAAGCAGTTATCGGGTCAGTTTTCTTAATTTATCAGGAAGAAACTGTAAAGAAGGTGGGGGTCAGTTTTTAAGGAACTGAGAAAACGGGGAGGGAAGATTGGAGCCGGGGGAGACCATTTTTTTAAGAGAAAGGCACGAAAGATTGTCTGGATTGGGTTTTTTTTGTATTACACAACAGAACAGCAGATAAAAACAGTGAGTGTAAACAATATTTTCCCCCTTGTATTCAAAGATAAAGCAGTGTAACAGGGGTCTTCCCCATTTTCTTCGAAAGCAACAGAATATTTTGAGGAATTCATCATCACTCTTTTTCGATTTCTAAAGCGTGCGTGTGTTCGTGTTTATTTTAAAAGCAAAGATATCAGAAAATTCCTTACAGCAGCAGCAAAGCATCAGACATAACAAAATCGAAGACAGAACCTGAGGAAAACAGAGGCAAATCCAGCAACAACAAAGCCATCAAAGCATTACTTATTTTTCAGAGGTATATTGGTTCGATTTTGCTATTTAAATTTTTAAATTTTCTTGTATACAGATTTATGTAAAATAAATAAAGCAAATAAAGAAAGGAAGTAAGGTAGTTTACCTCGGGGTCGAGCAGTGGAGAGATCGTAGTGTAAGGGTCTCGGGGTTTAGCGTATGTAGCACGGCGGGGCAGTGGTTAGGGGTGATTCGAAGCCTAGAGAGAGAGTCATCAAAGTTTCGTTGCCATGAGAGTGAGTTTGAGAAGGAGGCTATTGAGGAGAGAATGAGAGGGTTGAGAGGAAGGAGAGAATGATGCCTCTGTGGGAGCTGAGAAGGTTTGCAAATAAGATTATGATTACACCAAGGTATTTTGTCTTAAGTTCAAAATGACGTAGCTTTGGGCGTTATCAAAACGGCGACGTTTCGAGAGTTAAGAAAATTCAGCGAGTGATCCCTTTAGGTTTCAATAGCTCGCAGTCTGGTCCTCAAGTTGATTTCTGGAATTTTCCTTTTTTAACTCTTAAGTTTACGCATATTATGTTTTGGTCCTTGTGTTATTTGTTTTTAGTTTCTAGTTTTGTCATCATATTGTACACATATTTAATTTCAGTCCCGGATGTTTTGTCATTTAATTTTCGTTAGTTTTAGACATTGGATTTGCAATTTTCTTCCATGTTTCCTTTTAGTCTCACGTATGTTTATGGTTTATGTTATTTTAATCCTTTTCAATTATTTTGTTTATATTTAAGGTACTAATGTTCGGGTTAATATGATTTAGTCCTTATTTAAATAAGCATGATTATTGTCCAAAATTTGTAGTTTGAGATGTTATATTTTCATTGAATGTTTTTAAGTCACATTTTTGCATTACATGGTGATATATGCATAGTATATAATTTATAATTAAAACATATGTATATAATTTTTTGTATGTCACGTTGTATGATATTTTTAATTTTGTTTAATTGATTTTGGCATGACATCCTTTTTGCACAATTTGTATGATACCCTTATATGCATAACTCGACTTATAAATACATAATTGGACTAAGGGTAATACCCTTTTAATCTAAAATTGTCTTTAGTGGCTTGTCTTAACTGATTAGAGGGCCGTTTTGACCATTTTAAATTAAAAGTGTATCCCGAAAGTGAAACCTAAAAAAATCGATTCGTCACCTAAAATTTGGGAACGAAAGAAAAGGAAATGTTCATTTATTTAAATTTGTATATCTTTTTTATGGGATCAAAAGCTAAATTAAGTTCGAATTTATAAAGTTCATTGCAAAGACGTTAATTAATCGACTAGGTACCGATTTACGGCGTTGTGGGGGTGCTAATCCTTCCTCACTCGTAACGGTCTCCCGAACTCGATTTTGGTAACGCAGACTTTAACTTGTTGTTTTAATTAAAATTAAATTTTATTTAAAATAACAAAAATGTTTTTGGGTGCCCAATCACACCCTAATCAAAGATCGGTGGCGACTCTTCGAACTATATTTTTCTATTGTAAACGAAATCTCAAATTTTTCGAAACGAGAGGTTTTTTAAATTGCATTCGTTTTTAAATTAAAAATCAATTGAAAGAGGTAAATAAAAATTAATGTGGTTTTCAAGATCTCACCTTTAAGGAAAATCTTTTCAACATTAGGAAAATACAAGCTCTTTCTGAAATATTCATAGAAAAACTTCAAGATACATAGATTTGGAGGACTTGGATTTTCTCCATTGAAAATTATAGTTCATAGAAAAACTTAAAGATACATAGATGTTGAGGAAGGTCTTAAGAAGATTTAGTTGAAGAAAAGGATCAAAGGATATTCTTTATTTTTAAATGTCAACTTATGATAAATAAAATTGTCATTTTGACAAGAAACTTGTGAATAGACATTTTACAGTTTCCTTTCCCATTATACAAACAACTGTTATATAAACCCCGGAAGGGAGATGAAAGATTTAGCTGTATAAATAGTAAAATGGATTGGTAGAGTGCCCTTTATCTTGGTGTTGTATATTAGTCAAAATTTTCAATTGTCTTTCCTTCGTCGAATATAATGCCTAATAGCTTTTGACTTTTACTATCTGTCATCCGTAGGGCATCTGCTGAAGAAGCCATACATAGGATGCAGGGGCAAATGATTGGTCAACAAGTTGTTTGCATTTCCTGGGGTAGGAGCCCAACAACAAAGCAGGTGATATTTCTTTGGTAACAAATTCACAATTTGATTTAATTTTTTTAGCTCAGCCACGGTTAGTAGAAACATTACAACAAGCACACAAGATTCAAATCCTTTTAATGAAATTATAGAACACCTAAATTAAAAGAAAATGCAAGTTTGCACCTAAAGATAAGCAGCCTAGAAACACCTGAAAGCAACGAAATTCTAAAGCAAATTCACTCCATAAAAGCACCCCAAGTTCAATTATAGAAAAACCAAGCACAATAAGAGAACAAAACACAGAATTGCACCAAAAATCATAATCGAGCACGCTCCTTGAATCACAAAACATGAGCAGCAATTAACCTCCTTAGCAAACTCCAATAAGCCAAATGCTATTATTAGACTGACATCGAGAAATCCCCTCAAGGTATTAGCTTGCAAAAATAAGATTAATCTCGATGATCTTCATTGAGCAACTTCCCATGCCATCTCCTACCCTTACAAATATATCAACACAAATGACATGAGCTTCCTATCACCCACACTCACATTCAAGAAACATCCTTTCATCCTTAATGGAAAAATCTAAAAAGAGAAAAGCTGTTATTTTTTGTAAAAATAGGATAAAATGGACAGTGAATGAATTTATATAGTAATAATAGCTCTTTTATTGTCTTATATATTATTTAAACCACTATTTCAGTTTAGGTTTAGATGAGTCTGGTGTCTATGGTCAATATTCTTTTTGAGGCAACTATTTAAGTTTGTTTTGCTTGCTTTGATTGATAATATTTGGCATTACTTAATTTAGGACCTACCTGGTGCCTGGGGTACACAAGTTGATCCGAATCAGTGGAGCACCTACTATGGTTATGGACAAGGTTATGATGCTTATGGTTATGGAGCTACCCAGGATCCCTCTTTGTATGCATATGGTGCATATGTCGGATATGCACAATATCCTCAACAGGCAAGAGGTTTTGAATATTAGCTTAGCATTGTATATAAGAATTTTCCATTAATGTTGTCTCATAAAATGTTGTGTTTGTATAAATATTTTTCTGTGTACAGTTGCTGTCATTGTTTTCTAAATTTGAACATGTTGGTAATTACATTAAAGAATGAACAATGATATAGGTTCACAGTGTAAAATCTGTTCCAGTAATTTGAATGAAACCTAAGTGTGCTTACAATTTACTGCTAGATTAATGATTTGATTTGCAGGTTGAAGGTTCTCAAGAAATGGCAGCTATGACAAGTGCCGTTCCAGGTATCGAACAAAGCGATGAGTCATATGATCCATTGGCTACGCCTAATGTTGATAAGGAAAAGTTCATTTCCTGCTCTATGATAAAAATCTGGGTTAATTTTTTCTTGGAAAACTAATTCAACTCTGATTGTTACTTCCAGGTTGAATGCTACCTACCTCTCTGTTCATGGAAGTGCCATATTAGGTCGGTCCTTATGGCTGAGAACTTCCTTCTCGCCGCAAGCTTGAACCTCTTCTTTCCCCATCTCTTATGCGTGGCCGATCATCCGCATTTCTTGTGATCACATGCATCGTTCGCGCATTTATTCTGTAGTAAATCTTCCAGCATGAGATGAGAAAAAATGAAGGATTTCTAAAGCCTGGTGTTCTCTGCTCGCATTCGGCACAATTGTAATTCCATGGAATGCCCTCATGATGAATATCGACATGTTAATAGATTGTTTAGCTTTTACAATTTGTTTAGACATTTTTCCAGAACTGGTCCCTGTATGTTTTGTTGCGTAGATTAGGAGAGAATATAGCATCGATTCAAGGTGGACTGCCCTTTGTTGATAAAAAGAACGTTGGCTCTTTTTGCAACGTGTGTGAATGAAGAACAGCTGAAATACCTGACAAAATGATGAAAATATATGGTATTTAGTTTTTTTTTATCTATGCTGGTCCATATATGCATATATATTGTGAATCTGCGATAAAAATCGCGGAGGAATGCATTTGTTGGCAGATAGTGGTTTTGTATGTCTGCACAATTCATTTTTACAATCACATCCAAGTAAAATATGATGTCAAACGGAGGAGTATATATACACATATTTGCAGTTACTTTTTTTTCTAATTTTTTCCCATATCCTATTTGATTTGATAAACACTCGTATTATACGTTCAAAACATTTTTAACTAATTGATAATATATATACATTCTACTAATTTAACTGTTCGAACTCATAATTATTCTTTTGTAGCACTAATGCCTATTGATAAGTTCATGTCATACATTTCTATTTCCTTACCAAAACCCAAGTTTCGATTGCTTCAATTTAGAAAATAATAAAATCCTTTATTTCCTTAAACAATAATATTAATAATAATAAGACAGCTGTAGCTGCCCCCTCACAGGACACTTTTAATAAAACAAAACAAAAATCAAATACCAATATATCTATATTTTCCTTTACGTGAGATAATTTTCTTTTTACGTACACTGTGACATCTGATTTTACCAATTATACATCCAATTTTCCCATTAAAACAAATACTCATTGCAAAACTTCTGCTATAAATGCATACTTAGACAATGCTAAATCACCACCAATCCCTTTTCCAAAGCTATAATCATTCTCATTTGACCATATTCCATGGAAGCAGCAACATCAAAAACCCTCATGTTTTGGATAGCCGCCGTCACCTGCTGCATAGCCGCAGCGTCGTCAGCGGTGGTTCCATCGGGATCGACAGAGAAAACCCAAGATCTCGGGGGATGCCTGTTGTCGCTGACGAGTGTAAAAGGCTGCGTTGAGGCAATCGAGGAGGCTGTTTCGTTCAAGAAGTTTGATGAACTCCAACAGGAATGCTGCAAAGCCATCACTCTGCTGGGCGATAACTGTTGGCCCATTCTTTTTCCCGATCAACCTATCGTCCCTCTCTTGCTTAAGGCCGTTTGCAAGCTTTTAGGGGACGCTGAGAAAGTTGCAGAAGCACCATCACCTTATTACTAGTTTCATATTTGCAAGTGCAATTATTATCATATCTTATGGTTTTTGTCTTCTTTTTATTTTGTCATGTTTATGGGTTGTTATAAATTAAAGCTTTGTACATATGTTTGATTATTCACTGAAATAAATAAGATTTAAGGTGTGTGAAGACTCTCAATTGGCCTCCCCGAGTAAACCTCGCAGCAGGTCCCAGCGCCATTCACCATTTGGTGGTACCATCTTCTGGACGGTAACTCGGTTAGAAGATGCCTCCATTCCATCAGCTGATATTAATACTTTAAAGACTTAATCATAGCGCTTTAAAAATGGAAGACCAATTTAAAATATGAGTTATAATTTGAGGAACACAATTAACCCATTTAAAAATATTCAGATTTCGTTTTAGTATTTTATCGAAACGAAGACAGAAAGTCGTTGGGAGTTGTTTAACATTTCATCCTAGTTAATGATATTGACGTGTAATCTAACAATCAAATGATAGGAGTGAAGATACTAATTTTTTTTTACTCATTTTATTATTATTATAATTATTATAATTATTATTATTATAATTATTATTATTAAAAAATAATTACAAACAGGCCCAGATTGGACCGGCCCAATTACAAAGGACCCAACTGGCCCAAATCAGAAACCCTAAAACCCAATTAGGGTTTTCTATCCAGCTGCCGCCGCTTTGGTTCTCTACCATTGGATCTAGCATTGATCCAACGGTCCAGATGGCGCCAGACGAAACCCTAGGGTTATGATACCCTAGGGACTACACCAGCTGCCGCCGCTCCACGTCGCTCCAGCCGCTGCCACGCCCCAACCGAAGGCTCCAGAAGCTCCAACGCCAGCCGTCCACGTTATGGCTATGGGGTGAGTCACCACTGGGAGTCCGGTGACTCACCGAAGGGTATTCTTTTACCCGGTCCGATGGCCACACCGGTGATGGCTATAAAGCCATCACCCCATCTGCGAAAAAAAAGGAGAGGGAGGAACAGAGAGAGACCAGCAAAAACAGAGAACAAAAACAAAGAACAATAACCCACAATCCGCAGTAAACCAAAACAGAAACAAAAAGAAAGGAAAGAAGCTTACCGAGGAAGCCACCGAACCTCTTCAAACTTCACCAAAACCTTCGAAAACCGAAGGTATTTCTTTAGATTTGCTCCGATCGGGAGCTATTTAGGAGAAAAGAGCACCGGAACCGTCCTTAGGACGGTCCGATCTACCTAATGATGTAAAAATAAAATTTTCCGGCCACCGGATGCAGTGGCCGGCGGTGAGGGTCACGGCGACAGACGGTTGCCGTCCGGTGACCGGCTTCCCTCCGATGAGGGAAGCTAGAGAGAAGGGAGAGCTTTTCATTCTCTCTCAGTTAGAGAGAGAATGAAAATGGAGAATGAGAGTGCTGGCCCGAAGGCCAGCCGTTCTGGCTTTAAATAGCCCTTCCCGAACGACGTCGTTTCGGGAGGGCTATTTGTGTAATTATTAATAGTTAAATCCTTTCCGCAGTCATCCTAGTTTATAAACTTTCCATTTTAGTCACTAAATCGAGTTTATAATCCTTTTAATTCGGTTCTTTAATTTCAATTTTATTTATTTTAGTCCTTTATATTAAAATAATATATATAGGGTAAATAACAGATTTAGTCCTATAATTTTAATAATTAATATTTTAATCTGAATAGTATGTTTTAATTTATTTTATTCTAATATCCGAATTTTATATAGTTTTATTTTAGTCACTAAATTAATAAATAAGAAAATAGCATGTTTAATCCCTATAATTTTGATTAATATTGAATTAGGTTTTTTAATTTTAATTTACTATAATTTAGTCAATAATTTTAAATATTTTTATTTATTTTATTGCTTTTAAATATATAGTTCTAATTGTATTTTTATTATTTTAATTTTACTTGTTTATATATTTAAATATTTTATTATTATTATGTAGTCATAAATATATATATATAATAAATAAATATTTATTTATTTTTAATAAATTATTTTTAACATTTATTTTTCAATATCGAAGAAAAGGGCAGTCTTAATACAACTGGATGTCCTATTCTGGTATTTTAAAATTAAATATTATAAAAAATTATTATTTAATTTTATTCAAATTAATATTTATTAATATCAAAGAAAAGAGCTATCTTAAGGCACCTAGAAGTCCTTTTCCGATATTTTTAAATATTTTTTATATAATTTTGAAATAATAGGATTATAAATTAAATATATTTTGAATTTTTAAATTTTTAATAATAGAGACAATTTATAATTAAAAAGTACCAATTTGGGCGTTGTAGGGGTGCTAATCCTTCCCTAAACGTAACCGACCACGAATCCCTTTTTATTATTAAAAAGAACGAATTTTTGGTTATAAACTTAGATCAGTTCATTTTTTAATTGATGTTTTCTTAAAACTCTTTAAAAAAAATAAATTTTAGGTATTCGACCTACCTGACCCTAAAGGCCGATGGCGACTCTCAAATTATTTTCAAAAAAACCATTTATTCACATCAATTTTCCCGCCAAATAAATATTTCGTACCTGGACGAAAACCGGTTACGACAGCTTGGCGACTCCACTGGGGACCTGGTCAAACTTTTAAAAATCAATTATAAATTGTCTCTATTAATTATAAATTAAAATTTCATATATTTAATTTATAATTCTTTTTTTTATATATACATATTTTTTTATAGTATTTATATATTATTATATTTCATTTTATTTACAAGTATTTTATTTCATTATTTATTTTTCTGTCAAAGGTTTGAACATTTCTCCTCACACACAATACTTGCATTGCATAACATAAGCTCTATAATTGAGTTTGTCCCTTTTAAGTGGGAGTGAAAGCGACGTCTTCGTGAGAATTTATTCTCCGTGTCAGACCTAGCAAGTAACTTTCGGGGGTTTATATGCTCTATGTCTTCGTGAGAATTTATTCTCCGTGTCAGACATAGAGAAATGTATCCCCTCGAATTAAACTCGATCCATTTTAGTCTGTGATGGACTAGGATTGAGGGTTAGCAACCCAAGGGGGCATTAACAAGGACAATTCGGGTACCTTTATTCTTAGATCTGAAACCCTGCATATAATAAACCCTAGAAACTCTTCCGATCCGAAGTCATGCCGAAATTTTGTCCAAAATAGGTGTACACACAGGAGAAATGAATTCTAATTTTCCTGTTAATTTTTTTTCTGATTAAATTACATGTATATTTAAATTATTTAAATTATGAAAAAGCATGTTTAAATAAAAATATTTAGGTAAATGTTATTATTAAATTTCTTTATTATGTAAACTAATTCATTTCTTTTTGTGTGTTCTTTATCTTTTCTGTTTGCATAGCATCATACAGGATAAAAGGAATTGATCCTCGTGTTAATTGTCTCATTGGAAAGCCTTCATCCATGGATAAAAAGTGTTCAAATCAAATAATTCTAAACTCAGAAGTAAGACAGTGGGCTGAGGACTTACAAAGACAAGAGGGAGGCAGTCTGCAGGATGATTATGTATCTGACTTGGCCAGTTATGCTCCAGTTTTGTTAAAAAAAGAAATGATATGCAAGATTTGCGAAGCAATTGGGAAAGTTGGGATTCAAACAAAAAATTGCAGTTTTATCAGACTTACGGAGACATCCCATATTTGCTCTATGTCGAAGTTGATGATGAATTACTCAGAGCCCTAATTCAATTCTGGAATCCAGGGTACAATTGCTTCACTCTCAATAAGGAGGACTTGGTCCCTACTATTGAAGAGTACACAACTTTGCTACGTATCGAAGGGGCTTTGGAGAATCGAATCTATTCAAAGTCAATTAAAACTCAACCCTTTCGAGTTAAATTAGCAAAGATTGCCGGGGTACGAGAAGAATGGGTGGCATCCCGTACAAAACAAAAAAGGCGAAAGCGAAGGCATTGCTTGGACCAACATTAAAGAACTTATTCAGAGTCATCCAGACACTAAAGTACGATTCGATCTATTTGCTCTGGGTATGTATGGTATGGTCATCTTCCCAAAAGTATTGGGATATGTTGAAGCTGCAGTGGTAGATTTGTTTGAACAGCTACCGAAAAAGATTAATCCTGCTTCTGCAATTCTAGCAGAGACCTTCAGATCGTTAAATGCTTGTAGAAAGCTAGGAGGTGGACGATTCTCAGGGTGTACCCAGTTGTTATATGTTTGGGTCCGTAGCCATTTCTGGAAGACAGAAAAGGTTTCATACCGACGCTTTAATACGGATTACTCACCATTAAAAGAATTTCTGGAGCAAGAATGGCCGAAAGAAATTAAGAAAGATATGTGGATTAATGCTTTTCGAAATCTGCAAAGTAATGACGTTGTTTGGCGAGCCCCGTGGCAAATCCAAAGGGAATTCTTTTACAAATGTGGTAATTACAATTGGATAATGCTGCTCGGATTATGGGGAGGAATTGGATATGCACCACTTCTGGTCATAAGACAGTATGAAGGTCGTCAATTTGTACCTGTCACCGCTGGATTACATTTATCTGAGTTCGCATTTCACAGCAAAAATTATAAAAGAAATATCATGGAAGCCGTTACAGCTTGGAAAACAACTTTTTGTATCCGAGCTAAAGCAGCAAAAGAAATGCTAACTCCTGATTATGAGGAATGGAGATATGTCAGGAAAAATGAAAATATTCCTCTACCAGATCAAAATGAGGATATCTCTATGGAAGATTGAATTAAGGTGGTTCCATCAGAGATTGAAATCCTGAGAGCTGAGTTTGAAGCAGAAAGAGAAGGCTGGTCAAGAGAATTAGAGCAAATGAGACGAGATAAAGCTATGTTGGGTGTTGATATTGATTTTCATTCATCACAATGTGCAATGTTGAGAGAAAACAAAGAAAAAGTTGATGGTGAATTTAGAGCATTAAAGAAAAATTACCAAGAGTTATATAAATCCCGGAAAGCATCAGGACCAAGCCAATCAACAGTACAGATAAGCAGAGAATTGAACATCGAGAAAAGTCGAGTTGAAGATCTGAAAGGAAAGAATAGCCGTCTACTCAAAAGCCTTGAGAAAGGAAAGCAAAAAATGGAAGATTTTGAGGTTGACAGAAGAGAGCGAATTATAAAACACAAGGCTGAACACCGCGAGATCATGAATGAAATACAAAGAGAAAGGGATCATGCCAAAGATTTAGAAGAAATGAAGAATGACATCTTTGATAAATTTGAAGGTGAGAAAAATATCATGTTCTAGGGATTTGAATCTGAAATGAACCAGCTGATTGCTGAACTTGAAGTCAGGGGCCAAAAGATTGAAGAGTTCAATATTGAAAAAGAAAAATGGGAGTTGAAAAGAAAGAATTTCAACACCAAAATTGAGGTAGAGCAAGAAGTGGCTAGCAATTGGATGCAAAGATGCAGAAACAAGAATGTTCAAATCCAGAAGATTAATCAAAGAACGCAAGAAGCACGAACAAAACTTAAAGAAGATCTGGATCAGTCTAGAAACAAAAACTCAGAGTTTAACGCTTACATTTTGCAACTTGAAGAATCATTATTTCAAGAAAAGGTTCGTCTAGGACCTAATGATCTCAAAGAAAGTAATGAGGAAAGTGCTTCACTGCGAAGACGCATTAGAGATCTTGAAAAAATTCTGTACAATTGTCAAGTCAGAATCACTGAGTTAGAGCAAATTCTTGAAGGAACGAATGAACAATGGCAAAAGGCAACTGATTTCTATGTTGAAAGAAGTGAAGAAAGAAGTAATATGGTGTTCGAGGCCATGGTACAAATGAGCGAAGTTGCTAGATATGTTGGGGAACTAGCTGTTGAAGCCAAAATAATTGAGCATCACGTTGATCCAGTTTCTAAGTGCGGAAAGAAGGTGTCATGGTTAATGAAAGAAATTATAGAGCTTAATAGGAAAGCTACGCCTTATCTGTAGTTATGAACTATTATAAAGAAACTTTTGTATGACGATGAAAGTTGTTCTATGACAGTTAACTTTTTGGGATCAATACCTTTTTGCATACATGCATTTTGCATACATTCATTATTCATTTCATGATTTTCTTTATGTATAATTTTTATTATTAAGATAAAATTCATTAATTAAAATTTGGAAAAAATAATATCAAAAGATTTTTCAATCGTAATTATTCTGGCCAAAAGAGAAATACAACATCACTACGGTACTAGACAAGCTACTAAGAGAATTATGGATGATAAAATACAACGTATTGAGGAACAGCATAATAAAGAACAAGCAGAAATGAGAATGAAGCTGGAGAAAATTGAAGCCAGTATTGCAAATTCACAAGACAGTATGATGCAGAAAATAGAGGACATGTTTAAAAGGCAGGCTATCATTGGAAAAATGCATGAAAATCCTGTATCTTTCGACCAAGAACCTATGTATCCTCTAGGTTTTCCACCAGAACCAATTTATCACTCTGGTACTACACCTATAAAAATTAATGCTCGCACATCAGCATTTCAAGAAGCCAAACCACATGAAAATCGATAAGTGGATCCTGCATCTTCAAGCAAAAATCCGCTTATATCAGATGTGAAAATAGGGGATCTTAATACTGAGCATTTAATCCCAGATTTGAATGAGCTGAATGAGAAAGAAAAAGTAAATGAAGAATTAACCAGACAAATCAAGAGCTTAGAGGAACGAATGAAATCCGTGGAAATAACTGAATCATTCTATGGGTTTGACGCTAGTGAATTGAGTTTGGTTCCAGACCTAATCCTCCCCATCAAGTTCAAAGCTCCCGAATTTGATAAATATGACGGTACCACATGCCCTTCATCCCACATTACTATGTTTTGTCGCAGAATGGCAGGATATGTGAAAGACGAGAAATTGTTAATTCACTGCTTTCAAGATAGTTTGACAGGACCAGCTTTAAAATGGTATACTCAATTGACCAAAACCAACATTAGATCCTGGAAAGATCTGGCTAAAGCATTCTTAGAGCAGTACCGCCACGTAGCAGACATGGTCCCTGATAGATGGACTCTCCAAAATTTGGAGAAAAAGAATAATGAAACATTCAGACAGTATGCCCAGAGATGGCCTGACACAGCAGCCCAAGTTCAACCACCTTTGTCAGAAAAAGAGGCCACAGTAATATTTGTCCATACATTGAAAGCTCCTTATTTAAATCATCTAATGGGGAATGCAACCAGAAATTTTGCAGATTTGGTCATTTCTGGAGAACTCATTGAAAATGTCTTGAAAAGTGGTAAAATTGAATCAAATGAGGGGTCTAGTTCCAAAAGACCTATGTACCGGAAAAAAGAGAATGAAGTTAATAATGCAAACTCTTACAATAAGGATTCATCGAAAAGTGTTACAATAACCCAGCCAAGGGTTAAGAAAGATGAAATAAACACTAATCGAGCAGAGTCCAGAGGATCTCGAAAGGAAAATGAAAGGTTGTCTTTTACACCTTTACCAGTACCATATGCTGAGATCCATGATTCACTGTTAAAAGCAGATGTCATACGGCCCTATCCTTTGGTTCCCATGCAACCACCATTCCCTCCTTGGTATGATACAAAGGTACAATGTGTTTACCATGAAGGAATTACGGGTCATTCTATTGAAAATTGTTTGGCATTTAAAAGGGTGGTTCAAAATTTGATCAACACTGGAAAGTTGGAATTCAATACACCATCTCCATCAAATCATCCATTGCCAAATCATGGAGATAAAAACGTGAATGCAATTCAGGAAGAGAACAGAAAGAAAGCAAAAAATGACATTTCTGAAATTAAATCTCCTTTTGTTTGGGTATTCCAACAACTCTCTTTAGCTGGTATAATTCCACAACAATTCAGGCCAAAGCAGAATGAAGGCAAGAATTATTGTGAATATCATCAAGAGAAGGGGCATAAAATTCAACTATGTCCAGAGTTTAGGGATTTGGTGCAAAAATTGATGAACAACAGAGAAATAGAATTCTTTGAAGAAGAACCAAGGAAAAAGGAAGATGATGTTTGCTCATCAGAGGATTCTAAACCTAGTCAAAGAATAAATGGTCCTGTGATCATTAATGTGAAATCATCTACGGTGATTCCTGCACCAATAAAGCCGAAAGTAGTTATCACCACTCCTCTACCATTTCCATACAAAGATACCCGCAGGGTACCTTGGAATTATACTACCAATGTTTTAATGGTAGGAGGATCTGTTTCTCTAGAAAAAACAGAAGAGAAAATACAGAGCTTGGGTACAACATCGACGTCTGAAGCAGTAAGCGAAGTCGGGTTCTTTACAAGAAGTGGGAGATGTTACTCTCCCGAAACATCCAATGCTTCAGAACAAGTGAAAGCAAAAGGAAAAACCATGGTAATACCTCAGAAGGTATTTGATGATAAATCCCCTCCAGCATTCAATGAGCTTGTGACAGAAAAACAAGCTCAAGAATTTTTGAAATTCCTGAAACATAGTGAGTATAGTGTGGTTGAACAACTACCCAAACAACAAGCGAGAATTTCTATTCTTGATCTATTGATGAATTCAGAAGCACATAGAAATGCTTTGATGAAAATTCTCAATCAAACATTTATCCCTGAGGATATATCCCTCAATAAACTTGACAGAATTGTGGGACATATAGCCGCTGACAATTACATAACGTTCACGGATGATGAAATACCTGAAGGCGGAATGGGGTCAGTAAAAGCTTTGAATATCACGACACATTGTCATGGCCATGTGTTAACAGGAGTATTGATTGACAATGGATCCGCTCTCAACTTGATGCCTCTAGTCACACTTCACAGAATGCCTGTGGATAAAACACACATGAAGAGCTATCAGAATGTAGTACGAGCCTTTGACGGTACTCAAAAAGAGGTTCTTGGGAAAATGGAAATACCGTTGTTAATTGGTCCAGTCGTGTACAATATTGACTTTGTGGTGATGGACATCCACCCTACATATAATTGTTTATTAGGGAGGCCATGGATTCATTCAGCAGGAGCCGTTCCTTCTTCATTACATCAGAAATTGAAATTTGTTGTTGATGGACAACTAATATGCGTCGGAGCTGAAGAAGAAATCATTGCGTCTGTAACAAGTGATGTTCCATATATCGAAACCAATGATGATGCTCTTTCCGAGCTCTTGAATTTGTAAATGCAACCTTTATTGCAGAAGGAAGTAAAATTCCATATCCCAGATTATCTGATTGTACCAAGATGACGGTACGACAAACTTTAGGCATCGGAGCTAAAGCTGGGAAAGGTTTAGGAAAGAATCTTCAAGGGATTTCGGTTCCTGTAAATATACAGATGAAGAAAGATCGTTTTGGGCTTGGATTTAAGCCCAATTTTCAGCAAAAGAACAAAGAGATGTAAAGAAGATGTGAAGACAGAAAGGCAAGGTTGAAAGGAAAAGAAATCCTTTGGGAACACATGTTTTTCCCACAGTTGAAGACCACATTCAGATCAGGGGGAACAATTAATGTAGAACATCAGCTTGTTGAAGCCTTTAAAGAAGAAAAGTTGACGAAAGATCAAAACATAGTTGAAGAAGCTATGAATGGATTATTTATCAACATGATCATGAATGACAACAAGACTGGCAAATACTTGGATAGGATTCGCCCATGTTTTCCTGGAGAAACACTCAACAATTGGACCACTGAAGATCTTCCTATAGTTTTTAATATTAACGCAGAGTAATATTCAGAACTAATCTTTATGTTTAGCTCAAAAATATGAAAACTTTTTGTTATCTTGTAAAGGAAATTATGTTAAATATAAGAAATTTTCTTTAAAATTTTCAGATGGCAATCATTCTTTACATTTTATTACATTTATACATTTATTTCATAAATTTACTATATTCTTTCGAAAATATGTCCGACTTAAATTTGCAGGTGTCACCATGTTAATAGCATGTTTATTCCTAAATTTAATCAAGAGATAAATTTAGAGCAACCCATATGTCTGGAAGAAATCAATGGGTGTGAGGATGAATTGGAATGTGATGTTCCTACTGAACTATTAAGATTGGTAGAAAAAGAAGACAAACAAATTCTACCCCACAAAGAAGAGATTGAGACTGTGAATTTGGGAACAAATGAAGAAATGAAAGAGGTGAAAATTGGTACTACTCTGACAATCCAGATAAAACAAGAATTAATAAATCTTCTTCAAGAGTTCAAAGATATCTTCGCTTGGTCTTATCAAGATATGTCTGGCTTGAGTACAGATATAGTGATGCATAAGCTTCCAATCAATCCAGAATATAAACCGGTCCAACAAAAGCTCAGGCGAATGAGACCAGAAATGTTTTTGCAGATCAAAGAGGAAGTGATGAAACAGATCAATGCAGGTTTCCTACAGGCAGTCAAATACCCAAAATGGGTAGCCAACATTGTTCCCGTACCAAAGAAAAATGGGAAAGTTCGAATGTGTGTGGATTACAGAGATCTCAACAAAGCTAGTTCGAAAGATAGCTTTCCATTACCTCACATAGACACCTTGGTGGACAATACTGCAGGACACGCATGGTTTTCATTTAGGGATGGCTTTTCAGGATATAATCAGATAAAAATGAATCCTGAAGACATGGAAAAACAACATTTGTAACCATGTGGGGCACATTCTGTTATAAAGTGATGCCATTTGGATTAAAAAATGCAGGGGCAACGTATCAAAGAGCCATGGTAACTTTGTTTCATGACATGATGCACAAAGAGATTGAAGTATACGTGGATGACATGATTGCCAAATCCTGAACTGAAGAAGAACATATTCAAAATCTAAGAAAGCTTTTCCAGAGATTGAGGAAATATCAATTAAAGCTCAACCCAGCTAAATGCACTTTTGGGGTAATTTCCGGGAAACTTTTGGGATTTGTGGTCAGCAAAAAAGAAATCGAGATTGATCCAGATAAAGTAAAAGCAATTCAAAATCTCCCACCACCCAATACAAAAAAAGAAATTCGAGGCTTTTTGGGAAGATTAAATTATATATCTCGGTTCATTTCTCAATTAACTGACAAATGTGATCCAGTGTTCAAATTACTTCGAAAGAACAATCCTGAAGTCTGGAATGAAGAATGTCAGGAAACTTTGGATATTATTAAGAAATATTTATCCAATGCCCCAATTTTAGTATCACCAATGCTTGATAGACCGTTAATTCTCTACTTGACGGTCTTCGAAAATTCGATGGGATGTGTACTAGGACAGCATGATGAATCTGGAAGAAAAGAAAAAGCTATTTATTATCCGAGCAAGAAATTTACTGATTGTGAAATTCGATATCCACCAATACAAAAATTATGTTGTGCCTTGGTGTGGGCTACCCGAAGACTCAGACAATATATGTTATACCATACTACTTGGCTGATATCAAAACTTGATCCTTTGAAATTCTTAATGAAATCACCAGCTTTGACAGGCAGAATGGCTAGATGGCAGATGTTATTATCTGAGTTTGATATTGTATATGTCAACCAAAAAGCGATAAAAGGAAGTGTCATAGCTGATTTTCTGGCCAGTCGTGTATCAAATGATTATCAGTCTTTGAGCTTCAATTTTCCTGATGAAGATTTGTTGTGCATATCCATGAATGAAGAAGTCAGAACAAATGATGCATCTGCATTTTGGAAGCTTTACTTTTACGGAGCATCCAATGCTTTGGGACGAGGAATCGGGGCAGTGTTAATTTCTCCAGAAAATATTTATTATCCCTTTACAAGTAGACTGGAGTTCTTTTGCACCAATAACATGGCGGAATACGAAGCATGTGTCATGGGATTGAAAGCAGCTATAGAAAGAAAAATCAAATGTCTCAAAATATATGGAGATTCATCATTAGTGGTGTATCAATTGCGAGGAGAATGGGAAACAAAAGATCCCAAATTGTTGGAATACCGAAATTTTACCCTCAAATTAGTGAAAGAATTTGAGAAAGTCACCTTCAATTATCTCCCTAGAGAAGAAAATCAAATGGCATATGCTTTGGCTACATTAGCTGCTATATTTCAGGCAACTAAGAAAGTTGATATGATGCCAATCAAAATGCAAGTATATGAAATTCCTGCACATTGTTATAGTGTGGAAGAAGAGGTAGATGGTAAACCATGGTATCATGATATTCTGCAATATATCAAAAATCAAAGTTATCCACCAAATGCATCGGAAATTGATAAAAGAACCTTGAGAAGAATGGCTGCTGGATATTTTCTTGATGGAGAGATTATGTATAGAAGAAGCAATGATCAGATGCTATTGAGATGTTTAAATACCAGCGAAGCTAAAAGCATCATTGAAGAAGTACACAGTGGAATATGTGGAACACATGCAAATGGTATTTCCATGGCCAGAAAAATAATGAGATATGGATACTATTGGGCTACCATGCACACAGATTGCATTGATTATGCAAGGAAATGTCATAAATGCCAGATATATGCAGACAAGATTCATGTACCCCCATCTCCTTTACATGTAATGACAGCACCCTGGCCATTTTCTATGTGGGGAATAGATGTCATTGGCGCAATCACACCAAAAGCATCGAATGGACATTGTTTCATCCTTGTGGCAATTGATTATTTTACCAAATGGGTTGAAGCTGCTTCATATGCCAATATTAAGGGGTCCACAGTCTGCAAATTCATAAAGAAAGAGATAGTTTGCCGGTATGGCCTACCAGAAAGGATCATTACAGATAATGCTCTGAACCTGAACAACAAAATGATGACCGAACTTTGTGCACAGTTTAAGATCAAACATGCAAACTCAGTGGCGTATCGTCCAAAAATGAATGGGGCAGTTGAAGCAGCAAATAAGAACATCAAGAGAATCATTACAAAGACCACTGAAACTTACAAAGATTGGCACGAGAAGTTACCTTTTGCTTTATATGCATACCGAACTACTGTTAGAACATCTACTGGGGCAACACCGTTTTCTTTAGTCTACGGGATGGAAGCAGTCTTACCAATTGAAGTTGAGATTCCATCGCTTCGAATATTGAGAGAAACAAAATTGGATGAATCTGAATGGATCCAAGCTAGAGTTGATCAATTGAACCTTGTTGAGGAGAAAAGATTGAAAGCTATTTGCCATGGACAGATGTATCAGAAACGAATGATGAAGTCTCATGACAAAAAAGTACATCCAAGAGAATTCCAAGAGGATGATCTAGTACTAAAAAAGATTTTGCCTATACATAAAGATTTCCGTGGGAAATGGATGCCTAATTGGGAAGGGCCATACGTTGTGAAAAAGGCCTTTTCCGGAGGAGCGTTGATATTGGCAGAAATGGATGGAAAAATTCTGAGAAATCCAATAAACTCAGATTCTATCAAGAAATATTATGCTTGAAGAGAAAAAGAAAAGAAAAAAAGAGAAAAAGAAAAAAGAAAAAAAGAGAAAAAAGAAGAAAAAGGGGGTCAAGGTGAAAACCCGCAAAGGGCATCTTGTAACCAAAGGAAGGATTTGAGTTGAAAACCTGAATGGGCGGCTCAAATGCATGTTGATATTAGGCATCTGGAAATTGAACCCTCTTAAGATTTTGACAGTTTGGGAGAAACTTCACATCTACAAGCATTTTGACAACGTTTGAGATCTTCCAGACAAAAGCTTACATCATTTCTCTAAATTGTGTCAACTTGATTAATTTAGAAATACTTATACTAATAATTTGTTGAGACATTTGAATTTTTATCATTCTTATGCTTGCCATAACTTTGAATACAATTCTATCTATTTCAAGTTCAATTTATTTGAGATTCAATTTATTTTCGAAAATTCAATTTATTCTTCTATGAATTAACATAATTTTGAAATAAGTTAAAGATTTCTGAATATCACTTTATGTTAATACTTTTAAATACATGGAATACAAAGTAAGCAAATCATCACCATCTGAAAGCCATGAACAATAAGGTTGTTATGCTAGATACAACCGACAACAAGGTCGAATTCGACAAATCTACTCATCAATTGCTCCAATCGATCATCATTCAGTTCTTGCACATCTGCTTTCAAAAGTATGCCAAGACAGTAAAAGACAACTTCTGCATCATTGATCCCATAGAAAAGAGACAGGACATTGATACCACCATGGAACATGTCTCTATACAGATTATTGTGTATGGTTTTTAGAGAAACCTAGAAGCATTTCCACCTCATCAGATCCAAGTGGAGCAACTTTATTCCTTCCAACCCATACTAGATTCCATTTTCAGCACTCATCAAGAACATACTTTTGGACATTCGAATGTGATTCATTGTCATAAGCTTCAAGAGCCTTACAGATCCTTTCTATCAATTTGGCACTTCCTGTACATGTTTATAAACAGATCAACTTTGTTCTTGGATCCCAGGAAGGCCATCATTTCTTTGTCAATGGAAAAGCATCAGCACATGGAGGAAGCATAATAAAGAGAAAATCTGTTCTTAATTGGTAGAATTATGAATATAGCCCTTTTCAGTGTAGTAGCATGAAAATGCTTCGAATCTACAAATTCTGGCTTTACATCGAATAAGTACTGTGATATCCCAGTCCAAACATTATTTGGAAGATGAATGTGCTCATAGCATCTTCTGGAAGTGTTCTTTGAGTTATCTGATCTGGTTTGGTATGAAACCACAGAACCAATCATTGGATTTGAAAGATGAATTTGCTCATAGTAGAAATAAGGAGACTCAATAGTATCTTCTGGAAGTGTTCTTTGAGTTATCTGATCTGGTTTGGTATAAAACCACAGAACCAATCATTGGATTTGAAAGATGAATTTGCTCATAGTAGAAATAAGGAGACTCAATAGCATCTTCTGGAAGTGTTCTTTGAGTTATCTGATCTGGTTTGGTAGGAACTACAGAACCAATCATTGGAATTAAAAGATGAACTGCATGACTGTTTATTCCTTTCCCAAAAATCATAGCCCAAGTTTCGCCTTTTCTTGTAATGGGGATCATCGCATAATGGCTTCCCATCTTTTACCGGAAGAAATGTGTCAGTAACCTTAGCCATTTGAGCAGTACATATAAAATTTGTCAATTCTGCAATTGATGAATCTGGACCACATTTCTCCAGGGCTACTGAAGCTTCAACCTCTGAGAATTCCATTTTTGTCAAGTATAACAGTTTATTCTCCTCATCAGAATCAGAATTCAAGATTTCTCGATATTAAAAGAACTATCGATATCTGTGAAATCATCTGAAAAGGTCACTTCATAATCAGATGAGTTGTTATCAGAATCAACATGTTGCATGAATGCAAGCTTTTCAAGAGCCTATACTATTGAGTTTTATTCTCAAGAGGTTTTGTGACATTATATCTACATCTACATTTGTCAAAGATGATAGATTCTCTGATTTGAAGAAGAAAGATCTATTGGGTTTTTACAATTGAAGAAATACTCAATTCACCAATCTAAAATCAAATAACTTAACATTCATGCATCATATTTAGGTGTTTGCAAAAATAGGTGCATTTTCATTCATTTTCATCCATGTTTAATTTTTAACAGGAATTTCAAAGATTTTAGCAAAGATTTAAATCCATCATTCAATGGATCAACAGTGTCAGTTAGTGTTCATAATGAGAAGAACTCATCTGAAGAAGGAAGAAGAAATTCATAATGAGAAGAATTTGTTCAACCTTTTGCTCAAATCCATCACTTGATGGATTAGCTTTGCTAGAAAAAGTTCATAATGAGAAGAACTCATCTGAAGAAGGAAGAAGAAATTCATAATGAGAAGAATTTGTTCAACCTTTTGCTCAAATCCATCATTCAATGGATCAACAGTGTCAGTTAGTGTTCATAATGAGAAGAACTCATCTGAAGAAGGAAGAAGAAATTCATAATGAGAAGAATTTGTTCAACCTTTTGCTCAAATCCATCACTTGATGGATTAGCTTTGCCAGAAAAAGTTCATAATGAGAAGAACTCATCTGAAGAAGGAAGAAGAAATTCATAATGAGAAGAAATTGTTCAACCTTTTGCTCAAATCCATCACTTGATGGATTAGCTTTGCCAGAGAAAGTTCATAATGAGAAGAACTCATCTGAAGAAGGAAGAAGAAATTCATAATGAGAAGAATTTGTTCAACCTTTTGCTCAAATCCATCACTTGATGGATTAGCTTTGCCAGATAAAGTTCATAATGAGAAGAACTCATCTGAAGAAGGAAGAAGAAATTCATAATGAGAAGAATTTGTTCAACCTTTTGCTCAAATCCATCACTTGATGGATTAGCTTTGCCAGAAAAAGTTCATAATGAGAAGAACTCATCTGAAGAAGGAAGAAGAAATTCATAATGAGAAGAATTTGTTCAACATTTTGCTCAAATCCATCACTTGATGGATTAGCTTTGCCAGAGAAAGTTCATAATGAGAAGAACTCATCTGAAGAAAGAAGAAGAAATTCATAATGAGAAGAATTTGTTCAATCTTTTGCTCAAATCCATCATTTGATGGATCAGCTTCTCCAGAAAAAATTCATAATGAGAAGAACTTATCTGAAGAAGGAAGAAGAAGTTCATAATAAGAAGAACTTGTTCAATTTTTCGCTCGAATTCATCACTCGATAGATCAACTTTTCAGAAGAGAGTTCATAATGAGAAGAACTCATCTGAAGAAAGAAGAAGAAGTTCATAATGAGAAGAGCTTGTTCGACCTTTTGCATAACCCTATCATAAAAGGAGATATATCATCATCAGCATTTCCAGAAAGAGTTCACAATGAGAAGAACTCATCTGAAGAAGAAGTTCATAATAAGAAGAGCTTATTCAACCTTTTGAATGACTCTATCACATAAGGAAAGAGGTCAACATCATCCCCAGCGGAAAGTTCATAATGAGAAGAACTCATCTGAAAGAAAAAGAATAATTTATTCAACATCTCCATACTAATCAAGTGAAGCCAAATGGATAATTTTTTTTTTATCTTTTCATCTTTGCCCTATTCTTGTTAACACAAGAATGGGCAAAGAGGGGCAGCTGAAGATACTAAATTTTTTTACTCATTTTATTATTATTATTATTATTATTATAATTATTATTATTAAAAAATAATTACAAACAGGCCCAGATTGGACCGGCCCAATTACAAAGGACCCAACTGGCCCAAATCAGAAACCCTAAAACCCAATTAGGGTTTTCTATCCAGCTGCCGCCGCTTTGCTTCTCCACCGTTGGATCTAGCATTGATCCAACGGTCCAGATGGCGCCAGACGAAACCCTAGGGTTATGATACCCTAGGGACTACACCAGCTGCCGCCGCTCCACGTCGCTCCAGCCGCTGCCACGCCCCAACTGAAGGCTCCAGAAGCTCCAACGCCAGCCGTCCACGTTATGGCTATGGGGTGAGTCACCACTGGGAGTCCGGTGACTCACCGAAGGGTATTCTTTTACCCGGTCCGATGGCCACACCGGTGATGGCTATAAAGCCATCACCCCATCTGCGAAAAAAAAGGAGAGGTAGGAACAGAGAGAGACCAGCAAAAACAGAGAACAAAAATAAAGAACAATAACCCACAATCCGCAGTAAACCAAAACAGAAACAAAAAGAAAGGAAAGAAGCTTACCGAGGAAGCCACTGGACCTCTTCAAACTTCACCAAAACCTTCGAAAACCGAAGGTATTTCTTTAGATTTGCTCCGATCGGGAGCTATTTAGGAGAAAAGAGCACCGGAACCGTCCTTAGGACGGTCCGATCTACCTAATGATGTAAAAATAAAATTTTTCGGCCACCGGATGCGGTGGCCGGCGATGAGGGTCACGGCGGCAGACGGTTGCCGTCCGGTGACCGGCTTCCCTCCGATGAGGGAAGCTAGAGAGAAGGGAGAGCTTTTTCATTCTCTCTCAGTTAGAGAGAGAATGAGAGTGCTGGCCCGAAGGGCCAACCGTTTCTGGCTTTAAATAGCCCTTCCCGAATGACGTCGTTTCGGGGAGGGCTATTTGTGTAATTATTAATAGTTAAATCCTTTCCGCAGTCATCCTAGTTTATAAACTTTCCATTTTAGTCACTAAATCGAGTTTATAATCCTTTTAATTCGGTTCTTTAATTTCAATTTTATTTATTTTAGTCCTTTATATTAAAATAATATATATAGGGTAAATAACAGATTTAGTCCTATAATTTTAATAATTAATATTTTAATCTGAATAGTATGTTTTAATTTATTTTATTCTAATATCCGAATTTTATATAGTTTTATTTTAGTCACTAAATTAATAAATAAGAAAATAGCATGTTTAATCCCTATAATTTTGATTAATATTGAATTAGGTTTTTTAATTTTAATTTACTATAATTTAGTCAATAATTTTAAATATTTTTATTTATTTTATTGCTTTTAAATATATAGTTCTAATTGTATTTTTATTATTTTAATTTTACTTGTTTATATATTTAAATATTTTTATTATTATTATGTAGTCATAAATATATATATAATAAATAAATATTTATTTTTTTTAATAAATTATTTTTAACATTTATTTTTCAATATCGAAGAAAATTGCAGTCTTAATACAACTGGATGTCCTATTCTGGTATTTTAAAATTAAATATTATAAAAAATTATTATTTAATTTTATTCAAATTAATATTTATTAATATCAAAGAAAAGAGTTGTCTTAAGGCACCTAGAAGTCATTTTCCGATATTTTTAAATATTTTTTATATAATTTTGAAATAATAGGATTATAAATTAAATATATTTTGAATTTTTAAATTTTTAATAATAGAGACAATTTATAATTAAAAAGTACCAATTTTGGGCGTTGTAGGGGTGCTAATCATTCCCTAAACGTAACCGACCACGAATCCCTTTTTATTATTAAAAAAAACGAATTTTTGGTTATAAACGTAGATCAGTTCATTTTTTAATTGATATTTTCTTAAAATTCTTTTAAAAAAATAATTTTTAGGTATTCGACCTACCTGACCCTAAAGGCCGATGGCGACTCTCAAATTATTTTCAAAAAAACCATTTATTCACATCAATTTTCCCGCCAAATAAATATTTTGTACCCGGACGAAAACCGGTTACGACAAGGAGTTTTGGATAATATGGCCACGTGTTTATGCATCATCTCCTCCATTATATATACACTCCATGGATCATCTTCATTTCATACAATCTGCTTTTTAGCTTTGATTCCAATCGATTCCCATTACCAATCTCATTTTTCTGAGAGAAAAAAACAAGGGTTGATTTGTAAGAGAGCAAGGATGTTAACAATATTCAACAAAGAGTTGATGAATCCACCAAAGTAGCTGCACAGCCCAGCAGCTTTATTGAACAAACCCAAGTTCCCAGAAGAAATCATCAACGAATTTCTTGCTTCAAATCCCACCGATGCTTGTTCAATCGGGTTCGGATCCTCCGCTTGTTTTGCTTATGCCCCACCCGAGAATCGTCACTCCAATTATCAAAGGTAAAGCTGCTCAACATTACACCACAAAGAAACCCTCTTTTTTTATGTTTCATAAAGTTTCTGGGTATCGATGGGAAAATGTAGGTTGTGATATGTGGAGTGGATGAACTACTGCATTTTCTTGGGGGGTTTGAACAATCTGTGCAGCCTTTTAAGGCAATATGGTCTGTCGAGAGGTAACAATGAAGCCATGTTTATCATCGCGGCGTATCGGACACTCCGGGACCGAGGTCCGTACCCGGCCGATCGGGTGTTAAAGGATCTTGAAGGCAGCTATGGGTTTGTGCTGTAGGCTGGATGTGTTTTTGCTGCTTTGGTAAACATCACTCATGTATATCGATAAAGTAACAAAATTCATGCGTTAATATGTGATATATAAAATGTATCATATCATTATTTACATACATATAATATATATTACATTATCATTTATGTATAATGATATATATTACATCATTATTTTAAATATATAAAACATGTTACTTTAGCGAGAAATATTGTTAAACTAACTATTTTCATTTAGTTAAGAGTTATTTTATTTTAAAATAAAATAATTTTTAAAAATATATAAATTAAAATGATTATTCAATTAATCCTTATGTATGAGTGCAGGGTGTTTCACAGTGAACGAGGGTTGATGAGTTATGAGCATCCGAGGCGCAAAATGAAGGCAATTCCCAGAATCGACAGCGAAGAGGCGATGTGTGTTGCTGATTTCAAGGCCGATGTTCAGTCCAGAATCGGTGGCATGCGGCGAGCCGGCAGCGAAGCCAACTGGGCACTGCGAGGCTCCACAGCTTGAATCGGGATATTATAACAGTGACCTACGGTTCAATTGCTGAATGATTTCTTGCATTTTTGGAGCTAAATTTCCTTATTGTTTATGAATTTTCTGCATTAATCGGAGGTGTAAAATTGGCCGTGGCCTGTAAACATGAAAAGGCATGGTTGATAAATAAAATGAGGAGAATTTTCTAATACGCGTCCACCACTGAAAAGGGTTTAGCTTGTAATTAGATGTGATAATCGGTTTGTTTCAATCGGGTTCGGATCATTTCGAATTGATTATTTTGGGTTTAGATCGACTCGATTTAGATTTGACTCAGGTCATATTGAAAATCGAATTTAGATTTTGAATCTAATACGTGTTTTTTTGTTTGTTAGCCTCAAAATTAATTTTCAATTGTTTGATGTTTCAAATTCAATCATCATTTAAGAATTATAATTTGATTCGAACCTAGTTTTATAAAATATGTCTGAAATTCAGTGATTCAGTTCAAAAATTTTGTGTACGACCTCTTTAATGAAGAAATATTTTTTTTAATTACGTGTATCGAAGATTAGTTATGTCTCTCGAAGTCAATATTGGAAATATATTGAACTTGAAAAATGCTTCTCAGATCACTCTTTCTAATAATGTACTTAAGGAAGAGGAGCGTGGGGCTTTGCTAAAGGATCCCCAGCTAAAGGCCCATGTTTTCACTTTTTCTTTGACATAAGTAGATGGATTGAGAAAAAAAATATATTAAATTTTTAAAATTAAATTATTAATAATATTAACACTCATGTATATGTTGTTGTTTTTTTTTTAAAAAAAATACAATGTAAGACTTTCATATACTTAAAGTTTAGGTTCGAATTCGAGTACAAGTTCAAGTTTTTTCGAGTTTGATAATTTTAAGTTCACGAGCTCTCGAGTCGAGTCAAACTAAATTTTAAACTTCTCGAATTGAGTCGAGCTTAACAATACTTGAATTTGACTCGACTCGTTTATAGCCCTAGCCAATACAAATGAATTGGAAATCACTCCAGCACCACATTCTATTGGTCAGCAACCATGAAGAGCATAGGTCCAACTTTTTATGCAGAGTCGGGGCATATGGGAAGACAGTAGAGCAGTTGCTGAAGTAGAACATTGCGCGGCCTCGTAAGACATTCTCCGGTAATCGATCTTCTCTCAGTTTTTCACTTCCATCTATTCATGCTAATGATAGTGGGCAGCTTCTGGCAAGCAAGAGTTGCTGTGGAAAGTTTATGAATTCTGTTGAATTTCTGCAGATTTCCGGTAACTCTCAGATGAGGAAATGTAGAAATAGCAGGATAAACAATACCTCAGTTTTCAGCTTGCATTTGGACCATTCAATGCTCAAATGAGGCACAAACATAACTCTTTAAATGACTGAGATTTGTTGAAGGCTGAAGAAGAAACTAATAGTTAATCATGCTCTTAAAATGGAGAAAAGAACATCCAAATAAAGTTACTGGCTGTAATAGTGGGGTGAAAAGTCGTTTGAGTTTAGCTCGGTGTACATTATCGTTGGTACATTATACAGGGGTCGTGTAGGTAGAATGTTGGAGGAGCATGGACAGGAGCAAAAACGATCACGTAGGCCCATCTGCATTTTCCAATTCCATCTGCTTCATCCACAATGACCACTTAACAGCCTCTAAGAACTTATCATTCTTTTTTAATGCGTTTATCAGATTGTTGTAAGTTATCCTATCAGGCTCTATCCCATTTCCTCGCATTTCCTTGATCAAACCTACGGCATCTTCCACCATTCCAGCAATTCCATATGCCTTAATCAATGAGTTGTAACTGCACAAATCAGGTCGTAGTCCGCATTCTTTCAGTTCACTCAGCACAACAGCAACTTCATCAATCCATCTCCGTTCTCCGTATATATTGATCATAATGTTGTATGTATAGTGGTCTGAAGTACATTTCGATTCCTCCATCCTCTGCAAGACACTTTGGAATTTCTCCATTTCACCTTCTTTCCCATATGCATCCAACATACAATTATAGGCTTCGAGTGAAACTGAAAAACCATTAAATTGCATTTTTCGAACTGTTGACGACATATTCTTGAAGTCCTTATTTTGTCCATATGCACCTATGATAGTATTGTAAGAGATTACATCCACCAAGCCTCGACTTTTTGCCATCCAGAATAGTTTCTTGACCTTCTTGAAAAGTTTGGCTTTACCATAAACATCAAGCATGACGTTGAAGGTTACAGTATTAGGAGTAAAACCACGCTGAAGCATCCGGTTAAATATCTTGGAAAGCTCGTCGACAGACAAAGCACGTGCACAACAATTAATGACACAGTTATACATTTCTTGATCCCAGGTAACTCCACTCTTCAGAATTCTATAATAAAGATTCGCTAATTTATCCTGCATATTGCATTTCTGATAAATTCGAAGCATATCACGGAACAGATATACGTCGGGGACAACGTCTTTCTGCTTCTCCATCGTTTGTAGAACACTGCAAGCATCTTTTAAAGATCCAGCTTTAACATACATTCTTACAACAATGCTAAAGCCAATCATGTCCAAGGCAACTCCTGAAGACTTCAACTTCAAATAGAGTGTTTCTGCTTCAGCAAAGCTACCCATGGCACTGAAAATGTCGATCATTGTACATATTTATATGCAAGTTCGGTTTTTTTTTCTGAGTTGGGCATTTGATAAAATATCTTAACAGCATTATCAAGATCACCCGACTCCTTGCAAGAGCAAATTAATAAATGATACAGGTTATCTTCAAAAGATGAATCCTTCCACTTTTTTCTCCTCAGCACTTCAATTGCATCAGTTACTAATCCACTTTTGACATAAGCCATGACCAGAATAGAACAAGAAGTCGGGTCATCTAAAACATGTTGACGGAAAGACCCAGTTAAAACAAGAGGCACTTTATCGATCCTCCCAGCCTTCTCATATGCTTGCAAAACAGTACCAAGGACTGACGCATGTTGGCACCTCATCTTGAGCATATCATCAAGTGTTCTGATGGCACCCTCTTCATCCCCACACTTTGCTTGCAAAGTTAGTAGCGTGTACAAGTTGGACGAGTTAGGCTTGAATCCGAGCTGTTTCAGCTCCTTGTAATACCATCCTACCTGTTTATAATTGCCAGTTCGCCCCCAGCCCTCAATCATTGAACGGTAAGTTGTTTCATCAGGATGTAATCCAACTTGCCGGATGCTCAGGAATACACGTTGAGCTGCATCCATATTTGATGCTTTTCCATACCCTGTGATCAGTGTATTGTATGCAACAATATTTGGACAAAAGCCCGCTTCTTGCATCAAAGCCAATACCTGCTCAGCCTCCTCTAACTTGCCACTTTGACTATAAGCATTAAGCATCACCAACCAATTCTCGAGATTCAATGCGACTTTATCTTCTCTCATGAAGCCAATAATCTCTTCCGCTTTGCCATACAAACTCAACCGCGTATAAATCGTGATCATCGCGGAGTATGCTGATTGACATAAAATGCCAGAATTCCTCATTTGTGAAAACGCAAATTCTGCTTCCCTAACATTCCAACTCTTCTGGTAAAGTCCCATAAGCATCCCATAAGTGGCAACATTCGGCTGAACCCCATATTCCAGCATCATCCTAAACCACTTTGCACCCATTTCAACAAGACCCCTTCTAGAACAGGCGTATATGATTGTATTGAAAACCTGAGAGTTAAGTTCACAGCTCGAATCACCATTTGCTTCCCTAACCATCGATTCAGCCGCGTCCCAATCTTCTCTCCTACCCAACACCCGAAGAACCAATCTGTAAGCAGTCACATTTCCCTCTAGTTTCCCATTGCTCTTCATCCACTCAAAAAATCTCAAAGCATTACCATCATCAGACTTCTCAAGTCTTTTCAATATAGAATTACAATCCCCCAATTTCAAGTCATGCGTAATAGCAGAGTAATCAACATCCAGCCCGCCATTTCTAAACACAAGAAAATCGCCTCTTTCTGCTCCATTATTAATCCTTCTGAAACCAAACTTGAAACCCACATTTCTTTTAACCCCTTTCTGGTGGTTCCGGCCTTCTTTCCCCTTAACAAATTCTGGGTTTTCATTCCCTAATTCGTTTCTGGAAGAAAAAAGGGTATCTCTATCGACTGGGTTTGGTTCAGTTCCAAAGCGAGAGACTCTAATATGTTTGAACCTAGTCAAAGAACCGAGTATGGAAGCAGCTCTGGTGACGTGAAAACAACTAGTGAATGAAAAGCCGGAACATTGATCGGGTAAATGAGATGGGTTGACATGGAAATTAAGTTTCTTTGAATCAATAGAATCCAAAGAAAGGGGCAATTTCAAAGATGCCATAGCTGCTACTGCTACTGCTACTGTAATCGAATTTTGATTCAGAAGAAGAAAGACTTATGCATCTTTTTCTGAGGGTGAATGAACGGAAGAGCAAATCAGTAAAGAGGAGCAAAAGAACGAGAAAGGAAGAGAGTTATACGCATACCTTGATGATGGGTGGTTGAGAAAAAGTAGGTTGAAGCAGTGGAGCAAAATAACCGTTCCTGGATTTTTCATGTTGATTTTTATTCTTTATTTCCTTTTCAGCTTTTATTTAGTTTCCGGGTAAACTACCAAATGGTGGCTCAACTTTTAAGATACTATCAATTTAGTAAAACAATATTTACGATGTTAATTAATAGAGGGATAAATTTCAAATTTATATATGAATTATAGTAAAAATGATAATTTTATAAATTAAATTCGGTTTCGTTTAATTTATGTAAAAATTGGTATTGGAGACTAAAGATTATAGCTAGATTCTTTCCTTGCTTATAACATTTTCTCTAATGTTGAAGGATCAAAATAATGAAGAGATTTATGAAATGTTCCATTTAGCTTGATCTATGACATTTTCTGATTAAATAATTTATATCAAGGGCTTATTAAGAGAAATTTAAAGATTAAATAATTTATGTTATTTTCAAATTGTACCTACAATACTGTAAGATAATGATTATGGTTAAAAAAACTATTTATACCGATTGATAGTAGTGAATTATTATGTTTTTTGAGAATGGTATGCAACAGGTAAAGTTAGAACTATCATTTGATTTTTCGATTTCACATTTCGTATCTTAGTGAACGGAATAGACAACTATGATAATGACTTGTGATAAGAGTGTCACGAAATTAAGTGACAGAGAATATTAAGTCTCTAAGAGATAGAAAACATAAATACCACGTTGAAAAAGAAAGAAAGAAAGTTATAAAACTCAAGCAGAAACACACAACTTATGAAATATATCTTTTGGGAATAGAATAATAACATTATGACAGATACAAGATTTTTTAAATCATTATTTTATTAAGCTTATGAAACATATCTTTTGGGAATAGAATAATAACATTATGACAGATACAAGATTTTTTAAATCATTATTTTATTTTTATTTTTTCAAGAATACATATTACTGTAAAGATTAAAATGATATCTAAACTATGAGAGCAAGAACATGAAACAGAACTAAAGGAAGAAATCATCCTGAATTTTATTATCTTCAAAGGGTAAGTCTTTTACAATTCTTGAGAAGTGAATTTATAGAGAGAGTTTTAGCTGAAACTAATGATGTAACCAACTTCAACAAACTAATTGCTTCATCAACTGATCAGACTGTAACGTATCAGCTGTATGTGCAACGTCATGCACAGCAGTAATCATGCACATCAATTCATTTACACTAACATTCCCCTTGCAACCTTCAACTTCAAACCTCTTCCAAAACTCAACAAACCTCCTTCAAAACTCAAATTGAATTAATGTTCATTTACACTAACATTCCCCTTGCAACCTTCAACTTCAAATAAGCTCAAACTGATATGCTTTTAAGTTGCATCACCAAAAACCGTTATCTGTGTTTGAAAAACAAAGGTGCTGATAAAGGCTTGGTTAGCACATCAGCAACCTGCTCCACTGCAGGAACCTCATGCACTTGTAGTTATCCCATAGCCACCATTTCTCGAACAAAAAACAAATCCAACTCAACATGTTTAAATTTGGAATGAAGTACAGGATTAGCACATACAACAACTGCACTTGTATTATCACACCACAACGTGGCCTTGCCATGAGTAATTACGTGCAGCTCTACCAACAGTGATCGAAGCCACACCATCTCAGCAGTTGCACAAGCCACACTTCTGTACTCAGCCTCAGCAGTCGAACGTGCAGCAACCTATTGCTTTCGAGAGCTCCACGAGACTAGGTTCCCACAAAAATATATACAGAACCCTGGGGTTGACTGTCTATCATCAACATTCGAGCCCCAATTCGCATATGCAAAACCAGTCAAATCCATTCTTGAGGAGGGTGTAAACCGCTGTCCAAAATCAACATTACCTTGTAGGTAACGAATTATTCACTTGACTGCCAGAAAATGAACATCCAGTGGGGCTTGCATGAATTGACACACCCTATTCACAGCAAACGCCACATCAGGTCGAGTGATCACAATGTACTGCAGGGCACCTACGATGCTTCTGTATCGTGCAACATCTTCAAGTGGTGTTCCTTCCTTGGCTGACAGCTTGATGTTAGAGACCATAGGGGTGGGAAGACTTTTCACTTCACCAAAACCATGCTTCTGTAAAAGGTCTTGAATATACTTTTGTTGACTCAAAACAACATCACAACCTTCATAACTGACTTCCACTCCTAGGAAAAAACTCAATGGTCCAAGATCCTTCAACGAAAACTGAGCATTCAGTCTGTTTATAACACTTTGAACAACTACCTCTCTATCCCCTGTTAAGATGATATCATCAACGTACACCAATAAGTACACCAAGCTATCCGAGGTCTTTCGAACATAAAGAGAGGCATCCGACTTAGCTAGGCAAAAACCTTCAAACTCCAAGTATGCCTTTAGTCGTTCAAACCAGGATCTCGGTGCTTGTTTCAGCCCATAAATCGCCTTGTGTAACTTGCATACCAGCTCACCATTTCCTTGCTCATACCCTGGTGGTTGAGTCATGTACACCTCTTCAGTGAGCAGCCCATTCAAGAAGGCATTGTTGACATCGACTTGTCTCAGCTTCCACCCTCGTGACAACGCCAAGGAAATGATTAACCTGATCGTTGCAGGCTTGACCACCAGACTAAAAACTTCATCAAAGTCAATTCATGGTTTCTGAAGAAAACCTTTCGCCACCAAGCGTGCTTTGTACCTTGAAATCGAGCCATCAACATTTCTCTTTATACGAAATATCCATTTACAGTTTACTGCCTTCCTATCTCTAGGAAGAGGAGCTAGTGTCCACGTGTCATTCTTTACCAGGGCGTCATACTCGGCTTCTTTCCAATGAGGATTCATGAAGGCCTCTGTGATATTAGCTGGCTCTCGATCTGAACTTGCAACGTTATAAACTTTTGGCTTCCAGATTCCATGCTTACTCTTGGTCATCATGGGATGTACATTGGAGACTGGTTGTGGTAAACCACTTTCCTCATTTCGTTGAATTTCAACACACGTCTCTGTTTTACCATTTTCTTCTTGGACCCCACGCGAACTGCCACTACAATTACTACCAGCGTGATTATCTCCTTGGACCCCATGTGCATGACAACTACTCTCACAATTACCATCATCGTGACTTTCTTCTTGAATTCCATGCGAATAGCCATTAAAATTAATCACATTATCAATGTTTGCCGCACCTTGGTCCCCATGTGTACCATGCGCATTTGATTGCTCCCCATGTGCACCATGCACATTTGATTCTTCAACAGGTGATCCACTTTCAATATTTGAATTTGCAATAATTCTTCCTTGGACCCCGCGTATACCATGCGCATTTGATTGCTCAATAGGTGAGCCACTTTCAATATTTCAATTTATAATATTTCCTCCTTGGACCCCACGCGAGATGCTATTACCATGTGAGCGCGCATTTGATTCTTCAACAGGTGAGTCACTTTCAATATTTGAATTTATAATATTTCCTCCTTGGACCCCAAGCGAGATGCCATTACCATGTGAGCTCCAATTATTCAAGCTTGGCGCACTATTATGGTTGCCTTGGACCCCACGCGAGGTGCCATCACCATGTGAGCTCTCACTACTATTCCCATTATTTATGTCTGCCGCAACTCTATCAATACTCGGACTATGTGCGTTTGTTGGAGTAGTAACGTGGGTGGGCACCACGCCAGGAGGTACATGCGCATTGGACCCGTGCACATTGGACTCATGCGCACCATTACCACGTGCATCCACCATTTCAAAAGGCATGGCCCTAACATCATCTTGGCTTGGATTATGCGCATCTACCACCACGCCAAGAGGCATATGGGCATTGGAACTCGGTGTGGTCCCAAGGTTGGCACCATGTGCAGAAGACGAGGTGGCTCCAACCCTATGCGTATTATGATAATTTCCAAGCAGTGTGGCTCCACGCTTATTATAGAATATAGGCAATTGTCCAGTAGTGATAATTTATTGTGTATGGCACTTGTACACAAATTTATTCTTATCAAAAGGAAAAACTTGCTCGTCAAACCTCACATGTCGAGACACAAACACTCTGCCATCACTGTCTAGCCATTTGTACCCATGATGTGAGGTGTTGGGCCCAAGAAACACACACTGCCTTGACCGAAAATCCAATTTATGTTGATAAACGATCTCAAGAAGGGAAAGCAAGCACATCCAAACACTCTCATTCCTGAGTAGTCAGGAGCTTTCTGATAGAGAACCTCAAATGGGGTCTTGCCTAAAATAACCTCAGATGGAAGCCTGTTTATGATATACACTGCCATAATAAAGGCATAACTCCAGAACTTTATTGGCAGTGATGTCTGAGGTAACATGGTTAGTCCCATCTCAACAATGTGGCGATGTTTGCGTTTAGCCTTCCCATTCTGCTCTGACGTACTGGGACAAGAGACTCGATGTTGTACTCCATTGGTAAAAAACCAACTCTTCAGAGCCTGATATTCACCTCCACCATCACTCTGCAATGCTTTGATTTTCTTCCCAAACTGAACCTCGGCTATTTTAACAAGATTGAGAAAGCATTGGCTGACTTTAGATTTCTTTCTAATTAGATACACCCATGTATGTCTGCTGAACACATCAATAAATGATACATAATATACGTAACCTTCAGTCGAAACTACAGGAGCAGGTCCCCACACATCTGACACAACCAGCTGAAAAATTTCTTTGTATTCAGTCAACGAATTACAAAAAGGTATCCTGTGAGCCTTGCCTTGTAAACATGTAGAACAAACATTGTTCAATTTGTTTTCACTACTAGAAACATTACACATTTTCATAATATCTTTGACAGTCTTCTCACAGGAGTGTCCTAAGCGCCTATGCCAAAGTTCCAGACTGTTTGAGGCCTTGGTCACATTATTCACCATGCAACACGATTTCTTTTCTTCATATGGTAGCAGATGGTATAAACCTTCACGTGTGAGCTTCCCTCTCAACAGAATGGTCTGAGTCTGTGCATCCTACACCAAGCATTCAAAAAGATGGAACTCAATAAATACATCGTTATCACGAGTGAATTGAGATACTGACAGTAACTTATTCTTAATGTGTGGGGCATGTAGCATATTTTGTAACATCAGAGGTCTGAGACTAGAAGACAGAAAGCCTTGACCAACATGATCAATTTTAATTCCTTCACCATTTCCCATTAAAAGAGTGTTGTTACCTTTGTATGCCATACCTGAATTGAACGGTACAAGATCATTTGATACGTGATGAATGGCACCCGTGTCTGGATACCACAAAGCATTAGAGTGTTTTGGAACACTCTGAGCTGCTGCCATACTAAGCATAGTGGAAAAAGCGGTAGGTGCAGTATTAACAAATGACTCTTGTCTTTCTGTTGTTGTAGGATGAGCTACACAGTCCCCAGGAAAGGTATTCATTACCTGATTCGAGGAGTAAGGCAGTATTTGACGAGTGAAAGCATAGGGCATACCCTGCATAGAGCTGGATGGATAGTGATAGAAGACAGGAGAACTCAGCATATGATTATACGCATGTCCATTCATAGGAACAATCTGTTCAGACAGTTTCTTCCACTGCTCAGCAGACTGATCTTCATTGGCAAATCCAGTGAAATCTTGATCAAAACGACGATAACACCGCTAAACAATGTGCCCAAACTTTCCACACAACTGGCACTGTGGTCGATTTGAATTATTAAACCTTCCTCTGCCTCGACCACGATAGCCTCCCTACTGACTTCCCTGTTGACCTCTCACAGAATAAAACTGTTTCTCTGTTGCATCCGTTTCAGTGACCGCCTGAGATCTCGACCCATTCTCTTCTTTTGGCTGAACAACCATATTTGCAGCAATACCATCGCTTAAAAAAACTTTTTGCCTAGCCTCACAGTCCAGAAGCATTTCAGTGAGACTATCCAAGGATACTACATCACGAGACGCTATAGCAATAATGGACTCGAATTCCATTGACAACCCAGCAAGAATCACACTTACTTGTTCTTGTTCAGGTACATCACAACCAGCAGCATTCAACAAATCACAGACTGTCTTGATCTTGGCTAAATAATCACTCACAATCAAGCCAGCTTTCTTCTGAGAGTGCAAACTGTGTCTCAGAGAAGAAATCTTGGCACTAGAACGAACTCCAAACAACCTTGAAACTACATTCCAGATTGTACGAGCAAATGTGAGCCCCATGAGATGTGGCAAAACCTCCATACTAACCGTTGTCAACAACCACGAAGCAAGCAACTTGTCTTGTTGCCTATGCACAGCATACACTGGATTTTCCTCAAGCTGCCCAGACTTATTTGAAACAAACTGAGCAGGAGCAGGACTATCACCAGAGACATAGGCCAACAATCCATAGCCATCAATTATAAGGGTCACCTGATGCTTCCAAAGAAGGTATGTTGACTCAGTAACTTTCATGACATCCTGTTTAGGTATATGTTGCACACTGGATAGGACTGAAGAGCCATATGATGACGAAGTAATTGTGGTATTCACCGGAGACTGAACACCAACTTGTTGCAAGTCCACCATCTTCAAAGAAAAGCAAGAACCTTCAAGAACCTCCAAGAAATGAAGCAAACCAGAAACTACAGGACCGTTTTAGCGATTGATACCATGTAAAGATTATAAAATGATATCTAAACTATGAGAGCAAGAACATGAAACAGAACTAAAGGAAGAAATCATTCTGAATTTTATTATCTTCAAAGGGTAAGTCTTTTACAATTCTTGAGAAGTGAATTTATAGAGAGAGTTTTAGCTGAAACTAATGATGTAACCAACTTCAACAAACTAACTGCTTCATCAACTGATCAGACTGTAACGTATCAGTTGTATGTGCAACCATCATGCACAGCAGTAGTCATGCACAACAATTCATTTACACTAACAATTACAACACCGTGAGGCAAAAACTAGAAATGCAATTATGAAAATAAGGGATTACGCATTTACAATAGGGATAAAATCGAAATCAAGCTCTCCATGTCTCCCTCAATCTACAGCTAAACCAAATGTATATATACACTTAAATGGTGGCATGTGATTGCCCTTGCACCGGCACTGCGTTTAAAGTTGTTCCCATCTGCAACATTGATAAAAAGAAATATAAGCCTCCGAACGAATACCATGAACATAGATTCAAGGGAGGAAACATACCATTGTGACAAGAGCGTACAATGGCAAGGTGATGTAACTGCATAGAACCTGAACGATTACGCTGCACAAAGGCCAGAAAAAGGAGATCACGATAAGCAAAACACGAACTAAATCGAAACCGGGATCAAGCCTCTGGTCTAGAATGTTACCCCATGACGAGTCTAGTGATGACAATTCCTTTTGTTTCCATTAAGCATGAATGAAGACCATATGTCCACTGGGAGGAAATGAAATTTTAAACAAGTTAGTGCATGATGCATGTAGGTTATAGACTTATAGTCTTGTTGTTGGCAATGGCATACCAGGATCCAGAAGAAGAAGGCAATCTCGAAAGCGTTCTGGAATAGGATGAAGTGAATGAAATTGAGAACTAGGCGAGGACGATTAAACCAGAAGTACTCATCGGACAGTCTCACTGATGCCGATTCCTGCCCTGGGTGCTTCTTCATTTCATCGACATCCTGAACTAACCGGATGATTATGTGCTCTAACTTGGCTCCAACAAGAGGTAGAAGCTGTAAAACTCCATTTACCTCAACAATTGTTAAATCATGTGATTTTCATTCCTCGAACCAGTTTAAATGATCCACTGAAATGCAACTGATTTACTTACAACTGTAGGTAGGAACGATAACCAAAAATGCGTATGTCATCCCAGTCGGAAAATATGAAATACTTCGGTAGGATCAATTATTGCGAAATTTGATGACGAATAAAGTTGATTCCTTAAGATTAAAGGAAAAAAGCTTACCATTCACATTCAATGTCAGAAAAACCACCACAAATAGCCATTGATACCAGCTACATGTGACAGAAGATTAGTGAGATATTCGTCTTAGATTCGGAGAATTCGGTTTAAAATTTTGCTAAGAGTTTTGAGTACCTTATGCCAACAACATGTCTGAAGTCCCTTTCAAGTGACTCCATCATGTGCTTGTGAAAATCAAATTCTTGATGAGCAGGGAAATGGGTCTGGATGGAAGGTGAAACACATGTTACTCGGACAAGGGTGCCAAATGTGAATGCTTCATGAAAAATGACGAGTCAGAGCAACATAAGCTAAAACCAAGCATTAAGTACGAATGATAGACGATGGATGATGAGAACTTAACCATGATAAATCCTTCTTGAAGCGCTATGTAGTCCGACTCTTTAACAGAGCCATAGAACTGTTTGAAAAATGACATCTGCAACAAGAACATAAGGGCTCAACTGGTGCCATATAAGATGAGAAAATGCACGCAGAAGAGATGGAGATTTTTCGATTATTTTATAATACATACGATCCAGCTTACGACGGCTGCCCTTCTCCAATATCCCCACGCAAATTTTTCACGTACCTGTTGGAGATGATGTGAATGAGTGACCTTAACAGAACCTGCAGAACACGATGAATATCAACACTGATCCATATCACTCAGTGCTGGGAAATCAGAAAGATTTAATAATGAAAGATAAATTAACCGATAATCTTTCGGAACTTGATTAATGTTACCTTTTTTGACTTTAGAGATCCAATCTTCCCAAGGTTTCCATTGGCGTATCTACATATAAACAAAGCTTCATGGTTTATGCAGCAACATTTCTATCAAAGAATAGGCAATATTGAAATTGATCTAGTTATTGCCAAATTTAACTAATCTAATCGACTCTGATGTTACGAGTTCGAAGTTCGAACCACTTTTCCAACAGAAGTTGCATCTTCTAAAATGAATAAGATGTCAGCAAATACTGAAAATTAGATGCACAAAAAATGTACCCTTGCTCTTCCAAGAACCAATATAGTGGCACAGGATATCACATGAAAAACTGCCACTACAAAGATGAAAATGTGCAGCTGATGAAACGATTCCGTCGATAATAACGGGACCTTCACCTGAGATCAGAAAGATGAAATTACAGAAATAAGTTAAGGCATACGAATTTGGCATAAATAGACAATTTCTTACAGAAAGCATGTTACTATACCTGACTTGAGCAATGATCTGAACTACCACTCTCTGCAGAAAACAGGCGACGTCCGTTGTTTACGGCTCGAGAAGAATATTCTTCATGACTTTCGCCATCAGTACGCTTCTTGCATGGAAGCATAGTGGATTCTAAGTGAGTTGGAATGCATATTTCACTTATTAAACCTTGAAAGGCATTTAGTAGAAGAGAAATGAATCCTAAGAGCATCAATTCTGTCAACAAGCATCAGTAGCACATTGGTTAGGCAAAACATAAGAACTTCAGGACATTTATGATGCAGTCGAGTTTCGATATACGTTTGGAATCAATCTATACTGTGTCCACACCTCGAATGACCTGAAACAAATTATTTAATAATTCCAAATACCATAGAATTATATCAATGAACATGACATGAGAAGTTCAAGGAAAAAAAGGGGGAGTGGTGAGGCAAACCTGCTTTTAGTTTTTGCAAAGCTTCGAATAGTGTATCTTGATTGTGATGCAGCAGACACTGCATTTGCCAAGTAAGAACAGATAGAAGATTTTCTTAAAATCGAGATATCTAAATGAACTGAAAATTTTCGTTCTTCGAAGCTTCATTATAGAACAGCTCCAGAATAAAGAAAAAAAGACCAAGAGATAAAGGAAGTCCATGTGACTCACTGCAACATACAAATTGTCCTAAGAAACATGTTCAACTATATCTTCTGCGAAAGTTTGCAGACTGGCTGTGCATATATGAATATGATACACAAAGAACTTAAATTCCTAAATAAATGTTTAATGACTCATGATTGAGCATGCATGCAAAGCAGGTACCAAGCTACGTTACTCCGGCTCATCGTTTTTTTAAGTATCCGTATCCAACATCCGAGTCCATATTCGAACAAAGTATGGATATATGACTGATCAAGGGCTATATTGAAAAATTTGTCCTATAGGCTACAAGTTACTATGGCCTGCTTCAGAACAAACTTTGTGTGGGGTAAAAACTAATGAAGTTATAAAACTTAAGAGGAGAGGGTACCTTTCCAAGGTAATTAAGGCCTCTCTCGGCGAAAAGAGATATAAGAATAATGAGAAAACAGACGGCTGCGACAACCCACGTTGGTTTTTACTGGAGAGAGATGAACTCTGTCATTATGTTGGTTTTTCAAGTCAAATGTGGGTTGGATTTCAGGCCATGGATGCTGCAGATTTTGTCTTAACTCTGAAGGGTTGACATGGTTTTAAATATGAAACACAAAGAGAGTGAGGGTGGGAAAGAATGAGGGATAATACAAAGCTACGGCCCAAGGGAAAAGAATTCTTCATTGGAGAACAAGTTTTGGTTCCAAGGAACTATTTTATATGAATATCATCGTCCACACTAAAAGGAATGTTTCGAATGCTTGCTTGCCTGATTGGTAACAACTATTTATTTAATGAATAAGATATTTTTAACATACAAATCATTTATATTTTATAAAGACATAATAATAAAAATACTTTCTAACGTTTACTTTTGGTAAAAACAAACTATGTTGGATATAAATAGTTAGTTGAGTAGTGGTCAACTCACGTTATTCATGTGGTATTTTCACATGTGTTCAATTGATGATGTGTCACATTATAAAAATGATGATGTGAAAATATCACATCATTAATTAATTACATATAAAAATGTCACATCAATAACATGAGCTGACTATTAGTTAACTAATGATTTTCATTCAATAAGATTTGTTTTAACCGAAAATTGAAATGTTAAGAGGTAAAATACTTCAAAAAAATAATAAGGTGCAATGTGACCATTTGTTCAAACATTAAGGGATATTTTTATCATTACGACTTTTATAAATAGAAGGTATAGTTTGACCTTTAAAATTCGAAATTAGAGGAACTTGTAGTTTCTAAGGGTTTATTTGTAAAGAGTTTGTAGCTTTATTAATATAAAAAGAGAAAACAATCTCAGTGACAAAAAATATCTTATAATATACGATTTTAACCAATTTTTTTTGGATTTGCCAAAATGACCAACTAAATCGCAATGCGATCGATAATTCGCAACGCGATCTCCGGTATCGCAAATCAGTTTCCAGATTCGCAACGCGATTCTGACTATCGCATTGCGATTTTCCAAATTCGCGTTGCGACTTTCCTAATTCGCAATGTGAATACGTAAATCGCAACGTGAATCTGACTATCGCAATGCGATTTACATAGCGCCATTCGTATCCAACACGTATTTTTTTTTTCAAATTCCAAACACGAATATATTAATATATCGGAACACTGAACCGTCCACAGTATATCCCGTAATCGCAACTCATAACCTAAAACCCTAAATCACAACTCAGTCTCATCTCCATCTCTCACTCTCTAAGGCGACATCCGTCCCCATCTCCGACGAAATCAGTCCCCATCTCCGACGATATCAGTCTCCATCTCCGGCGAAATCAATCACAGTCAGAAATAGAAAATCAACCAAATCAACCACCGAGGGTTAGTTTTTTTAATTATTTTTATTTTGAAAATTTTACATTATTATTAGGTTTTTCATATTGAAATTGATGATAAGTTTACTGGTGTTTTCAATAATAGATTAACCATTTCACTTAGATTGCTTATTATATTCATTCGATTGCTGTCAATACTGCTAAACTGTTTAGTCTTTAACCCTGTGAAGTTAGTATTTGTCTGTGTTTTGTCTTTTGGTTGAAGTAATGCAATCCATTCAAGTTTCTTTCAACTTTAGTATTTGAAACCGAGAATGACTATCGCAATGCGATTCTGTCGTTGCGATTTTCATTTCGCGTTGCGATAGTCATTTTCGTGTTGCGATTTTCATTTTCGTGTTGCGATTTTAAGTTTCAGAAACTATTCTTCTTCTGCAAATTGAAACTTGAATGAATTGCATTACTTCAACCAAAAAAAACAAACAAATACTAAATTCACAGTGTTGCAAATTTAAGTTTGAAGAATAAACTACTACTCTTTATGTTTATTGTTCTTGTTATATCTTCACAGTGTAGTTTTTGGTATATCTAACTTGGTATGTTTATTGTTTTTGCAGAACTTTTATTCGGCTCAATTGACCTTAAGAAATAAAATAAGCCTGGCCAAAACAATTGCTTCGAAGCTTTCACTTGCACAAAGAAAAATATTTGAGGATACTTGCTTCGGGCCATGGCTGAAAGTACAACATCCGGGTGGAGATGCTATGTTGACCCATCTGTTTCTTCAAACCATGACTAGCGATCTACCAGAAACTATACAACGTCGTGATGAAGAGATATGGTTTGATTTTCCACCGGCGTATACGTGTTTTGGGCGGGAGGAGTTTTGCTTAATCACTGGTCTACGCTTTGGACACGATGATGTAGATCGGTACGCTAGACATATTACCCGCCTATCATGGTTTTCCCGAGTTTTTCCTGAGCTGTCAACGGAGAAGTCGAATTTACACGTGGAACACTTGACGAGATTATTGAATAAGAAAGATGGTTTTACTCAGATGGATGACATCGATGTTGTCCGAGTATGCCTTCTAATACTTTTACAAGCTGGCTTTTTAGGCAGAGAGGCCCGACAACCTATTCCTAATGATCTAATTAAATTGGTAGAGGACTTAAATGCATGGAACCTGTTTCCGTGGGGTTCGTATATATGGAAAGCTACATGGAATAAGTTGTCGTATGCCTTTGATGATCGGAAAAGTTTGCGTGGCGATGGTTCCAAATACACTTTTTCAGGCTTTATTTGGGCCTTTAAGGTAATAATTTTTATATAATGTTTCCAAAATTATAATTAATTCTTTAACAATTACTAATGTTTGTTATTATATTGTTTGTAGATTTGGATATTTGAGGCCTTTCCCGCCATGCAGACATATGCATTAAAAACTTCTAATGATATTCCTAAGGCTATTTCCTGGAAGAGGAAACGATCCTTGCAGCAATGGAAAGATTTACTACCGTATACTACAATAAATAATGTAAGTTAACATAAATACTACCATATGTTTATAAACAAGTTATTACTAGTACACGTTTAACTTTGTTTGAGTTTTTATATTGTTAGGAGGCCAACACTCCATTACAGAGGCTGACACCCACGGAAGCTGAGCTTGCCACTGATTGGTGGCAAGCTAGTAAGCGTTTTTTTTGATGGCACGGATGATGAGCAGCCACCACTTCGAGAGCCATCACCTCACCCAGATCCATCACCTGATCGACCCGAATATACACCTCCACAACGAGAGTCATCACCTATTCTGTCACATCATCGAGCCTCTTCTCCACCATCACCTCATGATAGGCGACCGAAAAAGATGCCATGACGTTTATCTCCCTGTTCTCCACCTCCACCTCCACCTCCACAGGATGAGTTAGGGGAGTTACGTAATAAGGTCAATGCCTTGCGTGAGGAGGTCGGTACTTTACGCGATGACAATGGTGCATGGCGTGTTAAGGTGTCTACTTTACGTGGTGAGATAGCAGCTCTACGTGAGATTGTAGCATCGTTGTAGAACGAGGTTCATACTCTACGCAATGAGGTAAGTTTAATATTTTTCATATTTAACTTGATGATAAATTTACTTGTAATTTCACTTAGATTGCTTAGTAAATTCATTCGGTTACTGCCAATACTGTTTAACTGTTTATTCTTTAACCCTGTGAAGTTAGTATTTGTTTTTGGTTGACTTTTGGTTGAAGTAATGCAATCCATTCAAGTTTCAATTTGCAGAAGAAGAATAGTTTACTATCGCAATGCGAAAATGACTATCGCAACGCGAAAATGACTATCGCAACGAGAGAATCGCAATGCGAAATGAAAATCGCAACAACAAAATCGCAACGTGAAAATGACTATCGCAATGAGAAAATGACTATCGCAATGCGAATTTGACTATCGCAACGAAAGAATCGCAATGCGAAATGAAAATCGCATTGCGATTCTCTCGTTGCGATAGTCAAATTCGCATTGCGATAGTCAAATTCGCATTGCGATAGTCATTTTCGCGTTGCGATAGTCATTTTCGCGTTGCGATTTTAAGTTTCAGATTCTATTCTTCTTCTGCAAATTGAAACTTGAATGAATTGCATTATTTCAACCAAAAGACAAATACTAACTTCACAGTGTTGAAAATTTAAGTTTCAAGAATAAACTACTACTCTTTATGTTGTCATTGAACCTGCACTAAACCTATATGTTGTCCTTTTAAATATTTATATAAGTGCTTACTTCTGGAATGTTATCTGATGCATTTTGTGAATAATGATATAATAATGACTTGGGTGAATACCGTGCAAGTTTGAAATATATTTGTCTTTGTTTTCACTGTTTAATATCATGTCTGTTTATTTACTGATTTATGTATTAATTTATTTTTAGCGGCCCGCTAAGGTGGATGCTCTACGTCGGGTTTTTCTTGCAAGACGGAGTTCACGTATCAGACGGCGTGCACATGCCATTACGTCTCCGTTCACCCCAATAGTGCAAAGAATCCGTAAGAAAAAGCCCGACTCACCTGTCATCGTTCAAGAGGCCTCCCCTATCGTTCAAGAGGCCCCTATCATCCCTCAATAGTCCCCTCTGACCGTTCAAGAGGCCACTGTCATCGTTGAAGAGGTCCCTCCCAATATTCTAGAGCCCGATTCACACGACATAATATATCGAATTATTGAGAAGCCCCCTCACGTGCCGGACATGATGGATGACTGTTGGCTTTCGTATAAGTTACCGGCCAGTACCATTCCGGCAGATGAAGTGGAGAGGAAACAACTACCGAAAACAATTCTGGATAATACCCTTTGGGCTAAGACCACAGTTGATTTTTATCTACATGAGCGGAGCCAAGGGTGTTACGCTGTCATATACAAACTCAACGATGATATGCATTTGTTGATTGAACGGTCTTTGTTCGCGTGTTGTGAGTACTATAAAATAGACGCAAATAATGTGCAAGTATACACAATCGCTCAAGTAATATAATGATGAGTGAGTATCGTCTCCACAGGGATTGGGTGAAATTACGAAAGTCTAACCAAAGCAACGCACTAAATTATCTAAGTATAGTTAGTCTTGATATATACAAATGTCACGGCAATGGATATGTGTATGCTGGTGGATGGTGTGATGGTGTAGCAAATGGAAATGCAGTGGCAATGATGGATGTTTAATATTGAGTATGGTGAAATGTTGAGGCAATGAGAAATGGTAAAGACAGTAAATAAAAATATAAATGAAATAAGAAGAAAATAATCCTCACGTGACAAGCTACCAATGAAATGAATGGTAAGGATTGGTCTAAGGTTGCTAAACTTATTTCTCAAGTATATTTAAGCTATCTTGTCTTTACTTACTCGACAGGGCTTTCCTAAGGTGTTCAAAAGAACCTAACAGAATAGGATGCCAAGGCATCTGCTCTCACTCAACGATGTTGGACAGCCTACCCTATTGATAAAGACACCCTTTTTAGTCGTTGAAATCCTAACCTAGTCTCTTCCGAGATCTAAGGGATTAAGTTATAATATTCCTAGGCCGGTTCAAAGCCCCTTGAAAATACCATAACCCATTGCTTATGAGGATCTTATCTTGCATTTCTTCCGAATACTTACAAGTATTTTTAGTTTAGGATTCTTCCGAATACCTACCCTTCATCTAAGAGATGGACATTTCCATGCCTCTTACAAGCCTAGATGGTGAAGCATTCATAAGCAAAGCAAATAAAGAACCAAAATAAACATAAATATACTATTGAAAATAAAGTTCAAACAACCATTCAACCAACCACCACCAAATAAGTTAGTTCATGGTGGGGTTCGAAATATCCAAACACAAAGTCATGAAAATTCGTTCCAACAACCCACAAAATAATATAAAAATAGCAGCAAAAAGGGAAATGAGAAGAAGCCTTCGACGCGCCACCGGAGGTCTCCTCTCGGCCACCACGAACCACCTAGCTCGCTAACTCCTTTCGGCGCCTAGCTTGCCACTCCTTGGAGCTTTATCAATGGAGGAATATTCCAAGGAAAAAGAAAGGAAAAAGAGAAAATAAAAATCTGACTTTTTTTTACTCTATGCGTGTGCTCATCGTCCGTATATCTCTCTCTCCCATGAGGTGTCATATATAATAAAAAATATCTAGGGGTAATGATGAGTTTGTTGGGTGCAAAATACCCCTCATATCCCTAGAATCACATGTTGTGCATGAACCTTATCCTCCAAATGGTAGTGGTCCATTGGCAGCTCTGGCAGGCGGTTACAGCAGTCCTTCACGTGCAGAGACAGCTGTCCAGTGCCAGCTGTCCTGATGCAGAAATATCTTTTTATCTTTTTCTGCGCCGGAAATGCCAAGGCATTTCAATCTGCTTTAGCAACGTGTGATGCCGCAACATTACTTCCCAAAAAATCATTTTTCTTGCTATTCCCTGCACACCATAGACAAACTGCACCTTTCCCTCAAACAGCACCATTAAGAAATAAAATAGCACAACCACCACAAATGCAACTATATGCAACTACATGATCCTAAAATGATTAAAATGAGCTTTTAAACAAACAATAACTTAAGTGAAAAAGGCTTTAAAAGTAGCCTTTTTAGGAAGTTAACACACCCCCAAACTTAAGCTATTACTTGTCCTCAAGCAATGGATAGCAGTTACATAAGCATAATGTCATGGCAAAGTTCGATAGTAAGACAGTAGGACAAAATTGAATTTCAACCCTCATAACGATAGGCTTCAACATGCTAGACTTATCAAGAATTCAAGTACTTTTCCCTAGGTCAAAATCCTTTGTGGTAGTGTATGTGCGTGATTATATCCAATCTATACTTAGCGGATTTAGACAATTTCTAATCAAGTCCCCTAGTTTTTGTCAAGGCATTTACTTATCATTAAGCATATTTTTACTCCCTTTTCTGTGATTTTTTTATGCTGTTACGAAGGGAGTCAGCTCATCACACCTACTCTCTTACACTCTAGATGAAAGGGAGCATACCTTCCATCCCCGAGCTAGTTAAGTAGAGTCATCCCGTGACTTCTTTCATTCACTCATATGCACAAGGCTTCCATTTATTAAAGAAAGTTCCAGGAAATGCCACGGCAAAGAGGAGTGTCCCTCTACAGCTATACTTAAGCATTTATTCACAGTTTCATTTCTAAGGGAGTTTGTTTTTGATTTTTCTTTTAAACGCCATACTATATTTTAATTCCAAGACTAACTAAAGTTCCTTCATAAAAATTTCCTAAATTTTCTAAGTATAGAAAACATACAAATCGTGTAAATATTTTTCACAAAGCATCAAGCCCTAGAGTGAGTTCTATCATTCTCAACAGTCATTTACATTCAGATTCTAGCCTAACAAAATTATCATCATCGGGTATCCTCAAAACATTTCATCTAACTGTCCTACCATTTACTGATGCCATGGCATAATACTATGTTAATGCTATCATGCATATGACCTACCAAGAACAATACATCCCCCAAACTTAAGGGAAGCATTGTCCTCAATACTTTAAAGAGAACTAAACTAACTAGAAACTATATGTTATGCAATGAAATGCAACTAAATGAAAATGGATGCAAGAGAGGTACCTCAATATTTACGTGGTGGTGGTGCTTTGGAGGTGCTAGCAGCTCCTCGTCGGGTGCGCTTTCGGATAGGTGCTGGGCTGGACTCGGAAGAAGTGGAGTAATAGTGCGCAATGCGTCCAGCCGTGGTCTTGGTGCGGCGACCACTACGTTGTGCATGAGAAGGATTGGGTGCTGGGACGGGGCTGGGTGTTTCTTCGATATGGACAGTGGGTGGATATTCAGGAGTCTCGGACCGGTGTGTATCAGGAGTAGGGTCAGCAGCAGGAGGATCGGGTGCATCGTGCTCAGGCTCTGGAGATGCCTCGGCATTGAATGCCGGCAGAATTTCATCAGGGAATCCAGGAAAATTCCGTTGTCCGTGGGTAATGATTTCTTGAAAGAATGATTCCACCACAGCATCTATATGCTTCACATATCCAAAGAAGTTACGGATGTCACCATGTAAAGCATGCATTTGAGCTTGAGTCTGCGTCACAGCTTCCTCGAGAGCAAGTAACCTTGCCTCGGCATTCGATTCTGTAGCACCTGCAGATTGCTCATGAACAGGGTCGTTAGACTTGGGATTTTCAATTCCCAACAACAGTGGAAGTCTAGCCCTAGTGATGCCCGATAATCCAGGTAAAATTTCATCAAAAGCATTTTCTTCAACCTTTTTCTTACGACATAAAGCGGTAATTAAATTAGGAAACACCAAAGCACTTGCCTTTTTACCCAAACAGTCGTGAACTTGCTGAACAATGATACGACCCACATCGATCGGACGAGATACAATTATAGAATGTAAAAGCAATAAGCGTGAAAGTGATACCGTAGTGTTGTGGGAGGTGGGCATGAGTTTATGCTTGAGGAAGTGATTCCATAATTTGGCACGCGGCTGAAGACGTTCCCGGTTGACCGAGTATCGGCTCGTCTGGCGACCATTCCACTCAGTGTTTTCAAAACAAAGGTCTTCCAAGACCCCATCGTATGTGTTGCTATCGGCTTCCTCTTCGAACATGGCATGGCCGTCTACTACCTCCTGTAAATGAAAATAACGATTAATAGCAGTGGATGTAAAACAGATTTGCTTACCTCGAACGAAGATGGAGTGTTGATTGGGCTTGGAAATGTTCGCATAGAACTCCTTAACTAATGAGGCGTTCACCGAACCAGGATGACGGGCAAACTTCTGCCACTTGAGCGGCGTCACGATGTTCATAACTTCGGGTCCAAAACCACCATCGGTTTCCTCGATAAAAATAAATCCTAACTCAAAAAAAGAGTTTTCGGTTCTTGAAGTTTTGGAACCGAGCCTTAGCCTCATCGTTCTCAAATTGTTGCCAAGCGGTCGTGTCGATTGGAGCCGGTCTTGAGCACACCATTTTCAGTGTTTTTGAAGTAAGAAAAATGAAAAAGGAAGAAGCTTTTGAAAGCTTTAAAAACTTGGATGTATTTCGGCTATGGAGAAATAACAAAGAAAGAAGATGAATGAAAGAAAGAGAAAAGGTAAAAGTTAAAATGAAAGAGAAAAATTAATAATGCAAGATAAAAGAAAAAGTTAAAAATTTGGGAGGGAAAAAGGGTGATAGGACGGTTAAGAGAGAAAATTAGTGGGTGGGGGTTGTGCGTGTATGGGGAAGGAAAAACTGCCAAAAAGCAATGATGTGATGGGACAAAAACTGTGGAAAGAGAAAAGTAAATGTCAGAAATTAAATTAAATAAAAAGAAACAAATCAAAAGAATATCTCTCCAAGTAATGCTTTGTCCTTTCCTCCCTTTGGTAACCGCTCCTTGTACGGTTTGCAGCAATGTGGTCCCTACAAATTAGATCAAAAAATTAATTACAAAATAAAATAAAACTAAAGAAAAAACTTGAATGTTAAATTTTATTTATGCATAGACACAAATTCAATGCCGAGGCATCGAATTTTGGTTCTCCTCTGAGCACGCTTCAGTATCGTGCAGCTGTAATACGTCATTGTTGTGCGGTGGTGGAATTCCATTGGAGGCTTTCAGACGCTGGCCATTGACCTTGAAGATCTTCCCATTGTCTATTCTCTTGATGTCAACAACTCCATGAGTATAGACATAATGCACCTCAAATGGCCCTGACCATCGAGATTTTAGCTTCACAGGAAAGAGTTTAAGTCTGGAGTTGTAAAGCAAGACTTGTTGCCCCACATGAAAATGCCGTGGCATCAGTTTTTGGTCATGCTACTTCTTGGTTTTCTCCTTGTATATCCGAGCATTCTCATATGCTTGTGCTCTAAACTCTTTCATTTCATTAAGTTCTAATAATCTTTGCTCCCCAGCTAGTTGAGCATCGAAATTCAATCGCTTGATAGCCCAATAAGCTTTATGTTCAAGCTCAACCGGGAGATGACAAGCTTTCCCATATACTAGCTTGAAGGGTGACATCCCCAAAGGAGTTTTAAATGCTGTTATGTACGCCCAAAGTGCTTCATCCAACTTTGGCCACCAATCCTTTCGCTTTGGGTTCACCACTTTCTCTAAATTCTGCTTGATCTCTCGATTAGATATCTCAGCTTGGTCATTTATTTGCGGATGATATGCCGTGGCAATCTTGTGTCGAACTCCATATCTCAGCAATGCCTTGGCAATCAAATTGTTATCAAAATGGGTTCCTTCATCACTGATGATAGCACGAGGTACTCCAAACCGAGTGAAAATATACTTGTGCAAAAACTTGAGTACGGTCTTGGAGTAATTCCTTGATGTTGCTATTGCTTCCAGCCACTATGACACATAATCCACAGCAAGCAATATATATAATTTTTCTTCAGAAGATGGGAATGGTCCCATGAAGTCGATGCCCCACACATCAAACAGCTCTATCTCCAAAATATTTTGCAGCGGCATCTCATGTCGTCTGGAGATGTTTCCAGTCCGTTGGCATCGATCACATCCTTTGTAAAATGCTTGGGCATCTCTAAACAAAGTTGGCCAGTAAAAGCCTGATTGCAGGACCTTAGCAGCAGTCCTTGGTCCACCAAAATGGCCTCCACTTGGGGCCGAATGACAATGGTACAAAATATCACTTTGCTCCTCTTCAGGTACACATCGTCTAATGAGCTGATCGGCACAATGTTTGAACAGATATGGCTCATCCCAAAAATAGTGCCTTGCATCGTGCTTGAACTTCTTTTTAGCCTGACTATTCAAATCAAAAGGCACAATTCCACTAACAAGAAAATTAACAAGGTCAGCATACCACGGGATTGCCGCGGCATATAAAATTTTCTCATCAGGAAATTCCTCTTGGATATCTACAGTGTAATGGCATTCAGAATTATTCTCTAGCCTAGATAAGTGATCAGCAACTTGATTTTCAGTTCCTTTTCTATCTACCACCTCTAAGTCAAATTCTTGCAAAAGTAAGATCCACCTAATAAGTCTAGGCTTGGCATCCTTTTTGTTCACTAAGTATTTTATAGTCGAACGATCAGTGTGAACAATAACTTTAGTGCCTATTAGGTAAGGTCTAAATTTATCAAAAGCAAATACCACGGCAAGTAATTCTTTCTCAGTGGTGGTGTAGTTCAATTGTGCTTCATTTAAAGTGCGGCTAGAGTAATAAATAACATGAAAAATTTTACCTCGGCGTTGCCCCAAAACAGCTCCTACGGCATAGTCGCTTGCATCACACATCAGCTCAAATGGTGATGTCCAGTCGGGAGGGACTACAATGGGTGTCGAGATCAGTTGTCGTTTCAGCTCAGTAAATGCACCGAGGCATAATTCGTTAAACACAAAGGGTTGGTTTTGTTGAAGCAATGTGCACAAGGGTTTAGAAATCTTGGAGAAGTCTTTGATAAACCTTCTATAGAATCCAATATGTCCAAGAAAACTTATTATTCCCTTGACCGAAGTTGGTGGTGGCAACTTTTCAATCACTTCAATTTTCGCCTTGTCTACCTCAATACCCTTATGTGAAATTTTGTGGCCTAATACAATGCCTTCAGTCACCATGAAGTGACATTTTTCCCAGTTTAAGACCAACTCAGCCTCCTCGCATCTCTTGAGAACTTTTGCTAAATTGCCGAGGCATCGTTCAAAATCATCCCCACAAACAGAAAAATCATCCATGAAGATCTCCAGAAAATCCTCAACCATATATGAAAATATAGCTTGCATACAGCGCTGAAACGTTGTCGGGGCATTACAGAGTCCAAAAGGCATCCTCCTAAAGGCAAAAGTGCCATAGGGACAAGTAAATGTAGTCTTCTCCTGGTCCTCTGGTGCGATGGCAATTTGATTGTACCCCAAGTACCCATCCAAAAAGCAATAGAATGCTTTGCCGGCCAATCGATCCAACATTTGGTCGATGAAAGGTAGAGGAGAGTGGTCCTTCTTCGTAGCTTTGTTGAATTTTCTATAGTCCATACATATCCTCCATCCGGTCACAGTGCGAGTGGGTAATAGCTCATTATCCTCATTCGTAACCACCATCGTGCCTCCTTTCTTCGGAACACATTGGACATGGCTCACCCATGAGCTATTAGAGATAGGGTAGATCACTCCAGCATCAAGCCATTTCAGAATTTTTTTCATCACCACTTGCTTCATAACAGGGTTGAGTCTTCTTTGTGGTTCAATTGAATTGCCGTGGCAATCTTCTAGCAGAATCTTGTGCATGCAGATCGTGGGACTAATGCCTTTCAAATCGGCCATAGTCCAACCAATTGTTTTCTTATGCTGCATCAAAACACTTAACAAACTTTGCTCTTGGTTAGCAGTAAGGTTAGCGGAAATAATCACCGGTAAAGTCTCATCGCTACCTAAGTAAACATATTTAAGATGCCCTGGCAAAGTCTTAAGCTTTAGATTGGGTGCATGCAATAATGAAGGCTTAGGAGAAATGAATTCATCAAAATTCAAAGGTTCAAAATTCATACCTGATCTAACTTGTACTAAGCTAGATTGCTCCTCCAAAATTGGAAAGTCGTCGGACTCCACTAAGCTTTCATCATCCACCCAATATTCATTTTCTGCTAGCTGAATGAAGTTGTTCTGGCAAAGATGTTCAGTCTCTTGTTCAATCACTGAGTTCAATTCAGAAATGCCTTGGCATTCTTCAGTGTCATCAACATATTTGAGCGTTCTAAAAACATTGACAGTCATACACTGATCAGCCACTCTCATGGTGAGTTCACCTTTTTCACAGTCTATCAAGATACGTCCAGTGGCTAGGAAAGGTCTTCCCAGAATGATTGGTGCCTTGGCATCAACTTCGTAGTCCAGAATTAAGAAGTCGACTGGAAACACAAACTTGTCCACCCTTACTATGACATCCTCGACTCTCCCTTCAGGTTTAACATGGGATTTGTCGGCAAGTTGTAAAATAACTGAGGTGGGTCTTGCATCTCCTATGCCAAGCTTCAAGAATATCGATTTCGACATTAAGTTGACACTTGAACCAAGATCATATAAAGCCTTTCCAACGAAATTAGCTCCAATTGAACAAGGAATAATGAAGCTGCCCGGATCATTTCTCTTTGGCGGCAACTTACTCAATGAAGAACAAAATTCTGTTGCCGTGGCAACAGTCTCTACTTTCCTCTTCTTGGTACAGATGTCCTTCAGAAATTTGGCATACATCGGCATCTGTTCAACAGCTTCCAAGAGAGGTATATTGATATGGAGCTGATCAAGAATGTCTACGAACTTCTTGAACTGAACTTCATTATTGTGCTTCTTTAATCTTTGCGGGAATGGTGGGGGAGGTCTAGCTTCCTTAGCTATAGGAATAGAATTTTCTTTTGCCTTGGCATCAGAATCTGGTACTTTGGCAGAATCCTCCTCCTTGTCCTTCTCAGAAACTCTATCATCTTGTAATTCAGCTTCAGTAGTGGGATTAGAATCATCTTGATATGGCCTACTATCCTTGACTTGTCGATTGATTTGTGTTCCACTCCTAAGAGTTAACACATTGCAGTGCTCTTTTCCAGGCCCTTTAGTGACTTCAGTATCACTTGGAAAATGTCCTTGCTGACGCTCTTGCAATGCCGTAGCAATCTGACCAACTTGACCTTCCAAAGCTCTCAGAGACGAGCTATGGCTTTGAAGTAAGGCGCCTTGACTATGAAGTAAAGCTCATTGATTCTTAATTAAAGTAGAATGGTCTTGCAACATTGTCTTCGTAGTATATATGAATTCTTGAATTGTAGCTTCTAAGGAACTTATGCTCGCTGAAGATGAAGCTCCTTTGTTAGCATTATGCCATGGCATAGCATTTTGGTAACTTTGAGGCTCATTGTGATTCTGCTGCCTAGTAGGTTGATTAGCATTGTGGGCTCCTTGATTTCCCCATGAGAAATTGGGATGCTGACGCCATCCAGCATTATAAGTGTTTGAGTAAGGATTGTTGCTGCCTCGATTGTAATTACCAACAAAGTTGATGGACTCATGGTTGGTTGGGCATTCGCTCTCGTGATGATTGCCTTGGCATAACATACATGCCAGATTAGTTGTTTTCACTTCCTTCACATTAGTGGAACATTGTAAGTTCTTCAACATATTAGTAATAGCGGAGAGTTGAGCAGACACCTAATCTTTGGCTTCTAACTCGAATGCTCCAGGTGCTCTCCTCCCACTCCCAAGTCTTGAGGAAGGAAATTGATAATCATTGTTAGCAATTCTGTCCAAGATAGCAAACGCCTCCGTAGGTGATTTGTCCAGCAATGTCCCATTTGCCGAGGCATCCAGTAACATCCTCGTGGGTGCATTGACTCCATTATAGAACATGACCACTTGAGTCCAATCATGAAAACCATGATTTGAACACTTTCGAAGCAAACTCTTGTAACGATCCCAACACTCATACATGGATTCGTCGTCGCCCTGGCGAAAAGATGATATTTCATTCCTTAGCTGCGTATTCATGTTTGGTGGGTTGTACCTCAATAAGAAGCTCTTGCAAAGATCGGCCCATGATTCCATCGAACCGGCTGGTACACCACTCAACCAAGCTCTTGCTCGGTCACGCAATGAATACGGAAAAAGCTTTAATTTCAGAAAATCCTCATGCACACCTTCTTGGCGGAAAGAATCACAAACTTCCAGAAAATTGCGAATGTGCTGCCTGGCATCTTCAGTTGGCATACCCCCAAACTGCCAAATGGAATTCAACATGTTGAACATGGCTGGTTTCAGCTCAAAATGTGCAGCTTGAATTTCGGGTGCCACAATCCCAGGATTCAGATCATCCAGCATCAGATTTAAATGATCTCGAATAACACGAGGACTGATAGGAGGTTCAGCATTGTTTAATGCCTCGACATTCTGATTTCCGTCATCTTGACCAATGCCTTGGTTTCCAATCTGATACATATTTCTTTGAGCACGTCTTCTTCTTCTAAAGAGTCTTTCAATCTCAGGTTCTATTGGTTCCAAAGGCTCTTCAGAATTTCTTCTAGGCATACACTAAATAAACCTGAAAAATAAAACAAAAATATCAAGTAAACTATACAAAAATAAAAATGCAAAACAAAATAAAATGCTCTGGCAAAACTAAATAACTTCAGGCTGCCAATCCCCGGCAACGGCGCCAAAAACTTGTTCGCGTGTTGTAAGTACTATAAAATATATGCAAATAATGTGCAAGTATACACAATCGATCAAGTAATATAATGATGAGTGAGTATCGTCTCCACAGGGATTGGGTGAAATTACGAAAGTCTAACCAAAGCAACGCACTAAATTATCTAAGTATAGTTAGTCTTGATATATACAAATGTCACGGCAATGGATATGTGTATGCTGGTGGATGGTGTGATGGTATAGCAAATGGAAATGCAGTGGCAATGATGGATGTTTAATATTGAGTATGGTGAAATGTTGAGGCAATGAGAAATGGTAAAGACAGTAAATAAAAATATAAATGATATAAGAAGAAAATAATCCTCACGTGACAAGCTTCCAATGAAATGAATGGTAAGGATTGGTCTAAGGTTGCTACACTTATTTCTCAAGTATATTTAAGCTATCTTGTCTTTACTTACTCGACAGGGCTTTCCTAAGGTGTTCAAAAGAACCTAACAGAATAGGATGCCAAGGCATCTGCTCTCACTCAACGATGTTGGACAGCCTACCCTATTGATAAAGACACCCTTTTTAGTCATTGAAATCCTAACCTAGTATCTTCCAAGATCTAAGGGATTAAGTTATAATATTCCTAGGCCGGTTCAAAGCCCCTTGAAAATACCATAACCCATTGCTTATGAGGATCTTATCTTGCGTTTCTTCCGAATACTTACAAGTATTTTTAGTTTAGGATTCTTCCGAATACCTACCCTTCATCTAAGAGATGGACATTTCCATGCCTCTTACAAGCCTAGATGGTGAAGTATTCATAAGCAAAGCAAATAAAGAACCAAAATAAACTTAAATATACTATTGAAAATAAAGTTCAAACAACCATTCAACCAACCACCACCAAATAAGTTAGTTCATGGTGGGGTTCAAAATATCCAAACACAAAGTCATGAAAATTCGTTCCAACAACCCACAAAATAATATAAAAATAGCAGGAAAAAGGGAAGTGAGAAAAAGCCTTTGACACGCCACCGGAGGTCTCCTCTCGGCCACCACGAACCACCTAGCTCGCTAGCTCCTTTCGACACCTACCTTGCCACTCCTTGGAGCTTTATCAATGGAGGAATATTCCAAGGAAAAAGAAAGGCAAAAGAGAAAATAAAAATCTGACTTTTTTTTGCTCTATGCGTGTGCTCACTGTCCGTATATCTCTCTCTCTCGTGAGGTGTCATATATAATAAAAAAATATCTATAGGTAATGATGAGTTTGTTGGGTGCAAAATACCCCTCATACCCCTAGAATCACATGTTGTGCATGAACCTTATCCTCCAAGTGGCAGTGGTCCATTGGCAGCTCTGGCAGGCGGTTACAGCAGTCCTTCACGTGCAGAGACAGCTGTCCAGTGCCAGCTGTCCTGATGCAGAAATATCTTTTTATCTTTTTCTGCGCCGGAAATGCCAAGGCATTTCAATCTGCTTTAGCAACGTGTGATGTCGCGGCATTACTTCCCAAAGAATCCTTTTTCTTGCTATTCCCTGCACACCATAGACAAACTGCACATTTCCCTCAAACAGCATAATTAAGAAATAAAATAGCACAACAAATGCAACTATATGCAACTACATGATCCTAAAATGACTAAAATGAGCTTTTAAACAAACAATAACTTAAGTGAAAAAGGCTTTAAAAGTAGCCTTTTTAGGAAGTTAACAGTCTTGGTGGGGTGTAATATTAGGGGTTGAAGACAACGGCTATTTCGATGGGGGGTAAGTCTTATATTTCTTCTTATATTTCAATTTGATTAATTTTTTTAAAATTTATGTAATTCACTAATATATGTCTTTTTTTGTAAAATATCATATTGATGCATGGGTGACACGTCTTCTAATTGTAAGGAAATTGAAGAAAAATATAAAAAAAAATGCGATATACAATTATGCCGATGTCTTTTCACATATTTCACTTGAAGAATCAACGACAGGAATCATATGTGTTGGCTAATGGACAAGCTAAACTTTATCCTGCATGGTGGGAGGTCGATAAGGTTAGTATTTATTTGTTTAAATATTTTAAAGGTATTCATAAATAAGTGTGCGATTTGAATTATTACATTTCGATGCAGGTGTTTATCCCTGTTTTGGAACGTACTCATTGGCTTCTCGTCGAGCTTCAGCACCCATCCCTAAAGATAATAATATATGACAGCATGATAAATTACATATCATTGTCTGATTTGAGAGATATTATTAAGGGATGGAGCTCTCATTTGGCTAAATTCTTGGATGCAATTAATTATTGGAGTAATTTTGGAAACAAGAAGCCAAAGAAGTTCAATGTTACAGTTATCAGAGACGAGACCACGCCACAATAAACGAAGGAAGCCAGAGGGGATTGTGGTCCTCTCGTATGCATGTACTTGGAGTGTTTGACGATAGGAAGTACACAGTTTCTACCTCCCACCGATAGAGATAGAGGTGCAGTAGGCTTGTGGTTTCGGCATTTTATGGCTAGAACGATATATGCGAGATGCTGCCTACCTCCATCCGTATTATGAAAGTGTCCATAAATAATTTGTAAGTCAAATGCAAGTGTTGTTAAACATATATACTCTTTTTGGTTTGAAAATGTTTGGTTAAGTAGCTAGAATTCAATAATTTGTTGTTTGTAGGTTTTAGATGTGTAGAAAGTGTTGTTGATTCAATGTTTGGTTTCTGCAGGTTAATCCTGAAGTGAGCTGCGTGAAATGGATGTATGGGTGCAAAAGTTGATTCAATAATTGATGAGGAAATAATTCTTATTATTATATTTTGATTGTTTAATTGATTTGTAAAAGATGATTTGTAAATGTTTTGATGTGTAGATAATTATTATTTGTTCTTGTTTAATTGATTGAAATGTAATAGTTGATTTGTTGATTTCAATCTGCATTATGTTGAATGCAAAATAGACTATCGCAACGCGGAAATGACTATCGCAACGAGAGAATCGCAATGCGAAATGAAAATCGAAACAAGAGAATCGCAATGCGAAAATAAAAATCGCAACGCGAAACTAAATTCGCGTTGCGATTTTTATTTCGCATTGCGATTGTCTCGTTGCGATAGTCATTTCCGCGTTGCGATAGTCAATTCCGCGTTGCGATAGTCATTTCCGTGTTGCGATAGTCATATTTGCGTTGCGATAGTCAAATGAATGTCTAATAAGTGATAACAATTGAACATATCATAGCAATGTTCAAACTCAAGTTACTAATACATGCCTAACTGAAAATGTTAAAAGTTCACACATAATATACACATAATACAACGTTTGCATTTAAAAATCACCTAAGTTAACAGTCCCAAAAGGTGAAGCCGGATGTGATTGGGATTTTGATGAGGATCCATATTTTGGTAGAGGAAAAGATGATTGTGATGGCACTGGTGATCCACATGTCAACCTTGTATGACCACTTTCCTTGCACCGACTACATGTCGATCTCTTCTTCTCTTCACCCTTAGACGGTATACGATCGTGACTTTTTGGTCGGCCAGGTAGCCTTCTGTCCATGGCTGGTGGCAAAACTGTTTGTAAGTCATCTGGTATGTCCCACTAAAAAGGATGTGGAATAGGGTAGACAATCTCGACATAAGTCTATCGATATACTTCTGTAGTATAGCAATCCATAACGCATGCGCTTGAATCATCTTGGTTTAGGTGAAGAGCAACTTTTATAACATGGCCACACGGATAACCAGATGTTTGTCATTTCATACAACTACACGTCTTTGCATTTAGATCGACAAGCCCATTTAAGTTATTATCCAGTACTTCAAACAAAGTGTTTGAACATGGTTCAACTCTCCATGACGTTGACTTCACAACACGTTTCGTTATCTTTTTTTAGTCCATGGTGTAACACTATGTTCCAATGTTCCTGTAAATTTAAATAAATAATACTTAGTAAAATATATGATAAGTTACGAATTTAAAGAAATAATACCTGCATTGTTTCTTTTCTTGTAGTACCACTGTTGAATAGAGGCTCGAAAAAACTCCATTAACATAGTAATGGGTAATTTCCGGGAATGACGACTTAGAGCGTTGATTGATTATGCACTATTAGACGTCATAAAACCATATCTTGCTCCAAGTTGATGTACTCTTGACCATCTTTCAAACCCGACATCTTCTAGTGTTTGAGCACACTGAGGCAAAACACGTCTTAAACAGTTTATATGCTTATTAAAATCCACTTCCCGATAAGCTTTTACAGCCTTCCAGTATGTCCATTTGTGATTTTTTATACCAGCAGACCTTGATTTTAGATTTCTATACAAATGAACACCACAAAGTCCATGAAAAGCATCTGGGAAACACCTTCTAACAGCGTTGTCAATTGAGTTTGCCCTATCGGATATGATTGTCAGATTGCTAATAGGACCTATGCAATCCCTAAGATGCCCCATAAACCATGTCCATGAATCAGAGGTTTCAGATTTGCCAACCCCGTAAGCTATTGATAATATCCCATTGTTAGCATCCATGGCTACTGCTAATAAGTTTACTCCAATGTATCAACCTTTTAAATGTGCTTCGTCAACTATAATAACTGGGCGTATGCAAGTAATAAACGAACGAATCTACAAAATCATATACACAAGAAATATAATCATTTAAATGTGAAATGCATGTAACTAACAAAAATGAGTCAACAAAAATGAGTCAACAAAATTATATTGATTTACTAACCGCAGCACCAATGGCGATAAACAACAACTCAAAGCGTCCATCTCTATCTGTTTTGATATGAGTTACCGACCCAGGATTTTTCAGCTTTAAATTGTGACAATAAGCCGGCAGTTGGGCAAATGATGCTTCTGGCGACCCCCTCAACAATTCCAAGGCATAACATTTGGCTCTCCAAGCTTGAGAATATGAGATACTAATCTTGAACCGAGCATTCATGTCAGTTATAATTTCATATCCCCGATATACCCTGCCATTCAAAAACATTAACTCAACCAGAAAACCACCCAACACCTTTTTGTTTGTCTGTCTATGGTGAGGAAAAACTTGGGGTTCTTGAACATGTATGTTTATCAATAAAAGTCCTAACTTGAAACATTTCGCAATCTTTTATCCTCTTTGCAATCATACGCCACGTACAGTTTTTGTCAATCATATACCTTGTTTCGAAATGATCTTTGCTTGATTTGTTAACTTTTAGTTGATAGCCATCTTCCACACATTTCGTATACAAAGTTATTTTCAAGTCTTCCTTTGTATCAAAACAATCATCTTTCTTCATACGAATAATTTTTGTGTAACAATCAACTGTTATCTTTACCAACTCTTTTTCTGGTATCTGAAGTAATTCTGGCATATTCCAGTTATACTCCCGTGGTATTTTCTTCGGGGACTTTTCTTTGGGGATTTCTTCTTCTTCTTTTTCTTCTTTAGGGTTATATGAATTACAGAATGAATGTTCAACATGTTCATTTACAGTCGTAACTTCCTCCTCATTATCATCAACAACATCTTCCTCGGCAACGGCTGTTTCATCATCAAAATTCGGGTATTGACCAATATCAAAATCATTACACGCATGGTCTATTTCTTCTTCTGAAAAATCATCAAAATCCGAGTATTGACCAAGATCAAAGTCCGGGTATTGACCAAGATCAAATTTCGAATACTGACTAGTACTCACAATTTTTCTGTTGGCTCATCATCGTCTAACTGGTCAATAAAAAAACCGGAATTTAGTGCTGAAAGTTGATTGGGATTTGGATTAGGGAAAGGTTGTGGGTTTTGAGATTGTGTTTGGTATTGGAAATGTGGTGAAACAATATTTGCTTGGTGATGAAATTGTGGTGGAACCATTAAATTTTGAGCACCATAAACTGGGGTTGAAAAACTTAGTCGATTACTACCCGCTACTGACCCAACTTCACTACTTCTAGGTTCAACAACATACAATGTAACATCATCACTTGAAACACTAATGTAAGCAATGAATCGTTCAACATCTTCATTGTCGGTTAACAAATAAACTTTACCATTTCTCTGATAAGATAGCCTAAATCCACTTAGGGGCTCTAAATTCAATTTATTTGCAACACGTAACATTAGAGTTTCATAAGTTAACTTTTTTAATGACAGTTTTAGTTGAAGATTCATGGGTAAAGGCATATATTGTAAAACACCATGAACATTCTCCCATGACCCTCCAAAACACAAATCTATCCAAACATGATCTACATTAGATGATTTCATTATTGTAAATTAATTTACTAAACAAACGAGCTACGAAACTAAAACCTGTTGCCAGATGGGGAAGGATGTCGTTGGATATAGGAACGGATGTCGCCGGAGAGAGTGATAGATGGAGATGGAATGAGTTGCGATTTAGGGATTTAGGTTATGAGTTGCTGCTGCTGCGTAGTTATATACCCAAAACATTTGTGTTGCGAAACTAAAACCTGTTGCGAATTCAGAAATCGAGTTGCGAATTTGAAATTCAGTATTGCGATAGTCAGAATCGCGTTGCGATAGTCAGATTCGCGTTGCGATTTACGTATTCGCATTGCGATTTACGTATTCGCATTGCGATTTACGTATTCGCATTGTGATTTACGTATTTGCATTGCGATTTACGTATTCGCATTGTGATTTACGTATTCGCATTGCGAATTAGGAAAATCGCAACGCGAATTTGAAAAATCGCAATGCAATAGTCATAATCGCGTTGCGAATCTGGAAACTGATTTGCGATACCGGAGATCGCATTGCGAATTATCGATCGCATTGTGATTTAGTTGGTCATTTTGGCAAATCCAAAAAAAGTTGTTAAAATCATATATTATAAGGCATTTTTGGTCACTGAAGTTATTTTCTCTATATAAAAATTATACGTTGTGGAGTGTTTTCTATTCTTTTTGGATCATAGAGATGGATTAAAGAAATCGTATCCTGTTAAATCTTTATTTTTATTTTTGAATTGATTAATTTTATCTCAGTTTAGTGTTAATTATGATTTTTTCCATAAATTCTTGAGATATATATTATGTAAGGTACACTGGCAAAATACATAGCATTTTCAAAAACACAAACAAACGCAGTATACACAGAAATACAAATACGGGCTATAAAGGTCTTAATCATCCAATTCATTCATTAATACATCGCAATACGAGATTTTTCAGAATCCATTAACACCAAACATCGAATGGAGTGCAGTCAGCTGTCAGAGGCAAATTTATAAAATTTCTTATAAGATTTTATGAGGGGCGAAAATAGATGATAAAATTTATAAACTTCGCAGGAATAACATTGTTTTCATAACATTGTTTTCAATCCAAGAATCCCAAGTTATTCATCTCATTCGGTTGCAGATTTTGCTAAATCTTTCACATTGTTGGTCTGATGCATTTCCTTTCAACTCACAACAATGGACAAGTCAGTCCAGAATTGAAGAATTATTAGAGCAGTTTTGTTATGCGAAAGTTAATTTATGAAGGGTTTTAAATCAATTGTATTTCAGACTCTGGTATTCCTAGAGAAGTAAATTCCATTTGCAAATGAAAGCTGCTTCCTTGTTTTTCACTTTCTCCTTTCCAACTTGAAAAGAAACAGAATTTATCTAATACTTACGGTGTGTTCATTTTTCCTTTTTGACCTGTAACATCCTAAAAAGCAATGTCCACAGATCCTCTCAAAACCAATCAAACAAAAGAGAGTATCAATCAAATGGAGAGATTAATTGCAAATTAATAACAGAACCAGCAATCTGCTTGAGAAATTACTCGAATAATATTATTTGCCACTACATTTAAAGGGATTTTGATATGGGATTCTTCATCAAAAGATTTCTCCGAATCCTGGAAAATCCCCATTGTCCCGAGCACCCCTCAACATACATTTGATATAATAGACAGGCATCATCACATTTCCAGCTAACCAGAGGGAGATTGGGAGATTCGCTTCATATTTTATCATATTTCTTTAAACAGTCTACAAACAAGAAAACTATCTTATCTAGCTTGTCTCTCTCCATCTTCTTCTGAAATGTTGAACAAGAACTTGGGGAGAGATGCGATTCTGGGAAGATGAAGCAACAACTCGCTAAACGAGTCTTTTCTTGACATGCCTGGGGCCTGCCTGCTACCAGAGACTTCCTTCGTTTTCCCTTCATAAGCCTTCGCATCATCCTTGGCTGTAATATTGAACTCAAACCCGTGAGTTTTGCTTACCTGAACATCTTTTCCATCATCAGGTCCATTGTAATTTTCTCCATTAGACTGAGAGCTTGTGCCAGTTGTGGCGTCCTTTTGCAAAAGACAACAGAGAGAATTGACCCTTGACATGAGAGATTTCTCGTCAGAGGCTGTTGTAAATTGAGTGTCACTGAGAAGGTATTGTGCAATATCCTCCAACATTTCCTCGCAGTCTGGTCTATTTTGAGAGGATGGATTTTCGGAGGTCATATGTTCTGAAAGACGGTGTCCAATATGGTTCATAAGATCACTCATGGACATAGACGGGTGTAGTCCCGGCACTTTTATCTGGTCCCAATTTCTTGGCCCCTTTGAATCCACTGTTTCGCAGACTTCACTTCCCTCAATGCCACAAGAGTCCATGACTAATGTCAAATGTGATACTAATTAGAGAGGAAAAGTGGTAAGAAAATATATTTATAATCAGCTAGAACTATAAGTCTGAAGCCCAGAAAAAGGAACAACGCTAATGCAAATACTAAATCAGTCGAGGACCTGAGGCTTCTGATCGTACCTGAACTGGGGGATGGAGCTTCCCTGGACATATTTTCTGAGGTTATGGCAGCAGAATCCCCTTTCTCAACCTCAAAGGACGAAGACTGAGCTGCAGCAGGCGATGCTATATTTTGGAAGCCAGAGCTAGTAGATACTTTACCAGTCTCCCCTTCACAATAGTCATGCCCTTTTGGTTCTCCAGGATCCTCAAAAACCGAACTCTTTGATTCAAAGTACGGTGAATCCAAAATTATCTCTGGCTGTCTGCTTAAACAGTTCAAACGCATGTCACACTGGATCAGTTTTTCAAAATGTTTGTTTAACAATCCTTGGGGACACTGCAGAAAATGTTGCCTGCAAAATTGCAATAAAAAAATTTATTAGCATATTAGGCACATAAACAACCGAAGTAAACAGCAATATCCAGCTCATATTTAAACAAAGAAGAATTAAAATACATCACTTTTAAGTTTTACCTATGTATGCTAGCTTGACCATCAGTAAAATCTGCAGTTGTCTGCCATAAGGTGTGTTTTCTAGGCTGTGGATTAGTCTCCCGGAAGAAAAGGGGCTGTCTAGCCAGCTGCATCATCAAAGAAACAAGCAGTCATACAAAATTATTGCAGAAAAATAAAATAGAGATTGGAAAAGGAAATGAACATCATACTGAACAATGGAACGTTTACCACAACATTCAAAGTCCCGGGCCCATTATCAGGACAATTTGCCTTAAGAGCCATAATATCCGACCACTGTATTTCAATCTTACTCTTAAGCCCACCTTCCAACACCTCCCAAACAAGCTTATGCTTTGCAAAATAACACTTGGCAACTAAATCCCCTTCATACTTAGACTTATACTGTAAATCACCAAGTAAACAATTCATCAGCTTCTTGACCCTCAAAATAAAAGGATTTGAAGATAAATAAATAAAACTTAATGAAAAGTCACCTCCCAGTGACCGATTCGAAGAATAGAAGCTGGAAAATTCGAGGCTTTAAGCTTATCGGTAGCGGCAGCAGCTTTACTCTCCTTCTTGACTCCAGAATTCGAATTTTCCGCTTCGGCAACTGATCCACTGGTTTGGGATTGAGAGAGGCGCATTTGGATCAAATCCAAAAGCGAAGTACTCTTCCTTAGCTTCAAACCAAGCGGGCTCGGCTCATCCAACGGATTATAATGCGCTGGTGGGATCGGGAAAGCATTGACATCGGAGTTCCCCTGACAGAATATAAATTGAAAAAAAAACCCCACAAATAAAATCTTTAAAATGTAAAAGCTCTAACAAAAAAAAACATCTTATTGTTTTCTCTAAATAATTTAGATCTCTCTCAAAAATAAGGAGAATGTTTCACTTCATTGGGGGGGGGGAATACCTGTTGAAGATTTGAAGAAAGTTTGGATCGTTTGTTAATAGGGCCATATTCTTCCTCTAAAGAATCCTCCACGATCTCCAATTTCACCGGCGCCTTGTCCCGGCACACTTCGGGTTCCAGCGTCGGATTTCCCGATCTCATCAACTGCACCATCCAATCTAAGCGAAATCCCTATTTTCCCAGTTCCAACCGAAAAACTCGCGGAAAAATCTAGCTTTAAAGTTTTTCTTTTCCTTCTAATCTAAGTTCAAGGAAAGAGAGCGAATTTCGGAGATTCTGAAACCCTATAAAAACTTACTTTGGGGAAATCTAATCAACGGTGTTAAAAGGAGAGAGGTAGTAAAGAAGGGATCCTCTTTGGTGGCGAGCTCGTGCGAATCCCTCGTCGTTTGAGCCATCACACTTGAGGATGGGATCACGATATTACTTTAATATCCTTGATTTGGCAATTATTGGGGTTGGAGAAAAGGGTACTTTGGGGTACTCAGTTGGGAGAGAGGAGCATGTGCCGGCAGACACGTGAACAGATAAATGGATAACATGTGGGGTCCAGAAATGTTAGGATATTTCTTTTATATGACGGCGGTACTTTGGTGCTTTTTTTTATATAAAAAAAATTAACGGTGATCGATATATTTATCGATCAAGTATCGGTCAGATTATATTTTTAGATCTAACATCTTTTGTAGTAAGGTTTGTTATACGTTGATTTGGCGTCACGTGGGATAAGTTGATAATTAAGGGGTCGCGCCTTACCTGTGATTCTGGCACGCGTTAGAATGGTGTGGGCCCTACCCCGCGCTATACCATTAATTATCAAATTACCCCGCCCATTCACAACAATCCCTCCATATAAATACCATCATTCTCAATCACTTTAATCACACCAAATTCTCTCAACTTCTCTCAAATACTCTTAAATTATATTATTAAGGTATATTTTATTATATTTAGTATCTTTTAGTAATTTATTTAATTGTTTAATATTTTATTTAATTAATTTTTTTTACAGATATAAAATGTAAGGCGGTCTACTTTGGTTAGATGGAAATCATATATCTCGACACTTTGTTGATATGGTAACATTTTAACGTTTTAATTTAATTAATTAATTTATTTAATGCATGATTATTAGTTTAAAAATTAATTTGTTTAATTATTTATTTTTTAGGAGAGAGACTGTATATTAGATCATTTTATTAGGAACCTTAAGTTAGTTATATCTACTCGTGTAATGTCGTATTTAGTAGAGGTTGGATTCGATTACCTAGGTAGATATCAGAGTCACTGTAAGATAGAACCAGAATTTATTTCTGCCTTAGTAGAGCGGTGGAGGCCAGAGACCCACACATTCCATCTTCCGTGCGAAGAGTGCACGATCACGCTTGAGGATGTTTCTATGCACCTGGGGCTTCCGGTGGATGGAGGTGTGATATCAGAGATAGCTTCCGGTTCTTGGACTACATTGTGTCGGGTTAGTCTAGGACGTGTCCCGGAAAATTTTAACGGTGGACGAATACCGTTAAATTGGTTAGATGCCAATTTTCGGGAGTTGAGCGAGGACGCGTCTAACGATGAAGTTAAACAGTATGCACGGGCATGCATACTGTAGCTGATAGGAGGGTTGCGGATGCCGGACAAATCGCGCAACCAAGTTCACTGTATGTGGTTACAACATCTTGGCGACTTTTATCTGACCGGATCACTCAGTTGGGGCTCGGCAGCTTTGGCTTGCCTGTACAGGGAGATGTGTCAAGCCATTGACTACAGGCGTAATGCTATCGGCGGATGTCTCCTGCTGCTGCAGTCTTAGGCATAGTATCGATTGCCCTTTTTATGTCCCGTTGTCAAGAACCCATTCGTATTGCCGCTACTCCTGAGGTAATTATAAAACTGATTTTGTATATTAATAATTTTATATAGTGAATAAGAAATTATTTTTCTTGAATAGGTGGTCTACTGATAGAAAAAATCATCAGGAGCTACATGATGATTTAGAAAAAATTAGGGTGTTAATCGATCAGAATGTTGGCACACATGTATGAATTTTAATGTTTAAAATTTGATTTTAGATTATAGTTATATAATTATATTATTATTTTGATAAAAATTATATATATTTATTTTAGTTTGAATGGGTGTCATATTCTACTGATGATGTGAGGGCGGTGATCCCACCTGAGTTGAGAGGCCCATCAGATGTTTGGATGGCGATGGTCCCCTTGATCTGTTATGCGACCGTCGAGTGGCACTCCACTGATCGCATGCTCCGGCAATTTGGTTGTTTTCAACCAATTCCGGAAGCACCTCGCAATATGGACGAGTTACATAGCACATATAAGCACGTGCTAGTGAGGCATCATACGTGGGTCGTATTGTGGGAGGATCGACATCGGCGTCTTTCCCGTAGAGAGCCCATTTTATTTGACCTCTTGATAGTTGCTGACGGTTATTACGAGTGGTTCAACAGTAACGGCAAACCGTTTCTACTTCCCGAGGATGCACGATGGTAGACCTTTCCGCGACGTCGACAGAGACGTTCACCGACACAGCACCATCGTCCCCGGACTCGTGGACGGAGAGCAAGTGCATCCGGTTCATCCTCAGCTGCACCAGCAGGACCTTCACAGCAACCTCTGTATCCAGCGACTTACATACCACAGCCATATATGATGCCGCCACCACCTTTCCATTACCAGATGCCGCCGCCACCGTCACAGATGACCCCTCCTGGAGGCTATTATGGATCTATGTTTGTAGATCCGACTTGAGGTTCATATGCTGGATATTTGGCGGGTTCAGCCTCATCACCCATGGCCGCAGGACATACACCTCTTGTACAGTTTTCACACTCAACGATGTCTGGGTTTTATGAGTTTTCCCAATTTTTGCAGGCCGGTGGGATAGTCAATCATACACCTCCAGGGTCCTTATTCTATGGATGTGCTTCATCGTCATTAACTCCTCATCAACCTAATGTACCTACTCAGGACGACGACGACGACGATGATGACGACGACGACGACGATGATGGTGGTGATGATGATGACAGTGAGGAGTCACAACCACTTATACGAAGAAATCCTCCTCGAGACCGACAGCCACCGCCCTGCAGAACACATTCGAGTTGCAGGCATCGATAGATTTTGTTTTTTATTATATTTGTATTTAGTTTATTGGACTTTTTAATTGTAATTTTTTATTATTTCTCATTTAATACTTACTTTATTTTGTTAAATTTGTTTGAATTGTTTTAATGTATTTCAGTTAATTTTGTTTATTACCATTTAATATCAGTTATTGTAATTTGGCTATCATTTACCATTTAATACTTATTGTAAGTTTGTTGTATTTAAAATTATTTTGAAATACCAAATTGTTCGATAACTTTCTTAAGTTTGTCATTTATTATCTCTTTTATTATAATCACATATAACGCAAATGTCCAATCTCGTATTATTGTATCGTTTTTTAATCTTCATCAGCGATTATCGAATGACATTAACTTGAAGTAAATGCAAATCAAAGTACAAGAATTATTATTTGATAAACAAATACATCATTTCCTCATCAATTGTTACTTGATGGCAATAGAAGTGAACATGTTTTTCTAGTGTGTCCTGGGTTTCTACAATGCCCACATCTTCTGTCTTGTCTAGATCTTTCTCGAATATCGATATCGCAATGAATTCAATTGGATTTTGGACGACCACACTCCCTCAATAAACTCATATTTGGTATAATCGAAAGCCAATCTTGAACCTCATAAGGGTCTTTTTCATTACCTATAGGGGGAAACTCAAATTCGTATACCTTAAAAACTTCAGATAGTAGGTATACAGGATCCAAAAATGGTTATAGTCTTGACGTGTATACGAGCAAGCTGCTATCACATGAGAGCATGGATACTTAAGAGCTTGAAAAAACCTCCAGTCGCACGTTCTGTCCCTTAGATTTACTCTTAACGACACAGCTTCAATCCCTTGAAGAGGTCACGGCAACTCTGTGACACAAAACATTTCATGCCTTCTAGAAAAGCTTATTACATACATTCCATTTGATGCAGAAATTTTTTTCTGTAGATCTGCAACTAATCTAGGGTGATAGACATGACCGCCTTGCATCCAGTTTTGAGCTTATCCCCCGAGCTTCGCAAAAAGCACCCCCAAACGAAAATATGTAATCTTTACCAAAGCCTCTACTGGTAAGTGACGTGCACCCTTTAAAGTTGAATTGATTGCCTCTGCCAAGTTGGTCGTCATGTGTCCATATCGATATCCACCATCATATGCGTTCGTCCACATTTCTTTATCGATGAGGCTGATGTAATCGTATCCTTCCTCGTTCTTCGCCCGCAAATCTTGAAGCATTGATTCAAATGTTCGAGGAAGTAGTTCGTAACCTGATCAAAAAATATATAACTTACTAATTTGCTTTCTTTATAAAGTTAAAACGATCGAAAGAAAACAAACTACATCAGTTTCACTTACCCATACACACAATTAATTGACGCTCATCATTCTTCTTGTACCTTTCATGGTAGTTCGCAGCAATGTGTCGGAGACAATACCTATGTTGAACAAAGGGTGGTTGCCACATTGGACCCAAAGACTCCATTGCTGCTTTGATCCTAGCTTCGCAATCTGAAATGACACAGATGTTTTCCCTCGTGATAACACGTGCACGTAAATTTCAGAGAAAAAACCCCCAATAATCTGTATATTCTCATTCGACAAGAGCAAAAGCAACTGGAAGAATGTTGCGATTGTCATCTTGGACAACTACAAATAATAAAACTTGCTTGTATTTTCCATACAAGAAAGTATCTTCGATCTGGACAACATGCTTGTAGTATTTGACAGCATTAACGCACTGTGGGTAAGTCCAAAAAACCCGGTAGAATTGGCATCGATCGCGGAGAACTCGATCATTATGGTATGCATAGGAGGTTTCGAAGTCCACAATTGTCCCAGGATTCAACCTCTGCACCAGCCTAAACCAGCTTGGAAGTTCGTTGTAAGATGCATCCCATTCACCAAGAAGTTTGACAATGGCATTTTGTTTTGCCAACCAAGCTTTTTTATAGGAGACAGGTACCCATACTGCGATTGTATAGCTGAAATCAACACAGCAACAACTATATGAGAGCTTGCTTTTACCATGGGCATGATGGCTTGGCATATCACTTCAGAGTCCAAGTTGTGATGATCTTGGTTGACCCCTCCAGCACAACATGTGTAAGGACCGTTGTATAATGTTAGTTCACATATGTTGTTTTTTCTCTTCCTCTTCGATACAAGAACCATCCAACTGCATCCGTTTTCGCGTCGGGCACAGTAGCATACATATTTTTCGGTCATAGAGCGGTCGACTCTGGACTGAACAGAATTATGGATGAATGTCTCTCAATTGAAGTTGATGTGCAGGCACCATGATGTGGATTTCCCATTATGGCATTAAAATTCGGGCTGTCAACTTGATCAACTTGTTCATCTAGCCCATAGTGTGAGCTTAATGGCTGACCCCGAACAACACGCACTTGAACAAACTTTGCATACATCTCAATAGCGCCGACTGAATAATTACTTTGAGAATCAATCATCATTTCAACATCATAATTGTTCGATAGTTCGAACGCTGTATAAATTAATGACAACAATGATGTTAGAAATCTGTACTGCAACGACGACATTCTTCTACTACTTCCAACATGAACCTTTCTCGAAACCTTCGTTATCAGCTCCTCAAGAGTTATGTTTCTCTTGAATGATATTTTAACACGCTCATTTGATACGAATACAATGCCGGTTTCATCTTCTCAAATGTCTCTATCATAATAAACAATAGTTGAAAGTCGCGTCATTCTTAGAGTTTAAAAGTGCAACAATATTATATAAGCAAAAAAACAACTGAAAAAAACCTGATTAAATAAATAATATATGACCAAAAATATAACAAAATAATTTTTTTACACATAAACGCAAATAATTTAAATAATATAATTTTATATTATTACATGCACCGCAAAAATATTTCGACGTATGCTTCCACTTTCTAATTCTAGAAACACAGAAATTAATTGAAAACAATTAGTATAATATTTTTTCAAATAATCATATATAACTATAAAATAAATATTATAAAAAAATTACCTTATAACGAAAGATCGAACAAACTTCTAAATCAAATATAAGATGATTGTCGGATGTTATTTAGTTATTCAAAGGATTGTTGGTGAGAGAGTTTACCGGAGACAACTATTTATAGCCGAGAGATGATGCCTTAAAGTCGAGAAGTTGGGAAAATAATGCAAGGCACGGTCCTAGCACCGCGCCTTGCATTATGCATGGATAATTGAGTTAATTAAATAGCGCGGCCTCTGCCCTGCGCTATATCTTACGTGGCGTAAGGCGCGACCCTTGCCCCGCGCCATACACACGTGTATCCATGTCAGCATAAAGCGCGCCTTACCCTACGTGGCACCAAATCAACGTATTGCGCGCTACAAGGGGCGCGCCTTACTGCAAATGGTGTTAGATCGAAAAATATAATCTGACCGGTACCTGATCGGGAATATTAAATTAAAAATATAATTTTTTTGGAAAAACGCCCTTTGATGTTGTGTTACATGTGGCGAAAGATCCAAGGGTAGCTTCTAGAATATTGCTTTCGAAGTTAACACGTATACTATTCATTGGAGGCTTCCTCGCCCATTTAGGGCATTGGGAAAAAAATATTCCTCATAGGGCTCTAATTAAATTATTTACTGAAGTGGGGTATTTGCTATAGTGTAAGAGGGAGGAGACCACAAATACAATTTGGCTTCAATTTTTTCTGGCATAGATTACTCTGCGATTTTAGGTTTTTCAATGATGAAATGCATAGATTACCATGCAACTTTGGCTTTCCAAGGTTGAAGACGCCTAAAAATTTTGAACCTTTGTAAGGCACTGTATCAAATATCTTATTTAGGGAAATAAATTGTGGAGAACACTATTCGGGGAATTCTTCTTTTTCAAAATGCCCTACATGAGCCATTCCCCCGTTCATTGGATGCCTAGTAAAAAAGATTATATGACGTTGAATTGTTTTTTATATTATATGCAATTCTTATTAGGATAAATTATATATATTCTTATTTAAACTTGAGTAAAATTTTCTTTTCTTATTGATTTCTAGGAAATAATAATTTGATGATTGATATTATTAATTTATTATAAATTAATTATTAGTCGTTAACTAATATTATTAGATAATGAAATGTTAATAAAATATATTTAACTGACTAATCAGATAGTGATTATCATGTAAAACAATAATTTTGAACGATTTTGACTCCTCTTTATAAAAGATATCATTCTCATAAAAATTATAAAATTGAAACAGAATTTCCTTTCGATGTAGATGTTTTATCTCCCAATTTCAGATGTCATGTATGCAATAAAAATTACCATAAGCAGGAGAAATAATAAAAGCCAAATACACTATTCTTCCTCCACTGACACTCAATCACCACGTCCCATACAGATTTATCAAGTTTGAAAAGAAATGTTTCTTTCTCCTCGTACAAGATTGATCATGTGCATAAGAAACTAAAACTCAATCTCTTCATCCGGACTTGATCTTTTGTCGCGGGTGATAGGTCGCCAAAGACGAGATGCAAGTGCTCAAGGATAAGAGATGTTGGTCGGTGATGGACATAGGTATTGTTTAGGGTGAACATAAGATAGGTATGCGCTCATTTTGAAATTTAATTTTTTACGTTAATTGTTTATTTTATTGATGATGTCATCATGAAATACGAATTTCTTTATGTCAGGTGTTTATTTTATTGATGACGTTCACCTTGAAATCTGAATTTTTTTAAGTTAATTGTCTATTTTACTGATGATATCTATTTTAAAATTTTATTTACGTACATTTCATATGAAAATTTTATGTTATTAATATATATATATATACACACATGTCTTTTTTTAAAAATATTTATGTAAAAGATTCAAGTAATTTTCATGAAAAATTGATTGAAAGAGACATTAAGAGCAGGGATGGATGCACTAAGCCCCTAGGTGTCAAGTGCATCCCATTATTTAGGAAAAGAAGTGAAATTTAGTATAATATATTAAATAAAAATGGAAAAAATAAAAAAATTTACACCCTATTATTTTTAAAAAAAGAAAATTAAAATTTTAGACCTCATTTATAAATTTTTAGATCTGCTAGTGATTAAGAGCGGAACGAAGTGCAAAAACATGTGATGATTGTTGGCATTTGGGAATAACGCTGGCCGTCCCTCTTCGTTTCCTCAACTTTTTATTTATTTGACATTTAGCATATTTAACATGCGCAAAATGGCGAGGCTTACGCTTGTCAACAAAACAATTAGCACGTTAGATTTGCTTACAAATATCATCATGAACCAAGTTTTCTCCAAAATTTACTCCATAAAACCATATTTTATTTTGCATAAAATGTTTTATAATATAAATAATATTTCGATAGCATGAATATATAATCCTCTAATTATAGATTCCAAAAAAAGATTATATCTCTCTAAAATAATCTCTTTCACATAATTTTAAAGGTTAAGACATTACCTCCATTTATAGAGTGAAATATTTGGTTACCAAGATTTTTTATTACATAAGAATTTTTGTCTATAATGAGTATTTACTTAGTATTAAATAAACTAAATTACCAAGTAATGTTCGATCACTAGAATTATAATAAAATCTAACTTAATTATCAATTATAATTTAGGTCAAACTATAACATGGTTTAAAAAAATTAATGAATTAATATGTTAGTATTAAGAAATTAACATTAAATGACTTAATGGTTAAATAAAATTGATATAATAATACATTTAATCTATATATTTTATTTTAATTTAATCTTAATTTTAGAAAATTAACCTTCATCATCTCAATATTACTAGGTGCAAATGGGAAATACTTGGACTGTTCTTGATGAAAGCTTCTCACTTCTTTCTATTGAGGAAGGTTCGTTGGAGCAAATGTTTTTCAATAAAAGGATTAGCGTGCGAACACAAGTTTCTTCCTATGGAAATAGCAAGTTGTTCTTATGGTTCGAGGTCAAGGCCTGAAAGGTTATTTCGATAGTTTTATTCTGATTCCTGCCAAATATTTTGATGATTCAAATGACGTTCAAGTGATTAATCCGGCGTATCTTTGCTTTGTTAAACCGGATAGTTCGTTAGCTTCATGGCTTCTGTCCACAATTAGCCCGACTATGCTACCACAGTTGGTCGGAGCAGAAACATCGATGTTATTGCATTGTCGGCTTCAATCCATGAAGAAAGGTACACTGTCGATGCATGAATACACAATGCACATTAAAATCTATGACCTTCTAGCTACATGTGGAAGTTCAATCTCTGAAATGGAGCAAATTGCCGCTATTCTTAATGTTCTTCTAGCAGAATGAATCATTTGTTACTATTATTACTGCTAGTAGAGAACCATATACGCTGGAAAGCATAGTTTCCATTCTTATCGACGCCGAGGCTCGCATGTCAGACCCGTTGAAGCTTCCAATGGGAATCAATGTTATGAAATACGGTGACACCACCACAGACGCACTTCTCCCCAATCAACGATTTTCTACACATGTACAGAACGTGTCTCATCGTGGGGGAACTAAGGCTAGTGCAGGATCAGGTGGTCACTTTTGAAGGGAGGCCTCGTCCCCAATGCCAGCTTTGTGAGAAGCTTGGATACCTCATTGATTGTTGCTGGCATCGGTTTGATCGGAGCTTCAAAAGCGTGTCTTGACAACAGTGTCTAAGTCACCAAATGAATCTCAGGCACATCTGATAGTTCCTAGTCGCCTTTCTGCAAGTCACCTTATACCTGCAGATAAGCTCCTGCTTCTATTTATGTCTAACTAACAACCTCCAAAGCCTCTTTTAATTCTCTTTTTTCCCACCCTTTGCTTTCAACAACTTATTCTGCATTCTTATGCCAATCTAGTCTAAATGGTCCGAACCTATTTTAATGCCGAAAGCATCAACCACTTACGACATTGGAATTCAATACATGTAATGTGACAGGTGATGTCATAAACTAGAACGAATCGAATGCCAACATGATTGAATCAAATTAAATTAAACTAAACTAAAGATTTTATAAATGGCCAATAAGTGCACCGGAACATAAAATACTAAACCAGAACTTGCTCTAGCATAATCGTGTGAATTCACAAGTAACATAAGTAAGTTCATCATATGACACTTGAAGAAGATGCTCTGCACTTGGCATTTCTATCTACTTTGAGATATGGCAATGCACCGATCACGTTGTCGTAGTCACTCCGGCTAACCTCGTGCTGCCAGATGGAACATGACACAAATACACAATAAGAACATGTTTTATACAGAAATAGATCTAAAGATTTAAATCTATATGCATCAAACTACAAATGTAAAGTATCTTTTTGAATAATGTCAGCTACTTACAGAGTGTTTAACAAAGAATTGTAAATGGATTGATTTCCCTTGTGTCCCAAATTCCCAATGCATATTAAAGAAAAGAACACTAGGGCTTTGTTTGGTTATGTGGAAAGAAAATTGGAATGATAAAAAATTAGAGTAGGAAAATAGAAAGAAGATATTTTTTCCCATTGGTATGCTTGGTAGGAAAGATGGGAAAATTGAAAGAAAATTCATTCATTGCTTGGGTTAAAAAAACTGAGAGGTAAGGGGGGAAAAAGCTTTTGAAAAATATATAATCTTGAACCAACTTACATCTCCACGCTAAAGAAAGCTAGAGTATTCAAAAGCGTAGAAAGCTCCATGTTAAAGAAAAGAAAGCAAATTTTGTGTTATCGAAAATCTTGACATGCCAAGGCAGTGTTCTACCAGTCCAAATCACACTAGGGAAACTGCATTAGAGCCAAGAGACTAGGGATGTAAATGAGACAAAACAAATAGTAAATTACTCGAGTTTGACTTCGTTCAGTCAACATTCGATTCGAATGGACTCGACTCGAGCGAGCTACTTGATACCGAACTCGAAAAGCTCGTTAGCAACTCAAAGAAATAATATATTAATTTTCTAAATTAAATTATTATGATATTAACATTTACATGGTTTTTTTAATTTAAAAAAATGCAGTATAAGGTTTTCATGCATTTAAGTTCAAATTCGCGCTTGAATCGAGTTCGAGTTCAAGCCTCAATCAAGTTAAATATATGAATATTTCGAGTTCAAGTTTTTTTCGAACTTGTGTCGAGCTTCAATTTTTTATTTTGAATTCGAGTTGAATTTGACAATTTTAAACTCGCGAGTTTTCAACTCGAGCCGAACTCAGTATTGAACTTTTCAAATTGAGTCGAACTCAGCAATACTCAAACTTAACTTAGCTCGTTTACAACTCTATCAAGAGACTGTACAGCAGGACCAAATTCCCATTCAAGTTGAGGAAACGATGTTGCACAGAAAGTGGAGGACAAACCATCAGTATTTAGGAGATAATTTCAAAAAATGACCCTCATTCTAAACAACTAATTTCCCCAAGTTGGTATCTCCAATTAAATGCAGTTCGCTAGCCATTCTGGAGTAAGATAAGAACCAAAAGTAAGCATTAATTTGTAGCAATTAGCACCCACTTTTTTAGACCATCTAAAAGATATAATAGGAACATTTGCAGAACCTGAGGCAAAAGGTTTGAAAAAGAGAGGGAAAAGAAAAACTGACCATTTTGGAGAGGCAAAATTTACGCTTGGTGTTCTTCTTAGCCAACAAATGCTGCTTCCCAGCTCTCCTCCTAACTATTTTCCCTTTTCCAGTCACCCGGAATCGCTTAGCTGAAGCCTAATAAACAATATCACAGTATGTGAATCCATTAGAAAACCACACCCATCAACCCAAAAACCAGAACAAATTTGTCAACATTTTAGCTCATAAATTTATTCAAATTCGCTGAATTCTACAACTAGAGATATAAATTCACATATGGGTTGAAATAAGAAGACAAAAATAATACTCTACAAAGGAAGCGAAGAGAGGAAAGAGAGATACCTTGTGGGTTTTCATTTTGTAACCTTTAGTAGCAAAGACAGTGAGAGATTGGGGAGATAAGGGAAAGCGCATTGGAAACAAAAGAAGGGAAGGAATAGATGGGTTGAGAGGAACTGAGTTTCAAGGCTTCGGGTAACTTGTTCAACTGAGGGAGTCGAGTGGAGGAGGAGGAGTGGGGATAAGAACGAGAAAAGGGTAAAGTAGAAGAAAGAGTGGTTAAATTGAGAGAAGAAGCCATTGATGAATAACGTCGTCCTCTTTTGTTTTTGTTGAAGCTAAGGTCTTCTTTGTTTGTGGAAAGCAGATTTTGGATAGAATACAACGGGAGAAAATGTGCAGTCCAAGACGATGCGTACTCATGGAATGTCATGGAGCACCGCAACATACACGCAGGAATTTCGATTAAGGGTATAACTCTAAAGAAATTATATTAAAATTTTAAAAGGTATGAAATTATAAAATTTTAAAAAGTATGAAATAAGATAATTTATAAAAAATATTTAAAATATAAAGAATTTAAATTTTTTTATAGGTACAACTATTTCTATCGGTGCATCCCTGACAACATTTTATATGTGTGTTTATTTCCTTAATTAATTTTTTACTTTTTAGAGTAAATTATTTATTTAGTTATCTATATATTACTTATTTTCTGTTTTAGTCATCCAAATAAATTTTAAAAATGACGAATTTATAAAATTAAAAAAAATAAAAACATACTATTCATAGATAATATAATTTTTTTTAAAATATATAATTGAAATAAAAAAACTACTCGTGACTGCCTTCTTTCTGTCTACCCTTGATCCACCCTACATTGAGTTATTGAACTGACCAACTTATAAAATGAAAAGCCAAAACGACATTTTTGTGATAGTTTTAAACTCTTAATCTTGATTTATCTTGCAACATCACTATTTCTATTTAGCATAATCATACCAATTATAAGATCTGAAGTTTGATTAAACAATCACTTTGATTCATATTATTTTTAGCATTTTAACATCCAACGTTTTATTTTTTGGAAAATGTTCTCCTTAAATGAAAATCATTAATCAACAAACAATAAACACTCAAAAAGTAAGGATCATTTTATCTTAAAATAAAACGTTATAATTAAAATACTCCAAAAAAATAAAAACTAAAGTGATTATTTAATAAAACACAAGTGACCTCAATAGTAAATGAATTGTTGTTATTCTTTGAGAGCCCGAGTTCGAGTATCATAAATGTCAGGGGTGTAAACATTTAATGTTGAGAGTTATCTTTGAATAGATATTGTCTTGTACTTATCCCATATTAATAAAAAAAATACAAGAACTTTTTTGACGTAGAATGAAATATTAGAGCGAAAAATACAAAAACAACATAATAGAAATTAAATAATTATTTAATCAAATTTTAGAAGTATTTTTCCACACTATACCTTCACGCTTTTAGCTTCCTATCTTTGAAAGTGTAAAGCTAAAGCCTAAAATCAAATATAATTTTGACCGTCACCATTGCAACATTTTGAAGGAAAATGTTGTTGGAAGTGATACAATTTAAATCAAAAACAGGGAGAATTAAGAATTTTCCCTTGTCATCAAAAACATTGTTTACCTTATTGTAGAATATTAATATGCACAGGTAGCAGATTCCCGACGAAAATCCATGATCACAAGGGTGGCAACACTATGAGCAAGTGCGGCGAGGACGACAAACACATGAAAGATCTGATGGCTGTGCCCTGCGATATCGAATGCACCGGGCTTCTACCGTTCCGGTATCCTGCTGGATCACCTGCAGAATATAGGAACGCCATCACGACCTCGTATCCAAGTGCTACAAATATATGCGGATGGCCCCAGTGCAATGAAACTTCATGAGCTGCAGGGATCACCCCTGAAAACCCCATTGCAAGAAACAAACAAGCTCGAAAGTTTCGGTAACGCGATGCCGAAAGAGCCGGCGCTAACAAAGTGATGATGGCGAGGACTCCGAGCACCGATATGGATGCGAGATAGAAAAAGCATGAATATGGATGGCAGAAGAAGGCGTAGTAGATGGGAGCAAAGAAGGAGCAGACTATCATGAGAGAGATGCCGGCATAATCTAGGCGCCAGAAGAAGAGGTTATAGCGTCTGGAGTGGCAAGCAAAGAGGTGTGAAAAAAGAGCTGCAAACCAAGCAGCCCATTGCACCGGACAAGAATATAAACCAAGGCCATTTTGGTATAGCATTATAGCCATCTTCTTTCTTCAAATCAAAGAGAGGTGGCTGAGAAATATGTCTTAAGTGTGAATCCTGCAAAAGGAAACGTCAATTTCAAAACCATATTCTTTTTTTACTTTGATAGTCTAATATGATTGTAATTTTTTCAATATAATGATAATGTGTATATATATATCCTAGGCAACAACTTAAACTCAATTTTTTTTTTTTAAAAATAATATATATATATATATATATAACTGAGATCTTTTAATAAATTTGACTAAAATAAAATTAAAATATATAAAAATATTTGTCACCATTTTGGAATGACTTTTTCACTAATAATTCATCAATTAATTATCTATAAACAAATGTATAAATAAAAATATTATTTGATGTATAATCAGTAAAAAAAATATTTTTTTGAATAATCTGGAGTGATTACACTGATAGCATTTGTTTAAAACTTTCTTAATCACACACACAACCTACATACATAACTATTCAAACCTAGAACCTCTAATGAGATTAACATTTTTCTTTTTACCACTAAGGTGTTTAGTAAAAAAATAATTCTATAAATAATAATATATATTTTATTCATTTACTATAAAATATGATTAATTATACGCATTCTACGCCTACTGAGTTTGAATAAGATGAGATAACGTCAACAGCGACACAAACTTCAAATTCTACTACTCTTCACTTAGCAATAAAATTTATTAATATCGTTTTCAATATCCTTTCTTTTTATTTAAATAAACAGGAAGATTCTTCGTGCACGTTTATTTTTTAATTTCAATTAATTATATTTATTTTACTTTAAGATAATTTAAATAAATAAGTATAAACTATTTTTAAAAAAATAAATCATAATTGAATAATTATATAATATTAAAATTTATAATTGAGTAGTTGTATAAGTACAATTGTTAAGAAGTATGAATATATTGAAATTTATTGGTTAAAATAAATTATTATATAAGAACTACAAAAACCGGTTAAATTTATTTTTGATCCTAAATATTTTTAATATTCAGTCATTATCATTCCGACTTTTTTTTTATATATATGAAAGATTGTTATTTTTAAATTTTTTATAATACCATTTTTCCTCTTTAATTTTGTATTCTTATTGTTAATTTTTAAAAATTTAAAAAGTATTTCTTTATTTTGTCATTGAATTACACTTAATAAAAATTAAATAATTATTTTATTATTATATTATAACCAAACAAAAATTAAAGATTGATATATCAACAGATAACGACCTTAAAAAACTATTAATCTTCCGCCAACCAAAAGGCCTCAAATACATTTCCTCAATTATCAGAGCCTTCGAAGAACCTGACTTTTTCGGGTAGTTCTGCTGTACGACAACCTTAATATACAATTAACACCTTTTCTTAGCCGTATATTAAGGTTGTTGTACCTGAGATATCCCCGACTTTTTCAGGTAGAAAATTTTGAATTAACCACAATGCACACACATGATTTATTAGAATAAAATATGATGTCAGCCCAATAAATCTTCCTAGTTTACTGACCTACGAATAGTTATAGTAACCCTACAATTGACACATGCACTAAAAATCATTATAAATATCTCTTAATACAGTCGAAAAAAGGATTGACACCCTTTACGACCACCCTTCTCCTTCTTCCTTTTTCTCATGATCGATCCTCTTTTTCATCCCGACACTAGTCGATGGTCGTTCTCTCATTGATACGAATCTCTCCCGAAGCCAAAAAAGATGAACTATTCACAGCTGACGAAATTCATTTGTTCCATTAACAAAGACAAAATTCAATAAATATTGAATGGCACTTTATATCCGTCTAGAATTGCATTTCTATTATAACTTAAACTATTTAAATTTATATAGAGTAAAATTTAATAACTTTCATTATTCAGGATTAACTACACTGATGACTCCTTATGTTTTTTATCTGTTCGATTTAATTACTGGTTTAAAACTTAAACGATTTTTTGTCCTTTACGTTATCGGTCTGTTTGATTTTAGTTCCTTGATGATTAACTTTTCGTTATCCCTTAACAGAAGTTCGAGTTAACGATAAAAAAATGAGGAGGAGGAGGTTAACCCTATAATTTATTAGGAACAAGGAAATATTTTTGTTAATATTTTTGAAATTAAAATTTTTAATAAATAAAATCTAATAAGTATTAAATTAACTTTCACTTTTTTTCTGAATTATATCTTCATTATAGTTTCATTGTTATCCAAAATTATACATAATACGATAAATATATATTTTTTCTTATCTTTTATTTAACTAATTCACTTTTAGAATATTCAAATTAATTTAGAAAGTGGTTTTTGAATTATTTTAAAATTTTAAATTATCTAAAAAAGTATAAAATTATATTCATAAATAGTAAAAATTTATCATTATAAAGTAATACTTTTTATAAAATTATATTTGCAGTAAATAAAAATAGTATAAAATAAACTTTTAAAAATTCAAAACATACTATTAGAAATTGAAGATTAATATTACCATTAAAATAATATTTTATTCTCTGACAGCATTATTATTGAAAAATAGATCGATACTTTCTTTTCAAAGAACTATTACTATTACTCTTTGATAAATTTTGAAATTATTCATGCTAACAATTTTTATTGTTTTCCCTCTTAATGATTTTCTTCAAATGTCATGTGATTAACTTGTATAACTGTAACACTTTGAATTTAATGATATAAGAGTTTTATTCATGGATTTTTTGTAAGATTTTTTCACTCACATACTCATCTAATTATTATTAAAATATTAGATGAACTTTTAATATATATTATAAAAAATTATATAATTTTTAATTTAAAATAATTACTATTATTATGGTGAACTCCCGACGACATATTCAAGATTTTAAACAATTATGACATAGTACTTATTATAATATTTTACGAGCCATTAGACAAAACAATTGGGATTCACTTTGATGTTGTGAGTTTAAATGATATATTTTCAATGAAATATAAATAATATTTTAATTTAGAATAATTTTATTTATCAAATAAATTACATAAAATCAAATTGAAGGTGAAATAATAAAATAAGTTAACATATTGTAATATTTCAAATTTAAAAATATTATTCAATCATGTTTAATATTCTCATTTAGAAAATAACTAACCATAATAAACCATTTGATTTTTCAATTTATTATTTTTTAAAATACAATATAATAAAATTTTATATTACTTAATATATGTTATAAAGTTTCACACTAATAAAGCGGTGTGATAAATTTAATTTTTAGTAAACTCATAAAGTGATTTCAACATTTAGAGAGTTTTTTCCCCTAAAGACCCTAGATTCAAACAAATAAGTTTGCATATGTATACGATGACTAAAAAAGATTTTAAACAAATAATATCTTGTAATCACTTTAAATTCTTTAAAAATTTAATTTTTAATTTTATTAAATCGAGTTTAACTATAAAACTTTTAAAAGAAATAGAAGTACGCCCTAAAACTTTTTTTTTTAAAAAAAGTAATAATTTTTAATGAAAATATTACTTAAATTTTAAAGTCGACATAAAAGTTGCTCATTATTTGCAATTTTTTTAACTTGAAAAAAATAAATCACAAAAAAGAAAACTTTAAAAAGAAAAAACAGATTTTTTTCACGTATTGGTAAATTATGCACTGTGAAAATAAACATAATCACATGGTGCGATCCACTAAGCTATTATCAATTCCAGGCTATATTGTAGACCAAACGCAACTCGACAAAACTTGCTGTCACGTTCTGCCACTTCCCTTCTTCATCACACTTCCAATCTTTTTTTTCCTTTTCATTTTACGTATTTGTTCATTTGTTTATTCTTAATCTGTTTGTTTATAAACAACAATTTCCAAAATAGGCAATAAATAAATAAATAAATAAATAAATAAATAAATAAGAAGAAAAAAATGATAAAGAACTGACCCGAAAGATGCTATGCTTATTATCAGAGGCGTTTACATCGTTCATCATAAACGGTCCTGATACTTGAGCTCTGGAAAATCCCAGCGCAAAAGTTTAGCTTCTTTCTTTCCTTTTCGTGTTAAAATCCAGAATACTCATGACAAAAATATGAAAATGACAATCAGGTCCTTACCTGGAGAAACTAGTGATCACACCTCCATCTCCGAAATCCTCAGCGCAACTTAACACCGTTAATCCAACGAATATTAAAAATCCTCCCAAATGCCTACAAAAAATACTAGAAAATTGAAAACAAACAAACAAATAAAAAAAAACGATTCCACATAAAATTTTGAAATTGTGACGGAGTCTCTTACTGTTGAAAGTAAACAAAACATGGGTGGCTAAATGACCATATTTAGGTAGCCAACTTTTGTTGAATTTTTGGATGGTAAAACTATGCAATTAGTCATTGTAATTTAAGGTATTTATAAGATTAGTCCTTAAAGCTTCTACTATAAATACCCTAGCTCATTTAGCTTCAAAACCATCCCAAAGCATTCTAGCTTTCTTCCAATACTAGAGAGAATTTAGAGAGTTTCTTGAGAGTTGTTTTCTCCTTTTTTATCAAGAGAGAATTATCATTGTTTTCTCCTTGGTAGATCGAAAAGGTTGTAATTCCTATTTTCTCATAGTGAAATTCTTCTACCGTTGCCCGTGGTTTTTACCCTAATAATTTTAGGGGTTTTCCACGTAAATTTTGTGTCTCTTTTATCTTCATTTTTATTTTCTCAAATTATCAGTTGTGATTTTGCTCTATCCGATAGCCGTCTTCCGCAACACTTACGTCCAGATATTGAGCGTTTCTATGTGCCATAAGAAAACGCTTAACATAACTTCCTTCAATGGCCATTCGAATCGATAATAATCAAGAATAAACTCGTTATCTTGCAAATAGTCCGGTAACTCTTCGTACCTCAACAATTTCCTCTTAAATTTATGCTTCTTCATCTTAACTACACCTGAGTCAACTCGATCGATTTTCTTATAATCATTCTTCACCGTCGCAACTTTTCGATAACGACGATCATTTTTCATACTATAAGGAACCTACGTCGAAACGCCTCGCCGGAGAAACGTCTCGGAGATTTTTACCGGCGAAGGAATCTGAACGCTCTCTCTTTTTTCGTGGTGATATTTTTAGGCCTTTTCTTCTATAATTATGTTAACGAGTATATATTAATATATACAGGGAGGAAATTGTTCTTTTTATTATGAGTAAACTACAAAAATAGTCATTTTTTAAAGTAATTTTTTGTTTTTACCACTGATGTTTCAAAAGTCACAAATTAATCACTAAGTTTATTGTTTGTTATAAATCGGCCACTCGACATCAACGGCTATTACTGTGGGTGACGGAAAGTGACATGGTGTGTTAACTACTGATTTAACACCTTTTGACCATTATTTTGACCTACCATTCTCTTCCATCTCCACTCTCTCGTCTCATACTTCTTTTTAACTTAAAACCCACCATTTTTATTTATCTTTCTTCTTCAATCCTCATCTTTATCTAATATCCCTCACACAAAAATCATAAAAAAAAGCCTTAGCACTATATGACAATGATAAATATAATTAGCATCTAGATTTCAAAGGAAGAAACCTTAAAAACTGAACATTTAAAAGAACTTTTAAATACATGGAATATCTGAGTATAGGGACAACCCTCCAAGGACAATCCAAATACATGGGAAAACCTTCAAAAGTTTAAACATACATGTGTCTAACACTCGCACCCGAGTCCAAATAAAATAGCTAATTGCTTAGCCGATTGAACATTCGCTGCGTGGAAAAGATTTTATTTTCTTTCCACTGGTTTCCCTTAAGTGAGCATTTGTATTCAGTTCTAATATCAACTAAAAGAAGACCAAAAAGAATTGAATAAAGTCGAAATGATTCCATTACTTCTCTAATGCATAAGTTAAGAAATATAAGGCACGAAATGAAGATCATGCCATGAACAAGCAAAGGGCACGATTCTGAACTCAGCTAGCACATTTTGCACTCAATTGGATCTGAAGTAAATGTTATTAATTAAAATCCCAATTTCTCACTAAACAAACAAAAAGCACAAAAAAGGAATGGAAAAAAGCACTCTGGTAATCGAAAAATCCAGCTAAAGAAACAAAGCCCGGAATTTATTGTTTATGTTTCAACCGGTTCAAAGTAAATTACCATATACCACACTCTCTCTAAGGTACATCATTTTTTATAGTTTTCATCGTCTCTCTCTTAATGTTGAATAATCGGGTAAAGAAAATAGAAAGAACACAATAATTTTAACGAGGTTCAGCAATATGCTTACGTCATCGGTGCCTTAGGCGGCACTAGAATTTTATTCAATTCAATGTCTCATAGGTTTAGGTAACATCTCCTTTTATAATAAATAATCCCTAGTACATATTTATAAAAATAACCCTGTACCGTACCGCAGGGTTGCGCCCCTACACCCCCAACCCATATAATCGTAACCTCCACTACGAGACTTTCTTTGTAAGGACAGATGATGTTCGCTTCGCTCACTCTGCTACATCCTCTGTCCTCTTTACCGGTATATTTATGAGACATACCTAACAAATCTCCACCTTGGCGAATATCCTGCCACTTAGAAAACATTCAATGTGAGTTGAGTTACCTCACTTCTTTAACAACTCGAAACATTCAACAAGTCCAAGCAATGCATGAAATTGTATGTCGTAACTGGCTTGGTGAACATATCAGTGACATTCTCATCAGTATGTACATTCTGAAACATAATCTCTCCAGATGCAACCAACTATCTGATCTTGTAGAACCTTACATCAATATGCTTAGTTCTAGCACGATATACTTGTTAGGATTTTCGGAAGCTCGAATCGACAACCGGAACGATTTGCAAAGAGGGGCCAGAATGGTTTTGTGTTTAAGGAGTAAGGAGATTGAAAGATAGAGAATTACACAGCGATTTATAGTGGTTCAACTTTCTCAAACAAAGTCTACGTCCACTACCTTAGCTCCTCACCAAGGATTTTCCAATAAATTCACTAATTTGTTCTTTTTTTAGGATAAAGAGTAACCTTACAAACTCCCTAGTTTTTCCGGGCTAAACTAGAACCTTTCCCTAGCTTTTACACGGGATTAGCTAGAACCTTTCCCCTTTACAAAAGGATAAGAAATGTAAACAAGAAAACCTCTCTAAGGTAGGTGTTTACAAGAATTAAGCTCACAAGAACAAAATATTTACAAGAGAAAGATGAAATAAGATTGAAAAACTCTTCTCTTGTGTTTGATTGCTTGGATAGTTGTTCTATTGCTTCTTAAAGTGTCCTTAGCTTGTATTTATAGCTTGGAATATGTTTGAAGTTGTATATAGTCGTTGGGATGTTTTGGAGCCATTTGGGGATGAGAAACAATTAATAAAATAGCTTGGAGCGTGGGGGGAATCGGTACCCCCTCATGGGGAATCGGTTCCCTAAGTGCAATCTGTTTTTGACCGTTAGACAGAGGGAATCGGTACCCCCTGGGGGGAATTTGTACCCCCTTGACATTCTGTTTTCTCGGAGCCAAAAACCTGCAGGGGTAATCTGTACCCCCTGGACAATCTGATTTTTCTTGGCTTTGAAACGGTTCGAAATACTTTGTAAAATTGTTTTAAAAATAGTTTAAGTATAAAACATAATTTTACACTTTAGTAAGGATTAAAATGATTGAAACACTTGGAGTAATATTTTGATATTCGAATAATTACATCGAATATACTTAGAAAATCTTTTGTAAAATCTTAAAATTCATTTAACTTAATTTGTTATATCGAAACATCAAAATGTTTTCAACAATCTCCCCCCTTTTGATATAACAAAACATTTGAGTAATTTTAAGATTTTGAAATTACTCCCCCTTACTTTAACACTTCTCCCCTTTAACACCTTAACACTTCTCCCCATTTTTGTTAAATCAAAAAGACTATAATCTTTGAAGTTCAAAATAACTTTGGAGAGTAAGTAGTAAATTTGACATTTTAAAAATCATTTGAAAAAAATCAAAGCTCCCCCTCAATAAATGCATTCCAAATAAAATTATGCTTTTAGGATCTTGACACTAATACAAAATTGAATTTCAACAAAGAATAACAAACATATTAGTAGCACATGAAATTCAATACTTCCAAGTCTAAAATACTTTATGCAATATCAATTATTTAAATTAAGTGCATATGCATAATTTTTTCCAAAAATGTTATGCATTTGAAAATTTTGATATTAATTGTTAGAGAGATATCATTTTCATTTAAACCACATGCATAAACATTTAAATTTAGCTCAAAAATTTTAAAATTTATAAAATCAAAACATTTGAAAAGTTGATATCAATTGTTAGAGAGATATCATTTGCATTAAAACCAATTTTGACCAAAATTCCTTATAATGAACTAAAAATTCTAAAAAAATCATTAAAACTTTAAAATGTTCATCATAAAACCTTTTTAACATACATGAGATTAAAACAATAATGTATAATTATTTAAAAACAAAACTCATGCATGCTTAAAATCAAATGAGCAACCAAATAACTAAAATTAAAAACATTAAACTTAGAGGTTCCTATTCCTTTTCATGTGTGGCTAGAGCATCTTGAATATTATCATTTTCATCACAATTGCTTCCACACACCTACAAGAGACATTCATTTCGATTTTGGTATCCAAATTGCTTTGGATCCTTGGACGTTAGTTTCAATGCCCCTTGTTCCTTTAGGAATCCACACTTGTCTAATTTTAAAATGTTTTCCTTTCTTCAAATGACAAGTATGTTCCTTATGACCATGATAATGACAATGTGAGCATATTGTCATTATTGAATTAAATGAATTATTTAAAATGATTTCTTTTTCTTTTGTTAAGCATTTAAGCTTAACTTTTAAATCAAAATTTTCTTTTTCAAAACTTTCAATTTTTATTTTTGAAAGCTCTAAATCCTTTTTCAAAATTTCATTTTGGCTTTTAAAATCTATTTTTGTTTTCAAAAGAAAATCATTTTCGATTTTAAATTTTGAAATCATTTTCTTATATTTGGAGTTCATGGCCTCAAACTTCGAATATAACCTATTAAAAGCATCTTGTAACTCATCAAACGTATATGAATTAAATTCATTTGAGTTAGAAGATACCTCGGGCTCTTCACAAGCCATTAGAGACACCACCTTTGTTGGTTCTTCTTTCTTGTTTCCATGGATTTCCTCGAGCTTATTCCAAAGCTCCTTGGCACTTGAACATGAAGAAACCCCTTTATAGATTTCATAACCAAATGCACAAAATAGCATGTGCATGGCCTTGGCATTAAGTTGAGCTTTCTTCCATTCTTTGTCACTCATCTTCTTCTCATTATTCTTTGGAGAAGAGTAGCAGTTCTCGATTATCTCTCATGCATCAAGATCATTGGATTGGATGAATACCTTCATTAATTTCTTCCAATGACGATAGTTGACTTCATTGAAGTATGGAGGTTTGTCGGTTGGTAGGGAGTCTTCCATGTGGAACGAGCCGGAGGTGGAAGCCATCTTCTTGGTTGTGTCGGGAATTGGTAGAGCTTCTTCGAGGATCGTCTCAGGGTGGTTAAACCTTCTTAACGAGTTAGGCTCTGATGCCAATTGTTAGGATTTTCGGAAGCTCGAATCGACAACTGGAACGGTTTGCAAAGAGGGATCGAAATGGTTTTGTGTTTAGGGAGTAAGGAGATTGAAAGATAGAGAATTGCACAGTGATTTATAGTGGTTCGACTTTCTTAAACAAAGTCTACGTCCACTACCTTAGCTCATCACCAAGGATTTTCCAAAAAATTCACTAATTTGTTCTTTATTTTGAGGATAAAGAGTAACCTTACAAACTCCCTAGTTTTTCCGGGCTAAGCTAGAACCTTTCCCTAGCTTTTACACGGGATTAGCTAGAACCTTTCCCCTTTACAAAAGGATAAGAAATATAAACAAGAAAACCTCTCTAAGGTAGGTGTTTACAAGAATTAAGCTCACAAGAACAAAATATTTACAAGAGAAAGATGAAATAAGATTGAAAAACTCTTCTCTTGTGTTTGATTGCTTGGATAGTTGTTCTCTTGCTTCTTCAAGTGTTCTTAGCTTGTATTTATAGCTTGAAATGTGTTTGAAGTCGTATATAGTCGTTGGGGATGTTTTGGAGCCGTTTGGGGATGAGAAATAATTAATAAAATAGCTTGGAGCGTGGGGGGAATCAGTACCCCCTCATGGGGAATCGGTTCCCTAAGTGTAATCTATTTTTGACCGTTAGACAGTGGGAATCGGTACCCCCTGGGGGGGAATCTGTACCCTCTGGACATTCTGTTTTCTCGGAGCCAAAAACCTGCAGGGGGAATCTGTACCCCCTGGACAATCTGATTTTTCTTGGATTTGAAACGGTTCGAAATACTTTGTAAAATTGTTTTAAAAATAGTTTAAGTATAAAACACAATTTTACACTTTAGTAAGGATTAAAATGAACTTTGAAACACTTGGAGTTATATTTTGATATTCGAATAATTATATCGAATATAATTAGAAAATCTTTTGTAAAATCTTAAAATTCATTTAACTTAATTTGTTATATCGAAACATCAAAATGTTTTCAACAATACTTGATTCTTAGCCAAATGAATAGTACTTTGATTGTCACAAAGCAACTGAACTTCACCTTGTTGAACACCCAACTCCTTCAGTAAACCAGTAAGCCATAAAGCTTCTTTTGTAGCTTCATCCGCTGCCATGTATTCAGCTTCAGTTGTAGATAATGCCACAATAGATTGAACAGTAGACTTCCAACAAATAGGCCCTCCACCAAGAGTAAAGACATATCTTGTCGTAGATATTCTATTATTCAAGTCACCCGCATAGTTTGAATCCACATATCCTACAACCAAAGGATTATCCTACTGACTACCAAAAACAATTCCATGTCCCACAGTACCCTTTAAGTACCTAGAGATCCACATGATTACTTCCTAATGTTGCTTACCAGGTTTAGACATGTACTTACAAACTTGACTAACATCATTAGCTAAATCAGGACGAGTACATACAATTGCATACATTAAGCATCCAACATTATTAGAATATGGAACTTTTGACATATCTTCAGCTTGCTTATCTGTTTTAGGACACTGTTCTAATGAGAGCTTAAAGTGATTCGCCAATGGAGTGCTCACCGGTTTTGCGCTGCTCATCGCAAACCTTTCTAGCATTTTCTCAACATAACCCCGTTGAGATAGCCATAGTTTCCTTGAGTATATGTCCCTGCAAATTTCCATTCCAAGAATTTTCTTTGCAGCACCTAAATCTTTCATATCAAATTCCTGACTCAATAAAGTTTTCAAACTGATAACATCATTCATATTCTTCGCAGCAATTAACATATCATCAACGTACAGAAACAGAAAAATAAAAGAACCATCATCAAGGCTCTTAACATAGACACAACAATCATACTCACATCGCTTGTAGCCAATCTTGATAATATAGGAGTCAAACCGTTTGTATCATTGTCTCAGAGACTGTTTCAACCCGTACAAAGATTTCTTCAATCTGTAAACTAAATGCTCGTTTCCAGGTTGAATGAAACCTTTAGGCTGCTGCATGTAGATATGCCCCACTAAATCTCCATGAAAAAAAGCAGTTTTAACATTCATCTGCTCTAAATGCAAATCCCAACTAGCCACCAATACAAGTATTGCTCGGATTGAAGTGTGTCTGACCACAGGAGAAAACATTTCATCATAATCAACTCATTTTTGCTGTGAAAAACCCTTTGATACCAAACGAGCCTTGAAATTCTCTCCCTCTTTTTCTGTTACTGTTGCTTTCTTCTTATACATCCATTTGCAACCAATCGGCTTCTTACCCTCAGGAAGGCGAACTAACTCCCATGTACGATTGTGATGCAAAGACTCCATCTCCTCAACCATGACAACCATCCACTTGTCATTTTCCCGACTAGTAACAACATCATGAAAAGTAACTGGATCATCACTGCTAACAATAAGTACAAAAGAGACCAAGTCTTCAATTCGTAGGCTTTTTATTCGTCCGTCTCACCCTGTCTCTAACGAGACTATAATATTGCAAATCAACCGTAGTGGAATCACCAAAAGTCGGTTAAGAAGTTTATGTTCTTTCAACTGGAAACTACTCGAAATCCACCACTGTCGTGTCTTTCTTCTGCTGCAACATGAGATGTTCATAAAAAACAACATCTCTACTGATCACAATTTTCTTTGCAACTGGATCCAGAGCTTGAATCCTTTAACACATGTCTTGTAACCCAGAAAAAAGCACTCATTCGATTTTGCATCAAGTTTGGATCTCTCATCAGTAAGTACATGCACATAAGCAGGACAACCAAAAATCCGTAAGTAATCAAAAGTAACATTATGACCAGTTCATACCTCTTCTGTAACTTTCCCAGCCAATGATGCCCTTGGCGATCTATTGATAAGATAACACGCCATGTTAACAACCTCAACCCAAAAGTGTTTGGGAAGCCCCGCATTCAACCGCAAACATCTGGCTCTTTCATTCAACGACATGTTCATCCGTTCTGCAACACCATTCTGTTGTGGTGTCTTAAACACTGTAAAATGACTCTTAATCCCATGCTCCTTATAGAAGTTTAAAAACTCTGAATTTGTGTACTCTGTACCATTGTCAGACCGCAAACACTTGATTTTTCGTTCTGTTTGGTTTTCTACCTCAGCTTTCCACAGCTTGAACTTCTCAAAAATATCATACTTTTGTTTTAAAAAATACACCCAAACTTTTCGTGAAAAATCGTCAATAAAGGTAACATAATACCTAGATCCACCCAAAGACGATGTCGAGGAAGACCCCCATACATCAGAATACACATAATCAAGAATCCTTTCAGTTGTGTCCTTCCATGTCTTGAAATGAACTTTAGTTTGTTTACCAAGAACACAACACTTGAAAAAATCGAGCTTACAGCTTTTAATACCATGCAACATATTTCTTTTATGTAATTCAGCCATACCACGTTCACTAAGATGAGCAAGACGCATATGCCACAGTTTGGTAGTATCCTCAAAGGACTCAACAGAATGAACTCCACCTACAACGATACTCCCTAACAATCTGTAAATATTCCATGCAGTTATCTTTCTTTTCATCACAGTCAAAGCTCCTTTAATAATCCGAGTGGTTTCCCTATCCTCATCAGCCTTAGGGATAAAACCATTATTGTGCAGAGTGCCCAAAGAAATCAAATTCTTCTTCAAATATGGGATATGCCGAACTCCACACAACGTCCGAACAAAACCATCATACATCTTAATTCTAACATCACCGATACCAACAATATTGCAACATCGATCATCACTCAAATAAACAGAACCAGAATCAACCGACCTGTATGTCGAAAACCATTCCCTATTTGGCGTGATGTGATAAGAACATCCACAATCAAGAATCCAAGCATCCATCAATTGAGTCGTTGAAATAGAGATCATATCACCTTCACTGCAGTCATAATTGTCATCCTCGACCACATTCACAGACTTGGATGAGTCATCACGCTTTTCATCAGTATGTTAACTTCAGACAGTCTCGCTTCATATGTCCCGCCTCCTTGTACTTGTAACAGTGAATTGTCTTCTTATCCCTAGATTTGGATATGAAATTCCGCTTCCCAGACCCTGCCTTCTCTGGCTTCCGTCCACGGTCTTGATTACCCTTGACATATAAGCTATCAGCTTGAGAGCTTTCCCCTGCATTCTACTTCTGCTGGTTATGAACCAACAAGGCTGTAGTAATCTAATCAACTTTGATAGTCTCTTTCTCATATATAAGAGTAGTCACCATTTGTTCATAAGAGGGAGGCAACGAACACAACAGAATCATCGCTTTGTCTTCATCCTCAATTTTCACATCAAGTCGAGCCAAATCAGAAATGATTTGATTGAAGACATTCACGTGTTACGCCAAATCATGATCATCCTGCATCTTTAGCTCATACAGCCGCTGTTTTAGATACAGTTTAGTCGTTAAGGATTTGGACATAAACTGACTTTCCAACTTCTTCCAAATTTCATCTGGAGACGAAAGATGCATGACGTGATACATGACATCGTCAGCCAAACATAATCTTATGGTTCCTACCGCTCGCTGCTGCAATTCTTCCCAATATTCCTCCTCCATCGACACCAACTTTGTAGGTCGTAAAACCTTCAGGATCCCTTACTGCGCCAACAGATCCTTCACCCTTGTTTGCCATAATCCAAAGTTACCCTGACCATCGAATTTCGTAACTTCGAATTTGGCTCCTGACATCTGATACCAATTGTTGAATAATCGGGTAAAGAAAACAAAAAGAACACAAGAAATTTAACGAGGTTCAACAATATACATGCTTACGTCCTCGGTGCCTTAGGCGGCGTTAGAATTTTATTCAATTCAACGTCTCATAGGTTTATGTTACATCTCCTTTTATAATAAATAAACCCTAGTACATATTTACAAAAATAATCTTGTACCGTACTGCGGGGTTGCACCCCCGCACCCCCAACCCACATAATCGTAATCCCCATTACGAGACTTTCTTTATAAGGACAGATGATGATCGCTTCGCTCACTCCGCTCCATCCTCTGTACTCTTTAATGGTATATTTATGAGCCACACCTAACATTTAATGGTTTACTCACGGCGTTTCTCTAATTTGAAGCTCCGGCACCACAGAAGGGCGGCAAAAGCTGGTACCCTTTACTCGTCATAGCTCCCAGACCAATTTGCAGATTTTTAGGTTAGCAGCAGCTTATAGGTCAAGGTATTTAATTTCATGGTTTCAGTCGTCAGTATACTTGTGCTTTTTAATTAAGTCAGCAATGGATAAATGAAGTTGCTTTCCTATTGGTAACGGTTATTATTTTGTTCATATTTTTTAATTTCACTAGGAAATTAACATGAAGATTAAAGCACTAACGTCTAAGGCCTTTACCGATTTCCTCTGAAATAAAATATGATTCACCAATTATAATTATTTTGTTGATTGAGTACTAGATCTTTCATTCATATTTTTCAAAGATTGAAATAAATTAGTGTAAGAAATATAATATAATACTAACAAATAAAAAATAACCGAGAATTACAAATTAAATTACAAAGATTAATCATCTTCTAAATCTTTCGACTCAAGAACAATTTCTTTGAATATAATCATGGCAAGTGAAAGCTACCCATAATATAAGAATGATGGTATCACATAGTATATGATGCATACTAATACTAAGTTAACAGAAATCAAATTCGTTGGTATCACATGATATTTAGTTAACCATCACATAGTATATACAACAAGAAGAGCCTTTTTATGAACAGTTTTGTGGTACAACCTAAAATTTAAGATAAAAAAAATAACAGAAATGAAACGCGACTGAAAATGTGACAAAAAACATAACATTTTAAGTTGAATGCAATCTAAAATGTGACATTCTTCGTAATATTTTCAGTGGCAACTTGAAATGTGACATTATTCATAAAATTTTTTATTGACAATAGAAATCGTGATATTTTTCCGTAATATTTCACATTTTAAGTAGAGTTCAACATAAAATGTTATGTTTTTTTAATCCTATTTTTAGTCACATCTCATTTCCATCGTTTTTGAACTTTAAATTAAACAGAGGTTTTGTAAACTTTCGCCCTTTTTATTTGTTTAACTATCCAAACAATTTATAAAAAGAAATTCTTTTTGGATTAATAATTTTTTATTCTACATTTAGTTGAAAAATTTAAAAAGCAAAAAAAAAAATGTTAGAACATGTCTAGTCACATGAGCAAAGCCACCCTTTACGCCCATTTTTTTAATTCATATAAAAATATTTAAAATAAAATTAATATTATTTTAAAAAAATATTAAACTTTTTATATAAAATTTTTGACTTCGTTATTATTTAGTCGTGTGTTGACTACGATTTTTCTTTTCTTTTTTTGGATAAGTAAATTTTATTATCCAAAGAAAGTCACATTACAAAGCATCCCAAACAAGGATCAAAACAAACTATTTACAACAAAAGAATGATTATCCTATACTCCAATTGGTACTAAGTTGCATACTAACAAAATCAAGTCTGTTAATAGCTCTATACCTAAGTTGAGTGCTAACAATCTCCTTAATGGAATAAAGCAAATCATCAATGATTCTAACTCGTCCTTGGAATAAACGTCTATTTTTTTTTTTTGTCTCGTTGCTTATTTGTATAATTTTTTTATGCCAGACTTGAATCCATGTTCTACCCTTGTTCAACTTTTTGTACTCAAATAAAAATGTAATATTTGATTTTATGTTCTTTTATATATTGTAATGATAATAATATTAATTAAATTAGGGTAAACTACACGGGAGACCACCAAACTATGATCATTAAAAAATAGGTCGAGTTTTGAGTTGGGTAAATTCACCTTAAACCCAAGTTGGATCAAGTTTTGAGGGAAGAGGTTATATTTTTTGAATTGAGTTGGATTGATTGAAAATCCAACCCAAACAATCTCTAAATACGACTTATCATGTTAAGTTCCATGTTATCCTATCCCATAAGAATAAGGATCCACTTTCACAATGTAAAATTATTTTAATTTGACATAGATTTAGGATCGTTGGATAAGTAATAATTGATGGTTGAGATTAATTTTTTATTTTTTTTCTAGTGAACCTTTTCTTATATATTACTATTAGTTTCAATAATCTATTTTCATTTATCCAATAATTCTAAATTTCTATAAAACTACAAGAATTTTATATTGTGCGATAGAATCATATCCTATATCTAAACATAAATATGTGGGTATAACTTTTTTTCAATATATATATATATATATAATTTTTAAATATATTTCAGCCAAGTACATTTAAATATTCCACCTCAAGAATCCGCAACAACAATCTGATCCTACTAGTCAAGGCTGACAATGTGCAAAAGAATTGGCCTTTTCGGCCGAAAATAAAATGGGGTTTTTTTTAGGAGAATGGAAAAGCTAGACCCAACAAAGTTAGAGCCCAAACATAGATTGTCCTTTTGAATTTGAGTTCCATACAATGGAACTTCATTCAACTCCCACTAAGGGTTCAAAACCCCCACGGGGATTTGTCTGAAAATGGATACTAGTAGTGCACTATGTTCTCTTCAGAATGATCATAGTTTTCATCAAGTTTTTCATTTGAGTGTGATTTCGGTGTTAGTCTTTCGTTTCTCGAGTTGAGAGATTGATTAAACGTATAGCATACGATTGTGATTATTTTCTGTTATGCTATTGTTGAGTAGCATTTGAGTGATCGATTACTTAAGTCAGTTTAGTTTCACAAAGTTATTTTGGGACCAACTGTCGACTTAGACAATTTATACAACGTTGTAAGACAAGCAAAGATAGTTGTTCATACAACACAGGAAGCCATTTTTTTTTCGTATTGAATATGATAGTATTGAGTGATTACATAAGATAATTCATGCAATATAGGAAGACAATTTACACTACGTTGGAACACAATTAACACGGCATGATCGTATCCCTAATCGCCATTTTTTCGATCCTTGATATGGAGATTTTGAGTGATCACATAAGATATTCATGCAACACAAAAAGTCATATATTATCAATAGCAGATCCATAAATAGTAAGAGGGTGGACACAAACATAGTAATTATATAAATTTTTCGAATGGATAGATACAAATAAAATTTTAAGGTGGGTATCATCAATAAAATAAACAACTAACAAAAAAAAATCGGATTTCAAAGTGGGCAGTTGCCCACCTTGAAAAACATATACATTTGTCATCGTATATTATCTGATGAGGAACTAGCCATGTCTATTCATCATCGTAAGAACAAGTGTCCACCGAAGTAACGTCATCTTCCTCTAACTAATCGCGAGGAAGAGAGAACCATTCAGGCTCATCTTTATCAGCACAATTCGAAACAACACAACATACATTGTTGACGACACTGATGCAATATTACCATATCATGTTCCATTATTGTCAAATCTATCACAAGATTATTATATACCCATAATATCATATCCAATATTTGATTTATACACATCTTATTTAATAGGTGTTGCTCCTCCACCATGGTCAAGTCAGTAAGTCCAATCGATGACATCATTTTTTTTATTTGCATAATTCATATACCTTCATTTTCGTTATTCTACATATATATTCATCAATGTCAACGCAAACAACACATGTTGATATCGATAATATTGGATATAATGTCGGTCAAGATTATGAAAATAGTGACAATGACTATCTTGTTGGTGAGTGATTAATACGAAGAAATATCATGCGATATAGACGACCACCAACTAATTCACAAATAAATCTTATGACCAATTAATTTTTTTTTCATTTTTATTGTTTATAATATTATTTTTTTTTCTTTTTATAATATTATATTTTTTAATCATTATAAATATTTTATTAATGCTATAAATATTTTGGTAATTTCACCCTTATTTTATTTATTAAATATTTTTAAACTTTTTCCTAAATTCACCTAAATATCTAATATGAAGTAACTTACTTTTTAAAAATAAAATAAAATAAATATGTGGGTGAAAAACTTTGTATAACTTGCACGAAATAATTTACGTCAGTGATTAATGAAATTATTGTTATTCCTAGAGGTTATGGGTTCGAGCACCAGCACCTACAAGGGTGATTGAGCGTTCATTGTCAAATGGTTGTAAAAATACTTAGAACATATATTATTTTATAACCACATTTAGCTTAATAAAAAAAACTTTTTATAACTTTGTTTCATGTCAAAGGAAAATAAAATTAAAAAAAAAGGCATACAAACACTGTGTGGAAACTTTAATAGTACAATTGGGTTTGTTCCAAGAAACTTGGCGTTTGAAAAAATTCCATCAAACCCATTATCAAGGAAAGCTGAAATGATGTGCTCTCTTAAGAAAATCCCTGCATATCTTTTCCCATCTCTTTCTGTCTGGTTCATCCGTCTCCAATCCCAATTTGGCTTTCTCAGCAAACTCTCTCTGCATATTCAACAGAAACCAGGAGGAAGTTAAGAACAAACAAAATAAACATAATCTGACATGATTATAAGATAGTATTGATAGTGTATATATATAATTGGATTACCTGAATGGAGTTGTTATTGAGAAGCCGATCGATGAGATCGAACAGGATGTCTTTAGTGTACTCAGGGTGGCCTTGAATGCCAAGAATGTGTTGCCTAATCACGAATATCTCCACCCCGGTCTTGTCCGAAGATGCAATCACATCAGCTCCCATTGGGACCTCAAACACTTCATCTTGGTGACATTCTATGATCGACAGTGAAGATGGTATGTCATCCAACTCTTCCATGAAGCTTGGGACCGACAAATCTTTCAAAATTTTCACTTTCCTCAACCCAATATCCCATCCACTGCATGCCTTCCAACTTTTCCCCCCAATGACCTGCACAGAATCTGTTGGAAAACATGGAGTTAATTATCATTTTTAATGAAAAATCTAGAATTTAACATGTTTGGTTTACCTGATGGCCGAAGCAGATGCCGAGGACTTTCTTCTTCATGGCATCAAGTGTCTGCAACAGGAAGCAAAGCTTGAGAATCCATTGGTCATTCCCGTAAGCGTCATGGGGACTGCCACTGATTACGAATCCATCGTATTTGTAGAGCTCGCTTATGTCGGGGAACTCTCCGTCTACAACCCTGAACAAGTCCCACCTCTCCCTTCTTCTCCAAAAGCAGCAACGAACACGTTGAAATAACCACCGTACGCCTTCTTCACATACTCCGAGTCACTGGCGGCCAGCAAAAGAGCATATCTTCGTTCTCCGGTTGTGATTAGCTTCATTATTATGTCACCTAACAGAAATCCTTCATAAATTTGAAGATTTGACGGGGAGAAAACTGGGGTTTATATAGAGGTTTTACCTAAGGCATGGAAATTTCTATGGCGGGGCAAGGTTCATGAATGGATTGAAGGAGACGGTGAGATAGTCATCTCTTAAAAATTTAAAATTCATATATATTATATTTTTTTATTAAAATTTTAATTTTATTTTCAAAAATTTTATATGATTATCTCTTTTTTAAAATTTTATAAATTTATCCCTTTGACGTAAAATCATGTATTCATCTCTATATGATAATAAGAGGATTAGTGAAAATTGGGAGGGATTTTGAGAGATTCGTTCGGAGTTTGGGGAGTGGGTTCGAGCGCACTCCACATGCACAAGATTCACTGTGCGCGTCAAACATGGGCGCGCCTTATCACATTCTCGGAGTTGTCCAATAGGTTCATATTCCTCGTCGCACTTGAGAATTGAGAGATAGATACAGCAGCATCTTGCATGCTATTGGCCCATTTATTCATATTTGAGTATTGTGATGGAAACTCATTAAATGATTTTAATAATAAAATAGAGTGATTTTTTTTTTAAAATTTGAATTCGAACTTTATAATTATAGGGTGTAATTCCACTAGAATTTTTATGTATTACCGATAACGATGTACTAAGGGAGACCCGTGGAGGCGGTCACCTCAATTTATATATATTTTGGATATTTTTTATATTTTCAATTGAAAATTTATTTTTTATTAAAATTTTATAATTTTGGCCTCCCTCAGATTTTATAAGTTTGATCTCTCAACATAAAATCCTACTCGTTGATCTTCTTTAACTTCCATAAACTAAATGTGTTTTTTTATTAATCTAGTAAATACAAGGTAAATTCTTTAAGTAAAATCAGATGTTCGAATCTTGCTGGTTGTGAATGAAACAAACTAGATTAGGAGACTCGTACTCGCAAAACTCAATCTGAATTAGTCAATCAATAAATTAGATACAAATAGTTAATTAAAAAAATAACATATTTGGGTCAAAAAGGAAACTCTTCCTTCAGTTAGAAGATGTGGCTTAGTGAGGACTGATCTGGCTCTTATTGCCGTTCTCTTTTTCAATCTTGAATCCATAGATGTACACAAATTAATCATTAATATAAAATAGTAATATATGAATCTTGGGAAATGCCCGAATGTATGTTCCCTTAATTTGAGTTAGATGCAACGAGTTGCTATTGATTGTGACGGTACTAAGGTTGGTTTACTTTAACATTACTCGGAGTATTGGGTTCTGATTCATCGTCAAACTCTAGGTGCATATTAAAAGCTTTGCTAGGACGAGATGGAGTTAATAATTCTATGTGCAATGAGATGTTTTTGATTCAAATAATATCATCATCAAAACTATTTAAATGGTTATTAAATCTAATTCCAAATCTAATAATACAAAAATAAAAATTTGTTCAAAAAAGTTCATATAATGATCAAGAAATTGAAAACCGGATCATCCTTATCATCAAGGCATGCTTACCACCCCAACCAAAATATGCACTCCTATCTAAAATTCTATCTTAAGTTAGCTTTTTATTCAAGTAGCAATACTTGTATCCATGTTGATGAAATATTCTCTCAAAACTTTGAATTTTCTTCATCAACTCGTACCTACCGTTTAGTTTAAGTATCATTTTGGTACACCATTGCTAAAAAATTAGCGATAACATTGCATGTCACCTATAAGTAATCACATTATCATTGAAAAATTTTAAAAAAATATCACATCAACAATTATGTTAATTTTTTAACGACGTGACAGCAAATTAAAACCTAAACTAAACATCATGTATAATTCTAAAAAAATAAAACTTGAGTACTAAAATGGACTAAAAGTAATAACTTAGGTACTGTAGGTTACCCGATAATGATTTGAATTTCGGGATATATGACTCTTGGGGGATGCCAAAATGTATGCAGCCTTAAATTGAGGTGGATGCAATTGATGGAATCCGTAATATTAAATGTTTTGGATTCTGATTCTTCACTAAATTCTACGTGCATTTTAAAAAAGCTTTGAATTGAGGATATTGAGTTCACACAATTTAGGTCAGTGGTGCATACGTAAGCGTTTATACTTTGGTAGTTGGAAAAAGTTTTAAATTAATCAAATGTATTTGATTTATTGATTGATTAATTCAAATCGAGTTTTGCAGAAGCCTATTATGAGAACGACCATATCAATCCAGTTCGCTCCACTCATGAACGTCATGGTTCAAAATCCTAATCTTACTTGAGAAATATAATATTTCATCTCACTAAACCATCTGATTGTTAATTAATTGTCAGAATCTTTAACACACTATTGATATGGCTAAAAGTAGGCAATCCACTATCAAAACATTATAGCTCTAACTATGAACTCCACCTCATTATTTTATGAAATTAATAAATTACTTACTTTGATTTGATAAAATCTAATCTTCATATTTTCCATTAACCCATTGATCTAGAGATCAATATTTCTGTGATTTATTGTAAGAAAAAATTAGTTCGATTCAGACGAGTTTCTTGAAATCTTTTTATTAACCCTTCCAAACGCTTGTGCACAAAGTGAAGAAAACGGTATATCTAATATGATGAAGTTTCAAAAGGAGTAAATTATTGGCTCAAGTTAGAATAGTTTACTTTTTCAAAAGTTGTATTACCTTAAGTTAGAGGAGCAGTTTATCTTTTTAAATGTTTCATTGTCTAAAGTCCGAGAAGTAATTTATTTTCCAAAGTTTCATGGTCTCCAGCTAGAGGAGAATTTTATACTTCTTTTCAGAAAGTCTCATTGCCTCAAGTTGGAGGAGCAAATTATATCTCATCGCTTCAAGTTGGATGAACGATGTTCTTTTCAAAGTTACAGGGGCTGTTTACCTTTTCAAAGTTCCACTATCTAATCATTTATTTCCCCAGGTGTCTTCGCCTCAAATTGGATGATTGTGATCTCTAAAATCATGCCTCCTCAAGTGCACAGTAGCAAACCATCATCTTCAGGATCCTAACTCCTCGAATGTGAAGGAGCAAACCACAATATTTAAAATCTTACCCCTTCAATGGAACGGACTTTGCAATTTCTTCCATGCTGTGCTTACCTAAGGTATTAGGGTTTGGCATTTGGAACGTGGATAGAGTGCAATAGTTGCACGACTGACAAGCATGTTGTTGAATATATTCTCCCAAAAGTTTGGATTTTCTTCCTTTATTCGAAAGTTCCCTTTAAGTAGGGAATGAATGGTTATAATTCTTAGCAGGGGTCTATTTGGATTATATTTATAATTGATTCTCTATTTAAGAGAGTGGATGCCATTTTCATTATTATTATACTTTTTGAATTGTTGTATTTATTTAACGATTCCTTTCAATTTTCTGTTTATTTTTCATAAATCAAATTCAATGAAGTGTATCTGTTAGCTTTTACAGTAGTAATTCCAACTCTCTTGGTACTCTAATATAGAGAAGATGCAATAAAAGAGGGGGGAAGGCAGAATATTCTTTTGAAAAAAAAGACTAAATTAATTGTTTAACTGAATTCAGGTGCTTCAGTCAAACTAATGAAACTTACATTACAAATAACTACTGTTTTATTAATTTTAATTATTTTTTCTTTAATGTTCGTTTTATGATACATGTTTGAAATTTGTACTATTCTTCTTAATAATAGTATTGTTTTTCAAATTCGAACTTAGTTTCTCCTTGCGAGTCAATAAATTACTCGAATAGTTTTATTCTGATCACTCAATTATGAATTTTTTCAATTAGATCATTAAACTATTAAATTTTATTTAAGTTAATATGTAGTTGATGTTAGGAAGATATGAAAAAAAGATGGAATAAAAGGGAATCAGACATGGGTATTGGAGACAGATTAGGCACATCTTAATCGATGAACCAGATATAAAATTTGATTCTTTGTTAAAAACAAATTATATTTAAGTTAATTTGTAGTTGATACTTATGAAAATATGAAAAGAATGGGATGGGATGGGGAGGGTTCAAACCCAGGACCTAAGCGTAAGCAATGTAGAATTAACACTCAATCACTAACCCAAATTAAATATTTATTTTATCATTTTCAAAACTTATATTGAGGTTAAATTGTGCTCATAAAAATATGAAAAAGAATGGGTTGACCATTAGTAGTTTAGTTGAAACCATTTTAATAGTTTAATGACCTAATTAATCAAATATATAGTCTAATGATCAAAAAAAAAAAACTGACACAATAGTTGTAGTTAAGCGCTAAACGACAGCCATGGGTGTCTCCACGACCATGGTGTTAGAGTCGGAGGAGAAGAGGAAGAAATCGAGGAGAAGAGGAGGAACGAAGAAGCGAAGAGGAATTGGGAAGAGAGGAATGAGGGTTAGGGATTTTGGAGAGTAATTTGGGAATTGAATTAGAAGAGGGAATTGAAGCACGAAGAGAAAAGGAGATGAAGTTACCTGATGGGTTGAAGCAGACTGAGGAGGTCCAAGGCAAAGTGGAGTGGCCCAACCGGATGGCCCAGTACCTGTAATAGCCAAAGAAGGATAAGAACCAATCTGTTAGGAAGTTTGTTAACAAAGAATGTCAGCTGGCAGTGTTAGATTCTCTGTACAACTTGTAGCTAAATAAAACTAATGTGTAATCACATTTTCCATTATGAATTGAATGATGAATTTCTTTTCTACTATCTATGTTCTCTAAATTCTTCTCTCATGTCTACTCTTTTCTCTTATTCTATAACAATTGGTAATCAGAGCCTCGATTCTGGCAAAGTCTAGTGGGTATGCCAAAGAAGAATCAAGCTATGGCAGAAACTGATTTGTCTGGGATTCAAAAACAAATTGAGGATCTAGCTGCATTGGTGAAGAAAGGCCAAGATGAAACTGATCCACCTAAATGGTGGGAAAATCAGGAGAATATAATCACTGCTTTAGAGTCCAGAATGGCTACTAATCAAGGCTGTGTTGAGGAACTGCTTAGAATTTTGACAGGCAGAATAGGGGAGCAAGAGCAGTCTGATGGAGACCAGGTACAATCTCCTGATACTTCTAAACATAAGGAGAAAAGCCCTGTTGTGGTGACTGTGGTGAATGACAAGTCTAGATTTACTTATAAAACGGATGAACATGGGATATTAAAGAGTAAACTGATGCTTGTTTAGCCATTAAAAACAGTTTTAAGCCTATTAATCAAATGGGTGAAAACAATGAATCTATGCCTATTATGTTGGGATTAGAAGATGAAAAAAGGGGGTCAGGGGGTTCATTTAGCAGTGTAGGAACTATGTGGCATAGACCTAAAATAGAATTGCCTTTCTTTGAAGGGGTTAATCCTAGAGGATGGATTCATAAATGCCTGAAATATTTTTCTATTTGTAATGTTCCTGTTGAGCAGAGGGTGGAAGTAGCTACAATGTATTTAACAGGCAAGGCTGAAATTTGGTTTGATGGGTATATTATGCAAAAACATCATGTAACTTGGCATGAGTTTGAAGCTGATTTGTGTCACAGATTTAGTGATAGAACCTTTTTTGATATTGTGGAGGAATTTACTAAATTGACTCAAAAAGGGTCTGTTGAGGATTATCAATAAAGATTTGAGGAATTACAACCTCATATGTTGTTACAAAACCCCACATTAACTGAGGAATTTTTTGTTTCACTCTTTATTAGTGGGCTAAGAGATGATATCAAACATATGGTCAAGGCTTTGGATCCTAAGAATTTGTCTGAAGCATGTAAACAGGCAAAACTTTATGAGTTATCTGTTGAGTTTGAAAATAGAAGGTTGAGGCCTAATTTTAAATCCCCACCCTACCCAAGCCCCATTATTAGTTCTAAACCTGCTTCACTGCCAGTTAATTCAAAACCTACAGCAATGCAGAATCCAAGGCAGAATATTATTGATTACAGGAGGCATAATAATCTTTGTTTCAAGTGTGGTGATAAATTTATTCCAGGTCACCAATGTAAGAACACACAATTGAATATGATTACTGAAGATTGTGAAAATCCATCTTTGGAAATTTTTCCTATTGATTCAGAACAATCTCAACAAGCAGAAGAGGAAACTCTAGAAATTTCTATGAATGCGATTACGGGATCTATTGGACATACTACATTGAGAATTCAAGGATCTATTTAGGGCAGATCATTGAATATCTTAATTGATAGTGGGAGTACACATAGTTTTTTGACTCCAAAGTGGGCTGATGCTGGCATACAAGTTACTACCCCTCATCCTTTGGCCATCACTATGGCTAAAGGCCAACAATTATTTAGTTCTGCTAGATGCAACAAGGTTGAATGGCAAATGCAGGGACATACGTTTGTACATGATTTTAGATTGCTTAAATTGGGTGGTAGTGATATGGTATTGGGAGTTGATTGGATGAAATTGTTTAGCCCTATATTGATGGATTTCAATAATATGACTTTGAGTTTTGACCATCAAGGAAAAAATATATGTATTCAAGGACAACAGCCTTCATCAGAATTACAGCAGATTTCTGGGGCTACCTTACTTAAAATGACTGCGTGGGATTCAGATATTACGGGTCACATTGTTTTATTGACTATGTCAGGAAATTTTCATCCTATTCCTACTGAAATACAACAATTATTGGACATGTACAACACTGTTTTTGATTAACCAGAAGGATTACCACCTCAGAGGACTCATGATCATGTTATTCCTTTAAAGTCTAATGCTACACCTGTTAATCTAAGACCCTACAAGTTTCCTCATAATCAGAAGATTGAGGTGGAAAAACAGATTGCCAGTATGCTTTCTTCTTCTGTTATTCAGCCTAGCAAAAGTCCTTTTGCATCACCCTGCCTTCTTATTAAAAAGAATGATGACACTTGGAGATTTTGTGTGGATTATAGACATTTAAATAGCATGACAATCAAGGATAAATTTCCTATTCCTATAGTGGAAGATTTATTGGATGAGTTGCATGGGGAAGTCTATTTTTCCAAGATTGATTTGAGGTCTGGTTACTGGCAGATTAGAATCAGACCAGAGGATATTTATAAGACAGCCTTCAAAACACATCAAGGTCATTATGAATTTAAGATGATGCATTTTGGCCTTACTAATGCTCCTGCTACATTTCAGGCTCTTATGAATGATTTATTTAATTCCTTCCTTAGGAAATTTGTTTTGGTCTTCTTTGATGATATTTTGGTTTACAGCAGTAGTATGCAGGATCATATGAGGCATTTGCAAATGGTTTTGGAGGTTTTAAAAGCTAATAAATTATTTGCAAAATTGTCCAAGTGTTTTTTTGGACAACAGCAAGTGGAGTATTTAGGTCACATAATTTCTACTGCAGGGGTGTCTACTGACCCTAGCAAGGTTTTAGCAATGCAGACTTGGCCAAGACCTAAAACCATTCAATCTTTGAGGGGATTTCTTGGATTGACAGGGTATTACAGGAGATTTATCAGACATTATGGTATTATTAGCAGACCTTTAACACAACTCTTAAAGAAGGAGGGGTTTCATTGGAATTCTGATGCTTCCATTGCTTTTGAAAACCTTAAAAGAGCTATGTGTTCTACTCCAGTTTTAGCATTGCCTGATTTCTCTAAGATTTTTTATTTGGAAACAGATGCAAGTTCTGGAGGTGTTGGGGTTGTTCTTTCACAGGAAGGTAGACCTATTGCTTATATGAGTAAGGCTCTAAGCCCTAGACATTCAGCATTGTCTATTTATGAAAAAGAATATCTTGATATTCTCTTGGCTGTTTCTAAATGGAGGCATTATTTGGAGAGTGGACCATTTATTATTAAAACTGATCATGAGCCTTTAAAATTTCTGTTGGAACATAAATTGACTACCACTATTCAGAAAAAGGGATTAACAAAGCTATTAGGGTTGGACTATACTATACAATATAGAAAAGGGAAATTAAATGTTGTTGTTGATGCTTTATCTAGAAGATGGGAAGATCAAGCTCAGTGTTTTACTTTAGGGGTGACTGTTTTAATTCCTACTTGGGTGCAGGAAGTGGAGCACAGTTATCAAGGTGATACTTTAGCTCAGAATTGGATTTCAATTCTGGCTATAAATACTACTGCAGACAGTAAATGGAAAATTTCTAATGTTGTTCTTAGATACAATGGAAGGGTCTATATTGGAGCTCATGGAAGTCTTAGGTTGAAAATTATTCAAACCTTACATGACTCTCCACAGGGTGGTCATTCAGGAGTACAGGCTACTTATTACAGAGTTAGGTCTAATTTTTATTGGCCTAAACTTAAAGAGATGGTTGCTACTTATGTGAGAGGTTGTACAGTTTGTCAACAAATAAAAGTGGAGCATATTTCTAAGCATGGTTTATTACAACCTTTGCCTGTCCCTAATCAAGCTTGGGAGGTCATTACTATGGATTTCATTGAAGGACTGCCTACATCATTCAAGAAGAATTGCATCTTGGTTATAGTGGATAAATTTACAAAGTATAGCCATTTTTTGGCCCTCTCTCATCCCTATTCAACAACTGATGTTGCTAAATTGTATTTAGACAATGTTTACAAATTACATGGCCAGCCTAAGATGGCTATTTCAGACATAGATAAGACTTTTACCAGTTCTTTTTGAAAGAACTGATGAAGCAATTGGGTACTCAGACAGTTTTCAGCACTGCTTACCATCCAGAAACAGATGGTCAAACAGAACGAGTTAATCAATGTTTGGAGCAGTATTTAAGGGGGTTTTGTTTCTATCAACCTAAGAAATGGGCTAAATGGCTATCTCAAGCAAAGTGGCGGTATAATACCACTTATCACACTGCTATTAAGCTTACTCTTTTTCAAGCTTTATATGGATACAAACCACCTATTATGGTTTGGTCTACTGATACAACATTACAAACAGTACAGAATATTGTCACAAGTAGAGATCAAATCAGACAATTGGTAAAACAACAGTTAGAAGTGGCTAGTAATCGTATGAAACAACAGGCAGATAAAAAAAGGTCAGAAAGGGTTTTTACTGTGGGAGATAGGGTTTACCTGAAGCTGTAGCCTTATAGGCAAACCTCGATTGCTCTGCGAAAAAACCTCAAGTTAGCAGCCAAATATTATGGTCTATATACGATTTTGGAGAAAATTGGAGAGGTGGCTTATCGATTAGACTTACCAAATTCCTCGAAGCTCCACCCAGTGTTCCATGTGAGTCTCTTGAAAAAGTTAATCGGGGACTCTTCCACTGCTGCCACAGATCCTCCTACAGTTGATGAGGAGGGAGAGTTAAGTATTAAACCCTTGAAGATTATGGGACGACGTATAATAAATAGACACAATCGACCAGTAACTCAACTTTTGGTTCGATGGACGAATCTGGATGCCTCGAATGATACATGGGAGGACTACTCGGTTCTAAAAGGGCAGTTCCCTGCTTTTGATCCTTGGGGACAAGGCTCATCTCGTGGGGTGGGTATTGTTAGAGTCGGAGGAGAAGAGGAAGAAATCGGAGGAGAAGAGGAGGAACGAAGGAGCGAAGAGGTATTGGGAATAGAGGAACGAGGGTTAGGGATTTTGGAGAGTAATTTGGGAATTGAATTAGAAGAGGGAATTGAAGCACGAGGAGAAAAGGAGATGAAGTTACCTGATGTGTTGAAGCAGTCTGAGGAGGTCCAAGGCAAAGTGGAGTGGCCCAACCGGATGGCCCAGTACCTGTAATAGCCAAAGAAGGATAAGAGCCAATCTGTTAGGAAGTTTGTTAACAAAGAATGCCAGCTGGCAGTGTTAGATTCTCTGTACAGCCTATAGCTAAATAAAACTGCTGTGTAATCACATTTTCCATTATGAATTGAATGATGAATTTCTTTTCTACTATTATCTTCTCTAAATTCTTCTCTCGTGTCTACTCTTTTCTCTTATTCTATAACACATGGATAACTTGAAGCGTTCGTGTTTGGAAGTCTAATTCGCATTATGGATGGCCCAAATCACGTATCCCCATATAAGTATGTAAGACCTATTGACATACATGCCCATTTTAGTGACCTCAGGGCAAACATAAAAATTAGACTTCTAATAATAAATTTTGAAAAAAAAAATTGAATTGTAAGAGTAAGAATAAAATAATATTAGATGACCAAAACAGGAAAAAAAACATAATGTTAGGTATGAATTTAAAATAATAGTAATAATTATGTGACCAAAACAAAATTAAGTGACTAAATAGATAATTTTGGGCCCTGGGCAAGTGCCCCTCCTACCCAAACTTAGCTACGACTATGTTGATGTTGACCTGCATCAACATATGAAAACTAACTTTTTTTCCTTTTTAATAGTCTAGGGTGATTAAAGTGTAGTATTTGTTCATAATTTTCTTAACAAATTGATAATACATACCTTGCAAACACACTTGCTTGAACCCAAGTCCTCTAAGTTGCAAACCGAATTACTTTTTCTCACCTTGTCAAGATGACATGTTCAACAATACCAAAACATATGCAAATAAGTAACTTTTGCTAACTACCAGTTTCCTAATAGCACTAGGCTGCAATCAATTATTAATGTTTCCAAAGCATCAACTAAAACAGTCTTCTTATCCTGCCATTTCCCAGCTAATTGCAAGAAAAATTAAACAAATGAATTAAGGCTATGGAAGTCAGATAAAACTTCTCATTAGGAACACAACTACTTCATGTTCACTTTAACAAATACAACATGCTTTCCTCAAACTAATACAAACTATGGTCTAACTTTTAAACTTTGAAAGCAACATGGGAAATTTTACAACTACTTTCAGCCAAGACCTTAGTTTGTTTCATTTCAGTGTTAAACTCACCTATTCCTTGCCTTGACAAACTTGGGCCTTGAAGCCTTTTTCTCCATCTTTTCCCTTTTCTTGCGAGTCTTCTCGTCCTCAACCTCTCCCTAATTCACACACAATCGTATGAAAACAATGTTTACAATATATCTCTTTTATAAAAAATAATAATAATATGAAAGCATCGAATACCTCTGAGACTGATGACAGAAAACCTCTAATGAACCGGAAAGATTTGTATTCTCCAAATGCTGGTATCTGAAAAGCAACAAGTAGATCCAAAATGCTATGTCAATATCCTTTTTCTCCACCTAAGTGAGATAAAGTAGATTCTACCACATAATTAAGAATTGTCAACAAATCTATATTAGCATAGAACTTTCTATTGGCAAATGCTGTTCTTAAAGACTAGTATCATGTTAAGATCCTACGTTACAATTCCTTTCAGTTCAAATCCTAAAAACCGGGAAAATGACTAATAGATTTCGTTTATCAAATACCAAATCCTTTTCATCATAATAGAAGCACTTAAATAATCGATCTTAGAAATGAGCATCAATGTTATAGGAGAAACTCATATGAACATGATCCCTCCCCTAATAAGTCAAAGCCTTCTGGTCTGATGCTAGCATTAAATGATTTCCAGGTAAGTGTGTCTCCTGTAATGGGAGTCAATACAACCTAACAGTTAGACCAGCTACCATTGGTGCACAAATCTGACAGAAGGGAGATAACTAGATTAAAAGCTAAAATTTGTTCACTTCAAATAACACTGCCAATCTGCCATGCTCCATGAATGTTATTTAATTAACCAACCAATGAACATGGGTGAGATTAAGAGGCAGGAATGCAGCTACTATATGTTATGGGCTGAACATATTTTAGGAAAGGTCATTAGTTAATTCTTATTCTCAATTTAAGGTTTAGGTTGTAATTTTATTTCTTTGTTTCTAGATTATTTTTTATTTCACTTGATTTATTTTCTATTAAAGAATCGGTTTCCTTTTATGTAATAAGACTAGTCCTTATTTAAAAGGACATTGAAATATTAAAACTCTAAACATAATTTATATAAAAAGTCCTAAAAATCTAGGTCTCTTTAATGAGTCCTAAGGTTTCAGTCTCCCTTTGATGAGATGAAAGGTTTTGGTCTCACTTCAACGAGCTGAACTATCAATCCAAAATACATGATCATAACACTATACCAGAATTACATTCTCCTTTTTAAATGAAATTGTAAAATTTCTTCCACAAATTTTGCTCTTTCACATTTTTTCCCAAGATATTTTGACAAATTTCACTCTTTTTTCAAGTTTTTTTTAAAAAAAAAAAAAGAATATAAGCATTAGATGAACTCCCTCCAGAAACTATAAAATGCTCTTCAATCCCAAAAGCAATCAAAGAATGGGAATATCAGACAAGAGCTTTAAATGAGCAAACTAAGGTAATAGAACGTACCACAAGATATGTATACCAAAACTTGTCAGAGATGATGGACATCAATTGCACAAAACTTGTGATATAGATTACATCATGGAAATAGCTGCAAAAACCGGGCAACTCAAGTTGGGAATATTCAATACATGCAGATAAAAGAAAAATATTCAGATTTTAAGGCTAATGAATCAATTCACAGCGTCAACGTCACCTAGATATGAACAACAATATTTTTACTTTTATACCATAACATCAAGATAAATAGGTAAATGAAATTTATTGGCAGATAAGAAAACTAAGAATATCCAACTTTCCAGTTGATTCCCTGTAGAATAAGACAAGAATGATTGGAAAAGCTCAAATCTGAGTTCAGATTTTCATAGAAAAAGGAAAAAAAAAACACTATCAAGACGCAAAGCTAGCAAAGCCTAATATTGGGGACGTACAGCATACAACAATAAAGCCAAAGCAAACTAATAGTAATATTATTCCTATGTTAGCAAAGCCTGAGGTAGTACTCACCTGTTACATGCATTGCCTCATTTACAAAGAATTAGGAAACATATTAAGAATGGTTGTTCTAACGCAATTCCTCCTAATCTTTTAATAGATCGAAAAATTAAAAACAAATCCACACATTGAAATTAGGGTGAAAATAGATAAAACATTGAACAAGACATACCCACATATTCCACCAGTGCGTTGATGAATATTGTCATGATGAACAATATCACCATTGCCGACAAGTCGAGCTCGCACTTAATATACCTACTATGTCTGTGCACTTAATATCACCCAAACATTACCAAGTTATCGCACTAACCACGTAATTTATAATTTTTACTTTTATGGGTTTGACAAATGCATAAACAATAAACTCAAACACGGAGATGTGAAGCCGAGCTATTTACCCGTGAACCAAGGGTGCATTTCGAATGTTTATGCAAAATTCAGAAACTTCAATTCCAAATGAATCAATGCCATCTATGGCCATTAAGTTCTCTATTTCCTAATTGTGCGTCATAAAGTTAACACTGAGCATAAATGTGGTCACAAAGGAATTCCTTGGAGAAACCTAATTTAATCAAAACCAATTAATTACAAAATAAACAAGTGAGCAGCTGATAAAAGTAGGGTTTGAAGAAATAGGGTAAATGATGAGAGCGTACGTACGTTGCAGGCAATGATGAGGCGCCGGAGATTGGCGATGTGTCGAGTGTTCTCTTCTTGGCACCTTGATTCACCATCTCCTTGTCTCCCCGGTGGAGGGGTCAACGAGTTTGACTATGGAACCCTAAGGAAGATCAGCTTGTTGAGGAATAGAAAATTATGAAAGAATGAAGACGTTAACTCCCCCCCCCCCCCAAAGCCCAAAACTTTGAGCAGTCAAGGCCCAGCTTACGAATCTAGCATGAAAAAAATATATAATTTTTATCAATAATAATTTAAAATAATAAAAGTAAAGAGTAAACTATATAAATAGTCACCAACCTCTTATAACGCTTGCATTTCAGTAACTGAACTTTTAAAACACTATATAGTCATTGAACTTTCAATTTGTTTTCCTTACCGTCGTTGTCCTTAACTACTATTAAGAAATATTGTTGTGTCATGTTAAAAACATTTTCTTTCTAAAAAAATCCTAAGTTTCTCATAATTTGCATTCGTCGACCTTCTTCACTGCATCATCATTGTCTAATGTTCTTCTGATCTTGTTGCTTCTAAATACAACATCCACCATACTCAAGAGCTTCATCTTCCCACGACCGCAAAATCATTCAATACAATCACTTCATCTAAGTCTCAAAGACCATAACCATGACTCACAAACACCATCCACAACCAAACCAACAATGAGTCACCATCACCAGTTTCATTTTGTCAATGTCCATAACAACAACATCTAGAACTAAATGATTGTCAAATCAATCCAATGATGGGAAGGTTCTATTTAACTAAAAGGTTAATATAGTTCAGTTTTAAGCTTTTCCGATAGTTGATAGTGACGAATCAAAAAGTTTTAGCTTTTAATTTTGATTGGAAGAGTTTTCTATGATTTTTGAACCAACGAAAAGTAAGATAATAAGAATAGGTGTACCTCAATAATCTTTTCGACTGAAGAAACTATCGAATGACAATAAAAATGATGTTGAGAAGAGGAACGGTGGCTGTCGATTTCAAGTCTGAGAAACTTACAGGGTTTTTTTTGGAATAATATGACTTTAACGTGCCACATCATCATCTTTTTTATCAGTTGCCAACAACAATGACTATAATAAAAGAAAATTAGAAGTTAAGTGCTTGTATTGTAAGTTTTAAGAGTTTAGTGATCAAAATGTAAATTTTTTAAAATTTGGTGACTATTTATATAGTTCATCCTAAAAATTTTGAGTTTAAGGGTATATTAGTTATAAAAGTTTCAAAATTATTAATTCTTAATATAAAATATAATATATATAGATAAAATATATATATATATGACATAACTAAATATTCATATATGATCATTTCACTTTAAAATTCTACACGTCAATGTTTTTATTATTATTATTATTATTATTAATCTAGAGATAAATATAAAATAATGTATGTTATGAGTACTCTAAATCATTTGAAAATGAACGTTTAATCATTTTTGCAGTTATTAATGCTCGAACATGTTACCTTTAAGAACAATAACGATTTTTTAATCACTGAAGTAAATTGGTTAATGCCAAATGTTATTTTAATAACAAGTTAACAATATTTTTGATGGATTATTAATTTTATAGGTAAATTATACAAATAGTCTTCTGATTATAGTATAATATTTTGTTGAATCCTTCGACTATTAAGAGTTACAAAATAATCTTCTAATCAGAAGGAGTTACTTTGTTGAGTTCGACTATAAAAATTACAAAATGATCATATGCCTATTTATATGTTCCAAATTCATCATTTTTGTTAAAAAAAATGATGACAGTCTGAGTTTGATGTTAACTTGTTAACTGATATATGATAAAATATGATTTCATAATCTCAAATGAGTATTATATCTTAGCAAGGTCGTATTGGGCCTGGGCAGGAGGGGCACCTGCCCAGAGCCCATAATCTGTATAATGCATTATACTTGTAAAAAATAGTTATATATCGAGAAAAGAACTTGAGTAACCGAAAATGCCTTATAATATACGATGTTAACCAACTTTTTTGGATTTGCAAAAATAACCAATGAATTCGCAACTCAATTTGGAATTCACAACATGAAAGCTAATTTTGCAACACAGTTTCTGAATTCGCAACTCGAATTTGGAATTCGCAACACAGAAGTATAATTCACAACTCGAATTTGACATTTTTGTAACTCGATTTTTAAATTCGCAACACGAGTTTCGTTTTCGCAACTTGATTTTCTAATTCGCAACGTGAGTTTAAATTTCGCAACACGAATTTCATTTTCGCAACTCGATTTTCGAATTCGCAACGCGAATTTAAATTTCGCAACTCAGCTTTTAATTTCGCAACACTAATGTTTTGGGAATACCCCCTAAATCGCAACTCATAACCTAAACCCCTAAATCGTAACTTGGTCTATCTCTCACTTTCTCCGACGACATCTGTCCCTATCTCCGGCGACATCCGTCCCCATTTCCGGCAATCCCCCTCCATCATTATCTCTCACAGTCACCCTCGACCCTCTTGGAAACCGCAACCCCCACCAGCCGTAACCACCACCAACCACCCTATCCACGACCGCAAACACAACCACACACCTTCTCATAACCATTCACGGTCACAAATGGAAAATCAACCACCGAGGGTTAGTTTTCTTAATTTTTTTGAAATTTTTATATTATTATTAGTATATAAAAGGGTAAAAACATCATTGTTGTTCATAATATAATAAACTCATAAGAAAAATCATTATTTTCATTTTGTATTTCTATTCTGAATTAATATATTTAAAATTATTTATTTTGATGTATTAATTTAAATTCGAATGTTTACTTAGTAATATATATGTACCACTTGAATTTTTAGGGTATATACATATCTTATTGGCACATATCTTTGAATGGTAGCTAACATGGCTGCATGCCCAACAACAGTAACCTACAAGCATAATTTTTCCATCAAAAATAATAAATTGAATTGTAAATAAAAGATGACTAGAAAGATAGCATACAAGCTGTAAATTTGTTCTAGTCATATAGAGGTATAGAAGTATTCTTTCTTAATTCTCTAATAATTTAAGGCTCGCTCAACATCAATTGTTTGATATACCCAGCATGCTAGATGTTTATACTATGATTCATTATTTTGGATAATTAGGGGAAAAAGAATAGACAAACTTACTTTAGAGAAAATTTGTAGGTGTTAAAGATACCTTACATGAACAAATACTTCCAGATAAAATTATAGGAAGAGTATTCTCTCTAAAATTACTTTTTGGCCCCAAACTCATGTGGTCATATTATTAGCAAAAGTGTTGTTTTTTTATTGATCTGAGGTTGATGATTTAAGTGGAAGTCCCATGATAAATTTGTTATGTGCATAAGAAAACAAAAAATGATCATTCAACAATGTAATGACAGAGACATATTTGTCATAATGATGTATTATTTTAACTTACAGGAAGAAGCATCAAAATACTAATAGGAATGACTGATGCCAAGTCAGTTAGAGTTCTCCGAAGGGCTTTCTTTTCTTTTTCTTCTAATTCATCCCCAATCAGGGCCCTTCTAAGCAACTATGTTGTAGCAGTAACATCAATAGCTAGAAGTTGGGTTCCTTGCATGATATCCTGTTTATTGGTAAATAACACAGATGACAGTATTCATGAGAAAACTATATTAGCAATCCAAAATTTATTTTGCATGTTGTATAACCTACTTCAACATGTTTCACATGCCTATATCAACATGTCAGTGTACATATAAGGGATATGTCAGTGGAGAACGGGGAGACAAAGTACGTGTCATCTTTGTCGGTCGCCTAACATGAGGTGATGGTGGAGAAAAGGCTCGATGATGTGATGGAATAGGTGATGGATCTCGGTGTCGAGGTGTAGAGTCGGCTAGAGGTGATGGATCTCAGTGTCGAGGTGTAGAATCGGCTCGATGAGGTGATGGATCTCGGTGTCTAAGTGGAGAATCGACTCGATGAAAAAATGGGGGTCCTCATCATCCGTCCCATAAAAAATGCCTACTAGCTTGCCACCAGTCAGTAGCAACCTCAGCCTATATGGGTATCAATGTCTGTAATGGATAGTTTGCCTCCTAACAATATAAAAGCTCAAATAAAGTCAAACGTCTACTAGTAATAAATTGTTTATATATTTGTGTGTGTGTGTACACCCAATAGCCACCAATTTAAATAAGTATTTGTGTTTACTTACATCATCGATCGTCATATATGGTAGTATCTCATCCCAATCCAACTGTCGGATCCTCTTCCAAGTAATAGCCCTAGGAATATCATTTGAATTATTGATGGCATAAGTACGCATGCTGAGAAATGCCTCAAATATCCAAATCTACAATATAATACACACACATTAATTTTAGTAATTGTTAAATAATTAATTTTGGAAACATTATATATTTCTTACCTTAAAGGCCCAAATAAATCCTACAAAAGTGTATTTGGAACCATGCCCATGCAAACTAGGACGATCCTCAAAGGCATACGACAATTTTGTCCAAGTAGCTTTCCATATATATGAACCCCACGGAAACACGTTCCATGCATCTAAGTCATCTATCAATAATATTAAATCCTTACAAATAGGTTGTATGCCCTGTTCTACTAAAAAGTCGGCATACAAAAGTAACAAAAGGTATACTAGGACAACATCAAGTTCATCCATCCGAGTAAAACTATCTTTAAAAAGTAATATGCTCAAATCGTCGATGTGTAAAGTGGCTATCACCTTTGCCAGGTCAGGAAAAACCCGAAATAACCATGATGGGGTGGCGATATGACTAGTGTACAGACCTAATTCATCGTGTTGTTTGAAACATAGATCAGTGACCAAGCAAAACTCCTCCCGCCCAAAACGAGTATACGTCGGTGGAAAATGAAACCATATCTCTGTATCGCCACGTGGTATCCCCTCGGGTAAATCATTAGTCATGGTCTGTAGAAACAAATGAGTCAACAAAGCATCTCCACTTAGATGTTGTACTTTCAGTCATGGCCCGAAACAAGTATTCTCAAACAAATTTCTTTGGACATGTGTAAGTGCCGACGCAATTGTAGTGGCTAGGCTTAATTTATTCCTTAAAGTCAATGCAGCCGAAAAAAAATTCCTAACAAAAACAATAAAAATACTAAGTTAGATATACTAATAATATACCAAAAACTACAAATTATACACAATAATCATTTTTTTGTTTTCTTGTGCACATAACAAATCTATCATGGGACTTCCACTTAAATCAACAATCTTGGATCAATAAAAAAAAGCAACACTTTTGCTAATAATATGACCACATAACAATCGTCTTTCTTGATATGAATAACTTTTGTGTAACAATTCAATTTATCATTTATGATGGAAAAATTATGCTTGTAGGTTACTGCTATTGGGCATGCACCATGTTGGCTACCATTCAAAGATATGTGTCAGCGCTGGTGTGTCATATCTCTTGTTTGTCTTACTTCAAGTGTTGAATCTCTAGTTCTCAATGGCTAACAATATGTTTCATGGCAGATACCATCCACATATGGACCTAAACGTTTAGACCTTTTGAGGCAGCTTGAGAAAGTGAAGGAAATTGAAGCAAGTGAAATTGATCCTAAAGAAAATGTAGAGGGCGTAGCCTGAATACCCATGGATACCTTGTATAGCCTTTAAAAGTTGGGCAAACGATGCTTCTGGCGACCCCCTCAACAATTCCAAGGCATAACATTTGGCTCTCCAAGCTTGAGAATATGAGATACTAATATTGAACCGATCATTCATGTCAGTCGTAATTTCATGACCCCAATATACCCTGCCATTCAAAAACATCAACTCAGCCAGAAAACCACCAACACCTTTTTGTTTGCTGTCTATGGTGAGGAAAAACTTGAGTTCTTGAACATTTATGTTTATCAATAAAAGTCCTAACTTGAAACATTTTGCAATCTTTTATCCTCTTTGCAATCATACGCCACGTACAATTTTTGTCAATCCTACACTTTATTTCAAAACGATCTTTGCTTGATTTGTTAACTTTTAGTTGATAGCCACCTTCCACACATTTCGTATACAAAACTATCTTTAAGTCTTTCTTTGTATCAAAATAATCATCTTTCTTGATACAAATAACTTTTGTGTAACAATCAACTGTTATCTTTACCAACTCTTCTTCCGGTATCGGAAGTAATTCTGACATATTCCAGTTATACTCCCGTGGCTCTTTCTTAACAACCTTTATATTGCCATAAATTTTCTTTTTCTTTTCTTCGGAGACTTCTTCTTCAGGGTTATATGAATTATATAATGGATGTTCAACATGTTCTTTCACAACCGTAACTTCCTCCTCATTATCATCAACAACATCTTCCTCGGCGACTGTTTCATATTCTTCTTGACTTTTACCCCAAATCTGATATGAATCATCATCAAAATTTGGGTATTGATCAATATCAAAATCATTATTATAATAAGCAGGGTTTGTTTATTCTTCTTTACTTTTACCCCAAATCTGATTTGAAACATCATCAAAATCTGAGTATTGACCAAGATCAAAGTCCGGGTATTGACCAAGATCAAATTTCGAATACTGACTAGTACTCACATTTTTATTTGTTGCCTCATCATCGTCTAACTGGTCAATACGAAAACCTGAATTTTGGGTCTGTAAATTGATTGGGATTTGGATTAGGGAAAAGTTGTGGATTTTGAGATTGTGTTTGATATTGAAAATGTGGTGAAACAAAAGTTTCTTGGTGATGAAATTGTGGTGGAACCATGAAATTTTGAGGTTAATAACAACGTTGTACATTGTGAGCACCATAAACTGGGGCTGAAGAACTTAGTTGATTACTACCCGTTACTGACCCTTTCTCTGATAAGATAGCCTAAATCTACTTAGAGTCTCTAAACTTGTATAATGCATTATACTTGTAAAATAAGTTTTATATAAGTTATAGGCCAAATTATTTGTAATATTGTTATTAAATGTTTAATTTTTTCTTCAATATTTATTATCATGGGCTCAATTTTTTTAATATTTATTGTTAAGGGCCTACTCTTATATTTTTTTTAATATTTGTATAAGCTGGTGTTTGTTTTTGCAGAGGTAAAATGTCTGCAGTCTGCGGTCCACATCTGTAGGCATCTGCAGCAGAAGAGGTAGACCAAAAGTCTGCAGTCTGCAAGAAGAAGACTGTTTGTTTTTTAACGTTTGCAGACTGCTAAAATGAACTGAAATATAAATAAATTGATTTTTAAACTTAAAAGAGTTTTGCAATACTGAGATTAATAATTTTAGTTTTACATACTGAATTTAAATAATCCATACAACTAAAATAATAAATTATTTAAAATAAATCAATCATTTTAAAAAATCAATCCATACTAATAAATTATTTAGAATAAATCAATCCATACAACTACAATAATAAATCAATCCATATTTTAAAATAAATCAATCCATACAAATAAATTATTTAAAATAAATCAATATATACTAATAAATTATTTAAAATAAATCAATCCATATTTAAAATAAATCAATCCATACTAATAAATTATTTAAAATAAATCAATCCATACTAATAATTATTAAAATAAATCAATCCATACAACTACAATAATAAATCAATCCATGTTTTAAAAAAATCAATCCATACAATAAATTATTTAAAATAAATCAATCTACTAATAATTATTTAAATAAATCAATCCATATTTTAAAATAAATCAATCTATACTAATAAATTATTTAAAATAAATCCATATTTTAAAGTAAATCAATCCATACTAATAATTATTTAAAATAAATCAATCCATACAACTACAATAATAAATCAATCCATATTTTAAAATAAATCAATCTCTACAAATAAATTATTTAAAATAATCAATCTACAATAAATATTTAAAATAAATCAATCCATATTTAAAAAAATCAATCCATACTAATAAATTATTTAAAATAAATCATATTAAAGTAATCAATCATACTAAAAATTATTTAAAAAAATCATAACAACTACAATAATAAATCAATCCATATTTTAAAATAAATCAATACATACTAATAAATTATTTAAATAAATTATTTAAAAATAATCAATCAATATTTTATATAATTTATTTTAAAATAAATTATTTTATAATAAATTATTTTTAAATAATTATTTTATAATAAATTATTTTATACTAAATTATTTTATAATAAATTATTTTAAAAATAAATACCTTATTAATTATTTAAAATTATTTTAATAAATAACTTTATTTTTATAATTGTTCTTGAAGAGGTTGAAGACCTATGAAGACAAAACTAAAGTCTGTACCAAGAAGAGCTCGCGCAGACGTTGAAGAGCTTATGTCTTCTAAAAGACAAACAGTCTGCGAAGCTAATGTCTGCGCGACGCGCAGACATAAGTGATTTGAAGAGCTTGTACAGTGAAAACAAACACCACCTAAGTGTTCTTTTTTGCCAATATATTTTTCTATCATTTGTTATTAAGGGTCTAATTTTTCAATACTTATTATCATAGGCTTATTTTTTTTTCAATATTGTGTTATTAGTGGTAAACTTTTAAAATTCAATTCTTTACTTTTTTATTATGAGTCCACTTTTTTCAATATTTTATTAGAGGTCATTTTCTTACATTTTTTTGAGCATACTTTTAAAATTTACTTTTCTTAAATATTGTTAATAGGGACCATTTTTTCAATACTTTTTATTTTTTAAACACTTGTTTATGATCAATTACTTAAAACGGTATGTAACCAAAACAACGATATTTATATAGTGGTAACGACATCGTTCGAACCTCAATATCAAAATTTATGTCCACAATACATATGTTATTTAAAAATTCCAATACTCAGTGACTACAATATCATCAACATATTCACAACAACGATATACACAATGCGCCTGAAAATACAAATGCAAAATGGATTTAAATCTCTGATTAGGGGCCTAATTTTTTATTCGCCCGAGGGCCACCAAATCTCAGAAAAATGGGTCTATATCTCAGTTATCATGTTAATATATAGCTCAGCACTCATTAACTTTTAACAGAAAAAGACGAGTTTAAAACATAATGAATAATTTTATGATCATTTATTACTTCTAATAATCGATAGACTATAAAACCGTCCTATAGTCAAAGAGCCATGTATCCAAATCTTATTTGGTTTAGAGTTTTCCCAAGTGAAAATTAAATGTGAAATAAAGAAGATAAATACAAAGATTTATCCAACTGGTTTTGAACATGAGTGGTTGCACGAGACCTAGTAGAAATCTCATAAACAAATGCAGTCCTAACAATGGAAGAATAATGGCAGCCACCATTTCGGCAAATGTTATGCATGCGTGATGGGGTTTTAACTTTTACCAACCCTACAACAATAATCAATGACTGAACCTTTTCGCTTACAGAAACAGTCATTAATCTCTATCCATCTTTTTATAATTAGCTGCGCATTTAAAATATTTCAAAGGTGAATATATATATTATTTAATATTTTTCTAATGAGGTATACATAAATTTTAAGATGTATATCATCAGTAAATAGGTAATTAATCGAATAATATTCAGATTTTAGGATGAACACGTGTCCATCTTCGAATAACGGTAGATCCGTCACTATTTTTAATTAATTACTATTGCCGAATTTAAATATTAAAAATAATGCATTATTAATACAATCAGAAAATTAATAATTTTAATATATATTTTATTCATTTTAAATACTACTATAAATAATTTATAAATTGTTATACGTAGTCACTTTAAATACTTAAGTTTCTTTTTACATTAAATAAACATATGAGTTATTCAATTTTTTACTTTAAATATTTAAATTATTTTTATCAACATAAATACCTATGTTTTGTGATGGGTCTAATTTAAGTACTTAAAAAAGACGAAACTTAAAGTAATTATATATAATAATTTAAATAATTATTTAATAAAAACAATTTAAGTTCTTAAAAAATACTTCAAGGGATTCCTTTTTTTTTACTTTAAGGCTGGATACAAATTTTTGTGAGAGGCAGCAAAGGCTAAAAAAACACGAAACCCACCAAACACGTTGTCTTGTCCTGATTTTGTGGCGATTGGTTTATGAGATGGAACCCTACAAAGGCGCTGGGCCCCACATTCCTTTTACTCTTTTTCTATTTTTATTGGACCAGGCCCAAAAAGATATTCTCAATTTTTTAACATATATTTTTTTGGGCTGCCTCCAATTTTTCCAATTTAATTATTCTAACCTTTAACTTTTTATTGTATCTCTTTTAGTCCCCCCATTTTTTTGAATTTGACTCAAATGTAACCATTTCATTTTTTTAAAACTTCTTAATTAATTCAAATTACACTAAATTTAGAAAACCATCGTAGTAATCCAATAAGGCCTAATATAAAAAAACTCAACATTTATCAAAATGATTATTTTGACTCATATTTTTTTGAAACATTTTGGCCCATATATTTTTGAAGTATTTTAGCCCATAATATTTCATTTTAGAGAAAAAAATACCATTAACATCATACACAATGACACATGTATATTTGCCTTATATTAATCATTCAATAATAATTGCCAAAATAGTTTTTTTTTTTATAGAAACCACTAGCGAGGAATATCTAGAATTACAATGAATGTAAATAAATACATAATTAAGATATTTTTCTTATAACTACACAAAAAGGTTAAAAGCCTAATAAAAAACTGGAACAAAGATAGATACGAATAATTTGACTACATCGGTAAATAAACCACAAGAGGAGATGAAACTATTGAAATACCATAAAAACCGTAAATCAGAGTTGAAGAATGTGAAAAATAATTCACGAACGCAAATGCATATCCAAATTCAATCAGATGGTCAAAATGGAAGATCAACATGATTACAAATAAACATCAGCTTGATTAGTCGTGGCGAATGTCAAATCAAACATTGAAAAAAATAAACAAAATAACGATCAATAGAAATATGTCAAAAATAAAGAAAAATGTGTTATAAAAGTAAGGTTATTAAAATTAAAAATAAACAAGATAGAGTTTAAGAAATAAGGGGAAACAAGAAATATCAACCACAACAACTAACTTTAAGATTGATATCGTGGCTTATCAATCAAATATAAAAAATAATTATTTACATTCTTAAAAAAACTACATATCTATAATGCAGAGTTAAAAATCATATGAGCTTCTCTATCTCACAGTGTGTAGATATTATAAATTATATTTAGTTTTTTTTTCGTATCTAATTTATACTTTAAATTGATTAATGTTCTTCAGTGTTTCAGAATTGTATTTGTTAATAATAATACACTTGTACTTTTTTAAAAATAAATAAAAAGAATATATATATATAATATGTTAATTGGTAAAAGTACAGCGTAAGATTACGTGTGAAAGGAATCAAGTCGCGGTCTCGGTCTCGACCACCGCCCCCGCCCCAACACGCTCTTCATTCTCTCTCTCTTTGATTCCCTGTTTCTTGGGGAGACTCCCCTGAAACTTTTGGTCGCTTCTCGTTTCCACATCCAAAATTTCAACACATAAAATTTTCTCTGCTGAACCTTCTTCCTTTTTCGTTTCCTCTTGGGATTCATATATTTTTAGCAGAGCCTTCTCAATTAATCCAGGTGAGTGGTTCTGCTTTCTCAGTTGACCTTCGAATTATACATCGTCTGTTCTTGCTCATAAGTTTTATGTTCTGGATTTTGTTTTCTGAATCGAAACGGTTAAGATTTCAATGTTAAAGAAACAAGAAAGCTTGACTGCTTATGCACATCCTTTCTTTTTAATTTTATTTTTTTAATTTTTGTATTTTTTTTCGTACGCAATTAATGAGGAGGCGGTATATTCAACTTTTTAATTATCGGCAAACCATTATTCATTGATTAGATATTTTCTGTTTACGCTGATTTTCACAATATATTCTTACTCTCTCCAGAAAAACAAAAGTTTATTGAATGAAGGTTTACGTTGGGCATGTATTTTTTTTAATAATATTTAAATTCTGTTTCAAATATTTGCAGACATTTAACCTTTTTTTTCTTTTCAAAATTTCCAGGAAACTGTATAATTGAGGCTTGAAGCTCGTATTTAGTTGGAGAATTAACTTATAACCGGAATTATCTTTTAATTAAAATGAGCGATTCTTCGACCGGTTCGCACATAAGATCAGCTTGTTCACAGCAATAAATATATTCGAGTGCTTCGTAAGGAAACGAAGCCATTTGATTCAAATAATTGTACTTCTGTTTATAGATTGCCTGATAATGCCGAAATCCATAGATTTTTATTCCCTGCGATTTTTACATCAAGACCTTTCTCAAGGGATGCTACAAGTAAGCTGATATCACAGGTTCTATTCCATTTCCATTCGTTTCAGTTTGGTCATGTAATTATTTTAGGAAAGACCTGATGTGAAGTTTTCATTTAAGGTTATTGTTATTATTATTATTATGCAGAAGTGAACAGAGGAGGGCCGCTTGTGGAGTATGAGCGAAGAATTGCAGCTGGTGAGCTCTTTGATGGTGATGCCTGCCAGGTATGGATTTCTGGTTTTGCTTACATTTGTTGTTTATTTTGTTGGAGAGGATAAATTTCCAAATAAAAAAAATCATAAGGTCTTATTCTTGATGCTATTTGACGTGTTGCTTGTGTGAACCATCGCTTTCATCAATCAAAAGCAATGCACTACTTTGAATCCAGCGTCAGATTCATGAAACTTTGTGCACCTGCTAAATGCTTAATAATGGAAAACATGTCTTCTGTTGCTATTGTGTTAGGCATTTTGAGGTGTGGTCTGGTGGCATTGTGAAATTATTCTAACAGAGATTTTTTGCAGGTAGGCACTTTAAGAACTTCAAAGGCTTTATGATGAGATTGTTGAGTCAGCTTCTGCCTGTCGGTTGGATCGCTATGAAGTTCCTGAGAAACTGTTAGGTAAAAGTTCTGTTTTGTTGCTCCCATGTTAGACCCTGTTTTCAAATTTTGTTTATTTATGAATAGACTATATTCATGCTAAATAAAGTTTGGTTTTATTACAATCTTCCTGTTTTATTTTATTCTTCATAGTTCATCAATTTAGTTAATCTTCAGGAATCGGTGGTTTTGGTCTCGTTTAATGCCACAGTCTCCACAGTCATCATACTCCCCTGTCAAGGGGTTATATCTTTATGGAGGAGTAGGCACTGGGAAAACTATGTTGATGGACCTTTTCTTCGATCAATTGTAAGTTTCATTGGCATATTGGATCTTGTAATTTATTATATCATGCTGTTAGAGTAATGGATACAATATTGTATTTGACTTAAAATGGGTATATGTCCAAATAGTATATGGTATCTGATGTTCTCACTCTTCATTGCCAGCCATGCCAACTGTTCATACTTGCTAATTTCTATCCTATGTTCTATTTCCAATGTGTCAGACCCAGCAATTGGAGGAAGAAAAGGATCCATTTCATGACTTTATGTTGGATGTTCACAGTCGCTTGCAGGTGAGGATATATATGATTGTGCATTTCTCATAGTTGAAGAATTCAGTGATTAAGAAACATCTCGCATTGCAGACAACTTAATAATGAATATAGTAATTGAGCCGTTTCAATACTATTTCAGTTTTGCTCAGTATTCTTATCTTTTCATAGTATGAGTGGCAATCTGTATGATACTTCAACCTCGGAGTTATTGAGTGTCAGCGAATTAACCCATATGACATATTTGTCAGGTTATAACCTGTTAATGTACTTATTTATGCATTTATGTGCTGATGTGTATGTATATGTGATTATTAGACATCATATTCTTTTGTTTTCAAGATTTCACTGGTAGTTAGAATTTTTTTGACGAAATCTCATCCTAATCTTGCGATGCTTATATGATTTTATAACAACTCTTGCAGAGGCACAAGGTGTGGCAGATCCACTTGAAGTTGTGGCAGGAGAGATATCAGATGATGCGATTTACTGTGTCTAGATGAATTTATGGTACAATATTATAGTACCATTAGTTTTCCTCAAAAAATGAAAAATAATTATTGAAATATCATTTATTGTTCTGATTTAACATTAAAATCAAATTCTTTACATTTATGCAGCCAAATTTGATTTCCGTATGGTCTTTTGCAGGTGACTGACGTTGCTGATGCATTAATATTGAACCGTCTTTTCAGACATTTATTAGCAATGGCGTTGTAAGTAAAAGTATCACATTGAAATTGTTTTTATTTTATGTTGGCACTCATTTTCTGTTGAAATTCAAACTTCTTTGCTTGGATTCTGATGGGAGGAAAGTGTAGATACTTGTTGCAACCTCAAATCGTGCCCCAGACAATCTCTATGAAGGTGGACTACAGAGGGATCTTTTTCTACCCTTCATTGGTACTTGAAGGTATGGATGGAGACATATTCTTATTGTAATTAATTTGGTTTTGGGTCAATTGGTGGTAGCAAGTTCAATGACCTTTTTAGAAGTTATTATAGTCTCTGGTCCTTTTTTCCTGTAGGAAAGATGTTGTTCATGAAATTGGTTCAGCAGTAGATTACCGGAAACTGACGTCGGTATGATCAAATTGTTCTTGTGTACTTTCACTGAAATTTCATTTATGCAATTCTAGCCCGAAATTATCACTTTATAATTCCAATGCACAGGCGGAAGAAGGTTTCTACTTCATTGGAAAAGATTTATCCAACCTCCTAAACAGAACTTTCAGCAACTGATCGGCGAACATGTTGCTAATCTACAGGTGGTTGAAGTAGTTATGGGTAGGAAGTTGCAGGTATGTGCTAGAGTATTAATTCTATCGTTACGTAGTTACATGTTGATTGATTTAATAAGGTTTTCTTATTGTTTCTTGTGACCAGGTTCCCCTTGGTGCTAATGGATGTGCTTATTTCTCGTTGAGGAACTTTGTGACAGACCTCTTGGAGCTGCAGACTACTTTGGATTGTTCAGTAAGATACTCGAGCAATGTTATGTCTAAACTGCTTTTCTTGTTTGAGTCTCAACTAATTAGGATGAGGATATCTTGAATAAGTTTGGCGTGTTTTGAGCTTTTCTCTATGACTATGATCTATTGCCTTCTCTGTACATTTCAACCCTGGGATGTTATGCTCTGCCCGTGGTATTAAGTGGTAACGGTTGATGGTATTTTAGATTATAAATATAACTAATAGTTATTTCTATGGTATGCGAGCACTCATTACCAATAGCTGGACATGAAAAGTGTGATTTATTACTCGAACCATGTTTCTCAAGGCATAAATGCAGCAATAGTATTTGTTTCACTTAAAGCAAGTATTCAGCAGTCCAAATTTGGATTTGTTAAATTAGTTATTTGATGGAAAATGTTATGCATCTCCTTTTCTTTTCTTTGGTATGTCCCGGTTTTATTTCTCATACTATCTTCTTGCAGAGAATTTCATACCCTTGCTCTAGAAGGTATTCCAAATTTGGGCTCCACAACAGACAGCAGCATATCGGTTTGTCACTTTAGTTGATGTATGCTCCATTTCTTCTTTTATAACTTTGACTGTTTTTGGATCCCATAAGACCTATTTATCTTTCTTAGTCGATGCATTCAGCAGTATTTTGAGTTCGGGAATGATTTTGTATATGGTGAATGAATTGCTACATCAGTCATATTTGGATGAACGGAATATATCTCAGATCCGTTGGCCTTAATCTCTGAAAATATTGTGACCATTTCATTTTTGGGTGATGAGAAACTACATCTACTTTGCAGGTAATGTATGAACAAGGCCAGACTGTTGTGTACTGCTGAGGGCAGCCCGGTAGAACTCTTTGAAAATATCGTGACTGTATCTGAGGCCAAGCATATGGCCCCTAGAACCTCCTCCAGGTCAAGGAGAAATGATGATTCAAACCTTTGTGTCGATAACGAATTGGGATTCGCAAAGGATCGCACCATCAGTAGGTACAAATGCTAACCTTCACAGATCAACACTTTCTTTGTGCCGGTTTCAGTAGCATTACCAATTGATTCTCATACCATCACTTTTCCCAGTTGATTCTGAGGTTTAAAGCTCTCACTTTTGGTTTTGCATGTTAGGCTTACCTGTCTGTCTAGTCATATTCTTTATCATCCGAGGATTCAATACGGATATTTTTATTTTGTTATATTAGAGGATTATATCTGCATTCCTAACACAAAATATCGACTCCGAAATACGAAGCAGATTGACCGAAATGAACAGCAAGGAACCTAGAACAACACGCCGAGGAGAGGCAGCTTTCTCAGCAGTTTGCCAAGGAAGATGCGGCATGAAAGGGCATAGAGCGAAGATGAATAAGAATGTTGTAAACCCAGTGGGCAGTAGCAGAGACATACATTCAACAATGGTTCAGCCGACCCTTGTTGGCTTTGTCCACAAATCTGATCAGAACATACTTCTTTGCATATAATTTTTGTATCGTGTTTGAATAATAAAAAAAGTAATGTTCCATGTTCATGGATTGGGTTTCGGTTGAATCTATAATGGTAATATCACCATTTCTGTAACTTAAGCTTCGGATTTTACCCATATTTATGATGAATAATCCAGTGTTTTCTTGTCTTGATTATTTGTTTTCCTAAGTTATTGGGGGAAACCATGTTATTTTATGTGATCTATGTATGTTTTTATGGGGAAAACCAGTTATTTGAATAATTAATTCTATTGTTGATGTTTATCATTTGACATTTACATAGTACATCCGATGATTATATTTATTCAACATAAAATGAATAGATATATTAGTCCTTTAAATATGTATAACGGAATCAAAATCTCATACGCGCATTTGAATCATATCAAAGTTTTAGGTATAGATTACACTAAAAGAAAGTTGTGTATAAATATGATCTTTTTATATTAATGGGGTAAATACAACTCAAAATTGAACATTCACACTCTTGGTATTTATGGTGCTTGAACTTGGGTTTTCGATGAATAGCAACAATTCATTATCACGGAGGTCATTTGGTTTGTGCAAAAAGAGTAAAATTTAGAATTCGGATGACTAATATCTAGTAATGCAGCCTCATGCCCATGGCGGCTTCATGCATTAAGTTGGGGCTAAAAAGGAGAGAAATGTAGTTAACGGTAGATTTACACATCATATATACGAGAGGAACACTTAATGCAACTCCAATATTAAGCAAAAGAAAATGCAACTCCGACATTAAGCAAAAAAATGTATATGAATAATTTATTGGTAAAAACGAATGCTGGAACGATATCGAATACGAGCCAGTGTTGGGATCTTTGACGGCTTTGAAGTTGTCGACACTCATCACGAATCGACCCAGAACAGAGTTGGATAATTCTTTCAGCTTTCCCGCTCAGAGATGCATATTTGTACATGGTTAGTGACTAGAATCAAATGCCAAACTACTGGCCTTTTGCATTACCATTCAAACACTAGAATGAAATGTAGATCCAAATAGTGTTTCAGTGACTGGTATTAATCATATCAACATTGCACATAGCTATAGTCCATCATTTGACACGGACAAGTCGCATCCAAGTGTTCAATTAGAGATCAAACCAATACCTAATGAATCAGACCCTCATTACCATTTCTATGAAACCAATACCATTTGCATTATGTTCATGGAATTAGGAGAAATTAAGTTTATCATCAGGGCTGAGACACGGAACCGAGAAAAATTGAAAAATTGAAAAATCGATTTGAGATGAACTATTTGGTTTAATTTGGTTTGGGTTTTTTTTTTATGCGATTCGATTTAGATATTTAATTTCACAATTCAGTTCGGTTTTTATGTCAAACTCATGAGCTTTCGAATCAAATCAAACTTAGCTTTAGATTTTTTGAGTCGACTCTAGCTCAACATCCTCAAGCTCGACTCGATTTATTACGGCCGTAGATATAACAATGTAGAGCAGTAAAGCACCCAATAAAAGAGTCTAGGGAAAATGGATTATGACCTCATATATAAATGTAAAGAGAACTGATTTACCTTGTTCAAGAGATCTGATATTATAGCTCAAAACCAAAAATAAATAAATAAAGGCAAACAAAATGCAGATTTGAAGCTTACCAATCATCTCCTCTTTCATTTTTCTCTCTTTTCGGTAGCCAGTGGTTCCAAGCGAAGAATCGTCTTCCTAGCCTCCACTATCTTCATATCTGTAAATCAACAATATTTCAGCAATAAATATACTTAATCCTGACACTAACCTTCTTGGATTATATATACAAGAAAAATATCAATAAATCATATGGAACCCAGAAACATCCGTACAAAATGCTCGATAATGGATTGATCCGTGTCGCACACACACCTAATTTTGACGGGTGAATTTCTCAACAGAAGGTTTTTACATACACAATATCTCAAATTTGAGACATACTTAAATAATATCAATATCAACTGCTAACCACTTGATCAATCTCCATTGACGTGTGATTATTTAGCTTAAAGTTTAAGTGTCTATTATTTATTAAAAATATTTTTAAAAGATAAATGATTATTTTATTGATGTTATAAGTTTAAAACATATTTAAATAACATTTAATTTTTAATACTATAATACAAAATATATTAAATTAAATATGATAAAAATGTATAAAAATGTTTTTATTTAAGTAAAATAAATTTGTAATGTTTATGTGTTCGATAAAATATATAAATAAAATAATTTGGTATAATATTAAAATTAACACTTAACATATATTAAAATAGTTATTTTAGCTTTTTTTAACATCTTGGTCCCAACATTTCATTTTAAAGTAAAAATGCCTCACTCTAGGCGGAAATCATTAGTTAGCAAACAATTAACGTTCTAAAATAAGTCTTTTTAATATAAATAAAACTTTAGAGGCCAAAACATTTCAGGAAAAAAAAAGAATAAGAATCAAATGACTATTCAGTCAAACGTTAGGATCAAAATACTTCAAAAAATGAGATAAAAATATTTATTTTAATAAATATTAGGCTTACTTTGTTATTATTCCAATGATTTATTCCTAATATGTATTCAACATTTAATGTGTAGCACGAATTAAGTCGGCTCCGTGATAAAAAAATTGTTGTCATTTCTTGAGTGTCAAGTTCAAGCATCATCGATGCCAGGGGCATGAGTATTTAATGTCAAGATGTTGAGAGTTATCTTTAAACATATACTGCTTTGTACTTATCTCATATTAATAAAAAACATTTAACGTGTAGGACAAAACAAGAAATAAATGGAGAGCCATATCAAACAATAAAATGATGATAAGTCTTTTCCAATTCCCCCCCCCCCCCAAAAAATAAGAATCACATAATGGTGTAATGGTTGAAATGATTATGGAAAGTCAAGGGATGGATGGATAGAATTAGGTCTCTCACTCATGTGCAGTGTTTTGAAAATCGGATTTGATCGGTTTTTAACCGGTTAATCGAAAATTATTATCTGGTCTGATTTATTCTACACCGTTAAACCGCTACTAGTGAACCGGTTATGAACCGTTCGAACCGGACCATGAACCGATTGAAAATCAGTTCTGTTTTTTTTTCTAAAAAAAACTAAATCAAACGATGTCGTTTGTTAAATGAATCGAGTCGAACTCGAAAACTTTAAAAGTAAGCTCAACTCGACTAAAAAACTCACGAGCTAAAAATTATCAAGTTCAACTCTAACTTGAAATATATTGAAACTTGAACTCAAAAAGGCTCGAACTCAAAAAAATTATAAGCTCGATTGAAGCCTGAAATTCGAGCTCGATTGAAGCGAAAGAATAGTTCGCTCTGTGCTCACCAAAAGGCTCCATGATTTTGAATGTCAAATTACCTCTATTTTTAGAAGTCAGTTAGGATGTTCTTCTATGTTTCTTAGCCATGTGAGATTATTTTGTTTTTATATTTTTACTCTTTAACTTTGTGATGCTCTTCTATGTAGCCATGTGAGATTTTTTTTAAAATTAACCAAACAACATCGTTTATATTTTTTTAGCCCCAAATTTATTTTTGATTATATTTATAATTATATTTTATTTAATATGTTTTCCTTAAATATTATGTTGTAGTTGATTTGAATCATTTTGTTCACTTGATTTTATGGTTTTTAATTTATATATGTATAACTTGCTTGAATATGAATTGTGATATAAAAAACTGTTTTTTATTAAAAAAATTATATTTTATTTAATTTTAAATAATTAATTAATTATGATGTCGTCCGATTCTTCCTACCTGTCTGACCGGTTGAACCAATAATCGGTAACCAATCGGTTAACTGACCGATCCGGTTTTGAAAACCATGCAAATGTGTTGATCTTAGACTTTCTTTATTACGTTTGACTTTAAGCCTCGATGAATCAATAAATACATATAAGATAAATGTAGTTCCTTTAACCAATTGTGTGCTTAGCCATCCATAACTGTTTGCATTCATGCAATCAAGCTGTATCTCATACATCCCATATATGCATGAATTATTGACTTTTATTTCTATGCTCATGTCATCAGGATGTACGAAGGAACGTTTGTAGCTCGATAATTTTAAGTTTTCATGTAATTTATATATTTTTTTAAATTTCATTAATGATTTAATTTTATATTTTTAAATTTAATATAATTTCTTAAATTTATATCTTTATATAAAACTATGTATTTGTCTTTAGATGTCATTCTAGATTCCAACTCGATCATCACATCTTAAAAGATAAGAAACATTATAAAATATCAGAAAAGAAAAAGGAGATATTAAAATTTATAAACAACAGCTTTGTACATTTTATAAGGAAAATGTAATGGTGTTATGATAAATAGTATCAGAACAACCCTTTAAATCTCTAATTTCACTCCAAGCATCCTAATGGGTTGGCTAGGCAGAGTAGTGACAATCATAAATGATTCATTCGCAGTTAAATTTTCCTCACATTAACACACATGTTAAGAAAATAAACTTAAAATTTAAGAGAAACTTACGAACTTTTAGAAGGACGAAAATAATTATCAAAAAAAAAATCTTAAATTATATAAAAATGTAAAACTTTCAAGACGATCACCCTGTCAATTCCTTCGATCCACCGTCAATTCCCTCGACCCATCCCTAACGATATATATACATTATCTTATAACGTTGAGAAACTACTATCAAGGGATAAGGAAACCCAGGTTTTGCAATTATGCAGTGCCTTCAACCAGTCAATTTCTTGGTCCTCAACCTCTCAGCATACGCCTCGCTCCCATGGCTTTCATACCTGCATTTACGAGCCATCATAAATTCACCATTTTCATTTCTTTTGATCAACAATAGCAGCTTTTCACATTCTTACTGGGTTGTAAAGATATCAAAGGGCTGAGGCTTTCAGCAAGTTTAACAGCTTCTTCCCCGTATTCACCACTTGATTGAAGCAAAAGTATCGCCCCGTCGTAGACGAATCTTCGAAAGCTCGAATATGAACATCGACTAAAAACTCACATCAACGACGGCTAGAACTCCGTTTTCAAACATTTCAGCAGCTCCTATTTCGGATTGAAATCAAGATGGCGTTAGATACTAATTGCGACTCAAATATTATGATGGATGCGTATTGTATACCTTTAAGATAGGACATGGTTGAACAAGGGTTTTGCTGTGCACACCAGGGCCAAGAACTAGTCCAGCGTTGACAAAACCATGTTAAGCATTCGATCCATGGCAAGTGCCCAAGCAGCCTGCTCGGACAGTGTTTTAGCAAGGGCATACCAACTGCACATAAACAAGACATCAAGGGCTGACTACAAACCATTCTATAACTAAGAAAATTATGACAGGGTACCGCTATGAATTGTCAATAGCTAAGAAATTCTGAAAAGTAAAGGAAAGACCTTCATTTTGCGGCAGAAATCTTGATCACTCCAAGACCTCTCATCTACATCTTTCTGTGAACAAATGTTTTCTCTCCAAATAGCTGCAGTTAAGGAAGAAGTGAACACAATCTTCTGCATGCCATCTGTTTGTGCACAGGCCTCAACTACATTGATTGCTCCCCTCACCTCCAAATCCACAATTGAGTTCTGATAATGAAATTTGTTAACAAAAATTCCAGCCTGAATAACAAAAAAATATGGGAATTTAAGAGTTTTGGTCATCACTTACATCATAACTATCAGGACTCTCTAAACAACAGAACAAAGCAGAACACCTCAAAGCAACAAGAATGGTATGGTAATCAAGTATATCCACACTAAAAACTGATAATTTCTTCTCTACACTTTCCATTTCCTTAATTTTCTTCTCTATCTCTGTCTCTGATCCTGTCACAACCCCAAAAACAGGGAAACAAAAACGAAAAGATTCAAACAAAAACCCAACTCGAAGAAAGATCACCACAAGAAGAAGAGGTTACCAAGTAAGAAAGGGGGGAATTTTAAATAGTTACCCTTTATCTGAGCTGCATGAACCGTGTAACCTTTACCCAATAGCCCTTTGAGAATCCAAAAACCCACATAGGTTGATGCATCAAGAACACAAATGATGGCTTTCCGTGATCCATTTTCGTTGTTGTTGCCGCTTTTGATCAAAGTAGTTTATTTCTTCTGGTAATCAGCTTCCTTATATAGAAGTTAAAAGACGATATGAAGGTGAGAGTTCTCAAAGGGGATGACGAGTTGGTGAACTTTTGCTACACGTTCCCATCTACTCTCCCCCAAGTACTCTATTTTTTTTGGGGTAAATTTATGCATCTACTAACCTATTCTTTTAGTAATTAGAATGATTATAAAATAGTATAAATTTTAGAAGTGATTACGAGTTTGGTTAAGTTTAATTTTTGATCAATTCAATTAGAAAAATATCATTTCACTTAAATTCGATTGATTTGAAGAGCCGATTCGATTCGAAGAGCATATTCTCTTTTCCAAATCTGATTCAACTTGAATTTTTAGAGTATAAACCTTATTTGATCCTACTCGACATAAAATAGGGACCTAATTAAAAAACTAGAGAAAGAGAGTATTATATAAATTATCTCTACATTTATAGGAAAAATATACTATTACCCAGAGCCGTGTTGGATCAGATTGAGATTTCACCCTCACGCTAATTCGATGCAATTCAAACCCCATTTTTTATAAAAAAAAGTGACTTGATAGATTAGTCAAATACATCGGTTTCGAGTTAAATTGTCATCTTTAGATGTTCAGAATCTTTATTATTATTAACAACGTATATATACCATAAAACGTAATTTCGAGCTCAAAATATTAGAAAGAATAATATTTTTTTACAACAGAGACAATTAAATAAACTCAACGGTTCATTTCTGTTTTTATAACTAAATCTAATTACATATGAAATAATATAAAAGATGGATTTATTAAAAATTATTTTAATACATAAATACTGTAGAAAAATTGTGAAATGTAGAAATTAAAGCACTCAATAATGCACCAAGAGTGTGTTCAGTTATTTCAACGCATAAAGCCAAAAACAAAAAGATTTTTTTACTTTGAATATTATTATACTATTTTGGGAAATAAGGTAAATGTGAGCTTCTAGATGCCCAACGCACGGCAAGGCCAACTCGGAAGTTGGTCCCACACCTATTACAGACATCGACAATTATGTACGTGTACGCAAATTTTCAAAAACTTATTCATATATGCATTTTTCAAAGTATATCGTGTACTAAATGATGTGAGAGAGTAAGGCTGGGTGTTGGGCCTCTCTTCCAAGATAGAAGGAAGTTGTTTATATTCGAATCACGTCATGTTAACGGATTGACGGATGATTAAGAGTGTGTTTTGTAGATCAATTATTTAAGATATGTAGTGTCAATTCATTATCATATGTCTTATTAATCACATGAGATTATCTTATTTGAATAAAGAAAGACTCGCTTGAGGGCCACAGCTTCGCTCCACGAAGGAAGGTCGAGAGGGCCAGGTTTTGTGCGGATCCAACGCTCTACTTGAAAGAATATCTTATTGGTCATGTTCAATGGTACATTAATGGATTAAATACACATATACCTCATTAATTGAAGAAGGCGTTATACAATGACGTGATATGAAATTATTTCATTTTGAATGGGATGTATTAGTTTTTGAGGCTATGTTTGAGAGGGGAGTCATAGAAGCCACTTATGCTTTAGGCATAAGATTGATTTTACATAATCTCGAGCATCAAAGGGCTATTAGGTACAATCCTTTTTGGTCTTATATATTCAAGAAGAAAGATTGGGTTCTCATGCATTGTCAGGGTCGGGGACGGACGTAGCATCATATACTAGGAGGAGCAAAAACAAATTATCAACTGAAAATACAAAAAATAATTAAAATATATAATTTGAAATTTTTAGGGGAGAAAACTGCCCCAACCAACCCTCCTTCGATCCATCCCTGGTCAGAATGATCTAATTAGGTTGAATTTGATTATATATCCACTTTTATAATGTTTAAATGAATATAAATCTTGTTTGTAACTTTCTTGTTGGGGATTTAATACATGTTGGGTGTATTTTGATGTTAAATGATTCTTGTATGAATTACTTGATGATTAAGACATGTTTTAAGGGTATATTAGGACTTAAAGAAGGTCAAAAATTGAGATTCAATTCTAAAGTTTCAAAACTATGAAGTGAATATCGAAACTATGTAAAAAGTTTCTAAACTTTTAAAAGTTTTAACATCTTTAAACATCATGACCAAAAGTTTCAAACTCTTTCTAAATTTTGAAAATTTACAATTTAATTAGGAACCATAACTTTATCAATTAATGTCTAATTTAATCGTTATTTTTATTCATAATTTTGAAAAAAATATACGTGTTAAAAATAGGTTTAGTCAATAAATGAATATTTAAATGATCTTCAAAACTTTTAATATTATAATTAAGTCATTAAAATATGTAAAATTATATTTTAGACCCCTTTAAAAATTGATTTGTAATTGAACCCTCATGACTGATAAGTTTGATAATTTAATACCTAATTTGATGAGAGATTGATGATTGATTCTCTGATTTAGTTTATATTTGTCTCCGAATAAGTTTCAATCAATCAATACGATATCTCTAGCTCGGATTATGATTAGACTAGGTTAGGGTTGTTATGAAAACATTTTAAATATTAATTTAAATGTTCAAAAGTTCTAATGCTCCAAATTCTCCAACGACTATATGATGAGACGGGTTTTTAGGTATGTCTTTTATCTTCTCGAAATATACTTTGCACATTTTAGATATTTGAACAAACATCCCAAACCTCTCAAATTTGTGAAAACTCTCAAGCCCTAAAAATGATAGATTTTTATTTAAATTAAGAGTTTTAAAGAGGTTTTTAAAAAAACAAATCGATAAAGTGGCAGAAGAAATAAGACAAGTTTATCGATGTCGCGATTAACCATATAATTTAACATTTTTTATTTGTAATTATGTTTAAAATATTTATATTACATAAATTTTGATATTAATAATTAATATTATATAAATTTAATATATTTATTTATTCATGTAAAATTTATATTTTAAAACTTAACAATACAGACATCCGAAGAATACACTATTTCTCAATCCCATCACAATTCACAAGAGAAAAGCATAAAGAATAGAATAGGATAGCCAGCCCCAGACCCAGCCCCATAATTAAAAGGTGCATATTGTTAGTAGTTTTTCTTTTTATCAGTTCTTATTAGTAGATAAAGCCACATAATTCTAATTTAAGGACAAACTAAATTAACTATATAAAAATAGAAAAGATAAAATTAAATAAACTAAATTTAAAGGTTTAAATATATATTCATATATATTTAATGATGAAAAGTTTGGGGAGCAGTGGCCCCGACACTACATAGCTTCCCTACTACTTAGGAGAGGTGAAAAGAGATTTTTGCTCCAAATGATAATTGAATGAGAAATATAAAATGTCAACCGAAAACTTTAACTATATATTCTAATATTATTGGCATATTTTTTTTTATAAGAAACCATCAAACTAAAAAGTACATACATAGGTATACAGTTACATAAATAAAAAGTGAGAAAACTTAACAACATTTTATGAACCATAAAACTTAACAACATTTGATATGAACCATTAAATCTTATATGGACCGAGAGTTGTTATGCGATCGTAATTTTTGAAAATTTAAAATTTTATAATTAAATATTTTTATATTCTTTGTTAATAGTTTAAATTATATCCTAAAATTTTATAATTTATAATTTTAATACAATTTCTTTAAAAAAAACGTACCCTTGATATAAATTTTATATCTATACTTAATAGATGCAATTAATGGGCAATCAACCCACCCTGGTATTTCCAATTTCATTACATGTGTGGAGTTTACCAAATTAATGGGCAATCTCAAAATTAAACGATAACCAGTGTAGTATCATAGATTGATTATACTAACTTATACACTCCTCCCACGTTTCTTTACTTTGGGTAAAGTACATAAATGGTCCCCGACTATAGGGCGTTACGTTGTTGAGTTTCGACTATTAAAAGTTACAAATGATTACGGAACTATTCATATATTCAAACTCGTCCTTTTCTATTTAAATTGATAGTCTTTTGAGCTAAATGTTAATTTGTTGATTGAGATATAATAAAATCATATTTTAATGATATCTAGTGGCAACTCGTTGCTTCCAAAAACTAGCTTGACGACATAATGTTTCAAGCATTGGCTCGATTGCATGATGTAAATGAGAGTCGATTCACAAATACAGCTCAAACAGTTTTGAGATCATATTTTTATCATATCCCATTTAATAGGTTAACATCAAACTCAGACGACCGTCAATTTTTTAAAGAAAATAATGAGTTTGGAACATGAAAACCAGGGGACCTTTTATAACTTTTTAATAGTTGGTGGACTCAACAAAGCAACACTATAGTAGAGACCTTTTGTCATTTTTAATAGTCGATTGACTCAACAAAATAGTACCCTATAATCGAGGGACTATTTGTGTACTTTACCCTTTTATTTTTCATTTCACATTGATATATGAATTTATTAGTCACATCAATCTCCCTTTTTTTTTTGGATAAACCATACATATGATCACTTAACTATTGTATCTTTCATTTGACAATTGATTTCTCAATTTTGTTAATCATCATTTAATTATTTATTGACAATTAAGCCACTAGTTATTAACATTAACGAAGTAGTTACGTGATAGTTAAAAATTTGATTGATTACACACTTAATCCATGTTACTTATTATATCAATTGATCCTAATTTAATTTATTTTCCTTAATTATAGGATGTACTTTTAATATATACAAGATATATTTTATATGTTACTAATTATGAACTAATCTTCTTCTGGTTGAGCAGTTGCTTGGGGTAAGTAAGCAGAGCCTATATTCAAGTCTCCCCTCTCCCATTCTTTGTTAACGTATGGTAGCTTAATTGATAATATTTAAATAATTAAGTGGTCTGATTGATAAAATTAAAAAATCAGCAACCAAAATAAAAAAGACAATAACTAAGTGGTCATAGGATAATTTACTCATTTTTTTAACCTATGACAACACGCACACCCTACAAACGTAAATACTCAACCCATGACTCTAGGAAAATAACATTTCATTTTTACTGAGACCATTCATGTGTTATTTTTTTAAATTCTAAGACAAAAACGTTACATAATATCACTCATCACAGTCTAATTTTATAAAAGAAGGGTCAACATGTGAAAAATTAGGGGCCAATGCAAAGAAGTGTACAAATGAGGGGTAAACATAGTTAAGCCATTTTTTATGATCTGATAGGGAGTTCTAGTAGCAACCAATGACATCCACAAAACCATTAATATTGCAGAAGCCATTCATGCCTTAACAACTGCCCTTTTTCTCTATGTTTTTGGATGTAAGAGGAAAGATGAAAGTCACAAAAAATAAAGTTATGCGTGGGGAATTGTTAAACACTTCACCTGTCTTCATCAAGCACCTTGCTTCCCTACTGTAATAATGTTCAACACGAGATATCGTTTTATATACCATTCAATTTTATATGCTAATTTTATTGAGTGACCTCAATTATGGAGTGTGTTGTTTTTCTTGAGATTTTGAGTTGAATATTTGTATTTGTAAGGTGTGTACATTATAATGACTAAAAAAGATTATGAACATATATATCTTGTAATCACGTCAGACTATTCAAAAAGAAAAGAAGAAAACATAATCTTAAGGTTTATATCTATTTAGTTAAGAGTACATTCGATTCAATTTTAATAAAATATTAACCGAATCATACTATGTAGTTTTCTAAAAATGAAATCAAAACCACAAAAAAATCAGTTAGTCTAGTGAGATGATACATTAGATTTCTTAGCAAGTTCATGAGTTTGAACTTTGGCGTTTGTGAATTGAGCAAACTAGGTTGAGAGGGTCGCCCCCGTAATAAACCTATGCAAAATCTGATATGGATTAGATCAATAGATCGGATACCAATGATTAATTTAAAAATAATATCAAAATCGAGTGATATAATAATCTAAATTTTCTGTTCAATTAATTCAGTTTTATGATTTTTAATTGTTATCTATTTTTCAAACTCAACATCAAACAACAAACTTCAAAAATTGGGTTCAAAATTACAAGTTAAAATAATATTTAGTTTTAAAAGTTTATTTATTTAAGTTTCTCTTATAACAAATTCAAAATAATTTGATTTGGATCATTTTTTAATTCGATTTTATTTGAAACAAACTAATTCCATAAGAAAAAAAACTGAACTAAATCAAATTATGAAATTATATATTTAAAACGAACCAAAACTTAACTACAAATGAAAAACTCAAAGTAAATTAAATCACACAATTCAATTTAATTTTTTGATTTTCACAATTCATTATTCTATCCTAAATTCCTAATCTTAGGCGTTATGTATTATTATATTATTATTATTATTAAGCTAAAAGTAATTACAAAGTACTTTATATTCTAAGTACTCTCTATCATTTGAGAATGAACGCTCATCACCCTTATCACTGATGTTCAAACCTGTGACGTCTAAGATAACAAAACTATTCCTTTAACCACTAAGGTAAGTGGTTCATGCATCTTAAAAATTATTTTATAATTTATTTATCAGTTTGACTCTTATATTATCATCACGGTCTCAAGTTAGTCTATATTTTTCATTAAAAAATTGACAAAATCCAATTTTTTTTCTTTAGTCCCTTTTATTTTTTAATGATTTTACAACTTCAACAATAAAATTTAAATTCAGAACATGCATTTTGGAAATACTTTTACACTTTCATAATTTTAATTTTTATTGCACGTAACAATTTTTTATACCACATATTATTTTTAATAAAAAATAACAAATTAATATAATAACATAATTAGGGATGAAGCTATGCTTCGTCCAAGAGGATCACACCCCATAAATTTTTAATAAAAAAATTACTTGAAGAAAATACTTATTTAACCTTCTTAATTTTAGTTTAATTTCATTACTCCTCTCAATTTTATTATTAATCATACTTTGTCACTTTTGATTTGATATAATGACTTCATCTCTCAATCTAATAATAATGCAAGGATTTTAAACTATTAAGCCTACTCCTAAAAAAATTCCAATAAACCAATATGATTTAATTTGGATTGGATGGTGGACCTACTAAAAGATTTAAGCCTGATATCTAATTTTTAGGCTCATTTTATTTATCAAGTCCATTGGATCCATTAAATTTGTTATATTCTTTCAACATTAATATTAATTTTTTAATACAAATTCTAAATTTAATCCTACTTATACTTAGGGTAGGAGAAGGGGACTCTAAGAAAAAGAAGGGAGTGCTTTAGTGAGTCTGAAGGGGTGTGTACATTTTCAATTAGTCAATAAAATTTTGAACAAATACCATCCTCACCCAGTGCTTGGTACTGGTACCATTTCGAAAGACATTAGTTGGCTTTAAATCCAATTATGAGCTGAAGGGTGGGTCTGATACAAATGTAGGGGCCTACATAAGGCCCAATTAAACAAATTTAAACTAAGGTGTCCTAAGGCTAAAGAAATGTAGTCAAATCCTCAAGTACCGAAAAGGGAAAAGGGAAAAGGGAAAAGGGAAAAGGGAAAAGGGAAAAGGGAAAAGGGAAAAAGTTAAGTAAGTCACCCCAAGGCCTAATGTAATGTTGCGTGAAGGTGAAATGATCAACCTAAAGCCATAAGCTTTCAAATGCTTAAAAACCTCGCTTAATCCATTCTTTGAAGTGAGGAAATGTTCCACTCAATCGTTTTGAAATAATACTTGTGATACAGTCCTTCATGTGTGATGTGTATGGATAATATGATTGTGATGCTTTTGAGCTTGATTGTGAATCATATTGTGTATGAATATTTAGTCCAATGTTATGTGAAATCAGACAACCTCATCTTGAGAATTATGTGAAAATTGTACTGACACTATCTGTTACGGAATTTCTACTAATATGTTCAATGCTATGTCAAAATGGGAAGTCACATTTACTCAGGTGACAATGACTATTTCTAGTGATATGTGTTACCGGGATCCCTATACCAGCAATCGGTGCTATGTGATATTGGATGCTAATTGTAGTATTGTGTTATCTTGTGTAAAAATATATATGTGTAAGTAATGATTATTGTGATAGTCGATGATTGTAATGTGTATGATTTCTAATATGCGGACGTTAATAGATGCAAACAATGTTCCATTGATGCTAGTATGCTCATAATCATGCCTCTCTGTTTATACTATCTAGCATGCTTATGTTTATGAACTGCAAGTAGGATAGTAGAGTAGATGTGTACCACTGAGCTTTGTTAGTTCTATGTTCGGATATTTCCATTCTCAGGTCAATAGATTAGATCATTGAGGAGCATCATCACCACAAGATTACCAATACCGTTGGATTACCAGTGTACAATATCAATCTCTTAGTGGGCATATACTTTTATATGACCCTTATTACTGTGATTTGGTTTGTAAACTCTATTTGGATATTTTATATGGTTTTGTATTAAATAGTCTGGAGCTCCATTTTGTATAAACTACTTAAACTGTTTTATCTTTATCAGTTATAAATCATGTTTGATTTAAAAAAAAAGATTCAAAAATTTTGACGAGTGCTTTGACAACTCGATGTAGTATAGGCCCATCATTCCATGATCGGTTTGGAGTTTTACATTGACAGGTTGTGGACTTACAAAGATGTTTGAGTACGAGATGAGAGATTTCATCTCCTTTGATTCTTTTATGTCAAGAGGTGTTCCACGTCACCACACCAATTGTTGATGGGGAAAGGTAGTTATATTGACTGTTGACGGTTCGACCCTTCTAGTTTGTGTGGGAGTCGGAGTCGATAGTTGAACATTGTTTGGTCGGTCATATTGACGATAAAGAGATAAAAGAGAATATAGAGAGAGCGGAAATGAAGATCAAGAGAGAATAAGCCCTCTTTCTACCTTCATATGGATTTATATATTGATATTTAGTGTTGTTGTCATGTGTGGGGCCATGATGGTTATTTGTAAATCGGCAGGATGAATAGATCGGATTGTCAATAGATCACGTGAGACTACAAGTATAAGATCATAATTGATTGAAGGATATTAAACTTTAAAAAATTTAAAGAACTTTAGTACAGTCTAACGTGATCTGCAGAGAAGGTATAAAAAACTTTACTCAGAAAATAAACGTGTGCACTATAGTTGTGTATAGTGGAGAATTTTGTCTAAAGATTTCGATTATTTTAATGTTATAAAGATTTGGTTATAGTAATGAAAATGGAAATAGCAATAAGATTTGTCGGGGAGAAGCCGGATGAGAAAAGGAAGTACTTTCCCAGGCAGCTTACCAGCCCATTTGAGATCCACTTAACATAGTGCATGAGTGAACATCCACTATAGACTGCAATTCTTTTGTCTCGGGTACCTTGTTCAATTATTTGGCTGGTGGCGTAACCCTTTCGTTTGTATTTCCTTTTTAGCGAACTGCTAGTTAGCTCACCATGTGCTTTTATTTAGGTAAATAGGGTGAATTGAAGACTAGAAAAACACATTTAGAACTCTATGAATCATATATTACAACTTATCATAGTGAGACATCCAACTTAGGGTCAACTTCGTTGAACCGGTGGTTGCATCTCAAGTTGAGGTATCCCTATGATCTCCTTGGCATTGATCTAGCGATAAGGGTGTCCTAAGGGCATCTTCGTTTGTACAAACAAAGACAACATAATATTAAGGGCATTGACAGATTACCCTTTATTGATTTGGATAGAGAGTTACCTACCATCTCACTAGTGGATGTCTCAATACGAGCATCTCGTCTAGAGACATATCCCATTTACTTGTAGAGAGAACCCTCTCTATAGCAAAGAAGAAATTAGGATGGTTCATTTTTTATTGATTTAGGTGGAGAGCTACAAAATTAATACAATTTCTTTATCTCGATGTACTGGTGGAAGCATCTCAATTAGGGGCATCATGAGTATTCATAGCGTCAATCGATCAGTGAGGGATCTATACATATCTTTTTAGCTCAAAATAAAGGTCTGCGAAGGGTAGCATCAATCGAGCAGCGAGGGATCTATGCATATCTTTTTAGCTGTCTTCGAAGGGAGGGATATACGGCATTAAAGTCAATAGTTCTCGAAAGAGATCACGTAATTCACCTTTTATTAATTTGGACAAGAGCTCTCAATTTCAAAATTATGAATTCCAATGTTTTAATTCTAATTCGACAACATCATATGCATGTTGGTTTCCCTTTATCAGATTTAAAACGAAGGCAGCAAGGATCCTTCAAAGATGAACGCCGGTAGGGATCCGTTCGATGATACAAATTAGTGATCATAAAAGTTATTTCAGCATCAAACATTGCTATTTTATCATAACAAATTTATTCCGTTAGTAAGAAAAATAATATTTTAAATTAATAATATTTAGTTAACAAAAGAATACACGTGGAATATTAAACAATCTATACATAAAATAATTTTAAATTTAACTATTTTTATATAGTGTGTGGAGATTACAAGTTAGCATTTTTTTCATAATTTTTCTTAATCGTTGACAACATACACACAACCTGCAAACGCAGTTGCCCGAAGCTATGACCTCAAGGGAGAACAACACTCATTTCAATAACTAAAGTCACTCAATAATTTTTTTAAACTTTTTTTAGAATTCTGCTTAGTATTAAATAATAAATATATATTGCATACAAAAACAACTTAACATATATTTAAATTGTGGTTTTAGTCGTATTCTCGATTGAGTTACATTTATCACGATTGTAAACATAACAAATATAATTACAATGATTGTGAGTATCACGGTCATATAATAATAATATATGATGATATCGTTACAACAATATAACAAATGCTATTATTATAACATACCACTATTTAAATCCAAGTAACGTAATAAAAACTTGAACATCTATTTGGACTCCATTATAATTGCCACTAGCTTACATCAACACACAATTACTCATCGACACATTTATTCATGCACACTATTTTTCAGCTAGGAATGCTTGATTAGTTGCCACGGCCTCGTCCTGACCCAGCCCGGGAGCCAGCAGATGAACCTGCACCAGAGCCAGATCGAGAGCCAGCATAGGAACCAGCAGATGAAACAGCTCGAGAATCTGCACCACCAGATGAACTGGATGAAGAAGAGGATGAGCTTGATGAAGAGCTTGAACTTGAACCCCCAGAACCTGAACCCGAACCAGCCCCGGCTCCTGATCCTGATCCACCACCCAAGCCAACGCCTATGCCTGCTCCAATCCCAATTCCTATGCCTCCAAGATCAAGTCCAAGGTCTTTTCTCGCCACCCGGCTTTCAGATACAATAACTGACATGCTAACGAGTAGAGCAATCATAAGAGCTGTAAACCTGAAAGAAGACATCTTCAATACTAATCTGAACTCTCACTAGGGTTGATTATGGGACTTGAGAGAGACCAAGTTCAGCCATTTATAGCAGTTGAGCATTAGAAATACTAGAAGGGTGTTAAAGGAAGGATTTGTTTGTGTAAAGAAATACAAGTGGAATCATGATGTGGAATATCAACTTCTTAAAGTGGGTTTACCACATCTGTCTAAACGTTGACGACCCATTACCCATGGTGGACCCAGCGTCCATCACTACTCCGGTCTGTGTTTATTGCTTATATTCACGAGGAGCATAAAAACACGCATTTTCTTCTACAACGAACCAAACAATGAATTATTATTATTTTTTGAAATTTCAGATTCGAACATTACTTATATAAACATATAAACGTTTAATGTCAATGGTTAATTATTTGAATAGATATTATCTTATATTTATCTCGAACTGATAAATAAAAAATTAATTCAATAATCTAACTCATCAAGTATCCTCAATTATAAAATTTTGATTTAAACTAATTGGATTTAATTTTTGAATTTATTAGAATCAATAAATAAATTTTTTCAAAAAATAAATAAAATTAAAAAAGAAACTGTTTTGTTAAAATCCCAACCAAGTATTATGTTAATAAGATGATAAAATATATTCAGGTAGTTTTTTTCATAAAAAAATTATTAACAACATTAATAGAAGTGATTAATTTATAAAATTAATGATTTATTAAATTTAACTAAATATTTATGATCAATAAAAATGATTTAAATTCAATTATCAGAATAAAAATCCTTTTAATAAAAACAACAAATCACTTTAAACTTATTAAAACATAATTATAAATCTATATAATAATTTGTCCTAATCAATCAATAAATTAAAATTATATATTTTTATAAAAAATAAATTTTTATAAATAACAACAATCCATAAATCACTTTAAGCCTATTAAAAGTATTACAAAGATAAACAATCAATATTTTAGGGTAAACTATACATTTAGTATCCTGGGTATCACTTTTGTTTCATTTTGGTCACCTAATTACTTTTTGTTTCAAAATCATATCTAATGTTACGTTCATGTTTTATTTTGATCATCCACAGTAAAAAAATTAATTGTGCTACTTACATGTCACCATAAGATAATGTCATGTCATCATTAAAAATAAAAAAATGTCACGTCAACAGTCTATTAAATTTTTAACGAGTGATCAAAATGAAATCAAACATAAATTAGATATGATTGAAAATATAAAATAGTTGATTTATCAAAACGGAACGAAAGTAATAGTTGGGTGCATTAAACGTGTAGTTTACCGAAGATTTAATTTCCTAAATTTGAGGGGGTAAATAAAATCAGAATTGGACCTATTCTTTTGCATAGAATGTGGGGTGTTGTTATTGGTAAAAGGAGATAAATGGGATGATTTTAGTTTTTAATATTCAAAACCTGCTTTTGTTTCTTTGCTGGTTGATAGGATCAGTCATGGCAGACCAGGTAACCTTCTGTATCCCCTTTCTCTTCCATTCTTTTGCACCAAACTTGAAAACAGAAACAATTTTAAAGTTTCTTCTTTTTAGAAAATATTAACAATTTCCTTCATAAATCTCCAACTTATTCATTATTTTCTAACTTCTCAAGCTCCCAACTAAGCTCTCATCATTGTACACATACAGTTTAATGAATCAGATGTCACTTCGATTATGCAATGATAGTTTTCAGATACCATTTTCTGGGATTTTTAACTCGCAATTTTGCCTTTATTGTATGTGTCTTGGTATCCTATTTCCCGTGTATAATTCTTATACGTAGTTGTTGAGAACAAGTTTTTTTGTCGGCTATAAGCGGTTCATTCCAGTTTCGCATGGAATTATCATCTATTAGTTCTCACATACACTCACAATCTTTTCCTTGTTGTCCCAGATTGAACTGAAAACAGCCCCAGCCGATTTCCGTTTCCCTACAACAAATCAAACAAGGCATTGTTTCAGTCGATTCATCGAGTTTAACAGGTACACACTGCTTGTAAATTTTGCAGGTTCTGCTTACAAGAAAACTATCAATTGTATCTTTCACTTTAAAAACAATGACAGGTGCTTGGCTGCTAAGGGTAAAGGGTCTAACCAATGCGAGAGATTTGCCAAATACTACCGGTCTCTTTGTCCTGGTGAATGGGTGAGTATGCCTAGTTTTCTTAATCATAAGTAAATGAGAGTTTGTCTTCTTGTGGAATGTTATATTCTGATTGATATTGATGATGGTTTTTATCAAATGGCATAATGTTAAAAAATGTACTAACGTTAAACTAAATAGTTATTTTAGCTTCTATTCTTTTTTTTAGTATTTTGTTCTCGACATTTAGTCATTTTAAGACAATTGATTAGATGGTCACTTTAGTTTTTATTCTTTAGAACATTTTAATCTCAACATTTTATTTTATGACAAAAATATCTCTATTTTGGAGCGTTGACGGTTTGTTAACTAATAATTTTCATTAACGGAGGAGTTTTTTTGTCCCCAATATGAAACATTATAGGCTAAAATGATCCAAAAAGTAATAAGAGTTAAAGTGATTACTTCATCGAACATTGGGGCTAAAATATGAAAAATGTTTATACTTGAACATCTTATTAGTTCACGAACAGTTTCATAAAGTTGGAGAATTTAGATGGATGATCATGAATGAAGAGTTACTTGAAATTAGTGTAGATTGAGAAGTGGAATGAGCAGAGAGAGAATGGTACGTTTCAGGTCCTCTTGAGTGTGATTACACAACTGGACAACTTATATTTCATCATCGTCTTTAGCTATAGTTTCAATGGTTATTCTTTAAATCTTCAAATTAATAATCTACAAGTGGAGATTTGCGATAAAACCTGATGTTTTTATGTAAGAACCTGCCTTTTTCTTTCTTTTGCTGTAATATTTTGGAAGTGGTCTTTCATTTACAGTTTGGTGGTGTAGCAATGCTTGAATTTTTTAAATAAAAATATATAATTAATGGGGCAGGATTAGGGGTAGAGTGAAAAAATTTAAATTATAATATCTATATTAAATTGTATAAATTTAATTAAAAATATAAGATCAATTTCTTCTTTAGGTATGTCAAAACAAATTTAAAAGTAGTGTCATTTTTTTATTATATATATAATTTAATTAGAGATTTTTTTTTCTTTTAGAAATTTTGAGGTGTCGTTTGACACTCTCATCTTATATGGGCTCTGTCAATGGGCATGTTGTAATTGTATTTTGTGTAAAACTAAAAGTTTTATATATATTTAAGACCGTTGAATGAATGAAATAAATAGTTAAAATTAAAAATAAGAAATAAAAGGGTATTTACTAGAAAAAAACAAAAAATAATATATATATCTATCTATTTTATTTATCTAACAATCCTAAAATATTGTAAAACTAAAAGATTTACACTAAATCTTAATCCACAAATAATCACGACAAATTAAACCTTAAAAAGATAACTTGTACAAAATGTTGTACAGGTAGGCTGAACAACCTAAAGAAGTTTCGTTTTATGGTTGATTTTTTTTTTCCTTCTCTCCCGTATATTTTCCCTTTAGTTCTTTTATTTTCTAAAGTGAAGAAAATGACTGCATACATATATCCATTAAGAAAATGAAAATATTAATTCTAATTTATTTTTTAAATTTTATTAATTAATTATAGAATAATATCAGTGACATATTAGTTATGAATGAATGTCTTGCTCTCATTTTAGAAATGGAAACAGAATTTCTTTTCCTTTTCAGTATTATAACTCTGAAGTTTGAGTTCTTATTCAGGTGACCAACCCACCAACCTAGGAAATGGACATAGTTTAAGTTGGGTCAGATTTTTGACCCATACAAATTTAGATCTCTCAACCATAATCGTTTCCATCTGAATTTCAGAAGGGTCTGACCTGATTTGATTTTTTAAGTTAAAATCACTATAACATCTAATCTATATTTATCATTTTTATTAAATAAAATAAATATCTAATTGAAAAAATATCTATATAATTATTTTTAAATATATACAATATAATAATAATATGTTAAACCAAAATTTTCACTATAAATTTGAGATCGATCCGACTAAACCTTGTAAGAAAAACTCAACCCTACCAGATTTAAACAAGAAATTTTAAAATAAAAAATCGACCTTTTCAGAGGAGGTCGGAATCTATCAAATCCGGATAAAATGATCATCCCTACACCCACCCAGCTTCGCTTGCCCGGAAACACCATTGCTTGTCAACAATTAACAAGTGATGTAGACATTAAGATAACCATAACAACTAATAATAGAATCGATTAAGCATACAATATCCAGAATGTGAAGAACAGTGAATCCAAAGCTATACAATAAAGCACAATGCAGAAAATAACAATAAAAATAAAATCCAAAATCGGCAACCAAGAACAAACACCGCATCATGGCTTCCACGGCTGCTGCTGCTGCTGATAATAATTCTCTCTCCTATTGTTCCTGAAAGCACAGCACCCAACAGAGTAGACGATGAGGAAGACGAGAAAGACGATGTTGACGGCCGCCACCTTCTTCCACGAACTCCTGAGATTATCTATGAACCAGCCTGCACGACTCGCAGTTGAGCAGAGAGTGTCCAATTATTATCCCACAAATTGCAGTCAGGGTTTGCCGATACGGCACTCCCTCTTGTCCAGTTAGTCGGTCCGACATAGTTGAATTGACAGTCGTTTGATGGCTTACAGCAACCCGACTGCAAATTTCATTAAAAATAAGGATTGAATCCACAATAACAGCCAATCCCAGTCCGTAAATCTCAATATATGCAGAGAAATTTAAAACAAAATCACAGATCTAGGGGAGGAAAGCATACCTGAACGGAGGACAAGTGCTCCTGGTAAAACTCCGTGACAGAAACATTCAGATACTTATCGTGGAAATCAGTACAAACTTTACTATCAGCCAAACAGCTCTTGATCTTATTCCAGTTCTTCCATTGGTAACTCTCTTCTGTAACCAGTTTGAGTAATCACCAAGTCGGTATTCCTTGTAACCTTTCCGGACAAAGTTTCTCCGGCCCCTTTATTCGTCACCGCAAAAGCAAAGATCGTGAAGACGATGCCGAGCACAATGAGGAGGAACATGACGACTAGGTAAAGCCAGAGAAGCCAAGTGACGCGACAGCACGCGCCGATTAGTCCCGCGAGTGAGACCAACATGAGGAAGACTCCGATTACGATAACGGGTTTTTCTAAAAACCGTTCGCATTCCGTCACGCCTTCTCGACTGAGCCAGATGCCGGCACTGAGGATGGGGATGGAGAGGAGGAACGTTAGGAAGTTGAGGATTCCAACAAGGTTGTTGCTAAGGCGGAATGCCATCGTTTCAAGCTATGGGTCGGCTTTTTTATTTGGTTTTTCTTTTTCCTTTTTCTGTTTGGACGATGAGAAAATGACGGAAACCGATGGGAATTTATAATATTGCAATGAATTTGCAGAAGCTGCAAAGGAACTGCTCTCCACTAATGAATATGTGGTTTCTTGGAGATTACTATAACGCGCTCTACACGTTTTTCAACCGGCGCGTCCAATTGATAGTGATATTTAAAGCTAGATACGAATTTTTGGATTTTTAATAGTTAACTTTTACTTGAAAGGAAAAAACTGATATTTCTTTTTTATATATTGAGAAAATAACTTCGAAAAAGTAATATGCTTTTAAAGTAGGGTAAAGTACACAAGTGTTACTTTAATTATAAAGTGTTATTTTATTAAATTTTTTACTGTTAAAATTTATAAAATGATCATTTAATTATTTATATGTTTATAATTCGTTATTTTTTATTAAAAATTTGATGGTTTTTTGATCGTGATATATGATAAAATCATATTTTTAATGATGTTTATTGGTACCGTTGTTACTTTCAAGCATTGGTTCGACGACATAATGTTTCAAGAACTGGCTCGATAATGTAATGAAAACAGAGACTCGGTCCAAAATATACAATTCAAACAATTTTGGAATCATATTTTTATTATATCCTAATGAGCATGTTAACAACTAACTCAAACAGTCTCTGATTTTTAATAGAAAATAATGAATTTAAAACATATGAATACACGATTGACTATTTTATAATTTTTAATAGTCGAGAGACCCAACAAAGTAATATCTTATAATTGAATGATCATTTTATAAATTTTAATAGTCGAAGTACTCGATAAAACAATATCCTTTAGTTAGAGGATGATTTGTGTTCTTTTCCCTTTAAAGCAATTTATATATGCAAGGTTTTAAATTTTATATTACTTTGTATTTTTGGTTATTTTAAGTTTTACGTAATGTAATGTAAAATTATAATATAAACACAATTTAGGAATATATGATAGGTCATACCTCTAATTTCTCAAGTAATGTTAATGTTACATTTAGATTTTTGTTTTCGAAGTTTATTGTTTTATCAACGAATTCTTTTAAATGAAACTTGTTTATGGACCGGGTGAGCCATTGACTTGATTCATTAAGTTCATATCAATCTAAATATAATTTAAATATAGTTTTATTTATCAAAATTTATTTTTTTAATATATATATATATATATATATAATTTTCTTTATGAGTAATATAGTACATGTCACATTTCTGAATGAGTGATGTAACACATATTATGTTATTTTTATGAGTGATATAATACATGTCACATTAATAGTTAAGTAATGTGAAAACATCATATTAATAAAATGTATGAATTATTAATTAATAAAAGATTTTATTTTAACATAAAATATTTTAGTCAAATATTAAAATATTTTGAATTAAAATACTCTAAAATAAAGTAAAAAATTAATGATATTTGATGAATGGAAAAAATATTTGTTTAATAGGAATGAGTGGTCAGATTTGTCACCGTGAAATGATACAGATCTCAAGGAGGATCGCACATCTCAAAAGAGCATGGGTTTAAAAGTTTGGAAATGGAAATTTTAATATTGCGTTGCTGTTCCCGTTAAAGCTAAATCATAACGTTAGAATCTTAACAGTCGTTAAAGAATGTTTAAAAATGTAAATATTAATATCAAAAAAATTAAGATTATTTTTAAATAATTATTATATTTTATTATTTGGATTGATAAAAAATTCAGGTACCAATAATGAATTAAAATAGTATTACCCAGCCAAATTCACGCGTCACTACGCCGCCTCTTGTGTTTGATGATTCCTCCTCTTTTAACACGTGTTCTCTAAAATACACTTCTCAATCACATTCTTTATTTAGTAATCCATCTACTTTTAATGATTTAATTTGGTTACTATTTTTTTTAAATCACACTTAATATTATGTTTTTGTTATATTTTGATTATCTGTCATTAAAAATTTAACGATGTTGACATGTCATTATAAGATAGTAACATATTATCATTGAAAAATAAAAATTACAACATGAATATATTTGTTTATTTTTTAATGATGAGTGATTAAAGTAAAAATAAAACGTAACGTTAAATATAATTTAAAAAAATAGATGATGATGAAAATAAAAAAACAATAATAGTTGAGTGAATAAATACTTATTTTACCCTTATTTTTATTAGTTCTTATCCTTATTCCACCATTCTGTTATTATTTTATGTGGTCCAATAAAAATTTACCACATGTAGTACATGTTGAAAGTTTTAAAGAAATAAAAAAAAATAAAAAATTTATAAAAATATAAAAAATTCAAATTTGATTTATTTATTTATTTCTGAAATTATAATTAAGCCTAATATTATAAAAACCGTACCGGTAGCTGAACCGACTGAACATTTGGTTAATTTATAAAGGGTAAGCTAAGTGCAGCCCAACTTTTGAATATTGGGTTAAAATTTATAACAGTTTTAGAGCAACCCAAACACTTTTAAAGTCTTCAAAGGCCCAGTCTATTAATACACTGAATATATAATTATTTTTAGGCTTAACAAACTAAATAATTTCAGTGATTAAAGGATTTATTGTTATACTTTAAAGTTCTGAGTTAGAACATCACATATATAGATTAGGAAGTTTATTTTCAAATAATTAATATAATCTTTGAATATTATTACCCTAGATTTATATACTATATAAAAAAATGACCAAGATCCATCCTGACTAATACAAAGCCTGATACCCATAACAAACTTGGTTTATTAATCAAGCCCTCAATAAAAAAAACTCTAAACTTAATGGGGCCTTCAATCTTATTGTCAGCGTGAATCATGCCATTAAGATGTCTTATTTGCGTCGCCAGGCTGTATCTTTTGGGTCTTGGCGGTCGTCGAACACCTAACTATCGTCGGAGACCGAACGGCTTTTCATCTAATATATGTTGTTTTTGGAGAAGATAAAAGGTATATATAGGTTTAGATAAGAAAAAAAGGTTCGATTGGTGTAGAGTTTGCGGTTCTCTGCCGTTACTGGATGACGATCGCCATCGATGTACATGGTAAACGCGACGAATTACCCTGGTTTATGAGCGTTTGAGAGAAGAAAAAGAGAGATTCTTTTGTATTTAGGACTAAAAGAGAAAATTGAAGGTTTAAAAAAGTTGGCTTTGTTGAGTCGGGTCAAGCCCTGTCAGTGACCCACGCCTTTGCCCGAATCCATCCACACGTTTTACTTTTTTGGGTTTATTGTTGTTGTACTCCTCTCGCTTTTTTCATATATTAATTTAGTCCTTTTATATAATTTAAGTATTCATATTTTAGTTTATTTCAGTTTTACCCTTAACTTTTTGTCTTATTTAATTCCAGGTTTATGTTTTATTATATTTCAGTTTCACACAAAAATCTAAAAACATTTTGCACAAAAATCTCATCTTGCATGAAGACCCAACCACCATTTTTTCAAGAGAAAAGAACCTCAGTGACCGAAAATGCATTATAATATACGATGTTAACCAACTTTTTTTGAATTTGCCAAAAAAACCAACAAATTCGCAACGCAAACTCTAATTTCGCAACCCAGTTTCCAATATCGCAACGCGAATCTGTAAATCGCAACGCGAATTTGTAAATCGCAACACAGAAGTCAAATTCGCAACGCGATAGTCAAATCCGCAACACAAAAGTCAAATTCGCAACACAAAAGTCAAATCCACAACACAAAAGTCAAATTCGCAACGCGATAGTCAAATTCGCAACACTGAATTTCAAATTCGCAACACAAAAGTCAAATTCGCAACGCGATAGTCAAATTCGCAACACTGAATTTCAAATTCGCAACGCGGTAGTCAAATTCGCAAAGCGAAAGTCAAATTCGCAACGCGAAACACAATATTAATTTCGCAACACAAATGTAAACAGTATTATCGACGAAATCCGTCCCCATCTCCGGCGAAATCCGTCTATCTCCATCTCTCAGAGCAACTCTCACAACCATTCACGGTCAGAAATAGAAAATCAACCCGAGGGTTAGTTTTTTAATCTTATTTTTATTTGAAATTTTTGTATATTATTAGATTTTTTTATTGATGATAAATTTACTGGTAATTTCAAATATATAAAGATGAATCATTTCACTGAGATTGCTTAGTAAATTCTTTGTTGCTGCCAATACTGCTAAACTGTTTAGTCTTAACCCTGTGAAGTTAGTATTTGTCTTTATTTTATCTTTTTGTTGAAGAAATGCAATTCATTCAAGTTTCAATTTGCAGAAGAATATTTGAAACTTAAATTCGTAACAGGAAAATGAAAATCGCAACGCGATTTAGTTTCGCGTTGCGATTTCATTTTCGCGTTGCGATTTTGGTGTTACGATTTCATTTTCGTGTTGCGAATTTAAGTTTCAAAAACTCTTCTGCAAATTGAAACTTGAATGAATTGTATTTCTTCAACAAAAAGACAAACAAAGACAAATACTAACTCACAGTGTTGTAATTTAAGTTTCAAGAATAAACTACTACTCTTTATGTTTCCTTGAACCTGCACTAACCTATTGTTCTTTTAAATGTTTATATAAGTTACTCTGGAATTATTTGATGCATTTGTGAACTATGATGGAATAATGACAGCATGTGAATACCGTGCTAGTTGAAACATATTTGGCTTTGTTTTCACTGTTTAAATCATGTCTGTTTATAGTGTATAATTTTAGTTTTTGGTATATCTAACTGGTATGTTTATGTTTTTGTAGAATTTTTTTTCGGCTGCATTGACCTTAAGGAATAAATTAAGCATAGCCACTAAAATTGCGTCGACGCTTACACCTCTACAAAGAAAATTGTTTGAGGATACTTGCTTCGGCCATGGCTGAAAATAAACATACGGGTGGAGATGCTATGTTGACACATTTGTTTCTTCAGACCATGACTAACGATCTACCGAGAGGATACAACATGTGATGAAGAGATATGTTTCATTTCCTCCGGCACCGACATATACTTGTTTTGGGGGGAGAGTTTTGCTTAATCACTGGTCTACGCTTCGGACACGATGAAGTAACCCGGTACACTAGTCATATCTCCCGCCCATCATGGTTATCTCGGGTTTTTTCTGAGCTGGCAAAGTCGAAGCCGAGTTTACACGTCGATGACTGAAGAGATTATTGTTAAAGATGGTTTTACTTGGATGGATGACCTTGATGTTGTCCGAGTATGCCATTTATTACTTTTGCATGCCGACTTTTTAGGCAAAGAGGTAGACAACCTATCTCTAAGGACCTAATATTATTGGTAGAGGACCTAAATGCTGGAACCTGTTTCCGTGGGGTTCATATCATGGAAAGCTACCTGGAAGAAGTGTCGTCTGCCTTTGAGGACCAAAAAGTTTGCGGGCGATGGTTCTAAATACACTTTGACAGGCTTTACTTGGGCCTTTAAGGTAAGAATTCTATAAATGTTTCTAAAATTATAATTAATATTAACAATTACTAATGTTTGTATATTATATTGTTGTAGATTTGGATATTGAGGCTTTCCCCAACATGCAGACATATGCGATAAAAGATCAAATGATATTCCTAGGCTATTACCTGGAAGAGGATTCACATGTTGGATTGGGAAGAGTTACTCCCATATACGACATGAATGATATAAGTTAACACACAAATAATACCATATAAACAAGTTATTACTAATACAAGTTTAACTTTGTTTGAGCTTTTATATTGTTAGAAGGCCAATTATCCATTACATAGGCTGACACCCACGAGGCTGAGCTTGCCACTGATTGGTGGCAAGCTAGTAAGTGGTTTTTGATGGGAGGATGATGAGCACCCTCGCTTCGAGAGCCATCACCTGATCGGGCCGATTCTACAGCTCGACACCCGGAGCCATCATCTGATCAAGCCTCTTCTCCACTCCACCATCACCTATTCCACATCATCGAGCCTCTTCTCCACCATCACATCATGATAGGCGACCACAAAGAGGCACAACATTTATCTCCCTGTTCTCCACCTCCACGATGAGTTACTGGAGTTAGTGATGAGGTCGGTGCTTTGTGTCATGAGATCGATACTTTACGTGAAGATAATGGTGCATGTGAGGTTCGGCTTTACGTGGTGAGGAGGATTTTTACGCGATGACAATGGTGTTACGTGGTGAGGTATCTACTTTACGTGATGAGGTTGCCGCTCTACGCGAGTTTTTATCGTTACAGAATGAGGTTCATACTCTACACATGAGGTAAATTTGTTTAATACTATACTAAAAATGCAAATAACCTTTTTTCGGCATTATTTATTTATTGATTATGTATTAATTTATTTTAACGGCCCGATAAGGTAGATGCTTTACGTCAGGTTTTTCTTGCACGACAGGGTTCACGTATCAGACGTCGTGCACGTGCTATTACGTCTCGTTCACCACTAGTGCCAAGACTCTAAGAAGAAGACTGATGCACTTATCATCATTCAAGACGCCTCCTATCATTCAAGAGGCCCTCTCATCATCAAAGAGGCCCCTCCCACTGTTCAAGAGGCCTCTGTCATCGTTCAAGAGCCCGATTCACATGGCGTCATATGTCGACATATTGATAAACCCCTCCCGTGCCCTATATGATGGATGCGAGTTGGCTTTAGTATATTTTACCGGCCAGTACCATTCCTCAGCATGAGAGGGAAACACTACCGGACACAATTACGGATAATACCCTTTGGCTAAGACCAGTTGATTTTCTATATGAGCGGAGCAAGGGGTGTTATTCTGACCTATGTCAACTCGACAATGTTTGCACTTGTTTCTTGATCGGTCTTGGTGGGGTATTTATTAGGGGTTGAAGATAATGGCTATCTCGAAGGGGTGGTAAGTCTTATATTCTTCTTATTGCATTTGATTAATTTTTTAAATTATTAATAAATTCACTAATATATGTATTTTTTTTAAAACAGTATATTGATGCGTGGGTGTCACGTCTTCTAATAATAAGGAAATTGAGGAAAATAAGAAATACTCGATGGACTATTGTCGACGTCTTTTCACGTAGCTCACTTGAAGGATCCGAGAGATGCTTCATATACGTTGGGTAATGGAAAAACTAAACTTTATCCTGCGTGGTGGGGGTCGATAAGGTTAGTATTTATTTTTGAATTTTTAAAGGTTGCATAAATTTTTTTGATGTGCGTAATTATTTATGATTACAGGTGTTTATCCCTGTTTTGAAATTCATCATTGGCTTCTTGTCGAGCTTCAGCTCCCATCCCTGAAGACAATGGTATATGACAGCATGTTGAATTAATACCATTGTCTGATTTGAGAGATATTTTGTAAGGGATGGAGCGCTCATTTGGCGAAATACTTGAACGCGATTGATTATTGGACTAATTCTGGAAACAAGAAGCCAAAAAAGTTCAAAGTTACAATGATCAGAGATACCGCGCCATAACAAATGGAGGGAGCCAGAGGGATTTTGGTCCTCTTATTGCATGTGCTTGGAGCTTTGACGACATGAAGTAAACACCCTCTACCTCCCACAGATAGAGATAGAACTACAGTAGGCTTATGGTTCGGCATTTTATGGCTCGAACGATATATGCGAGACGTTGCCTACCTGCATCTGCGTGCTAAGTTTGCATAAACAATTGATAAGTTTGAGCAAGTGTTGTTAACATATATACTCTTTGTTGGTTTGAAAATGTTTGGTTAAGTACCTAGAATTCAATAATTTGTGTTTGTTGGTTTTAGATGTGTAGAAAGTGTTGTTTGATCAAATGTTTGGTTTCTGCAGGTTATTCCTGACGTGAGCTGCGTGAAATTGATGTATTTGTGCATAAACAACAGTCTGGGGTACATTTTTTTGCTTGTTTAATTGAATTTTGCATTGAAAGTTGATTTTTTAATTGATGAGGAAATAAGAATTATTTTTTGCTTGTTAATTGATTTTAAAGTTGATTTGTTTAATTTGATGTGTAAATAAGAATTATTTTTTTGCTTGTTTAATTGATTTGTAAAAGTTGATTTGTTGTTTTAAATTCAATCTGCATTATGTTGAAGGCAAAAAGACCTGTTGAAGGTACAAATTCGCAACGAAAGTAAATTCGCGTTGCGATTTTCGGTTTGGATTTCGCGTTGCGAATTTGACTTTGCGTTGATCGCAACATACAATATCAAGTTATATACAACATCAAACACATTTCAAGCTATAAATACAAGCTAAGGACGCTTGAAAAGCAAGAGACAACTATCCAAGCAATCAAACACAAGAGAAAGTCCAACATGATAACAACTGAACAAATCATAGCAATGTTCAAACTCAAGTTACTAATAAATGTCTAACTGAAAATGTATGCATTCACACATAAAATACACATAATACAACATTTGCATTTAAAATTACCTAAGTTAATAAGTCCCAAAAGGTGAAGCCGGTTGTGATTGAGATTTTGATTTTGATTGCGATTTTGATTTCTTTTGCTTGGCACCATATGAGATTTGGATTTGATTAGGATCCATTTTTTGGTAGAGGAAAAGATAATTGATGGCACTGGTGATCCAGGTCAACCTTGTACCACTTTCCTTGCACCGACTACATGTCGATATCATCTTCTCTTCACCCTTAGACGGTATATGATCGTGATTTTTTGGTCGGCCAGGTAGCCTACTATCCATGACTGGTGGCAAAACTATTTGTAAGTTATTTGGTATGTCCCACTCAGAAGGATGTGGACATGGGTAGACAATCTCGGCATAAGTCTGTCGATATACTTCTGTAGTGTAGCAATCCATAGCGTATGCGCTTGAATCATCTTGGTTTAGATGAAGAGCAACTTTATAACATGGCCACACGGATAACCAGATGTTTGCCATTTCTTACAATTACACGTCTTTGTATTTAGATCGACAAGCCCATTTAAGTTATTATCCAATACTTCAAACAAAGTGTTTGAACATGGTTCAACTCTCAATGACGTTGACTTCACAACACGTTTCATTATCTTTTTTTAGTCCATGGTGTAACACGACGTTCCAATGTTCCTGTAAATTTAAATAAATAATACTTAGTAAAATATATGATAAGTTACGAATTTAAAGAAATAATACATGCATGGTTTCTTTTCTAGTAGTACCACTGTTGAATAGAGGCTCGAAAAAACTCCATTAACATAGTAATAGGTAATTTTCGGGAATGACGACTTAGAGCGTTGATTGATTCTGCACTATTAGACGTAATGAAACCATATATTACTCCAAGTTGATGTACTCTTGACCATCTTTCAAACCCGACATCTTCTAGTGTTTGAGCACATTGAGGCAAAACACGTCTTAAATAATTTATATACTTATTAAAATCCACTTCCCGATAAGCTTTTACAGCCTTCCAGTATGTCCATTTGTGATTTTTTATACCAGCAGACCTTGATTTTAGATTTCTGTACAAATGAACACCACAAAGTCCATGAAAAACATCTGGGAAACACCTTCTAATAGCGTTGTCAATTGAGTTTGCCCTATCGGATATGATTGTCATATTGCTAATAGGACCTATGCAATCCCTAAGATGCCCCATAAACCATGTCTTATGAATCAGAGGTTTCAGATTTGCCAACCCCGTAAGCTATTGGCAGTATCCCATTGTTAGCATCCATGGCTACTACTAATAAGTTTACTCCAAGGTATCGACCTTTCAAATGTGCTCCGTCAACTATAATAACTGGGTGCATGCAAGTAATAAACGAACGAATCTACAAAATCATATACACAAGAAATATAATCATTTAAATGTGAAATGCATGCAACTAACAAAAATGAGTCAACAAAATTATAATTATTTACGAACCGCAGCACCAATGGAGATAAACATCAACTCAAAGCGTCTATCTCTATCTGTTTTGATATGAGTTACCGACCCAGGATTTTTCAGCTTTAAATTGTCACAATAAGCCGGCAGTTGGGCAAACGATGCTTCTAGAGACCCCCTCAACAATTCCAAGGCATAACATTTGGCTCTCCAAGCTTGAGAATATGAGATACTAATCTTGAACCGAGCATTCATGTCAGTCATAATTTCATGTCCCCGATATACCCTTCCATTCAAAAACATTAACTCAGCCAGAAAACCACCCAACACCTTTTTGTTTGCCTGTCTATGGTGAGGAAAAACTTGGGTTCTTGAACATGTATGTTTATCAATAAAAGTCCTAACTTGAACATTTCACAATCTTTTATCCTCTTTGCAATCATACGCCACGTACAATTTTTGTCAATCATACACTTTGTTTTGAAACGATATTTGCTTGATTCATTAACTTTTATTTGATATCCATCTTCCACACATTTTGTATACAAAGTTATCTTCAAGTCTTCCTTTGTATCAAAACAATCATCTTTCTTGATATGAATAACTTTTGTGTAACAATCAACTGTTATCTTTACCAACTCTTTTTCCGGTATCTGAAGTAATTCTGGCATATTCCAGTTATACTCCCGTGGCATTTTCTTCTTTTTCTTTTCTTCGGGGACTTCTTCTTCTTCATGGTTATATGAATTACAAAATGGATGTTCAACATGTTCATTCATAGTCGTAACTTCCTCCTCATTATCATCAACAACATCTTCCTCGGCAATGGCTGTTTCATCATCAAAATTCGGGTATTGACCAATATCAAAATCATTACATGCAGGGTCTGTTTCTTCTTCCATCACATCATCAAAATCTGAGTATTGACCAGGATCAAAGTCCGGGTATTAACCAAGATCAAATTTTGAATACTGACTAGTACTCATAATTTTTTCTGTTGGCTCATAATCGTCTAACTGGTCAATACGAAAACCAGAATTTGGTACTAAAAGTTGATTGGGATTTGAATTAGGAAAATGTTGTGGGTTTTGAGATTGTGTTTGATATTGTGTTTGGTATTGGAAATGTGGTGAAACAAAATTTTCTTGATGATGAAATTGTGGTGGAACCCTTAAATTTTGAGGTTGATAACAACGTTGTACAATGTGAGCACCATAAACTGGGGTTGAAGAACTTAGTTGATTACTACCCGCTACTGACCCAACTTCACTACTTCTAGGTTCAACAACATACAATGTAATATCATCTTCTTGCGAAACACTAATGTAAGCAATGAATCGTTCAACATCTTCATTGTCGGTTAACAAATAAACTTTACCTTTTCTCTAATAAGATAACCTAAATCCACTTAGAGGCTCTAAATTCAATTTCTTTGCAACACATAACATTAGAGTTTCATAAGTTAACTTTTTTAATGACAATTTTAGTTGAAGATTCATGGGTAAAGGCATATATTGTAAAACACCATGAACATTCTCCCATGACCCTCCAAAACACAAATCTATCCAAACATGATCAACATTAGATGATTTCATTCTACAAATTGTAAATTAATTTACTAAACAAACGAGCTATAAACTAGATATCATCACTAACTTAGAGAAAAGCATACCTTTATTAAGTTGATAGTTGATAATTTGGGAGATAAATCATTGAAAAATTATATAGAAATAAAATTATGTAAAAAAAAGAATGCCGTTGGATATAGAAACGAATTTCGCCGGAGAGAGTGATAGATGAAGATGGAATGAGTTGCGATTTAGGGATTTAGATTATGAGTTGCTGCTGTTGCGTTGTTATATACCCAAAATATTTGTGTTGCGAAACTAAAACCTGTTGCGAATTCGAAAATCTAGTTGCGAATTTGAAATTCAGTTGCGAATTTGACTTTTGTGTTGCGAATTTGACTATCGCGTTGCGAATTTGACTTCTGTGTTGCGATTTACAGATTCGCATTGCGATTTACAGATTCACGTTACGATTTACAGATTCGCATTGCGATTTACAGATTCGCGTTGCGAATTTGACTTATGTGTTGCGATTTACAAATTTGCGTTGTGAAATTGGAAACTAGGTTGCGAAATTTGAGTTCGCGTTGCGAATTTGTTGGTCATTTTGGCAAATCCAAAAAAAGTTGGTTAAAATCGTATATTATAAGTCATTTTCGATCACTGAGGTTATTTTCTCTTTTTTCAATAAGGCAAATTGTTCCTTGTATTTCTTATCTAGCTGGGGAATACCGCTCCTCATCATTTGACCAGGTTTGCTCCACCACAAAGGAAAACCAAAACCTCCTGGTAACTTCTGAGTCACCTCAATGAATTTTGAGCGCTTCAAACACAGTTTTTGCTTGATAGTCCAATTTATAATGGGTTAACTAATAGCGAGTCCCTTCGCATGTCTCCTTGTAAAATTTAAAAGACCCACATGGTATGGCAAATTTAAATCTACTCTCAACCAGTCATATTTATTAAGTATGTCAACCTACGAGTAGTTATCATGACCCTACGCCTGACACTAGTACTAAAAGAATGAATTGCCTAGCGTGTCACAACCCCAAATATTACATTCAACAATAATGATATGGAGTGACAAAGAATCAGAGGCTAATGACTATGGTGATAAGAGTCAAATAGACAACTACGTTATATATGCGACATCAGTTGCATCTCGTGTTGACAATTCATCTAACTATGGTAGTAAAGATGTAACAAACAATGATTGTGATGGGTTTTCTTTGACAACATATAATTCATCTAACTATGGTGGTAAGGATGTAACAAACAATGATTGTGATGGGTTTTCTTTGACAACATAAAAGTAATATATCAAGAGATGGTGAAAAAAATGGGATTTGTTAATTGAATTGAATCATGCCTTGAAAGATGAAAAAATATAATTGTGAATTATTTGCAGCTTCAAAGGAGAAAGATGACAAGCTTAGGTTATTGATAATGAGACGGGTAATAAGAAGCTTACATGCTATTATTGTGGGAAAATTTGACATATAAGGTTATACGTTGATGGATAACAGAAGGAGAAAACAGAACTGTAACATCCTCAATACCGGGTTAGTGACTAAATTGTAAAGTCTCAGAATTTGGTGGTTAGAATAAAATGAATGAATAGTATAAAGATTTACTTGTAAATTATTGTGTAGGATGGAATTGAAAGGAATAAGGAATGGAAGGACAATAGAGTAATTGCAAGGAAAAATAATTAAAGAAATGACAAGTATATATATATATATATAAGGATACACGTGGGTGGAAGGGGAGAAAACACCCAAGGCTTCCAGAGTTTTCTTCTTCTTCTTTCTTCCTTGTGCGTGTGAACCAAAGCAAAGGTAAGATTTCTGATTATTGAGTTTCTTGTTAAATTTAAGATTGGTTTTTGATTATTAGATGATAACTAAGCTTAAGGAAAGCTTAAGTTATCTTAACATCAAAGGATGATGAAGTTAAGAGAGATTTAAGATTTGAAGTTCTTAAATGAAATCTTGGAATAGAGTTCATAACTAGAATTGAAAGTTAAATTTGACTTGTCATCAATCTAGTTAAGATATTCGAAGTGTTAAAAGTGGAATTCAAATATGTTGAATTATTGATGTAATTCTTGAATTACATATGAATGATAGGATTTAGAGGTTTAAGATGAAATAAATGAGTATAAATTGGTTTAAGGATGTGTACTAGAGTTAAGAATGAAAAAGGGGATTAAACATGAAGGATTTAATCCAAAATGAATGAATTTTCGGGTTCTAAAAGAGGATTCTGGGCAGAGTGCATCGATGCATATTCATAGTGCATCGATTCATCAAGGTTAAAACCCAGAAATTGTTTGAAGGTGTATCGATGCACAGGTAGTGCATCGATGCACTCTTTTAAAATAAAAAGATCGAATGCAATTAGTGCATCGATGCATAAGACATGCATCGATGAATTCCATTAATAATAAAACATCGAATGCATTTTATACATCGATGCACAAGTAATGCATCGATGCATACCTTCATTAAAAGAGGAAATTGGCATTTATCTTAATCTAAAGAGTGAACCATTAGAGTATATTAGCTATAATACTGATATAGATTTATGTGTGATTATGTAGATACTAAAAGTAAGCTTATTCCGGAACGATCAAAGGATTAGAATCGAATCAAAGCAAAGCTAAGGTGAGTGCATACTATATGTATAGTATAATGGAATAAGACTTGTGATAAGTCTAATCCCTATATTGATTTTCATAGTACAATAGTTGTGAACATGCATAATGATAATTATTGTAATACATGCATAAGGCATATATATGTTCATGTGATTGGGTAAATGATGTATATATATGAATATATTCAAATACACATGTGATATGATATGTGATATGAGAACATGACATGAAGTAAGTAACATGAGCTACATGATCACAAGAGAAATGACATGAGTACATGAACATATGAAATATAAGAATAATGCCATAGTATAAGATATGAGAGTTATAGGTGTAATTGGCATGCCAAGAGTAGAGGGTATAATAGTCATTCGGGACGTAGTCCTTCGGGATGTAGTGGCCCTACGGGACATATATAATAGTCATTCGGGACAAATACTGAACTAAGGTTCGGTGTCCCATGAGGGAATTGATACGAGCTGTGGTGACAACATTAGTGCACAACCTCAATGTACTCACATACCTCTATTCTCAATAATATATATGGGCAATTAAAATACAAAGTAAAGTGAAAGTGGTACAAGAAGGTAAGTTTCATACATGCATGATATGATTATATATGTTATTGTGTAATAGATACATGCATGTTGAAATGTCATGAAGGAAATAGTAAGAATGCATATTCATGAAGATATTGTTGCATATTCATATATTGTCTCACTAAGTCTATGACTTAGCGTGTAAGTGATTTACACGTAGGTACCAAGAAATAAGAAGATTTAGAATAGAAGTGGCACGGACAACAATATATTACTAAGAAATCAGATCATAAGTAATTGACAAAGTAGGTATTTTGTTGTGTATAGAGTGTTGGTATATAATAAGTAGTTAATTACGAATGCTCTGATCGATTTTGTATTAAGTGGTCTCTTTTATGTAAATTAAAGTATTTTATTTTAATGAAAGTTTTAAATTTCTCTATTTTTTTAAGAATCCAAGTTTGAAAAGTTAATGTGACATCTCGGACTTGTATTCGGGTTGAATATGAGTTAGGGGTGTTACATTTAATGGTATCAGAGCTACGGTTTAGTCGATTATCGGCACAAACCGGAGTCTAGAGTGTCTGATAATGTATACATACCAACAAAATAGTGGAAACTTCTGATCTGATGGAATAGTAAGTATGATGTTTTGCTAATAGAATTATATGGTTGTATTTTTATAGATGTTCGGACGAGGTAGTTTTAGGAATGAAGCGGGAGATGATAGACCCGTTTGAAAGCAGTAATTCACCTGCCCTGGCCAGGCAGAGTGAAGAACAGACATCTTCTGGAATGCCTGGAAATGATCAAGATATATTCTTTAGAACGTTAGACGCGGTATTAACACGTTTCCAACCTCCTGTTACCTCAACTCCAAAAATCAATATTGCGAAAGAGTTGAAGGGATTAGGAGCTCCAGCGTTTAGAGGGGAAGCCGATGAAGGTCCTGTTACTGTGGACCTTTGGCTTAATGACGTGAAGGTCATGCTTACGGGACTTCATTGTTCCGATGCTGAGAAGCTGGATGGAGTAATTTCCTTGTTGAGAGGACAAGCAAGGATCTGGTGGATCAATGTTACATTGAGGATGTCTAACGCCTAAGTAACTTGGTCATTGTTTTTAGAAGAATTGAAGCATAAGTACATCGGAGATCAATTTGTTCGTCAAATAAAGTAAGAGTTCATGAATCTGAAGCAATGGAATCACACTCTATATGAGTACGAGTGTGAATTCAATAAGTTAAGTTGCTTTACTGCCGAGCTAGTTCCTACGGAGAAGGATACTTGTGAGTGGTTTGTAGAGGAGTTACGCCCTCGGTTGAAAAAAAAATGATAATTGTCTTGAATTTATACTCGTTTCAAGAGGTAGTCAACCGTGTCAAGGCTCTGGAAAGAGCTCAGAACGAGAAGTTTAAAAATTCAAGAGCTCATACAGTCAAAAGAACGGGTGCTTCTTCGAGTTCTGCACCATCAAAAAGGGGCAGATATGCTGGTTTTCGACCCCAAGTTAGATCAGAGTCAGTGGCATCCTCTGCTAGAGGATCAAATCAGATGAGAGGTAGACAAACTCAGTCAGTGGGATATGGAGCTGGGAGATCTAATCAGAGTAAAGCCAGACAATGCCCACATTGTGGAAAGAAACATTAAGAGATATGCCGGATGATTTCTAGAGTCTGCTTTAGATGTGGGGACGCTAGGCATTTTGTTCAGGATTGTTCAATGTTAACCAGTGAATCTACACAGCCAGAGAGATCTATTTCTGCAGGCCAGAGATGAAGAGGTAGAGGCAGAGGAAGAAGCCAATCGGAATCCTCTGCTTAACAGGAGATACACTCTACTGCTGGAGTGTACAACCTCAAGACCAATGAGGATTGTGATGACCCAGATATTATAATAGGTACCTTTCTATTGTTTGACAAAGGTGTTATTGTATTGATTGATACGGGGTCTATATATTCATATATTACAAGTAAGTTAGTGGGAGAATTGAACATTCCGTTAGAAACTACTAGCAATGAGGTGATAGTGACGAATCCGTTAGGACATGGTGCTCGGGTAAATATGGTGAGTCGAGGATGTCCCATACGAATTCAAGGAATTGAATTTCCTGCTAATCTGATGGAATTACCTTTTGACGAATTTGAAGTGATACTGGGAATGGATTGGTTATATCGTTATTACGCTAATGTCGATTGTAGATTGAAAAGAGTAACGCTGAGAAGTCCAGAAGGGGTAGATGTGGTGGTATTTAGTGAAGGATGGAATCCATTGGCAAATGTAATTTCAGTAATGTAGGCGAAGAAGTTATTGCTACAAGGATGTCAATGGTTCATTGCTAATGTGTTGGATGTTATAACCAAGGAGAAAGGGATTGAAGGAATTCCTATATTTAGATAATTTCCCGATGTATTTCCTGCAGAGTTGCCAGGTTTACCTCTGGACAGAGAGGTAGAATTCCAGATTGAGATAATATCGGGAACATCGCCCATTGCAATGGCATTATACAGGATGGCTCCAAAATAATTGCAAGAATTAAAGATTCAATTACAGGAGTTACTAGACAAAGGGTTTATTAGACCAAGTGTATCACCTTGGGGAGCTCCAGTTCTATTTGTTAAAAAGAAAGATGGATCAATGCGTCTTTGTATCGATTACAGACAGCTCAATAAAGTGACTATCAAGAACAAGTATCCACTTCCCCGAATTGATGATTTATTTGATCAATTAAAGGAAGCTTCAGTGTTCTCAAAAGTTGATCTACGTTCGGGTTATCATCAATTAAAGATTCAAGAGAAAGACATTTCAAAAATGGCGTTTAGAACAAGATATGGTCACTATGAGTTTATCGTGATGTCGTTTGGAGTTACGAATGCACCAGCTGCTTTTATGGATCTAATGAATAGGATATTCCAACCTTATTTGGATCAGTTTTCTGTGGTGTTTATTGATGATATTTTAATATATTCAAAGTTAGAAGAAGAGCATATTTCACACTTACAGGTTGTTTTACAGATTTTACGAGACAATAAGCTTTATGCTAAATTTTCTAAATATGAATTTGGGTTGAATGAAGTGACATTCCTTGGACATGTAATTTCTGCAAAAGGAATTCGAGTGGATCCCCAAAAGATTAAAGCTATTCTGGAGTGGGAAGTTCCAAAGAATGTATCAGAAGTTAAATGTTTTCTAGGGTTAGCTGGTTATTATCGAAGGTTCGTTAAAAACTTTTTGATCATAGCATTACCCCTAACTAAACTGCTGAAAAAGGAAGTAAAATTTGTTTGGACTCAAGAATGTCAATAGAGTTTTGAAAAGTTAAAGAAGATTCTTATAGAAGCTCCAGTGTTAGTTCAACCCGAGTCTGGCAAGAACTTTATAGTGTATAGTGATGCGTCTCATAGGGGTTTGGGATGCGTATTAATGCAAGAAGGCAAGGTGGTGGCCTATGCTTTGAGACAACTAAAACCGCACGAGAAGAATTATCCAACACACGACCTAGAGATGGCGGCAATAGTGTTTGCTTTAAAGATCTGGCGTCACTACTTGTATGGTGAAAAATGCTACTTGTATACGGATCACAAGAGCTTAAAATACTTCATGACTCAGAAAGAGTTGAATTTAAGACAAAGAAGATGGGTGGAATTTCTCAAGGATTATGATGTTGTGATTGATTTCCATCCCGGAAAGGCAAATGTGGTAGCTGATGCCTTGAGTAGAAAGACGTTTACAGCTTTGTGAGCTCTTGATGCTAGATTATTGTTAAGAGAAGATGGTGCAATCTGTGCATAACTGACTATCAAGCCAGCATGGCTAGATCGAATTAAAGAATTGAAAGCTAAAGATGGAAAGTGTTTAAAGAAGATACAACAGATAAGGAATGGAGAGGGTATGAATTATGATATTAAGTCTGATGAGAACTTGTATTATCGAGAAAGATTGGTAATTCCGAATGATGATGAATTAAAGAATGATTTGTTAACAGAAGCTCATTGTAGTCCATTGACAATGTATCCGGGAGGGAACAAAATGTATATGGATCTCAAGAGTCGATATTGGTGGCCGGGAATGAAGAAAGACATTACGAAATTTGTATCAAAGTGTTTGACTTGTCAACAAGTCAAAGCTGAGCATCAGGTTCCATCAGGATTGTTACAACCAATTTCAATTCCTCAATGGAAATGGGAAAACATAACGATGGATTTTGTGACAGGGTTGCCTTTAACTCCAAACAAAAAAGATTCAATATGGGTGATCATAGATAGATTGACTAAGTCAACCCATTTTATTCCGGTACGAACTGATTTCTCCATGAATAAGTATGCGAAACTGTATATTAGAGAGATTATACGTTTGCATGGTGTGCCTATTTCCATAGTTTCTGATCGAGATCTTAGATTCACATCACGGTTTTGGAAGTCATTACATGGAGCATTGGGAGCATTGTGTCATTGAATTCAAAGGATCGTGGGAAAGGTATTTACCACTTGCTGAATTTGCGTACAACAATAGTTATCAGTCAAGCATCAAAATAGCTCCCTATGAAGCTCTATACGGAAGAAGATGTCGTACGCCCTTGAACTGATATGAACTTAAGGATCGAGAAGTTATTGGTCCTGAATTGATTTAGAATACGAAAGAAAAAGTTCAAGTAATTCAGAATAATCTGAAAGCTGCAGCTGATAGACATAAATCGTATGCTGATTTAAAAAAGAAAGAGATTGAATTTCAAGTCGGAGATAAAGTGTTCTTGAAAGTGTCTCCGTGGAAGAAAGTATTGAGGTTTGGACGGAAAGAAAAGTTGCATCCTCGATTCATTGGACCTTACGAGATTACTAAGAGAGTAGGACCAGTAGCATATCAGCTAATTTTGCCACCTGAAATGGAAAAGATACACAATGTCTTCATGTCTCAATGCTTAGGAAATATCGATCTGATCTATCCCACATTGTGACTACTGAAGAAATTAAAGTTCGACCAGATTTAACTTATGAGGAAGAACTTGTTCAAATATTAGCTCACGAAGTCAAGCAACTAAGGAACAAGACTATTCCATTGGTTAAAGTCTTGTGGAGGATTCACAAAGTAGAGGAAGCAACATGGGAACGTGAAGAGGACATGAGGATTAAGTACCCCTACCTCTTTGCATAATGAAAATTCGAGGACGAATTTTCTTAAGGGGGAGAGTTGTAACATCCTCAATACCGGGTTAGTGACTAAATTGTAAAGTCTTAGAATTTGGTGGTTAGAATAAAATGAATGAATAGTATAAAGATTTACATGTAAATTATTGTGCAGGATGGAATTGAAATGAATAAGGAATGGAATGACAATAGAGTAATTGCAAGGAAAAATAATTAAAAAAAGGACAAGTATATATATATATAAGGATACACGTGGGTGAAAGGGGAAAAAACACCCAAGGCTTCCAGAGTTTTCTTCTTCTTCTTTCTTCCTTGTGCGTGTGAACCAAAGCAAAGGTAAAATTTCTGATTATTGAGTTTCTTGTTAAATTTAAGATTGGTTTTTTATTATTAGATGATAACTAAGCTTAAGGAAAGCTTAAGTTATCTTAACATCAAAGGATGATGGAGTTAGAAGAGATTTAAGATTTGAAGTTCTTAAATGAAATCTTGGAATAGAGTTCATAACTAGAATTGACAGTTAAATTTGACTTGTCATCAATCTAGTTAAGATATACGAAGTGTTAAAAGTGGAATTCAAACATGTTGAATTATTGATGTAATTCTTGAATTACATATGAAGGATATGATTTGGAGGTTTAAGATGAAATAAATGAGTATAAATTGGTTTAAGGATGTGTACTAGAGTTAAGAATGAAAAAGGGGATTAAACATGAAGGATTTAATCCAAAATGAATGAATTTTCGGGTTCAAAAAGAGGATTCTGGGCAGAGTGCATCGATGCATATTCATAGTGCATCGATTCATCAAGGTTAAAACCCAGAAATTGTTTGAAGGTGTATCGATGCACAGGTAGTGCATCGATGCACTCTTTTAAAATAAAAAGATCGAATGCAATTAGTGCATCGATGCATAAGGCATGCATCGATGCATTCCATTAATAATAAAACATCGAATGCATTTTATGCACCGATGCACAAGTAGTGCATCGATGCATACCTTCATAAAAGAGGAAGTTGGCATTTATCTTAATCTAAAGAGTGAACCATTAGAGTATATTAGCTATAATACTGATATAGATCCATGTGTGATTATGTAGATACTAAAAGTAAGCTTATTCCGGAACGATCAAAGGATTAGAATCGAATCAAAGCAAAGCTAAGGTGAGTGCATACTATATGTATAGTATAATGGAATAAGACTTGTTGTAACCCCCTAGACCTGGCCTATGCGTTTCGACTAAGTCTAGTGGATCACATTATGATTATTAAAGACATTTTTCGCAACCGTTATTCCATCAATATAAAATCACATTATAAATAACATGAAATTATAAACAAATTATACTATCAAAATCCAACTCGTAAATATAGTACAAATAAGTAATAATTTAATTTGAAACATGTCTTCAAATTCAAAATCACAATAAACCGAGTAGTATTAGCAAAAGAGTTATCATTATAAAATCTGATATTTTAAAATACGGTCCATGTCACCAAAATAAAGTCAACTTGCCAGATAAAAACATTACAATCTGATTTACTTCAAGATATATGTTGATCCTCCAAGTGCTCGAACCAAGGTATCTAACCAACAGTATCTGAAAGGGGGAAAACATTTTCAAAAGGTGAGCTAGGCTCAGTGTGTCCCAACATTTCCATAAAATCACAATAGGTACAAATCATAGTCCAGTAATCTCACAAATTCGTAAAAGAGTTTAACTTTTTGAAAATCATAGTTTAAACCCTTTTCTGGTACACCATCAGTAGTTCCCAAAATTATTTTCCATATAGCTTACTTTATGCACATAGCAAAAAAAGAAAGTCGACTTAAGGATAGGCTCTGAAGCTTGTATCCTTAAGCCCAAGTCAATAAGTCCATATAGCTTACCCTAAGCACACAGCAAAGGAAAGCCGACCTAATGAAACATCTTGGGGCCCTCAAGAGTCACATTAGGCCCAATTAGCTTGATCAGAGCTTTTCCATCGTAATTCAATTCCAAAATTCAATTGCACCGTGACATAAATTCCATAAATCCAAAAACATGGTAATCATATACCATTTCAAAACAAAAATTAGATAGCAGCCATATTCCATAAATTGTCACATTAAATTGGTGCATCCATAAAACAATAACCAATGAATTCGGTGTACCACATATTAAAACCAATAAAACAGTTCAATAATAAGTAGGGAACACACATCGACAATAGATTCAAATAACAAATCTACTGATTGCTGGTTTCACCACGCTCTGCTACAGTTTTCGAACGGGTGAATACTGGCACACGTGGTTTAACTGATCTAGAAGAGCTGGGTCGAACTGTCGAACGATCCGGAGAGTCTCTTGTACCTTCAAACAATAATATTTATCAGTCTCAAATCCTATTTAATTGTTCAAAGCTAAACTTCTTAAGTATATACGCATTTTTCGGGTTTGACTATCAATTTGAGGTATTTCGAGTCTGAATTTGGCCAAACGGATTGCGGAATCGGAATCAGGGCGTCGAAAAACATAAAGTATGACTTTTCGAAAATTCAAATTCTTGGTCAAAGTCAAAGTCAACCACTTTGACCGTAGATTTGGAGACCTTCGGATTCGAATTTGACAAAACGGACCACGGAAACGGATTCAGCACGTCGAAAACTATCAGGATAGGTATACTCGGAAAAGATTAACGGTTGTTTAATGCTCGGTCAAAGCCATTTTAAGTTTTGGTCAAAGAAAGTCAACGGTCAACGGTCGGGTCGGGTCGGGTCAAACCGGTTAAGACCGATCAAACCGGTTCGAACCGGTTGAAACCGGTCAGAAACGGTTGAAAACCGGTTAAACCGGTTTCCAGCAGCCACTCGCCCTGCGGCGGCGCGTGTGGCGCGTGAGGCGTCCTCCGGGGCCCTAAAAATCCCGAAAAAATTTCTAAAAATTATTTTGAGCGATTTCAAGATACTTACAACGATCGGTTCAAATTTTTGAACGGCGGAGAGCTCGATTTCAAATCGTCCGAATCTTTGACTGCACCACCTCCTCACGCGCCACCGTCTATGGCGGACAAGGTTGACACCAGTGAACTCGGAACGACACAAGGAACACGATGGTGCGGGAGGTGTCGTAAACAGAGCAACGATCAGCGGTGAATTTAAGATTTCCTCGGCGATAGAGCTAACAAAACCGTCGCTACTTTGACTGGAAATTCCCGACGTTTGGTCGCGTTTCGCTTCAATTAATTTGAAGGGTTTGTTCCTCGCTCGATGATGAACACAACGGTGGTTTCAAAACAACGATCGGAATTCGGACGGCGTTTGGATCGGACTTGAAAATGGAGGTGTGAGAGGAAGAAAATTGAAGAAAAACTTTTGTGTTTTCTGATTGAAATCAGAAAACACGTTAGTTATAACAAACTTACCGACACTTTTAGGGGAAATTCAGGGCTTGGTCCCTGAATTTCCTTTACTTTGAAAATGGCATACAAGTTTTCATAAATTATACTTTAGTCACTTAATTTCACCCATTTTCACAATTTACCTCCAATTTCAATTAAATATTATTTTGAAAATCGGGTTGTTACAATTCTCCCCCTCTACAAGAAATTTCGTCCTCGAAATTTACCTTATGAGAAAAGTTGAGGAAACTGAGCCTCCATTGACTCCAATGTCTCCCAAGTAGATTCTGAGGGGCCTCGATTACTCCATTGAACTTTGACCATTGGAATTCGTCTATTCCGAAGAACTCGTTCATCTTTCTCCAAGATCTGAATGGGCTCCTCTTCATATGACAAATCAGGTCTCAACTCTACTTCTTCAACCTGAATAATGTGACCTGGATCTAGACGGTATCTCCTCAACATTGATACATGAAAGACATCATGAATACGACTTAGCTCAGAAGGCAACTCAAGCTGATATGCAACAGGTCCTACCCTCTTCAAGATACGAAATGGTCCAATAAATCTTGGACTCAATTTACCCTTACGCTCGAATCTCAATACTTTCTTCCAGGGTGAAACTTTCAAAAAGACCCGATCTCCCACTTCAAACTGTATATCCTTCCTTCTTTGATCTGCATAAGATTTCTGCCTATCAAATGCCTCTTTCAGACGGTCACGGATTAATCTGACTGTGTCCTCCATCTCTCGCACTAATTCAGGTCCCAACGTTTTCCTATCACGCAACTCAGTCCAACAGATCGGAGTGCGACATTTACGCCCATAGAGCGCTTCATAGGGTTCCATACAATGCTGGTCTGATAACTGTTATTGTAAGCAAATTCAGCCAACGGCAAAAAGTTCTCCCAACTACCATGAAAATCGATTACGCAACCCCGCAACATATCCTCCAGAATCTGAATTACTCTCTCAGATTGACCATCAGTTTGTGGATGAAAGGATGTACTATAATCCAATCTTGTTCCCAAAGACGTATGTAACGCATTCCAAAATCTCGAAGTAAATCTCGGATCTCAATCAGAAATAATAGACAATGGAACACCATGTAATCTGACAATCTCTGAAATATACAATCTTGCCAGCTTATCCAAAGTATAATTTACTCGCACAGGAATGAAGTGAGATGACTTTGTAAGTCTGTCAACAATCACCCAAACTGAATCTTTTTTCGAAGGAGTCATCGGTAAGCCAGTAACAAAATCCATAGTAATACGCTCCCATTTCCATTCAGGAATCTTGATAGGCTGTAACAAACCTGATGGATGTTGATGTTCTGCCTTAACTTGCTGACAAGTCAAACACCTAGCCACAAAGTCATATATGTCTTTCTTCATACCAATCCAATTATACCACTCTCTCAAATTCCGGTACATCTTATCTCCTCCGGGGTGCATAGCATATGGACTACTATGAGCCTCAGTAAGGATAGTCTGCCTCAACTCAGCATCATCTGGCACACAATATCTACCTTTAAAGCATAAAACTTCATCCTGATCAATTGCGTAATCTGTGTTTGTCCCCTGCTCTACTTGCTCAAAGATGGAAAGCAAGGAGCTATCAAGGGGCTGCTTAGCTTTGATCTCATCAACCAAGGTCGGCTTAACTTGCAATTCTGCTAACAAAGTGCCATCGTCATATAAATTCATCTTGGCCATTAAAGACCTCAACTCTGATACCGTCTTTCGACTCAAAGCATCTGCTACAATGTTAGCTTTACCAGGGTGGTAATCAATCACGAAATCTTAATCCTTTAGGAGCTCTAACCAGCGACGCTGTCTCAAATTAAGTTCCTTCTGGGTCAGAAGATACTTTAAGCTCTTATGATCTGTGAAAATGTAACACTTCTCTCCATAAAGATAGTGTCTCCAAATCTTCAAGGCAAAAATTACTGCTGCCAACTCTAAATCATGAGTAGGATAGTTACTCTCATGCGGCCGTAGCTGACGGGATGCATAAGCCACCACCTTACTTTCCTGCATTAAAACACAACCAAGTCCTGAATGTGAAGCATCACTATACACTGTAAAATCCTTTCCAGACTCTGGTTGAATCAACACCGGTGCTTGAGTCAAAACCGCCTTTAATTTCTCAAAGCTCTCCTGTTGTGCCTCGCCCCAGTCAAACATCACATTCTTCCTTAACAACTTTGTCAAAGGAGAAGCAATGATCGAGAAGCCCTCAACAAAACGCCGATAATAACCAGCCAAGCCCAAGAAACTGTGGATTTCAGATACGTTCTTAGGTCGTTTCCAATTCATAATAGCCTCTATCTTGCTGGGATCAACCTGAACACCTCGCGCAGAAATAATATGCCCCAGAAATGACACTTCTTGAAGCCAAAACTCACACTTGCTTAGTTTGGCATATAGACGATGCTCTCTCAAAGTCCGCAGAACGATCTTCAAATGCTCGTCATGCTCTGCCTCAGTACGAGAATAGATCAGAATATCGTCAATGAAGACCACCACAAATTGATCCAAATATGGTCGGAACACCCGATTCATCAAATCCATAAAAGCTGCAGGAGCGTTCGTCAAACCAAAAGGCATCACTAAAAATTCATAATGACCATATCTAGTGCGAATGGTCGTTTTTGCAACATCAGATCCTTTAACTTTCAATTGATAATACCCCGAACGAAGATCAATCTTAGAGAATACAGTAGCTCCTCGCAATTGATCAAATAAGTCATCAATCCTGGGTAATGGGTATTTATTCTTGACCGTCATCTTGTTCAATTTCCGATAGTCAATACATAATCTTAGCGACCCATCCTTCTTTTTCACGAATAGAACTGGAGCTCCCCATAGTGAAGTACTATGTCGGATAAATCCTCGATCGAATAATTCTTGCAATTGGACTTTCAACTCCTTAAGTTCCTTTGGAGCCATACGATAAGGTGCCATAGAAATAGGTGAAGATCTTGGATAAGTCTCAATCTCGAACTCTACCTCTCTATCAGGAGGTAACCCAGGCAACTCCTCCGGAAAAACATCAGGAAACTCGCTAACTGTACGAATCTCCTCGATCGTGGACAATGCACCTTTGGTGTTCAAAATACAAGCAATGAAGGTCCCATATCCCTTCCGGATCATATGATCAATTTCCATCGCTGAAACTATATTGGAGAGATAACCACACCGTTCACCAATTAACACAACAGTCCGACCATCTGAAGTCTTCAGAGTAGCCCGCTTGTATTCCCAATCCAGCTTTACCTTGTGTTTATTCAACCAATCCATTCCAAGAATTAGATCGAACTCCCCTAAAGGAAGTTCCATAAGATCAGCGAGAAAAATTTCTCCCTGAACCTCGAGAGGACAATGCCGAAATACTTTATTCACTTATACCGCTTGTCCTACTGGACTTGTAACTGTAACAGTATTTTCAGTGTTCTCGATCGAAATCTGAAGGTTTCGAGATACTGAGCTCGATACATAGGAGTGAGTGGAGTCATTGTCCAATAATGCAAAGTATGGGGTAGAATAAATAGTAAATGTACCTGCAATAACCTCAGGCTCATCTCTGTCATCACGACGTCTAGTTGCATAAACTAAAGCTGGCTGTCTAGCCTCAGAAGCTGTTGGCCCTCTATTTTGCTGAGGTCGGGCTCAACTGTCTGTCCTGGACGCTGATCCTCGAGTCTTTTCTTGACTACGATCTCTAATTGGGGTCTGTACTGTAGTCTGCGAAGGCACAGGAGTTTGGGTAGTGGTCTGCTCAAACGAAACTAACTGAGGACAATCCCTCCGATAATGACCACTAGATCCACACTGATAGCAAAGACCCATCTTCTTACGACACTCTCCTGAGTGCTGTTTACCACAATACTCACAAAGGGGCCCATTATAATACGACGAGGAACCGCCTCGACTGACAGCTAAAGGTGAGGATACTGCAGGCCTGAAACGTGTATTGTTTCTCTGAGGGGCTGAAGTACGAGTCCTCTTCCCGGACTGTGCTGATGACTCCATCGGGCCTGAAAATTTCTTAGATCGATCTTGATCAACACACTCTCTACCAGAAGCTAAAACCTCCATCTCTTCCGCATCTTTGGCTCTGCCCACCAGCACATCAAATATCTCATCCTGATGGGTTACAACTTGCCTACGCAGCTCGTATCTGAGTCCAAGGGCAAATTTATGACATCGATCTCTCTCCATAGGTACCATACTGAATCCATACTTCAGCAACTTCAGGAACTCGATCTCATATTCAAAAACAGTCATGTCTCCCTAAACCAGATCTTGAAACTGTTGTCGTCTCTGAGCTAAGTAGCGCTCTCCCAGAAAACGGCTCCGAAAGCGATCCTTAAAGAAATTCCAGGTCAAACGATCGGTAGGAACACTACTGGTCACTGACTCCCACCAAGTGTAGGCATTGCCATCTAACATCGCCACAGCACCCTGATATCTCTTAGTTGAGTCCAAACCCAACTGATCCATGCTCCCTGTATTAACTGCAGAAATTGTCTACCAAAATTCTCATCCAAAGCAACTCCGGTAGACTCTGACTCAATATCGGTCGCTCCTATTATCGGTGTAGTCATGCCAATACCAGCGGCAGGAGGCAGATCCGTTGGGGTCGTAGGAGCATGATCACCTATCGGAGGTGGGGGATCTACCCGTATCTCATCGATCGGATCTGCGAATCTAGCCACTCGACCTCGTCCACGGCTAGTTCGACGACTACGTCTAGCACTCATTTTGATGGATCTCAAGTTTACTACAGAAGATAAAACTTAGGGTTAGATAAGCACTTGGAGTCTCAAACATAGTTAAAATCTTAATAACTTTGTGACATGGCCTTAGTAACGTTTTGTAAAATATTTCAAAACCGTATTTTCAATGTGGACTCATACACAGTCCGAGGGTTAAAAACCAAAAGCTCTGATACCAATAAATGTAACCCCCTAGACCCGGCCTATGCGTTTCGACTAAGTCTAGTGGATCACATTATGATTATTAAAGACATTTTTCGCAACCGTTATTCCATCAATATAAAATCACATTATAAATAACATGAAATTATAAACAAATTATACTATCAAAATCCAACTCGTAAATATAGTACAAATAAGTAATAATTTAATTTGAAACATGTCTTCAAATTCAAAATCACAATAAACCGAGCAGTATTAGCAAAAGAGTTATCATTATAAAATCTGATATTTTAAAATAAGGTCCATGTCACCAAAATAAAGTCAACTTGCCAGATAAAAACATTACAATCTGATTTACTTCAAGATATATGTTGATCCTCCAAGTGCTCGAACCAAGGTATCTAACCAACAATATCTGAAAGGGGGAAAACATTTTCAAAAGGTGAGCTAGGCTCAGTGTGTCCCAACATTTCCATAAAATCACAATAGGTACAAATCATAGTCCAGTAATCTCACAAATTCGTAAAAGAGTTTAACTTTTTGAAAATCATAGTTTAAACCCTTTTCTGGTACACCATCAGTAGTTCCCAAAATTATTTTCCATATAGCTTACTTTATGCACATAGAAAAAAAAGAAAGCCGACTTAAGGATAGGCTCTGAAGCTTGTATCCTTAAGCCCAAGTCAATAAGTCCATATAGCTTACCCTAAGCACACAGCAAAGGAAAGCCGACCTAATGAAACATCTTGGGGCCCTCAAGAGTCACATTAGGCCCAATTAGCTTGATCAGAGCTATTCCATCGTAATTCAATTCCAAAATTCAATTGCACCGTGACATAAATTCCATAAATCCAAAAACATGGTAATCATATACCATTTCAAAACAAAAATTAGATAGCAATCATATTCCATAAATTGTCACATTAAATTGGTGCATCCATAAAACAATAACCAATGAATTCGGTGTACCACATATTAAAACCAATAAAACAGTTCAATAATAAGTAGGGAACACACCTCGACAATAGATTCAAATAACAAATCTACTGATTGCTGGTTTCACCACGCTCAGCTACAATTTTCGAATGGGTGAATACTGGCACACGTGGTTTAAGTGATCTAGAAGAGCTGGGTCGAACTGTCGAACGATCCGGAGAGTCTCTTGTACCTTCAAACAATAATATTTATCAGTCTCAAATCCTATTTAATTGTTCAAAGCTAAACTTCTTAAGTATATACGCATTTTTCGGGTTTGACTATCAATTTGAGGTATTTCGAGTCTGAATTTGGCCAAACGGATTACGGAATCGGAATCAGGGCGTCGAAAAACATAAAGTATGACTTTTCGAAAATTCAAATTCTTGGTCAAAGTCAAAGTCAACCACTTTGACCGTAGATTTGGAGACCTTCGGATTCGAATTTGACAAAACGGACCACGGAAACGGATTCAGCACGTCGAAAACTATCAGGATAGGTATACTCGGAAAAGATTAACGGTCGTTTAATGCTCGATCAAAGCCATTTTAAGTTTTGGTCAAAGAAAGTCAACGGTCAACGGTCAACGGTCGGGTCGGGTCGGGTCAGACCGGTCAAACCGGTTTAGACCGGTCAAACCGGTCAGAACCGGTTGAAAACCGGTTAAACCGGTTTCCAGCAGCCACTCGCCCTGCGGCGACGCGTGTGGCGCGTGAGGCGTCCTCCGGGGCCCTAAAAATCCCGAAAAAATTTCTAAAAATTATTTTGAGCGATTTCAAGATACTTACAACGATCGGTTCAGATTTTTGAACGGTGGAGAGCTCGATTTCAAATCGGCCGAATCTTTGACTGCACCACCTCCTCACGCGCCGCCGTCTACGGCGGACAAGGTTGACACCGGTGAACTCGGAACGACACAAGGAACACGATGGTGCGGGAGGTGTCGTAAACGGAGCAACGATCAGCGGTGAATTTAAGATTTCCTCGGCGATAGAGCTAACAAAACCGTCGCTACTTTGACTGGAAATTCCCGACGTTTGGCCGCGTTTCGCTTCAATTAATTTGAAGGGTTTGTTCCTCGCTCGATGATGAACACAACGGTGGTTTCAAAACAACGATCGGAATTCGGACGGCGTTTGGATCGGACTTGAAAATGGAGGTGTGAGAGGAAGAAAATTGAAGAAAAACTTTTGTGTTTTCTGATTGAAATCAGAAAACACGTTAGTTATAACAAACTTGCCGACACTTTTAGGGGAAATTCAGGGCTTGGTCCCTGAATTTCCTTTACTTTGAAAATGGCATACAAGTTTTCATAAATTATACTTTAGTCACTTAATTTCACCCATTTTCACAATTTACCTCCAATTTCAATTAAATATTATTTTGAAAATCGGGTTGTTACACTTGTGATAAGTCTAATCCCTATATTGATTTTCATAGTACAATAGTTGTGAACATGCATACATGATAATTATTGTAAAACATGCATAAGCCATATATATGTTCATGTGATTGGATAAATGATGTATATATATATGAATATATTCAAATACACATGTGATATGATATGTGATATGAGAACATGACATGAAGTAAGTGACATGAGCTACATGATCACAAGAGAAATGACATGAGTACATGAACATATGAAATATAAGAATAATGCCCATAGTATAAGATATGAGAGCTATATGTGTAATTGGCATGCCAAATGTCGAGGGTAAAATAGTCCAAAAATCATATCGATTTTAGATTAAGTAGAGATTATTCATTTTTTAAAAGAATGATTTCTAACATTTTTCTCAACCAAAATACAATGAGAACACCCTCAAAATCCCATATTACAATCTTAAAATGCATTTAACTATAATACAAAGTATATGATTACTGGCGTAAACAAAAAAAACATTCGAAGAACTGTCGTGAATATTTCGTATAACGTTCGTTTATTAAGTTTGATATAGTTATCAAAACAATTAATGGAAAATGAATACGATCAAATAAAAAAAATAAAAGAAACAAAAATTTATGTGAAAACCCAAAAGAAAAAAATCTCAGTCAAATGAGAAGAAACTTCCACTATGTCGAAAAAAGTACAAGATATTGTTACAATTGTTACATCACAAAACTCCAATCCCTATTATACAAAAAATACAAGATTCTTTTACCACTGTTTTGATTATAACTTCGTGGGTTGGTCAAGAAGAAATTGGCTCATAAATGTAACAAGATAAATAAATAAGCATAAACAAGATTTTATGTTCACTTAATAAACGAACGATCACGAACACGTGTCTACGCTTTATTTATGTTCACACGAACAAGCTCACTTGAAAGCTCATTTATTGACTTGCTTATAAGTTCATTTGTCGACTCATTTATGAGCTTGTATTCCCGGTTCTTCGCTTCTTTCTATCTTTTTACATTTTAAATATTAGTGAAAGTAGATACTACATTGAACATGAAATGAACTTTGAAGTTCAAATGGTGAAGTCTAATGAGCTTGAGGATTAGTTGGATAATTTCAAAATATATAAACAAACATGGTTGTTGTGAACGCTAAAAAAATATGTTTATTTAATTTTGTTTTGTTTGTTTGTTTAGTTAACATCTATGAATATATAAATAAAACATATTCACGAACATTAAGCGAACATGTTGACGAACACTAAATGAATATATTGACAAATACTAAATAAACCGAACACAAACCCTTTTAAAATAAACAAACTTACACAAATAAAATATTAAAAATTTAAACATACACAAATTGAAATTGAACACCTTAAAAAATAAACAAAAGAAAACCTTATTCATTCAAACCCAGAGACAGCACTAAGTATGTCAAAAGATAGAGATCCCAAACTTTAATTCCAACTGTTGGTTCCTTAAAAGATATCATAGTGTGGGGAGTATGGAAAACACCCAATTTTCGTAGTAATTGCGGTAGAGCATATTCCAATACACAGCCCCACGCTGTTGACAACAAGGTTTTCCGTTTCATGTATCCATCACTCTTAATGAATTTTCCTTACTTCTTCAGTACAACTCACGTTATTAATTCTCGGTTGGAAGTTAAGACATCCATGATCTTTCATTTTCCCCTTTTAGGCGATACCGGTGCCGTCCACGAATTTTACACTTTATTTTTGCTTCAAAATTTGTCAATAGAATAACATTGTTACTTCAAGTACTAAACAACTTGATATCATTTAAATAGGTTTTGAGTTTGAGTTTTTGTGTATGTAAAATATTCCTACTAGAAGACTCACCCACTAAAACTAAATATACGAATTGAGTTGGTTCAGATTAGTTAAAACGAAACCTTAGAAACCAAGAAGACAACCAAAAAATATTTGTCAATGACAAGACAGAGATAAACATAAAATTTTATGTTAAAATGATGATTTATAAAATTTTAAGATAACGAAAAAATTTAGAAAAATAAAAATATATTGTCAATAAAAAAATATAAATGAAATATTTAAAATATATAAGATTTTTTTTTAAAGATCGCTCATCTGCTTTTTTGTAAGTCTATCCCTATGGAAGTGCTGGATTTTAAGGCAGACCAACGCATATTAACTACACATACATCAATTTTAAGCTATGGTTCCATCATATCATCCATATTATTGTATGTAAACGTTCCACGATCAAGATAAGAATTTTGGAATTTATCAAATAGGAGGCTTTTCGTCCGTGATATTTCTTTAATTTCGGACATTTAATGTTAAGTTTTTTTTTTAATGAAAAAAAGTCAAAAGAGGGATGGAATTTTATCAAATACGTGTTGTGTTATAAAAGCTTCATGCTGTCGAGCCCGTTAGGCAGAGAGCAATTAAAGCTTATGCCGCTCAAATGTCATGTCCATACTGTTGCCACCCCTAATTGATAAATAAAGATTTTAAAACGTTTGAAAATTCACTTTTTATTAATTTAAAGTTATTATAAAGATAATATTTATTTATAATTTTTTAATTGATTAATAATATATATATTTTATAAATATAATTGTTTGAATTCATAATTTTTAAAAAGAATAATATTATTTTTTACTACTACACCACTTGACGAGTTTTACATGTAATTATATATATATAATAATTCATATATATTTTTTAAAATTGAGTATAATTGCTACCTCTGATTACATGAAAATTAAAAGGGCGTGAAGAAAAATAAAATTGAAATATTTCATTGAATATATACTTCATCTTCCAAAAAAACTCGAACAACTATCAACAATCTACATGTCTTTGTTCGTATTTAGACATAATATTAATATAGGTGTGGAGATTAAGAGAACCAATGTAATAGATTGCTCCGTGAACTGTTTTGAATGTATCAACTAACTACAATAAATAAGAATTTAATTATATAATATTGTCAATAATTTTTTATTAGAATATACACCGTGATGAATACAAAGCAAAAAAATAAAAGAATTTTATTTTAAAAATAAAAGAATTTTATTTTAAAAATAAAGTAAGAATAAGAGATGTGGGCCATGTGGTGATACTTATGTGGCCGCCTAATACCATACTTTAAAAGAAAACTCGAGAATCTTTAGAGAGAAAATTAAGGTTTTTTAACTTATATTTTAATTGCTTAATGGATGGGTGAGAATTAGTATATTAATTACAAGGGTAATAACATTATTTAATTATATATTTACTCTTATTTTAAAATCTAATGTGTGTTTAAATATCATGATGTAATTATATAATTCTCTAATTATTATCCTAATAATTAGGGCAGGAATTTTAATTACATAGACAAGTTTGATAACTACAATGTAATTACACCTTAATCAGGGAAGGGATTTTAATTATATATTTTATCTTATTTTAAGATTTAAGTTTTCTCTCAAATTTTTTTTGTATTAACTTCCTCACTTTCTTTAAATTTTATTTAGTGAAGATAACATTAATCTTAATATTAGATGTTGACCCTCTATAATTATTAATTCTCTTATTTTTTTTATATTAGAAATGACCATCTAGCTCAGTTAGTAGAGCACTAGGTTTCTTAACCTTGAAGTCGTGGGATCGAGTCTCATGGAGGGTATTTCATAATTTGAAGGTCTTCTATGGAAGTTGCTCTCAACTTAGTGTTGGGGGCAGCCTACTATCTTACCTCCCCCTTACCCCATTACATATGGGAACAAGGGACAACCATTTTTTATTTTTTTTATATTAGGTCCATCATTTTTATTTTTAGTTTTAGTTTTTGTATGAACTAGAAAAAAAATTACACACTTCAACAAACTCAAACTCGAATTCTCAAACTTATTAAACCACAAAACTATTAATAGTCCACAAAAACGACATTTAACTAAGAGGAAACGAAGAGGAAGGTATATCCAACGTGGAAAAAAGATTTTGCATAAAAATCCACATTTACCGACATGTGACTATATTAAAATCATTTAATTAATTATATGATCATATTATCAAAATTAAAAGTACGATGGTCATATCGACGTCAACCCATAGTTGAGTGGTGTTTTGATTAGTTTATCCAAAATTTAAACACATAAATTAGGTGTCACGCAAGTAATTCTGGAAACTAAAAAAGAACACATGCAACAAACAAAATAAGTTCAACAAAAATTATATAATTTTGTTTTGTTGAAATTATGCATTGTATTAATTTGTTTAATGATTGGGTTTGTATCCCCCAACTATTCCGATAATTACACCACCTTCCATCCGCCAATTTAATTATCGACATTTTCTTTGTGGTTGTTGGGAAGGAAGGAAGGAAGCCCTGCCCAAAATTTCTTCATATTCCAACTAATCTTTGCTAATTGCAGCTATTCCTTTAACAATAAATTTTGGTTTACCTCAGTGGTATGCCCACCCTCCCTCCTGAGGTTCTTGGACCAATTACTCCAACTGGCATAATTCTCTTTTTGTTTGTTTTCTCTTTGAATCGATGGTGGCACGTGTTATCACCTGATTGATGAAAAAAAATATTCAATTAAAATATTAAAATTAATTTAAAAAATCTCCAACTAAGCGGTGGTGTCGATCACTAGTGAAATGTATCGCAATAAGTTAGTATTTTTTTCATAATCTTTATTATTCATTAACAATGCACACAGACTGTACAGACACAACAGCTCGAGCCTATAATCTCCAGAGAAAATAATACTCTTCTTAACCATTAAAATCACTTAACGAATTTCGTCATTGATGATTTTATAGATGTAAGATCGATTAAATTCAAACCGAATTAATAATCGTTGTACATTTAATCTTTTCATTACAAATCATTTTATATTAGTTGATAATGAATGCACACACAATCTATAAACGTAATTACTCAAATATAATATCTAAAAAATAATATTTTTTATTATTAAAATTATTTAATAAGTTTAAATCTTTTTCTATTATTAAACACAGGTTAATTATTAAAAGGGGATAAAGAACACTTTCTCCAACAATCTTTAGCTGCTAATAGTTTAATAGAATTTGATTAATCACGTCGTTATAAAAAAGTTTGAAGTGCAAATTTCTACTATTATCGTAATGATGTTTTTTTCGTTTTTTATATAATTTTAAAATAAATAAAATTTATAATTTTAAGAATTGAATCCATATTTATTAGAATTTATGTATAAATTCTCTACAATTCCACCGATAATCAATATTGATAAAATTTTACATAATATATTAAAAAAAACTCATATCACCTTATACCAATTGAAAAATACATAATACCAAAAAATACTCTGATATTTGATTAAACAATCATTTTGATCCATATTTTGTTTATTTTAAATATTGTAGTCCCAAAATTTTATTTTATAACAAAAAAGCCTTTAATATTTGAATAAAAAGTTAATTTATTCCTTACTATTTTTGGAACATTTTAGCCCTCCAATATTTTATTTTAAGATAAAAAAGACCCTGAAACATTAATCGTTTGTTGATTGATAATTTCTATTCACATATGAATCTTTTTGTCCAAAATAAAATGTTGAAGGAGAAATACACTTAAAGAAAAATAATAAGGGTCAAATAACTTTTTAATCCAAAATAAAATAACCTTCCTAAGATTTGTTCAATTAGGTAACATAATATAATAAGATTTGTGAGCGTAGATGAACTCTTAAAGCACTCTTTCAATTTCAAGCAGAAGTGTTGTACATAAACCATAAAGTTAATAAAATTTACACAAAATCTAAGTCATAATCTTTAGAGGGACCATTTTTAAACAGAATAAAGTGATGGTTGCGCCCCCTATCTAACCCCACTCCCCAACCGTACTAAGCCATTATTGCTGAAAGCTATACAGCTGTGCGCCACAGTTCCCACCAGGGAAATGGGAACACGTTGAGCACTCGAGCTTAGGCCACCGTTTGTTTTTAATTTTACCTTTCTAACACCATTTGACCAATATTTTTAAAACTAGCACCCTTTCTGCTGAGTTGGTAAAGGCGCGTCCCCGGAGACGCGCTTTACCCGTGTTTTCGCTGAGTTAGATGCCACGTGTGAAAGGCGCGTCCCCGGGGACGCGCCTTTGCCATATCAGCATACACGTGTGGAAAGCGCATCCCCGGGGACGCGCCTTCTATTAAATGTCATAAATACTCCCATCCGTTTTTCCTAACTACCCCTCCTCCTCCCCTATATAAACCCCCTCAACCCTCACTCATTCTTCACACCAAAATCATCTTCTCTTCTCTTATATAACTCAAATTCTCCAACTATTTGAGTTTTAAATTTGTTATTAGTGGTAAGAAATTTATTTTTATGTTAATATTTTTTTAAATAGTTATTATTTTTATATTAATATATTTATGTAAATATTATTTTTTATTAAAATAATATTTATATAATTATTATTTATTTAGAATTATTAATTTTTTTGCTAATTATATTGTTTTGTCTACAGTTATAATGGAAAACGAAATGCTGTTGCGATTGGATATTGATCATATCTCCAGACATTTTAGTGATATGGTAATATTTTTTATAATTAATGTTAGTATTTAAATTTATTTTTATTTTAAAGTTATTATGAATTTATATTAATTTTTTTTTTATAATATATATTATTAGGATGCTGATCGTATTTTAGAAACTTTTATTAAAAATCCACGTATACCGACACCGGAACGTATTTTGCCATATTTGGCTTCTGCGGGGTTCGGGTATATTGCAACAATTATAGGCGGTTGCAAACTCGAACCTGTCCTAATTTCTGCACTGATTGAGAGGTGGAGGCCCGAGACACACACTTTTCACCTTCCATGTGGAGAGGCAACAATTACATTGGAGGATGTCTCTATGCATCTGGGGCTTCCCGTCGACGGAAATATGATGTGTGGTATGGCGGATGGTGATTGGCAATCAATGTGCATTGATTATCTTGGAGCTGCTCCGCCAGAGTTTAATGGAGGTAGAATAGCTTTATCTTGGTTGAAAGCTAATTTTGAGGTTTTAAATGAAAATGCTTCAGAGGATCAAGCAAAGGCATGTGCTCGGGCATATATTCTACGAATAATTGGAGGAATATTGATGCCCGACAAATCTCGCAACCAGGTGCATTGTATGTGGTTGCGGCATCTGATCGATTTTGATGAAGCTGGAAGATATAGTTGGGGTGCTGCAGTTTTGGCATTTCTCTTTAGAAAAATGTGTCGGGCGACGAATTATAAGAAAACTGCTATCGGTGGATGTCTTCTGCTTCTACAATCATGGGCGTGGTTCCGCATGCCTTTCTTATGCCCGATCGTGAATGAACCATACGTATTCCCCTTATTGTTGAGGTAATTTTCGAACTAAATTTTGATTTAAATATGGTGATATTTAGTTTATATTATATTTCATAGGTGGTCGTTGAAAAGAAAGGACCATAAAAGTATACCTACTGGGTTAGAGGAAATTCGTTTACTTATTGATACGAAAGCTGGGTCTGAGGTATGTTTTTAAATTTGTTTAATTATTAATATTTTAATTTAAAATGTTAGATATAATTAGAATATTTTATTTATTTGAATTGTATATTTATATTTCAGTTTCAGTGGATACCTTATGCGAGCGATGAAGTGAAAGCTTGCATCCCACCCCACCTTAGTGGGTCATTAGAGGTATGGATATCGGTTATACCTTTTATATGTTATGCTATTATTGAGTGGCATCCAGTTGATCGCGTGCTCCGCCAGTATGGTTGTACGCAATATATTCCTGGAGCTCCTAGAAATTTAGACGACGTGCATAACATAGATAGACGGGGAAAGAAAGATGTTAACTGGGTGGTGAGACACAGAGATTGGATTGCGCTTTGGGAGAACCGATATACACTGTTGGCCCCTCGACAATATTACGCTGAAACTGGTCATATGGTTACGGATAACTATATGGACTGGTTTAATGAAAATGGGAAGCTGTTTCTACTTTCGGCGGAAGCACGAGGGGTTAACATTCCTAGGCGCCGAGAAAAACGTCAACCGTCTCAATATCATCGTCCCCCGACGCGTGGACGGAGAGAAGGCGCTACCGGTTCTGCATCAGTCCAACCACAACATCCTTATTCGTCGATGCCGCAGGGGTACATGCCCAGCCCTCCACTTCATATGCCAAGCCCACCAGTTTATATGCCATCTCCGCAGGGTTACATTCCGAGCCCGCAGGGTTACATTCATAGCCCGCCAGGTTACATGCCTAGCCCGCCAGGTTACATGCCTAGCCCGCAGGGTTTTATACCATATGGAGGTGCATATACGACTATGTTTAATGATCCAGCATATGGTTCATATGCATCTTATTTGGCTGGTGGTGCTTCTCCGCAGACACCTCAATCTTCATCTGGATCACATACATCGATGCCAATGTTTCCACAGTTTCCACAGTTCCCGGGGAGCGGTGGGATTGTTACTAGCACTCCTCCAGGGTCGTTATTTTATACAGGCCCTTCAGCCCCTTCAGCGTCATCTACACCAAATGAAGAAAATGCTGCTGATGATGATAGTGAAGATGAGGAGACTGAAGAACAAGTTCCACGAAGAAATCCTCCACGAAATAGGCAACCACCGCCATGTGGAACTCATTCGAGAAGACAACATCGGTGATCCAGTTATATTTAATGTTATTTAAATAATTAAATTTCAGAATTTTATGTAATTTGGTTATGTTATTTAAATGTTTCATGGTTGTTACATACATATTTTTTAATGTTATTTTTTATTCACATTTAACATTAAATGTTTGATAAATGTTTTTAAAATACAAATTATATTATTCGAAATTTAAAATAAAAATAAAAATAATATTATTCAAATTTAAATTTAAAATATAAATTATAGTATTCGAAATTTAACATTAAATTTCAACTTAATATTCCAATTGTATTCGAAATTTCAACTTAACATGTTGTCACCAGGGAACGACTATGCATTATTTCAGACCGAGGAGCCGGGATAAAAGCAGCAATGGACTCTTTGGGTACAATGTATAGACCTCCACATGTTCAACATCGTTATTGTGTCCGTCATATTGCTGCAAACTATTACGGAAAATACAAGAAGAACGATGAACGTCAGTTAGTCGTGCGGATGGGTATGTTACTTTTTCCCAATTTTTCTATCAATTTCTTATTACTTATTTATACTTCATATTAAATATTACATATTCCTAATGGCTTAGGTTACGAACTCTTACCTCAAAGGTTTGAGTCGATGCTACAAGAGCTGTTTGGCAAAAATAAGAAGGGGTGCGAGTACACTATGGACATCAGCAAAGAAATGTGGACAAATGCATATGACGGGGGGTATCGCTATGGTCATATGACAACAAACTTGGCTGAAGCAATAAATTCAACCTTAAAGGGGGCGCGTCATTTACCAGTCACGGCGTTGGTCAAAACGACTTATTTTCGTTTGGGTCAACTCTTTGCAAAACTCGGTGGACAAGCTCTTACTTGGATGCAAAACGGACATATTTACCACCCAAGACTAGTAGCCGATTTACAGAAAAAAGTGGCTGCATCAAATGGGATGTTAGTTACAAATTTTTCTCGCACCCGTGAATTGTTTCGTGTAACCGAAATGCCACGTCCGCTGCAAGGGATTGAAGCTAACTCTTTCAGAGTTAATCTGCAAGAGGTGGTGCGATTGTGGTTTCTTTCAAGCACTCAAATATCCATGCTCTCATGTCATTGCTGCTTGCTCACATTCGCATTTGGACTACAAAATTATGTTGATCCCGTATACCAACTTTCACAAGTATTCAAGGTATATGAATTTGAGTTTCCGCCCATAGGAAACGAAAGAGACCCAAATGAGATTCAAACTTGGCTTACAATTGTACCAGATCCATTGCTATTGAGGGACTCAGGTCGTCCAAAATCTACTAGAATACATTGTGATATGGATATTCGGGAGAAGTCAACAGAATAAAAACGATGTGGGCATTGTAGAAACATCGGGCACAATAGAAAAAAATGTCCAGCTCTGTTATCATCATATAACCGTTAACTCTTATGTAATTAATATTGTATTTAAATGAATGTTTTTATTTCTAATAATTTAATGTTATTGCATTTATATAATTTGTCAATGTATGTACACCTAAATAATTTGCATTTATATACGATGACACATTTCATGTTCTGATTGGAAGATTAAATTTATTAAATTAAATTTTCAATAAGACTAATTTTATAAAATATGTAAGTCTTGAAGATTAAATATGTAATTATACTAATTTATTAACTTATGCATCAATATTTCGTTAAATATTGATATGAGATGACTAGATTGATAACATTTAAATAATTAACTGATAAAATTAATAGATCGATAATCAAAATCAAAAATACTCGAAACTTGATAATTCTTACATTATAATCGAAACATTTTACATAATATATTATTAATTTATAATAATAATAAAAATAAACTATTTATTATAAAACAAAATACGTGTCTGCTGAGTTGGCAAAGGCGCGTCCCCGGGGACGCGCCTTTCACACGTGGCATCCAACTCAGCGAAAAACACGGGTAAAGCACGCCCCCGGGGACGCGCCTTTGCCAACTCAGCAGAAAGGGTGCTAGTTCTAGAAATATTGGTCAAACGGTGTCAGAAAAGTAAAATTAAAATCAAACGGTGTCAGTTATGTAAAAACCCTCGAGCTTACACGGTCATCATTGACGACCGCACCCCGATCCTCGTTGGCAACCGCCGGTAAAAAAAAAAAAACCTACGTCACAGTTATCTACTTGATTATGAAAGTTAACTGTAATTTTTGTTTCATCAGAAATCAATCTTTTTGTTTTCTGGGGCTATAAATAAGGCTACATTGCCCAAGTATCACAAAGTGTAAGAGCTCTGCATCATCTGTAGCTGTTTTCTCTCCTCTAAGAGACAAAAAACAAAGCATTTCTTGTCTGGGATTTGTCAGCAATTTTTGTCCTCCATATATATAAACCATGGTTGCACCTCTATCAGCTTGGCCTTGGGAGAACCTGGGAAATTTCAAGGTAAAAAGACAATAAATTGTTGCCTGTTTGTATTTGTTTTCAATGTTTCTTTACTGATATTTCCTTGAAATTGTTTTCCGTGAACCCCAAGTATTTGCTATGTGGTCCTTTAGCTGTTAAAGTTTTTCATTCATGGAACTATGAGGGTACCATTGAGGATCACTGGTGCCTTCATGTACTCCTTATATGTGCTTTGAGAGGATTGATTCATCAGCTATGGAGCTCTTACGGTAACATGCTGTTCCTAACTCGGAATCGCCGGATTATACAGCAAGGAATTGATTTCAAGCAGATTGACGGAGAATGGAACTGGTAATATGTATATATATATGATCAATGACTCATAAGAATTCTTGGTAGTTCTTACAGTACATAATTATATGATTTTTAATGTAACATTTTCAGGGACAATTTCATAATCCTTCAAGCTCTGTTAGCTTCCATGGCCTGCTTGATCTTCCCATCTTTGAATAGCCTTCCTCTCTGGAACACAAAAGGGTTTATTACTTTACTGTTACTACACGTCGCCGTGTCGGAGCCTTCGTATTATTGGTTCCATAGGTTTCTCCATGAAAGCAACCTTTTCAACCATTATCATTCACTTCACCATTCATCTCCAGTTCCCCATCCCTTTACAGGTAAATTTCTTCACTGTCATATAAAGCTCATCCTTTATATTTACTATATAGTTTAAGTTTTTTTCTGAAATTCTTGCTGCTGCAGCTGTACATGCAACGTTTTTAGAGCACCTTGTACTATGTATCGTGATCGGAATTCCAATGGCGGGATCAATTACGATGGGGTACGGATCGACAAGCATGATCTATGGTTACTTTGCGATCTTTGATTTTTTAAGATGCTTGGGGCATTCCAATGTTGAAGTTGTTCCCCATGAATTGTTCAACAAGTTACCTTTCCTCAGATACTTACTCTATACCCCCACGTAAGCAATCTCCCCTTCCTTATCTTCCCATGCAATTAATGTGTTTCAGAATTTCCTTTTAGAGTTTCTTTCTTCTCTGCTCCGTATCTTCTTCTAGACGGTGCCCAATTCTATTTTTAGACCAGGAAATTAGATGTTCATTTAAGTGCGGTATTTCACCCCACGTTACGTGAACAGGAATTTATGGCTGCGAGACGGAGATAACGTTTGCCAAAACTAGCAAGCTCCAATTAATTGATATGGAAAGCTCATTTAAGAGTTTTCCTCCAATGGAGTTTAATTAGCTTAATGGAAAACGTGTTTACTACCTAATCTTGAATACTATGTCCAAAATAGAAGCTAATTCTTTAGTATCATCAACTAACATCATGAACGAACACGAAATTTTATGTTAGGGACGACTGACATTACCCTGTCTCTCGATCCATCCCTGACCAACATAATAATCCAAAGTTTTATTGAAGTTTGCCAAATTTCTGGGTGGTTTGTGGAAAAATTGTCAGGTATCATAGCTTGCACCACACTCAGATGGGGACCAACTTCTGTCTCTTCATGCCTTTGTTTGATGCGATGGGGGGTACACTTAACAGCAACTCATGGCAGATGCACAAGAAAATTAGTTCAGATTCAGGTAGTTGGCACTTATATTTTCATTACTTTTGAGATCTGGGAAATTAATTTTGGAGTTAATGGTGAATGCAGGAAAGAATGGGAGGGTACCAGATTTTGTGTTCCTGGCACATGTGGTGGACATAACATCGGCTATGCATGTCCCTTTCGTCTTCAGATCATTCTCATCCGTACCCTTCTCCACTAGGATCTTTATATTGCCTCTTTGGCCTTTCACTTTCTTGTTCATGTTAGTGATGTGGGCTTGGTCTAAGGCTTTCCTCCTCACTTTCTACAACCTTAGAGGCTATTTGCACCAGACATGGGTGATTCCTAGATTTGGCTTTCAGGTTCGCATTTGATTTAGAATTTTAAAAAGTTTGGCCAAAATTATTAGGCATAATGTCTAAATTTATCTCTAACGTTTGCTAAAATAGACACTTTAATTTCTATTTTTTCCTAAGTATTATGTTCTCAACGTTTCATTTTGGAACGAAATATTGGTTGGAAACCTTAGTTAAACAATGATCAACACAAATGATTGACGTGATAAGTCTTATGTTTCTAAAGTAATAATATAACATATTTCACATTATCACTTTAAATATGTCACGTCATCACTTTAAACATGTGACATGGATCACGTCATCACTTTAGACATATGGTACGCGTTATGTTGTTATTTTAGACATGTGATAGATGTCATGTCATCACTTTGAATACATGGTATGTCTCATGTTATCACTTTGGATACATAACATATCACGTCATTGTATTTGACATGTGATATGTGTCAAGTGTTGATTGTTGGTTAACTAATTGATTCCATTTAATTAAGGGTGTTTTATCTCAAAATGAATCATTGGGAGCAATATTCTTTAAAAATAAAGAGATTAAAATAACTATTTAATCAATTGTTTGAGACGTTATGTTAAATTATTATCTCGAAGATAAGGTGCATAGGGTAAATACATAGGATAGCCGATTAATCAGCTAGAGCATGACGATCTTTTGCAGTATTTCTTACCATTTGCAATGGAAGGCATCAACAAACGCATAGAGGATGCCATTCTAAGGGCTGATAGAATCGGGGTGAAGGTCATCAGCCTTGCTGCATTAAATAAGGTCACTACTTTTCTGTAGATTTCTGGCACTGTACTATCTCTCTGGTTTAGCATCTGTCAATGCTTCTCTTACAATCATTTGTGTAATGCCTGCAGAATGAAGCTCTGAATGGAGGAGGAACACTGTTTGTCGAAAAGCATCCAAACCTTAAAGTGAGAGTTGTCCATGGTAATACCTTGACTGCTGCTGTTATTCTCAACGAAATTCCTAAAGACGTGGAAGAAGTGTTTTTAACTGGAGCCACTTCGAAGCTCGGTCGAGCCATCGCCCTTCACCTTTGTCGAAGGAGAGTTCGAGTTCTTGTGAGTCTTCTACCAATATTGCGTCCTTAATTTCGATGGGGCTAACCTTATTGAAGTTGATTGCTTATATGACTTTGGACATAATGTGCAGATGCTGACTCTGTCAACCGAAAGGTTTCAGAAGATTCAAAGGGAAGCTCCTATGGATTGCCAAAACTACCTTGTCCAGGTGACCAAGTACCAGGCTGCTCAAAATTGTAAGGTATGATACGATATTTAGCTCATTGATACACAAAAAAATGGCATGTAGAAGAAATGATTGAATTGTTGTTTATGTACTAGACATGGATCGTGGGGAAATGGATAACACCGAGGCAGCAAAATTGGGCACCATCGGGAACTCATTTTCATCAATTTGTGGTGCCACCCATTTTGGCATTCAGAAGAGACTGCACCTACGGTGATCTTGCTGCCATGAGATTGCCTGATGATGTTGAAGGGCTTGGTAGTTGTGAGGTGACCAATCTTTCTCCTTAATCATCCAATTTTTCTTTATTACCGCCTAGAATAGATCGAGGGGTTGGCAGCCCCTAAAATTGTATAGAGTCATCCCTTAATATAAACTCTTGCGTCTATACAGTACACGATGGAAAGAGGAGTGGTGCACGCATGCCATGCAGGAGGCGTGGTTCATCAGCTAGAAGGATGGACACATCATGAAGTCGGGGCGATCGACGTCGATAGGATCGATCTTGTCTGGGAAGCTGCTATGAAGCATGGTCTAAGGCCGGTGTCAAGCGGCTGAACAAGCAAAAAAAATGCCATGAAAGAAACAACAAAACAAAACCAAAGAAAGAAAATGAATTTAGGATTTGAAAACATTGATGTTAATGCCAATTTTTTACCATTGTCAGAGATGTTATATATATATATTGCTACCAAGGGAATACTAAATAATATCACCCTTTTGGATTTGTTTACACTTGTATGCGACTCAGAAAATGAACTACCCGTCTTCCTCTTTTTAATTGAAGTCTCCATTTTAACCCAAAAAATAAGCAATGAACAGATTCTAATACGTTGGAGAGTAAAATTTAATGTAAAAATACATTTCTAGTTTGTTATTTTGCATAAATTGCATTCTAATTATTTAGTTTATTTTATATGTTTTTAATTAATTTTAGAATAAACACACGAATGGTTGTTGAACTTTTAGGGTGTTTTCATTTTGATTGGTTAAATTTAAAAACTTTCATTAGTCACTATTTTAAGAAAAACTTTCACTTCGGTTACTGTACTGTTTAAACCATTAACGACAACTGATATGACACGCTACATGTCAACGATAGTTAAATCAACAGCTCAATTATCCCTTAACTAATGAGGTTACTTGGTTCGTACGAGTTTTGAGTTTTTCTTTATTAGTCAGGGTGATTACAAGGTAATATTCGTTTGAAAGACTCAACCATTTGACAATGAATGCTCAAACACCTCTACAGATAATGTGCTCAAACTCGGTATCTCTAAAGATAATAATCATCCTTTTAAATGATAAAGTTGTTTAATTCGTGCGAATTTAGGGTTAAACATTATGGGATGTTTTTAAGAAAGAAAATAAAATTAAAAGAGAAAAAGGGAGACTGTTTTAAAAGTTCGGAAGCTGAGTGGAACCCAATGGGTCAACGGAGCAATAGCCTAGCAAACTCAGCAACCCAAGTTAGCCGAAAAACCTGCGAGCCCAACTTCCTTGAAACTTTGCTACATTTAATTCCACCATCCCCGTGTTGAGTTTAAATATAGGATAAATTACAGGTTTAGTATCTAAATTATCATTTTTATTCATTTAGTACTCAAACTTTATTTTTTAAAAAAAAGTTATATCTAATGTTTAGTTTAGGTTTCAACACCCATTGTTAAAAAATTAATAGAATTGCTGACGTGACAATTTTTTTATTTTTTCAATGATGATATGGCATTACCTTATAGTGACACGTCAACATCACCATTAAGTTTTTAATGACATGGTACCAAAATGAAATCTAAATTAAATGTTAAATATAGTTTTGAAAAAAAATAAAGTTTCGGTACCAAAACTGAACAAGAGTAATAGTTTAGATACTAAACATGTATTCTTTCCTAAAATATATTACTTTATTTGCATCCATAACATTTAAATGGTTGGTTTGATTTTTTTTTTAAGTTTACAATATGATTACAAGATAGTATTTATATTTGATTTTAAATATAGACAAATTCATACATCTAGAAACAAAATTACTCGAATTTTAATAAAACTGTGCCATGTTCAATCTACTTATCAAGTAGCAATTGTTTTTACCAAGTCTCTCTATACACCAGTCTTCCACAAATTTATTGGTAAGATGGGATTCTTATATATTCATGAAGCATTATTTTAAGGGGGGCTGTTATGTAGTTTGTTATTTTATTAATGAGTTAGTAGATAATTATTCATTTTAAATACTAATATAAGGTTATAGTAGGTTTTCATTACATTACTGAACCTCTTTTATTTATATATGCTGTATGTGTATTAGAAAAAAAAAATAACATTCATTCGAAGGTATCCATCCTCTAGGGTTTGTGCGGTGGGGCCATGCCATGCATGTGATGTGTCTTGCTCTTAACAGTCCCACCACTGCTTTTTCACTTAGGAGCAAATAAATGGGGTTCCTACACATTTATCTTTCTCATTCCCTAATCTCTTTCATCAATCTCTTTCTTGGATTCTGATACACTTTCTTGGATCTGTTGAACTCTGCAACTTCCTTTCCATTCAAGAACAAGTTTTCTCAAGGTTTGCACTTAGTTTACTTCTCTTTGAAACTCTAGTATTCTTCTTTATCTTTAAACATTGATCTTCATGCCATATATTTTCCATTTTACTTCAATATATAACAATTAGGATGATAGTTATCATTCAAAGGGTTTGTGCAGAATGCGTTCGCCTTGTTCACTCAAGCAAGAATTTCTAAAGAAATGGATGATTGGTCTCCAAAGATTAAAGAAGAATATGAGCATCTTGGAGAGAAAAAAGGCTATAAAATTGTCAGCAGATGTGGCCATGGCTTCTTTAAGAAACGATAGAGCTTGTTGGAGTCGAGCTCTCATTGCTAAAGCTGTGAATGAAGGCAATAATGAGAAAGATATAGTTGAGCAAATAGTGAAGAAGGTTCTTCCATTAACAACAGTTGCGTGCAAGAAGAGGATCAGAAGCAAAAAGATCCTGAAAATGAGCTGCGGAAGAAGGAGAAGATGTGCAGCACAAGCGACGAGTCGACCGACCTCTATCGCCAAAAGCTTGGTTAGGAAAAGAAGGAGGATTTTGAAAAGTCTAATCCCAGGGGGGAGAGTTTATGAATGAAGTCACTTTGATTGAGGAAACCCTAGATTATATCATATCACTCCGAGCTCAGGTTGATGTAATGCAAAGTCTTGCTAAATTTTCAGAGAATCAGAGCTACTGATCCTTAATCAACACCATCGATGGTAAATTTCTCTTTAATAGTCTAGTAGACACACTTGAGGCATGCATGCATGCACTACGGTGGAACAGGTCTGTGGTGGCTTTTTTTTGTTTTTTTTTCCCCTTATGACTGAGTTTTAAAGCGTTGTTAAAAACATTCCCGGTAACTGTACCATACAATGACAGCATTTTTTACATAAACGCCACTAACCTATGCGTCAATAATGGCTTTTACCCACAAACACCACTATATATCAATTTGTCGCGGCTTTTTTAATAAAAACTCCACTACATATACATGAATTTTGCGGCGCTTTTGAGTAAACGTCGCCAATGTTTCAATTTTGTGACGTTTGACCCGTAACACTGCGTTTTGTAAAAATTTAGTGGCGTTTTCTCTATAAACGCTGCTAAAAAAGCTGCTACAAAACTATTATGCTGTAGTGATGTACAAATGAACTATATATATATAAGTCAATCAAGGCTTTAATGTTCATCTTCTACGAGAACTAGTTGACTTAAGTGTTTAATCAGAATCATAAGTTTCTTGATAGATTAGTACTCGTAGATTAGTGCATGATAATTATTCTTAGATTGACCAGTTGAATAGATATAACTATCTAATAATGGATTTGATCTGATAGATTACCGAGTCTATCAGGACTTACATCAAGGGGTTATTTACTGTTCCAGAATGTGGTATTCTGGAAACTTTGAAGAACTCCAGAGAATATGTGATATTTCGGAGATCTCAACTTCCAGTAAATGACCGGAGATAGGCCTGTAAATGAATTGAACGTTCAGCGAACCGTTCATGAACCGTGCGGCGGGAAGTTCGTTTATGTGCGTTTATTTATTAAATGAACGAACATGAACAATATTTTTTGTTCGTTTAATTAAATGAACGAACATGAACATAGGTCTCGTTCGTTCATTTACGTTCGTGAACGTTCGATTATGTTCGTTCGGTTATGTTTGTTTATGTTCGTTCGATTATGTTCGTTTATGTTCATTCATTTATGTTTAACTCAATCTTCTTAAATCAATTTTGGTGACCAATTTGTAAGTATCTTAAAAATATTAATTAATCTGATATTCTGATGACCAACTCCATAATTAACCCAATTTTATTTGGAGATTAAATCCAATATGTTAACCTGTGAGGCACATCGCACCTATATTCATTTCCCCCTTTTTCCCCAAACCCTAGTGTTCACTAGAGAGTGGAGACGATCATTGAAAGCTTCAAAACAAGTTATATTATAGTGCAATATGAAGTTTTACAGGTATGTTTTCATCTCTTTCTCTGTTTTATTTGGCTTAATAGTTGATATGTAAAGTTATTGCAGGTATTTTCACATCTAAAACTCAAGAAAACATCATACTTCTTTCTAGAAATAGATGGGAAGATAAAGGTAACAATCGGAAGTATATGAACATCAATAAAGAGAAAAATATATAGAATTTGCCAGAAAACAAAACAAAGGTTTCTATGCAATTTCTGAAAAGAGTGTAATAGCGAAAAATGATTGTTCATATGTAATCATGGACCACTAAGATAAATGTTATAGCGTTAAATTAAAGTTGTGTGAATCATTTAATATCTTTAAAAGATCGATCAAAATATTTAATATCTTCAAACATTTAATCACTGCTAATAAACTCTTACGCTATTTATCACTGTAGATTTGGTTATTTGCATTGTCGACTATTTTTCATGAAAGAACAATGGAAGGTAGGGTCTCCAACGTTTATGTTCGTTTATGTTCGTGTTCATTTATGTTCGTGTTCGTTTATTTATTAAATGAACGAACATGAACATATTATATTCCTTAATAAACGAACATGAACAAAAAAATTTTTGTTCGTTTATGTTCGTGTCCGTTTATGTTCGTCTATTTATTAAATGAACGAACATGAACATACCTCCGTTCGTGTGCGTTCGGTTCGTTTACAGGCCTAACCGGAGAAGATCTGGAAGAGGTATAAAAATTAGAAATAACATTTAACTAGTCGATGAATTGATGTTTAGGTGTGCATGTGGAGAGGGGGGAAATGTGAGGGAATAATTCAGTGGGAACGATGAATGCATGCGAAACAAAAAAGGCTTGCCATTTGGAGTATTTCTTAAACAGCTGTGTTACTCTTTTTTGTGCTTATTTTGGTTAACAGAACTGATCAAAGGGCTTTGTATTATTGAGGCACATGTAAGAAAGATTTTTTTTTTAAAAAGGCTGCTTTTGTACACATTTCGATGAAAGGTAGCTATAAGGAGTAAAAACTGCACATCTTCACTTCAAAGCAGGCAAAATCAGTGGAATAATGCAACGGGAAAAAAAATTCATGGAATAATGCAGTTCATGAATGATTTTCTCATTTGGGGTGATTGTTACAGTGATCCAAGAGGTCACCGGCTGCTCCGAACGACCAACATAAGTCGTCATGTGCTCCGAACGACCTCCATAGGTCGCACAGTACGTCTTCGGCTAAAAGCCTAATTACCGATATAGGTAATAGGTGTTACCTAGGGAAATTTAGGTAATCGTTGTTCGGAGCAGATGGCGACCAACGTAGGTCGTTTAGAAGATATGACGACCTATGGAAAACTGTAGCATTCACCCAAGATGGACAAATAATCCTTCGACTGCATTATCTGAGCAAAAAAAATTTCAACGCATTATTCCACTGATTTTGCCGATCAAACAGGTAGTTTTACTATCAAGAATAAGATATCATATATTTACCTAAATTTTAATTGTCATCTACTTTGGATTAAAGTATAATTTTAATGATATTAGATTATTTGGTGATTAATTTTATTTAATGAATAAATAGACATGATAAATTTTAAGGGATATGATTTTTGTTGTTATAAAATAACAAAAAAAAAATACAATGATTACTCAATAAATGGGACACTACGTGGAAAATCCTAAACGAGAAAAACCAATAGATAGAGTAGTAAAATTCACTAATATAAAAATAATAAAAATACAAGAAGATTGCGACTATGTGCGGCTATTAAGACTTAAAAGACTTACCGTCTAACATTAATCTCTATTATTTATTTATAAAGATAATTATTTTATTATAAAGAAAAAGTGTAGTAAGAAATATAATGTGTCAAAATAGAATTCGAGTTAAACTTTAACAAATTTTATATCGACACAAATTTTAAAGTTATCTATCACCATGGAGTCTTATTTATATTAGATTTCAAGTATGGTACATATTTCTTATTACTTTTTATGTTGAATATTTTGAGTACTCATTATATTTACTGTTGGATCACTATAGTAAAATTGGCTTTTTGTCATTTTTTTACTTATAGCGGCGTTTTTAATCGCCGCAAAAAATACCTGCGACGTTATGACAAACGCTGTAAAATGCGCCGCTAAAATTCGCGGCGTTTGTTAACAAAAAACGACGTAATAGGTAACGATATATAGCGACGTTTGTTGAACAAACGCCGTAATAGGTAACGATATTTAGCGGCTTTGTAAGACAACACTGCAATAGGTTTTGATATTTAGCGGCATTTTTCCCACAAACTCCGCAATAAGTGTTGAGATTTAGCGACGTTTTCCTGGCAAACGTCGCAATAGGTGTTGAGATTTCGCGGCTTTTTTATACAAACGCAGCTATGGTATATAGTGGCGTTTTTAGGATATAAACGCCGCTAAAGGTATAGTATATAGCGTTGTTTTTAGGATACAAATGCCGCTAAAGGTCTAGTATATAGCAGCGTTTTTAAGATACAAACGCCGCTAAATAACACATAATTTAACCAATTTAAAAATTATGTTCGATTACCCCAAATATGTTTTTTCAACCTGTTCCATTATCCAACAAACATGACAGCAATAACATCAAACTCTATATTCATAACAAGCAACATCAAATCCAATATAATAAATAAAGTTGTCATTAACGTAATATAAGTTCAGTTAAACACGGTTCAGTAACATTAAAATGCTGATAACATAAATGATACTATGATGATGAATTCCGAGGTTGTGTTTTCTGTGTCATCTGCATCATATCATTGAGTCGTTTTTCAAATTCTTCACATCTCTACTGATATGCTGCTTCTATTGACAAAAACACCCAAAAGAGCAGCTTAGAGTACAAGGTGTCATAACTGACGAACATACGGCAAAGGATACAGCCCATTTTGCAACACCATCACCAAACAGGACAAGCCAAAGTTTATACCTCACCAGCTGCAGAAAACATGGACTGTAGCAGTCGTGGGGCTTTAATCTACAATGAGCGAACAACTGGTATAAACAATATTTCTTCGGCTTACTCAATACATTTTTTATCCTCTCTTCGAAAACAATTGTCTACTTCGTCCAAACAAAAGAAGTAAACCGCAATGGGCAGCAACTCTCCTACATTTTTGGTTCTGGTTACATTGCTCGAAAGCTCAGCAAAATTAATCGTGAGAATAACACGTTGGCTCTATAAAATCTTGGTTTACTTGAAATCAGGGATATAGTTAAGACTATTGATTGAAAGGACAGATTTATTGAGTATTTAAATTTAAAAATTGAAAAAAAAAATATTTGACTAATACTTAAATTAGCAAGAACTTAAAATATTATTTTATCAAGAATTTTGAGGGTAGACTCGCTAGAAATCATCAATAAAACAGCTCGTTAAAATGTTAGACTCTCTAGAAGCACTCAAACTTAAAATATTATTTTAAATTAATTCTTAAACTTTTAAATATTTTAATTTATCTTCAAATTATGACTCTTGTTTCAAATTAGAATCATACTTTGAGGACATGTGATGCAATTAATTTAAAATTTTAGATATCAACTCTATAAAATATATATACTTTAGGGGGGAAATAATACTTTATTCCTTTAAAAATGATTGAACCCATTACAACATGTCATGTTCATGAAAAATAAAATAAATTATTTTTAAAAAGTTAAATTAAATTAAATCATAAAATACCCAAAAAATTATAAAAGTATTTTTGAAAAGCTCATAATATTTTAGAATTTTTTATTTTTATGAATTTATGATACTTTTTTAAATAAATTAAGGAAAGAATATAGTTTAAAACATAGATTTATATTTCAGAATTTTTTTTGAATTAATTGCATCATATGTTCCTAAACTATAACTCTCATTTTAAATTGGTTCTTAAACTTTTGGATATTACAATTTCATTCCCAAACTATGACTCTCATTCTAAATTAGTTCTTAAAATTTTTAACATTCTAATTTCATCTCTAAACTATGAGCCTCTTTCTCAATTGGTTCTCAAACTTTTGAATATTCCAATTTCATCCCCAAATTCATCCAAATACGTAATTAGTTTAAATCATAATTTAACCCAAATTTTGTTTTTTCAAACATATAACAATATAACCTGGCCTAACTATTTTATTAACAATGGATGTGATTAGTGTATATGTATAATTTGGGATAAAATTAGAAAGTTTAAAAAGTTTGGGAACCAATTTAGAGTTAAGGTAATAATTTGGAGATGAAATTGAAATATTCAAAAGTTTGAGAACTAGTTTAGAGTAATAGTCATAGTTTAAGGATGTAATTGTAACAGTTAATTGTTTAGGGAATATTTTAAAATGAAGATCAACTCTGAGATTATATGATGCAATTAATCTAATTTTTATAAAAAAAAAAGTATTTTCCTATCATCCCTAGAAATTATAAAAAAAAATTAAACATAGATGTACAAAACTGAGTCACGTTATAGATATAATTTAGGTCAATACCCCGGGCATAGCGTTGTTTTGGTCTTGTCGGCTGTTTTTTTTAATCTCTTTTGTAACCTAGTCCTCTTGGTGGAAACACAGATAATAGATTTTTGGGTTGTAGACACCTATTTTCGTCCGACCCTTTATATATATATTTATTATATTACGTAGTATAAATATGTTTATATGCTATAGTGCACATACATTATATTATATAGTGCATATGTTTATACTATAGTATACTATATGTTCATATATATTATTATATAGTTATATACTATGTAGTATATACATTACATATTTTATTATATTTTATAATACATATATTATTATTATTATTATAATTATTATTTAATATTTTTTCAGGCCCCATACTTTGGGGTGGATTTTGCAAACTATACGAAACTTATAAAGATCTGACAAATGCTCGTGTCATTTTTGATAAAGTTGTCCAAGTAAGTTACAAAATGTTGATCACCTGGTAAGTGTATGGGCTGAGTGGGCAGAGTTGGAATTGAGGCATAAAAATTTCAAAGGGGCATTGGAGCTGATGAAACGTGCCACAGCTAAGCCTTCTGTTGAGGTAAAACGAAGAGGTATTTTCGTTCAACCCCCACCATTCCTAAACCCCTAAAAATCTGGCTAGTGCAATCTCCCAACAACTTTCTTTCATCCTAAATAAACTCAACCTCCTCTGAATCCCTAGAAATTCGGTGTTTGGTTTCCATCGGATTCTTCTCTTGCATGGCCCTATTTAAACCCCTCACCATACCTAAAAATGGGGAGAGGATGGGAAAAATCAGATGTGACTACAAAAAACCGGCAAAAGCAAAAGAGATTGAAAATCCTATGAGTGCTTAATCTGTGGAAGTTGTCACTGAGAAAGTGGAGACTCATGTTGCCGTAGTTGAGGAAAGCACCGAGGCCCCTCCAGCATCCGAAGAAAAAGAGGATCCATTTGTCAACATTGCTCCCAAGAAACCAAACTGGGATCTTCGAAGGAATGTACAGAAGAAGCTTGATAAGCTTGAAAGGCGCACACCGAAGGCAATATTCAAACTTAGGGGCGACAGTGGGCAGTCAATGAACCTGTCTTGGAAATCCTGTGATGAGCTCCTTATCCGATTCCAAATTGTTGACTTTCTTATCTTTTTGGGAATCTTTGGACTTTTGTTCTACTTTTTGTGATTTTGTCTGCCACCTTCCACCTTTGCTTTTGGTAGCTTTTGTTTGAAATTGACATTACTGCAATTTTACGTTCTTTTATATTTTTGACTTATATTCCTTACATTCCATGAGTCTACCCTCAACTGGTAAATTATAGTTTTAGTATAAATTATTACTTTTATTATTTAATTTTTTTTAATCATGCTTGATTTTACCCCCATTATCATTTTAAAATCCTTGTAGATATTTAGGGTCCATTTAGGATTTGGTTTGAATGATGTTTGATTTACTTTTATCTTTACCCTTTGTTTAGTTGGCTGCATATGTATGTTAATGGTGCAATTCACGTGCAGAATTTTATAATAATTTTCAAAAGACTTTTTCTTATTTTGTTTTTATTTATTTCTTATATTTTATTTCTTTGATTTATTATTCTATTTATTTTTTTTATGTTTTTCTTTGATTTATTTAATATCCATTTATTATTTTTAATCTAACATTTTTTACTTTTTAAAGGTCAATTTAATCAATCCAAGGTAAGTAATTCGAACCGAATATTTAAATTCCAATTTAAATTTTCAATTTTTGAAATTGAAGACAACCGACGAATTAATTGGTACCGAAAGGGCGGTTCAAGGGTGTTAATCATTCCTTGACCGTAACCGACTCCCGAACCCGACACGTTTCTGGTAAAACGCATATCAGGTAAGATGGTGTCCGACCCACCTAAATTCGTTTTAAAATGGTCGGTGGCGACTCCAAACCATTTAATCCAAGTCGAAGCCCGATTCCGGGTCAAACCGAAAGATGGTCACGACAGCTTGGCGACTCCACTGGGGACAGGTAAGTGAGTCAGGCCTAAACTAATTTTTCGGTTGTCTTTTTAGCGAAAATTACAAATTTTAATTTTAATTTATTTATTCGATTCCAATTATTTACCTTTGATTATTTTTCAAATAAATATTTGTACTAACATTTTTTTCAATGATTTCAGATTTTTGAAAAGTTTTTATCTCACGCTCTATGCCCGAGCTCCAAACCCTATTTAAGTGGGGGTGAAAGCGACGCCTTCGTGTGAATTTATTCACCGTACGGGCCTAGCAATTAGCCTTCGGGATTCATATACCTTATGTCTTCGTGTGAATTTATTCTCCGTATGGGCATAAGGGAATGTTCCTCTCGAGTTTAACTTAGTCCACACAGCTGTAATGGGCTTAGACTAAGGGTCTGGCAAGCCCAAGGGGGCACCGACAAGGAGAACTCGGGTACCGTTTTTTAGAACCTAAACCGGGAGAGTGCAGGGAATTAGAGCCCACCCCAAGACCTCATTCCAAACCCTAGGATGCTCTGTTTCCTGCTTTATTTTCTGTTCAAAGCATGCGAACTAGACAAATATGCGGTTAGGATTTGTTTGAAATTAGCATGCGGGATAGAGATCATGTCCGGGTAGGAATTAAAGCATGCGGAGTAGATATCATGTGGGGCAGGATTTTTCATTTTTTTATTGTTTTGATTTACCTCACTAACCCTTTTATTTTTTTTTTGTTCTCTTTTATTTTGTGTTCATCGTTTGCATCATTTAAAACGATGTGTTGATCCACCAAAAATGTGTTTGTTAAACATGAATAATTTGTATTAATGGACAAAGGGTTATAATACAAAGATAAAAAGCTCAGAAGTCCAGCCGTGGTCAAAGAATACTCAGAGGCAAAGGTTGCAGGGGCAAGACGAGGAAAATGTTGCTGGCCCAGAAACTCCTTTTGAAACTACGATAACAAGTGGCGGAACCCAGCTAAGCTGCAGACCATTATTGATGAATTCCAAAAACAAGTCGACAAACTTCGGATGGAAGGCTCCAAAGACACTTTCGTTTGGAACGAGCTCGGCATAGAGTGAAGGCCGGAGATGCAGTCATTCGAGATCTTTTTTTGGGGCAAGCAACTCATCACCCGCACAAGTTTAGCCAAAGGAGCTGGAACGGTTCGACAGGATATTCAACCGGTGAAGAAGCGGAAGACGAATCAACTTGCCAGAGGCTGTGCGGGATCTATACCATCAAAAAGTTTTTTGTCTCTTCAGACGTAACATTTTTGTCCCCAATAAGGATTATTCAGAATAATAGGCACATTTTTCGGATCAATGCCTCGGATATTTCATGCTTCATGCATTTAAGCATTTTGCATTTTGTTCATTTCTTTACATTCACATTAACTATCTTCACATAATTCATCAAAAAATGAGAACACTTCGACCCTATGACATATAAGGAGCTTTACCAACATTTGTTCGACGAACATGTGGTGTCACCATATCCAGAGAAATCCATGAAGCCCCGTACCCCAGGTAGTATGATGAGAACGCTCATTGCATCGGAGTCCCAGGGCGCACTATCGAGAATTACTCCACAATCAAGAGAATCATACAGAAAATACGTAACAAGAATCGGATCAACTTCAACAACTTGGGGGCATCCAAGTGAGGAAGACCATTTCATCATTTGAGACATTTTGTTTGAATTTGTTTTCATTTTTTCTCAAGTTTTGTAAGGACTTTTAATAAATTTATGTTACTTTAAAGATGTTAAACAATGGATCACATTTGCAAACTTGCAATTCTTTGAATATCATTTGAATTAAAAAACTCTGTGAATGGTTCAAAGTTACGGATCTTTGACAAAGTAACATGTTTTAAAACAAGGACTTGACCTTACCCAAAATATACCCTCAAACACCGTACCCTGCTCTTACAATTAACTAATACAACCTTTTCCTTTCATAAGGTACGAACAACATGGGGCATCATTTGCATATGACAATTACTATGTTTTTTATTTAAGATGTTCAATGACGATGATGATCTTTACAAATGAAAGAGTCGAGTATGTGAATCTAGTTTAGGTCAGTTGCTTGAAAATTGAACTCTAAAGATGAAATTTTTGACTTTCAACAAACACCTAAGCTATAACAGGTTCTTCTTGACAATCTTAAGAAATTAAATCCGTAAAGCTGAGCTATTCCACTAAGGCAATTGGTTATAGAGGAAACTTGAAAGCCCTGGTCTTATGAGTAGATTAAGTTCAAACCATGACTTTGCTCGGACACTTGGCAATTCGGTGTTTGCTCCACTGCTCTTGTCAGGCTGAAGACTCTGTGATGAGATGAACCCTTCAGTGAACTTGATAAAAGTGATTATAATGTTAAGCTGTCCCTCTAAAGTAATTGGTTAAACGCCCCGACTTTATGGATTCAGCTAGCCAAACTATATTTATCTGAGCAAGAATTTTTCGGTAATGTTGGACTAAGGGAGTTAAGGAACACCTGTTATAGTCGACTACACACGAGCACTCAAGAATTTCATTTTTAGACCGATATTTTTTGCACTACATTTGTTGGAGGAGCCTACAAAGCTTGAACAAATGGAAGATTTCAGAGGACCGAAATAAAATGTCTAGTAATTGGTCATTCTAGTTGCGTCATTATGTCCGCACCCAAATGAAATGCCAAAGCATATTTCGATATTTTTAAAAAAAAATGACATTTTGGGTTACCAAAACCTTAGAAAGGAGGCCAACCTAAAGCCAACTCATCCCTTTGAACGTTTGTCAAAGAGCTGTAACTCTGAAAGCATTAAAAGAGCTCTTGATTCCTTTGATATTTTTTGAACTCACATTTACAATTTGATTCAATTGCGAACAATATTTTACAACATTTTTGTCATGTCTCTCTCCTAAAACAAGAAAAAGGAGAGAAACATTTTCAAGCAGAACAATCTCAAATATGAAAGGTCTGTAAAGCCAAAGCTCGGGAAGCAAATGGGGAACGATCCATTCCAATGACCTGATTGACAGACAAAGCACGAGACTCCATCCAGAAAATAACACATAATTCATCCATATTGCATGCATCTTAAACATACTTAGGTGCATCACATTCATCATTTTAGCATACACGTTTTTGCAGCTTTTAGAGTCAAGTTTTGACTTCAGGATGAAGAATACACGATTCTCAAGTGCCTTCAAAGAAGGATGGTGGTTGATTAACTCGGCAGTAAGAAGCTACACCTCAATCAACTTCTCAATTTCAGATCCAATTTCAACTTCACAGCGAAGGATATTGGACTCCAGACAACGCAAGTTCAACTTCACGACGAAGGGACCGCTGGTTGTCAACAACAACTTCTCATTCAGAGCCAATTTCAACTTCACAGCGAAGGATATTGGACTCCAGACAACGTATGTTCAACTTCACGACGAAGGGCCGCTGGTTGTCAATAAACAACTTCTCAATTCAGAGCCAATTTCAACTTCACAACGAAGGATATTGGACTCCAGACAACGCAAGTTCAACTTCACGACGAAGGGACCGCTGGTTGTCAATAACCAACTTCTCAATTTCAGAGCCATTTCAACTTCACAACGAAGGATATTGGACTCCAGACAACGCAAGTTCAACTTCACGACGAAGGGACCGCTGGTTGTCAATAACCAACTTATCAATTTCAGAGCCAATTTCAACTTCACAACGAAGGATATTGGACTCCAGACAACGCAAGTTCAACTTCACGACAAAGGGACCGCTGGTTGTCAATAACCAACTTCTCAATTTCAGAGCCAATTTCAACTTCACAACGAAGGATATTGGACTCAGACAACGTAAGTTCAACTTCACGACGAAGGGACCGCTGGTTGTCAATAACCACTTCTCAATTTCAGAGCCAATTTCAACTTCACAACGAAGGATATTGGACTCTAGACAACGCAAGTTCAACTTCACGACGAAGGGGCCGCTGGTTGTCAATAACCAACTTCTCAATTTCAGAGCCAATTTCAACTTCACAACGAAGGATATTGGACTCCAGACAACGCAAGTTCAACTTCACGACGAAGGGACCGCTGGTTGTCAATAACCAACTTCTTAATTTCAGAGCCAATTTCAACTTCACAACGAATGATATTGGACTCAAGACAACGTAAGTTCAACTTCACGATGAAGGGACCGCTGGTTGTCAATAACCAACTTCTCAATTTCAGAGCCAATTTCAACTTCACAACGAAGGATATTGGACTCTAGACAACGCAAGTTCAACTTCACGACGAAGGGACCGATGGTTGTCAATAAACAGTTTCCCAATCTCAGGGCCGATTTCAACTTCACAACGAAGGATATTGGACTCTAGACAACGCAAGTTCAACTTCACGACAAAGGGACCGCTGGTTGTCAATAAACAGTTTCCCAATCTCAGGGCCGATTTCAACTTCACAGCGAATGATATTGGACTCCGGACAACACAAGTTCAACTTCACGATGAATGATATCCAATTCGAGGCTAAACTTCACAAAGAATGGGCCATCCACGGTTTCAACTTCGCGAAGAAGGGAATCGTGCCCAACCAAAGACCTACGAGTTCGACTACGCTCAGCTCAACGACACATCTTTTGTAGCATAGCTTAAGTCGAGAAGGGCTATCTGCCAAAGACCCCCGAGTTCGATTACACTCAGCTTCGAGGGCACATCATTTACAGCATATCACAAGGCAAGAAGGGCTATCTGTCAATAAAATTGTCGAGTTCGATTCCATTCAGCTCGATGACACCACAATCACACTACTGTCCGACTGCAACTGAGGTTTTCAAGATGAAAAGAAGACATGTGTTAACCGTGCCATAGTGGCAAAAAAATCGGTTTTTCGACAGCATAGCTGAAGTCGAGAAAAGCTATCTGTCAACGAGGACCTTTTTCGATTTCATACAGCTCGAGGGCCTGTCAACCACATGGTGGAGTGAAAGAACTACTATCCAGTCAAATTTTTAAACAAAGGTCTTTAAACCGAGAAGAAGACTGACGCAGACTACAAACAAGAAGCCACATTCCAATTCAAATCCCGAACTACGGCTTCAACTCTATATTATTTCGAGATGGACTCAACCTCGCGACGGAGGGGTCATCCACAACTCAATTCGACAGGGAGTTATCCTTTCAGACTCAATCTTCAACTCCACCAAACGAAAATTTGTGTCATTTTGTCTTTGTCCTATTTTTCGTTTCACGAAAAAGGACAAAGAGGGGCAGCTGTAGACACCTATTTTCGTCCGACCCTTTATATATATATTTATTATATTACGTAGTATAAATATGTTTATATGCTATAGTGCACATACATTATATTATATAGTGCATATGTTTATACTATATAGTATACTATATGTTCATATATATTATTATATAGTTATATATACTATGTAGTATATATACATTACATATTTTATTTATATTTTATAATACATATATTATTATTATTATTATAATTATTATTATTTAATATTTTTTCAGGCCCCATACTTTGTGGGTGGATTTTGCAAAACTATACGAAACTTATAAAGATCTGACAAATGCTCGTGTCATTTTTTGATAAAGTTGTCCAAGTAAGTTACAAAAATGTTGATCACCTGGTAAGTGTATGGGCTGAGTGGGCAGAGTTGGAATTGAGGCATAAAAATTTCAAAGGGGCATTGGAGCTGATGAAACGTGCCACAGCTAAGCCTTCTGTTGAGGTAAAACGAAGAGGTATTTTCGTTCAACCCCCACCATTCCTAAACCCCTAAAAATCTGGCTAGTGCAATCTCCCAACAACTTTCTTTCATCCTAAATAAACTCAACCTCCTCTGAATCCCTAGAAATTCGGTGTTTGGTTTCCATCGGATTCTTCTCTTGCATGGCCCTATTTAAACCCCTCACCATACCTAAAAATGGGGAGAGGATGGGAAAAATCAGATGTGACTACAAAAAACCGGCAAAAGCAAAAGAGATTGAAAATCCTATGAGTGCTTAATCTGTGGAAGTTGTCACTGAGAAAGTGGAGACTCATGTTGCCGTAGTTGAGGAAAGCACCGAGGCCCCTCCAGCATCCGAAGAAAAAGAGGATCCATTTGTCAACATTGCTCCCAAGAAACCAAACTGGGATCTTCGAAGGAATGTACAGAAGAAGCTTGATAAGCTTGAAAGGCGCACACCGAAGCAATATTCAAACTTAGGGCGACAGTGGGCAGTCAATGAACCTGTCTTGGAAATCCTGTGATGAGCTCCTTATCCGATTCCAAATTGTTGACTTTCTTATCTTTTTGGGAATCTTTGGACTTTTGTTCTACTTTTTGTGATTTTGTCTGCCACCTTCCACCTTTGCTTTTGGTAGCTTTTGTTTGAAATTGACATTACTGCAATTTTACGTTCTTTTATATTTTTGACTTATATTCCTTACATTCCATGAGTCTACCCTCAACTGGTAAATTATAGTTTTAGTATAAATTATTACTTTTATTATTTAATTTTTTTTAATCATGCTTGATTTTACCTCATTATCATTTTAAAATCCTTGTAGATATTAGGGTCCATTTAGGATTTGGTTTGAATGATGTTTGATTTACTTTTATCTTTACCCTTTGTTTAGTTGGCTGCATATGTTTTATGGTGCAATTCACGTGCAGAATTTTAATAATTTTCAAAGACTTTTTCTTATTTTGTTTTTATTTATTTCTTATATTTTTATTCTTTGATTATTATTCTATTTATTTTTTTTTATGTTTTTCTTTGATTTATTTAATATCCATTTATTATTTTTAATCTAACATTTTTTACTTTTTAAGGTCAATTTTAATCATCCAAGGTAAGTATTCGAACCGAATATTTAAATTCCAATTTAAATTTTCAATTTTTGAAATTGAAGACAACCGACGAATTAATTGGTACCGAAGGGCGGTTCAAGGGTGTTAATCATTCCTTGACCGTAACCGACTCCCGAACCCGACACGTTTCTGGTAAAACGCATATCAGGTAAGATGGTGTCCGACCCACCTAAATTCGTTTTAAAATGGTCGGTGGCGACTCCAAACCATTTAATCCAAGTCGAAGCCCGATTCCGGGTCAAACCGAAAGACGGTCACGACATGGGTGAACTACACATTTAATAATTAAATTATCAATTTTATTTTATTTTAGTACTTAAACTTTTATTTATTTCAAAATTATCCTAATGGTTACTTTTTGTTTCGTTTTGATTCCTCGCCGTTAAAAACTCAACACCACTTTTTATGGGTAATTACATCATCATCACTCACTATCTTCTTACTCATAATTTGGTCACTAAAGTTTAATTTTTTATTTATTTACTTAACTTTCAAATTACTCCTAATATAGTCACTCTACCTTTCAATTTTAATTTTTTTTTATTTTAATTATATATTAATAAAATAATAATAATAATAATTTCATGTCACAAAATTTATTAATAAAATAAATTAGAGTTGTTAAACATGGTAATTTGATAGTTGAGTAGTTACATTGAAAATATTTAAACTTTAGTGACCAAAATAGGAGTTAGAAGATAGCTAAGTAATGAATGATACTATTTACCCATGAAAATGCCACGTGCAGTAATTTTGTTATGTTTTTAAGGAAACGTACTAAAATGAAATAAAAAATAAATATTAGATATGATTTTGAAATAAATGAAAGTTTAAGTATTAAATAAAATAAAATTGATACTTAGGTACTAAACATGTAGTTTACCCTAATTTTTTTACAACGCTAGATACTGACAAACGTTAAAAAAAAGGGAATTTTCTTATTTGAAGGACCAATTTTGGTAATTTTGATATATCATACATTGTTACAGAAAAAATGATATATCGTAACCTCTACTCCCATCAAATGTTATTTATAGGTTATGCAAAAGTAGGGATGGGTGTAGAATTCTAAAATTTTAAAAGAAGATAAAATTTTATGAAAAAGGAAAAGAAATTATTGAATATATATATATATATATATATATAATATTTAAAATATATAATAATTTTTAAATGGAATAACTATTCCCAACCGTCCATCCTTAACTCATCCGTTTTGGAAATATGCAAATCAAAGAATCTAATAACTAGGATAACACCGGGACGTGAAAATAGTTAATTGAGTAAAAGAGGAAGGGCAAAATGGTGGAGGAAGGGATGTGTAATATTTTTTTAATATTTTAAGATAATTATAAGATAATATTTGTTGATAATTTTTTTAATTATGTTAATAATTTATAGAACAAGTGGTTAAAAAATTTCAGTTGACACTTTTCCTTTCATCTAGTTCGTGGGTTTAATATCTATTAATAGCAAAAGTAACATTTCAGGATAAAGATAATTAATAAAATAAATAATTAATTGAAAACTTTTAAATTTTAAAATAAACACGTATCTACCTGATAACAAGATACATCTATCATCAAATTTTAACTTGATTTTTCTCAACAAAAAGATATTTTATAAATAAGAGATGATTTACATATTTAATCCTAGAAAAGAAAATGTGAATCTGAAATTAAAATAGAAGAGGAATGGAGTCCAACAAATACAGTGGTAAATGGTGTTAGGAGTGAGAAATAAAGTTAGAAAATGGCCTCCCAACAGCTACCGTGACTTATTAATGTCTACTTTCCCTTCAACTTTACCACATTTGTTTTCTTCTTTAAACACCATATTAAATGCAACAGTAGTAATACCATAGACTCACCAGCCTTTTTGCCATTTGTCTGTCACTACTACGCTTTCAAATTCAATTCATAGAAAAGAGTCGTGTCTCAATTTGAGTTTTCCCCATTTCTCACTCACCATCGTTTATTGTCCTTTTATAACCTTTTAGGATAGCTATACATTAGAGCCTCAACTATCAATGTTGTTTGTTTTGGTCAATTAATTATTTTTTTCAAATCATACATAATGTTACATTTTGATTTTATTTGATCACCCCAGTTAAAAATTAACAGAACTGCTGATATGATATTATTTATTTTGTTTAATGATGACATGATATTACCTTATGTGGTACATTAGGATTACCATTAGCTTTTAGCAGTAGAAGACCAAAATTAAATACTAAGCATGATTTTGAAGAAGAGAAAAATTGAGTGATCAAAACAAATAAAAATGATAATTAAGATAGTAAACATGTAGTTTACGCTTTTTTTAACATTCCATCCATGTTCATAAATTATTACTTCAACTGCAGCAACGAGGAACTGGTTGGATTTTGTTCTCCCTGTATGATTTTGAATTTTTTATTCAAAAGAAAAGGCATTTTGATTTTTTTATAAACCACGCTTGCATTTGATAATTGATCGAATAATTTAGATTATGTATTGTAGAGATATTTTATAGGGACAATCCTTCTAATTCGGTATGCTCTATTCGTAACGTCATGATTTAAATTTTTGACTTTATTTATTGATCTATTAATTAACTAATCTAGGTCAAGTATTGCAAAGACTTATTATGAAGACGGTCTTTTTAACCCAGTATGCTTCATTCACAATATCATAATTCAAACTCCGACTTTACTTCTTGATTTATTGATTAATTAATTAGATCGAGTGTTCCAAAGACTTATTATGAGAATAATATTTCTAACTCAATATTCACTATTTACGATGTCATAATTCAAATTTTTAACCTTAACAAAAAAATTGAGTGACTGTTACACTGAACTAATTGACAATTAATAAAAGCATTTTGGTCTTTAAGATTAGATTACAGGTCGCATTCGGCATTAAAGGAGGTTAAGAAAGAGATTCTAGGTCCGTGCCATTGTTTTGGTTAGCCTAAAACATATCTCCAGAAGCACCATAAAAGATCTGAATCTACTCACTACCCCTTGATTGCATTTGAAAAAAAAAAAGATAGAAAAAGACTAACAAAACCAGAAATGTAAGGTTATTTACTATGTTTTCTGCTCTGTAAGAAGTTGGACAACAAAATATGATAACAATTTGGGCATGCCTAATAATAAAGACTTGTTTCAATATACCCGATTTTTCCTCTACTTCCTGTGTTTTTCCGGATACAAGATGATCAATGTAAAGGGGAAAAAAGAAAAGAAAAAAAGAAACTAGACATTTGGTATAAAGGATGAGTGAACAACCTTGTTTTGTTTCCCAGCTAGCCAAGCAAAGTCGTCCCTTGCAAAAGATGGTGTTTTGGCTTGTGAATCTAAGCTATAGCAGCTCTGGTTTTTCCTCGTCGGCACCGAATTCACTGACGCCATTTCCCCACCGGCCGAGTCTATATCGAAATAGTATCCTTCCCATCACGGGCAACACTTTTTACCTTCATACTATCATCATCATCAAGGCGGAAGCGTTCTGATGCACCGGAAATCGAAATGAAAAAGCCCTCCTCGATGAACCATCTGTAAGGTTCTGCTTGTCCTTCTTCCCCCTAAGCAAATTTTCGATATCGAGAAGCTTTCCTTCTTGCTCTTACCGTGATGGCCTTGCCATTGTTGTTACCTTCAAAGTTCCTGGTGATTTCGAATCTTGTCGATTCACATCGCTTCAGAAATCGCCAGGCGGTGACCTGGTGTCAATGGAAGACAAGTCTTCTTCTTGCTCGATGATTTCTTCATTGAGTTCTTATGGGACTTGCAGCAGAGATTCTCATCCATTACGTACTCAAAGGATCCCATGGATAAACATCTTCTATCATCAACGTTGCTATTGCTACTACCTTCACCACCATCAATATTCCTATACTTTCCTAGCCTAACCGGCACCACTTTTCCCCAGAATCCATTTCTACTGTTTGGTTGTTGAGTTCATTATTTTCCACGATTTCACATGATTTACGGTGGGAAGACGACTCCAGTTCGTCCCAAGATGGGAATTTGATCTCACACCGAACTGCTTCTCCCCATATCAGTCACAATCTCTCTCGCTCTCACTACCAGATTCAAGCACAAGAACATGGGGGAACATGTGTTTTGGGGGAGAAATCTGGATTAATGAAGCTCTACACAAGGGCATGTTGAATGAGACAAGAGCCAAGTGTCGATACACTCCATGTGGAACGCATGGCTGCATTTCGGAAGCAATCTCAGCTTGTCTTCGTTCTCGAATTCACACAAGCAAAGCACAATCGAATGGATTTTTACTCCAATGATGGCTTTGTAGTGAAACACAGGAAGTATCTATGAAAGATTGGTCAACACCTGCATCATGGAGATGGAACAGTTGCTGCAACTGCCCTTGAAGAGCAGTCACATTGTCTCTGTCTTCCGGATCTCTATTGGGAGGTCTCATGAGAAATCTAACTAGAAGGTGAAGCAAACCAGAACAAGAAGATGATGGCTAGATGATGATGAGAGCAATATACTGGGACTGACCTTATTGTTCAAATTGAAACTATCGGACTGCAGATTTTGTGGTGGTGGCAGTAATGGGATTGGCGATTGAGGGAGGTAATACGGCTGCTCCGATGGAGAAAGCAACATTCTTTGCTTCACTTCATGGAAAATCAACTCCATTTTTGTTTCTAGACATAAACTCAGTCTAGACTTGAATCATGTGGCATCGAAGATCCCATCTGGGACTAAACCAAAAGAGAAGAAGCTTAGTATCAATGGAGTTTACTGCATCAGAAGAGATTCAAAGAGAGAGAAAGAAGAAGAGTGGAGTTGAATATGATATTAAGGGTGTCATTGGCAGAAGGTGAATTTCAAAAGGAGGAGCCAATAATAAATCTACCCAACGCACAGTGCCGAGAAAAAATGAGATGATATCACATTACAAGGCTCTTCTACAAGGTTGACCTGATACATCCAAGTCCCATTTTTAATGGCATAATAATAAACTTAGCCCTCAACGTTTACTCAAATGGTCATCTAAGTCCATATTATTTTTTTTTTCAGAATTTTAACCCTTGAACGTTTTAATTTTATCATTATACCTATTTTTAATTCCTTAAAAGAGAAGTGCATGTTGAAGGAAGAAACTAGTAAAATCCTATATAGAAAGGAACAAAACCATGATTAAATTACCTATTTCTTGTATTGGGTGGGTTAGGAAATTGGATTATCTTTTAGAACTATTACGGTAGCATTGTTTCTTTCTTTTCTGGTCCCATTCTTGGACAGGCCCTTCTATTCTACTGACAGTTTGGTACCTTATTTATATATTAATTAATGGGGAGGTGTCTCTCTTATGGGATAAAGACAAAGACAAGTGAGCTTTCCCCAGTTTACCATTTAGAAAGGGTAAAATTGTGGATTGGTCCCCAAAAGTCTGATATCTTTTTTCCCTTTCCCTTTCCCTTTGAACCTTTTGTTATGGGCTCTTTCTGGTCTAAAAAGTGAAACACAGACAGCCTTTTAGAGGAAGGATGAATCATCTTCTGCATTTGTAAAGGAACATGTTGGAGAAAAAGGAACAATTCAACATTGGATTATTTGCAGCTAAAGCTTATATTCACTTTCCTTATCCTCCTTTTTTTGCTTTAGGTGCAAAGCTATATTGGGCAACCACTCTGTCCCAACTCCTCAGATATATTTGTCATCTTAAATATTAATTTGTATCATATTTTTTTAACAATTATATCATATATATGTAAATATTTAATACGACACTTATATTTTATCAAAATATTTTATATGTTACATGAATTATTTTTTTATCAAAATATTTTATATAATTAGTACATGTATTAAAATTGTTAATAAGCACCAAATTAATCAATGAAAATTTACAAATATTATAGTAAACATACAAAATTATAGTTGAAGTATATATTTTATATTTTATCAAAAAACATATTCTACAATATGATAGTAAACACTTATATCATATTAGACATTTTAAAAGTTCGAATATCACATTGTATATTTTCTCAAAAACACATACTGAAATGACTTTATCCCTTATTTATAATTCTTTTATTTTTCATCCATTAACTTAGAGTGAGTATTTGATTGAGGCAAGTCAAAAAAAATTAGTTAGTTGACGAGTCGATTGCATGACTAAAACTTTATTTGAATTTTTTTAGTCAAGTTTATAAAATTAGAGTCGAGTCGAGTTGTTTGAGTTCTTACAATTTAGTTATAATTATTTATAATATTATACATATTGATTCTAATTTATCAACTTTCTCTAATCTATATATATATATATATATATATATATATATATATATATATATATCTTCATATTCTTCTTATTGTAATATATTTAATAAATCAATACAATCTAAAATTAAAATATATATATAATATATATATATATATATATATATATTATTTTCCAAAGCATGTTTTGAGGATAAGTATTGATGGGTGTATAAATGAGTCAAGAAATTGTTGGGAAGAAAGAAATTGCAAAATATTGCATTCAAATGATCAAATTGAATAAAACATAAAACAAAAATACTAAATTTAAAAATAGTAATTGAAATTACATAGGTATTCTATAGTGGAGGGTAGCATGTGATTCGAATTTGGTAAAAATGAACTTAAAATAAAGGATGAACCGAAGAAATAAGAAATCATGCAAAGTTGAGTGACTAAATTGAAAGTAGAAAATTTGTTATAAAAAAAGAGGAATTGAAGATACATGGATATTCTACAAGGGTTTATGAGTATGTAATAAATTGATAAAAAAATGAACTTAAAATAATGGGAAATTGAATGAATAAAAAAATCAAGGATCAAATCACAAAATGATCAAAATACTAAGCTAAATTTATGATTTTTGGTTGACTTGAAATATTCAAATTCTAACTCACATCAAACTCAAAATCTACCTGATAATTTGAATTGACTCAAATAACTCGATTAAAATAATTTTAAATTACAAAAGAAACTATCAATTTTTCGAACTCGTTCGAATTTTGTTAATCCCTACCTCTAACTGCTTTGGACAAGTAAAGTTTCCATTTTCAAATTTCAAGACTTGAGAATTTGTTTTTGATTAAAACGAGTACATGCCGATTGAAGATGGAAGCATCCACAAACGAGTTCATGAAAATACGAATATTTGTCACTTTAGGTTAAAGCATATAATAATAATAATATATGGCATGAAACGAAACAATGTTGAGCATCCCATCCTCGACTAAGCAGCATCATGGATTTCAAATTCGGACAAAAAGTTACACCAACATTGAAAGAGATTAGCACCGCCCCCACATGTTTCCAAACATAATATTTTAGTCATTAATTGTTTACTAGTTTAAAGAAGTTGGTTTGAAGTAATTGAATTGGATTGTGAAAAACAATGGCAATTTCTTCCACGTTATGGGTCGATATGAAGATTTATTCAACACCTAAATACATCTCATTTGGTGATATAATTTGACAAATTTATGCTAGTACATGACAGACTAGGATGCTAAATATATAGGATTAGAGAACATATAAGGATCATTTTCTACTTTTTTTTAATTATTGGTTCATTTTCTTTTAACTTTTTTTTGTTGATTTTCTACATTTGCATCTGAATCGAAAAACTTACATTGATCTCATCATATTTTGACTCAAGTCTCGTTACAACCTAAATGAAGACCTCTTGATTTTTACATTCAACCCTAATTCAGTGGTGGAGACGTGATATATTTACAAGCTTATGGTAACTTCTTTTTTTTTCTACGACTTGAGTGTTGATGGCACCTTAGACACTATGAGCACTATTGAGTGAATCCCTGATGAGTCTCTCAAGTTTTATTCCATTTGATTTAAATAGATTAACGAGCTAGTTGTTTATTAGTATTAGTTTGTGAGAAAGTATGATGTGAACAAGTTGCTTCCTTTTTTTTTCCTTTGGTTTGACTCGCATGATCTAAAATTTTACATTCATGTTGGAGGGAAATCATTGTCTAAGTGTGAGGGAACTTGATAAGTCATAGATTTTGAAGTTGTTGAAAATTTGACGGTGGTGTTTTGACGGATATTTGACTTACGTAAGAATTAAAGTTGTTGAACATTCGATGATCAATTTCTAATGGAGTTTGTGTCAAGGGAGATATTACTCAAATCCTAATTAAAAAATAAGTTGGATTTGTTTTCTTTCTACTGGTTTGAAGATTAATTGGTGATTAAGTTTATTTAATTAAAAAATTATGAAATATGATTTTGGCGACTAAGTATTTGACACTATAAATAGAGAGCATGTCCTAGCTTTTAGATATATAAGAGAGAAATATTATGGAGAGATATAATCCTTTTATAGTCTCTGTAACTTTTGATTTTGCGTTACTGAGATGAGTTTAATATGAATATTAGGAGAGCGATTTTAGATACTCTGGATTTGGCATAATATCAAAATTAGCCTCCCAACATTTGTTAAAATTGTCATTTTGACCTTTATTCTTTTTTGGAGTATTTTGGGCCCCTAACGTTTTATTTTAGGTAAAAAAGTCTCTAATTTTTTATTATTAAATTGTCACATTGACCCTTATTTTTCTGAAGCATTTTAGCCCTTTTGGAAGTATTAACTGTTTGTTAACTGATAGTTTCATCACAAAGGAATCTTTTTGTCCCAAAATAAAACATTTGGGGCCAACGTGCTCCAGAAAAAGAATAGGAACCAAAATAACCATTTTAATAGACGTTTGGACTAATTTTAGCATTATGTTTTTTTAAGATATATGGCCAACCATTTTAAATCCTTCTTTTTGAAGTAAACTGGAATATAACAAATCCTTCTTTTCGGATCTAACAATATCCATGATTAGTTGTCGAGTAAGTTATATTTTTTATCTCTAAATATCACTTTTATGTTCTTTAATATCACTGGTTAACGGTATTTTATGTACGCCCTGAAAAATTTAAGGTGATTAATTGGATTTTAGATTAGTGAGAAACACTTACAAAAAAATATATTTGTTTTGAGATGCACAAACTAAAAAAAAAATCAATATGTAAATTGTTTTATGTGAAATGGATAAATGAAATGTCTGAATGTTTGAGTATATGATTCATAATTTGAGATATTACACAATTAATTGTGATTCATAATTTGAATAATTTTATAAAATATTGTTTTTAATCATAGACTTTACTTTTTACATTTTTTACCATTTCAACTTAGTTTTTTGGTCGTCTTTGTTAAAAACCTTCTCTGTTGACTTGGGATCATGGGCGACCCTTGGAATTCAAACATTAATTAATTTGCCTTGATCAATAATTTATAGAAAAGAGAATTCCAGGTAAGAAACATAGTTAAGATCCGAACAATATGGAAAGGTTCAATCTCATGATGGCTATTGATCTATAGCTTGATGTTATTGAATATATATTATATATACGAAAGTCGATAATCTTTGACACTGTCATAATTTCAAAACAAAAAGGCTAATCTAGGCCAAATGTTAGGTTCATGTAGTGTTGTTGGTACCAGCTGACAAAATTGCTTTCACATATATGCACATGACTTTCCTCAAGCATCTTTCTAAACCATGCAATATATATATGGGAGTTGAAATTTGGGGTGTAATGATTTTTTTTTTTTTTTAATTTGGGCCTAAGTCAAACACATTATATCACACCTCGTGATTAGATGTAATGGAATTATTCATACTTAATAAAATAAAATTGGACATGTTGATAGAAGAAATGGGGTTTGTGTGTGTGAGATCCCCTTCTCCAACTTTCATCAAGATTTATATATAAGCTCTTAGTATTGATGTCATGCCTAAGTTAATGGCTATTCGTAAGTTGACAAGATAAATAGATTTGGTTGTCATATAATATATTTAGCTAGTAGGTCATGTAGGTTTACCGATAATCATATCAAGGTAATGTATTATATTTAGCTAGTAGGTCATGTAGGTTTACCGATAATCATATCAAGGTAATGAAACAGAGATGTAACTTACGAGGCTGTGATTTGCGGAAGAGGTACAAGATATAAAAGCTAGTAAGATATTTGTTTTTTTGTTGACATTTTAATTTGGGTAAACTATCTTAACAATCATTTCTATTTTAATTTTGTTCACTTTTGATCATCAATTTTGAAGAAAAAAAAGTTACATTTTAGTTAATTACATTATCATTTTATTAAATTTTAGTCACTTACGTTAACAATTGTTATATTTTGGTCACAAAACTATTAACTAAAATTAGTTTGATGACATGTTATGTTGTAAAAGGATTAATTTTTAATTTGACCTTTAAAATTTAGGTGAAGTATCATTTTAACCCTAAACTTTAGATAAAATATCAAATTAACCTCTAAATTCTATCAAAGTCTCACTATCAGCACGCCATTCACCATCGACGTCACCAGTCATCAACAACTGTTGGACCTCAAATTTTCAAATGCACTCATATTTGGCCTATAACCTTTCGAACTGCTTTAAAATTAAATCATAATAATTTATCATTAATATTCCTTTAAAAATAAAGACATCAAAAATATAAATCTATATCACAATCATATAGGTTGAATTCAAGGGTCAATTTGATATTTTATCTAAAGTTTATGGTTAAAATAATATTTTATCTAAAGTTTAAGGGTTAGAGTAGCATTTTTGTCTAAAGTTTTGGGGTCAAACTAAAAATTAACCCCTTTACTGACGTGCCACATCATCAAACTAACGGTAGTTAATGGATCGATGACCAAATATAAAAATCGATAACGTAAATGACCAAAATTTAATGTGACTGAAATGTAACCTTTTCAAAATCAATGATCAAAAGCAAATAAAATTGTAACAACAATGATCATTTCGATAATTAACCCTTCTAATTTTCCATATTGTTATTAGAACTAATCTTTTTGGGGGGGGGGGGTGGGGGAAGAAAAAATCCCACCTTGAAGTATGACACATATTATTACCTTTTTATGTTTATAAGGACTTTCTTCTCTCTCTCTCTCTTAATTAGGTAATTCCTTGTTTGAATCTTGAATAATTTCATTAGCAAAATCGTTAGATTTAGTCTTCTTGGGTAATTCTTTAATCACTTTGATTTTGTTTACCTATAATTTAATTAGTCGGCGATACATGTGTGTCGGTTTGTTTTACTTAATATCATTATTTGAGAGCAAAATTCGTGGGTATGCTAATCTAGCTGTAATCACTATTTTCTACTAAATCGGGCCTCAAGCCCAAACCAAATCAACCCCTAAAATAAAACCCTAAACCCTTTATAAAATATAATCGACCCTCAAGCTCCAGACCCAAAACCCAACCCAGACTCGGGTCTAACCCTAGCCCTAGGGTAGTTGCCCCAATTACCCTATAAGTGGTCGTTGCTCTCTGCACCAAGCAAAGTAAAGCCACTCCACGCACGACGGCAACCCCACACTCCACGCTACTTGCATAAAACAACAAAAGAAACACAAATGCAATGATTTTCATTTCCTTGTAAATGGTATAAAACTTGAACAAATGATGTAAGTGGTTTGGTGATTTTTTCAGAGGCAATAAAATGAAAATTTCAAGGTTTTTTTTTTACTTTGAGCAGCAATTATCTTTTTTTATTTCCTGTTTCGGATACCAGCTAAAAAATATATAACCTTTTGAGTTTCATTTCGAAAATAACAAGAAGTTTTTTTTGTTTCGAATAACCGATGTAAATAAAAAAATAACCTTTTTTTACTTCGAAATAAACTTATCGGGGTTTTATTTTCACAAAAAAACACGAAATAAATATAGAAAGTTAGATATATGTACCTTTGAGTCGAAAGAGAGGCTTCGTCGGGTCGTCGGAATTGGGGAAGCCAAGTCATTTAGTGGTATTTTAGAGGTCTTTAGGAGCCTATTTCAGTGTTTTTACCCACAAAAAAGGACCTAAGATAGTAGATCTACGATTTTGTTTAATAAGGTATTTTAGGCTTAAAATAATACGGATAATTAGTTTTTAAGTCCCCTAAACTTTGTCGAGTTTTACATTTTGGTCACCAAGTATGCTCTTTTCTTTTTTTTTATTTCAATACGCGGTTTTTATTTTATTTTAATTTAATCATTGCTTTATTTTATCATTTATTTGAAATCGATCACTGAGTTTTATGCTGTTATATTTTAATCAGTAGTTAGTTTTGTATCTTTATTTATTTTGGAATTGGAGTGATGCTTTCAATTTATGCATTTTGATCACTACCTACTTCCGATTTAGCTACTGTTTTTTATTTTTTTTACATTTTAGTCCTTTACTCAATATTTCAATTTCAACCATTCATTTTTGATTCGCTTCAATTTAGTCCTTTTGTATTCATTAATTGTTTTTTTTATTTTGCCTTCAATTTTAAATTCCATTTAACTTAGTCCTTATTAGATCATTTGTCTTTTAAATTAAACCCGTTTTTAATTATATTTTAATACTTCACTCCCCATCTAGATCACTTTTATTTTAGGTTTAGTCCTTAATTTAAGAGAGATCTTAATTTGGTCATCGCTTTTGCTCGAGGTTCCAATTTAATTATTCGAATCTTGAAATTAATTTAAATTAATGTTAGAACCTATACTTTAGTTAGATTTCAATCTAGTCCTTTTAATTTAGGGAATAACTCGAGTTGGCCCTCGTCTGAATGCTCAAGGGACCATCTCGGTTATTCGATTCAATAACTAATTAAAATCAATTAGGGTTAATATTAGAACCTACATTTTAGGCTTGAGCTTATAGGTTCCTTAATTTTCATAATTTGACACTTTAAGCTAGAAAAAGCTTTAATTTACCCTTAGCTTAATTAGGATGAATAAAAATTTGTTTGATGGCATTTTATTTTTTAAATCTAAGGCAATGTTCATTTATTAGGGAATTAATAGCATATCTCCCGCAAGTATGCTAAAGGGTACTATTGGTGATTCCCAAAATAGGTCGACATCATTTTCAATATCGCATCATGATTTCTAAAATTAAGACTATGTTCGGTTATTAGGCACAATAGTTGATCTCTCGCATTTATGCTAGGGGAAAATGCTATTGGCCTTAATAAACGAATACCCTTTTCAACTTTGCATCCGTAATGATTTTTAAATAAAAAAAGTTCAAACTCAAAATTTTCGATTCTAAATATATGGTAATCAACTAGGTACCAATTTTGGGCACTTGTGGGGGTGCTAATCCTTCTCCACGCGTAACTGACTCTCGAACCTGATTTCTAGATTTTCGCAGACCTTAAAACTTGGTATTTTGATAAAAATAAAGTGTTATTAAAATCACCCGGTTTTTATGGTGTCTCAATCTCACCTTAAATGATTGGTGATGACTCCTCACATTTCAAAATTCTTTTCAAAGAAAACCCCCTAAGTCGGTACTAATCTTTCCCCTCCAGGGCGAAAAACGGCGTCGACACTGACAAGGTATCCTCTTAATCTAACAACAAATTTTACCCTAGCGTCTCTCTCTCTCTTTTTGTTTAGAGTTTATATCGTTTCTATAGATTAGATTAATTTTTTTCATTGTTTTTTTAACTGACAATAACACTGATTTTGATACTGGTTATCGGTGGTCGATTCTCTTTTCTTTTTTTAGTTTTTTAATAAGAATAATTCTGCATTTGTGTAACATTTTTTTTTCTGACTTTATGACATGCTTTTTGTCTTTTTTTTTTCAGTCATTTGACCCGTTTGTTTTATTTTATGTTTTTTCAGGGTTGGATTTGACGATGTCATGACTGATCGAGATGAAGCTTATTTGTAATCCTATTGATCTTGCCTGTTATGGACCCTCATATTGAATTTGAATACGCGATTTTGCGTTCGTGGATAGTTTCTCACGACGCTCAACTTTGACTTGTTGTTCTCGGTGATCTTTTAATAGCTTAATTCATTTTGTTGTTCGTTTGTCGATGCAGTCAGATTTGTTCGTATCTATTTTTTGTTCGATTTGATTGGGGTTTTAATATTTTCCATGTATGATCTAAAGTGGATAGTTTTAATGTTATAAGAAAATGTCTAAATTATTTATTTAGTTTTCGATGATAGTTTTAAATACTTTTGTAATTTTAAAAATGTTCACATTTTAATAAGACTAACGACTGTTACTTAAACTACTTGAAAAAAATGGTATCCTCTTTTTTTTTTGGATTTGGGATTTATATATGGAAAGATATTTACATATATTTGATGAAAATATTTGTTTCTTTTGATTCAATAAAAAAATAGGAGAGGCAGGGGAATTGATTATAATTTAATTGTCATAATAACTTGGATTCATACCATAAATAACTTAGATAAAAGTACAAGTTTTAAAAGATTTATTAACTATTATAGCGCAAACCAGATCAAATCGATCAACTATCATATAACAACACTGAATGATTCAACGTTGACATCAATTGGGAAAACCTCGATGAAAAGAGCAAAAAAGCTTATGGGTTCAGTTAGGGTAAATAAAACTTAGCTCTACTTTAAAAAATTAAATTTTTTAATTCAATTTAATAATGAAAACATCGATGGAAATAGCAAAAAAGCTTATGGGTTCAGTTAGGGTAAATAAAACTTAGCTCTACTTTAAAAAATTAAATTTTTTAATTCAATTTAATATTAAAAACTCCAATTCGATTTGACTCTACCTGTAATTTTATAAATTTAACTCGATATTTAAAAAAAAATAGAGTTGAGTTATAAAATATAACTCGAATAACTAAAAATTTCTAATAATTAGTGGATTGGTTTTTAAGTGAGTCGAATCCCTCAACTCTATGTACATATATATGAAAAAATATGAAGAATATATATATATTATATATAATATAGAAACTGTTTAAATTAAAATAAATAGTATCATAACATTATAAATATTTGTAATTAAATTTCAAAAACCTCGAATAACTCGACTCGACTTGAATTTTTTTAAATAAAATTTAAATTAAAAAAACATAAATTATCAATTTAAATAACTCGAAATTTTTAACTCGACTCGATCAATATTCACCTCCAAATAAATAGATGATTGAGGTTGTTTTTGGTGATGGTGGCGACTATGCGGTGAAGTTGAAAGAGGATGGCATTTGTGGTAGTTTGTTATTTATATAATTTTCAACTTTTAATGAATTTTAAGTTTCTTGGTGTTTTCAATAATTGTTTTATAATTTTTATATTACTATAACTTTTAAAAAGAATTTTTTATAATACTGTTTATCTTTTTATTTTTGTTTTTAGAATTTGAATGGTATTCATTACTTTTTAATATTTAATGTTTTTAGAATTACTATTTTTAAAATTTCACAATAGTTTCTAAATTTTACATTTTAAAAAAAATTAATATTTCATAATGTTTAAAATTTTTTTTATTAATATATGATTACAATGTAATATTTGTTCTAAAGATTTTCAACCATTTAATAATAAACGCTCAAATACTCCTGATATACAATGTGTTCAAACACAAGATCTCTAGATATAAAATCATCCCGTTAACCATTGAGATACTTGTTTCGTGCATAATATGTAAAAGTTAATATTTTTAAAAAGAAATTTTTAATATTTTTATAAAAAAAAAATTATAAAACACTCGAATGACACCAAGACAAAATTGTGGCATAATACGGCAAAAAGATTAAAAAAAAAAGTTAAATTCTAACGGATAGCACTGGTATAAAAAACTTAATTAATTATATTTTCACAGCTTAATTACACAATTGATATATTGATTAATACTTATATAAGGTCCTCATCAAGCCATTTGATTTCCACGTAAATCTTTCAGAATCAGAAGATACAAAAATTCTTCAAGGAATGCAATTAAATCCTTGACGCTCTTCATAAACTCGGTTACAAAGTCTACTCGCATCTCCACATGATCAATTGTTTATGGATAATGTAAACAAATGATTTTTCGATTATAGGGTACTATTTTATTAAATCCCCCCACTATTAAATAATCGGAAATAGTTTATATACTTACCCTTTGTTTATTTGATGATATATTTTACGTGGTCTTTTTATAATCATCTTCAAATTCGAGATGAGTTTATGCTTGGACCACCCAGAAATATTAAATAAAAGCCCAAGTAATACCCAACCCAAGGCCTATCATAAATATAATGATTCTTTTAATATAAGTGATTATAAAATAATATTTGTTTAAAATATTTCTTAGTTATTGATAACGTATGTACATCTTACAAATATAACTGTTCGAGTCTAAATCTTCTAGAAAGAACTACAAATTTTTTTTACCATAAGACTTCTCATCTTGATTTTTTTGATACCCTGACCATTATATCTTCATCTTTGGTCGACTCAAGTATTGGAGAGTGTTTTGGAACATAAGCTTAATGTCTCTTAATTCACCTTAGTCTTCATGAATGCAAGAGCATTCGGTACGTCTCCAAATTCGGTCCACGTCAAAAATGGTAGAAAGAAATAGGGTAAAGTATAAAAATGGTCCGTTGACTATAGGATAATGCTTTGTTGAGTCCCTAACTATTAAAAATTATAAAATGATCCCCTGACTATAGGTTTTTCTTTATTGAGTCCCCGACTATTAAAGTTACAAAATGATCACCCGACTATTTATATATTCCAAACTCATCATTTTTTAATTAAAAAAAATTAATGTCATTTGACTTGGATGTTAACATATGGATTGAGATATGAGCCCTTTGAGATTTTGGGATCAAATTTTGTCATATCATAGTCAACTGGTTAATGTCCAACTTAAACTGTCGTTAATTTTTTAACATGAAATGATAAGTTTGAAACATATTAATAGTCATTGACCTTTTTTATAATTTTAATAATCGGGGATTTAACAAAGCATTATCCTATAGTCAAGGGATCATTTCGTAACTTTTAATAGTCGAATGACTTAATAAAGCATCACCTGAATTGGTTACTGGTCGAGCCACTGGAATGGAATAAGATAAGAATCTCTGGAGATCTTTCCTCTCCACTTACTCGATACAGGCTTTCCTTCTGTAGAAGACTTATGTCGAATGGCATAATTGTCTGATTTTTCCTCGATCTTCAAAGAAGACTGACTCCTCCTACTCCTCCTTCTCCTTTAGGATAGATCGTCGTTGGTCCTTGTTCACCAAATGATCTCACCATTTTCTAGTAGTTCGCGCGAAGGGTGATCATTTGTATATTTTACCTAAACAATATTGATTTATGATTGGACTTAAATGGACTTGAATCCTTTGAGCCCTTTTATGCATGCATATGAACTAAATGTGCTCTATTATGCCTACTAGGAAAGTTGCAAAGGGTTAGAGTTGTACTTAAAAACTCAATAAATGCTACTACCTTTTTAAGCATAGCTTTGAGAACCCATGGAGTCTAGATTCATATTAACTCTAGAAACTTGGTGTCCATCTACCATTGTAATTAATGAGAAGGGTTGAAAGCAATAAGGTTAGGAGGGGTCGTATAATGAACAGCCAAGCCTAAAGTCATGAGAATACATGAATATGATGTAGTAATCATAGATGAATCGAAGAAGGTTTGTAAGAAGAATGTCATTCTTAAAATTTTTAAATTCTCGTATATTTGTGATCATAACCGAAGGAATCCTGTTAGCATATCAGGAGCGCTTGCACTTTAGCAGCGGCAACAAATGGCGATTTTATTGAGTTTTCCGAGTTCCATCTGAGTCCCAACAGGGCATGTGTTATACTAATTTCAAGTGACCCTCACCCACCCACCCACCGTGCCGGCCTTGATCAATTATTAAGCACAAACTGTGATGTTGGACGAGGATACTCGATTTGTAGATCAATTAAATTATTACTTTTTTTTTATAAAAAATTACACAAAGATCGATTCCTCCAAATATATAAATAAACAAACCAATCTTCCTCCTTAATCCTCACATGTATCTTTTATTAACACATTAAATTTATTTGTGGCATTCATTATTAAGTGGAGGGATATACATCATCGTTTAATCTTGCTATAAAAACTCACCGATAATATTTAATTTTTTGAGCCATCGTTTATTCAAAATATATGAAAAGCTATTTACATTAAATATATCTTTTATTAATATAAGATAATATTTTTTTCGATATTTTTTAGTCATTGATAACGTATAGGGATTGGTATGATGACTAAACGTGATGGATTCTGACCCAATAGTTTTTTTTAAAATAGGGTTTGAGTCGGGTTTTTTAAAAGGATATATTCAGGTAGGGTTTGAGTTTAGAATAAAAAATATTCGACTCAACATGATCCAAAAAATAATGTAATTAAAGTTTATATATTTAGTGATGATTGCAATAATACTTATTTTGTATTATTTTTCAATTAAATCCATATTTTTATCGAATAAAATTAATACTTTTTATAAATGTATTTATTTCAGACCGGGGCAAGTTTCGGGTGAAGAATATGTGTTTTTTAAGTCAAGCCTGGTTGGCCATAAATTTGATCCAATCTGACCTATGCTCATACTTAACAACACACATATCTTATAGATATAATTATTCATTCCTGAAACTTTCAAAAATATAATATTCCATTTAACTACTAACCTAACTTAACCAATTTAGCTTTTAGACTTTTTGAATTATGTGTGAGCAATAGAACTAAAAAGTATGGTTTTATATTAATATTTTTATAATTATTTTTTATTAGTTATACATTAATATAATTAATTTTACAAAAAAAATACATTAAATTATTTTACATATATTTGAATCGGACTGAACCGGTACGAAAAAGTAAAGATCTTTGTTCATATTGGAGCCGGATCGGGTCACCCGGGTCTAGTAAACATTATTTATTCCGTCTTTTACCCGAAAAAGATAAAAAGAAAGCAGGAAATCCAGTTTTGAAGTGATTCAATTTTCAAAATTGTGCACCGCTGATTCCATATTTTAGATCTATCTCTTCCTCAGACAAAGGGCTACCATTTTCTCGCAATGCCAGCAACTGATGTAGACTTTGGTGCAGCTGTAAGGATATATATCTCTTCTGTTCTCTCGATTTCCCCTTTCTTTTTCGTTTGTAGCTTAAACTGTTTTCTTTTTCTTTTTTCTCACAGCCGCCTTCTCAATCCGCCTTCCCTATCGGGTCAGTTCATGTTTCTACCAAAACTTCTCCCTTTTTACAAAATTTCTTTTTGTTTTACTAATAATGTGTTTTCTGTGCTGTTGTTTTCAGAGAGTATACATTTGCGGATGCTGAAAACTTGGACCACTGTACAAAATACTTGAACCAGACACTCGTTACTTTTGGCTTTCCCACTTCTCTCGATCTCTTTGCCGATGATCCAGTGAGTTACTCTTTCTCTTTTCCTAAATTTACATTTTTTTTTTGAAAAATAATGATCAAAAGTTAAGGATTTCGTTTTATTTTTATGTGATTGATAGGTTTCGGTCGCGAGGACTTGCAATTGTATATATTCATTACTGCAGCAGAGGCAGCGCGACATTGATTTTAGACAGTCTGCTAATGAGCAAAGGCAACGGTAATTTTTTTTTTAATTGCAATTGACTTTCCAATATTTGGAATTTGGTAATTTATTTTCGACCTCTCAGTTGCTTGCCTTTTATTTATGATACTTCACTTCTTTTTATGAACTGGAATCTTATACATTTTGGTGTCTTGATTTTGAGATTTAGATTGGTGCATTTTCTCCCCCTTGATCCTATTTCTTTTTTTCTTTTATGGAAACTGTGATATTCTTTATAAACTTTCGTATGTCTTTATTTACTTTGAGATTTATGTGCTGGTTTTGTTTTGTCTGTACTGAATTTAATGATTTCTTTTAGGTTGCATTTGGGAATTGGATTTGAAAAGATAAATTTCGATTTCAAAGTAGTATAAGTTATGTGATGAAATACCTGTAAATATAACATACGTGATTATTTCATTTTTTTGTCTAAATGTACGGATTTCTTAGATGTTTATCAGGAGTGAATTTGAACTACCTCTGCGTGTGTCTGTACTGAATTTAATGATTTCTTTTAGGTTGCATTTGGGAATTGGATTTGAAAAGATAAATTTCGATTTCAAAGTAGTACAAGTTATGTGATGAAATACCTGTAAATATAACATACGTGATTATTTCATTTTTTTGTCTAAATGTACGGATTTCTTAGATGTTTATCAGGAGTGAATTTGAACTACCTCTGCGTGTGTCTGTGTGAATATGAAATTCATGTTTTTTATACATTTAAAAAATATAACCGTATTGAATCTTAACTAATTTATATATATAATGTAATAATGTATGCATTTCATTTTCACAATTTATATAGTCAAGAAATCCAATTCTGAACTTTCAAGTACATGTTCCCTAATATAGCATTAGATTTTTATTCATTGTTTTCCCTTTTCATGTAGATTATTATCAGATATCTCAAGATTGGAGGCAAAAGTTGAGAGGCTTGAGGCACAATTGCAAGTGAAAGATAGAGAGATAGCAACAATTACTAGAACAGTTTGAAACTTTTCATTTGTATCCTTATTTATTACTTTTTATTTATAGTAATGCTTTAAGATTTAAGATGCCAAATTGAGTTAGTTTTAATTCATATTTGAATTTAGTAATTTATGATAGTGCTGTATGATTTAGGATGCCAAAACTTCAGCAGCTTTTAAGGCACAGATTGAGAAGCTACAGCAAGAACGAGATGAATTTCAGAGGATGGTGATTGGTAATCAGGTTAGGCATATTCCACTTCTTTGGAGCGTTCTGTTTTTTTTACAATATGGAATCGACTCTTATTGTTTTTAGTTGATACTACAAAAGCAAGTGAGAACTCAACAGGTACATGAAATGAAGAAAAAGGAAAAGGAGTACATAAAGTTGCAGGTAGTATCTTATTTAGTTATTGCTCATTTTAGAGAAAATAATAAACATAAGCGAAAATATACTAATCTTTTCTATTGCAGGAGAGACTGAACCAAGTCTTAATGGAAAAAAAGAAGGAATCAAGATCAGGAATGGAAATAATGAATTTACTTCAGGTATTAATTGTGCTGGTGCCAATTGTACCTCTTAAGTGAATCTAAGTTTAATGCTTTAACGAATTTTATTATACTTGCAAACAGAAAGAAGGGCGGCAACGTGGGACTTGGAATGGGAAGAAGGCAGACAATGATTTCTATAAAAAGATTGTATGTAGGGTGATTGTTGATTATGGCTCTTATGGTATCCATTAGATTATGTTTAACAATTTTTCATCGACCAGGTGGATGCTTATGAGGCAAAAAATCAAGAATTGAAGGCAGAAAATGCTGATTTAAGAGCGTTACTGCGATCAATGCAGGTATATGCTCAATACATTCAACCCCCCATTGTCATGGTTGTTCTATTTTATCCTTATTGCATTCAGTTAATCAGATTTGACTGCACAGAAAAGTGGGATTATACGGGAAAGTAACCATTTTCCTCCATGTGCGCTAATATAACATTTTTTTTTCTTTTGTAGCATGGAAAGATTAAATTTGTTTAAGGTTTGATTCATAGCTTATTATATGAAATTGAATTCACTTTTTTTTTTTTGCTTCATTGATTGCAAATGATGTGAAATCATTGTTGATGTCTCACTGCAGCATATTTTCCCTATACAGCTGCTAACACCTGTTTAAGATTAACAATGCAATTATGCAAATATGTTCTTTGTTACCATAGTAGTTTGATGCTGCTGTCAGCTTACTGGCAGAATTTCTTTCTCCTCTTTCCTGTTTTTGGTGAAAGCGTTGAGCTCATTGTCATTTTTTGAGGCTCTTTGAATGGAAGATTAATTTATGAAATAAGATTACCTCCGGGAGGACTAATGTGATGCATCTAGAAAGGACATGGATGATTAGGAAGTATGAAGCATAAGAAACATAAAAGAATGAAAGAAACATGAGAGTGTTGGTTTTAATAATGAGTGCTGCCCTTTTGAATATATTGGCGATATTCTATGCTGGTCGTACAACTCTACCCAGAGTTTGGTGATGCTATTTTATTGGCAAGCCTTGACCTAGTATGGCTTCTGTAGTCACTCATATAGGAGTTGGGTATTATATTTTCTTAAAACATAAAGCATGTTACTGCTACTGTCTTAATTATCATTTCGCTGGAACATCATTATTCTTGTAAGGATCATAGCAATTTCATAAGGGGGTGTACTTAGGTAGAGGAATTAACCTTTAAATGTTTCTTGTTTCTGGCACTCGGTATTCAGTTTTCCGCATATAGTTTGTACCCATGAGTTCTGACAGAAGCTTTGGTTACAGGTAGATATGCGTGATTTCTTTAATGCTCCTAATGGGATGCCGAAGCAATCTCTGCCTGTTAGTGATAGACATGAAAATGATCCATCGCAATCTCCATTGGGTGGGCGGACGGTATGACTTAAATGATGCAAAATTGCTGCTGATTACCAGTGCATTAAGTACTGCTTCTAAGCTGTTTAGGTTATTGTTTACAGGATGTCTTTGATCTTCCTTTTCACATGGCTAGGGATCAAATAGAAGAAAGTCTTCGCACCAAGATGGCTTCTGTAAAAGTATTCTCTCTGTTAAATTGGGTTACACAATTATCGACATTATCGACTCTAGTAAGATTGTCGTGTTGACAATTCTTTTTCATTCTTTTATTTTCAAGGAGAGAATGGTTCAATTACAGGATGCACAAAAAGGTGCAGAAGTCACTTCTGAAGCAACAGAGAGGGAGCTTGAGCTTGAAGCTCAACTTGTTGAAGCGAGGAGCATAATCCAGGAACAGGTAGCCATGTTTTGCCAATCAGAAAACGCAGTCTGTTAACGAGTTATATTGCGTATTAGATGCATAATGTGATCATATCTTCCTAGGTTAACAATCAAGCATTCTGCATTTCTTATCCTACATATCTAAGTAAACTTGTGATAGAATTTGTAAGGATCTCAGTTAAGCAATTTTTTCGGTCCTTTTAATTCATTGAAATAATTCTTCTTATATATATAATATATATATATATATATATATATAATGTTTAATTTAACATGTATACATAGTTATTCACTTCTTTTGTCATAATTGTTAAGATATAAATATGACACGGGTCTTATTGCAGGCATCCATTATGTCCAAACATCTTGCTAAGGCAGACAGACCGAGGTAGTAATCTTCTTGTTGTCTTGTGGAATAAAATTTTCTTTTAATTGTTCATGTAATGATGGAAGAGCTAAGATTTCCATTTAAATCTGAACAGGGAATCCGTTATTCCATCACCGGCTGAGGTATGCTAGATTGACATCTGAATTATCGAGTCACCTCGAGTAAACTTTTTCCTTGTTTTATGGTTAAAGCTTTGAATAAAATATGAATTCCAACTTTGTCATTTATTGTTCTTTTTATGAGAAGTTTTTCCTTGAGAAGTGTCAGAGATTAATAATAAAGGAGATAGGAATATCTGCTCGACTAAATTTCACGTTCTTTTGTATCAGGATTCATGCTGTTTGTAGTTTTCTGTAATTCCGATTGCCTTGATTTTCAGGGGGTATAAAATAGGAAGCCTAAGGTCGATGTCTGCATTTTCGGATTAAGATCAACCGATGTTGGTTCATTCGGAAAAGTGTGTGGCAGTAAGCTAGCTAGTAAGTGTATTCAGATTGCTGTAACTAAATTAAGGATTTATTCTGAATTCTGTAATGCTAAAGTAATTAGATTTTAGGAATCGTCACTTGTAAATTGTATGCTTACCGGGAATTCATTATCTAGTTGTATCACATGCTAGCTTTAAGCAGAAGAATACTGCCTATTGTGTATTGAGAGTTTGTTGAGCTTAGCTTTAAATTTATGTGTTTCGTTTTAGATTTTGCTGTAATTTAAATTTCTTTTTGTTTCTATTATAGTCCGATCATGACATTGGAAACTATGTTAATTTTGAAAAGCAAAGAAAGACAACTATGGAAGAATGAGACATGTTAAGGGTGGTAGGGTAGTTGTGAAAGATGGTTTGGGATATGGTTTTAAATTGTTATCAACAATCAGTTGGTCTAGTGTGATGAAACACTAGATCCTTTAAGTAAGATCAGGGGTTTGAATCTTGGAGCAAATTGGATTGGGAGGGTTGTCATCGCCTTTGTAGTACCCGATCCGGATTAGTTAATTAATAGATCGGATATATGTGGTTATACATGAAAAAAATTGTTAGGGTTGAGGGGTGAGGTTTTTGGGTTTGAGATTGTGAGAGTGAAATCGGTGAGCTTTTAAAGGTTTTGGGATGGTAAGAGTAAGGTTGGTAAGGATTTGAGTTTTTAGAAGGTGAGAGTTTGCATATTGGGATTAGGGTTTAGAGATTTTATTTTTATTTTTTATGCATAATATTAAAATTAGCTCCCAACATTGATTAAAATAGTCATTTTGGTCTCTATTCTTTTTGTAAAATATTTTAGCTCACAATATTTCATTTTAGGGTAAAAATGTATTTATGTGGATGAAAATCGTTAGTTAAAAAATGGTCAACATTTCAAAATATGACATTTTATCCTGAAATGAAATGTTGAAGGTTAAAATGCTCCAGAAAAAAGAATAAGAGTCAAATTAATTATTCAGTCAAAAGTTAAGGGTTATTTTGCCTTAGAATGAAATATTGGGTCAAAATGCTAAAAGAAGAAAATGAGTCAAAATGATAATTTTAGTAAATATTGGGGGTTAGTTTTGACATTATACATTTTTTCTAGTTTAAATTTCATACTATATAAATATTAGTAAAACAAGTCATATAATAATTAAATAAATTATATCATCGTACATTTTATTCTTTAATGGTAGAATGATTAAAACAAGAATATGTTTGAAGTAAATTAATTAAATTAATTTTTGAAATTTTAATGATTAAAATAGGAGAATAAATAAACTGAATTTGAACGAATAATGCTATGTTCGTATCTGTTTGATTATTTTTGAAGTGTCTATATTCGATTCGTGTTTGTTTAGATTTTTAGTATTGTGTTTGTGTTCATTCGTTTAGTGTTTTTTTTTATAGAAATAAGAAGTCTCATTGAAAACCTCCCTCATAGTAGTCCTTTACCCTAAGGCAAGAACCGCCTAGCGGAAGGAGGAAAAGAATACCTCAATATATTATTAATAAATCGATTACATAAGACTTGAACAAACTCCTATTACATCTGTTCTCTAAAACACACAAAACAACTAAATACAAAGGTTACAATCACCCAATCTCCTCATTTGCTAGCTTATCAGCCTTGCAATTACAACATCTAAGTATCAACCTTAGAGTAATCTCTTTATCTGAAACAATAGACACAATTTCCTTAACTAGATTTGTAAGAAAAATAGGAACCGAAGAAGGAACTTTAATCCAATCCACTGCTGACTTGCAATCACTTTTAATAATCGGCATATCCTTCAATACCCATTCTGAATAGATAAAGATGTCGATACTTTTTTTTATGACTTTCAATTCTACTAGAGGGGGAGGGTTAGGACCAACATTTTCTGAAAAAGAAATAATAATAGAAAATTTCCAATCTCTAAGAATACCCCTTATTCCACCTATCATCCCAACACTACTAATAACCCATACACATTCATCTTAAAGAAATCAACTGGAGGATGACTCCAGCAAAGCACATGCCTGTTCTAAGCCTTAAAATCATTAATTTTGTCTGCCAAGGAAGGGTCTCTAATTAACAAATCCACCTGAATAGGGACTAGAGGATACTTTACTAGAAACCATTTCGCTAACCTGAATCGAACAATGAAAAACAAGGAGAATATGTCCAACTTTTCTTTTTCAAGACAATGTCATTCATTATCTTCTATATTGACCAAAAAACTGCTCCCGGAATAAACTTTCATATAAAGATATTAGCCCTCAAATCTGACCACGAGCTGAGAATGGAGGAAGGATCAGGAGGCAGAGCTAAGGCAAGACCCCAGAAGCCTATTAATTTGTTCCAAAGTTCCCACGAAACAGAGCAGGAAATGAATAGATATTGAATTGTTTCATCAAACTGATTGCAGAGAGGGCAGAGACTGTCTTCACCTATGGGAAACCCTATTTTCTTCAACTCCACTCTCACAGCTATTTTTTGATGAGAGACTTGCCAAAGGAATGTCTCAACTCTTGGAGGAACTAAACCCAACCAAATCCATTTCTTTCACAAAAATAGATCGTCATTAAGAGAAGAAAGTGACATCCTACAAGCTTTAACTGAAAACAATCCATCACCCATTCCATTCCACAATAGAAAATCATCCATTGAATCAATTAATTTAATGTTATTAAGCCTATCCAATAAACCACTAACTGTACCACTTCCCAATCGCATAAATTCCTCCTAGTTTTAATGTTCCACTCCCATCCATTCGAATCAAAGCTTCCAAAGTCAGCCACATTACCCCACTTATTAGATGAAAGGGCATAAATCCTAGGAAAAAGAAATTTCAATGTAAAATCCCCAATCCAAATATCATTTCAAAAGAGATAGATTTATCATTACCAACTTGTAACTTTGCATGGGATATAAGACAACCTCCAACGGAATCATTTTTCATGAAATTATTGACAATTCCTCTCCAGATCCAAGAGTGTTGAAAACATTTTGATGTTTCGATATATCAAACTAAATATAAATAAGTTTTGAGAATTTACAAAGATTTTTATAAGTATATTCGATTCAATTAATCAAATATCAAATTATTACTCCAAGTCTTTCAAGATCAATTTCAAACCTTACTAAATGTGTAAAATTGTGTTTTATACTTTATATATTTTTGAAACAATTTTCACAAAGTATTCGAACAAAAAATGAGCCTAAAATCAATTTTTCAAAGGAGTGTACCGATGCACCAATCTATGCATCGATGCACTCAGGGTTTTATGAAAAACATCGAATGCATTTTATGCATCGATGCACAGACCATGGATCAATGCACTCTAGCTTGTTTGAAACATCGAATGCACTCTATGCATCAATGCACTCAATGCACCAACCCTATGCATCGATGCACCAGACGCTTCCAACTGTTTTATTAATTGTTTTCACACTTAAACGACTATATTGACTCCACTAATCATCCCCAACTTTCAGAATCAATTGAAGGAGTATTTAAACAAGCTTAGAAGCCATTGATCAACAAGAAGAAACAACAAGAATCAAGAATTAAGAGATAATCAAAGAGAAAGCATCAAACCTCAAGTTTGAGCATTTCAAGCTTATTTTTCATTCAATATTCATTTTGCTTTCAAGAACACTACTTGTACTCAATTGTATTCATTTTTAGTGTTCTTTTTTTTTAGAATTGTGCAAACAATCTACCTTGTGAGGATTTCCTTGTAAGTTTGCAAATTTGTAATCTTCTCTTTGAGAAAGAGTGTTCTCAAGAATTGGGGTATATTCTTGAGGAAGTTATAAGGTTATCTCTTTGGCCTCAAAAGAAAGAACAAATTAGTGAATTTGTTGGAAAATTCTTAGTGTGGATAGTTAAGGTAGTGGACGTAGACTTTGGTTGAGAAAGTCGAACCACTCTAAATCGCTGTGCAAATCTTTTCAATTTTCTGCAAAAGCTTCCACCAAAATTTTAATTGTCAATTCACCCCCTCTTGGCCGATTCCATCAATCGATTAACTCAACAATTGGTACCAGAGCCACACTCATTTGAAGGTTTAATCGCCTCTTGAGTCGATTCGGGAAGAGTTACATCGATAATCAAGTCATCAATGGCCTCTACTTCAAACTTCGACTCCGGTCTCGATTCGATGCCCGTCAACAAGCCTCCTTTCTTCAATGGAGCTAACTATGCCTATTGGAAGAATATGATGATGTATTTCATTCAAGCAAGTGACATGAGAGCATGGAATGTTGTAGAAGACAGATATATCAAGTCTCTCACTCATCCAAGATTATGGAGTGAAGGAGAGACAAGAATATTTCAGCTCAACTCCAAAGCCATCCATATCATATTTTGTGCTCTTGGACCAGATGAATATGGAAGAGTTTCATCTTGTACAACTGCCAAAGAAATATGGGATAAACTACAAGTCACTCATGAAGGCACCGACGAGGTAAAAGAATCTAAAATTAGTCTTCTAACACATATCTATGAAAATTTCAGGATGAAACCAAATGAAGATATCAAAGCTATGATAGATAGATTTTCAACGATTGTCAATGGTCTCAAATCATATGGAGAGATCATTTCAAACGAGAAGCTTGTAAGGAAGTTAGTTTACTCACTTCCAAAATCGTGGCAATCAAAGAAGACGACAATCATCGAGGCTAAAAACCTAAAGTCCTTAACTCTTGAAGAGCTAATCGGTTCCCTCCTCACTCATGAAATGATTCTTGAAGATGAGGTGGACCTCGATAAGATTGACGAGACACCAAAGGAGAAGGAGAAGAAGAAAAACATTGGAGTTACTCTCAAATACATAAAAGATGAGAGTGATTCGGATGAAGATGACGATGACGAGGAAATGAAATTGTTTGCCAAACGGTTCAGAAAAATGATGAGACCTTACCGAGGAAGAAAAATTCAAACAAAATGAAGGCTTCAAAAATGAACTAAAAGAGAAGGACCCTATCATTTGCTATGAATGCAAAAAGCCATGGCATGTCAAATATGATTGCCCAATTGAAGAGAAATGGTCAATCAAAGAATAAGCACAAGGCTCATGTGGTTATATGGAGCGATGAAGAAGGTTCCGATGAAGAGGAACGAGAAGTAGCAAACTTGTGCTTGATGGCATTCGGGGAAGATTCTAAGGTAACCTCTAACTCATTTGATTTAGATGATTTATCTTATGATGAGTTATCAGAGGAATATACTGGGTTGACTTCGGATTATGAGAAATTATTTTTAAAATATAAACATGATATTTCAAAATTGAAAAATAAAAATAATCTCATATCCAAGACCAACAATGATCTTGAAAGTAAAATAAAAAATGTGCAAATCAAACTAGAAGAGTTTGAAAAGAAAATTTCTGATTTGTATAATTTACTTTCAAAGGTCAATGATGATCATCAAAAGGAAATTGATGATCTTAAAGCTTCTTTTGATAAAGTTTGATCAAAAAGTTTTGAAAAAGGAGAAAATTCAAAAACCATCTTTGTTAGAAAAAGTTTTAGAAATTACAATCATAGAGGTCCTCGAAGAACCTCTAATGGAAAAATCGTTAGAAGTATATGGGTTCCTAAAGAAATTATTACTACTACAGATAAGGATATCCTACACAAATGGATACCTAAGGGTAGGGGTGCACAAAAAATCCGAATATCCGATTTTGCGAAAAAAAATATCCGAAACCGGATTTGGGAAAAACCGGTTTTTTTTTAACCGGATCGGATTTTTTTAAACCGGTTATTTTAACCAGTTTAGAGAAAAAAAACCTAGACCGATTTTTTACCGGATAAAAAACCGGTTTGAAAAAAACCGGTTAAAAAACCGATTTTTATCCGGAAAAAAAAATCGGTATGGGTTTAAAAAACTAGCCGTTAATATAGCCGTTGGGGGGGATTTTGTGACCGTTTTTGACCGTTTTTTCTTTAAAAAATTACCATTTTACCACCCTAAACATGCATAAATAGGTTGGGGATGTATTTGGTTGATTACAAATTTCTCAAATCTTATTACACAACACTTAAAACATCTCTCAAATCTTATTTTTGTAATTTTTTGTTCATCATGAGTAACACGGCTGAATCTTCCGTCGGGGGAAACCTTGAAGTCGTGAGAGTGATCGAACACACTCGAAACAAAGACATTTGGGATCACTACGATTTATGTGAGATGTCAAATGGCTCGAGGAAGGCGCGTTGTAAACTTTGTCTAAAGTTTCTTGCATCGGAAGGAAACACAACGTTGAAGAACCATTTGAAAAAAATCATGCAAGGCACTTCGCTCAAGATCGGATCCTAGTCAATTGAATCTTACACCGCAAGGTGGTGTTTTTGTTTACGACAACGAAAAATTACGATAAGCGTTTACAAAGTTCGTGATTACAAAAGCATTGCCGTTCGACCACTTTGATGATGAAGATTTCACGACAACAATTCAACAACTAATGCAACCACGTTATACTCAAGTAAGTCGTACTACCCTTAGAAGAGATGCTATAAAAATGTGGCGTACGGCGAGGGAAAAAATGATTTTAGGATTCCAAGAATACCGTTATGGTGTGTCGCTTACATGTGACGTTTGGAGTTCCCCTCATAATACCGGAAATTCTTTTTTAGCCGTTACGTCACATTGGTTAGATCAAGATAATTGGCAAATGATGAAAAGAACAATCGCGTTTGAATTATTCGGTGAGCCGCATACCGGTGCTAATTTATTTACACTTTTAAAAAGGGTAATTTGTCTTTATAAATTAGAAAATAAAGTTTTTTCTATATCCTTTGATAATGCATTGAATAATACAAACGCGGTTCCAAGATTGAAAATATTACTTTCACCAATTTTAGACGGTGCGTTTTTTCATACCCGTTGCGTTGCACACATAATTAATTTATCCGTGCAAGCCGGTTTGGAGGTTATTGAGCCGATTAGATTAGAATTTAAAACAATGATAAAATCGGTTCTTTGTAACAACAACAAAAGACTAAATGATTATAAACGATTTTGTAAGTCCGTTAATAAAAAAGCTTTGGGTCCTAATTTGGATTGTCCAACTCGTTGGAACTCAACTTGGATGATGATGCATACTGCCTTAAGGCAAAGGGAAACATTGCAAACATTTCACGATCGGCTTTTCGAGAGGGGTCATGTCCCAAACATTTATCCGGATTCGAGTTGGGAAACTATAGCCAAAATAACCGATTTGCTTGAGGTTTTTAAAAATGCAACAACTTTTTTATCCGGTGTTTATTACCCTACTAGCCCGTTGGTTCTTAATCAAATATTTTTGTTGGCTACCCGACTAAATGACTTTGAATTTGAAACCGAAGTTTTTCAAGAAATTGGCTTTGCAATGAAGGAAAAACTTTTAAAATATTTTAAGGAGATTCCCCCCATTTTTACTTGTGCCGCCACTTTAAACCCAACGTTAAATGTTGGTGGGGTTGAAACACTAATTGAACAAATTGCGTTTGCTTTTAATCTAACCGATGATGAACCCAACTTTGTCCAAAACCAAATAAATTATTTTAACAAATGTTTTCGAGACATGTTTGCAATTTATTTAACTAAATACGGATCAAGTAATGTAATACACGATCAAATGAGAATGAATGCGGAATCATCTAGTAGACGTCCAAGTAACATAAATTTGAATCTTTTTAACACTCTTGTAAATTCCCAATCCAAACGATCACGTACTACCACCCCAAGTAGCGAGTTGGGAAATTACATGTCATGCGATTTTCTATCAAAATGACATTTGAAGAGTTTGAAAGTTTGGATATTTTGGCTTGGTGGAAAGAAAATGAAGCACAATTTCCGATTCTAGCCGCCATGGCCCGTGATTTACTAATCGTCCAAGCTTCTACGGTAGCTTCGGAATCCGTTTTTTCTGTTATTGGTAGGGTTATATCGCAACGGAGATCAAGACTAAGTCCCGAGTCGGTGGAAGTATGCATTTGTTTAAAGGATTATTTGGATGGAGCGGCTCGTAAGCAACATATCACCACCCTAGAAGATGCAATTGATGCCGATTTGGAAGCAAACTTACACATTGAAGAAGTCGAACTTGGAATATCCCCTCCAAACGAAGAAGGCGAAGATGATGAAGAAGAGATGGCAATGTAGTTTATTTTATAACTTTATTTCAATTATCGTAAACTTTGTTTCAATTATCGAACTTGAAGTTTTTAAGTATTTGAATTTATCGAACTTGGAAGTTTTTAAGTATTTGAATTTATCAAACTTGGAAGTATTTAAGTATTTCAATTATGTTGAGTTAATTAAGTATTTCAATTAAGTATTTGAATTTATCGAACTTGAGGTTTGATGCTTTCTCTTTGATTCTCTCTTGATTCTAGTTGCTTGATGTTTCTTGTCTTTGATCAATGACTTCTAAGCTTGCTTAAATACACCTTGAATCACTTCTGAACGTTAGTGATAATTAATGAAGATAATATAACCGTTTAAGTGTGAAAACATTTAATAAAAATGCTTGGAGCGTGGGGGGAATCGGTACCCTCTCATAGGGAATCGGTTTCCTCTCATAGGGAATCGGTTCCCTAAGTGTAAAATTCAAATATTTCAACCGTTGAATAGGGGGAAACGGTACCCCCTATGGGGGAATCGGTTCCCTCCGAGCATTCTGGAAATCTCGGAGCCAAACCATTCAGTGAGGAATCGGTACCCCCTTGGGGGGAATCGGTTCCCTATGAGCAATCTGGAATATTAAAATCGGTTTTTTTATAACCGGTTTTTTAAAAAAACCGGTTTTTTTAAAACCGAAACCGGTTACACCGGTTAGGATATCCGGCCCTCCAAACCGGTTAGAAACCGAACCGGTTATTTTATAAACCGGTTTTTTTTCTATGGGAAAAAACTGGATCGGATAAAAACCGATCCGGATCGGATTGAAATCCGACAAATGTGCACATCTACCTAAGGGGACTAGGATTTTGGAAACTAATGAATATGGACCCAAAAGAATTTGGGTACCAAAAAATCAAAAATTAATCTATGTTTGTAGGAAAATGAGCATTGCTACAAGGCACGGGAAACAAACTCAAACTCATGGTACCTTGATAGTGGATGCTCAAGACACATGACCGGAGATAAAAGTCGGTTCATAGAGCTTAATGCCAAAAATGAAGGAGATGTGACTTTTGGTGATAACTCAAAAGGTCACATTGAAGGTATAGACACTATAGGTAATAGCTCTTCCATACAAATTAAGAATGTTTTATATGTGAATGGATTAAAGCATAATCTTTTGAGTATTAGTCAATTTTGTGATAAGGGATTCAATGTCATGTTTGAAACTAATGGTTGTAAAGTTATTGACATTGCATCTAATCGGATTATGTTTATTGGTCATAGAATAGGAAACAATTACATGGTGCATTTAGATTCTATAGATATGACTAATTTATGCCTAGTTGCTAAGGATGAGCATGATAGTTGGTTATGGCATAGGAGACTAGGACATGCTAATATGAGTGTTTTGAAACGGCTAATTCAAGGAGATTTAGTTCGAGGGTTGCCTAAGCTTAAATTTGATAACGATAAAATCTGTGATGCTTGTGCTAAAGGAAAACAAAAACGAATTTCTTTTAAATCCATTAATGGCGTATCCACTAGTAAAGTATTACAATTGATCCATTTAGATCTTTTTGGGCCATCTAGAACTACTAGCTTGGGTGGAAAACAATATGCATTTGTTTTGGTAGATGACTATTCTATATAGACTTTGGTTCTATTCTTAAGTACTAAAGATGAAGCATTAGAAAAATTCATCACGTTTTCAAAAGTAATCCAAAACGAAAAAGGTTACTCTATAACTAGTGTTAGGAGTGATCATGGAACTGAATTTGAAATCTTGGATTTACTGAATTTTGTAATTCTAATGGTATTAGCCATAATTTTTCAGCACCTAGAACCCTTCAACAAAATGGAGTTGTTGAGAGGAAAAATCGAACTTTAGAAGAAATGGATAGAACCATGCTTTGTGAAAACAATTTGCCAAAATATTTTTGGGCGGAAGCCACAAATACAGTTTGTTATGCTATTAATCGTGTAATGATTAGACCTATTTTGAAGAAAACTCCATATGGACTATTTAAAAATTAAAATCCTAATATTAGCTATTTTCATCCTTTTGGATGTAAATGTTTTGTTTTAAACAACGGTAAAGACAATATTGGCAAATTTGATGCTAAAAGTGATGAAGGAATTTTTCTGGGTTATTCTTTAAATTCTAAAGCTTATCGAGTATTTAATAAAAGAACTTTAGTTGTAGAAGAGTCCATACATGTTGTTTTCGATGATAATCCCATTCCGAGGAAGGATTCTTGTTTGAATGGTGATGTAGGTATTATAAACACAAATGACGTTAGACATGACGTTGGAGAACCATCATCAAAGGAAGAAACGAAATATGAGGAAACTCATGATCCTCTCGAGAATCTAACCATTGAAGAAAGGGAAGTATCTTACCCAAGAGAGTACAACTATATCAAGGATGGTGAAATAATAGGTGATCCATCCAAAGGGGTAACAACTCGTTCTTCTCTTAGAAATATTTGTAATTATGTTGCATTTATCTCATGCATAGAGCCTAAGAATATTAAAGAAACATTAAATGATGAACATTGGATTATGGCTATGCAAGAAGAGTTAAATCAATTTGAGAGGAGTAAAGTTTGGACATTAGTTGAAAGGCCTAGTAATAAATCTATTGTAGGTACTAGATAGGTATTTAGAAATAAGCTTGATGAAAGTGGTAATATAGTGAGAAACAAGGCTAGACTTGTTGCTCAAGGGTATACTCAAGAAGAGGGCATAGATTATGATGAAATATACGCTCCCGTAGCTAGGATGGAAGCAATTAGAATGTTATTAGCATTTTCATGTTTTCATGAATTTAAATTATATCAAATGGTTATTAAAAGTTCATTTTTAAATGGTTTTATAAAGGAAGAAGTGTATGTGGAACAACCTCCTGGTTTTGAAGATTTAAAATTTCCAAATCATGTTCTTAAATTGACAAAAGCGCTTCATGGTTTAAAACAAGCTCTTAGAGCTTGGTATGAAAGATTGTCAAACTTTTTAATTGAAAAAGGTTTTTCCAAAGGGAATGTTGACACTACATTTTTTTAAAGCATAAAGGTAAAGATTTATTAGTAGTTCAAATTTATGTTGATGATATAATATTTGGTTATACTAATAATGTTCTTTGCCAAGAATTTTCTAAGCTAATGCAAAGTGAATTTGAGATGAGCATGATGGGGGAGCTCTCATTTTTCTTCTGACTCCAAATCAAGCAAAGAAAAGATGGCATCTTCATCAATCAAGCTAAGTACGTCAAATATATGCTCAAGAAGTTTGGATTGGAAAATAGGAAACCTCATAACACTCCAATGAGCTCATCAACAAAGCTTGACATAGATAAAGGAGGTAAATGTGTGGATGTTAAATTATATAGGTCAATGATTGGTTTTTTGCTTTATCTAACTGCAAGTAGACCGTACATTATGTTTAGTGTTTGTTTATGAGTTAGATTTCAATCAAGTCCTAAGGAATCACATTTACTAGCTGTTAAGAGAATCTTTATATACCTTAAGGACACTCCTAGTTTAGGACTTTGGTATCCTAGAGACTCTAGCTTTAGCTTGCGTGCCTTCTCTGATGCGGATTATGGAGGATGCAAATTAGATAGGAAAAGCACCTCCGGTACTTGTCAATTCCTTGGAAATATGTTGATTTCTTGGTTTTCAAAGAAACAAAATTGTGTGGCATTATCTACCACTGAAGCGGAATGCATTTCAGTCGGTAGTTGTTGTGCACAAGTTTTATGGATGAAACAACAACTTTTTGATTATGGAATTGAAGTTGGTATCATTCTTATCAAGTGTGACAATACTAGTGCTATTTGTCTCACTAAAAATCCCATCCAACACTCTAGAACTAAGCATATTGAAATTAGACATCACTTCATTAGAGACCATGTCACTAAGGAAGACGTAGTTCTAGAATTTGTTGATACTTTGCACCAATTAGCAGATATCTTTACAAAACCTTTAGACAAAGAAAAATTTTGGACACTTAAGAGAGAATTAGGTTTAACTGACTTATCTTCACTTAGTGTTTAAAATATTTTTAGCACTTTTAATAATAAATGAAAAATGCTTGTAATAATAATTTTTGATTGCATTCTCTGCTATTAGTTAGGGGAAGTTTATGTTCTTTGGTGAAAATTAATTTTATGTTCAAATATAGTTTAAGTATTAATTTGATTGATTGAGCATGCTTAATTTTCAATATATGAGTTGCCAATACCACTAGAGCTAATTAATTTAGCATTTTTGAGTGTTTAAAATGGATTTTTGACATTTTTGTGCTTAATGCATCAATACCCTTAACAGTGCATCGATGCATCCCTTTGAACGTGCATCGATACATCATGAAGATGCACCGATGCACTCCTTGAATGTGCGTCGATGCATCCATCGGGTTTTTGGATAAAAACCCTATTTCTTCCTCATTTTCTCAAAACAATCTTAAAACTCTCTCTCGACCGCCGCTCCTCTCCCTCTCCTCACTCTCAAAATTGCTCCAAAATCAATGTTTTTTATCGGAATTCATTCTCATTTCATCTCAAAGTCCTGCTATTATCATTAAATCGTGCAAAACAACATCACATTCCTCTCAAATCCGAAATTTTCAAGTTAATATTTCAAAACCTCTGTTTTATTGATTTTTGAACTTAGAACTAGTTTTGATTAGTTCTAGGATAAATATTATATCGGACATTGATTATATTATGGTTATAAACTAGATTTTACAATCAATTTCATCAAAAACAAGCAATTTTTCAACGTTATCTTTGAATTTTTGAAATAAAAAAATTTCGAAAATCATTGTTTTGATTTAATTGTAATTTTTTTAATGAAAACTATATGAATTATGATATCGCTAAATGTTATTTTCAAAAAGTTTTCAAAAACTATGCCCATTAGGATTCGGTTTAGAGAGCCTTGAATTATTGCGGACTCAATTGAGTTTTGGGATTGATTAAATTACATACATGTGTTTTTCAAATTGCAGGTTACATTCTTTATTCTGATTCCTTAAACCATGTCAAATCCTAAACGCCCTAGAACCTCTTCTAGTCATTCTACCCAACCTTCTAATCCCGTTCCTCCTAATCTCGTTCCTCCTCAACCTATAAATCTTATAGGAGCCTGTTTTAATATGCTTGAACGTCGTAGAGAAGAATTGTACCATATGTACATGAATTCTTTCCAATCTTATAAAATCTGGGAAGAGTGTATTCCTTCTGTTCAAGCCATGATTGATATTGACTTCGAATACCTTCCGATTCTCAAAACATGGAAGTTTGATAAACTATTTTCCCTTAAACATATTGTCTATCATCAGTTAGTCCGCATTTTCTACTCTAATGCGGTATGTATTCAAAACCAGACTCAATGTGGGATTATAGGAATTAGATCCTATCTTTTAGAACAATATATTCATATTGACCCCGAGTCTATAGTTAAGGAATTTGGGTTAGATGACAATGGTTTATACAATGAGAAATAAACTGTGGCATATTCCTATATCCCTAATGCTAGTGTCAGTACCTTACGTACTCATCACGATCGTTTTCTTCATTTGATGATCTCTTGGTGGTTTAGACCATCCGGAGGTAGGTACTCCACTCTTCGTACTAGGGATTTATGGTGGATGCACTGTATCAAGAATAAGAACAAAATAAATTTGCCACACATCATATTTAGTGAGCTAGTGGATACTATAAACATTATTCCTTCAAAACATGTTGAAACTTTAGTTTATGTGTGTGTCTACTTAGTAACCTTTTTATTAAACTCGATCTTAACGTCTCTCTTGACAATCTCATTCCTCTCCAAAACCAAATCAATCTCACCTCGTTGAAGAAAGCTGATTGGAAACAGGACGAGGAAACTGGTCTATGGGTCTTTCGACCCAATAAGCCAACTCCGGGAGCTAGTTCTTCACTAGCTGCTCCTAGCTCCTCTCGTGCTCCTCCTCCGGCACTGGCTATAGATGATGATGATGATCCCGAGCTTCAAGGATTATTTCGAGATATTGACGATCCTGACAATGCACCGGATCCATCACCACAAGAGGATCAAGTGCCTCTATATTTCTGTTCGTTTTTGGAGACATTTGATATACGGTTTGCTTCCATCGAATCTCATTTGAATACTAACAACGAAGCGATGAATCATTGCTTAGACACTTTGGAAGCTCAACAAATGGAGTTTCAACGACAGATGCTTGCACATATGGATGCTCTCTCTCTTGAGATGCAAGCACGATTTCCTCCTCTTCCCGATCCTCCGATGGATTAGATTTTTCCTTGTTATGCTTTCTTGGATTTAAAACTTGGATTGATATATATTTTGATGTTTCTGGATTGTTTATTTTGGATGATTGAATGTTTGGATTAATGTTTTGGTTGTTTTGGATATTAAATCTTAATATATATATGTTTGGCTTGAATTTTATTTTTGATATTAATACTTATTTTTGCATCATTAGACATATATGACCAATTATCCATTACATGTTTATGAATATTGTTTATGAAAACTAATGGCTAACTTTTCTCTTGATCTTTGATCTTAGCAGCTTAAGCTATATTTATTAATAATCAAATGGCTATATTTTTAAAAAACCTTGTTTAAATCTTTTTAAAGTCTTTTTGATTTAACAAAAAGGGGGGAAAAGTGTAAAAATGTTAAAGGGGAGAGGTGTTAGAGTAATGGGGAGTAATTTCAAACTTGATTTCAAAATTTATTTTCAAAGAAAATCTTAAAATTACTAAAATGTTTTATTATATCAAAAAGGGGATATTGTTGAAAACATTAATTTGATGTTTCGATATAAAAAACTAAATATAAATGAATTTTAAGATTTTACAAAGATTTTTATAAGTATATTCGATTCAATTAATCGAATATCAAATTATTACTCCAAGTCTTTCAAGATCAATTTCAAACATTACTAAATGTGTAAAATTGTGTTTTATACTTAATATATTTTTGAAACAATTTTCACAAAGTAATTCGAACCAAAAACGAGCCTAAAATCAATTTTTCAAAGGAGTGTACCGATGCACCAATCTATGCATCGATGCACCATTGAATAAATTGAACATCGAATGCATTTTATGCATCGATGCACAGACCATGCATTGATGCACTCTGGCTTGTTTGAAACATCGAATGCACTCCATGCATTGATGCACTCTTAGTGCACCGATGCACTAAGGGTCTAACGGTCGAAATATTTGAATTTTACACATAGTGTACCGATGCACCAGCCCTATGCATCAATGCACCAGACGCTTACAACTGTTTTATTAATTGTTTTCACACTTAAACGACTATATTGACTCCACTAATCATCCCCAACGTTCAGAATCAATTGAAGGAGTATTTAAATAAGCTTAGAAGCCATTGATCAACAAGAAAAAACAACAAGAATAAAGAATTAAGAGGGAATCAAAGAGAAAGCATCAAACCTCAAGTTTGATCATTTCAAGTCTATTTATCATTCAATATTCATTTTGCTTTCAATAACACTACTTGTACTCAATTGTATTCATTTTTTAGTGTTCTTTTCTTTGTTCTAGAATTGTGCAAACAATCTTCCTTGTGAGGATTTCCTTGTAAGTTTGCAAATTTGTAATATTCTCTTTGAGAAAGAGTGTTCTCAAGAATTGGGGTATATTCTTGAGGGAGTTGTAAGGTTATCTCTTTGGCCTCAAAAGAAAGAACAAATTAGTGAATTTGTTGGAATCTCCTTAGTGTGGATAGCTAAGGTAGTGGACGTAGACTTTGGTTGAGAAAGTCGAACCACTCTAAATCGCTGTGCAAATCTTTTCAATTTTCTGCAAAAGCTTCCACCAAAATTTTAATTGCCAATTCACCCCCTCTTGGTCGATTCCATCAATCGATTAACTCAACAAAGAGTCCCGATGAGAGAAAACTTTGTTGATATCCATGGTATAACAATTGATATTGTGTTTGCTACATAACAATTTTTTCCACATCGAATTTTTTTCATTGGCAAACTTCCACGCCCATTTTCCCAACAAAGCACGATTGGTAAGGTTCAAATCAACGACTCCCAGGCCTCCACTACTCAACGGTTTGCAAATATTCTTCCAACTCACCCAATGAATTGTTTTCTTCTCAACCCCACCTCCCCATAAAAAATTCGCCATCAAGGAATTTATCTTCTGGCTAATTTTACACGGCATCTTGAAAATAGATAAGAAGAAAATGGGTAAGGATGACAGAACTGACTTTAGAAGCACCAATCTACTAGACATATATAAAAAAGAAGCTTTCCACCCTACCAATTTCTTATTGAAATTCTCAATAATCGGTTCCCATAATTTCTCCGAATTCTTTTTTGCCCCAAGAGGTAGGCCTAAATAAACCGAAGGAAAAGAACCAATAGAACAACCAATTGCCTTAGCCTCATTCGTTTAGTGTTAGCAAACATATTGGTTTAGCGTTTGTTTAATGTTTGACAACCTCCGCTCTCTTTTTACCTTTTTATTTGCCAGTCAAAAAATGATGAAATTATTCCATTAGTATTTAAGCTCTTTAGGTTTCACAGTTTGAACGTCAAAGTTCACTTTATGTTCAATTTATTTTATATCTTCACCAATATCTAAAATATAGAAAACTAAGAAAAAAGAGACGAGCACACGAGTTGATAAACAAACTTGTTGTAAACATAAATGTACCAAACATATTATTATTATTTTTTGAAAGAAAGAAAGAAAAACTAAGAAACTAGACTACAATCTATCATTCGCAGCACATAGCCCGAGCATCCTCAGAGAAAGCAACGCCAATCTTAGTTAGTGGCTCTTGGAAGGTATGAAAACCAAAGGAACGATTCCACTTCAACCTAGTTATGTCATTCACTACTCTATTACATTCACGAGGTGTATACATAAGCCGCAAACTCTAATTTTGCTTGGTCATATTAAAGATGTGTGAAACCATTGACGAGTCATCACTCGATTTCGAACCATAACCAGTAACGAACAGGGCCATCTTATTATTAATTTTTACAAATGTTAATGATATATTATTATATGAAATTCAATTAATTAGTTAAGTAGTCATATTAATAAAATTTTAAAAATAATAATCATTTCTACACCAGCTCCATAGGTAGATAATCATTTAAGTAGTTAAAAAAATAAAAAATATGAAAGTGTTTTGTTTCGGACGCTCACAAAGCTAAAACTTAAAAATCAAAGGGTTTTGGCCGTGGAGAATTTATAAAATCACAGTTCCAGTTTTCCTTAGTCCCTTTGCTCACCGTGCGCCTTCTCTTCCGTGTACCCCCGCTATCCTCCGCAATGTCAGGCCGCGACAGGCAACAAGAGAGGGACCACGACAGAGAACGCAGACGCGACAGAGATATTCGCGACAGCGACCTAGAGCGAGACAGAGACAGGAAACGGACGCGCAGCAAGAGATCTCGCACTCCGGAGCGCATCCGATCTCGTCACACGCGCTCTTCTACACGTTCCCCTGACCGTGAGCGGTACCGTTCACGCTCCCGTTCTCGTACGCGCTCTCCGGAACGCTCCTCCCACCGTCATCCCCGGCACCAGCACCGAACACCATCAGCTGAGCCCCCTAGGAAACGTCACCGCCACCAAAGCGAGGAAAGGGAGAAAGATAGGCAAAAGGCAGTGTCGGATTTTGTGGATGAGATTGCTAAAGAGCAACAGCAAAAGAAAGGGAACCTTAATAATGAGAATGGGGATGCACGAGAGGAGGATGAGATGGAGATGATGAAGAAGTTTGGGATTCCTGTTGGTTTTGATTCCACCAAAGGGAAACATGTACCTGGAGCTGATGTCAGTGGAGTTAGGGCTGTGACTAAGCGGCAGCCCAGGCAGTATATGAATCGAAGAGGCGGGTTTAATCGACCCTTGCCTGCTGAGCGCAACCGCTAGAATTGATTAATGGATGAAAGCATTCTCAAGGTTAGGGCTGCTAATTTGGATGCTTTCACGTTTCATGATTTTCCTTCTTCATGTTATTGTAAGTGAATGCCTGTTGGTTTATGGAGCTTGGAATTATTTTAGTTATGTTGTTTGATTTTTAATTCGTCCTACTCTTACTATATGGAATACTAATGTTGAAACTAACCAGCTCTAAGAAAATTCAGGATGTTCCACTCACCGGCATTTAGTTCATTAGAGTTACTGTGAAACCTAGGTTGTTTCTCTACTGAATAAGGGTTCCTATTGGTTTTAACAATTTAGGATTTAGAAACTTAGTGATCCTACTACAACTTTGTGTTTTTGGATATATTTTGAGTGCTGCTGGCATGAAAAGCAAGGCCTATATTTAGTGATATTTGATACCAGAGACCTCAAACAACATTCATCTTGGATGATGTTAAAGCTTGGTGAGTTAATTCGAAGGTTTAAACAGTGCATGTGCTTGACTTTTTTGAGGCACTATGCTGAGGTATACCTTTTAGATAAAATGAAGGCAAGTTTTTTTGGAACCCGGTTTTCTTAGCATAGGATGTGGACTCCCATGTCGGCAGCTATCTTTGTAGCCTATTTCTATTTTTAATTCAATTGCCTTCTGTTTTTCCAACAACTTAAACCGGACGTTGCCTTAATTCCTGTAGCCTAACTAATCTAGAATATCCTAAATCCTTTATAGTAATAAAAAAAGGATACAATAATACATAATATATAACAACCTTACAAAATAAAATACTTAGTTCCTTTCTTAATAGTCATTGCCTCTACGAGCTTTTATATGGCTTATTGTTATGTTGGGTTTGCCCTGGTGTTCCAGTTCCATAATTTTCATCGACCATGGTGGAAATGAGCTTAATATCTTATTCTAGCTGAAGCTAGATCAAGAAGCTTGCATTTAAGGAACAAGAATGCAATATTGAATAGTGAAATAACATACAACACTAATACACCATGTTTCTTATGCTTTCTTTTACCTTGAGTTTAGCAATGATAACGTGCATTAGGGATTGAAATCCAAGTTTTCTTTTCATTTACCAAATTTATGCGGACAATTCCTCCATGATAACATAAACATGCTAGTCTTTGAACATCAACTAAAAATTTCCTCTTAGCACTAGCACCATTGAATAGTATAGAAGAACATACAAGCTACATGTTAGCTTTCTAACTTCGTGGGTTCTCAAATTGCTTACACCTATTGGTTGTTTTCTTTTTATGTTCGAAGGATCGTGTTATTTATAATATTGAATGTATATGAAGTAGTTTTGGTTTATCCTATTTCCTAAGGTACTCATGCTGGACATATATCTCTGATGTCTCAAAATGGATGAGACCTTGACCCAGCAAATTGTGGAAAAACTTTAGAAATTTCAGATGCACATGTATTGGACGCATATCCATATTCAACTCACTCTTGCGTCTTAGCAAAACGGCTCATGAATGCTTTTTCAGTCTGAGCTAGCAGCCAAGCTCCTAGACAAATATCATCTTGAATGTGTTTCTTTTTGTAAACTTATCATCTTGAATACTCTATAACTTTGAGTAACATGGACGTCCTGTTTACTTCACTTTGAGGGATTAACCAGCTTAAGATTTTAATTTGTTACTTTGTTGTATATATGGAGCTGAATTGTAACATTTTATAGGTATAGAGTTATTTGTATTTTACATTAATATTAGGGTTTAGGATCATATTTTGGTTTTCTCGTCCTATTATATTTTGTTTTAAGTTATATTGGTTTGTTTCATATTTGTAGTGTAAAATTTTCTTATACTCCTATGTGGACTTTGCTTTCGTATAAACCCATTTACTCCGTCTATTGTGGGATATTTTTATCGGATAATTTCTAGCGTTACACATTGTGACTGTGTGATCCAATCAATGTTCACTGTGATTCTGATGGAACCTTAGATTCTTTATTGTCTAATGCAATCAAAGTCCTAGATGTGAAGCTTAGGGATCTTTCCTTATATTCTCTTTTCTTTGTTCAATTTTTCAGTGCTTTCTCAAGAATGTCAGATTAAAGAACATTCAAATTCTTCCCAACTTGCTGACCCTTTCTACTTGGTTATGAAATGCCAATAACTCAGACTCCATGGATGATCTTATCAAAAGCCATAACTGAAATAGCTGGTCTTATTAACCACTCCTGGGTTCTAGTACTTTATAAATGAGAATGTTCATCACTAATTAGTTTGAATGTCTTAAAATACTGAATAAATTAAAAGTACAACCAATCCCATTAAATATAAAATTAATATGATGTAATGCATGTTGTATCTTATAAATTTCCTCGACTTCATTTGGGTAACATGATCAATAAAAGATTTTCATGCACAATACTTGTTCCTTTTTTCTTGGATTATGAATATTTGCAGCTAACTTGCACAACCTACTGTTAGCTTGAAAACCCACTTGTTTGTTCGAGTGTTTAGATGATCATAGATCATGTTCCTCTGTTTTTTCAGCCTTTACTCGGTGATGTCAAGGCATCTGATGCCTTTTTTTATAAGGTGATAGGTATAAAAAAAGCCTCTTTATTGAAATTCTCTTTAATTTTTTTACCTTTTCATTAGATGTACCTTTATAGTGAAGAAAGGGATAATATAAAACTCTTAGTATTTGGGTATTCAACAATGAACACAGATTATAAGAAAATCACGTATATTGACCAATAAAAAAGTTTCATGTTTTGTAGATTATTCTCCTGATATTGTTTCATATCCCCAAAGATCATTTTTGAAAACTGTCAAGTCTCCGCCGCAAAGTTTTCCAGATAAACCTCAGAGCCTTTGAAGAGCATATATCCTCCAACTATTGGAATACTATGGCCGCCTGACTAACCATAGTGTATGGATAAGATTTTTGATAAGTACACTTGATCTGTCAGACCAAAATACATTATTTGACGATGAAGTCTACTTAGCATATTAATTTACGAGTAGTCATAATGACCTTATATCTGACATCATCAATTAGTCATTATAAATATCCCCAAGATCAATCTTTCATAATTTCCATACAAACTCTTATCTATTCCTTTTGACCAACTCCTTAACATAGAAAAACATTAGCCAATGGTCGCCCTTGCATTGAAAATGACTCTGTCCAAATCAAAAAGGGTGAATCACCAACAACTGACACAACCCATTTCTTATCATCAACAATGCGTATGTGTGTCTATATATATATATATACATGGATATTGTGCTTTACCTGACTTGGGCGAATGCTTGTTTTGTGCCTTGATTGTGCTTTCCATGGATATATACAAGGGTTTTATTGCCTAGATTGTGCCTTGTGCCCTCGACAACATTGCCTTCACTCGGTTTGATCCTTGAAGACATGCTCCTCTCATATGGTTGTTGCCTTTTTGACCTTAGCAATCAAGGACCTGAATTTGAGTGCAATTTGTTATTAGATATGAAAGTGATTCTCGGTGTTTTGACAAGATAACAAGGAATGAAGGTAATTCCCATCAGTGTTTTTGTTTATTTATGAACACATTTCCATATATAAACCTCCAAATTAAGGCTCCAATTAGCTATCACCCAATTAAGGGCTCAATTTTTTGTGTGTGTATATATATATATATGTTTTTCAATATTTAAAAAAAAAAAACTTAGCAAATGAAAATTAAAAAGGTCTCATTCAAGTGACACAACAAACTTTTTCTTAAGCAACTTATTGAAAGATAAAAAAGAAAAAGAAAATTATTAGCGTGATATATGCTACTAAGATGATATACAAAAGGATTAATCTTTTGTTTGATGGAAGTGCTATTTGTTTTTTATGTTTTAGCACACGTTAACAAGAAATTGGTTTAATTTGATAAGTTTAAGTCACATGATGTAGTTTGAATGACGAGAAGGAATACAACTAGCTTCATTTGGTAAATTTTAGTATGATTCAGTTCGAATAAAGAGAAGAAATACACATATTTGTTATTCAATTACTTGAATTTTTATTCATATTTTTAATTTCAAGTTTATATTTGAATTAATTGTTTTTCATATTATGAAAAAAATATTTTAAAACTAATGAAATGGTAAAGTTTTTCTTATGTTAATATTTATATAACCAATCGTAAGTTATATTAAGGTTGGGTATTAAATTTTACCGGAGAAATTATATAAATAGATTTGATTATTTATAGAAAAGATTTTCCTTTTTGAAGGAAAAGAGGTAATGATTTCATTAACCAGAAATAGCACCATTTACAACTACGTTGGAAATAAAAGATGGACAAGCATGAGGCAAATGTGAAGCCAATGCTGAGGAGGATAATATATGGGCCGCAATGTTTGCTGAGCGTCGGTCGGGCATGAGGATTAGCAGGGAGCAGAAATATTTAACTAAAACTGAAATTGTCATCAAGGGCACTCCCAATCAAATTTGTAAGTATTTTTTAAGAGGGGAAAAAATAAAAGCGGAGAGCAATGGCGATGCTCTGAAAACTGCAGCAAATAGATATTAGATTAGATAAACTTTTAAGTGTTTGAAGAATACAGTATTGATATCATCATATAGCATGAAATCCAAATGGATTTCGTATTCATTAACGAATGTATTCGGCAAAGTTGGAGTAAGCCTTGGGAAAAAGCATCTACTTCAACAGTCGCTCGCTTGAAGCAATCTCAGGCCGGAGGGATAAAACGAGGAAGTAGCAAGCAGTAGCAGTGACCACGACATTGCAGTGACGGCTGTGTTTCCATTGCTTGGTGGTGAGGAGGAGGGTCTTCTTCCTCATTTTTTTAAATTTTATATTCTTATATGAATATTATTTCGAAGAAAAAATAGATGATCCAACAAAACTAATTTATTTTGAATTAATAAATCAATGTAACTACAAAGGGTATATACAGATTTCAAATAAATAATCTCACATCTCTGATAAAAGGTTGCTGATCTTTCGAAGTTCTTTGAGAGCTGTTATGGCTGTAACTTGTCCTTTGTCAACTATATTGTTTTTAGACAAGTTGTCCCTCACTTGAACTCTATCTTGCTGGAAAACACACTCAAGTACCTGCACATCAAAGTAAATAAGCTAATCAACAATCACTTGCCTGCCCCAATCCAAAAGAAACCACCAACATCATTACTCCCTAAAACTCAAAATCGTTTCCGATTTATGGATTCATTATATTCATACAAGGTGAATCTACAACATCCATCTACAAAACTTCATAAGACAGATCAAGTTGTATACAATATGTCTTCACATGTAATGCAACTTCCCTTGGCTTCAACTTCATGCTTTCATTAGATTCACACTTAGAGAAGTTATAAAAGCTTGTTATTTGGAGACTACTTACACACTATTCTTTAACACCTAAAGTATTTTCCTCATCAGTCTGAAGCTCTGCACAGTTAGAAAAAAAAAAGAATATTACCTGAATGTGTTCAAGCATCGACTGCCCCAGATTCTTCAACGTACCCATTACATTCTGGTCCACTACATCTCTTTGGATGGTGGAAGATGAATTACGCGGAGCACCAGCAGTAGATGAGTCTGCTGTATTGCTCTGGCTATCACGATTTGCAGATTTTACAGTCTCGTTGATAACTCCTTTATCAGATGCCTCCTGACTGACATTGTTCCACCCAAACTTAAAAAGCCATTGAAATCTGCCTGAGAGATTCCGTCTTTCCTTCAAGGCCGAGACCATATGCCCTGAAGATTCATTCTCATGCGGATAATTTAAAGGGACATCTTTGGGAGGAGAGGAAACCGGCAGAGGTGGATATTCTCTGTTACTTTGGTGGCAATCATCATTTTCATCTGAAGATAAATTTGATGCAACGCTACTTTTTTCTGCGTCATTTTCATGGTCATTAGTGCTACTACCAGAACTTGCAGGGTCAGAAAAAATAGAGTTTTCTTCACTAATAGTAGTTCCACTTCCACTCTCACATTTTTCCTCAGCTGTGCAAATAGAATTTATGCTAGTATCATTTTGTCCCTCCACCTGAACTTCTAAAGAATGACAATCCTCCAAGTTGGAAGCATCAAAACAGTCTCCCGTTTCGGTATCTTCCTCCAAACCAAGTTGCTGAGATAAATCTTCAAGTAAACTACGCCTAACAGATGACCTATGGCCCTTTTTGTATTTTTCTGCTCTTGCCGGTGATGGGTCAGATTCAGTTCTAGATAGCACCAGCTTTACTTTTTCAGACCATCTCCTTTTCCCACTTGGAGCTTGTTTGTGTAAACTATCTTGCCTTAGTTCCTCTGCCTTATGCAGTACTCTCCACTTTTCTTCCCAGTAGCTGCCGGGAACCAGAGATAGAGGAGTTTTTGGAGAAACTGAACCAGATGAAGAAGTGTAACCACTGACTGCAGATTTGCTACGGTTACAAGCCACGCCAAATGTAGGTGACGAGGATGAGATTTTAGAACCCAGTGCAAGAATTTGCAGTGACTTCGCCATTGCTATAAATTTTTTCAGGTTTATTCTCTGGAAAATTCAAGAGTCTCTGAAGACAAGTTGTCGCATTTTCAGTGGCAAACAGTGAAGATCTCACAGAAAGTATCATAGAGACTGCCATGGCAGTGATTAATGCTCCACGAAGTGAATTGAGTATTTTAAAACCGGAACTCTCTTCATTTCCAGAGTCTTTATCAAGTGGGTTATTATCTGCTGTTAAGATTTCATCCCATACAACTAAGAGATCATGAAGTGAAAACTCCCGTCCAAACAATACCCGCAACCATCGAATTGCAAAATACTGGGGTTCAACACCAAGCTCAACAAGATGGCAGTGCATAGAAGAATCAACTATCGACAGTAAATGATATAATGCAGATGATGCTTCAATGACAGGGGGCAAGCCACTGTGAGACTCGGCAGCAGGAAAGGGAGCAAAAAAATCTGCCATTGCAACTGATCCACAAGCCCCACTCATCAGAGCCTCAAACATACAGTAGGCATCATGTTCCATAAATTTATCAGACAAGACAATTCCAAGTTCACCTTCAGGTCCATAAGCGTCAGTTAGCAATATGATGGCCTGTATCTCAGGATCAAGCTCATCAAGACTCCTAACTTTCTTTGCATTACCTTGAGATCCAAACTCGTCTTCCGTGCAATCTAAAAACTTCTTAAAATCAAAATTGTATGTGAAATCATTTTCTTCAAATGACATTCCATCAAATTTGTCAATGAAATGGTCTTCATGTATCTTTCGCACTTCTGAAAGACGCTCAACATCAACATGAAGAACATATAGCAAAGGTGCCAGGAGTTCATGCATTCCTACAAATGAGCAGGAAAGAGAAACAGCTAAAGAGCCAGCTCAATGCCTCTCACAATAATATAGCAAGAATTACTAGTTAGTTGACTTGAGATATTGTGAGCCAATTTCCAATGGTTTTTCAATGCAAACTAAAAAAAAGAATTTTGCATTATCAGGTCCAACAAGCTTTCACCTAAAGCAGCGATTGTAAACACTCAATAATTAGGGCTTTAATACATTGCTGATTTGATTTTCCAAAACCTACAAGTGATAGAATGGAAAACTAATAAATAAGCATGCAGAGTGCTTAAGAAAAAACCTTGTCTATAACCAGACTCTGGATGTCTAAGGCACCATAGCAACAATATTCGTCTCAACATTCCCTGGCAACCAGGAGCCTGGAAGTAGCTTCCATGTTCCGGATATAACCGTGATAAATCCTGGTCAACCATTTTTTCCAGTTCGGCGTTCCGAAAGAATCGACCCCAGGTGCTGTCTGCATGTTGTTTCAATAAAGATCAAGCAACAAAGATTCAGAAAAGAAATGAACGTAAAATATGGTGCAACCGTACTAATTTCTCATAGAAGATTACTCCAGACGTGTTTGACTCTTCAAATTTACATTGAAGAAGATGATTTACAAAGTCCTGGCATCAAAACCAACCAACCAACCAGGATGGGGTGAAAAAGGAGGCAAAGAGACTTGCCTCCACATAAGTTCAACATGAAAAAAGATAAGATAGCAAGGTAAATATAGTAGTACTAATTAGGGGTGAAAAAATCCCAACTCGATTTGAAAAAAATCATTTTTTCTTACATGACTCGTGCTAAAATAACTCGACTCGAAAAAATTTCAAAATCTAGTTGAGTTATAAAATAGGACTCAAATAACTTGAATAACTCAAAAAAAGTTATAATAAGTGGATTCGTTTTCAAATTTGATTATTTGAGTCGAGTCTCTCAACTCTGCATTATATATTTATATCATATATAGTTATATAAAGTTGTTTAAATTATAATCAATTAGCACAATAACATTATTAACATTTACAATAAAATTTAATCGACTCGAATTTCATATAGTCAACCTCAAAAAAAATTCAAATAAAGCTGAAGTTATAAAATAAGACTCGTCAACTCGAATAACTATAAATTTTTTGACTTGACTCGACGTTGAATACTCACTCCTAGTACTAATTAAAACAGAATCAGATAAATAAACACTGCAAGTATTTAACCAATACAGTAAAGAAAACCAATAAGAAACATTGGCAATTACCTGGGTTTTGTGAGAGTGGATTGTCCATGACAAGGTCAGGGGAATTACTTCCTCCATCCTTGGGAACATGTGGATTCACTAGCAGCCGCCTTCTCAACTCAGCATATCTACATTACAATAAAATCAGATATTTGAAGCCATAACTATTAATCCATTTCCAAAAAAAAGTGAAGGAAGAAAAAAAAATCAATTGCAATTTAAAGGAAAACTTTCAGAACTAATTTGGACGAGAAAAACATAAGTTCTATATTTCTATAATTCTGAAAATCCAAAGACACGGTTATCTTTTTTTTTTAATTTAACCTAGAATGAGCTCGAGTGTGTTACATATACATGAATCAAAGTAAAACAATATATATATATATATATATATATATAATAACTTCAGTGACCGAAAATACCTTATAATATACGATTTTAACTAACTTTTTTTTAATTTACCAAAATGACCCACAAATTCGCAACGCGATCTCAAATTCTAACGCGAAAGTCGTAATGCGAAAGTCAAAATTCGCAATACGAAAGTCAAAATTCACACTCCAAAATCGCAATGCATTTGTTTCTTAAGAATTTTCTCTAAAAATATAATATCCGCGCGAACATATAGAAGACACGTATTATCACGATCACGACCACGACGAATGGCGGCGCGAGAGTCCCCTTATTCTTTTTTACTCAACAAGAAAGTAGAAAATTCAAGACTTAAATATCCATTCCAATAATATTTCCAATATTACATGAATTGAATATTACCGACTCTTATTTTTAATGCTAAATTGAAACATTTAAGATTTAAAATTTAAAACACATTTAACCAAGTGCTTTCGTATATTATAATATATTTTTGGTATATACTTGTATATATATATATATATTGTATCTTAAAATTAGAAGAAGAAAGGGATTAAAACGCTTTGCGAGAGAAAAAAAACCCAAAATTTCACCAAATACTAGAATTTTATCCGAATTAATATTAGGGAAGAAGAGGAAAATGACATAAGAAGATGAAATTATTACCTTCGGCGAGAATCGGCAGTTTCCCTGCGAAGATCATCAACTGAAGGAGAAGGAGGTAAAATACCCAGATTAAGACGCCATCGGACGCTTCTCAGGGAACCAAGGCTACGATTCTCCGCCGAAACAACAGAGGACAACGACGGCGCTTCTTCTTCCTTTACAATCTCTTTGCTCATTTTCTGCAATCGACCCAAAGTTCCCAAATACTTCAACTTTAAAATTGACTTTTTCCTATTTTAAGAAACGAAACAAGAAAAAAAACAATTAAAACAAAAGGAGAAAGAGTTACGTTTGGGAGACCAAAATTATTTGCACAAGCGAGAGAGAGAGAGAGAGAGTTTCTAACTTGTCATCTGTTGCCAAACTTCCCAGCTCTCTTCTCTTATTTTAATTAAATTCTCTCTCTCCATCAAAGACAAATTGAAAAAATAAGATAAAAACTTCGACTTTTCTACTTTATTAGCAAACACAAAAACAAAACAAACCCTAAACCCCTCGAAAACCCATTTTAATTTATTAATAATAACAGCCGCCACCATTATCTGCACTGTTGACCTGTCTTTTTCGTTTATATTATAATGTATTTTAATTATTTCTATCCAATTTGATTACATATTTTACCTTGTCCTCACATTTTGTCTTTCCTTTGGCAACCGATACTCTCGATTCTACCTTCTCCACTTTAATTCAACTACTGTTGGCGTTTAGCTATATTAACTTTTTATACAAATAAAAATGTTTATTACAATTTTGTTTAGAATATTCCAAGAGTAAGCAATTTAATTCGAGAGAATATGCTTTTAAAAGTATACTATATATATATATATATATATTTAATATTTTATATGAAAAAAATTAAATTTGTTAGCTATTCAAATAGCAACTAGAATATGAATCAAACGACTTTAATAATTAAAATATATAATTATTATTTATGTATATTTCAGGCGAACACAACGTCTGTATATGTGTTTAAGTATGCTAGTCTTTTAAATAAACATTAGCTTATAACCACCTCAAACTAATGTTTAAATTGTCATCTCCACCACGGATGGACACATGATTTCACGTTAAAATGAAAAAAAATTATAAGAAAAATTTAGAGGCGAAATCATATTTTCAATAAAAAAATACAAATAAAATATCTAACATACATAAAAATTTGAAATTTTTAAGGGAGAATGATTGTCTCAGCCCGTCCCCTTTTAGGTCTATTCAGTATCCTAGAAATACCACTAGTTGAAATCATATTTAGATTTGAATATAATTTATTTAAAAACTTTGTGTTTTGAAGAATTTGAGTCATCGTCGATCATTTTGGTAAATATGACTGGATACACCTCACAAAATCGAAAAGAATAATACTAATTTTTTAAAAGAATACGTTGCCTTCCTATTAGTAAGTTGTAAATACAAAATTAATTTTAAGATGTGATCCATTGAATAAATATACATATTTTTTTACAAAATTGACCTATAAAACCAAAAAAAACGTGTTATCAAGAATAATAACAATAAAGTAATAACAATTGAATAAAAAATAACAATATATGCATATTGAGGGATTAAACTGTTAAAATAGAAGTTAAATAGATTAAAGTAGTCAAGAAACATACGGAATTGAAATAAAAACAAGAGCGAAAGGACTAGAATGAAAATAACACACACAAAAAAGCAGATAGTGTCGGATCTGGTTCAAGTATGGGTCAGTTGAATGTACCTTGGGTTGAATCTGGTTTAAAGTAAATGGGTTGGCTCCTCTGTTAAGTATATTGGATTGGACCTAGAACAGGCTGAATTAGGTCGTAAGGCTCTATCTGGGTCAGGACCAGCTTTAATGACCCATGTAGGTCAGCTTTCTTGGCACCAAAACAGTGCCATTTTGGTGCCCTATAAAAAGTCTTCTTCTTTTTTTCCCCTTTTTAATTTCGTAAAAGTCTAAAAAAATCTAATTTAAGGTTAAAAATAGAGAAAATTGACGCGCCTAAAATGTTATCAAAAAGTATAACATTTATACATGACGCTATTTAAAATATTACATTCTTCAAAATATTTTTGATTACAACTTAAAATATTACGAAGAAAATATAACATTTTAAATTTATTTTATTTTATTTTTTAAATGTTAATTCAGACTACCGTCTCTAAAATGACTTGAGTTAACGGCTGAGGAACTAAAATATATTAAGTCAATAACGTACAAGACCATAATTAATTTTTTTTTGAACCAATGACCAAAATTAGACAAACTAAAAAAAATAAAAGACTACAAATATAATTTATTCTTAAAGCTATAATTTTAAATTTTCAGGAGACAACTGTCTCCACCCCTCTCCTTAATCGATCCACCATAGGACATGTAAATAAGGAAATTTAGCATATTTAACTCAAATAATGAGATTTGGATGGGCATGTAAATAAGGAAATTTACCGTATTTAACTCAAATAATGAGATTTGGATGGGCATGTAAATAAGGAAAATTTGCATATTTAGTAAAATATTTTAATTTAAATTAATAATTAAAATTCTATAATATTGAGATCCAATTAAAACCCACCGCAAACTTTTTAACCTGTTCACTGCTAACTGCTAGCTTTACCTCATAGTTAAGTTTATTTTCAAAATTTTACTATAATTTTCAACTCTTATATTTTATTCGATCCCACTTATAAATTTATTTATTTATTTTATTATTTTTTATCATTATTAGGGCGGATATATTTAATATATTATATAATTTTAATTTAAAATAATTATTAATTTTTTTTTCAAACACATATTTTACCTACCACACTACTCATAAATCAAACTCTCTATAAAAACACTATTTACTTTTCAAAAAATATAAATAATGCAGTAATGGAATATAAGAAAGAGTAAATTACAGCACATATCCTCAAACCATAAATTCATTTTAAAATGGTCTTTAAAGCTTTAAATATTTCAATTTCATCCTTAAACTATATCTTTCATTCTAAATTAGTTCTCAAACTTTTGTACATTCCAATTTAATTCTCCAACTACAACCCTCATTCTAAATTGGTTTTCCAAATTTTAGTTTCATCTCAAATTATCGGTATACGCTAATTATATATGTTGTTAATAAAACTATTAAGCCAAACTATATTATTATATGTTTGAAAATAAGTAGGTTAAACCATGGTTCAAACTAATTACATATGTGGATGAATTTTAGGATGAAATTAGAAGATCCAAGAATTTAGGGACCAATTAGAGATAGGGTCATAATTTGGTGATGAAATTGGAATGTACAAAATTTGAGGAGTAATTGATAAAAAATATAGTTTAGAGATAAAATTAAATATTAAAAAATTTAACGTATATACTTTAGTTTCATTATTAAAATAACTTTGTAACTGTGTTGATATTGAAATGATGAAATGGGGGACTAGGGATACTCATCCTTTTTCCACTCGTAATCTACTCCTGAATCATTCTAAGTGAACATTTGGAAATATACAGATTCAATAAAAGGTAAAATTTAAGTATCCGACCTTATCTAACTCTAAAAGGTCGGTGGCGACTAAAAATTAGAATCATTCACTTAAGTCAAGATCGGTCCTGAAAATCTAAATGATCGTTCCGACAACTTATATTTTAGGTAATGGCATTGATTTTAAATTGAATTATAAGTTGGTCCTTAACTTTTGTTTATACGTTTTACTCTTCAACCTTTTAAAGAATTTCAAATTGATCCCTAATCAAGATATCATCTTGAAAATGATTAACGTTTGATTTTAACACATTGTATGAACTATAAATTGATTGTATGACAAGGTATGTTCAATGAATGACTATACGAGTTCAATTTTTGTTATCCAATAATATTTCTAAACCGATTTTTGATAAGATCATATTGGTGTTATATTAAGGCTTGTTTTCTTATTATTGTTAGAGAAAATTGGGTCTAAAAAACTTTAAAAATATATGTAAAATAAAATAATAAAGTCCATAGAAAATAAAATCAACTGATTTTCTAATAAAACATATAAGTTTTTTTTAGAATTATAAGTTTTGATTACATAAAAACTGAAGACTCAAGTATTAACGTAAAACAAGTATGATTATATTTTAAGAGGACACATGTTCGATTTCAAACTTTTTAATCTTATAAAAAACAATAAAAGAATATTTTAAGTGGAAAGTGAAAAAATAATTTAAAAATACCATATCGACATCGTTGTTAATTTTTTAACGATGAGCAACAAAAACAAAAACAAAAGGTAATGTTAAATATGATTTTAGAAAAATTAAAAATTGGATGAACAAAATATAAATAAAATAATAAGCATGTGACTAATTAAATAATTTATCATTTTCAATTATATGGGGACTTCATAATTTTGAGGCATGAATAGGTGCACCTCCCGTCCAGATTCAACACAGACATGATTTTGGGCATCAAAATAATGCAACCAAAACAACATAACTTCAGCGTGGTATTCATGTCGCCATCGGTAGTCATATATCTTTGTGATGTTATTGACCACGCTATTTATAAATCACACACTCTAGAAAAACACTATTAATTTTTCAAAAATTATAAAGAATGCAGTAATGGAATATAAGAAAGAGTAAATTACACCACATATCCTCAAACCATGACTTTCATTTAAAAATGGCATTTAAAGTTTAAAATATTTCAATTTCATCCTTAAACTATAACTTTCATTCTAAATTAGTTCTCAAACTTTTGTACATTCCAATTTAATTCTCTAACTACAACCCTCATTCTAAATTGGTTTTCCAAATTTTTAAAATTTTAGTTTCATCTCAAATTATCGGTATACGCTAATCATATCCGTTGTTAATAAAACTATTAAGCCAAACTATATTATTATATGTTTGAAAAAAAATTAGGTCAAACCATGATTCAAACTAATTACATATGTGGATGAATTTTAGGATGAAATTAGAAGATCTAAGAATTTGGTGACCAGTTTAGAGTTAGGGTCATACTTTGGTGATGAAATTGGAATGTACAAAAGTTTGAGGAGTAATTGAGAAAAAGTATAGTTTAGGGATAAAATTTAAATAGTAAAGAATGTAACGATCAATTTAAAATGAGCTTAATAGTTTTGGATTAACACTAAGAAAAACCATCTTGAAATTGGAAACATAGAAAGTGGAAAGAGAGGAAAGCTTTTCTGGTGAGTTGATCAATATCAATTGAAGATATAAACACAGAAAGAAAAAACAGTTGAAGACTTGATCAGTTCAGTTGATAGAGTTAGCCATACATCGACATGGAACACGTACAAGGTCCTCCTCCTCCGGCGGCACCAAGTGCTTACTTCCCGATGGCTCATCCTGTCTCGGTGATCGGTCCTCAATACTGCTACCCTCAACCGGTAGATCTGGCCGTCGTCAGAAAGGTTCTGACCATAACCGAGGGCAACTTTGCCGTCACGGACATCAATGGCAACATCATGTTCAAAATCAAAGGCAAATTCCTCAGCATCCACGACCGTCGACTGCTAACCGATGCCGCCGGAAACCCAGTTTGCACTCTTCGACCCAAGGTTCCAGTCCTGTGGCTGAAATCTGTAATGATCGGAAATATAAAAAGATCTGACTTGATTTGTTTGTTTTTTACAGATCATGACTGTTCATGATAGGTGGCAAGTATTCAGGGGAGAAAGCACGGAAGAGAAAGATCTGATTTTCACTGTGAAGCGATCTTCCATGATCCAATTCAAGACCAAGCTGCATGTGTTCTTGGCAAACAACCCAAAAGAGGATGTTTGTGATTTCAGAGTGGAAGGGAGCTGGCTTGAAAGATCTTGCACCATTTATTCCGGAGAGTCTAACACCATTTTGGCTCAGGTAATTATAAATTTAACACCATCAGCCTGAGCATGCAATTACATACATCTCTACGGTATAGACGTGGTTGATGTCGGAGGAGACGTGGCACACCATCATCAAGTACTTTGAATTTAACTTTGAAGAAGTGAAACGCCAAGGTCTTCTAACCATTGGAAACCTCGTTAGATGGAATATAATTTCTTTTCGACATAATACCAAAAAATTACCTCTAAAGTTTGATTAAATTGTCAGTTTTATCTTCTTCTTTTTTAGTATTTTAATGTCAATATTTTATTTTAATGCATAAAGACCCTTGACATTTTACTAAATAGTCACTTTAGTCGTTCTTTTCTTTTATTGAGTATTTTATCTCAACGTTTTATTTTGAAACATTTACTGTTTGTTGACTAACAATTTCTATCAATGGTTTTTTTGTCTCAAAATGAAACGTCGTGGTCAAAACGCTAGAAACATTTATTATTATTTTACCTTCTTCTTTCTCTGAAATGGAATTGCTTTGAATGTTACCAAGGAATGTGGTGGATCAGCATCCTTGGGATCTAATTACATACATGCATTCATATGTATTTGTATAGGCTTAATGAGATCTGCATATGCACATGTTTGTGTGGGGGGGGGGGGCATATAACACATATGAGCACTGCAGATGCACACGAAGCACAGTGTTCAAAGCGTGTTGCTTGGGAAGGACAAGTTCATGGTGACAGTGTATCCCAATGTGGATTATGCGTTCGTGGTGGCTCTCATAGCCATCCTCGATGGGATTAACAACAAAGGTGGTGGCGACGATGGTGGCAACGATGGTGGCAACGACGGTGGCGTGTGATCACTCATCGCAACCAAATGCTCTGCATATATATAATATCTATTAAAACTACTTGTAAATAATTAGCTGTGTTGTGTGATCAGTTGGAATAAAGGCAGGGAAACCTTCTGTGTGGTTGATGCTTGATTCAACTATAATCTGTTGTTATCTATTTACCTCTCAGTCTTACTTGTCGGCTTATACAGTGCTGCAGCATTTTAAGACTTGGTTTGTGTGACCGTCAGTTAAAATCATGCTTAATTTACCGCTCAACAGTGTTTTATACTCAAAATGTGATGGATTTTTTGAAGTAAAAAAGTTTATGAATGGTATCGTATAAAATGATGGGTAATTATTTTTCTCTAAGAAGGTAGTGGCTGTGGTGCTTTTGGTTCGATTCTCCACCGTTTTAATTCTTTTTCTTTTTTGTGATGAATAAAGTGAAGAAATGTGTCATAATTTTATTAACGATGACTCGTTAAATCATAATGCCGTTTACTGTTTAGTGATGTTATAGCAATTAAATTGATAAATGATAACGTAGTAAAAGTCGAGAAATCAAACATCTTCTCTAGAAAATTCATTTCAGCATAATAATTTAAAGAAATGAAAAGATTTTTTCTTTTATGCAAAAAGTAAAATCATATTATATATGGATATTTATAAATTAATGTAGAAAATAAATTTCTTATGAAATTAATCGAACAATATAATTTTCTAATCATTTGTATTTATAACTTTTAAGGATCAAATTGATAAAAATAACTATAAATGTGAAAAAGTTAAATACATTATTTTACCTTCTTTGTAGATGTTAGATCAGAAGTTAAAAATTAGGGAAGAAGGCAAGATTTTCAAATGAAAAATAATATAGGGACTCAATTTTGTAAAAACAAAGAATTAAGTAAAATTTGAATTTGTATAGAGACCCATAACAAATTTAAACCTATCTAGAAAGCCCAAAAGAAAAGAAGTGATTTGAACTTGAGCCCAGCCCGCGATGAACCAGTGAAATGATCTCGCAGTTCGAAACAATTTGAAAAGCAAAAGTGGAGGAAGAGAGGCGGGATATTCAACATAAGCTCTCTCTCTCAAGCAAAGGTAATTGTCTTTGAGGCCAAGCATCCTTCAAGATGACATCTCTGAAGCTCAAGGTTTTTTTCTTTATCTCATATTTTACAATACTTGTAATTCTTAGTCTATAATGACATTTCTGTTGTTTCTCACAATTTCTTTTTTTAATTTCTTCTTTCCCTCTTAAATTTCAGTTAGGGTTTCGTTTTTCATCGGTATGTCATCTCATTTTCAGGGAAAAACAGGAGATCAACATTGCTTCAGTCGTGGTAACCTTATCTATTCTTACTTTTTGGTATTTAGTAATTTTATCTTGTGTTTTACTTTACAATCTTTATTTTCTGTTCTTATTTGTGTGAAAAGGTTTCAAAATTTCCCCCCAAAATGAAGCATCTACCATGTAAGTTTACTCTTGCTTAATTTGAATAATATCTGGTTATTTTAATTTTTAATAAAGAACAATTTGATTGTTCTTTTTGTTTTCTTATAATTTTTTTCTAGGAGGAAATCAATAGAATGTAACAAAGAAGCCGTTCTAACTACTGCTAATGATCCAAAGGTTTTTACCATTCTTATTATTTCTATTAACAAAGCATGCATTATTTAAAACGCTTGCTTTTATTTATATTCATGTTTAACTTCCCAATGTAATTTAAAGGGGTCTTTGAAGAATATGGCCAAAACCAAAGGCAAGCGTGATAGTTCTGGTACGCTTCATCTGCATTTGCAACAATTTTTTACATAATTATTATCTCGATTCTATGCCATGGGAACTCTGTTTACAGTTCTTTGCATGTCACTTTTCAGAAAATAGAATTGTTCAAAGAAAAGCGCTGTCAGATCTTAGCAATATTACTTCTTTGGTTTCTTCCACGAAAGTTTATTATGGCTCTAAATCAATGTGAGTGACTTTTTTATTATACTTTTGAATTGTTAGCTCTTTCTGCTATTGAATTTACTGGTTGATATTACTTGCTCGTTTTGTAACGCAGGAAGAATCAAAGAAGTGCCTTGATGGAAAGGTATGAAACCTGATTGTTGTTATTGTTTACTGTTTGGATGTGGATCTGATGTATTTCAAGATTTCAGGACACAATAGAACCTATTCCATTTAGTCCATTGATTTGGATTTTTTAATAAATAACTTTATGTAAATTTGATTCAATGTCTATCCTTTTTTTCAATGGTCTACGCATATGTTTCAACTTTTTTCAACTAGTATTCTTTTTTAATGCTGTGTGTTATTTTGTTTCTCTCTTTGAAGTGTTTAATTAGTTGCACATACATTTGCTTCTCCGTCCGTACACTCTGATGTCTTCTTTGTTATTGAATGAGGAAAAAATCATTTATCCAAAATGAATATGGACCAAAGTTGTCAAATTCTATTGAAGAAGATACAGCTTGATATGGATATTTATATGTTAATTTGTTTATTGTTTATTAGTTGACAGTTAAAATATGTGAAGTAATTTATTTGCAGGGTTTCCGTGGCTTCAGCTGCAAAAACTGTTAATGTCTCATCCGGGAGATCTTTCAAGGTACAAGGGGTATCTTAAAGTTCAAAGTTCTTTACCATACAGCTCCTCAAACATATATGAAGTTGTTTAAGTGTGAAAACAATTAACTAGAATCTGGGTAAACTAGTTCTTGAACTATTATAATTGCAAGTCTTAATGGCATGTGTACTGTTGATATTCATAATTATCACCCTAAGCCAGGAAAGTAGTAACTAAATCACCCAAAGGGTAGAAGAGATATCTGATTGTAATGAATATTAAATCATGAGAAATTATTGGCGGGAAAGTATAACCAATGAAAAGTGGTAGGATGTAACATTTATCTTTATTTGTTGGGTTTAATAAGATCTTGGGTGAAGTTTAGGACTTTCAAACTGCTAGATCTAACTAAGTTATTTGAGTGTTTTATTTCACATTTATGGCATCTAAGACCAAATTGATGATAGAAAATTCATGTTGTAGTTTTGATATATTCATTTGATTTTCCACTACAAGCAATAGACAGCATTTTGAAGTATTAATAGATTTTAATTAATCCTCCATTTTAGTCCTCTTGATGTCATCACCTTTTGTTTGCCTTATTTTGGAGTTACAAAGGAATTGATCTATTTCAGAATATCTTTTAAAACAGGGAAAAGAGAGGGACCATCTTAATCAAGGTGCTGTTAAGCAAGTTTTGCTTTTTTGAGAACAGAAAGTATTAAAGATAAGAAGACTTCCTTGAGTGTCCAAAGTGTTACAACCCAGAATTCAGATCGTAAATCCGTTGTTACCACTGACAGGTACACTGTTAAATAGATTTTCAGATTCCGTTTGGAGTGCAGGATATAACCTGCTTGAATGACTACTGTTTAAAATTATCTGATCAAGTTTTCCTCACTTCAATTATTAACATTGCATTATGTTTTCTTTAATTATTCTGGACAACCAGGAATCCACTTCCACCGTCAAGGTTTGTGAATTTAAACTACAATGAAATAATTGATTGAAAGAATGCATGCAACATCTCTCACTGATGCATGGTCTAATTTCTATTTTCATCTTGAAGGTGAACCCAGCCTTTGCAAGTGATGCAAATTTGAACATTTTTATTTCACTTTCTGAAAGAAAAGAAATAAAATGATAATGCTACTCCTTCTCATGATGTTATCTTGCTGGTCGTCTTATATCTTCTTTTATTTTTTCTCCCATTAAATTTCCCCTTTTCAATGTAGGAAAAAGCTACAGAAGCTAGCAGGATTACGAGTAAGATGCATGGTCCATTTTTCTTAAATCTCCAAAAGTTCATGGCCCAAAGTTTGATTCACTAATTGGTGCTTTGCCTGTCTATTCTCCCTTCCCCCCACATTTTTGGTGCTTCAGGTAAGACTAAAGTTTGTGAAACTGCTTCAAAGCAAGCTAGCAAGGCAAGGAACCATCTCTCAAGGAATAGAGAGAGTGATAGCTTTGTAATAATTTAAGCAGAAGTTTTTGATTTCATTCTGGTTCTTACCCTGCTCAACTCTGCAATAATTTGTATGTAAGAATCGGAAACATAATGAAGTCCTCATTTACATACACAGTCAAGTCAAGCAAAAGAGATAAATCGGTTTTTGTTTGTCTTAGAAATCGTAGGTCTAACTGGTTTTACCTCCTTTCCGTTTTTTCTAAACACTGTTGTAAAGTCTTAATCAAGGTCAGAAGTGAAGTGCTTCTGTAGTCACCTACTTTTAATTATGATTTTCTGACCGACGATTTGAAGTCTATTAAAATTTCAAATAATAGACATGCCAATGTGAAGTTTGCAATTTATTGAAAATTACTTTGTTGAGTTGTAGATTATGTGTCAATTTTAATGGTGAATGTGCTTGATGCTAGGGAGTTTCAACAGGCTGTTTGTGTTATTGTTTTATCTGCTCTATCATTTTTCAATCTTTGGTTTCTGTCTTTTATGAAGCGTGTAAATTAATTCTAGGAAGACTTTTAACATGAATTTGTCTGCGATGTCCACTTCTTTGTCAATATTTTCTTTTTCTACATGCTCATTCTTTAAACTGGCAATTAACTGCTTCTTTATTCTCCTGGGCATCACGAGGGAACTTTGAATTAGATTTCTTTGGGAAAGTAGTATTACTCAATCGATAGGTCTTCTTGAAAGTTTACTGTCATATATTATAGATCCATGTCGAGGTTTTGATGATATATATAGCATGTTCTTTCTAATAGTCAAATACTTTTATTGCAAATGAGTACACTGATGCTTAGTTTGAATTTTGGAAATAGGGCTACTAAAAGTCGAACTAATTCAGCTGCTCATAACTTGCCAAGATCTTTCATATATATGACATACTATATCTGTCTTTAATCTATCAATTAGTTTGATCCATATTTTAATAATATTTACTTATATTTTCTGTTTGCTTCAAGCTTACCTGGTAACCAAAGTTGTATTTGTGTGTTCATGTTACTCAATTTTTCTTATACAAGTTTTTGACATTCATTGCTCAGCCAATTGTTAAGACTGCACTAAGGTCTTCTAATGCTCAAAGAGCGTCAAAATCAAAGTGTTCTTCAGGTTTGGGAAAACCAGTAAATGCTGCTGCAATCACATCCGAGAAAGACATAGGATGTACTCTTCTGGAAAATAATGTAGCAACAATTTCCAGTGAAGCCAGCCAAAGGGATCATACTTCTAATGGCGATAGTGATACTAGCATCAACATGCCTGGTGCCCTTGCTAAGAAGAAAGGCAGACGTAGGAGATCTTATACATCCTTACTGATGGCAGGATCGAAGGTTTGGCCCCACTACAATCTAATATACTGAAGGCATCAGCTTTTTCCTTGAGAAGTTGAATGACTGTTGGAAATATTTTGCAGCTATTAGAAGGTAATGGTGGTGTCAAAGAAGAAGAAAAGCTACCTTGCATTGATAATGATGACAATCCGTTGGAAGTTTCTCAATATGTAGATGAAATTTATCAGTACTATTGGATAAGTGAGGTATTTGATCATTAGGCTCTTCTTTTTAGAAAAGTTTTTAGCCTAGTATGGCCTCTGTAGTAGGCTTAATTTAGAGTGATTGTGATCCTTCTTGAACACAGAGAAGCCAGACCACGGGGCTTCATCTAATGATGAGTAGCTAATGGACATCGACTGATAACACAAAACCATCTTATGAAGGACTGGCTTAGTAGAATAAATAGTAACATGGTAAAATAACAGAAGTATTTTTTTCCAACTAGTTGGTTCCCGGTCAAAATGGAAGCTAAAGAGTTACAAATTATAAGAAGTTTTAAGGATATTGTTTTGCTGTATTACCGTATTGGTGCTTTTTGAAAACAGCGATATATTCTTCATCAGAAACAGGACATCTATTTTCAATTGAATGAACAAAAGCAGAGATGTTTTCTACTTTTAATTTCCTGCCTACTACAGAAACGACTGTAGATCCATTTCTCAGTTTTGCTTTGGCCCCAGATGTTGACCTGTTTCTGTACTGTGTCTGAGTGCATCAAACTCCAATGCCGTCAATAAAAACTAAAAAGTCTACTATGTCGGTGATCAAATGTTTGTTTTAGCAGCAATGATTGGGTAACTAGTTTTGGTAATTCTGCTTATGCCGAACTTATAAACTGCAGGCGATGAATCCATCTCTGGAAAATTACATGTCAAAGCATACAGATATTACCCCTCATATGAGAGGCATATTGATCAACTGGCTGATTGAGGTATAATTTTCCACATGGTTTTAATTCACCTTTTTGTTCATTATTGTGTTGTCCGTTTGTAAATTATCAGAGTTATACCTTGCTTATTTCAGTTGCTCTGTACTTCATCAATCTCATGACAGGTGCACCTTAAATTTGATTTAATGCGAGAAACACTCTATCTCATGGTCAGTTTGTTGGATCAATATCTCTCAGAGGTCCAAATAAAAAGAATTAGATGCAGCTGGTTGGTCTTACTGCACTTTGTTGGCATCGAAATGAGGATTTTTGGCATCCTAGGGTAAATATATGAACTGTCAAATTTGCACTATATCTTGTATCATTCTTTTTCAATTTTCAAAACTTGCAAAACCATTGCTCATTTAATTGAAATTCTTTACAGGTGAAAGATTTAATCAGTGTATCTGCTGAGGCTTACACTAGTGAACAAATGCTCAAGATGTGATGCATTTTCTTCTTATGGCATGCAATTTGAACTTCTGAGAATATCCAGGTGTAAGGAGGAAACTTGGTGTAGGACAAGAACCCACAACCTGCATACTCTGAAACCAAAATCATTCAGTAGTGAAAATTACATTGAAACTAAACAACATAGGAATTTATAACTTAAAATCATAATAAATATATAAGAAAAACAATTATCTCCTTAGCATTAACTTGTAAAGTAAAATAATCACTAAATATAAAATAATCTGAAATAGCCTAACTAGGTTACCTCTGTTCTGCATCACTCAGTTTTTGAATTTGGAGTCTATTTGCTTTGTGTATTTTTAATTTAACCCTCATGCTGGAATCATCACTTTGGACCAATAGCAATAGTTACTTCTAGCACTAAAATCTAGGACTGAAGTAGATGTATTGTTATGCAAGTATCTTTGTTGATATGCAACCTTCTATAGTTGTTTGCTCGTATAGTTCTCAACAATACAAAATAATTTGAATTTTCAGGAGAAGCTTGTCCTTAAAAGCTTGAAGTTTCGCCTAAATGTGCCTACTCCCTATATCTTCATGTTAAGGTTCATCAAGGCTGCTCAATCAGACACCAAGGTATGTGGTAGCTTTTCGAACATCACTAATGGATCAGCTATTTGATAAGACCTGAGTTTCTTAACTAAAATATTGAGAAGAAAAGTAGGATTCTCTTTGATATTTTGGGATAGTTGATTAGGATTCTATTTGGATAATAGGTATTATTTACTGATTTAAATTGGATAGACAATGTTCAAATGTTTGGGAAACATTTGTTTTTGGTGATGGATGTTTGGTTTCTGTTTGAACATCTAGCCTTCTACCTCATAGAGCTCTGCTTGGTTGAATATGAAGCTGTGAAGTTCAAGCCCTCCTTACTATGTGCATCAGCTATCTTCATATGTAACACAGAAAATGGCATGAAAGCACTGGAGTTCTGGTGGTGTAGTTTTATGCATGTTGATTGTATTGAGCTCTAGTTTCTTGCTTTTGAGTTTAAGAGAGATAGATGATGAACACAATGTTATGATGATGGATTCTGGGTTCATACTTGATCACATGAATTTTCATTGTTTATGTTTTTTTATTATATTGTAGTATATTTTACTAATAGTATATTCATTAATGAAATTTGTTTTAGTATAATTGAAAGTATCAGCGTAAAAGGTTTCATATAATTAGTTATTTTTCAATGAGCAAATATATATTTTGTAGAATGATGTTTTTGGTTCCTAAACTTTCTATTTTAATCAGATAACTTCTAAAATTTAGTTGTATAATTGTTTTATCCATTTAGCTTTTTTTTGCGTTCTTTTTTACTCTTGATATTTTATTTTAGGTTAAATTTTGAGAAAAAAATGATATAACTTTAATTATGTTAATATTAGTTATTTTATTTTATTTTTAGTATTAATTTATTCGCATGAATTGCGTTATTTCTTATATATATTGGTACTCGTAATATTTTTATCTTATTTTCAGAGTCTAGATTAAAGTTGTTTTTATTAATTTTTTCATAAAATCTTAATTTATTTTGTTTTACATTAATCAATTATTAAAGGCAAATAATTTAGATAATCTCTTTTAGATTTTAGCCTAACCTTTAGTTTTCATTATTAAGATCACTTGTAACTGTGTTGACATTGAAAAGATGATGTGGGATTGCTCATCATTTTCTACTCATAATCGACTCTTGTGAATTTATGAAAATATGTAGATACTTTAGTTTTCATTATTAAAACAACTGGTAACTGTGTTGATATTAAAAAGAAGATATGGGTGACTAGGGTACTCATCCTTTCCCATCCGTAATCGACTTCTGAATCATTCCAAGTAAATCTCTGGAAATATGCAGATTCAATAAAAGGTAAAATGTAGGTATTCGACCTTATCTAACTCCAAAAGGTCTATGTTGACTCCAAAAATTAAAATCATTCACTTAAGTCAAGATCGGTCCTGGAATTCTAAATGATCGTTCCGACATCTTATATTTTAGGTAATGACATTGATTTTAAATTGAATTATAAGTTGGTCCTTAACTTTTGTTTATACATTTTACTCTTCAAACTTTTAAAGAATTTCAAATTGATCCCTAATCAAGATATCATCTTGAAAATGATTAACGTTTGATGTTAACACATTGTATGAACTATAAATTGATTGTATGACAAGGTATGTTCAATGAATGACTATACGAGTTCAATTTTTGTTATCCAATAATATTTCTAAACCGATTTTTGATAAGATCATATTGGTGTTATATTAAGGCTTGTTTTCTTATTATTGTTAGAGAAAAATGGGTCTAAAAAACTTTAAAAATATATGTAAAATAAAAAAATCAAGTCCATAGAAAATAAAATCAACTGATTTTCTAATCACAAATATATATATATATATATATATTATTAGAATTATAAGTTTGATTATATAAAAACTGAAGACCCAATTATTCACGTAAAACAAGTATGATTATATTTTAATAGGGCACATGTTCGATTTCAAACTTTTTAATCTTGTCAAAAAACAATAAAAGAATATTTTAAGTGAAAAGTGGAAAAAATAATTTAAAAATATCATATCTACATCGTTGTTAATTTTTTAATGACGAGCAACCAAAAAAGAAACAAAAGGTAATGTTAAGTATGATTTTGAAAAAAAATAATTGGATGGTCAAAATATCAATAAAATAATAAGCATGTAACTAAATAAATAATTTATCATTTTCAATTATATGGGGACTTCATAATTTTGGGCGTTGTACACGTGTCCTTCCCGCCAAGATTCAACCACAAGCCTGATTTTGGGCATCAAATTAACGCAACCAAAATAACATCATTTCAGCGTGGTATTCATGTCATCGTCGGTTGTTATATATATCTTTATGATGTTATTGAATTAACGGCCTAATAGTATAAAAGAAACGAAAATAAAATTTAAATAATTTAAGTGAAGCAATTAAAAGTTGAGTAATATAAATGATATAACACCTAAAATCTAGTGGTGCACAATGTACAACATTAATTAAAATTAAGTGGAAGTAGGCAAAAAAAAACATGAATCAACCGCGGAAAAGGGAAAATTAGTCATGATTCAAAGATGATGCTATTTTTCGTTTATGAAATGATAGAAGTTTTTATATATTAAATTATGGATTCGTAAACTAAATGCTGCCGAATTTATTTTTCATTTCTATAAAGTGCGAAAATCATTGTAAATGTTTCATCAAAAGCAAAGCCTTTTGCTCGTCTTCCATCTTTGTGATGAACCGATCGTCTCCGCTCTGCAGATCGCAACTCCCTCTGTTCTTCGGATTGCTTCTCTCCGCTCCTTAAATGGTATGAACATTTACGTTTTGCGTATCCTCTTTTATTTCTACATCACGGTCTTCCACGCTCAACATAATTTCTTATTTGTAAAACTCTAAATGTTCTTAAACCACCCGATTCCAGAAAAAAGAAAGAAAAAAAAACTGTTTTATCATCTGATTATTGATTTTACATGATCGATAGTCTCTACTTCCTGTAACCCCCTCAGACCGATAAGGGTAACCCGATCCGATCTGAGGTGTCACATTAGGGCCACCGGAGCGACTCACTGTAAATATAGCGGAAATTTTAAAACCTTTTATCAGAACATATAAACTTATAAAATCATTTGCCACTATTTAAAAATAAAACAGATTTTCATACTCGTATATAAAACAAAATACAATTACATGCCCCTAATCACATGTACCGTACTCTGCAAACAACGCCGGAAGAACTCCCTTACTGTTGTCGATAGCTGCACTGGTACAATTCTTTTAACCTGCAATGTTGAGTAATAGAGTGAGCTTCGGAAAGCTCAGTAATACAGAACTACCAGATGATGCTGAAGAACGTGTAGATACATATAAACATATATTTCTTTATTGGTTAAGATATCTACAGATTTTTATGCTGAGCGGAGATCCTATTGATATTTCAGATGGTAACGGACAATGAGCTTTCAGTTCAGAGAAATATTTCGGATGACTGAGTTCAGGAGATCAGAATAAGTTATCTAGTGTGTTCCCGTAAAACTAGTAAAAAGATACAGATCTTTTAAAACATATTTTTATATATATATATACCCCCATTCGTCACGTACAAAATGTGTAGGTTCCCTAGAACCATACAACCCCGTCACGTACAGTAAGACCCTGAGCACAAAGCCGAAGAGCCTGCAAGTAAGGTCCTGAGCACAAAGCCGAGGAGCCTCCAAGTAATCTTCCTCCAACAATACCCCCCAATAAAAATTGTACCGTCTGTAAATGGATATATAAAAAATCATAACATAATTCAAGTCACGTATCATATCAGAATCCAGGTCATGTATCAGATCAGAATCCATGTCAATATTAGATCAGAATCCAGGTCAGGTATCATAACAGAATTCAAATCAGAAATCAGATAAAATATTCATGTAATTAGGGAACACACAAGAGTTTATAGGTATTATTTAGAGGTACTGTATCAGGCAGAGAAACTCAGTTCTTCATTATGTCGATAGAATGTTGGAATTTAGAATCACTATTGGAAGAGTTCATTTACTGACAGAATCATCAGTTATTCAGAATGTGAATTATCAAGATAATATCTTATTCGGACAGTTTTCAGAAGTTGTACCTAATCAGAAGGGTATTCAGAATCCTTTACATCCATGTCAATTGATTTGATAATCGAACAACTTGAGAACGAAGATTCAGAACGTTAACAATCTATGTCGACTGGTCAATTCATTTTCCTTCTAGGGTATTTACTCTTTAATACCACAAATTCTTGTCCATAGATCATCTTCAGAATCATCACTGAATAGATATTCCAATGGTCTTTATTTCATTTCCAAGCTTCCACGATATCATGAAATACTGACGTGCTTGATTTGTAGTTCATGTTCCTTAAGGACGATACATCATGTAAATTCATCCGAATTTCCAGGCTTATCCTAATCACTTACTTAATCCTCAGTCATTGAAGTTACTTATTTCTTTTAGCATTCAAGTCCATTCCAGTTACTTCAGGATTTTCTGGAGAAATACAAACGTTCCTGTATTTCAGATATATATTGTACTTCAGATCCATTCAATTTGGTCTTCTTGGTTGATTTCTCTAACGAATATTCATTTCTTAGTACCGGATGTGATCCAGAGTTGAGCTGAGTACTTTCAAAATTATCATCGAACCACACTTGAGAAGACGAACACACATTCAAGAAACATCTATGTCGTTCAGGTATTGACATATCCTTAAGATTGATCAACTTACTTAAGTTGTGATCCATAACTTCTAAAGGTAGTTCAACACCTATGCTTATTTAGATTCCTTAATTAATCCAAGGAATTTACTTAGAATAAGACACAAGGGTATTTTGGTAATTTTGGTGTTCATTTTTATTTCATTTATTTTAGAGCTCGAAGATATCTAATCATTCTTAAGCTTGGTGGTATTCTTTCCATTACAGGGGTATTTTGGTCATTTTACAGATTCATCGTATTTCAATCATTTCCTTCTATCTGATCTTACTATTAAATTGAATCTTATCATTTATTTCAGTCATTTCGAACAATTATGACAACAGAACACCCCGATAAATTATTCTTCAGGTATTTACTCATAACTCGGATATTTCTGGGTCAAGTGTCTTCTCAGATTTTACAAACGAAATATCATGAATTTTTCTGAACTAAGTCAATATCTTAACAATCAAATCCGTACTTAATCGAGTTAAGTACGAATCCTCAAAGTATTTTCTCATTCAGGGTTAACTCAGACTATTTTACCTCTCAAGGACATTTTCGTAATTTCTTAACCAGATAATTTCGATATTAGCTCTTAACGAAAATAATTATAATTTAGAGATCCTATGATTAATTGCTTTCTTGAACACTCTCTTATCTTGAAATGATTTCTTAATAGAATTCTAATATCTTGCATAAACCCTTTAGGGGTTAAAAACTGGTTATCCGTATTTCCTAAGCAAAATCTAGCATTACTTAAACACATCTAGTAACATCCTAAATCAGGCTCAGTGACTAAATTGCAAATTTTAAAAACTATGTGCTCGATTTCGAAATAAGTTAAAAGTCCATGGATTTAATTGAGGAAAGTTGATGTTGGATTTAATGGTAAAGTTTGGAAATAACAAGGGTATTATGGTTTTTTCTAAGAGAAGATTTTTTTTTATTCTCTTTTTAAGGGATATAAAAACGTGGGAAATGAGATAATTTCTCCAGAGTATTCTCCAGTCTTCTTCTTCCTCCTCTCCACCGTGAAGCCTTGTATAAGGTAAGTGGGTCTTCAATTGGTTAATTCTTTCGTTTTAAAGCTTGTTTTGATTCTTGGGATGCTAAGAAAGATTAAGGAAAGCTTTAGGTGGCTTAAAACTCAAAGATTAGCAAGTTATGAGAAATTAAGAAAAATGAGTTTTTAAGTGAATTTTTGAAATAGAAGGAGTTAATAAATTTTGAAGTTTAATTTGACTTGTTAAGGGTTAAATTAAGAGATATGAAGTGATAGAATGGGTTTTAGAACATGTTGGAAATTTAGTGTGATTCTTGAATGCCATGTAAATGATAGAATTTTGAGTTTAAAGAAGTGATTATGGAGTAGAAATGAGTTTAAGTATGTGTATGAAAGTTAGGAATATTAGTGAAGGGAATTGAGTATAAATGATGATGCCAATCTATAAGATAAGTGTTATAGAGAAGAAATATATTTAAAGAGAATTATGATATAGGATTTAAGTAAAATTTAACTAAATAAATAGATTAAACTGGTATAAATGGAAAATGAGATAAGTTAGGTAGCATTTACCTAAGAGATAACATAAGATTATATGAATAAGTAGTATAAACGACATAAGGAAAACTTATGTGTTATATGATTTAAGCATTGAAATGAACAAAAGATATATTCAGGTGAAGTTATTCGGTGATATGAGTATATGCCATTATTATACGGTTTAGATGAAATACTAAACATGAATAAATGTGATTGTGTGAGAAATGATAGAAACTATATGAGAACATGTATATGTGAAAGTAAACTATGTGATTATATGTTATATGAATACAAGAACCTGAGATATATAACATGTGAATTATATGGAAATGATCTACGTGTAAGTGAACTATGTGACTATGTGATTATATGAAAATGTGATAATGAGCCATGTTCAAAAACTATGAGACTACGTGCCCAGGTAATATGAATATGTGAACATGTGAAATGACATAAATGATAATTCCCATGTTATGTGTCATGAGAGCTAGGGTTATAGTTGGCATGCCAAGAGTCGAGGGTCTACGCGGTCCTTCGGGACATATATATATTCTTTTGAACATGTGTGAAGTCTTGTGAGACACATACTTGATCCCTAGTATATGTATATGATTCTTAAGGAATGATATGTGGTCCTTATGGACATTATTATATGGCACTTCGGTGCATTTCTACGCGGCACTACGGTACAATTCTACGTGGCACTTCGGTGCATTTATACAAGCTGTGGTGACAGCATTAGTGCAAAACATCTATAGAATCACATATCTATAGTTCTCACATGTCATGGGCTAATAAAAATAATAAGATAAATAAACTTGGTATGATTATATGTTTATTTCATTGTGAACTGATATATGTGCTATGATGTGATAATTAAGGATATTATGGATAAGAGTATAAAATTATAAGGACTAATGTACAAATTGATAATAATAGAAATGATTGTACATAAATATGTATGTTTTGATATAATGATATGTGTGTTTCTCGTGACATGGTACAAGTGTATATATATGTTGATGTATATGTAAATGAGCTATATGATTTGATAGCATAAAACAATCATGCATGATTAGTGGGTATGAATTTCATTATAGGTGTTTTTTTTATGCTTCACTAAGTCATCGACTTAGCGTGTGATTGTTTCACATGTAGGTTACAGAAGCTAGAAGAGAAGAGAAGAAGAGTAAGACAGGTCAGCACATCCCTTACAAAATTTCAGATCAGAAAATAGAGGATTTAAATGTTTTTGGTTATTTTGAGTATAGTTGGCATGTACTAATTGGTTGAATTAGTTATGCTCTGATTGATTTTGGGTATTGTGGTCAATTTATGTAACTAAACCGCTTTTACTTTAATGAAACATTTAAATTTTCTTTGAATTTTATCAAGAGTCAAAGTTTGAAAAGTCAATGTGACACCTCAGACTCGTATCCGGGTCAGGTACGGGTTGGGGGTGTTACATTTAATGGTATCAAAGCCAAGGTTTAGCCGATTCTCGGTATAAACCGAAGTCCAAAGTGTCATAAAATGTGTACATGCCAACATAAGGTGAAAAATTCTGATCTGATAGTGTAATGAGTGTGTTATCTTACTAATAGAATTAGATTGCTAAGTTATAATAGAAGTATGCTTATAGTAATTTCGAAGTGAAGTAAGAGGCGATATTCCTGATTGTGATAGCAATTCACCTGCCCTGGCCAGGCAGGGGGAAGAGCGGACACTTCAGGAAGTGCCTCATAAGATCAAAGACTGATTTCAGAAAGTTGAAATCATATTAGAATAGTGATAGAAAGTTTTCACAGGTCTGAATCGGAAAAGTGATATGAAGTATTCTTATTATTTCATGGATACGATTGAATATGGTGAACAAGTGTCACCATAAGAAAGTTAAAAGATCTAAGGATGTGGCTAGAATTGTAGAAGAGTCAAGAATAAGTGAATCAGTGACCAGTTTATAAGATAAATGCAAACAGTGTGATGAATTTGAAACAAAGAGATAGTACTATGTATAAGCCAAAATGTGGATATTATAAGGGTTTGCATTCTAGATGAAAAGGGTTAGCGTTGGCTAACCAGACTATGTGACGAAAAGTGTATTGGAGTTAAAAGATTTGAAGATATTGTTAGGATAAGTTAACCAAATATGAAACGGATATGGATATAGTTGTGTATCTCGATCATGTATTTGTGATGTAGTGAAGGAGATAAGGATTCATATGGTTAAGGAAATTTATAAAGTAATAGAAAAGTTTAAGAATCAATATATATCAGCAATCAGTTTATAAGACAGAGAAAGTTAGAATGCTTGAGTTTGAAAACAGAGAAATCGTAACGTGTAGGGATATGAATGTAGTTTGATAAGTCGAAGAAATTATTGTTCAGTTATTTGAAGGAAAAATGATGTATGTAAGTGAGGTATGGAGGGTTTGTTCCTAGACGAAAAGAATATTATTGATGTTAAAATTATTCTTTTCAAGAAGTGATGAATTGTATTAAAGATCTAGAGAGATCTCAGAAGAATTAGAGAATTCGTATCTCATAAAAATTGACATTATCGAAGAGAGACATAGATTATGATTGTCAATTACAGACTCGATTTGAATTAGTTATTCCATAGCAATGTATCAAAACTTGATGAAAGACAGATACGCTTGAATAATAGAGTCTGGTACTGGAAGATTAAATAAGGAGTTAAGAATGAATATGAAGTTAAGTCAGAAGGGAAAGTAATGGATTGGATTAAAAGTTCTGCTAGAAAATAGGTAAAGTCGAATTATTTAAAAAGGATCAAGTGATATAGGTGCATTGATGATTGATTTATAAGATAAAGGAAATTGTAATGCCTGAGTTTGAACCTAGGAATTGCATTGTGAATGAGTAAGAATGTGAGTTGAATGAGACAAATAAATTAATGCTGAGTTAGTTTGACTGGAAAGAGTAAAGGATTAATATGTTTGAAGGAAGTCAAGTATGTGTGTATTATGATTTGAATAAGGACTTTATGAAGAATAAGGTATGTGCAAGGAGTGTTGATTATCAAAGTTATGAAGAGATGATAAAGATTAGTAATCAGAGATGAGCATAAGTGAGAGGAAAGAGTATGTGAGCATGAAAGAAAATATATATGATTTGTGTATAAGGAGATTTTGATTTTGAATGAATAAAGGAATAAGGAAATGAAAGGAAAAAGTTTAAAGAATCAGATGTGATAAAGGTTATGTTTCTTGGTCAAGGAGATTTAGTCAGAGGAATAAAGAATAATTTATATGTATTAAGGAAATTTAAGAAGTCATTAAGCGTTGATGGAATAAAAGTTCGTTATTACTGCAAGGTAATTAAAGATTGATAAGGAATTTGATTGATTAATGATTTTGAGTGATAAGAACTGATGATATTGGTTATATGATAAGTGACATAATAAGGGATGTAAAAAAAAAGTAGTTGAAGAACTAAGGGAAAAAAAGATTAAGTAAAGGAAACAACATGAGAACATTAGCAGACATGTTCTTATCAATGTGTGCAGTGAAAATTCGAGGACAAATTTTCTTTTAAGGAGGGGAGATTTGTAACATCCTAAATCAGGGTCAGTGACTAAATTGCAAATTTTAAAAACTATATGCTCGATTTCGAAATAAGTTAAAAGTTCATGGATTTAATTGAGGAAAGTTGATGTTGGATTTAATGATAAAGTTTGGAAATAACAAGGGTATTATGGTCTTTTCTAAGAGAAGATTTTTTTATTCTTTTTTTAAGGGATATAAAAACGTGGGAAAGAAGATAATTTCTCCAAAGTATTCTCCAGTCTTTTCTTCTCCTCTCCACCGTGAAGCCTTGTATAAGGTAAGTGAGTCTTCAGTTGGTTAATTCTTTCGTTTTAAATCTTGTTTTGATTCTTGGGATGCTAAGAAAGATTAAGGAAAGCTTTAGGTGGCTTAAAACTCAATGATTAGCAAGTTATGAGAAATTAAGAAAAATGAGTTTTTAAGTGAATTTTTGAAATAGAAGGAGTTAATAGATTTTGAAGTTTAATTTGGCTTGTCAAGGGTTAAATTAAGAGATATGAAGTGATAGAATGGGTTTTAGAACATGTTAGAAATTTAGTGTGATTCTTGAATGCCATGTAAATGATAGAATTTTGAGTTTAAAGAAGTGATTATGGAGTAGAAATGAGTTTAAGTATGTGTATGAAAGTTAGGAATATTAAAGAGAGTGAAGTGTGAAGTGTTGATCTCAAAATGAAGTGATTTTCGAGCTAAAAATATGATTTCTGGGCAAGGGGAATCGGTACACATTCAAGGGGAACCGATACCCCTTCAAACGAACAAAAATTTCCAGAATGTCATGAGGGAATCGATACCACCATAGTAGGGAACCGATTCCCCCTAAAGGAAAATTGCGAATATTGGTTTAATAAGTTCGTTTAAGTTATTAGTATCAAATTACAAGGTATGTGTATCTAATAATTGTCTTAAAATGTATAATTATGTAGATTCAGAGCCTAATCAAGTTCCGGAATCATTGACAAGTAAGATCGATCAAGGGGAAAGATAAGAGATTGAAATTGACTAGTGAGGCCAGGTGAGTGCATACAAGTTAGTTTATGATATTTAACGGAAATAAGACTTGCGACAAGTCTATTTCCTATATTAGAAGGCCTGAATGTATGATCATATGCATATGTTTGATTTGGGTATATGTGATATATATATATATATATATATATATATATATATATATATATATATATATATATATATATATATATGTATTAAATGATTTGTGTGAATGCATGCAGTGTGATAAGTTATAGGAATTAATATGAATGATCTATATGATTACATGAGAATTTAAAATAGGTTATATGATAGGTTACCATACATGTTACATAGTAAATGTGATCAATTATAAGAATCAATATAATAGATTTATATGACTACAGGAGAAGGGTGATGAGTTAAATAAGATTAGACTATAGAATAATATGAGAATAATATATTAGTGAAGGGAAATGAGTATAAATGATGATGCCAAACTATAAGATAAGTGTTATAGAGAAGAAGTATATTTAAAGAGAATTATGATATAGGATTTAAGTAAAATTTAACTAAATAAATAGATTAAACTGGTATAAATGGAAAATGAGATAAGTTAGGTAGCATTTACCTAGGAGATAACATAAGATTATATGAATAAGTAGCATAAATGACATAAGGAAAACTTATGTGTTATATGATTTAAGCATTGAAATGAACAAAAGATATATTCAAGTGAAGTTATTCGGTAATATGAGTATATGCCATTATTATACGGTTTAGATGAAATACTAAACATGAATAAATGTGATTGTGTGAGAAATGATAGAAACTATATGAGAAATGTATATGTGAAAGTAAACTATGTGATTATATGTTATATAAATACAAGAACCTGAGATATGTAACATGTGAATTATATGGAAATGATCTACGTGTAAGTGAACTATGTGACTTTGTGATTATATGAAAATGTGATAATGAGCTATGTTCAAAAACTATGAGACTATGTACGAACATGTGAAATGACATAAATGATAATGCCCATGTTATGTGTCATGAGAGCTAGGGGTATAGTTGGCATGCCAATAGTCGAGGGTCTACGCAGTCCTTCGGGACATATATATATTCTTTGGAACATGTGTGAAGTCTTGTGAGACACATACTTGATCCCTAGTATATGTATATGATTCTTAAGGAATGATATGTGGTCCTTATGGACATTATTATATGGCACTTCGGTGCATTTCTACATGGCAATACGGTGCAATTCTACGTGGCACTTCGGTGCATTTATAGAAGCTGTGGTGACAACATTAGTGCACAACCTCTATAGACTCACATATCTATAGTTCTCACATGTGTTCATGGGCTAATAAAAATAATAAGATAAATAAACTTGGTATGATTATATGTTTATTTCGTTGTGAACTGATATATGTGCTATGATGTGATAATTAAGGATATTATGGATAAAAGTATAAAATTATAAGGACTAATGTACAAATTGATAATAATAGAAATGATTAAAAAAAAATATGTATGTTTTGATATAATGATATGTGTGTTTCTCGTGACATGGTACAAGTGTATATATATGTTGATGTATATGTAAATGAGCTATATGATTTGATAGCATAAAACAGTCATGCATGATTAGTGGGTATGAATTTCATTATAGGTGTTTTTTTTATGCATCACTAAGTCATCGACTTAGCGTGTGATTGTTTCACACATGGTTACAGAAGCGAGAAGAGAAGAGAAGAAGAGTAAGACATGTCAGCACCTCCCTTATAAAATTTCAAATCAGAAAATAGAGGATTTAAATGTTTTTGGTTATTTTGAGTATAGTTGGCATATACTAATTGGTTGAATTAGTTATGCTCTGATTGATTTTGGGTATTGTAGTCAATTTATGTTACTAAACCGCTTTTACTTTAATGAAACATTTAAATTTTCTTTGAATTTTGTCAAGAGTCAAAGTTTGAAAAGTCAATGTGACACCTCAGACTCGTATCCGGGTCGGGTACGGGTTGGGGGTGTTACACATCTGTAGTTTTATCATATCAATATATCCTTTCAGAGTTATTAATCAACTTTCAGGGACAATTCTTGACATCTTACAACTTAAGGGTATTTTCGAAATTTTACCCTACCAGAGTATTCTCATAATTTCTCATCCAACTACCTTTAACATTTAACCTTTAATGACATATATTATAAGCTACAAATCCATGATAATTTCTTTATCACTAATCACAGAACTCATAATATAATTCTAAGAATCCATCAATTTCTTATATTAATCAGTTGAACTATAATCAGTTGCCAAATTTCTACTGTATTCGAATCGAGTGTAGAAATTCATTAACTACCCAAATGAGACCAACATTATCTTATTCATGCATTTACCAATATTCACATGTTCATAAAGCATAAAGAGGTAGTAAAGTATTACCTCGATTTCCGTACAATACTGATCGACCATAAAAATTCCATTCGAACGCTTTTGATCTTCAATTCAACTTCCAATAATTCCTTAGATGCATATCAACATAAATTATATAAAAATGGAGCTTAATTACGATAAACATATCGAATTGGGTGATAAATAAGTGAAAAACAGCTTACCGGGTTCGAATTTGGCGAAACGGACTTCGAATTCAGGACGTCGAAAGCATAAAATATGACTTTTCGAAATTTTTGGATTTTTTTGTCAAAATCAAAGTCAATGGGTTTGACCGACAATTTCGAGGCCTTCGGGTTCGAATTTTGAAAATGAACTACGGAATCGGATTTGGAACGTCGAAAAATATCAGGATAGGTATACTCGGTCATAGTCAAAGGTCGTTTAATGCTCGGTCAAAGCCCGTCAACGTTTTGGTCAACAGTGGTCAATGGTCAATGGGTCAACGGGTCTGGTCAACGAGTCAAGTCAACGGGTCAGGTCGGGTTGTAACCGGTCAAACCGGTCAACTCTGCTCCAAAACCGGTCATTTGGACCATCCCCACGCACAGTGGCGGCGCGTGGGGCATCTTCCGGCTGCCTAAAAATCACGGAAAAATTCTTAAAAATTGTTTTGAGCGATTCCGAGATACTTACAAAGCTCGGTTCACAATTTTGAACGGCGGAGATCTCGATTTCAACAAATCGTAAACTTTGACCGCTTCACCACCTCACGCGCCGCCTTTGACGGAGACCAAGGATGACACCGGCGGACTCGGAACGATGCAAGGAGCATGATGGTGTGGGAGGTATCGTAAACGGATCATCGGATCGTCGTGAATCGATGAAAAACCAATTGAAATCGAGTTATTACCGATGATACTTCCGACTGAAATTAACGACAAACGGCGATGATTCACGACGAAAGGTTTGAGGGGTTTTGTTCCTCGCTCGACAACGAACACGATGGTGGTTTCAGGGTTGAAAGAAGGGTTGTTGGAGAGGGGAAAACTGGAAAACCATTCTGGAAACTGACAGGGGAGAGATTTATAATTCAACATATATAAAAAATTCTTAAATCATGGGTTTAGTCACTCAATTTTTTTGTACTTCTTAAAACGGTCTGCCAACTTTAAAATTTTACAATTTAATCCCCAATTTCTTCCAAAAATACCAATTAAATTCACCACTTTATAATTTCTTAAATTTATCCTCTAAATTGGGGTGTTACACTTCCTGTGCCTGAAAGCATGTTTTGGATACCGTAATCTGTTTTATGGTGATCCTTGGCATGATTAATCTATTTTGATATTAGAATAATTATTATTTGCCATTTTTAAATTATTTTGCTTTAATTTGAAGAAAGTATTAAGATGTGCAGAGGAATTAAGGGATTGAGGTTTGTTTTTCCCTTATTTTTTTCCTTTTATTTTGGGTGTTTGATTCGGATTGTGAATGGTTTCCAAATGGCTCGTTGTTTGGGTTGCGCATTGCCATCCACTCTGCGACATAGGTCAACATCCCATTTACTTCACTCCTCATTTCGTTATTATAATTAGAGAGTTGGTAAAATTAGACATTTAGGGATGGTAATTTAATTTGAAATTGTGACTCCATACAACCAAAGGATTGTTTCCCCCCTCAAATCGAGTTTGGATTCAAAAATAATAATGTAATTTTTATATAGATCGAATTTTATATAAGGTGAGGTCGAGTTTGGATTCAAAAATAATAATGTAATTTTTTTCATATAAATTTATTGATATTTATTATAATACCCTCTCTATAGTTTTTTAATCATATTTATACTTTGCATCGAGACGGATCAAGTTTATACTCTAAAAAAATGAGTCGAGTATACTATTTGAGTCGTGTCGAATGAAGAACATATATTTTTCGGATCAAATTCAAGTAGAAGGTATATATATTTTTAGGTCGAGTCGAAATGACAAAAATCGACCCAACTGTTACGGAAGACGACTATCGGATAGAGCAAAATCACAACTGATAATTTGAGAAAATAAAAAATGAAGATAAAGAAGACACAAAATTTATGTGGAAAACCCCTAAATAGTATAGGGTAAAAACCACAGGCAACAATAGAAGAATTTCACTATGAGAAAATAGGAATTACAACTTCTCTCGATCTACCAAGGAGAAAACAATATAATTCTCTCTTGATAAAAATGAGAAAACAACTCTCAATAAAACTCTCTAAATTCTCTAGTATTGGGAGAAAACTAGAATGATTTGGGATGGTTTTAAAGCTAAATGAGCTAGGGTATTTATAGTTGAAGCTTAAGGACTAATTTATAAATACCCTAAATTACAATGACTAAAATTGATTATACCATTACAAAAAAAAATATTTTCAAGCTGTATAATTTCGGTGCATTAATGCACTGAAAGTCACCACCAAAATCTCAGCTTAATTTGTCAATTTAAGTGCCACCATATTTGACTTTCAACAATCTCCCACTTGAATATTTGATTGGAACAATCATATATCTTCACACCACTCTTTCTACCTTGTACCATCATGTTGCTTACGTCTTTGACAGGCCACAAGAGGATCGACACCAAGTAAATTTATCAACATTGATTGCCTTCGTCATGAAATCTGTTATGTTGTCTTTGGTATGGATTTTCTGCATATCTACCGTCCCTTCTTCCACCTTATCACGAATGAAATGGTACTGAACTCGTATGTGCTTTGTCCTTGAATGAAATGTTGGATTCCTTTCTAGATGCAAGGCGCTTTAACTTTCACAAAATAGAGAGACATACTCTTGATTGTGCCCAAGCTCCTCCAATAGCATCTTCAACCAAATTGCTTATTTACTGGCTTGTGTAGCTGCTACATATTCTGCTTCTGTTGTTGATGTAGCCACAACTGACTGCAATTTTGAAACCCAGCTTACAGCTCCACCAGCAATTTTAAACACATATCCTGTAGTAGATTTGCTTTTATCCAAATTTCCTGCATAGTCAGAATTAACATACCCATTGATAAGTAAGTTTGATCCTCCGTAACATAATGCACATTTGAAGTCCATTTGATGTATCTCAGGATCCTCTTTATTGTATTTCAATGCTCTTTGTCTGGATTCGCCATGTACCGACTAACTACTCCCACTGCTTGTGCAATGTCTGGTCTTGTGCATATCATAGCGAATATTAAACTTCCTACTGCCGATGCATACGACACTCGAGACATCTCCATCCTCTTTTCTTCACTGCTAGGACTCATACTGGAGGATAATTTGAAGTTAATAGGAAGAGGGGTAGAAATTGGCTTACAATCTTGCATGTTGAATCGTGACAAGATCTTCTTCAAGTAATTCTTTTGTGAAAGCCAAATCTTCCTATTACTTCTGTCTGGGTGAATTTGTATCCCTAGAATCTTGTTTGCTGATCCCAAGTCCTTCATTTCAAATTCCCTAGCCAGTTGTGCCTTCAATTCTTTAATATGATCTTTGTTGGGTCATGCAACTAACATGTCATCCACATACAACATCAATATAACAAAATCGTTATCACCAGACCTCTTGAAATAAGCACAAGGGTCTGCATTAAGTCTGTTGTATCCAAGGCACATACTGAAGGAATCAAATCTCTCATACTTACACCTCGGCGTCTGCTTTAGACCGTACAGAGATTTGTTCAACCTGTAAACCAAGTTCTTCTTTTCGTCTTCTTCAAAACCATCAGGCTGGAGCATGTAAATCTCTTTTTCAAGATTTTCATGAAGAAAAGTTGTTTTAACATCTAGCTGCTCTAGATGTAAGTTCAATGTAGTACACATTGCCAAGACTACTCAAACTGTTGTTAGTCGAACCACATGAGAAACAATTTCATTGAAATCAATACCTTCTTTTTGAGCATATCCTTTGACCACTAGTCTTTCACTATACCTCTCCACTTGATCGTCACCATTTCGCTTGATTTTGAAGACCCATTTGTTACCAATTGGCTTCCTTCCTTGTGGTAGTGGCACAAGGTCTTATATATTATTTTTATGAAGGGTTTCGATTTCTTCTTGCATCGTCATCATCCACAGTGAAACATCTGAGCTATTTATTACCTCTTAGTATGTTGATGGCTCATCGTCCTCTGTTAAAAGGCAGTATACAATATTTCCTTCTATAACATAATCTGAGTACCAATTGGGATTTCTTCTCACACGATCTGATTGACAAGTTGTTGGAGCTTTAGAATTCTCTAGTTCTTGTTCATCATGTGCTGGTTCTGCTTCAGAAGAATCTCCTTGTTCAACCTCCTTTTCCACTTGTATCTGTGTAGTCTCTAACTTTTTAGTGTTATCATCGTCTTCTTTTCTTTGTAGCTTATCTTCTACAAAGATAACATCTCTGCTAATGATCACTTTACGGGCAGTGGGATCCCACAAGCGATACCCCTTTACACCATCAGCATACCCCAAGAATTTAGATTTCCTAGATTTTGGATCCAGCTTTGAAAATTCTTGGGAGTTGTACATTATGTACACAATACTTTCAAATACATGGAGGTTTGAATAATCAGCTAGTTTACCAGTCCACATCTCCATTGGTGTCTTCAGCTCTATTGCAGTTGATGGAGCTCGATTTACCAAATAACATGTGGCATTGACTGCTTCTGCCCAGAATGATTTTTTAGGCCTGCATCCCTCAACATTGCTCTTGTTCTTTCTAACAAGGTTCTGTTCATATGCTCTGCCACTCCATTTTGTTGAGAAGTGTTTGCCACAATGAACTATCTTTTGATTCTTTTTTTCCTGCAAAAGTTATCAAATTCTTCACTTATGTATTCTCCTCCATTATCTGTTTTGAAACACTTGATCTTATTTCCAGAATCAAGTTCCACCCGCACTTTGAAGTTTTTGAAAGTTGAAAACACGTCTGACTTCTTTTTAATAAGGTACACCCAACATCTAATGGAGTAGTCATCAATAAATGAGCCAAAGTATTTTGTTCCGCCTAGGAATGTAACTGGTGCTTGCCATACGTCATAATAAACCAATTCTATAACACTTTTGCCTCTAGAATTTGACGTGTTGAATTTCAACCGGTGATGCTTACTTGTAATGCAATGCTCACACAAAGTAAGTGATACATTTGTTAAGCCTGGAAGTAGCTTTTTCTCCACAAGGACTTTCATTCCTTGTTCTGACATGTGTTCAAGTTTCTGATGCTATAACATTACAGAATCTGAACTACATGAGGCAACAGAGGCTTCTCCTTCTATCAAAGTCTCTCCCTTCAGCATGTATAAGTTTGTTGTTATCTTTTCGGCTTTCATCACCACAAGCGCTCCATGGAACACCTTCATGATTTCTTTTCATGTTTCAATCTTGCTTGCATTATTATTCAATAATCCGTAGGATAATAAATTTTTCTTTAGGCCTTTCACGTGCCACACATCTCGAACAACTTTAATTGCTCCATCATACATCTTCAATTTGATGGTTCCCAGGCCAATGATCTCTAAGGCATTATCATTGCAACTATACACAGATCCTCCTAAGACAGGTTCATAATGATGGAACTATTCTCTTCTTGAGGTCATGTGATATGTTGCTCCCGAATCAATGAGCCATATATCTGTAAATCTTTTTCTGTCTTCCACGGTGGTTGACGCTTCACAGCATAGAGCATCTCCATCATCTGAAGTGTTTGCGATATTGCCTTGTGGATTAGAGTTTTTATTTAGACTCCAACAATCCTTCTTCAAGTGACCATTCTTTCCACAGTTGTAGCACTTTAAATTCTTCTTGCTTCTTGACTTCAATCTACCATGTTTGTGACTGCTGCTTTGGCCACATTATGTTGATCTCATTCTCATCGTTGTCAACGCTTCTGCTTGTTGCAGATTTACTTGTATGTCTTCTTTATTCTTGCGCCGATTTTCTTCTTGTAGAACAGCAGCTGCAACGTCATCGAAGACTAGATAGGTGACATTATTGTTTGTCAAGTTGATAATGAGTTGATCATACGAATCAGGTAGACTTTGAAGTAGAAGTTCAACACGTTCTTGTTCTCCTATTGTATATCTTAAGGATGTAAGCTGAGAAAATAAAGTGTTCAGCGTGTTTAAGTGCTCCGTCACTGAAGTAGATTCTGCATACGGAGAGTGTACAATTTTCTCTTAAGGAAAATTTTGTTGTGCAACGATGTGGCATCGTACAATTTAGTGAGATGATCCCATATCTCCTTAGACGTCTTCTTCTCCTCGATGCTTGACAATACTTCATCTGCTAATGCTAGATGAAAGTTTGCGATAACATTCTCGTCCATTTCGATCCATTTGTTGTCATCTGTGAAATCTATCGCCTTTCACTGATAGCTGCTAGACAATTATTTTTCCTCAGGATAGCCTTCATCTTCAATTTCCACAATGAGAAATTTCTCCCATTGAATTTTTCAATATCAAATTTCGTTGCCATAGCTTCTATTATGGATAGCTTCCACTATTTCACTATCGTGAATAGTTCTCTGGAACATTCAAAGAATGGATAATACCTTCTTACTTTCTTCTGTTGGAGGATCTACCTTTTGGTGGCAACCACAAAGACAATAAGTAGATATTACATACTCTAATCTGGCTCGATACCAATTGTTGCGGAAGACGGCTATCGGATAGAGCAAAATCGCAACTGATAATTTAAGAAAATAAAAATGAATATAAAAGAGATACAAAATTTACGTGAAAAACCCCTAAATAATATAGGGTAAAAACCATGGGCAACGGTAGAAGAATTTCACTATGAGAAAATAGGAATTACAACTTCTCTCGATCTATCAAGGAGAAAACAATATAATTCTCTCTTGATAAAAATGAGAAAATAACTCTCAAGAAAACTCTCTAAATTCTCTGGTATTGGGAGAAAGCTAGAATGATTTGGGATGATTTTAAAGCTAAATGAGCTAGGGTATTTATAGTTTAAGCTTAAGGACTAATTTATAAATGCCCTAAATTACAATGACTAAAATTGATTATACCATTACAAAAAAATATTTTCAAGCTGTATAATTTTGGTGCATTAATGCACCGAAAGCCACCACCAAAATCTCAGCTTAATTTGTCAATTTAAGCTGCCACCATATTTGACTTTCAACACCAACCCTACCCTTGATATCTCTAGACATAATGAAATAAATTTAGATTGAAAATTTTAATTATTGTGGTTTTGTAAAATCAAAAGTTATAATATATTATTATATTTGACAGAATAATATTTTTAATCTCTTAATTTTATGAGTTAATTAGTTTAATGTTATTTAAATAGGATGTAATGGTAATACTATTTTGTTTTGGTTTCAAACATCTTGATATCCTAAATATGATTTCAATGTTTGTTTTGTCGAAAAATGCTTTAATATCTCTAGATTTGAGGTTAGACGTTTTGCTTTTTCTTCTATGATTTACCCGAATATGCATAAAATTTAGAAATATTATGGATGGAAAAAAATTGAAAATTGTAGGTGTTGACAAATTATTTTATGATACAGGTCATTTGCGTGCATGTAGAATTCGACATATCCACAAGATAAATTTCATAAAATATATTAAAAAATATAATTCATCACGTGAATTCAATAAAAGTTATAATTAAGGGGAACACTATCAACTATGATTCGAGTTTTTTAAAGTTAAGAGTTATATTATATGTGATCTCTCAATTTTTTTAGTTTAATACTTAAAATTCAAAATTATTTAAATTTAATAGAACAATTGCGTTATTTTATTCTTATTAAAATATTGATGTAAGTAATTTGTTTTTGTGTTAAAAGGAAAATATTTGTGTGTTTTGATGAAATGAAATTAATAGTAATTGTTGACGGGGGGCATGTGAGCAGGTTAAGAGCACTAGGGATGGAACGAAAGTAATTATCTCGAGGCCATTGTTAATTGAGGGTTATTCCGAGGTGGATTATATTTATAAGGCTCCCAATTAAGGCAGTCCAAAGAATTTTAAGCCTTTCAAGAGTATAGAACCAAGCTATGATCTCATCTCTTTGAAGGCAAGTTTACCTCATGCCATTTTTCTTGCAATTTTTTACTCTTATTTTCGCTCTTAATTATTTAATTAATTCATCTCTCATGCTCAGGTGATGCTAATCTATCTATTATATTCGAGAGATGGATCAAAAATGTTAAAATTAAAATTAAACAAGAAAAGAATTCACTAAATAATTTTAATAGTAAAAGAGATGTTAATATTTCTAGAGGTTTTAGATTCAAGCAACAACGTCTGTAGGATGTATATACGTTGTCAATAGATTAAGAAAATTCTGAAAAAATATTACTTTGTAATTACCTTAAAGTATTAAAAAAAATAAACAACTAACGCATTGTAAAAATGAACTGGACCTTGCATGAAAGGACATAGCTCCCTTAGGGCCCTGGTCCCTGTCAAAATTTATATATTCGTAAATTTTGGTCTATTGTTATTTTGGTTCATATAAAAATAAATATTCAAATTAAAAAATACAAGAATATATTAAATATTTAATCATAAAGGGACCGAACTAAAGACGGATAATCTCATGTTCTCAAATTTTTGGTCCAATAACAATTTAAGTCATTGTAAGTTTAAATATAAGACAAATAGACATTGTCTTCTTAATTTTAAGTTTAAATATCTAATAAGTCATTATGTTTATTAATGGACAATTTAATCCATAATTGTACTATATTTAAAATATAAAAAATTAAATGAAAAGGAGAATTGAATAAATGAACTGAACACTACTCTATTCGTGTTCGTTCGTTTATTAATGGACAAAAAAAATTTTGTTCACTTGCTTATTTAACTCGACAAGCGAATGTCATATAAACTGTTCATCAAACATTATGTACATTATGTACTTCCTTCAGTTTTGTTTTACACCAACGGTAATTAATTATGACAGTCCATTCTCTTGCAGATTTCTCACCACCCCCCAGTTTCTGCTCTCCATTGCAACTGGCGAGAAACAAAAAATTGAACTCATCTGGTGTCAACAATGTGTTCCTAAATTCAATGGTTCCTACCTCATTTGCTTTATATACGGAGTTCGTCAGTAATGTTTAATAATTGACTAGTCATACACGATCTTAAAACGCTAATACTTTAGGTGTGGCGGTGGTAAACAAGGTGCGAGGGAAGAGGCAACTCAAGCTCCTGAGTCGAGGAGAAACATATGAAATGAACTCTCCAGACCTCTTGATAAGATTTCTCCCGTTGCCTGGTGTCGATTGGGACAGAGATGATCGGATCAGGTGCCCGGAGAATGGCCTCGAAGCTGAGTTACGATTCGGACACAAGTCATTTCTTGGACTTAGAGGAAGTCATAGATCAGTCAAGGGAAAGATCTACCAGACATTAACTAAGAGGACTCTTTTTCAACTTGATGGCAATTGGGACAGGTATTTTAGCTTCTAAATACACTAGATACTTATACGTACAGGGTGTGTTCACATTTTTCAAAATGCAGGAAATAGAAGATGTAGTGACGTGAACAATTTATGTTTTGGTGCAGAACTGGTACAATGAAGGACAGTACCGGTGGAAAGCTGACTGTTATATACAATGCTGAAGAAGTTTATTCAGGGCTGAAAACTCCTACTGTTAATGATTTGCAGGTAATTGCTTAGTTATATACAAAGCAATAACATCTCTGAACATAAAAGCTCGGGAGCTTTGCACTCTTTGAGGTCGCAACCTCCTGTCATGAGCATCACGTGATCTACCATATTCAAAACCAATTGAAAATTGACCACATTAGTTAAACCTGTCAACGTATGAGTAATAATCATGTATATAGACCTGACACCAACATTAAGGTTTTTCCCTCCAAGTAAGAGACGAACTTGTCTTTGGAACATTACATTTCTTCAAACTATTGGATGCGAGTTCCGTCCAAATAAAAAAGGGTAAACAATTTATAGCTGTCACATTCCAAATGTTATCATCAACACATTTGAATCACTTAGACATTCAAAATTCACACAGTGATTGTTTATGTGCATCCACTTGAGCGAATTCAATCTCATCCGTCTCCTTAGGCCCTTTCAGGGAGTATCGTCAACCGAATTGGCCGCCGTGTGGAGTGAGTTAAGCGAGGCGATAATGAGCCACGATTGGGAGAAAGCAAAAGAAGCAAAAAATGCAGTGGAGGATAAACAGAGGGAGGTCTTGAGGGAAAGAGAGTCCAAGGGAGAAACTTGGGTTCCCCAGCATTTCACTGTGACTCACAGCAAAGATGGTGGATGGGACTGTTTTCCAACACAACAATGGGTTCAACCTGCTCCAATTGTTGTTCCTCTTTCGTTAGCTAATTTCAAATCAACAAACAACTAGCAGCTTATACGAAACCCCCTCTTTGGGGGCTCTTGCAGTATTAAAAGACAACCTACTTGTGAACATTCTAAACGCTTACATATCAAAACCTGATTAAAGTTAAAATGTATACTATAAATATCATCATCGGTTTAGTATTTTTAATCACATGACATCCAAAGAAAATTTATTGAGAGGAAAATAATAGAGATTGTTAGCATCGATAAATTCAAAATTTCTTAACGAGTATTAGAGTATTGGTTCTTTGAGAAGGAAGTATCTATTTATATTCTAATGAAAGTGATAGGAAAAAGATTACATTAATCCATGATGACTTGATACAATATTATGATAGGATGATGTTGTCACGCTCGACAAGTCACCATTAAATTAATTTATAAAACATTAAACTATAAAGTACGTAAAATTATAAATTAGTTAAAAATCTAAATATAATTTAATTAAAATATAATATTTATACAATATTATTTTTTATAATCTTATTTTAATTATAATTAGATCACATTAATATGGGAAATTTATAAAATGTCAAATCATAAATTAGTTAAAAATCTAAATATAATTTAATTAAAATACAATATTTATACAATATTAGTTTTTATAATCTTATTTTAATTATAATTAGATCACATTAATATGAGAAATTGACAAAATGTTAAATTATAAATTAGTTAAAATCTAAATATAATTTAATTAAAATACAATATTTATATAACATTAGGTTTTATAATCATATTTTAATTATAATTAGATCGCATATTAATTTGTGAAATTTATAAACCTTAATTTATTTTCATAACTTCCCGCCGTTACTACCGCCGACATCATCGTCACCGGTATCATCTTTCACCACTGGCGAACGAAAAAGACTAAATCAACGACGAAAGATGATATCGATGGTGGTGGTGGTGGCAACGACAGCTACGAAGCTATGAAAATAAATTAAGGTTTATAAATTTCCCAAATTAATATTTGATCTAATTATAATTAAAATAAGATTATAAAAACAAATATTTTATAAATATTGTATTTTAATTAAATTACATTTAAATTTTTAACTAATTTAAGATTATAAGTTTAGTACTTATTAATTTAACATTTTATAAATTAATTTAATGATGTTCATCGTTAACTGTGCTCATCCATGCTTAACGAGCGTCATAGAATTTTTCATTATGATAGTCTGATAAAATATCTTTGACATTAAAGCCTATGAATATAAGATAAGTAAATAAATACAATGTTTACAACCAAGAATCTAGCACTAGGATTCCAACTGCAATCCATACACGATGATAAAACTCTTTAGCTTTTCCTATCCTCATAAATCAAGTATCAAAACCAGAATAGATACCACTGTCCCGGAGCAACCTCTTCTCTTCTTCAACATAATTCTTCCCCCTACTAACCTGGCCAAGTTCTCTTTTCCGCTTCTCCTTCTGTGAAAAAGAAACATTCTGCTTCTCTTTCCGAGATTGTACGTTAGCCAGCTCCTCTGCATCCAATATTGCTGCTCTCGTTTTCTGTCTGTCCTCGAAAGATTCTTTAGCCTCCCTGATTTCACTGTTTTCTCTGCCGGTTGACCAGGACCAGTCCGGTTTCTCTTTTGGAGGAGGCACATTCAGAACAGATAATCCTCCCTTGTAACCATGTCGCTTCAATGCTTCAAAATCCAACGCATTACCTTTTTGTTTCCCAGACTTCGCTGTACATATGCAGATAAATATGGTAAACCAGGTATTCATTTTCTTTTAGCCAGAAATTCAAAGAAATACATTTTAACAGCAAAGGAAATAAATTCTTGCAATCTCTAAAGCATATTTATGTTGATGTAACTCAAACCTCAGTACAACGTTCATGCCCATATTTAGAAAAAAGAAAATGTATGTATTGGAACATTCAGTGGGATATTTTATTTTCATGAAGCGCAAGAGAGAAAGACAAGTAAGCGTGCAGAGCCTTCAGATTTCGTTATCATACTTATACCGATGATAAATAAGGTCAGACATTGTTTCATCCCTCTATTGCACAAACTATCAACACAAACGGCAGAATCACACCCTAGCAAGCATAATTATGATTATGCTATTAACAATAACCATAGTTCAATACTGGCAAGGTACATGGATTCAGTCATAAATACGTATACACATGCACACATTTATATATTCATCTTCCTTTAGCCAGAAATTCAAAGAAATACATTTTAACAGCAAATGAGAGAAAAATTCTTGCAATCTCTAAGCATATTTCAGTTGATGTAACTCAAACCTCGGTTCAAAGTTCATGCCTATATTTAGAAAAAAAGAAAATGTTATAACGCTTGGGTGTGGATATGTATGGGAACATTCAGTGGGATATTTTATTTTTATGAAGCACGAGAGAGAATGACAAGTAAACTTGCAGAGCCTTCAGATTCCGTTATCATACTTATACCGATGGTAAATAAGGTCAGAAAATTGCTTCATCTCTTTGTTGCACAAACAATTAACACATACAGCAGAACCACACCCCTAGCAAGCAAAATTATGATTCTGCTATTAAAAATAACCATAGTTTCAATACTGGCAAGGAACATGGATTCAGTCCTACACAGGTGTGGCCTGAAAATTTCATATACCCATATAGTTTAGATATTTCTATTATAGTTTAGATATTTCTTTATATTATCTATTTGATGATCTAATTTCATATACGCATATATTCATAAACAAAAACACTCTTCTTCATATCCAAATTTACATACAAAAAAAATTCAAAATCAAGGAAGATGCACATTCCATTCAATTCAGTCAAATGATAGTAAGATGCAAAAAAGAAGAAGGAGGAATAGCATAAAATATGTAGGCAGAAAAAATGGAACACCTTGGGATAATTTCTTAAGCTTGGAGTTGGGAGGTCCATCTTCCGCTTCAGAGTTCGAAGATGAAGATTCATCAGAAGATGATGAATTGTTTGTCTCATTATCATCCCACGGCACTGCCCTCTTCATCACATCAAATTTTACAATAAAAATACCAAAATAGAAATTTGTTAAAGGAAAGAAAGAAGATGGAGAAGTAGCAGAGCCTGAATTTTTATGATTGGGACTCGATGGTTTAGGGTTTTGAAAGGAATAGAAATTACAGAAATGGTTTTCCGCAAGAGGGGAGGAGGCTTACCGCTTACGGCAGTAAAACGGCGTCGGTTAGATTGCATACATGATACATTCCTTTCCAAATCCGAGACAGCAACAGCATTACTAACGAGGGTAAACTATATAAATAGTCACTAAAATAGAATTAATTTTCTACATTTAGTACTTAAGTTTAAAAAGTAATAAAATAATCACTAATATAATTATTTTATAACAAATTCGACCACTTACCGTTAACCATCGTCACTTAATAATAAAAAACTGATATGGCACCTTTTTAATTGAGGGACCCTATTTTTTTTTAATTTTATCAAATGATCTCACTTTCTTCCTTTATAAATGAGGGCTACTGATTTTTTGCAATTCTATAATATTCTCAATTTCTCATCCTTTTTTCTATCTCTCTCATTAATTCATTTAATTTTAAATTAAATCTAACCATATTTTTCTCACTTTTACAAATAATTTTCTAAAGTTTCAAGTTTGACTTGTTTCATGTTTTTCCTTTTATTTGTTTACAAATAAGATAATAACATATGTCATCATTTATTGGAGATATTAATTTAATAAAAAATTGAAAGACTTTTTTTTGTTAAGGATAGGGTTTTTAATGAAAGACTTTTAATTTTGGTTATCAAAGTGAAAATACCTAAAAGTTAGGTGACTACCAGTGTAATTTACCCTAAATTAAAAAAATTAAAGGAAGGAGGGTCTGCTACGTCAATAATCGTTACTGAAATGAAAGCTTTTTTTTAAGGATAGTGTTTTTAATAAAGGTTTTTTTTATTTTGGTGATCAAAGTGAAAAGACTCAAAAGTTAGGTGACTACCAGTGTAATTTACGCTAAAACGAAAAGACTAACCGCTAGGAAGAGGGCTTGAACCTCCGACCTTGTGGTTAACAGCCACTCTAACCAACTAGCTATTCAAGCAACTTGTATATATTTCTCAATTATAATATATTTATTTATAGTTTAATAGGACCCATACACTAATTAATTGTACACTGGAAAAAGATAATTTCACTCTAATTCAGCGAGGGTGGTTAGCTAATGAATAAAATAAATAAATATTTTTATAATCGATGCGTCCATTTTTCTTGCAAAAAATTTAAGGTTTTCTTATTTTTTTTATTTCATTCTGCCCTTATTTGTAATGTAAGAATTTCATTCTTTTTCCCTCTCACAATTATTGTTAGTCGTTCTATGAGCAACAAGATGCTCTACTTGAGACTCAGATTTAACTACAAGGTACTTCATCTTATACGAGTATATGGAAATATGGAACCATATACTTCACTAATGGTAAAATAATTCACAATTGTACAAAATTATATCTTTGAATGGTAAATATAAAGGAGGCAAAGAATATAGTAAAATCGACCCTAAGTCTTATTAGTTGTACTTCACCATCATGGTCGCTAAATCTAAGATAATTTCCTTAAAGACAAATTAGGCAATCCTCAAGAGAGAAACTTTCTGTTAAGTTATGTGAATAAATACGCTGTTTCATCTGCAACTTCATGATTAGCAAAATTTTTTAATGTAAAGTGGTTCCAATTTCAACCAAAAAAAGCAGTCTTTTTTTTTCTCAACACATTCCGCAAACACCATTCTTCGATCTACAATCTTTACAGCTCGAAAAGTAAGAGTCTCGAGCTTCGTTTCATTCAATCTGAAAACTCATTTCGAAGAATAAATGTTCGAGGTAACCCATTACATCAAGCTTGACAGCCTAGCTCGTGAAGAGGACAGATTGACCTGCAGCCATGGAGGAGCTTGACTGGGTTTTTATAACCCCACATTTCCAGGAAAGGGTACAGTTGAGAAGACTAAAAAACGAACAAAATGGAGAAGCGATAGTCTAGAGCAATAAGCGTCAGAGATTCGAAATGGTGATCCAGAGATATTGATAGGAAGGAAATGGAAAGAAGAGCATGTGGAAGTGGAAAAGAGTGTAGTCAATGGGGGTAAAGGTAATAAAGTGAGGGAAGATGAGTTTGGATCGAGGCTGAGTAAAGAAAAAGAGCGGTTGTTAATGGAGATGGTGGAGCAAGGAGTGGAGCAATTGATTTGGACAGAATGACTGCCACACCTAGAAGAGGAAGAGAAAGGGAATGAAGGCGTCGAACTGAAGGTGGACATAGGGATCTTAGAGACTTAGACAAGATTTATGGACTTGAAGAACAAAAACAATGAGTGAGGGTAACTTATGTGAGCAACAACCCTGGAAAAGTGATGAAGAATAAAAGGGTTTAGTGGGTGTTAATCAATTAAATATTCATTAAATGATATTATTTTCAATTTATTATAATATTAGTTGAAAAGTTGGTCAATAAAGATTTCAACGTGGCGGTTAATGGTCCATGTATGCATTTAACGACCCAACTTAGCTTTCCGTAACTGATCGTTAACATCGAGTGACCATTTTATTATAAATTGATAATATTAGTAATCAATTTGTAACTTTTAAAAGGTTAGTGAGGTAAACGGAAAATTACTTAAATTTTAATTACCATTATTTTAGTTTACCCTAATAGTTAATAATGAGCGCATTAGCCAAGTCAAGTTTAGTTGTTGTGGATAAAATTAGTGAGGGGCACACGATAGTGGTTTTCTCTGGGTGCACGTTAGCAGGCCTAACGATTTATGTTATCTCGTCTTGTCTCCGGTGGTCTTCTTTCCTTTTGCCTTCTGTTCCCAAGATTCCGGTGGTTATCTTTACTTTGGCTTCTTTTTATCAAGGTTCTCGTTTCTCTTTTCCACCATACTAAAAAATCCCTCATTCCATCGATGGATTGGAGAAAGTTATTCGAGAGTTATACTAGTCTAACCCTAAATTTCTACCTACCAAAAGTTAAAGACGGAATCCCAACGATTAGCCCTCCCGCCGAGATATTAGAAGCTGGAATATCAGAATGGAGGTTATCTCTAGTGGGGCAATTCCTTGGCCCGACGCCAAACTTCACAACAATGCAACAAATTGTTGACAACCTATGGACAAAGCCATTGCAAGGCTCTCGAGTACATGTCAGTTTAGCATGAACTAATCTATACATTTTTACTTTTGCTTCTGAATCTGCTAGAGAGTGGGTACTTGAAAATGGCCCCTAGCATATAATTAACAAACCATTCATTCTGAGAAATTGGGAACCTAGCTTAAAACGCCTACACTTTGATCTTTCTAAAATCCCGATTTGGGTTAACCTGTATAATGTTCCCCTAGAATTATTTACTCAGACATGCTTAAGTTACATAGCTAGTGGTATAGGGAATCCAATTTCAATGGATTCTGTTACAACTTCTAAGACCAGGCTTGAATTCGCAAAGATTTATGTGGAAATCGGTGTGAACGACGAATTTCCTAAAGTCATTGATGTTGTTCTCCAAGATGGTTTAACTACCTCAGTCTATGTCGAATTACCTTGGTTGCCTCCTAAATACAGGAAATGCAAGGTTTTTGGCCATAATGACAAAAAAACTACTTGGTGAAATCTATATCAAATCCAACTCCAAACCAAGTTTGGAAGAAAAAAGATATCCCAAACTCTAATTCTTCTCATGGAGGCATAGAGATTCAACATGTAACATCCTCAATACCGGGTTAGTGACTAAATTGTAAAGTTACAGAATTTGGTGATTAAAGTAGAATAATTGATTAGTTCAAGGACTTATATGAAAATGTTGTGTAGGATCAAATTTCAAAGAATGAAGAATGGAATGACAATATGGTCATTTTGTTAGTAAATAATTAAATTGAAGAAGGATTATATATATATGCTACACGTGGAAGTGGAGGAAGAAAAACACAAGGTTTCCAGAGTTCTCTTATCCTCTCTTCTCCTTTGTACGTGAAGGTTCAAAGCAAAGGTGAGATTTCTCATAAGCTGATTATGTGTTGAAATTTAAGTTTGGTTTTGATCATTAAATGCTAATTAAGCTTAAGGAAAGCTTAATTTGTTTTAAAACAATAAGATGAAGGGTGTAGGAAGAATTAAAGGTTAGAAGTTCTTGAATGAAATTTTGAAATAAACTTCATAATGAGAATTAGAAGTTGAATTTGACTTGTCATGTAACTTTCCAAAATTCGGGTTAGTGACTAAAATGAGAATTTTTGGAATTTGAGGATCAATTTAAGGAAATTGATAAGTTCAAGAATTTAAATAGGGACTATTTCAGTATTGTATTAAATCATAATTATGGAATAAGTAAAGGGCATTATGATACTTAGTTTAAAAAGATATTTTCTTTCCCTTATTAAGAATGAAACACGTGGGATGTGAAGAGTGATCTAGAACTCTTCTTTTCCTTCTTCATTTCTTCTTCCCGTGGGTTCAAGCTCAAACCTCAAAGGTGAGTTTTAATTTTTATGATTAATTCTTGAATGTTTAAGTTAGGTTTTATTCCATGAGTGTTATATAAGCCTAAGGAAAGCTTATATAAGCTTAAAATACCAAAAGGAGTGAATTAGAAAGGAAATTTGATTAAGGGTTGAGAAATTAATTCTTGATATAAAGAGGTTTTTAAAGTTTTAAAGATGGATTTGACTTGTCAATGGGTTAATTAAGAAGTTAAAGGTGATATAATTGAATTTAGAACACATGGAAAATTTAATGAAATTCTTTGATTCAAGAATTATGGTGGATTATGGGAGATGGTAAAGTTTTATAGTGTTATAAGAAGGTTGATACATGTATAGATAAGTTTTAAGGCATAAGGAGGGGGTTAATAAGTAGAATTTGAGGTCAAAGTAAGAATTTCCAGGCTCAAAATATAATTTATGGGTTGTGTGCATCGATGCATCTTCAATGTGCATCGATGCACTCTCAAATAAATAAACATCGAGTACAGTTGGTGCATCAATGCATGAGGAGTGCATCGATGCATCCCCTTAAAATGGAAACGTCGAATGTAAATTGTGTATCGATGCATGGTAGTGCATCGATGTACATGTTAAAGAATGCATCGATGCACTGAAGAATGCACGATGCACTTCAATGGGAAATGAAATAAATCGTTATTCAGTCTATGAAATGATAGGTTAAAGTATATTAATTGGATACTGATAGTATTAATATATGATTATGTAGACATCAATCGAAAGCAAAGTTCGGATAGGTCGACAGAGTAAGATACGCAATGGAAACAAGAGTTTAAGAGGGTTCATTGAGACCAAGTGAGTACATGATAGTAAGTGTACATTATGTTACGGAATTAAGACTTGCGATGAGTCCAATTCCGATATTATATGATATAAGTATTAAAGCATAAACATGTAGTGATATGGTGTTAGATGTATGGTATATGAGTAAATGCATATGTTTAATTATTGAATGCATTTTTATGTGTGAACTATGTAAATGCTTGTATTATGATAATAGGTCATGTGATCATGAAATATATGATAAAATATATATGAAAATAATATGAATCATATGTGCTTTTATTAGAATGTTATATGATATGTTAGTATAATAAGATAGATTAGATATTGATAATAAGACATAAGATTATATGCATATGTAATATATGTTAAAAGATAAGAAATAATATGTTATATGCATATGAGAAAAAGGTATATGTGATGTGACCATGTGTGAAAAGGATGAATAATGTGAATTTCATGGAAAATGCTACGTGAAAGTAAACTACGTGACTATGTGATCATATGAAATATGATAAAGAGCTATGTGAAAGAACTATGTGATATGAATATATGAATGTGTAATAAGGTAAAAGATAATGCCCATGTCATGTGTTATGAGAGCTATAGGTATAGTTGGCATGCCAAGAGTCGAGGGTCTACGCGGTCCTTCGGGACATAGTAGTCCTTCGGGACATATGTGTTATATGTGGTCCTTTGGGACATTTACGTGGTCATTCAGGACAAATTCTACGCGCCCCTAGTGGGATTTATACGAGCTGTGGTGACAGTATAGTGCACAACCTCTATGTACTCAAGTACCTTAAGTTCTCAATAGTGTGCATGGGCTTTGAAAAGAAACCATAATTTAATATAACGATATGTATAAGTGACAAGTTAGGATTATATGATAATAAGGGTAACAAGTGTATATGGGTAATAGTGATATGAGATGTGATATGGTTATGTATGATATGATCATAGTAATTATCCATGTATTGTTGTGTTTGAAGTTATATTATATTTTTATGTTCAATATATGCTCATTTGATGGAATTGAATCAATGATAAGGAAATAAGTAAGGATAAACCGGTAAGTGATGGGTTTAATAGGTATATAAGTATAATATGTGTTATATAGGATGTTCATGCATTTGTTAGTTTACTTTATGTATTTACATGTCTCACTAAGCCTATGACTTAGCATGTAAATGTTTTACACGTAGGTGTGGATAAGTCAGAAGATCAAGTTTCAGATCCGTAGAGCAGCATACCTCTGTGCAAAGTTCAGATCATAAATATTTTGTAAAGTATGTCTTGTCATATAATTTAATATGTTGGCATGTAACTAAGTCATGATATATATGTACACTCTGATGGAGTCTGTTAAGGTTTTAAATATGTTTATGTAAAAGAATTACTTTATAGAATAAAAGTTTTAAATTTTTTAAGGTTTTTATAAAAGTATATACTTTGACTGGTCAATGTGACACCTCGGACTCGTATCCAAGTCGGGTACGGGTTGGGGGTGTTACATGTAATTAGTAAAATTAAAGAGTAGGAAGTGTTAGAATAGGAATTATAACATGTTGGAAATTGAGTGTGATTCTTTAATGCCATATAAAGGATAAAATTTTGAGTTTAAAGAAGTTATTATTGAGTAGTAATGAGTGTAAGTATATGTATGCAAGTTAGGGATATTAAAGGAGGTGAAAGATGAAGAGTTGAGTTGAAAATAGACTGAATTTTGTGCTTAAAATGGAATTTATGGATTGTGTGCATCGGTGCATCTTCAATGTGTACCGATGCACTCTCAAATAAATAAACATCGAATGTAATTAGTGTATCGATGCATAAGGAGTGTATCGATGCACCCCCTTAAAATGAAAACATCGAATGTAATTTGTGTATCGATGTATAAATAGTGCATCGATGCACACATTAAGGGATGCATCGATACACTATAGAGTGCATCGATACATACCTTTTTTAAGAGATGAATTAGTCTTTCTTTTAGTCTAAGAAGTGATAGTTTAGAATATATCAATTAGAATACTGATATGTATCAATGTATTACTATGTAGATTTAGAACGTAATCCTGCTTCGGAACAATTGAAAGATTAGGATCGAGTCAAAGCAGGCAAGGCTAAGGTGAGTGCATATCCTAGATGAAATTGAATTGAGATAAGACTTGCGATGAGTTTATCTCTTATAGTTGAACTTATGATTTCATATGCATGCACATGCATACTTATATATGTATTAATGCTATAGTGATTTTATCCATAATTCATTCATGCTTTAATATGAACTTATATGAATGAATACAATTACAGGAGAATCCCTTTAGGTATGAGAATCTATGAAAGTGATCATGTGTACTCATATGAAGTGAATTATATGTTTATGTGAAAAGTGATAGAAGAGATATGAAAAATGAGAATTGTATTATAATTAAGCCCATGTTATTTAATGTGAGAGCTGTAGGTATAATTGGCATACCAAGAGTCGAGGGATTATCAGTGGTCCTTCGAGACATAGTGGTCATTCAGGACAAATATTCAGTGCCCCTAGTGGGATTTTATTCGAGTTGCGGTGACAGCATTGTGTACAACCTCAGTGTACTCGCGTACCTTTTGTTCTCAATAATGTACATGGGCAATCTAAAGATAAATTAAAGTGAAATTAGCATAAGAATATAAGTTTTATATGTGCATGTCATCATCATATACATTATAGTGTAATGGATGCATGTAAGTTGAAATGTTATGATCAAATGGTAAGAATGTATGTTAATGAATTCATTGTTATATATATATATATATTTATATTATGCCTCACTTAGCATGTAAGTTATTTACACGTAGGTATCAAGAACCAAGAATAGCAGGAATAGGAGTGGCAAGAACAGCAGCACTGCTAGAAGATCAGATCAGAAGTAATTGATAAAGTATGTATTTTAATTGTGTATAGTATGTTGGCATGTAAGAAAGGTGTCAGTTATGAATGCTCTGATCGGTTTTGTTTATTTTGGTCAACTTATGTAAATAAACTACTTTTATGTTAATGAAAGTTTTAAATTTCCTTGAATTTCGTCAAGAGCCAAAGTTTGAAAAGTCAATGTGATACCTCATATTCGTATTCAGGTCGGTTACGGGTTGGGGTGTTACATTTAATGGTATCAGAGCTACAATTTAGTCAATTCTCGGCATAAACCGAAGTCTAGAGAGTCTTATAATGTATACATGCCAACAAAATAGTGAAAATTTTTGATCTGATAAAATAGTAAGTATGTTGTTTTGCTAATATGACGATATAAGTATGTTTTTATAGATGTCTGGATATGGTAGCTTTAGAAATGAAGCGGGAGACGATAGGCCCGCTGAAAGTAGTAATTCACCTACCCTGGCCAGGCAGAGTGAAGATCAGACACCCTCTGGAGTGCATGTGAGTGATCAAGATGTGTTCTTCAGAACATTTGGACACAGTATTGGCACATTTTCAACCTTCTGTTACTTCAACTATGAGAATGTATGTTGCAAAGGAGTTGAAGGGTTTAGGAGCACCAGAGTTTAGAGCTGAAGCCGGAGAAGGTCCTGTTGTTGCAGACCTTTGGCTTAATGACATGAAAATTATGCTTGAAGGACTTCATTGTTCTGATGCTGACAAGCTGGATGGAGTAGTCTCATTGCTCCAAGGGCAAGTAAGGATTTGGTGGACCAATGTTACATTGAGAATGTTTGGTGATCAAGTAACTTGGTCCTTGTTTTTAGAAGAGTTCAAGCATAAATACATCGGAGATCAATTCATCTGACGGATGAAGCAAGAGCTCATGAACTTGAAGCAATGAAATCGTACAGTGTATGAGTACGAATGTGAATTCAATAAGTTAAGCCGCTTCGCTGCTGAGTTAATTCCTACAGAGAAGAATGCTTGTGAGTGGTTTGTAGAGGGATTGAATCCTCGGCTGAAAGAAATTCTAATTGTGTTGAATTTATCTTCATTTCAAGAAGTGGTGAATCATGTTAAAGCTCTGGAAAGAGCTCAGAATGAGAGGTTCAGAGATTCTCGAGCTCAGACATCGAAAAGATCAGGTACATCATTGAGTGTTGCACCACCAAAAAGGGGTAGAGATGTGGGTTCTCGACCCCAAACGAGATTAGAGTCAGTGTTATCATCCACAAGGAGATCAAATCTGATGAAGGGTCGATAGACACAGTTAGTGGGATCTGGAGTTGGGAGATCTAACCCACGTCAAGTCAGACAATGTCCATATTGTGGAAAGAATCACTCTGAAAATATGCAGGATGATTTCGGGAGCCTGTTTTAAATATGGGGACACCGAGCATTTTGTTCGGGATTATCCCATGTTAGCCGGTGAATCTGCTCAGCCAGAGAGGTCTACTTCTGCTATTCAGAGGGGAAGAGGAAGAAGCAGAGGAAGAAGTCAGTCAAAGTCCTCAGCTCCACAAGAGATACGTTCTACAGCTCGTATGTATAATCTCAAGACTAGCGAGGATCGAGATGACCCAGAGATAATCGCAGGTATTTTTCAGTTGTATGACAAGAATATGTTTGTAGTGATTGATTCGGGGTCTATTTATTCTTACATTTGCAGTAAGTTAGTAAAAGAATTGAATATTATGTCAGAAGCTACTAGCAGTGAGGTGATAGTGACTAATCCGTTAGGGCACAATGCTCGAGTCAATATGATGTGTCGAGGGTGTCCCATATTGATTCAGGGAATTAAATTCTCTGTTAATTTGATGGAATTACCTTTTGACGAATTTGAGGTGATACTGGGAATGGACTGATTATATTTTTACTACGCTAATGTTGATTGTAGACTAAAAAGAGTAACGTTGAGAAGTCCAGAAGGTATAGAAGTCATTGTATTTAGTGAATGATGGAACCCATTAGCTAATATAATATAAGTGATGTCGTTAAATAAGTTATTGTTACAAGGATGTCAAGGGTTTATTGCTAGTGTGTTGGATGTTAGAGCTAAAGAGAAGGGGATTGAAGAAATTCCTATAGTCATAGAGTTTCCCGATGTTTTTCCTGCAAAATTACCGAGTTTACCTCTAGACAGAGAGGTAGAATTTCAAATTGAGGTAATGTCGGGAACTACACCTATCAACATGGCACCATACAGAATGGCCCCAAAAGAGTTACAAGAATTAAATATCCAATTACAAGAATTACTGGACAAAAGGTTTATCAGACCGAGTGTCTCACCATGAGGAGCTCCAGTTTTGTTCGTAAAAAAAATGATAGATCCATGCGTCTTTGCATTGATTATAGACAACTCAATAAAGTGACCATCAAGAACAAGTATCCCCTCCCCATAATTGACGATTTATTTGATCAGTTAAAGGGAGCTTCAGTACTTTTGAAGATTGATTTACGCTCTGGTTACCATTAATTCAAGATTCAAGATAAAGATATTCTGAAGACGGCTTTTCGAATGAGATATGGTCACTATGAGTTTATAGTAATGCCATTCGGGGTAACCAATGCACCTGCTGCTTTTATGGATCTTATGAACCGAATATTTCAACGCTATTTGGATCGATTCGTAGTGATGTTCATCGATGATATTTTAGTGTATTCAAAGTCAGAAGAAGAGCATAGTTCACATTTGAAGATGGTTCTACAGATTTTAAGAGAAAAAAGCTTTATAATAAACTCTCTAAATGTGATTTCTGGTTGAAAGAAGTGATGTTCCTTGGACATGTAATTTCTGCAGAAGGAATTTGAGTGGATCCCCAAAATATTAAAGTCGTTTTAGAGTGGGAAGTTCCAAAGAATGTGTTAGAAGTCCAGAGTTTTCTAGGGTTAGCTAGCTATTACCGAAGGTTCGTTAAAAACTTTTCGATAATGACATTACCCCTAACTAAATTATTAAGGAATGAAATAAAATTTGTGTGGACTCCAGAGTGCCAAGAGAGATTTAAAAAGTTAAAGAAGATTTTGACAGAAGCTCTAGTCCTGGTTCAACTGGAGTCTGGTAAGAACTTTGTAGTGTATAGTGATGTGTCTCATAATGGCTTGGGATACGTGTTAATGCAAGAGGGTAAAGTGGTAGCGTATGCATCGAGGCAATTAAAACCACACGAAAAGAATTATCCAACGCACGATCTGGAGATTGCTGCAGTAGTGTTCGCTCTTAAGATTTGGCGTCACTACTTGTATGGTGAACGATGCTACTTGTATACAGACCATAAGAGTTTGAAATATTTGATGACTCAGAATGAGTTAAATTTAAGACAGAGGAGATGAGTGGAATTCCTAAAAGATTATGAGGTAGTGATCGATTTCCATCCGGGGAAAGCAAATGTGATAGCATATGCCTTAAACCGAAAGACTTTTGCAGCCTTACGAAATTTAGATGCCAGACTATCATTAAGTGGATATGGTGTTATCTGTGCTGAGTTGACTCTCAAGCCATCATGGCTAGATCGAATTAAAAATTTACAAGCTAGAGATGAAAAGTGTTCAATGAAGCTACAACAGATAAAGAATGGAGAGGTTACAGATTATGAATTGAAGACTAATGGGAACCTATATTATCAAGGGAGACTAGTGATTCCTGATAATGATGAATTGAAGAAAGACTTGTTATCAGAAGCTCATTGTAGCCCATTGACCATGCATCCTAGAGGAAACAAAATGTATATGGATCTTAAGAGTTGATATTGGTGGACTGTCGCATCAGGTTACAGATTACGGAATTCATATCTAAGTGTTTGACTTGTTAGCATATCAAAGCTGAGCATCAGGTTCCATTAGGACTGTCGCAACCCATGTCTATTCCTCAGTGGAAATGGGAAAATGTAACAATGCATTTTGTAACGGGGCTGTCTTTGACTTCGAATAAAAGAGATTCAATCTGGGTGATTTTAGACAGATTGACTATGTCATCTCATTTTATTTCAGATCGAGATTCTAGATTTACCTTAACGTTTTGGAAGTTATTATATAGAGCGTTGAGAACTCGATTGAACTTCAGTACATCGTTACATCCTCAGTCGGATGGACAGTCTCAGCGAACTATCTAGAATCTAAAGGATATGCTAAGAGCCTGTGTTATAGAATTTAAAGGATCGTGGGAAAAATACTTGTCACTTGATGAATTCGCGTACAACAATAATTATCAATCAAGCATCAAAATGGCTCCCTATGAAGCTCTTTATGGAAGAAGATGTTGTACGCCCCTAAATTGGTTCGAGCTTAAAGATAAAGAAATTCTTGGTCCTGATTTGATCCAGGAAGTAGAAGAAAAGGTCCAAGTAATTCAAAGTAATCTCAAAGCAGTAGCTGATAGACAGAAACCATACGCGAATCTAAAGAGAAAAGAGATAGAATATCAAATTGGAGATAAAGTGTTTCTCAAAGTGTCTCCTTAGAATAAGGTTTTGAGGTTTGGTCGAAGAGAAAAGTTAAATCCTCAGTTCATTGGACCTTATGAGATCGTCAAGAGAGTTGGAAAAATGGCATATCAATTGGTGTTGCCACCTGAAATGGAGAAAATTCATGATGTCTTTCATGTTTCAATGCTTCGAAAGTATCGATCTGATCCTTCCCACATTGTGACTCCAGAAGAAATCTAGGTTCAATCGAATTTAACGTATGAGGAAGAACCGATTCAAATCTTAGCTAATGAGATTAAGCAATTAAGGAACAAGACTATTCCATTGGTTAAAGTCTTGTGGATGAATCATAAGGTAGAAGAAGCAATATGGGAGTGTGAAGAATATATGAGGATTCAATACCCCTATCTCTTTGCGCAATAAAAATTTGAGGACGAATTTTATTAAGGGGGAGATTTGTAACATCCTCAATACCGGGTTAGTGACTAAGTTGTAAAGTTACATAATTTGGTGATTAAAGTAGAATAATTGATTACTTCAAGGACTTATATGAAAATATTGTGTAGGATCAAATTTCAAAGAATGAAGAATGGAAGGACAACATGGTTATTTTGTTAGTAAATAATTAAATTGAAGAAGGATTATATATATATGCTACACGTGGAAGTGGAGGAAGAAAAACACAAGGTTTCCAGAGTTCTCTTCTCATCTCTTCTTCTTTGTACGTGAAGGTTCAAAGCAAAGGTAAGATTTCTCATAAGCTGATTATATGTTGAAATTTAAGTTTGGTCTTGATCATTAGATGCTAATTAAGCTTAAGGAAAACTTAATTTGTTTTAAAACAATAAGATGAAGGGTGTAGGAAGAATTAAATGTTAGAAGTTATTGAATGAAATTTTGATATAAAGTTCATAATGAGTATTGGAAGTTGAATTTGACTTGTCATTAGTAAAATTAAGGAGTATGAAGTGTTAGAATAGGAATTAGAACATGTTGGGAATTGAGTGTGATTCTTGAATGCCATATAAATGATAGGATTTTGAGTTTAAAGAAGAGTTATTGAAGTAATGAGTGTAAGTAGTATAAGTTAGGGATGAAAAAGATGAGTTGAGCTGAAAAGAGAGTGAATTTCGTGCTTAAAATGGAATTTATGGGTTGTGTGCATTGGTGCATCTTCAATATGTACCGATGCACTCTCAAATAAATAAACATCGAATGTAATTAGTGCATCGATGCATAAGGAGTGCATAAATGCACCCCCTTAAAATGAAAACATCAAATGTGGTTTGTGTACCGATGCATAGATAGCGTATCGATGCACACATTAAGGGATGCATCGATACACTATAGAGTGCATCGATACATACCTTCATTAAGAGATGAATTAGCCTTTCTTTTAGTCTAAGAAGTGATTGTTTAGAATATATCAATTAGAATACTGATATGTATCAATGTATTACTATATAGATTTAGAACGTAATTCTGTTCCGGAACAATCGAAAGATTAGGATCGAGTCAAAGCAGCCAAGGCTAATGTGAGTGCATATCCTAGATGAAATTGAATTGAGATAAGACTTGCGATGAGTCTATCTCTTATAGTTGAACTTATGATTTCATATTCATGCACACGCATACTTATATATGTATTAATGCTATAGTGATTTTATGCATAATTCATTCATGCTTTAATATGAACTTATATGAATAAATACAATTACAGGAGAATCCCTTTAGGTATGAGAATCTATGAAAGTGATCATGTGTACTCATATGAAGTGAATTATATGTTTATGTGAAAAGTGATAGAAGATATATGAAAAATGAGAATTGTATTATAATTAAGCCCATGTTATTTAATGTGAGAGCTGTAGGTATAATTGGCATGCCAAGAGTCAAGGGATTATCAGTGGTCATTCGGGATAAATATTCAGTGCCCCTAGTGGGATTTTATTCGATCTGCGGTGACAACATTATGCACAACCTCAGTGTACTCGCGTATCTTTTGTTCTCAATAATGTACATGGGTAATCTAAAGATAAATTAAAGTGAATTTAGCATAAGAATATAAGTTTTATATGTGCATGTCATCATCATATACGTTATAATGTAATGGATGCATGTAAGTTGAAATATTATGATTAAATGGTAAGAATGCATGTTAATGAATTTATTGTTATATATATATATATATATATTTATTTATTTATATTATGCCTCACTTAGCATGTAAGTGATTTACACGTAGGTATCAAGAACCAAGAATAGCAGGAATAGGAGTGGCAAGCATAGCAACACTGCTAGAAGATCATATCAGAAGTAATTGATAAAGTATGTATTTTAATTGTGTATAGTATGTTGGCATGTAAGAAAGATGTCAGTTATGAATGCTCTGATCGGTTTTGTTTATTTTGGTCAACTTATGTAAATAAACTACTTTTATTTTAATGAAAGTTTTAAATTTCCTTGAATTTCATCAAGAGTCAAAGTTTGAAAAGTCAATGTGACACCTCAGATTTGTATCCGGGTCGGTTACGGGTTGGGGTGTTACACAACAGGATTCTGCCACTCCTGAATCACTTCCTAAGAAAGTTCCTCAAGCAAATGAAAAATCAGTCTGAATCTAATTGCTTCGAACCTTCTAAGTTTCCTTCTCAAACTTCAATTCCTAACTCATCACCTGTTATTGATCCTCAAGTGAAAGAAGCTGGCATTGATCATAACTGTACTATCCATAAGGATTTGCACTCTGTCCCAATTGTTGAAAAACAACATTTCTCTTCTGACCCTCCTGCTATAGTCGAATATGGTTCTTCTTCTCTTAAATCATCTCCTAAACATGGAAGAGAAAGACCTCCCAAGTACAATGTTGTTTTTGTTGGATCAAAGAATATATTCAAACTCCTTAATTTAATTAAAGAAACAGATGGTCCTCAAAGGAAAAGTTGAATTGTATCAAAGGGAGTTGTTGAACTGGTCAAGGACCTTAAACAGAAAAAGAAAGATAAATTGGATAAAACCAAAAGTTTAATTGTTGGGGGTGAATGAACCTCTTTGGATTTAATTCCTCAATGATTATCAGCTTCTGGAACATTAGAGGATTTGATAATCCTCTAAAGCAAAATAAGGTGCTTCTTAGGGCATCCCAGAACAATGTTGATATCCTATGTTTGTCAGAGACTAGAGTAAAAGCAGAAAAATCCAATGTCAACTTTGATTCTTTATTAGTGAACTGGTATGTTAGTACTAACTATGACTTTGCTATCAATGGGAGAATTTGGATCCTCTGGAAGAAAAATATTGAATTATCTATTTTCCAAGTTTCAGATCAGATTATTTCTGCCAAAGGAAAGTACAATGGAAATCCTTTTGTTATTTCAGCAGTTTATGGTAGCAATGACACAATTAGCCGAAGACAGTTGTGGCAGAACCTGCATGAATTGGAAAGAAATATAGGACATCTCCCTTGGATTCTAGGAGGAGACTTCAACATCACCCTGTATCCCAATGAAATCTCAGACTATGAGCTCCTTAGTCCTTACTCTTCTCCTGAAATAGAAGAGTTCCAAGATGTTACACATGCTCTTGACCTCCATGATCACCCTTTTTTTAGTCCTCTATTTACTTGGAGCAACAAACAATCTGGATCTTATCTTGCAAGAAAACTTGATAGAGTGTTTATTAACCCTAATTGGGTAAATACATTCCAAAGCTCATTCGTTGAATTCCTCTCTCCAGGAGTTTCTAACCATTGTATGTCAATAGTATGGCTTTCAAAAGATACCCCCATTAATAGGCCTAAGCCATTTAAATTCTTCAACTTCTAGACTTTGCATCCTAACTTCTTGAAAGAGGTTGAACAGTCTTGGCAAGTTTCTTTTCATGAAAACCCTATGAAAATTATGTTTCTTAAACTCAAGCACCTTAAATCCTGCATAAAGAAACTTAACTCTTCTTGTTATAGTGATATTTCTTCTCGGGTAAGGAATAAGAAAATTGAATTTGAACAACAACAACTTATCTCTTTGAAAAGAGAAGAAGAAACTGAACTATTGTTTCTGAAGCAAAAAGCAAAGGTGTAATGGATCAAAGATGGAGATAAATGCACCAAATTCTTTCATTCTGCTGTTAATGTTAAGAAAAATAGGGAAACTATTCGAATACTCATTGATGACCAATGAAACAGACTCGAATCCTTTGATACTATGGCCTCGGAAGTGATAGTGTTCTATTCTAACTTGATTGGGACTGCTGATCCCAATGTCAAATGCACTAATATTCAGTTTAAAAGATTTGTTGAACTATTCTCTCCCTCCTGATTATGCTTCTAGTCTATTCAAAGAAGTCACCACTGAAGAGATCAAAGAAACTTTTTTTGGCCAAGGGAATGACAAAGCCCCTGGCCCTGATGGTTTTACTCCACTTTTTTTCAAAAAATCTTGGTCCATTGTAGGTGACGATGTTGTGGCAGCAGTAAAGTACTTTTTCCAGCATTCCACTATGCTACCTACTTTTAATTCAACCACTATTGCCTTGATTCCTAAAGTACCTAACCCTAGCAAAGTCAAAGATTTCAGGCCAATCTCTTGTTGTTCTGTTATTTATAAGTCCATCACTAAGATCCTAGTCAAGAGACTTACAAGTCTCATACCAGGAATAATCTCTCTCAACCAAACTGCTCTCATTAAAGGAATGAGCATTGTTGATAATACTCTTCTCGCTCAAGAATTGGTCAGAGGCTATGGAAGGAAAATCATCTCACCAAGATGTTCATTGATGATTGATCTCCAAAAAGCTTTTGATACTCTTCATTGGGACTTTATTTATACTGTTCTAAAAGCTCTCAATCTTCCTCAGAGATTTATTAATTGTACTGAGGCATGTTTCACTAAAGCCAGATTCTCAATCTCTTTTAATGGAAGCTTGATTGGATGCTTTAAGGGAACTAGAGGCATTAGACAAGGTGATCCTCTTTCTCCTATCCTTTTTGTTATCTCCATGAATGTCCTTTCTAGTTTGTTAAATTTTGTTGTTGCTAAAGAACTGTTTAGCTACCACCCAAAATGCAAAAGAATATGACTCACTCACTTATCCTTTGCTGATGACCTATTAATTTTTCGTAAAGGAAATGTGGAATATGTTGTAGGAGTCATAACAGTTCTTGATCATTTTTATGAAATGTTTGGCCTTAATCTCAATGCTGTAAAATGTGTATTCTTTACTGTTGGAGTAAGTAACATTGAAGTTAATAAAAGACCTATTGGTTTCCACCTTGGCTGCCTATCTGTAAGATATTGTAACACCCCCAACCCATACCCGACCCGGATATGAGTCAGAGATACTACATTGACTTTAAAACACAACTCTTAATAAATAATAGTAAAATATTGGGACTTGTATTAAGAAAATACAATAATATACATACTGTAATATAAGTTTACAAAAATATTCAGAGCATACACAACTTAACTCTTTAATTACATGCCAACTGCTATTTACATAACAAAATAACCTACTGATAAGTTGCTTCTGATCTGATGGTTGCAGGAGTAATACTGTCAAGCTGCTTCACCTGTCTCGTCTAATATCCTCGAATCCTACGTGTGAAACACTCACACGCTAAGTCATCGACTTAGTGAGGCAATAATAATAGCAAGGCAATGTATTGTAATGAAAATGTCAGGATCATATGAGATGAGATGCAAACATGTAACTAATCAATGTAGTATACTTCATCAATATCCATACCTGTAAGCGTATGACTGTAACATTCATTATTCAGTATCAATAAGTTTATTGGCCCATGATAGCATATTGAGAACCTAAGGTATTTGAGTAATGTGAGGTTGTGCACTATGCTGTCACCACAGCTCGTATAAATGCACCGAAGTGCCCGTAGAATTGCACCGAAGTGCCCGTAGAATTGCACCGAAGTGCCCGTAGAATTATGTCCATAAGGACCACGTAGAATTCTTTAAGAATCATATACATATACTATGGATCAAGTATGTGTCTTTCAAGACTTCACACAGGTTCCAAAGGATATACATATGTCCTAAAGAACCGAGTATACCCTCTACCCTTGGCATGCCAACTATACCTATAGTTCTCATCTACATAACATGGGCTTATACATTTCCCGTAGTTCATATCGCGTAGACATAGTATTTCCATACCTTTAACACATAGGTATATAACTTTTCTGCATATTCATATCATGTAATACATATAATATGAATTCATGTCATGTAATACATTTAATACAATTCATGTCATGTATCATAATATGGAATGTAATCATATATCAAAATATGGAATCTAGACTTATCACAAGTCTAGAACTGAATACTACTATATTCATGCTATGCATATGCACTCACCTATACTTCTTTGCCTTTTCCTCGATCGATCCTACTTGTAGATTGTTCCCGAACTCGAGTAGGCTCGGTATCTATATAAACATAATTTTCAAGATGATCATCAGACGTCTATGTCTTGAAATTAAGCTTTATTAGCTTACTAATTAAAAGAATTAATAGCTTAGTCTTGCTTTCTTTTCTTTCTTCTTCTTTTTCTCATGGGGGAATCGGTTCCCCCCCTTAGGGGTATCGATTCCCCTCAAGCAGTCTGGAATTTCATATACGATGAGGGGGTATCGGTTCCCCCCCATGGGGGTACCGATTCCCCTCTAGCATTCTGGAAATCATATTCGTTGAAGGGGTATCGGTTCCCCTTGAATGGGTACCGATTCCCCTAACCCAGAAATCCTATTTTTAGCCCGAAAATCATCTAATTTCAACTCAAACATACATATCTCAATCCCTTTACTACTCTTAGCTCTCATACACTTACTTAAACTAATTATTATCCATTAAATACCTCTAAAACTTAGAAATCTAATTCTCCATGTAGCATTTAAGAATCCAACTCAAATTCCAATATGTTCTAATTTGAATTCTAACCCCTCATACTTCTTAATTAGCTTATTGACAAGTCAAAATTCTGATTCAAACATCAAAAACTCATCCATATCAAAATCTCATCTAAAAACTCATTTTCCAAATCTATCTCTAAAACACTAATCTTGTTGTTTTAATGTCATATAAGCTTTCCTTTAGCTTATATAACATCCAAGCTTTCATTTCCAATCATAAAACATCAAAGAAACTACCAAGTTCAGATTCTTACCTTAAATGCAAGCCCCACGTTGAGAGAAGGAAGAGAAGAAAATAAGGAAGAATGAAGAAGAAATGGGAGGTTCTGGAACCTAAAATCACACGTGGGTATCATATATACCCCATAACATTTTATTTTAATTAAAATTCCTTACCAATGACCATTTGGTCCTCACCTTAATCTCATATTTACCAACCTTTATAATTAAACTATATAATTGTTCTACTTTAATCACCAAATATTGAAACTTTGCAAATTAATCACTAACCCGGCATGGAGGATGTTACAAATCTCTCCCCCTTAAGAAAATTCGTCCTCGAATTTTCATTGCACGAACAAATGAGGGTATTGATGTCGCATATCTTCTTCACGCTCCCATGTTGCTTCTTCTACTTTGTGATTTCTCCACAACACTTTGACCAAAGGAATGGTCTTGTTCCTCAATTGCTTAACTTCATGTGCTAAGATTTGAATCGGTTCTTCCTCATATGTCAAGTCAGGACGAACCTCAATCTCTTCTGGTGTCACGATATGAGAAGGGTCAGATCTATATCTTCGAAGCATTGAAACGTGAAAAACATCATGTATCTTTTCCATCTCATGTGGTAAAATTAGCTGATATGCTACTGGTCCTACTCTCTTTACAATCTCATATGGTCCAATAAACCGAGGACTCAATTTTCCTTTCCGACCAAATCTCAACACCTTCTTCCACGGAGACACTTTTAAAAACACCTTATCTCCAACTTGGAATTCAATTTCTTTCCTCTTAAGATCAGAATAGGACTTTTGCCGATCAGAGGCCACTTTGAGGTTATGCTGAATTTTCTCGAACTTTCTGTTCTACATCTTGAATTAAATCCGGACCAAGAACACTTCGGTCTTTGAGTTCATACCAATTTAAGGGAGTACGACATTTTCTTCCATATAATGCTTCATAGGGGGCCATCTTTATACTAGACTGATAACTATTGTTGTAAGAGAACTCTGCCAGCGGTAAATACTTTTCCCATGGTCCTTTAAATTCCATTACGCACGCTCTCAACATATCTTCCAATATCTAAATAGTTCTCTCTGATTGCCCATCAGTCTGAGGATGAAAAGCCGTACTAAAGTTTAAACGAGTCCCCAACGCTCCATGCAAAGATTTCCAGAATCTAGAAGTGAATCGAGGGTCCCGATCAGAGACTATGGAAACAGGTACTCCATGCAATCTAATAACTTCTCTAATATACAGCTCTGCATACTTTTCCATAGAGAAATCCGTTCTAACAGGGAGGAAATGCGCTGACTTAGTTAACCGATCAACAATTACCCAGATTGATTCTCTTTTGTTCGGAGTCAAGGGTAACCCCGAAACAAAATCCATCGTAACATTTTCCCACTTCCATTGAGGAATGAACAGCGGTTGCAATAATCCTGATGGAACTTGATGCTCGGCTTTGACTTGTTGACATATCAAACATTTAGACACAAATTCTGTGATGCTTCGCTTCATCCCTGACCACCAAAATCGATCCTTCAAATCCATATACATCTTGGTTCCACCCGGGTGCATCGTTAACGGACTGCAATGAGCCTCTGTTAATATCTCCTTCTTCAAGTCTTCATTGTCAGGTATTACAATTCTTCCGTTACAATATAGATTTCCATCTGACTTAATCTCAAAGTCTTTAATCTCTTTGTTCTTTACTTGCTCAATTCTTTTCAAACACATTTCATCTTTACCTTGCAATTCTCCTATTCGTTCCAACCATGCTGGTTTAAGGGTTAATTCTGCACAAAGACCACCATCTCCCGTTAAAGATAATCTTGCATCCATAGCTCGTAAAGCTGCAAACGTCTTTCTACTCAGAGCATCTGCTACCACATTAGCCTTTCCGGGATGATAGTCAATTATCACATCGTAATCCTTTAAGAACTCTACCCATCTACGTTGCCTCAAATTCAATTCTTTTTGAGTCATCAGGTACTTCAGGCTCTTATGATCCGTATATAAGTAGCAACGTTCCCCATAAAGATAATGACGCCAAATCCTGAGAGCGAATACTACAGCAGCCATTTCTAGATCATGAGTGGGGTAATTCCTTTCATGTGTTTTCAACTGTCTCGATGCGTACGCTACCTTTTCCTTCTTGCATTAGTACACACCCCAACCCGTTATGGGATGCGTCACTGTATACTACAAAATTCTTGCCAGATTCCGGTTGAACCAATATCGGAGTTTCCGTCAGAATTCTCTTTAAAACTTCGAAGCTTTCTTGACATCCAGAAGTCCAAACAAATGGTACGTTCTTTCTCATTAGCTTTGTTAAAGGCAGCACAATCATAGAAAAATTCTTAACGAATCTTCGATAATAACCGGCAAGTCCAAGAAAACTCCGAACTTCAGACACATTCTTAGGAACTTCCCAATCCATTATAGCTTTAACTTTCTGAGGGTCTACCCTAATCCCAACTGCCGAGATCACATGCCCCAGGAAAATTACTTCCTTTAACCAGAACTCACATTTGGACAATTTGGCATACAACTTTTTAGCTCTTAAAATTTGCAAGACGATCCTCAAATGTGTGCTATGTTCTTCATGGGATTTCGAGTACACCAGTATGTCATCAATAAAGACAACAACAAACTGGTCCAAGTAGGGCTGAAAAATCCTGTTCATAAGATCCATGAAAGCAGCAGGTGCATTCGTTACTCCGAATGGCATTACTATGAATTCATAATGACCATATCTCGTTCTGAAAGCTGTCTTCGGAGTATCTTTCTCCTGGATCTTCAATTGATGATAACCCGAACGTAGATCGATCTTTGAAAATACCGAAGCTCCTTTTAGTTGATCAAATAAATCATCAATGCGCGGAAGGGGATACTTGTTCTTGATGGTCACCTTATTGAGCTGTCGATAGTCAATGCAAAGACGCATTGATCCATCCTTCTTCTTAACAAATAACACCGGAGCTCCCCAAGGCGATACACTTGGTTGGATAAATCCCTTCTCTAGCAATTCTTGTAATTGATGCTTTAACTCTTGCAATTCTTTCGGAGCCATTCGATAAGGTGCCATTGCAATCGGAGCTGTTCCCGGCATTATTTCTATTTGGAATTCTACCTCTCTATCCGGAGGTAATCCTGGCAATTCAGCAGGAAAAACATCAGGGAACTCTCGAACTATTGGAATTTCCTCTAACTTTTCTCTTGAGCTCTTGAATCAATCACATTTGCCAGAAAACCCTGACATCCTTGTAGCAATAATTTCTTGGCAGACATCACTGATATTACATTCGCTAACGGATTAAACTTTTCAATGTTCACACTTATCTCTATTCCGTCTGGACTTTTCAGAGTTACCTTTTTCAATCTGCAACTAACATCTCCATAATACCGGAACAACCAATCCATTCCCAGAATCACTTCAAACTCGTCAAAGGGTAATTCCATCAGATTAGCAGGGAATTCAATTCCCTGAATCTTTATGGGACACCCCTTACAAACTTTATTCACCAGGGCACTCTGGCCTAACGGAGTTGTTACTATATTCTCATTACTCGTAGCTTCTAAGGGAATCCCCAACTCCTTTACTAACTTACTTGTAATATAAGAATAATTAGAACTCGGATCAATCAGTACCAGTACTAATTTATCATACAACTGAAAAGTACCTGCTATAATATCAGGGTCATCACGGTCTTCACTTGTCTTTAGGTTGTACACTCGAGCAGTGGATCGAACTTCGGGTTGAGCAGAGAATTCAGACAGGTTCCTTCCTCTGCCTCTTCCTCGTCCTCTTTGTGAGAAAGAACCAGCTCTTCCAGATGGTGCCGGCTCACCAACAATCAAGGGACAATCCCGGACAAAATGTCCGGCATCCCCGCATCGAAAACAAGTCCCAGCTGCCATACGACAATCCCCATAATGGTTTTTCCCGCAGTGCTCACAATGTTTCCTTTGACCCGGAGTAGATCTCCCCGCACCAGATTCTACTGACTGCGTCTGTCTAGGTCTTGCCTGACTTGCTCCCCTAGCAGACGATGCAACTGATTCTGATCTAGTTTGTGATCGAAATCCCGAGTCTCTTCCCCTTTTTGTTGGTGTTGAACCAGAATAAGTAGTCGTCCTCTTTGATGTCTGAACCCTTGAGTCCCCAAATCTTTCATTCTGAGCCCTTTCAAGAGCTTTTGCACGATTGATCACCTCCTGGAACGAGGACAGGTTTAATACTATCAACATTTCTTTAAGTCTAGGGCGCAAGCCCTCCACGAACCACTCGCAAGCATCTTTTTCAGTAGGCACAAGCTCAGCTGCAAACCTGCTCAGCTTATTAAACTCACATTCGTACTCATACACAGAGCGGCTCATCTGCTTCAAACTCATAAATTCCTGCTTCATTTGGCGGATAAACTGATCTCCAATATACTTGCTTTTAAATTCATCTAAAAACAAAGACCAAGTCAACTGGTCGGTTGACATCCTCATGGTGACGTTCGTCCACCATATCCTCGCCTGACCCCTCAATAAAGAAACAGCTCCATCTAATTTCTCCACTTCGGAACAGTGGAGACCATCTAACATGATTTTCAAATCATTCAACCACAGATCCGCTGACACCGGACCTTCCTCAGCTTCTCCCTTAAACTCGGGAGCTCCTAAACTTCTCAATTCTTTTGCTACATTAATTCGTGGAGTTAGTGGAGCAGGAGGTTGAAGACGCGTCAGAATAGCGTCTAACGTTCTGAAGAACGTATCTTGATCTTGCACAGGCACTCCTTGAGATGCCTGTTCTTCACCTTGCCTGGCCAGGGCAGGTGAATTACTGCTTTCAGCATGTCTATCTTCTCCCGCTTCACTTCGGGAGCTATTATGTCCGGACATCTAATAAGAATAACCACATTATCCTATTAGCAAAACAGCATACTCATACTATACCAGATCAGAAGTTCTCACTATTTGTTGGCATGTATTCCATTTAAAGACTCCATAGACTCTGGTTTATGCCTAGAATCGGCTAAACCATAGCTCTGATACCATTAAATGTAACACCCCCAACCCATACCCGACCCGGATATGAGTCAGAGATACTACATTGACTTTAAAACACAACTCTTAATAAATAATAGTAAAATATTGGGACTTGTATTAAGAAAATACAATAATATACATACTGTAATATAAGTTTACAAAAATATTCAGAGCATACACAACTTAACTCTTTAATTACATGCCAACTGCTATTTACATAACAAAATAACCTACTGATAAGTTGCTTCTGATCTGATGGTTGCAGGAGTAATACTGTCAAGCTGCTTCACCTGTCTCGTCTAATATCCTCGAATCCTACGTGTGAAACACTCACACGCTAAGTCATCGACTTAGTGAGGCAATAATAATAGCAAGGCAATGTATTGTAATGAAAATGTCAGGATCATGAGATGAGATGCAAACATGTAACTAATCAATGTAGTATACTTCATCAATATCCATACCTGTAAGCGTATGACTGTAACATTCATTATTCAGTATCAATAAGTTTATTGGCCCATGATAGCATATTGAGAACCTAAGGTATTTGAGTAATGTGAGGTTGTGCACTATGCTGTCACCACAGCTCGTATAAATGCACCGAAGTGCCCGTAGAATTGCACCGAAGTGCCCGTAGAATTGCACCGAAGTGCCCGTAGAATTATGTCCATAAGGACCACGTAGAATTCTTTAAGAATCATATACATATACTATGGATCAAGTATGTGTCTTTCAAGACTTCACACAGGTTCCAAAGGATATACATATGTCCTAAAGAACCGAGTATACCCTCTACCCTTGGCATGCCAACTATACCTATAGTTCTCATCTACATAACATGGGCTTATACATTTCCCGTAGTTCATATCGCGTAGACATAGTATTTCCATACCTTTAACACATAGGTATATAACTTTTCTGCATATTCATATCATGTAATACATATAATATGAATTCATGTCATGTAATACATTTAATACAATTCATGTCATGTATCATAATATGGAATGTAATCATATATCAAAATATGGAATCTAGACTTATCACAAGTCTAGAACTGAATATACTACTATATTCATGCTATGCATATGCACTCACCTATACTTCTTTGCCTTTTCCTCGATCGATCCTACTTGTAGATTGTTCCCGAACTCGAGTAGGCTCGGTATCTACATAAACATAATTTTCAAGATGATCATCAGACGTCTATGTCTTGAAATTAAGCTTTATTAGCTTACTAATTAAAAGAATTAATAGCTTAGTCTTGCTTTCTTTTCTTTCTTCTTCTTTTTCTCATGGGGGAATCGGTTCCCCCCCTTAGGGGTATCGATTCCCCTCAAGCAGTCTGGAATTTCATATACGATGAGGGGGTATCGGTTCCCCCCCCATGGGGGTACCGATTCCCCTCTAGCATTCTGGAAATCATATTCGTTGAAGGGGTATCGGTTCCCCTTGAATGGGTACCGATTCCCCTAACCCAGAAATCCTATTTTTAGCCCGAAAATCATCTAATTTCAACTCAAACATACATATCTCAATCCCTTTACTACTTAGCTCTCATACACTTACTTAAACTAATTATTATCCATTAAATACCTCTAAAACTTAGAATCTAATTCTCCATGTAGCATTTAAGAATCCAACTCAAATTCCAATATGTTCTAATTTGAATTCTAACCCCTCATACTTCTTAATTAGCTTATTGACAAGTCAAAATTCTGATTCAAACATCAAAAACTCATCCATATCAAAATCTCATCTAAAAACTCATTTTCCAAATCTATCTCTAAAACACTAATCTTGTTGTTTTAATGTCATATAAGCTTTCCTTTAGCTTATATAACATCCAAGCTTTCATTTCCAATCATAAAACATCAAAGAAACTACCAAGTTCAGATTCTTACCTTAAATGCAAGCCCCACGTTGAGAGAAGGAAGAGAAGAAAATAAGGAAGAATGAAGAAGAAATGGGAGGTTCTGGAACCTAAAATCACACGTGGGTATCATATATACCCCATAACATTTTATTTTAATTAAAATTCCTTACCAATGACCATTTGGTCCTCACCTTAATCTCATATTTACCAACCTTTATAATTAAACTATATAATTGTTCTACTTTAATCACCAAATATTGAAACTTTGCAAATTAATCACTAACCCGGCATGGAGGATGTTACAGATATCTTGGAGTTCCTTTAATAACAAGAAAACTTTCAGAAAAAGATTGTGGACCTCTGATTGATAGCATTAAATCTAGAATCACCCTTTGGTCTGGTAAATACTTGAGCTACACTGGCATACTTGAGCTCATAAGAGTTATATTGTTCAACATTGCTAATTACTGGTACAGACAATTACTGTTTCCTCAGTCTGTAATCAGCAAGGTTGAACAACTCTGCTCTCGTTTCTTCTGGAAAGGCTCAGATAAAACTGTTTCAGGTGCGCGTATCTGCTGGAACAAAATCTTCTATCTGAAATCCGATGGAGGTCTTGGATTGAAAAACCTTAAATCATGGAATAGAGCATGTATAATTAAACTCATTAAAAATATCCTTGCAGGTGAGGGTTCTCTTTGGGTTGCTTGATTAATGTTTATGTTATTAAGGATAAGGATTTGTGGAACATGGAAGGAAGTGCTACCCTTAGTTGGAGTTTTAATAGAATTCTTAAACTTCGAACTGAAGCATACCCAGTCCTTTCAAGAGGATCTTCCACCATTAGGGAAATTTGGCAAGATATTAGAAAGAATGAAGAAAAGTTCCTTGGCAGTCCTTGATTTGGTTCCCTCAACACATTCCTAAGCATAGTTTGATAGCATGAATGACATTATTAGATAGACTTCCTACTCGAGACCGTCTTATACGCATGAGGATTACTACTAATGGGATTTGCGTTCTTTGTAACGAATTGATGGAAAGTCGGAATCACTTGTTTTTTGGTTGCTCTATTGCTTCTAATTTGAGGGAGAAAATTCTGCTCCTTAACGGCCTAAATAAGACCATCTCATATTGGGAGGACATGGTAACTTGGGCTTGCAACGTATGAAAAGGTAAATCTCTCATTTCTACTATTCTTAAACTTGTTTTGAGTGCATACATCTATGTCTTGTGGGAGGAACGCAATCGAAAAATCTTCAAAGGATGCTCTAGAACTGCTGATGAACTCCTTAACAACATCAATGAATTCATAAGAATTAAACTAAGGGGAAAAACATTAAATATGCTTGATTATGTTAACTCCAACCTTTGTAATTCTTGGGGTATTGATTAATCAATCATTTTTTTGTATTTAGATAGTAATTTTTTTTAGTGATAAGTGATTGTTTTGTAACAGACATTGCTTCTTTTGGTAATAAAAATTAATTATCCAAAAAAAAGTTTAGTTATTGTCTTCAATTGACTCGGTCATCTTTTATTGTTTTTGTTAAGTACATTTACTTTTAAATTTATATATTTACTTGGATAATAAAAAATATTATATTTTTTTAAGATTTTGAGTTCAAATATATATATATATTATCAATGATTAAAAAGATCTTAAATATATATTATCTTATAATTAATTTATATTATTAAAAAATACATTTATTTTTTAATTTTATTTGAAAACTAAAATAAAAAAGGTTATATATTCAAGTAATTCCAACCACGCAATGGATGCCACGTAGTAATGGCCAAACAATTTAATTTGTTTTCACTTCATTATTGCGAAGCATTTCTCACGCTAAAAAAATGATATTTTCCGACAAAACTTTTCGTAAGCGACAAAAGCCATAGGTCCACCTGTCCTCTGACCCTAATAATTTATTCAATATTCTTTCTTGGTTAAACTATGTATGTAGTCGCCCAATTATTCTATCAGTTTTGTTTGGTCATCTAATATTTTCTTTTAAAATCATATTTAATGATACATTTTAATCTATTTTGATTAATTATTATTAAAAAATAAATGAAATTATTAATATAATATTTTCCAATTTTTTAAATAATAATATGATATTACTTTATAATAATATATTAATATCGCTGTTATTATTTATTTTTTAACGAAAAGTGATCGAAATATAATTTTTAATATAATTTTTAAAAATAATTTAATAATTAAAATGAAAACAAAAAATAAATAAACGACTAAAACATAATTTATCTTCTTTCTTGTATTTTACCATGTTATCGATAAACAAATCTAGCTGATTTGTACCAAAGAAAAAACAAATCTAGCTGATATCGTTGTTGAATCTAAGAACAGTAGTGGTTAGTAGCGGTGTGGTGGTTGTTATTATTTATTTTTTTAACGATAAGTAATAAAACATAATATTTAATATATATTTTTTAAATAATTTAATAATTAAAACGAAATCAAAAAAATAAATAAACGACTAAATACATAATTTATCCTTTATAGATAAACAAATCTAGCTGTTTTGTACCAAATAAAAAAACAAATCTAGCTGATATCGTTGTTGAATCTAAGAACAGTAGCGATGTGCGTGTATCTCTGTCCTGTCTCAGCCACGAAGAAGGAGTTCGACTTGGTGGAGGCTATTTCCCATAACTCAGAACCAACAAACACCAATTTCACGTACATCCTCTGTCTCTCTCTCTTGTCTGGGTATATGTTCATCTCTTCAACTGTGTTTTAGATGGATTATGAAGCAACTGGTTTATATACACTTTGGATGAAGCCCTTGAAAGCTTGGGGTTTGGGAAATTCCAAGCCTTTGCTCTTGGATACGCTGGGCTAGGTTGGTTTGCTGAAGTAATGGAGATCATGATTCTTTCCTTTATAGGACAAGCTGTTAAGTCCGAGTGGCAACTCACCTCCACTCAGGAGAGCCTAGTAAGCACCATTGTCTTTGCCGGGATGCTCATCGGTGCCTATACTTGGGGCATCTTGTCAGATAACTATGGCAGGAGGCACACTCATTACTTCCCTTTCAACTCTTTCTTTATTAATTAATTAATTATTCTCTTTTGATTTGTGGTTCAGTCTGCTTGAACTCTTTGTTTTGATTTCAGGAAAGGGTTTCTGGTTATATCAATGGTAACTTTTGGAGCTGGATTCTTGAGCACCTTCTCTCCAAACTATTTATCACTTGTTGTTCTTCGGGGTTTGGTTGGTTTTGGCCTTGGTGGTACATCTGTATTCTTATCATGGTTTCTGGAGTTTGTTCCAGCCTCTAATAGAGGCATGTGGATGGTTGTGTTTTCAACTTTCTGGACATTTGGATCTATTTTTGAGGCTTCTCTTGCATGGGTATGTATATTTCCTATAACCCCATTTAAGGCAATTTTTACCATTGCCTGTTCTACATGTACCTAAAGTTAGTGTGTTTTTAACTTGGTCTCTTCAACTTATGGGGTGCTTAGAGCTTGAATCTCACATATTTATAAACTACAAGAAAAGGCACATGAAAATATAGGTGATGCCGTGGTGTGCAGCTATGAACCCAGGCACAAGCTGTGTAACGGTCACATCATCACGTTTTTTTCAAAGTCACTGCAATACTGCAACAACATCCGCAATCTAAAATCATAGTTATTTTTAGGAAACAAATCAAGCCGGAACGTCAGCAACATCCTCAACGACAATTTAGTTCTATGCTAGGCACTCACAGTCCAAATTAAGGAAGTGCTCTGATAAGGTTCACGATCAGGCACGTAAGAAGCAATCCTAACATAAGCTTCCTTTTCCCCCTTTAGTTTGATTGACTTCCTTTTCCCCCTACCTTGAATCTCTTCCTTTGTTGAAGAGCTTGCAGGTAAGTTGGATTTCGTTTGATGTTCTGCTGGATTATAGTTCTTGCCTTGTTTGAATGCATTTGTCAATTCAATGAAGCAAACAATTTGTTTCTTAAAACCCATATATCCTATGCATATTTGATGCAAGACTAAGAAATTTTGTTTGTCTGGTTAGGCTCTGCCATTTGGAACCTGATTGGTGCTGTGTGTAAATTTTTATTCTCTTTGACCCATGGTGGTGGAATATTATGTCTCTTGATTTTCTCCGATTTTTATCTTAAAATTTATCTACATGTATAACTACTAAGTTGCAATTGTGGTGGCATGTCTATCTAGCCATTATCATTTAATGATAAAATAGAGTACCAGTATAACTAGATGAATTTGTTATCAAGAAAGAAGGATGCCCAAGGAAAATGAGCCCATCTCTGTGTAAGAGAGCTCTTGTATTCTTTTGCCATCATGAACGAAGTTCTCTGTCATTAAAAGGGTTGTGTCATGGCAAAGATTACATTCTTTACCTTGTCATCTCTTTAGATTTTGCAGACAAAGGCTTCTTAACTGAAAGTAAGAGGCACCATCTCTATGATTAATGTGGTAAATTCCTCTCCTCTTTGTTACTTGGTCCAGTTCTTTTAGATGCTAAAGTGTTATTCACTATTATAATACCTTATAAAGTTTTATCAACAAATAAACTTATCTGAGAATTGGAAATTTCCTTGATATTGAACTTAAGTGTTGCTGGCTAGCTGCTCACTTATCTGAGAACTGAAAATTTCTTGAATTTTGAACTTAAGTGTAGGTGGTTAGCTGCTCAAACTTCACCTGTGAATTGTTGACACAAATTTTATCTTTAAGTGTCAGAATGATTTCATGTCCTACCTATTGCAGGTTGTCATGCGCAGATTAAACTGGAGGTGGGTACTTGCATTTTCGTCAGTGCCATCTTTTGCTCTGCTTCTTTTGTTTGGTGTTGCACCCGAGTCTCCAAGATACCTATGCATGAAAGGTCGAACAAGCGATGCACTTCGAATTCTGGAGAAGATAGCTTCAGTGAACCAAACAAAGCTTCCTCCTGGTGTCCTGGTTTCCGGTACATCAAGTTACAAGGACGAAGAGTCTGCACCATCGACATCAGAAGATACGAGACCATTACTTCCCCCACTGAGTGACAATACCAAGCAATCAAAATCAGGCTTCTCATCTTTTTTCATGCTCTTCTCATCAAAATTAATCAGAACAACACTACTCCTGTGGGTATTATTCTTTGGAGACTCATTTTCATATTATGGTATCATACTGCTTACGTCAAAGCTAAGCAGCATTCAAAGTGGATGTTTCCAATCTCTTCATACCACTAGAAATCTCCAGGGTGCTGACCTCTATACAAATGCATTCATCACTAGTATGGCAGGTACTGTGTCATCCATGCGTCCTTTATGCTCTTTTTTGAAATAAAACTTGACCTTAGTGTATGTTGCAGAGCTTCCTGGGCTTTTTCTTGTCAGCAATATTGGTCGATAGGGTTGGCCGCAAGCAGTCTATGGCACTGATGTTTGGCTTAACATTTATTTTTCTTCTTCCCCTGCTAACCCATCAGCCTTCCGTTTTAACTACTTTCTTATTATTTGGAGCTCGCATGAATGCAGCGGGAACCTTTACTGTTGCCTGTATATATTCCCCTGAGGTAAAGCCTTTAAATAATATTCGCATAATGACAAAAAATCTCCTAATATTTGATTAAATAATCATTTTAGTTCTTAAATTTTATTTTGAGGCAAAATGATCCTTAGTTGGATAGAAATCATTAGTTTAATAATGATCAATGTCTGTCGTTGACTTGACAAGTCCTATGTGTCCAAAATGATGATCTAACACATGTCACATGTTTAAAGTGATAACGTGGTACATACCACATATATATATAATAAATGATAATGTAGTACATTACACATGTATATAACTGATGACATGACACATAGTACATGTGTATAAGTGATGACATATCACATATATCATCACTTTGAATTCATAAGACTCGTCACGTCAGCAACATATAACCATTAGTCAATTAATGTTTTTCATCTATCCATAGATATATTGCCCCCAAAATGAAGCACTAAGTGTGGAAATATTTTTTTTTTAAAAAAGAATAAGAGTTAAGTAGCTAATTTGTTATACACATAACTAAAGCTGCTGTTTTGCTGTAGTTATATCCAACATCGGTGCGGACAACGGGTGCTGGAGTTGCAAGTGCTGTAGGAAGAATTGGTGGGATGGTATGTCCTCTTGTTGCAGTGGGATTGGTGAATGCATGCCATCAAACAGCGGCTGTGGGGCTGTTTTTGGCTGCTATAGTTGTTTCAGTAGTTTGTATTCAACTCTTCCCCTACGACACCAAGGGACGGGAACTTAGTGATACCAACTGATCATAAGTAATTAATTTCTAAGCACAAATACCTGTGTTGATATTTGAACTGTGGGTGGAAATATATAGAGACGTAAGACACATACCTGTGTTGAGAAAATGTTATGATTCTACTCTTGTTCATTTTTCTACTTAATTCTGATGATGGGATTATATTGTAAAATTGGTTTGTTGTGCACATTTCTTTTCTTAAATAAAGTTGGGGGAGTACTGTTAATCCTTTTGTAAAATTTATACGGGCGGTTAGATATTGACTTAAATTTTAATTACAAATTAAGCTAGATTTTATCGTAATTTTATTAGTTGAAGATTATTTGATGATTAAGTTAATTTCATTAAGAATTCTTATGAAACGAGGATTCTTGAGGACCAAATATATAGTCAAATAGAATATAGGTCTTAACCTTTACAATTATGAGGATGAATTATTTTAGAAAATATAATATTTTCATAGTCTCTACAACTTTTGAGATTTATTTACCTTACATTTACATAGATGAGTTTTGTATGGAAATTAAAAGATTGATTTGAGATACATCAAGTAATGATATAAATGATATCTTAGGATACATGAAATATCATATATTTGTCTCATTCTTGATTTTCACATTTATGGTATATTCTTCTTCTTCTCATATGTTGAGATAAACAAAGTTGAACTATATTAAATTTCACCATTTATGTGATCTTTTCTATGTTGACTGTATTTTACTATTTTATAGATTAAACTTGAAAAAATTAAAATAAAATTTAAATTTAAAAATAAAACTCATCAATTTAACTGAATTAATTTTTTTTTGACTCGATGCGATTTAATATAATAGTCTTACTCAATTGTATACATTTTACCCATTTCACCAAAGGTGTATGCTATTGGGTTGGGCTTGGGTTTTGAGTCGAGGAGATGAAAACAGTGCAAGGCGTCTCCCTTTTCTTTGCATTCATACACTTTATCCCTTTCCTTATCCAAATCTCCCTCGCTTTCCTTTGATTTCTTAGTACAGGCAGCAGGACTCTCTAATGGGTATGGCGGTTACAGCAACGGCTACCATGACCACGGGATTACACCTTAATGCTGCTCTCAATCATAATCAGACTTCTTTTCTGGGAGCTCCCTTGAGGCTTTCAATCCCCAATCCTCGCCCATCTTTGCCCTCTCTCTTCCTCAATGTTGAAGCCAAAGCTCGCACCAGAACTGAAGATCGTCAAGCCCGCCATTCTCGAATTAGGAAGAAGGTTACTTCTTACTGTGTCTTATGTGTTTAAAGCTAATCCCATTTCTTGCAACAATTATACTCCCATTAAGAAAATGGAAGTGCCTTTCACATTTATCCCTATTTCTTATCTTATCAAGTACTGTTTGCCTTTCAAATTTACTCATTTATTGATGATGTTATTTCTCATGTTTGCTTTGGAACCAGATGGGGCTTATAATTTTGCCCATTTACCAAATGCTGTGGTGAAACTCAGAAACGAACATAAGATTTTTCAATAGAAAATAAAGAAATACTTATATGAGAATTTGAAATTTCGAAATTTCCAGGGTGCAACGCAGCCTAAAACTTTGTAAGGGCAATTCTGTATTCTATATACCAAAGAGGCAAATAAGAGCTTTGGTGTTCTCTTATTCTTATATGTAAGAAATGGTTAGGGTAAAGAGTTTTTCTTTTATAAGTTAGAAAAGGCCGGATGGGCAGATAAATGGATTTGATTCTAATATAATGGAATGTATTAGCTTTGGTTCCTAGGATTTAAGTCCTTGACCCTGCAAAGTAGGGATGGATGAGAGATTTTATGTCCGGGGTGTGAACTTGAAAAGTTACATTGGAAATCTAGAGGTTACGAAACTACAAAATTTCAGGGGTACAAATTAAATCGTCAATAGAAAATATAAAGAAAATACATAATTTATATGAGAATTTGAAATTTCTAGGCGTGCGACCGTATCCCCATCAACCTCCTCGGTCCATCCCTGATGCAAAGTATCACATCTTACTGCAGGGGTTTCTTGCTTTTGTAGGTTGAAGGAACACCAGAAAGACCAAGACTCAGCGTCTTCCGCTCCAACAAGCATCTGTATGTCCAAGTCATTGATGACTCAAAGATGCACACACTTGCTTCCGCTTCAACAATGCAGAAACCGATTTCTGAGGAGTCCAACTACTCATCTGGTCCAACCATTGTGAGTTCATAGATGCAAATTAAGTCAGTTGTATCATTTTACAGTTTTCTTACCCGGCTTCGCATATTGCTCTGGGGGTTTTGTTTGGACTGCTTTTACTTCTACAATTCAAGTGCTTCTTATATGCTGTTATGTACATTTTGTTGGTGTGTTTCTTATTTCCATGTGGTCGAAAAGAAACACCAAAATAAATAAATAAGCACGCTTGAGTTCTCTTGGTGATTATTGTTCCTGGTAGAAGAGAAATGAAAAATAAGAAATGGTATTTAAGCATCTCGACCGACTCGAATATTATGCGTTTTTGAAATTGTGGATTACCCCCAATTTGCTACTTCCTCTTAGAAGTAAGGTTAGCTGGTCATGCACTTTTGAGTATTGCTTGTTGAGTCCGTCAGATTCTACGTTTCTCCTTTGCACGTGATCATATCCATATGGATTTGTAGGCAAGCTCTGCAGGTCATTTCACGACATGCTTCATTTTGTTTCTCTGGACCTTCACTTATTAGTTGCCGAATCCTGTACGATGCGTTGTTCATGGTTTGAAACACTTCCTCATATTTGATAAAAGTGCCTTAAGTTTTCGATATTCTGGCTTCAGGAAGTGGCGAAGAAGGTAGGAGAATTCATTGCGAAATCTTGTCTTGAAAAAGGCATCACGAAGGTGGCCTTTGACAGAGGCGGATATCCGTATCACGGACGCATACAAGCCCTTGCCGATTCAGCCAGGGAGCACGGCCTTCAATTTTAAACCTTGAGCAGTTAGTCTTCTTGTGAACTTTCTTTTTATTGTTTTCTTTCTTATCCTTCAACTAAACTGCATTAAGAATGCTCTATCTTATCATTGTTAGAAATGTAATTTGATCACTATTATGCTTCTCTCATGAACTCATTGTTGATTTTGTTAAAAAAAAGAAAGAAAAAACTCGTTGATAAATTGATTAATCTTGGGTAAAATGAGCATGTTGTACCAAAGGTCTGTTTCGGGGGTGTGAATTTGGAAATAATGGTGAAAAGATAAGTTCAGTGACCTTATTATGATAGTCCGAGCTGTAATATTATGTTTTTTTTCCATCTAATTTTGGTTAAAATAAACCAAAGATTACTTAACTATGTTAGAGTGATTATTTTAGTCTTTAAACTTTTAAAAATCATAAAGTGACTGTTAAATTTATCTAAGTATTACAAAATGATCACTATAATATTATAATACTTGTAACAATTCGATAAATTTAATGATCATTTTATAACAGTTCGATAAAATTTTATGACCATTTTGTAACATTTTGATAAAATTTATTGAACGTTTTATATTTTTTGGGAATTTAGTAGCTAAATCTATCATTTAAATATAGTTTAGTGACCTTTCATATATTTTACCCTTTTTATAAAAATAATTGTCTAAACTACATTTTTTTTTTTACTTTAGGCCTCTAAAGGTTTTTTTAAACCAAAGTAGGGAACTAACGTTTTATTATGTTATCATTTTAAGGTTGAACTATTTCATCAACATCGCATCGAATCAACAACCACCCACCCAATCACTTATTTCATCAACATATTTTTATTACTCGATTGTCCCTTTATCGTCACACGAAATTTCTAAATCTTTCAATTAGTAAAATATTAAATCCCTCACATCGCATCGAATCAACAACCACCCAGCCATTCACTTATTTCATCAACATATTTTCATTACTCGATTGTCCCTTTATCGTCGCATGAAATTCCTAAATCTTTCAATTAGTAATTTATAAAAATTATTAAATCTAAAAAAATCATAAATATTTTACGTTGTCACCGTCAAATCAATAACCATCACCCACTCTTCTATTGATAAACCCTATAGGTTGTCTCATTTTTTCTTCACTGTAAATCGATGAATGAGACATCACAAAACTAACAACTAAATACTTTTATCGACGAACGACACATAAACGAATATTGATGAAATGAGATGAGAAAATTTACAAGTTATTAATTGTTATAGCGATGAGATGACGTTTGACGATGACACATAGTGAGAGAAGATTTTTTTTCTTCAAAATTTTAAGATTTTTTTAAAAAATAAAAATGTAAGGTTGTTTGAAAAATTAAAGATTTTAAATTTCATTTAAAAGATTAAAATTTTTAAGATTTTTTAAATTAAAATATTCAAATACATTTAAAATTAAACCGAGTATCAAATAATATTAGATGAAATATTTTTCTTAATAATAGTCAATAGATCGATCTTTGAATGAAATATTAGATACTTATTTTTTTTTTAAATTTAAAAAACAACTCATACTAAAAAGGGTAAACTACATGTTTAGTGTTTATACTGTTTCTTTTGTTATATTTTAATACATAAACTTTTTTTTTAAAAATCGTATCTAACATTTAGTTTATATTTCAATTTGGTACCCTGCTGTTAAAAATTTAACGGTGATGTTGACGTGTCACCATAAGATAATACCTCGTTATCATTAAAAAAATAAAAATGTTACGTTAGCAATTTTGTTAATTTTTTAATGCGTTGTACCAAATTGAAACCCAAACTAAACATTAGACATAGTTTTGAAATAAATAAAGTTTGGATGCCAAAACAGAACAAAAGTAATAGATTAGGTGCTAAATATGTAATTTACTCATAATAAAATATATATTTTAAAAAAATTACACTATTCGAAATCTACCGGGTGATTCGAGTTTTTTTACTTCTCATGTCATATAGTCGGGATTGTCTCAGGAAAGGCGGGTTAATATACGGCTAATATACGGCAGTACCGGATACATTAAAATGTATTTAATAAATTCGGTTTAGCGGTACCTATTATGTTGACAACTAATAATGTTTTAGGTAGAAAATATGAAAAACTATTAAAAAATTTGGTAACCGGTAAACTTTGGTTATCGGTAAGTATCTATCATTTTTATAAAAGTGTCCATACTTTTAACATATCAAGTAAATTTTACTGGTTTTGTCATAATGAATATGGTTTTGTCATATTTTTACCTGTTATATTGTAAAGTATCTATCCTTTTTATAAAAGTGTTCATACTTATTTCACTGTGAAAATATATTTATTATTATCTTTGGTTAATATTGTTAAATTTAAATTCTAAATAATATTTTATAAAATATCAAAACAATCAAATAATTTTGTGTGTAAATGAAATTATTAAATTAATATTTGTAGGTGGAAAACATGAAACACTATTAAAAAAAATTGAAACATAAATTACATAACTTTAAAAAAGTATATATCATTTTTATAAAAGTGTCCATACTTTTTCAATGTGGAAAACATATTTATTATTATCTTTGGTTAATATTGTTAATTTAAATTCTAAATATTTTATAAAATATCAAAAAATCAAATAATTTTGTGTAAATGAAATTATTAAATTAATATTGTAGGTGGAAAATATGAAACACTATTAAAAAAAATTGAAACATAAATTACATAACTTTAAAAAAAGTATATATCATTTTTATAAAAGTGTACATACTTATTTCACTGTGGAAAACATTTTTATTATTATCTTTGGTTAATATTGTTAAATTTAAATTCTAAATAATATTTTATAAAATATCAAAAAATAAAATAATTTTGTGTTTAAATGAAATTATTAAAATAATATTGTAGGTGGAAAACATGAAACACTATTAAAAAAATTGAAACATAAATTACATAACTTTAAAAAAAGTATATATCATTTTATAAAAGTGTCCATACTTATTTCACTGTGGAAAACATATTTATTATTATCTTTGGTTAATATTGTTAAATTTAAATTCTAAATAATATTTTATAATATATCAAAAAATCAAATAATTTTGTGTGTAAATGAAATTATTAAATTAATATTGTAGGTGGAAAACATGAAACACTATTAAAAAAATTGAAACATAAATTATATAACTTTAAAAAAAGTATATATCATTTTTATAAAAGTGTTCATACTTATTTCACTGTGGAAAACATATTTATTATTATCTTGGTTAATATTGTTAAATTTAAATTCTAAATAATTTTATAAATATCAAATAATCAAATAATTTTGTGTGTAAATGAAATTATTAAATTAATATTGTAGGTGGAAAACATGAAATACTATTAAAAAAAATTGAAACATAAATTATATAACTTTAAAAAAAGTATATATTATTTTTATAAAAGTGTCCATACGTATTTCACTGTGGAAAACATATTTATTATTATCTTTGGTTAATATTGTTAAATTTAAATTCTAAATAATATTTTATAAAATATCAAATAATCAAATAATTTTGTGTGTAAATGAAATTAAATTAATATTGTAGGTGGAAAACATGAAACACTATTAAAAGAAATTGAAACATAAATTACATAACTTTAAAAAAAGTATATATCATTTTTATAAAAGTGTCTATACGTATAAAAGTAGGTCTAAGTCATGAAGAAATATTAAAACGATATACCAGGTAAAAATATGATAAAACCGGTAACAAATGATAAAACCGGTAAAACATTACCGGATATATTGAAAGTGTCGATACTTTATAAGGATCGACACTTTGTGAATTTAAAAGAGAAGCAGTTTTAGCGCTTATAATGTGTCGATACTTTAAAAAATATATCGATCCACAACGATATAACAGGTAAAATATGATAAAACAGGTATCAAAATGATAAAACCGGTAAAATGGTACCGGATATATTGAAAGTGTCGATACTTTCGTAGTACGTGTAATAAATTATCGACACTTTCAAAGAAATAGGTAATTATCCTTTCGAAAGTATCGACACCTGACATAAAAGTATCGACACTTTTGTATTTGTATCGATTAAATATAAATAACATATCCGATCAAATATAAGCTAAATCTCCTCTGAAAATAGATAGAACGAACGAGTTTTGAAAGCGAAGCGTAATTGTTGCTGCATTTCAGAAGGCGTTTCTAAAGCGAAGTTTGTTTGTTTGTTGCTGCAGTCGAATCGAAAAGTATGTTGTCGAAACCCTAATTTTTTATTATTACAGTAATCGCGATAGGGTTTTTATGTGTTGTTTGGGTTTTGTAGTAAAGAAGCATTTGGGAACGATTGCAGGTAGAAAGTGATATTCAAGGAAAAATATAAATGTCGATACTTTTATTAAATATATAAGGTAGAAAATGATATTATAGGTTGTATAAAATGTGTCGACACATTTTGGTGTGGCCATTCAAATTCTTTTGAAGAAAACCGTTTTACCACAAGAGTAGTTATCTATATTTGTATATTGAATAAAGTGTATGTAACAAAATAATTGATTTGCGTAAACTGATATGAAGGAAAAATGGAGTCAATGGGTTGGAAAATTGTTGATGGAGTAGATGACTTTGAAATTGAGGCCGAGACTCGAAAGCAACCCAAGGGTGGATATATGTACTTCTAGTAAGTATCAATGTCTTTTTGTTATTATTGTTGAAATGGTAATTGGATTAAAGTATCGATAAACTTTAAATTGATTACAAATTTTAAATGTTGACAATATGGCCGAATGCAAAATGATGAAGGAAGATGGCACACAGAGCGGTTCGGTATGTAAAATGAAATTGACATTGACATTGAGTAGTATTTAGTGTTAATGTATTGATTAAGAAACGTTTATGTTTTATATTAGGTGACAAAAGATGTGAGGTCCAAATGGAATTCACCGAGTGATGCTGAAAAGGAACCTTACATCACACAGTCAAGGAATGATAGTAAAGAATACAAAGAACGGAGGAAAGCACATGAAAATAAGGTATTCATTAAACTTGTAAATATGTTGATACAAAATATATAAGAACTATAACATTATATATTGTTAAAAAATGTAGGAAGTGTCGACAATATGCAGTATTAAAAGGGTGAATTTATTAATTAAACACCTTAAGGAGAAGGGTCAGTTGAATGTGCTGGGAGAAATATGTTTTGGATCGTTGGTAGGAGTAAGGGATCGACCTATTCGGAGGGAATTGTATCGATCCTTGATGGCGCAATTTGATGTCAGGCAATGTATTGCTAAATATGGTGATTTTTCATTTCCTCTCGGGATCCCATGTGCTGCAGCCGTATTGGGGGTAGAAAATGAAGGCAAAAGTGTTGTAGAAGTCTGTCAGAGTAAGGACTGGAAAGCACTTGCCTCCAAATATGGCTTGAAGCATAAGGTGACATATGCTGAAATTGAAGAGGAAATAAAAAGTGGATCTTACGTTGGGGATGAGCTGAAGGCCAGAGTTCTATTATACCTTGTTGGTATCTTTCTTTGTCCAACGGGTAATACGTCAACGAACAAAGAACATACGAAGCTCATTTGTGATGAAGGCTTGAAGGGTGAATTCAATTGGGCTGAATATATCCATTCGAGACTGATTGAATCAATAATCACCTTTAAAAAGGGCAGCCAGAGATACCTCAAAGGGTGCATAGCAATCTTAGAGGTAATGAGTTGAAACTTTTTTGTGTTTTTATATAAAAATATAAATTTTATTATAAATGCAGGTTGCACTGTTCGATTTTTGGTAGGGCTGTGAGGCAGTGTCGGCTTATGAAAGAACCGGAGTGGCACGCATCCGTGCATGGGGGAAGGAAGAGGTGGTTAGAGTGATGGTGAAGTTGAAGTTGGATAGAGCGAAGAACCAAGAAAGGGTAATAAATGTAATTAAATAATATTAAGAATATAATCAATGTCTTAATATTGTAATTTAATTTTGAAGGTTATTGGCAAGGATGTAGATGAGGCAGTGGAGGCAGAGGAGAAGAAATGAGGGATGGTTGTATTGGGGGATGACGGTGAGTAGGATGACGGTGAGGGAAAACGTAGTAACTTCGACATTTTGATGTCTGAATTGGCTGATATCAAAAAAATCCAATTTGAAATCATGCAAAGACAATCAAGAGTCGAAGAGAAACTGAGAGAGTCGAAGATACACTTGAGAGGCATAAGGGGGTAGTGGAAGGAAAAAATAGAGTGGTGAAGAAGTAGAGGTGTTGAGGGGTGAAGTGGTGAAAGAAGTTGGGGTGTTAAGGGGTGATATTAAGATGGTGACGGGTGAAAAATTTGAGGGAGTGGTGAAGGAGGTTGTGGAATTGAGGAGTGAACTTACGGGGGGTGAAGGGGGTGGTTGATAAATACTTAGATGAAAGAGATCAATTGAAGGGTGAAATAAAAGAGATGAAGAGCTATGTAGAAAAAAAAATACGATGAACTGAAAAAATATGAAGAAGAAAAGAGGGAGGAGGAAGAAGAAGAGATGGAAGAAGTGAGGAGGAAGTCAATGTCATTTATACACCGGAGAGTGTTGTAGCAGCATTTGGATTTGGAATGTCCTGCACCCCAGAAGAAGAAGCTGAAGGTAAGTTGAATAAAAGAAAACTTAATTTGATTTTTATTATGTTGTGACAAAAATTTGTATGCAAAATTGTAGGTTGAAAAAGCGGATATTCCAAGCGGAATTGATGACATCGAAGCTGCAATTTGTGATTATTTATGGAATAGCGAGTTAGAATCGGAGTAAGTGAAATATATTGTTTTGTGAGTGATATTTAAATATTTCATGACAACATATTAATCCTAATGATTCATACAGATATTCTGTAATCTCAATGGGAAATCAATTCGCTACTGTATACGACGTTGCAACGTTGAAGCCTACGGAATGGGTTGGCGGTGGTAAGTAGAAAGTAGAAAATGTTAAAACTTATTGAATATGTTCTGATTGTGTAATTAATTTTGTTAGGTTATCGATTTGCTCGCCTGGACAATATGCTACGATTCTCAAAAGTCACTCCGGAGGATTGGCTACCTTCCATACCTCTTAGCGGTGAGTTAAATAATAATGTTGATAAGTAGTGTTATAGACGGTAAATTAATAATGTTGTTTGCGTAATTACAGCAACAGGCGTTAGATGCCAACAACAAGAAAGTGTTGAGAGTATTTCTACCTTCTGGGGTCTCATATTGGATAACTATGTGAAATTCACCGACTGTGAGAAGGTAAGACACCATACCAATTGCAAATGATGTTTTCGGATATAGAATGTTTAATTTTGTCAAATTGGGTGTGAAATTTGTTGCAGATCATGATCACAATAAACTACCATAATTCACATTGGTATCTGTTGGTGTTGGATATGGTAGATCGTGTTGCAACAATATATGATAGTATGTTTACAACTGAAGCAGCTAAACAGAGAGTGAAGGATGCTAAGATTGGTATGTATGTATGTATGTATGAAGGACATTATGTAAATAATGCATAATTTTTTGGTGCATAACTTCTTCTATTTTAATACAGATTAAAATATTAGATTCTTATAATAAGAACGCATTTGGGTTGAATCCTGTGGATCTCTAGGAAAGTATCCCTTGAAAATTTCAAATTTGTGGAGCATAAGAAGAATAAGCAATTGAATGGGTATGAGATGTTATCACAAATAGAAAGCTTAATTTATGCAGTATTCATCATAATTGACATGTGTGGTTTTCAAATCTTGTAACAGACATGATTGCGGCATGTATGTGATGATGTGGATGGAATCGATCGGTTTCTACAAGGGGCAACTGGTGATTTTGTAAGTGGATAGAAAATCGTTTGTGGTAAAATTGTTAAAGTAGATTGATGTTGTAGTTGACAATACTTAACGTTCTGACATTTGAATATAGGTTGTTGGAGACTGGGATCGATCGCGAATATTAACGATCTCGTAAGCCACAATCAAAATGAACGAAGACATAAGATAAAAAGCTGCCATATTACATAAGAATAACAAAAGGATGCAATGATGTAAATGTAGGGTTAATTTTGTATAAGATTTATAATTTTGTATACGATTTATATTTTTGTATGTGAATATAATTATGAATGAGATGAGAAAAGTTAGCAGTATGTTGTGTACATGTTTCTTATACACATTAAGGGTCATGTTGATACTTTGAAGTAAAAGGCAAATTTACATATGGCCAACAGGGTGCAACCATAAAGTGTCGATCATATATAAAAAGTGTCGATCCCAAAACATCGAAAACCAAAAGTATAATGTAATATGTAATTTTCAATCTAACCGGTACAAGTATACCGGTTTTATGAGAGATATGTCTAAATAATCTGTCGACACTATTTTAGTTTTGTCGATATTTTTGTTCCAGAATGAATGGAAAACAGGGTGCAACCATAAAGTCGATCCATATATAAAGTGTCGATCCCAAAAACATCGAACCCAAAGTATAATGTAATGTAATTTTTCAATCTAACCGGTACAAGTATACCGGTTTATGAGAGAATATGTCTAAATAATGTATCGACACTTTTAGTTTTGTGTCGATACTAATTTAAATATTAAGTGTTTTTCCACCGTTCACTATATATGTACTCTTAATCGAGAAACCCTAAAATAAGGCAAGCAGGCAGAAGATAACTCTTCCTCTTTCTTCTACCGTTATCATAAGTGACGATCAGATATTCAGGTAAATTTATCGATATTTATGGGTTTGATTGATTTCTATATTGGAGTTTTTTTCCTGAATGTGTTTGTGTTCCATTGTAATAACATCCAACCAAAATGGCTCCAAAACGTCAGCATCAGAAGCGAGGTCTTTCTCAAAGCTCTTCTCAACCCAGTTCTTCTCAACCACAACCTCATTCTGTAACAAACGATTCTTCTGAGGAAATCAGGTCATTCGAAACTCTGAACTTTAGATCCGATATGGAGAAACAAAGATGGCAGACGAGTTTTAAAGTAAGGAAGATTCGTCCCGAACGTGTCATTGACCTGGGTTTCTTGTTTGATGATAATATGCATTTTTTTAATTTAATTCATTTACATCTTGGGGTTGGCTTGAATTCCTTGGTGTAGAACCAAGATATTTCTCAACCTAGTTAGAGTATTTACACCGAGCCTAATAAGACTAATATAATAGGAATTAATACACATGTCATGGGGAAGGATATATATATATATCTCCAGAAACTATTGCGGAGGGTTTAGGTGTAGCGAATACAGGGGATTCAGATGAAAATGGTGTAGATTGGTCTACAATAAACGGGTTGCTAGAAATAGCCCAATTCACCTCGATGTAGAGTCGAGGTGTTCACAAATGCTCACATGGTATATCCGGCCTAGTGGGGGAAACATTCAACGTCTTCGAGACAGCGATTATTGGTGGATAGCAAAGTATAAATCCAAAACGGCTCCAAACATTGCAAACTCATATTTAATACAATTGTATATATGGTCACAAAGGGAGCAACAATTTCAACTACACTACCATATGGATGTGTCATCACCATCTGTTGAAGAAGAAGGGTTGATTTTTCGCATGACGCCCCTGTTCGATTAACCCGCAAGATTGACATGGTATTTATTAAAAAAAATATTAAAAATCGTATATATGGTCACAAAGGGAGCAACAATTTCAACTACACTACCATATGGATGTGTCTCACCATCTGTTGAAGAAGAAGGAAGTTGATTTTTCGCATGACGCCCCTGTTCGATTAACCCGCAAGATTGACATGGTATTTATTAAAAAAAAACGGGATATGATTTTGTTGAAAAACTCGGTTGGAAGCGTGTCAAGGAGGTCGGATTAGATCAAGAGAGGGAGGAAATGGACCCCGTTGGCCATGAAGAAGAGCAACCAAGTGGAGAGCAATGATGGAAGAAGCTCCAGTTGCAGAGGATGTCACAATTAAGACCGTGATGGAATACATGGTCAATTTTCAGGAGCATATTGATTCCTTGTGAGTGGAATGCGATCCGATATTTCATCATTGCAACGTGAAGTCTCCATGTTGCGTAACGAATTACGTCACGACATCAAACGAGTAGGCAATTCATTATCTATGTTTCTTAACATTTACACGTTCTGAACTTTATTTATTTTCTTTTAACAGATGTGGACAACAAGCGGTCGCAGAAGATGAAGCTGACGATGAAGAGACGATGATGATGACGATGAAGCTGACGATGAAGATGATGACGATGATGATGATGATGATGAAGATGATGATCCAAACACGTATCGTCTGCAACGCCGCCTTCAAGAAAACTTTTAATTTTTGATCTCAATGGTGTCCTTGCCTATCCCAAGACTGCCTGCAGGTTTTAATTCTATTCTTTTGTATCCATTATTTTAACATATAAGCGTAGAACTTTTAATCTCATTTTCTTCATGTTGTAGATGTTGTCCTCAGAAGAGGATTATTGAATTTATGCAATTTTGTGTCGATAATTTTGTTATGCCCTTTGGTCTTCAAAGATGAGGTTAGAACATGTTTGAAGCAATTGAATTACTGTAGTCAAAATCGTTAATATACATTTGAATGTTAATTCAAACTGATTACAATCTCAGGCATAACGTCGACCGTGTACTTGAGAAACTACCTGTATTTCCGAGCATTTTATTCGTGTGGGTAAGATGAATGTCATTACAGTTTGCTGACTTTTCGTTGTCTATGATTCCTACATATTTATGTTCGACTGTTTGGAAAGGATCAAAAAAAAATGCAAAACATACGATTCTGTTACCTACTGTAAAGATCTCAATGATGTTTGGAACGCGTGTCCAGATTTAACGAGCTAAATACACTTTTGGTCGATGATTCAGCGGAAAAATGATTTATAATCCGTAAGTTGCATTTATGCAATATATTTTCCAGTTGAACAGATGTTCAGACATTGATTATTTTAACAACTTATGTGTTTATATAGAAATACAATTACATATGTCCACATACCTTTGACGCTGCTTCCCATTCGAACGACAATGCTCTAGGTATGACACAAATTATTCATGCTTATGCGAATTTAGTTTATTGTTAGTAAAATTGCACCTCATTAGTTTGATAATTGAAATTATTTATGTGTCCTCAGAAAAAGGCGGAAACATATGAGAGTATTTGGAAAATTTGTTGAAGGCCTCTAATGTTCCGACTTCGTTAGAAATACCCTTTTCATCAGATTAATTTTGTTTGTCGGTACATTATTTGAACATTATTGTGTATTATATTTGTGTGTGATTATATTGTGTGTATATTTTCATTAATTATTCCATATTGCTTCTATGTGTACATATACATTGAGGATTGTTGAAATATCAATACTAATGTATTTTACATCTGCTTGCAAATGTCGAAACACATGACTATAACATTGTTTTCGATGATATCCACAACAAAGTGTCGATTTAAAAAAGTGTCGACTGAAAAATGTAATAGACAATTTTGTAATATAACCGGTATAAAATACCGGTTTACTTATAAAAATAGGTAAATATAAGCGCTACCTATTACATAACGGTATATACTATTATTAAATTAAAAACAATAAACATATATATTACATATTTATTATTATCTTTGGTTAATGTTGTTAATTTAAATTCTAAATATTATTTTATAAAATCAAAACAATCAATAATTTTTTGTGTTAATGAAATTATTAAATTAATATTGTAGGTGGAAAACATGAAACACTATTAAAAAAATTGAAACACAAATTACATAACTTTTAAAAAGTTTCGATCCTTTTATAAAAAGTATGGACACTTTCAATATAATAGGTAAAAATGATGTAATAGGTAGCGCTTATATAATGTAATAGGTATCGTTTATATAATGTAATAGGTAGTGGTTATATTGTAAAGTATCTATCCTTTTATAAAAGTGTCTATACTTTTTTCAATGTGGAAAACATTAATTAAGGTTATCTTTGACTAAGTTTTAAGATATTAATTTAGTAATTATAGGCGTCTAATGATTATTTTTTTACGTTACGATATATTATTATATAAATTAAAAATTCTTAATATTATTTTATAACATATCAAAACAATCAAATAATTTTTTGTGCAAATGAAATTATTAAATTAATATGTAGGGGGAAACATGAAACATACTTAAAAAAAAGTTGAAACATAAATTACATATCTTTAAAAAAAGTATCGATCATTTTTATAAAAATGGACACTTTCAACATATTATAAAATAGGTAAATTTGCAATGCTATCGGTATAAATATACCGGTTTTATGCGCGAATAGGTCTACAACCTATATCGACACTTTTTAATATTGTGTCGGTACTTTATGTCCAGATTGGAAGAAAAATGTGTCGATACATTATCAAAAAGTGTCGACATTTACATCGGAACCCATAATTATAATGTAATAGATAATTTTGAATATAACCGGTATTAATATACCAGTTTTATGCGCGAATAGGTCTACAACCTATATCGACTTTTAATATTGTGTCGGTACTTTTGTCCAGATTGGAAGAAAATGTGTCGATACCATTTAAAAAGTGTCGGTAATTTTAAGTAACGTGGTTTTCTTCCTTCATTCAAATATTTATATGTACATACAATAGGAGTCATGTGATACTTACGATATATTATATGGAGATCGTTGTCATTCCATTCCGTCTTCGAAAAAATCAATTGATGTAGGCTGTGTGCTTGTACTCAAACTGAGCTTGACTTGAGGACATGTTAGTTTGTTATGCCCTCACCGTTGCAGTACCCACATCGCCTAATTTTCTTCTCGACCTTGTTCTTCGGCACTTCTTTTCGCTTGCGTTGTTTTCGTTGAGGGTCACGAACATTGTTTACTACAATGCTCTGGTTGACTGAATGATTCAAACCAAACGAGTTTTCTAATTCTTCTATTAGTTTTTTCATCTCATCTCTTGCGGTTTTGAAAGACTCGTCTGTCTTTGATGCAATGTAGCATAACCTACTTGACGTTGAACGTAGAGCAGCGAACCTTGCCATTTGCATCACTTCTGGAGACACATTCAAATCAACATAGCTGGGTGCAGAAGCCTTCACATCATTAGTCCACCTACTTTGAATCAAAGTCCGGGCAATATGTGTAGTCCAATTGCTTCAAAATGTGAAGTTGATGGCGCCACGGAAGTCCAACGGTCTCGAATTTTTTGCAGGAGCAAATTAGAGTTTTCGTACGAGAATCAAAACTAATTTCAAATTTCCTATTTTTTTCTGCGTACTTTGACAAATATAATGTTGACATTCATCTGATAAGGACTAATCTCTGCCTCAATCCGGTACAATGTCTCCCGTATAAGTTCATCTTGGAAAACACAAAGATTCGCGGGTAAAAATCGCAGCGGCATGGCTTTCAAGGTCGACCAGTTTTGTGATCTGGAAGGGCTTCGTATGGGAACTTAAGTAATCCACTTTCATCTCGTTCATACGCATTCTACTAATTCCATCTTCAATTGCACGAACAACATCTAAATATGTCTTCTTGTGTTTCAGTACAATAACTAGTGAAGCATTCATAGACTCGCACCTTGTGTTGAGCGATATTGGCAAAGAAATGACCGGTTAGATATGCTTGTGCCCATAAGTGTCGTGTATTTCCCTTCTCAATCACCCATGGATGCTTTTGGACGTTGAATTATGAAACAAACCGAACGCCATTGAATATCAAATTCCTTGGTTGTCCACCAGGAAGCCATGCATTTTGAGATGATGCTGTAAACTTTGGGTCACCAATGTTAGCTTGTGCATTGCGAGAAAGATGCCCAAGAACATAATATGTGCTTAGCATAAGGGATAACAGATTTGATAGCCCTCTGCATTGCCCTATCCCCATCGGTTACAACGGAAATAGGTGATTTATTCATCATGGCTTCTAAAAATTCTGTAGCACCCACTCGAAAGATTGAGACGTCTCGTCAGCGATTATGGCAGTGGCAAACACAATTGTGTTATGGTGATGATTGACACCAACAATAGGCATAATTGGTTGACCATACAAATTATCTTTGTACGTTGTGTCGAACGCAATTACATCACCGAAGCATGTGTAATCCGATCTCAATGTAGAATCTGACCAAATAAGATTATACAATGCCCCCGAGTCGTCTACCGAGTATGTCATAAAAAACCCGGGATCATCATGTTTCTTATAATCAAAGTAGGCAATAAGCGCATTCACATCCCCATCGACGATTTCCTTTGCTTTACCTCTTTGAAGTGCATTGTAGATGTCTTTATGTGTAAATCCAACATTATGATAGGGGCCTGCTGCGTTAAATAGTTCATTACTTGTGACGTGCCAACACCGACCTCTTTCAATGTTGTTGCCTCATTGATATCAGCCTTACTTACAGCTCTATTAGAACGCATAAATGGTGTCATAGCAGTGTGCACAATGCATGATTATGTTTCTGATCAGACTTACTTATAACCCACTGATCGTTTATTTGTTGCTGTAACTACGACTCTAGCCTTACATCCTGTTCTTGTGACTGGCGTATGAGCACGTTGACGATCAACAATATTGACTCTTGATACTCGAAACCCTTCTTTGGAACAACAAAATTCTTGTGTCTTCACATTCCCTTCCACGTCAAGCCGTGTTGTTCCCTTACGTGCACTAAACCCATGTTCCCGTACGAATCCCTTGTAAGAGTGCCAAGCTTGATCACGTGAACAGAAGAGCTGACCAACCAATCTGTCAGATTCATCAACATTATGTACTTCATGGCATTCCTCGGTTGGCTTAACATTGTCTACATCAGTATTATCCATGGCAAAAATTTTGTTGTGCAAGTTCAGTGTCCAGGAGTTGATGGAGATGTAAGCAAAGGTTCATTTTGAACATGTTCAGTCGTGCTGCTTTCAATAGGATGTGGCATTGGTAGTGGTAGTTAAAGGGTAGGTACAACATTAAATTCGCATATATATTTAGGTATGTACAATAACTACAAGTATATTATCATTAATTTAGGTATGTACAATAACTACATATTTAGGTATGTTTGTTAACTACATATTTAGGTATAATATTTTGAGTGAGTTTTAAGATATTAATTTAGTAATTATAGGCGTCTAATGATTTATTTTTTTTACGGTATATATTATTATTAAATTAAAAAATAAACATATATATTACATATTTATTATTATCTTTGGTTAATGTTGTTAAATTTAAATTCTAAATATTATTTTATAAAATATCAAAACAATCAAATAATTTTTGTGTAAATGAAATTATTAAATTAATATTGTAGGTGGAAAACATGAAACTGTTAAAAAAAATTGAAACATAAATTACATAATTTTAAAAAAGTATCGATCCTTTTATAAAAAGTATGGACACTTTCAATATAATAGGTAAACATATGATGTAATAGGGCGCTTTATAATGTAATGTATCGTTTATATAATGTAATAGGTAGTGGTTATATTGTAAAGTGTCTATTCTTTTTATAAAAGTGTCCATACTTTTTTCACTGTGGAAAACATTAATTTAAGGTTATCTTTTGAGTGAGATTTAAGATATTATTAGTAATTATAGGCGTCTAATGATTTATTTTTTACGTTACGATATATATTATATTAAATTAAAAACAATAAATATATATTATATTTATTATATCTTTGGTTAATGTTGTTAATTTAAATTCTAAATATTATTTTATAAAATATCAAAACAATCAAATAATTTTTTGTGTAAATGAAATTATTAAATTATATTGTAGGGGAAAACATGAAACACTGTTAAAAAATTGAAACATAAATTACATAACTTTTAAAAAAAGTATCGATCCTTTTTATAAAAAGTGGACACTTTCAAAATAGGTAAACATAATGTAATAGGTAGCGCTTATATAATGTAATAGGTATCGTTTATATAATGTAATAGGTAGTGGTTATATTGTAAAGTGTCTATCCTTTTTATAAAAGTGTCCATACTTTTTTCACTGTGGAAAACATTAATTTAAGGTTATCTTTGAGTGAGTTTTAAGATATTAATTTAGTAATTATAGGCGTCTAATGATTTTTTTTACGTTACGGTATATATTATTATTAAATTAAAAACAATAAACATATATATTACATATTTATTATTATCTTTGGTTAATGTTGTTAAATTTAAATTCTAAATATTATTTATAAAATATCAAAAAAAAAATTTTTTTGTGTAAATGAAATATTAATTAATATTGTAGGTGGAAAACATGAAACACTGTTAAAAAAATGAAACATAATTACATAACTTTTAAAAAAAGTATCGATCCTTTTATAAAAAGTATGGACACTTTCAATATAATAGGTAAACATATGTAATAGGTAGCGCTTAGATAATGTAATAGGTATCGTTTATATAATGTAATATGTAGTGGTTATATTGTAAAGTGTCTATTCTTTTTATAAAAGTGTCCAACTTTTTTCACTGTAGAAAACATTAATTTAAGGTTATCTTTTGAGTGAGATTTAAGATATTAATTTAGTAATTATAGGCGTCTAATGATTTATTTTTTACGTTACGGTATATATTATTAAATTAAAAACAATAAACATATATTACATATTTATTATTATCTTTGGTTAATGTTGTTAAATTTAAATTCTAAATATTATTTATAAAATATCAAAACAATCAAATAATTTTTTGTGTAAATGAAATTATTAATTAATATTGTAGGTGGAAAACATGAAACACTGTTAAAAAAATTGAAACATAATTACATAACTTTTAAAAAAGTATCGATCCTTTTTAAAAAAGTATGGACACTTTCATATATAGGTAAACATATGATGTAATAGGTAGCGCTTATAATGTATAGGTATCGTTTATAATGTAATAGGTAGTGGTTATATTGAAAGTGTCTATCCTTTTTATAAAAGTGTCCATACTTTTTCACTGTGGAAAACATTAATTTAAGGTTATCTTTTGAGTGAGTTTTAAGATATTAATTTAGTAATTATAGGCGTCTAATGATTTATTTTTACGTTACGGTATATATTATTATTAATTAAAAACAATAAACATATATACATATTATTATTATCTTTGGTTAATGTTGTAAATTAATTCTAAATATTATTTTATAAAATATCAAAACAATCAAATAATTTTTTGTGTAAATGAAATTATAATTAATATTGTATGTGGAAAACATGAAACTGTTAAAAAAATTGAAACATAATTACATAACTTTTAAAAAAGTATCGATCCTTTTTATAAAAAGTATGGACACTTTCAATATAAAGGTAAACATATGATGTAGGTAGCGCTTATAATGTAATAGGTATCGTTTATATATGTAATAGGTAGTGGTTATATTGTAAAGTGTCTATCCTTTTTATAAAAGTGTCCATACTTTTTTCACTGTGGAAAACATTAATTTAAGGTTATCTTTTGAGTGAGTTTTAAGATATTAATTTAGTAATTATAGGCGTCTAATGATTTTTTTTTACGTTACGGTATATATTATAAATTAAAACAATAAACATATATATTACATATTTATTATTATCTTGGTTAATGTTGTTAAATTTAAATTCTAAATATTATTTTATAAAATATCAAAACAATCAAATAATTTTTTGTAAATGAAATTATTAAATTAATATTGTAGGTGGAAAACATGAAACACTGTTAAAAAAATTGAAACATAAATTACATAACTTTTAAAAAAAGTATCGATCATTTTTATAAAAAGTATGGACACTTTCAATATAATAGGTAAACATATGATGTAATAGGTAGCGCTATATAATGTAATAGATATCGTTTATATAATGTAATAGGTAGTGGTTATATTGTAAAGTGTCTATCTTTATAAAAGTGTACATATTTTTTCACTGTGGAAAACATTAATTTAAGGTTATCTTTTGAGTGAGTTTTAAGATATTAATTTAGTAATTATAGGCGTCTAATGATTATTTTTACGTTACGGTATATTATTATTAAATTAAAAACAATAAACATATATTACATATTTATTATTATCTTTGGTTAATGTTGTTAAATTTAAATTCTAAATATTATTTTATAAAATATCAAAACAATCAAATATTTTTGTGTAAATGAATTATTAATAATATGTAGGTGGAAAACATGAAACACTGTTAAAAAATTGAAACATAAATTACATAACTTTTAAAAAAGTATCGATCCTTTTATAAAAAGTATGGACACTTTCAATAATAGGTAAACATATGATGTAATAGGTAGCGCTTATATAATGTAATAGGTATCGTTTATAATGTAATAGGTAGAGTTTATATTGTAAATTGTCTATCCTTTTTAAAAAGTGTCCATACTTTTTTCACTGTGGAAAACATTAATTTAAGGTTATCTTTTGAGTGAGTTTTAAGATATTAATTTAGTAATTATAGCGTCTAATGATTTATTTTTTACGTTACGATATATATATTATTAAATTAAAAATTCTAAATATTATTTTATAAAATATCAAAACAATCAAATAATTTTTGTGCAAATGAAATTATTAAATCAAATAATTCAATTGAAATTAAACAACAAATCAATTAAACATTGTTGTGGGTACATTAATTGAACATTGTTATGGGTACATTATTTGGAAAATAATGTTGCGGACTTTGTTAGAAATAACTCTTTTTCATTGGATTAATTTCGTTTTTGTGGGTACATTATTTGAACATATTATATAAATTTGTTGTGTATGTATGTTTTGGTTTGATTATAGTATGTATTTTCATTCAGTTGAGATGGGTTATGTATAACAAAACAATCTATCTCGCATGAGTACTTTATTCCAACCATGTGACAAGTGTGACAACTCCATCAACTCACAACTCAGCTTTGAACTCAAATATTATCTTTTAGCTTGATGGTTCATAAAGCATGTTACTTGAACAGTATGAATCAATTATGCAATTTTCATGTTCAATTTAACACTACATTTCAAATTCATTTCATATGTAATTGGAGTTTGAATTAAATTCAATATATATTTCGGCTCCGCTATAAATATTAGCCAAGCCAATATGCATGTTATCATTGATTATTCCTAATTTCCATTGTTTTTTTTCCAACGTTTAAACGCGAGGGAAATCCCGACCATTGTATTTTTTGGTCAACTTTAAAGCGTCAGAAACGTTTCGGGCGTATGATCTGGGTGTAAACAAGAAATGTAACAAATAGCAACTAAATCATAAGTTGAGTACCACCCAAATCATAAGTCCGAAATACTTCCGATGCTCATCAAAATCCAAAGCTCATATGGTGCCAAGCAAAAGGAAATCAAAATCCAAATCTCATATGATGCCAAGCAAAAGGAAATCAAAATCTACAACTTGAGTTTGAACATTGATATGATAGTTGTTATCATGTTGGGATTTTCTCGTTTTGATTGCTTGAATAGTTGTTCTCTTGCTTCTTCAAGTGTTCTTAAGGTTATCCTTTGAGTGAGTTTTAAGATATTAATTAGTAATTATAGGCGTCTAATGATTTATTTTTTACGTTACGATATATATATTATTAAATTAAAAATTCTAAATATATTTTATAAAATATCAAATAATCAAATAATTTTTTGTGCAATAAAATTATTAAATTAATATTGTAGGTGGAAACATGAAACACTTAAAAAAATTGAAACATAAATTACATAACTTTTAAAAAAAATATTGATACTTTTTATAAAAAGTATGGACACTTTCAATATAATAGGTAAACATATGATGTAATAAGTAGCGCTTATATAATGTAATAGCTAGCGCTTATATAATGTAATAGGTATCGTTTATATAATGTAATAGGTAGTGGTTATATTGTAAAGTGTCTATCCTTTTTATAAAAGTGTCCATACTTTTTTCACTGTGGAAAACATTAATTTAAGGTTATCTTTTGAGTGAGTTTTAAGATATTAATTTAGTAATTATAGGTGTCTAATGATTTATTTTTACGTTACGATATATTATTATTAAAAAAATTCTAAATAATATTTTATAAATATCAAAACAATCAAATAATTTTTTGTGCAAATGAAATTATTAAATTAATATTGTAGGGAAAACATGAAACACTATTAAAAAATTGAAACATAATTACATAACTTTAAAAGAAGTATCGATCATTTTATAAAAAGTATGGACACTTTCAATATAATAATGTAATAGGTAAATTTGCAATGCTATCGGTATAAATATACCAGTTTACTTATAAAATAGATAAATATAAACGCTACCTATTACATTATATAAGCGCTACCTAATATATTATTGTACTTTATAATATTTCCGGTTAAATAATATAATATAACCGATCTAAATTTAATCGATCACTTATTTAACCGATCACATCATATATTATCCATTTTTTAAGCGCCGCTCCGCATAACTACCCCTATAGTCTTATTGGTTAGTACGGTAGTTTTAGTTTCGAAGAAAAGAAAAGGAAACGAAAAAAAGTTGAAAAACCGTGGAGGGGCTGACAAATTAGAAACCAGCCCGGAGAGATAGCTGAGAGTGGGTGGATCTGGAATTCTGAGTGAAACTCGAAATTGGAGTAGGGATTCCAGATTTGTCGGTCGCACTTGCAAGTTAACAGTGAAGTAGTTGTTTATAACCGGGATAGATCATATCAGATCGAGGAGAAAATGCTACGGCTCAGGGCATTTCGAGCCACCAATGATAAGATTGTAAAGATAGCGGTGCATCCCACACATCCATGGTTGGTAACCGCTGATTTCTCCGATCACGTCTCCGTATGGAACTGGGAACATCGCCAGGTCATTTACGAGCTCAAGGCCGGTGGGGTCGACCAGAGACGTCTTGTTGGTGTCAAATTGGAGAAGCTTGCTGAGGGCGAATCTGGTTCTCAATCTATTTCTTTTTATTTTTTATTTTTTTGATAGTCTTTTGTTTTGGGTTTTGTTTGATATGATTCTACAAATTTGCAGAGTCCAAAGGAAAACATACGGAGGCAATCCGTGGAGGGAGGTGATTATTATCTAGTGGAGCCCACTTTTCCCTTTCTTCAAATACAATTTAACAGTAAAATTGAAATCTTGACCTTTTTCTTTTGATGAATTGTTAATAGTGTTAAGCAAGTGAGTTTTTTCGATGATGACGTGCGGTTTTGGCAACTTTGCCGCAATCGTTCTGCTGCCGCCGAGGCTCCCACCGCTGTCAATCATCTTACTTTGGCTTTTGCCTCTCCGGCTCCATCAACTAAAGGACGGCATTTTCTTGTCATCTGCTGTGAAAACAAAGCCATTTTTTTGGACTTGGTCACAATGCGGAGCCGTGATGTACCCAAACAAGAGCTTGACAACAAGTCTCTTCTCTGGTGAGTTATTTTTCACTTAGCTCATTTTTTAATTAGTTCCATCGCCATATTTTATTTACTAGTACAGGGAGATAAACTTACCTCTTCACTTTCTGAATTGGAATTCTAAAATTGAAGCTTCTTATTCTTTGTTGTGTGCTGCCTTTAACTGCCAATGCTTTCATCTGTTCATATCCTCAGCTCACCCGCAAAGCATTTGGATTTCATTTGTCTGCCAACCCTGTTTCCCATTTTTTGGTGCTGCTACTGACTTTCTTCAACTTCTGATCACTTCCATTCTTTTATCATCAGATTATTAAACCCTTTTAAGTAGCTTTTGTAGTTTCTATAATCCTATTCCATCTGCTTTTATAGTTAGGCATTAAGTTGCAAAATTATACATATGGTCTTGTTGATGTTAATTTTCTTTTACCATCCTTTAATTCATTCTCACAATATACAATTATACTCTGATTAACTGTTATTCTTTTTTCTATTATTTTCTTTGACAGTATGGAGTTCCTTTCTAGATCATCTGCCGGTGACATTCCTCTTGTTGCTTTTGGTGGATCAGATGGTGTTATTAGGGTTCTTTCAATGATGACATGGAAGGTTTGGTTTTGCTTTTTTGTCACATTCTCTACCTAATCAACCGCTTAGTCCTTTCTTGTTTATTTTCTAGTAGATTTTATGGTGAAATACTCATTATTCTTTATTTGGAATTCATTTTCTTTCTGTCAGCTTGTAAGAAGATATACAGGTGGTCATAAAGGATCAATTTCTTGTTTGATGATTTTCATGGCTTCTTCTGGTGAGGTAGGTCATAATTTTTAGAGAAAAATATATGCAATGTCTTTTAGCAATTCTCATTCTTAAAGAATAAAAATTTTACCCAACCTTGAGCAATGAATGTGAATTGATTATGTGTTTATGATGACGCTTGCATTTCTGGTCATAAGTTTAATGTCATTTCCATCCTTGATGTTATTAACATTTTAATTGAGATCTACAATGTCGTCCATCAAATTGCTTTATTTTGTATAGTAACTAAGCCAGTAAATTTTGTTAGTTTTTAGTGGAAATTGGTGCTACTTCTTTTGTGTATGAAAGTTCATCTATGATGTTCTTTCTATATTTCATTTTTCACATCAATATTGAAGTTTGTCTTTTTCAAACATGCTAATATAATATGAGAATGCCTTGTCAGATACATAATGGAAATTGACTGCACATACAATAATACAACTGTTGGTTTAAACAATCTTGATAGTAGTTGTATACCTTTATTTTAGATGAGATCTTGATGGTAGCCTTACCTCATCCCAAAATGAAGCGCCTCTCCTAACTTAACAATAGAAGAAAGGCTAGTTACATTGTATCAATGGCAATAACTGTCAATAACTTTGTACCTATTTCTTATTAGAGTATTTATTTATGAATTTCAAGCTTTAAACTACATCATTGTTTCTATATTGTATTGCCTCCAGTTTCATGTAACTTGGATGTATTTTAGGAAAACATATAGTTGTTTGGGCTTTCCAAGTAAAATTTCTAACTCCTATACTTGGTTCCATTTTTTTTGCGTTAATGGTTTTACATAATAGTTAGGATATATTTCAATACATGCTCATATCTTGAAATTTGGCCTCTTACAGTTTTTGATTATCATAATTATTTTTCATTGTTTTCTATTGTATTTGCAGGCACTTCTTGTTTCAGGTGCCAGTGACGGTTTACTTATACTTTGGAGTGCAGACCATGGTCAAGATTCACGAGAACTTGTACCCAAGCTAAGCTTGAAGGTGCTTACATCTTTAATTCTGGAGAATTTCTCTCATACTTAAAAGGCTAATAATCAACACAGTAAACAGTTAACTGATTAATTTTAAAGTCGGAATTCGAAATATTACATCCAAGATAAGCTAGAATGTTAGAGTGCTATATTTTTAATGGGCAACTTCAATTGCCCATCAATAATAGAAAATAATAAAGTGCTTTCGGGATTGGATCACTTAATATTTTTCTTTACTATTGTGAAATATCACAATGTTTTATGAGTGTGGTACTGTGGTTTATATGGTTCTTTCTTCTATTAAATTTTATTGATATATTTCTTTTTTCTATCTATCCATTTAGCCTTTTAGAATCTATTTTTTGTGCATGCTTTCTTGATGCACTGTTCCTTCTTTGGTGAAGTTTACATCTTTTTAGTATCAAATAGGCCCATGATGGTGGAGTTGTTGCTGTTGAGCTTTCTAGAGTTATTGGGGGCGCTCCCCAGCTTATTACAATTGGAGCAGATAAGACATTGGCTATATGGGACACAGTCTCTTTTAAGGTTTTGTGCTCCCCCTTGTTAAGTTTTAACAATTGTGAATAGCACTTGATGTGACTGAAGTTTCGAAAGCTGGCATATTTTCTCTTTTGATCTTGTTAAGTTCTTTGCTACAGGAGTTGAGGCGAATTAAGCCTGTTCCTAAACTTGCATGTCATAGTGTGGCATCTTGGTGTCATCCTCGAGCGCCTAACCTTAATATTTTGACTTGCGTCAAAGATTCCTATATATGGTATGCTAATTTTTTGGTTTTCGCTCTATGTAAATATTTTTACTTTTCATTAGAAGAAATATATAATTTTTGTTTAATACTATTGCTCTTGTTATAGTGTATTAATAGAAGGCTATATGCATTAAATAATGATAATAATTTAAGGCAATATTGTTGGTATGATATTGCAAGGATATCATAGTTACTTTTTTTCTGCAGGGCTATTGAGCATCCGACTTATTCAGCACTTTCAAGACCATTGTGTGATATGTCTTCTCTTGTTCCTCCTCAAGTACTTGCGCCAAACAAGAAACTTCGGGTATTTAGCTGCTTTTGTTGTTTTTATCCTAGAACTTTAGCCTTTAATTATTGCATAAATATTAATTATTAGTTTATCTTCTCCCTAGAAGGCTAGAACCTTATTAAGTTTCATGCTCTTAATGGCCTATTCAGTATCAATGTTGCTGAAGCCTAATCGAGTTAGTTATAGATGAAAAAGATTCACATAGACAACAAAATGACCTGGCTCTTTTGAGTGATTTCTAATCCTCGTATGAGAGCTCAACTGAGGATGTAGAAGAACGTGTTGGCACATCATTAGTTGAACCACTGCTTGCTAGACGTTGTTTTGTGTAAGCTGGTTTAAATTCTATGAATATCTCTGAAAATCTAGAAACTAAAGCACTAGAAGCATAATAATATCAACTATATTTAACCATCACGTGTTAGTGAGAGAAGCTCCCGCTTCTCTCTAGGGCCCAGGTGTTTTAAAAAATAAAAGTGGTTTCTCCTCCGACAGTGTTTCGTCGTCCGCTGCCGCCGCCATACTCGGACCATCGTTTGACGCCGTTTTTTCCTGGGATGGTCGTCTGCTCAAGGTGAACACAGATCTGGACCTTTTTTTGCGAAAAACTGTCATTCGTCGCAGATCTACACTCCGTCAACTGCAGATTTACGCCGCCTCCCGCCGGCCGAGTTCGACTCCGCCACATTACTGATCGCAGCGCCTTATTGCGACCTAATCTCGAGCTTTCTAGTGTCGAGCATCGTTAAACAACTGAGAAATCACCATGGAACCCCAACCCCCGTCTCAGCCCAGCCGTCTTCGAGGGTTTGTTTCAGCTGGCGTGAGGCATTCTACCGTCCCTCCTTCATCATTTAGGATTTCACAACTCCTTGAACCGGACAGCAGTGGTGCAGCCGGTGATTTTCCTATGGAGTCTGCCAAGGAACTAGAAGCGAGAGTAAAGGCTCTAAAAGCACTAGTGGCAGATTTGAACAAGCGGGTAAAGGATTTAAAAATGAAGGAGAATGCAGTTTCACCAGGCAATTTTCTCAGAACCTCTGGATCCGCCAGTGCAGCCTCTTCTTCTTACTCCAGTAAAGACATACGTGAAAATGAGAAAGAAAAGGAGAGGTCAAAGTTTCGGAAACGGAACAAACGAGATTTTACCAGACGCATGCTGGCCGGACTGAGGCAGTTTGGTAACTTCCCAATTCCCCCGCATGCTGCTAGGAATGATGTTCTGGCAGCCTTGGCACGTGAGGCTGGTTGGACAGTTGAGCCCGACGGCACCACTTACCGACACTCTCCTATGATCCAAAATCAACAAAATTTGGAACTTATTCAGCGAGGTCGGGTGATAGTCCATTATCATCCAATCCTTTGAAGAAGTGCTTACAAGAAGGGAAACATAGAAATGGAAAGCTGTCTTTAGCACACGTAAAACCAGCTCTTTCTGTTGCTCATGTTGATCATAATGGATCCAAGGAGATCAATTCGAAAGGGTATTCCAATGTAAAATTGTTCGAAGTGGTGGGAAGTAGAAGAAACGGGTTTAATAATCAGTCAAAGGAAGGCCAACCAAATATTGTCAATGAGTTCAGAAAGGGTTGTTACACGATTTTTATCGAGAACCTTTCAGAGAAGATCCATTGGAAGAGACTTGGATCTATATTTGGCTCACATGGTCAAGTTATTGATGCATTCATTCCCAAAAAAAGAAACTCGAAAGGGTTTCTCTTTGGGTTTATTCGCTTTGTTACAATTGAAGAAGCAAGGACAGCGATTTCTAAGATGAATGGTAATCATATTTACGGCAACAAAATTAGAGTCTCTCTGGCTATATATAAACCTAGACAGTCTTTCTGGCGAAAGTCCTCGACAGCTGTTCAAAGTAAGTCTGGGATGGAAGATCTTCTGAGGTTTAAACACTGTGAAGTTGAGGGTGCTGTGGACGAAGATAAACTTCAAGTGTTGAACAACTGTCTTGTTGGGTGGTGCAAGAACTTTATCAGGATTGGTAATCTTGCTAACCAAATACAAGCCAAAGGACTAGCGGGTTTCACGCTAATGAGAGCTGCTGGAAATGTAGTTCTAATGGTTTTTGAGGACTCGGATTTGTTGAGAAGCGTGAAGAAAGATAAGTTAGAGACTCTTGCAGAATGGTTTTCCAAAGTGGAAACTTGGTCAGAGAGTCTTGTGGTGGAGAGTCGGCGCGTGTGGTTAGTTTGCGAAGGTCTTCATTTTCACGCTTGGAATTGGGATCCTTTCAAAAACATAGCTACTAAGTGGGGGAAAGTTAATAGCAATTGATAACAGTTGTGAGTTCCCTTCGTCTTTTGACCGGGCTAAAATTCAAATACTCACAAATGCTCAAGGGAGAATTGATGAGTTGTTAGAGTTGAAGGTCGGGGATAATTTTATTCAAAATCTTGGTGCATGAAGTTGACCCTTCCTTCAAACCTAATTCTTGGGTCCCTGAAGATTGCGATATCTCTTTAGAACTTGTTCCTCCAATTGGACTGTGATTGTTTGACAGCTGTATTCAGAGGCGTTTTTTTAGTTTGTGGTTGTAATTGTTGGTTTTTGTTTTGCTATGTTATCTTACATCTTGAGGTGTATTTTAGAAATAGGGTTATTGTCTTAGGGGCTTTTTGTTTGAAGATGTAAGATTTTTAGGTGATATGGTCTGTATTGGTTTTTATTCCCCTTTGAGGGTTCGGTGTTACCACTTGTACTTAGTCTTCTATTTAATAAAATATGAGGTACTCTTTTCTCCCTTCCAGTGTTCTTCAACATACTTCTAAGTATGTGGAAGAATAAGAAGGGAGTTTTTAATGAGACCTCCAACTTCTATCAAAAAAAAAAATATCAACTATATTTTGCTTAATAAAGAAATATAAATCGTTACCATGAGTTTGGTATTTTGATTTATTTTTCCTCCGAATGAATTTGGCCTTTATATTTTTGTCATTCTTTTTTAATATAGCTGGATGTTTCTTTCCTTTCTTCCCACCACCTGATCTCTTCGTTAGCAATATATATTTTGAATCTTACAAGTTTCTAATGCAGGTCTATTGCATGGTTGCACATCCTTTACAGCCTCATCTTGTTGCTACTGGGACTAATGTTGGTATTATTGTCAGTGAATTTGATGCTAGATCACTTCCTCCTATAGTTCCTTTCCCAACTCCAGCTGGAAGCCGAGAACATTCTGCTGTCTACATTGTTGAAAGAGAACTGAAGCTGTTAAACTTTCAGTTGTCTAATACAGCAAACCCTTCACTTGGAAATAACGGTTCGTTATCTGAAACAGGAAAGTTGAAGGGAGATTCACTTGAACCATTGCATGTGAAGCAGGTTAAAAAGAACATTAGTACACCTGTTCCACATGATTCTTATTCAGTTCTTTCTATAAGCAGTTCTGGAAAGTAAGTAATCTCTGACTTTTGCTATTGCCCAAAAAGGAAAAAATGTGACTTTTGCTTCAACATGTCTATGTTGCTTTACTAAGTTCATCTTCAAACAACCTGTAGTAGATGATCATGGATGCATGGTTCATTTACATATTTGAGACCAGTTTGGACTCTTATACCTCTTGTTATCTCCTCCCATTCTAGGAGAGGAAAAACAAGAAACATCTATTGTGTTATTCTCATGTACCTGTCAACTATAAATGCAGCCTACATTGTTCATGTATGCTCACATGTTGTATTATTGGGCGGGGAAACTTCAGTTGGAATGCATTTATAATGTGCCATCAATTCTTAGTGTAAACTTATGTGCAGGTATCTTGCAATTGTGTGGCCCGATATTCCTTATTTTTCAATCTACAAAGTTAGCGATTGGTCTATTGTTGATTCTGGGAGTGCAAGGCTTCTGGCTTGGGATACATGTTCTGACAGATTTGCTATATTAGAGTCTGCATTACCTCCTATAATGCCCATTGTTCCCAAGGGCAGTTCATCAAAAAAAGCTAAAGAAGCAGCTGCGGCTCAAGCTGCTGCATCAGCTGCTACTGCTGCTTCTGCTAATGTTCAAGTTCGTATTTTGCTGGACGATGGAACGTCGAACATATTAATGAGGTCCATTGGTAGCCAAAGTGAACCGGTATCTTGATCTCCTTGCTTAGTGTTTACTGTTTTATCATTTCATTAGAGTTAGGTTTATTCTTCATGCATATGTTCTTTGATTATGAAGAAAGATGGTTTCTTAGTTGTATGTAACAATCTCTCCCACAATTTTTGTTGTCCTTAACAAATTGTTTTGTTTCCTATTAAGTAGATGAATTTTATAAACCATATTAGGCATGTTTTTCATTCTATATGAAAAATAAATGGTCTATGATATTTTAGGTTGTTGTCAATTATTGTTAGGATTTTCACTGTCTTGTTGGTAGAGTTGATACTTCAAGTATTAATTAACACTTACAAGATTTCGTACCTGTTAAATTTGCATTTGTTTCTCAGTGTTCTACTTCCTTGATTGCTGCATTCTACATGGATAGTTTCCCATCTTAACTTGAAAATTTCTCTACTTAGGTCATTGGAGTGCATGGAGGGGCATTACTTGGTGTTGCCTATCGAACACCTCATAAGATTAGTCTTGGTGCTGCAACTGCTATATCAACAATTCAGTCTATGCCGTTGTCTGGATTTGGAAGTAGTGGTTCTTTTGCTACTTTTGTTGATGGATTCTCTTCTCAGAGATCTCCTGCTGAGGCAGTGCCTCAAAACTTTCAGCTTTTCAGGTGAAAGTAATCATTACCATGCATGTCTTGAACATGATTTTGTTGTTGGCTATAAATGTACTGCTTTTATTTGGGCTTCCGGACACCATGCTGTTGCCCAAATTATGTAAGCATACACTTGACCAAATATCATATCCAGTGCACAAGGCTCCTACTATGAGTTGGGTCTACAGAAGGTCCTAATTATGCACCCTTCCCTCTATTTACTTAGAGAGTTTGTTTTCAGGGTTTGGACAATGACCAAGCGATAGTGAGTAGACACTTAACCATTGGCTATGCACAATTTGTACGACGTACACTTTACTCTAGCATTTTGAGACTACGTTTAAATTCTTCTGACATCATAAAGTCTATGAGAATCAACTGTTTTATAATGTTTGTAAAGAAAGTATGTATATGTTCATCTATCTTTGTGTAAGAACATATGTGAGATACAAGTGAAAGTGCTATTTGTAGAAATCAGAGTAAGTCTTTGTATTTTCTTATTAATTTTTTTTATAGGAATAGTAGGCCTCAATAAAACCCCCTTCGTGATTAATAGAACTTAAAAATAGCTCCTTAATCCGCAAAAGGAGGAAAAGAGTGCCCTAGGATTTCATAAGCCTCAAATATAACAAAGTAATACAAACTAATCTCCCTCAAGAGATACAAAACCAGAAGGAAACAACCCTTAACAGAACATTATTCAACCAATACCAGCCTTAGCTAGGACATCCGCCTCTATATTGGCTGTCCTACTAACCCAACTAATAAAACCTTCATAAACACTAAGCTTTTGAATAATGTCTTTAACAATTTGTACATAAACAACAGGACAAGAAACCACATCCTTAACCCAGCCAATTGCCACCTTACTATCACTCTCAATAATCAATCTATCTTTAAACCTATGTCGAATAGATTCATAAAAATCTAAACCCTTTAGGATAGCCTTCAATTCCATTAAAGTTGGGGCCCCCGGACCAGCAGGCTCTTTGAAGGAGCCAAGAATCGAACCAGACATGTCTTTCAAAATACCACCTAAACCACTCATCTTCCAATCACTCGAAGTAGCCGCATCCACATAAAGTTTAATAAAACCCTTTGGAGGAGGGGACCGAGGAAACATGGTTGAAATCCTATTAGAATGAGACGAGTAGGAATCCACTAAGGGTCGGTCAGCAATAAGGTCATCCTTGGAAATAGTAATATGAGTTTCCTTAGCTAGAAACCATGAAGCAAGCCTGCACCTTGCTAGAAAGAAAATCTCTGCTCGATCAAGCTTCCCTCCTTCAAACACTATAAAATTCATGGTCTTCCAAATTGTCCATAAGACAGCTCCAGGGATAAATGACCAGATAAGAGAGTTGGTCTTCAAGTCATTCCAAGCCAATAGGAATCTTTTAGCATCTTCATGAAAAACAGACTGAAAATTCCAATATCCCAAGAATTTCATCCAAATTGGCCATACAACCGAACAGGAAAAATATAAATGCGATGAAGACTCTTCTTCTAGATTACAAAGAGAACACAAAGTATCATTTATGCCTTGAACACCTCTCTTAACCAGAGATGCCTTCACTGCCAACTTCTTTAAGATAACTTGCCAAAGAAAAGTCTCTACTCTTGGAGGCAACAGACCCAAACAATAGACTTCCAAAATTTAGCTTCCTCCGAATCGGGAGAACTCGAATAAGATAGATTGACACATGATTTCACAGTGAAAACCCCTTCTCCAGTCCCCTTCCAAAACAGTCCATCAGCAGCATCAGCCGAAATAGAAAAATCAGAGATAACAACCATCAAATTTGCCCATTGCTCAAATTCCCAGTCATTCAACTCTCTCCTCAGCTGAACGTTCCAAAACCAGCCCCCTGAACTGAACTCCCCAAACTGAAATAATCTTCCTGCTTTGTTCACTGCAATAGAAAATAGTCTAGGGAACAATACCATCAAAGGATGATCCATTGCCCAATTGTCTTGCCAAAACCGAATGTTCCTCTCATTGCCAATTTTATAGATATATTTACCTCTGATACTACAGCCCAACGAATCAGCTTTATAATGATTACTCACCATAGCTCTCCACATCTAAGAAAATTTAGGAGAAACTTTACTGTCGAACTGCATCAAGGAAGGGTCCAATTTATATTTGATGCAGAGCATTTCCCTCCAAACCGCCTCCCTCTCAATAGTAAACCTCCAAGCCCACTTTTCCAAAAGTGCCCTATTCACCACATTTAAATTAGGAACCCCCAAGCCTCCTTCAATTTTTGGTTTACAAACGTCGGACCAGCTTACCCAATGGATCTTTTTCCCATCTCCACCACCCCATAAAAAATTAGACATAATAGAATTTAGAGTCTTGTAAACCGAAGCTGGAACCTTGAACATTGCTAAAAAGTATAAAGGGAGTGAGCTTAGTACTGATTTAATTAGAACTAGCCTGCCTGCCAGTGACAGAGATGAGCCTTTCCAGCCCACTAACCTCTTATTAAAGCTTTGAACCACTGGATCCCATAGAATGTTGGAGTTCCTATGTGGACCTAGAGGGAGTCCCAAATATTCTGAGGGAAAAGAACCCACTGAACATCCAATCATAGCTGCCTAATCCTTAATTTCCTCTTCCTTTAAGTTCACCCCAAATAATTTACACTTCTTTAAATTCAGCTGAAGACCAGAAATAATCTCAAACACCCGAAGCACCCTCTTTACATTTAAGATCTATTTTTTCGACGCACCACAGAACATAATAAGGTCGTCAGCAAATTGCAGATGAGTTAAATTAAAATTCCTCTCCTATTTTCTAATGACCAAACCCGAAAAAAGCCCTCCTGAAACAACCTTAAGTATTAATAGATTCGAGAGTTCCCCAACTATATTGAACAACAATGGAGACAAGGAGTAGCCCTGCCGAAGACCCTTCGCCATTGGAATTTCCTCGGTAGGAACCCCATTCACCAAAACTGAAACAGTTGCTGATGTGATACATTTCGAAATCCAACCTATCCATATAGAACCAAAGCCCATTTCCTTCATTATTTTGAACAAAATAGGTCAGTCAAGAGTATCATATGCCTTCTTGAAATCAGCCTTAAAAACACAACCTTTTAAACCATTCTTCCTCCAAAAGTCAATCCCTTCATTGGCTATAAGAGAACAGTCCAGGATTTGCCGACCGGGAATAAAAGTGAATTGACTTGGACTGATCAAATCTGAAATGCAGCTCCTAAGTCTTCTTGACAGACATTTAGAGAGTATCTTATACAATCCACCAACTAAGCTTATAGGTCTAAAATCGTCCAGACCACCAATGTTTGAAATCTTTGGAATAAGAGTGATGAATGTGTGATTTACTCCGTGTTCCCATTCCTTCCCTAAGTAAAAATTATGAAAGAATTTCATAATATCTACCTTAAGGACCTGCCAAAACCTCTTGAAAAATCCCAGATTAAAGCCATCAGGACCCGGAGCTTTGTTACTACCACAAGACTTCACAACATTCCAAACTTCCTCCTCAGAAAACTCATGCTCTAAGAACTGATTATGCTCCAAATAAATTCTGGGAAAATCCAGATGAAGAGTTTTAACAAGGGAAGCAGTTGATATGGTTAATTCTCCTTTTGTTTTTACTCCTCAGTTCTCGAAGGCGGTTGAGGAAGCGATGGTTACATGGGAAGTATGTAAAGTTCTAGGAATTTCTTTCAAAGATGGGAAGAAGGCTTTTTTGGACAAAATTATCAACCTTGAAGAGGGTTCGGCTGAGAGTAGGGAACAGGGGAAGTCAGGGGTTTAGTCTCTATTTCTCTGTTGACTAGCTATAAGGATTTGGTGTAGATCTTCTTGTTATGATAAATGTCAACATTATTTCTTGGAATGTAAGGGGTCTTGGAAAAAAGGAAAAGTCAAGAGTTGTAGCTAATTTGGTGAAGAAGAATAAGCCGAACTTGATTCTAATTCAAGAAACAAAACTAGAAACTGTTTCTTTGGCTCTTAGAAGAAGGATAGGGGGGAGATTCCTTAGAGGAGGGATTGTTGCGCCAGCAGTGGGATCTGCTGGTGGATTGATGATTATGTGGAATGAAAATGATTTTGAAGTTTCGAACAGCCATCTTAATGGCAGATTCATAGCAGTCTTTGGGAAGTTCAGAAATTCAAGTGAAGAGTGTCTGATTATCAATGTATACAGTCTATCAATTGAAGCAGAAAAGGAAGATTTTTTCAGGGAATTTGGAGTTTGTTTCGGCTCAAAATATGTTAGTGTGCATTGGGGGAGATTTTAATGTGTATCTTGATCCGGACGAGAAGTTGGGAAAATCACAAAACTGGCATTCTATTGATTTATTTAGAAACTTCTTACAGCAATCACATTTAATTGATCTACCTTTGGTGGTAGGAAGGTATACTTGGTGCAATAATAGAGAAGACTCGACTTGGGAAAGACTAGACAGGTTCTTAATCTCAGGGACGTTTCTGTCATGTTTTCCAAATGTAGTGCAAAGTCTCTTGCCTAAATCCCTATCTGATCATAATCCAGTCTCATTAGAGGACAAAGCTGTTAATTGGGGACCGAAACCATTCAGGTTTTTTAATTATTTACTAGAGGAGGAAGGATTTGAGGAATTGGTTAAATCTTCAATGCTTGCTATGAGGGGGAGAAATAATAAAAGGGGTATTTTCAGTATCTTAAAAGGTACTAAAAATTCAATCAGAAATTGGTCCAGCAGTAAATTTATTGGGATCCCTGAGTCGATTTCTGATTTAGAGAGGAATATTAATGAATTGGATCTTAAAGCTCAAGGTGGAATTCTTTCGAAGCAGGAGTGGGATCAGTTGAGGTTGTGTAGGACAAATCTATGGAGGTTGTATAGGACAGAAGAAAGCATCTGGTTTCAGAAGTCAAGGGCGAGATGGATCAAGGAGGGGGATAGGAACACAAGGTTTTTTCATCTGTCTGCTCTGAACAGAAGCAAAAGAAATGAAATCTTAAGCTTGAAGATAAATGGGAGTGTGGTTTCAGATCCTCAACAATTAAAGGTACATATTTCAGAATTTTTCAAGGCAGCCTATAATTCCAATTCAACATTGGAAACGGAGGATTTACTACTGGATTTTGCTAAGCTATCAGGGGATCAGTCTAAGAAGCTTGAAGAGCACTTCTTAGAACAGGAAATTTGGCAAGCTATAGTTTCATCAGACAGCTCTAAAGCTCCAGGACCAGATGGTTTCACCATGGGTTTCTTTAAAAACTGCTGGTCGATTTTAAAGGAGCACGTGTTGAAATTTTTTGAAGATTTCTATTTTGGCAGGAAATGGGAGCACGGTATAAACCATGCTTTTATCACACTTATTCCGAAGAAGCTTAATCCGGACAGTGTAGAGGAATTTAGACCAATCAGCCTTGTAGGCAGCTTATACAAGATACTTTCTAAAGTTCTATTGAAGAGACTGAGTTGTTGTGTTGGTGATATTATTAGTCACTCTCAGTTTGCGTTTATACCAGGGAGATAGTTGCTGGATTGTGCTTTTATAGCAAACGAAGGGATTGATTACTGGAGGAAAAAAGGGTTAAAAGGGGTTGCCTTCAAAGTAGATTTTCGTAGGGCTTATGATTCCGTGGAATGGCCAATTTTAATCAGAGTAATGTCAGAGATGGGTTTTGGTAAGAGATGGTTGTCGTGGATATCTCAGTGTATTTCAACAGCTTCGATCTCAGTTCTCGTAAACGGGTCTCCATCGGAAGAGTTCCACATGGCCAAAGGACTTAGGCAAGGGTGCAGTTTATCTCCGCTACTGTTTAACATTGTAGGTGAGCTGCTTAATTTGATGATATCTAAAGCAGTGGACAGGGGTCTGTTTCAAGGCTTTGTTATTGGGGAATCTGAAAATTCTGTTCGATTGACACATCTACAATTTGCAGATGACTTGATCATCTTCTGTCAAGCATCTCTCTCCCAGATTAAAAATGTCAAGAGAGTATTGAGGATTTTTAGTGTTATGACAGGGTTGCATCTTAATCTAGCTAAGAGTAAGCTATTTGGTATTAATGTGGAAGAGGAAGTTTTATCAGAATGGGCATCTTCGGTGGGCTGTTCTATTGATTCTCTTCCAACAGATTACTTGGGACTTCCTCTAGGTGCTAAGAAAAACTCAGAAGCCTTATGGGATCCAGTTTTCAAGAATTTTAGTTCCAAACTAGCCGGCTGGAAAGCTAATTGTCTCTCATTGGCGGGCAGGACAGTTTTATTAAAGTCGGTGTTAACATTCCTACCAATATTCTTCTTATCTCTTTTTAGAATGCCTTGTAAAATTGGTAAGAAGCTTAATTCTTTAATGGCCAGTTTCCTATGGGGGGATAATGAGGACAAAAGGAAGATACACTGGGTTAATTGGAAATTAGTCTGCACGCCTCTAAATTGTGGTGGCCTTGGTGTTCTTGATGTGAACCTATCTAATCAGGCTCTTTTGGGAAAATGGGTGTGGAAGTTCGCCAATGAAAAAAATACTTTGTGGAAAAGTGTGTTATGCTGCAGGCACAAGGTAAGTAGTAATTCCATGTCTATTTGTAAGGTTTTTTCGCCCAAATCTTCTTGGATTTGGAGAGGGATTGCCAACAATTTCTTGAAGAACGACTCGGAGGGTGAACGTTTCAGATCTAACTCCAAGTTGAAACTGGGAAATGGAAAGCCTATTGCATTTTGGACGGATTCATGGGCTGATGAGTCTCCTTTAAAAAATCTTTTCCCTAGAATGTATGCGTTGTCAACAAATGGGGTATGGTTGCTGAGTTTGGAAGTTCAGATTCGAACGGTTGGGTGTGGAACATCGATACCAGAAGGAATTTGTGTGACTGGGAGTTGGATCAGTGGCTGGATTTAATGACAAAACTGAAGGACTTTAAACTGACTGATTCAGTTGAAGACTTTCTTTCTTGGTCTGCAAGCGGGGATGGACTGTTTTCAGTGAAGTCTTGTAGAAAGGAACTCGGCAAGGTGTCTGGGGAGTCTGATTTATGGGTAAAAGGGGTGTGGCAGGGTTTATCTCCTCCTCGTGTTGAAGTCTTCCTGTGGCAGCTAGCTCATCAGAAAGTGGCAGTGAGAGAGGAGTTGGTGAAAAGAGGTTTGCAGCTAGGGGATGAAATTCTATGTCCGTTTTGTAAAAAACAGGTGGAATCAGTTCATCATTTATTTATTTCGTGTGATGTTGTTTGGGAACTTTGGAACAAGATAGCAAGCTATTGGGATATAGCCTTAGTCCTTCCAAAGGATCCACCTTCTTTGCTATGTTCTTGGGGTGAGCTGAGGGGGAAATCGTTGATTTGGAAATTTATCCCGGGAGTAGTATTTTGGTCGATATGGAAAGCTAGGAATGCAATGGTGTTCGAAGGTTCCCCCTTGGATAGGATGTCTCTGTTTTTTATTGCTAGATTCAGGTTATCTAAATGGTTTCTAGCCAAGTATCCTAAGTGTCCTATTCAGGAGGATGTGCTGATTGGTGATCCATCTCTTGCAGATGGTATTAAAGCTCGCAACATTTACAATTTTCAGGTTTCTCGCTGGATTCCACCCCCTATGGATTTTTGAAGATGAATGTCGATGGAGCTGTTTAGACTTGATGGCTCAAATGGAGGTATAGGAGGTATTTTGAGAGATTGGAATAGCAACTCCCTTCTGACTTTTTCAGAAAATGTAGGTCAGGGTCCCCCGCCGGTTGCTGAGTTAAAGGCTATTAAGAGAGGCATTGAAATCTATATGTCTTCTTGTTGGGTTAAGGTTGGAAGGTTGATTGTGGAAAGTGACTGTAAGTCGGCTGTGGAATGGGTCCATACCCCAGCTTTGGCCCCTGTTTTTATCCTCCCATTAGTTAAAGAGATTTCATATTTTATCTCGGACAGGGTGCACTCAATTAGACTGATTCCAAGGGTGTGTAATGGGGAGGCTGATAGTTTAGCAAAGATGGGAATTGGTTGATGTTTAGTCGTTTCCAGTGCGTTTTATCGTTTGAGTTTAGGTTTTTGGTTCTGCTGAGTACCTTAGTCTGTTGTGTTTTTTCAATATGGTGTTTATGTTAAATCTTATGTAATTTCGGAGGAGTAATAAAGTTTCTAAGGCACTCTTTTCCTCCTTCTTTGATCAAGAAGGAGGTTTTTAAGGAGGCCTGTCATTCTTATCAAAAAAAAAAAATTATAGATCTTAAAAAAATACTCTTTAACTATGGCCTTAATTGCAGTTGGATCTTCAACTGTTTCCCCTTTGAAATTTAGAGCAAGTAGAGCATTCCTTTTGTTCCTAATCGTAGTACAAGTATGGAAGTATTTAGTATTACGATCCCCATCTTCAATCCAATTAGTTCTCGAGTACTAAAACCAGATCTGCTCCTGAATCTTGTGAAGCTTCCACAATTTTGCTCTAAAATTTTTCAACTCTGTTAATACCTCACTGTCGACAACACCTTGCTTCTGTTGAATATCATCCTCTATCAACGAAATTTTCTTCTCTAACTCAGAAATCAAAGCTCCTGGATACTTATCTTTGTTTCCAGACCACTTCTTAATTGCATGTTTGGTGTTCCTCATCAGACTAAAAACGCCTGCCTTCTTCTGACTATCCTTACCACTCTGAATAGAAGAAACAACCAGATCCTCAAAACCTTCCTCATCCATCAAATAATTGAATAACCTAAACGGTTTTTGTCGAAACAATTTTTTTCCTTAAAAGGTGAAAAGGTGAGATTTTGAAAACCACATCAATTTCTAACTTATCTCTTTCAATTGGTTTTTAATTTAAAAACAAATGCGATTTAAAAACCTCTCGTTTCAACAAAATTTTAAATTTTCTTTACGATCGAAAAATACGATTCGAAGAGTCGCCACCAATCTTTGATTAGGGCGTGATTGGGCACCCAAAAATGTTGTCATTTTAAATAAAAATTAATTTTAATTAAAACAACAAATTGAGGTATGCGTTACCAAAAAATGAGTTCGGGAGTCGGTTACGTGTGGGGAAGGATTAGCACCCCTACAACGCCCTAAATCGGTACCTAGTCGATTAATTAACGTCTTTGCAATGAACTTTATAAATTCAAACTTAATTTGATTTTTGATCTCATAAAACAAAGATGTAAATTTAAAAACATTCAAAAGCATTCAAATAAATTAAATTAACATTACCGAGTCGTTTTAGAAAGATAAAGAGTGTTCGCTTATTTACAAATATCGAGACCAGATCTTAAAAGCTATAACAACCTTTTCTCGATAAATTTAAATAAACGAACATTTCCTTTTCTTTCGTTCCCAAATTTTAGGTGACGAATCAATTTTTGGTTTCACTTTCGGGATACACTTTTAATTTAAAATGGTTAAAATGACTCTAATCAGTTAAGACAAGTCACTCAAGACAATTTTAAATTAAAAGGGTATTACCTTTAATCCAATTATGTACTAACGTCAAGTTATGCAAATGAGGATATCATACAAATTGTACAAAATTGATGCAGGAATGAACTCATGTGATCCTTAAATTAATTATTCGCATGCTCATACAAATACATACATAAAAATTTCAAGGTAAACTTATAAACATCCTAACATAACATTCATGGATACTTTCCATATTAACAAATTAATTAATTAGTTATACACAATTGAATATAAGGTAATTGAAGAGTACTTGCAAAATTAGCATACATATGCGCAATAAAAAAACAGTAATCCAATTTAAAAGGTAAATATATTTAGAATTACAACAGTGAATTTAGCCAAAAAGAAATGACTCACGAATCACAAACATACTCCTATTTCAGGTACCCTAGCCACGATTTATCCATTAACAAACAAGCTTGATAAGTGATTACATTGTCAAATAACAAAAAATACAAGGTACATTTGAAAAAACATAATTGAAGAAAAATATAAATTTAGGACTAGAATAAAAATGTGCTAAAAATAAATAGACAAGATTATAAATATGCAAATTTCAACATAGGGACCAAAACCAAAAAAATAATAATAATAATAATTAAAAGTGAAATGTCTAAAAACAGAAGAAATTAGATAACTAATATTTGGGACCAAAATGCAAATAAACGCTAAAATAGAGGGATTTAATAACAGTTTTACCATAAAGACTCGGTGGCTAAACGGATAATTTACCCAAATTCTATTATATAAAATCTAACTTAAACTAAACCTAGACTAACCTAAGCCTAAACACACACAGCCGTTCTCTCTTCTCTACTCTATCTATTCTTCACACTCTTCTCGACAGCTCCTCTCTTCTAAACCCATGGCCAGCGTTTGGCCACCATTCGGCCACCACACCTTGATGGCCAACCTCCCTTCGACTGCAACCGTATATCACCTCCACTGACTGACAACCCAATGACGAAAGAAAACGAAGAAGAAAGGTAAATTTCCCTCTCTTTTCCCTTGCACTTTGTCTTGTTTCAACTTATATTTACTAATATGATTTCAACTCTCTTTTTTTGACATAGCTCGAACGTAGAACGAATGGAGTCAACAAGACTCCATTTAAATTCGTACAACCCAAATGTTTTAATCTCAAACTCTTTTTTTATTTAATTCAAAATAGTATTAGCACACACACAAAAACGAAAGAAAACAAAAACAATTGAGGAAGAATTTCTCGGAAAAATACCTCTATTGCTTTCTCTGATTTTCGATGGTGGGATTACAATATTGTTCTTTCATATTTGTTTATACTGTGTGGTTTTCCAGTTCCGAGAACCACCTATTGTTGGTCTTTTTTTCCTTCTATTTTTTTATTGCTGATGGAATTTGTGGTTTGATTTCTCCCTATTCGTGTTGCTTTCTCTGGTTGTTCTCCGCTATTTTTCGTTCCTTCCCTTGTGATGCTAGTGTCCCCCCGGTTTCTGGAGGTTAATTGCTAATAATAACCGACCCCCCCTCATTTACAGTTTCTTTCTATCTATTCAAAATCATGGACCCGATCTTATTGGTAACTTCTGATAACTTACCAGTTATCATACATGGCTAAAATAAATTCCAATTGTTATAGAGAATCCTCACGTGAACTGGTAAATACCCTGCTAGATCGTTGGGTTTATATTGGGCCTTCAACTGGCTTGGGGTTGGGTTAGGTTGCCATGGCTTCGAGTCTGCTCCGACATAACCCCGGACAAATCGAGTATCTACAGTTGCCCCTCTTTGCTCATTGTTGTGTAACGAGAATAGAGCAAAGATCAAAAGATGATCGAGTTTGTCCGGTCCTGAAAACTTCAAAAGATTAAAGCACTCCACTGTTACTTCGGGATAAATGAAACTTGAAAAATCTTCGAATGACGGGTCCGCTCCCTCTTGTTCATGGATTAAGGAGCTCAAACAATCTTCTAAAAACGAGTTTGCTCCCTATTGCTTCAGGGAGTAGAATTCGAATAATCTTCTGCTTACGAGTTCGCTCCCTCTTGTTTCAGGGAGTAGAACTCGAACAATATTCTACTTACGGGTTCGCTCCTTCTTGCTTCAAGGAGTAGAACTCGAATAATATTCTGCCTACGGGTTCGCTCCCTCTTGCTTCAGGGAGTAGAACTCGAAAAATCTTCTGGTGTGATTCTGCTACACTATTCTCCCATGAAGGTTCAACTTCAAAGGTTAAACCTGAAAATCAAACGTTTCCACTCATTAATGTATGCTTGAAGATTTGAAAAACATTATACTCAAAAAAATTTAAAATTTAAGAGAATCTTTGAGAATTTATTTCTCTTGAGGGAGCTTGTCTCGCAACAACTAGATATGAGAATCTTCTTGGACTCGGCTGCCATCTGAACCTCTCTCTTCCTAGGACCTTGAATTGATTAATGACTCTTCGTGCTCATTTCCTTTTAATCAATTGATTTGCGTCTTTATACTCGAGAACGTTCGATTTCCTCCCAGATCTGATGATTTGATGGCTTGCTCCAACACTATTCCGAGAAGGTGATGGCTCGAAGGATTTCATCATCATGCCCGAAAGACTTACAAATGACCCGAAGGATTTAATCATCATGCTCGAAAGACTTACTGATGGCACTTACTGACGTATTTGCTTCACTACTATTCCGTGAAGGCTTAAAAATTACCCGAAGGATTTAATTATCATGCTCGAAAGACTTACTGATGGGTTTGCTTCACTACTCTTCGGTGAACGCTTAAAAATTACCCGAAGGATTTAATTATCATACTCGAAAGACTTACTGATGAATTTGCTTCACTACTCTTCCGTGAAGGCTTACCAGTTACCCGAAGGATTTAATCATCATGCTCGAAAGACTTACTGATGACCCGAAGGATTTAAACATCAAGCTCGAAAGACTTACTAATGGCCAGACGGACTTATAAATTATGAAATTTTGAAAATCGCATTCTTCGTTTTCAAAAATTTCATCTTCTTAAAACATAATTTTCATTTTCAAATTCATGTAAAAACATCCTACCCGAAGGTTTTATGGATGGCCCGAAGGACTTATCATCTTGCTCTAAAGGCTTACAGATGGATTTGCTTCACTACTCTTCCGTGAAGGCTTGAATTTGCCCCACTCTCCTGTGTACAAGTCACTTTAATCGAGTGATTCCTCTCTTCATACACGAACATCCCTATTTTTCTTCTATATCTGATGGTCGTCACTTTAGAGTAATGCTTCTTCTGTGGATTAGACCTCTCTGTTCTTCAGGTTCTGCCACTCTAAACATGATTCCCTGCGTTTAAAGTTTGAATTCTCCCTTTCAATCGTCGAGATTTTAACATCATGCATCTTCTCTTTTCATTGGAAAATCTGTCAAAATCATGTGTTTATGCATGAAACACTAATGCAATTAAATGTATCAGTGTAATACATTTTCTTTTATGCAAATGATGTTTTCATGAATGCGTAAATGTTGAATCAATCTTCACTTGGCTTCAGAATGGTAAGCTCGATCTTCTTCTACTTGATCATTCTTTCAAGGGTTCGCTTTAGACGCTCATGCAACAACTCATAGTTTCCAATTTGCATTTTTGACGAGCCCTCTGATCTTATTCCATCTTCTTATCGTCTCAGTCTTTTATCTTCATTTCGGAGAAAACATTTCCTTTCTCAACTTCTTGCTATGGTCAGAAATACGACTGTGTTGACCCATTTACGTCCTTGGCTCAATTATGCTTTCTGAATTGTTCTTTCAGGACTCTACCTTTGATTGATGCTCGGTTGGTTTGATTTACAAGGTAAGCTCTGCTCAAATTCACGGTCTACCCCTGACATTTCAAGTTGTGAGACTCATTCTCAATATCTTCTTGGTCTAAATCTTGTCATCCCAACATGATCTAGGTTTCTGGTCATGCCCCAAAGTGGGTACTCATGGATTTCTTTGTGCCAAACATATCCTAACTTGAATGTTCTCATTCTGGTGTCACTTCACAGTGGTGTTGTCAAGTATCTTGAAGGCGTCTCTTCACATTGTCATAAACATTTAAAAAGTGGTCAATTCTTCTAACAAAATGTCTTGCATTTTATACAAGCCGTGATAAATGCCCCTTCCGAATAACGAGACCATCTTCTTCTTGGCGGGTTACTGACAACGTCACAAGGAAATGTTATAAGTTTCATTCTTCATTCTTCATTCATTTTGTTCTCTTGGACCATCTACTTCAAGATCGTGGAATGCTTCATGTTCTGGCATTGCTTATTCATTTTCTCCAATAGAGGAATAATGAGTCTCACAAGCTTCAAGGATCTTTCACACTTGAAATGTCATGTTTGAAAATGTTTTTCCCTTTTCTCTTATTATAGGGATCAAAGGATGAAAGAATTTTATAAAATATTGCCCCTTAATTCAGGCTTACAATCAAATCAAATCATAAACATGAGTTCACAGAATATCAAAAGAATCAATAACTATTTAATTTTTCAGAGTTATAACTCTTTGACAAGTGTCAAAATTGATGGGTTGGCTTCAGTTGGCTTCCTATTTTTTAAGGTTTCGGCCAACAAACTTACATTTCTTTCTCGGTCCTTGCGAATATCACAACATGCCCCTCCTTCTGGCTTGGTATTTTAATCGGATACGGACAAAATGAAGCAACTTGTATAATCAATTACTAGACTTTATAGAACACTTTTATTTCAGTTCTCTGAAATCTTCCATTTGTTCAAGCCTCGTAGACTCCTCTAACAAAGGCAGTGTAGAAATATCGGTCTAAAAATGAAATTCCTGAGTGCTCGTGTGATATTGACTATAACAGGTGTTCCTTAACTCCCTTAGTCCATCTTTACCGAAACTCCTTATTCATAAAATTGATTTAATTTGCCATTATCTGGCTAGCTGAAATCAGCTTTATTGTAATTTGCCTCTATCGGGCTAGCTGAAGGGTTCATCTCATCACAAAGTCTTTGACTTGACAATCACAGTGGAGCATACACCAAATTGCCAGGTACCCGATCAAGGTCATGGTTTGAATATAATCTATTCATAAAGCCAGGGCTTTCGAGTTTCCTCTATAACCAATTGCTTTAGCGGAATAGCTCAGCTTTATTGTATATATATAATATCATCACCTTTATTAGGCTAGCTAAATTATGTCCATAAAGCCGGGGCGTTTAACCAATTGCTCTAGAGGGACAGCTCAAGCTTTATTGTATACATATAATATTATAATTTGGGTATACGGGTCCAATTTTTTTAAGCTTGTCAAGAAGAACCTGTCATAGTCTAGGTGTTGTTGAAAGTCAGAAAATCTCATCGTTAGAGTTCAATTTCCAAACAACTGACCTAAACTAGATTCACCTACTCGACTATTCCATCCGTAAGGATCATAATCATCATTGAACGTCATCAACAGAAGTGTAATCTAGTCGATTTTGTAACATCATACACAAAAGATGCCCCATGTTGTCCGCTCCTATACATACCTGAATACCAAACCATTGTTCATCTCCTTATGATAGAAGAAGGCTATATCGGTCCCTGCAATAGAAGGGTATGGTGTTCGATTGTATCTTCTGGAGATAAGGTAAAGGTCTTTGTTTTTATCAGGTTTCAACCTTGTCATCTTGTCAAAGATTTATAACTCTAATCATTTACAGAGTTTTTAATTCAGTAGGTATTCAAAGAATTTCAAGTTTCAAATTCGATTCAATGTTCACCATCCTCAAAGTAACATGAATTTATTTAAACATCATCATAAAAAAAACTGAGAAAGGATGAAAAACAAGTTCAAACATGATGTTGCAAATGAAATAAAGCTCCATAATGAATGAAATGATCTCTTCCTAATTAGGATGCCCCATTACCCATCTAATGTCGTGGTACTTAACTCAAACGGATGTTACATATTGTTCTTTGATGCCCCACTCAAGCTCGTCATCCACTGTTCCACCAATTCCTCTGTTAACGTCTCATTTGCCACAAGCATCTCTATCTCCTTTAACAGCGGCCTACAATTTCCCGTAGAATGTCCCAATGCCCCCAAGTGGAAATCACAAACACTATCTTGATCATAGCTATGAGCAGAAGGGTCTGGTTGCACTTTCACTAGCCTCGGTGTGAGGTATTGACCTTCAACCAAATGGGGATATAGATCTGAGATAGGAGTTTGGAACACTTTCAAAGCATTTTTCGATCTTGGGACTTTCTTTAGACGCCTCGAGTAACCCGTTACCCCTTTTCTTTTACGGCTTTGAGAGCTCTGGACGTAACATTCATTCACCTCATCAGTTTGTTCCTTTTGATCGGTTGGGTTTTTAGAAGTGTCTTTCAAGTTTCCTTTGCTGATTGCATCCTCAATTAACTCTCCAGCTATCATAAGATCCTTGAAGTTATTCATCGACTTTCCCAACATTAACTCAAAGAAAGGAGCTGGAAGAGAATCGTGAAACATATATGATATTTCTTCTTCTAACAAAGGAGGTTGAACTTGTGCTGCCACTCCTCTCCATCTTAGGGCATATTCTTTAAAGCTCTCAGTAGCTTTCATTCTTATCCTTTGAAGGTCATGACGTTTTGGGGCTAAGCCTTTAACATATTGATATTGTCCCAGAAAAGCATCAGCTAGGTTGACCCATGTCTTGATCTGTTCTTTGTTCAAACGGTTATACCATACTATAGCTGGCCCAGCAAGACTATCATGGAAGTAATGAATCAACATATTGTCATTATTTAGGTACCCTTCCATCTTTCTACAAAACATCTTTAGATGAATTATGGGACAACTAGTGCCATCATATTTCTCAAAATTAGGCACCTTAAATTCATGTGGGATGACCAAATCAGGGACCAAACTAAGTTCTCTAGCTTCTAACTCATTGTGAGGGGCATTAACAATCTTCATATCTTCAATGGCTTCATTCAACCACCTGAATTTGTCTTCAAATTGCTCAAAATTGACGAGGCTCATCCCTAGGTCTGAGTTAGACGCTCCAGGGCAAATTATTACTCTTGATGTACCAGTCTGATGAGATCGATTTCCTTTATCCTCTATTTTCTCTTTACTAGCAGCCTGTGGTACCAGTACCTGGATCATTTGATTCGATACGCCTTGCAAAGAACCCGATGCTTGATTCCCCGTATCTTGTTGTGACCCGACTAACTGCTCTTGCAACTTATCTTGTGATCCCTTATGAGATTGCTCCATTGTTTCCATTTGCTTATTCATGACGATGAGGAAGTAGTATGAATGGATGATGTTGTTATTACCTTCACATAACCTTCCATAAATTATTTCTGTGTTTTTATAATTAATGCATGTAAAATGCTTAAATAAATACATGTAATGAAAATGCAAATGCCAAATGCAAATACAAAAGGTGTCATTCCAGAGTGACCATCTTAAAACAACTTTCATTGAACACAAAGGTTTCGGTGTTCATCAAACAAACTTTACATATAACGGACAACTTTCACTCCGAACTTTTCTATCTCCTTCAAAAGCCAATTTAATTTCCACTCATGCTCGGGGGTTGAGTTGTCAATCTGCTTTAATTCTCTTGCAAAGCCAGCTAAATCAACCCATTTCTGAGCCACATTGCTTGCTTGGGTCATAACTTCTTTCATGACTTTGTCCCTTTTCTCTATCTTGAGTGCTGATTCTCGGAGCTGTAGACACTGCTGTTGAATCTTCCTTGTAAGAAAGTCATTGTGGTTATGAAGCTCTTGCATAAGATCACTATAATCATCCACAATCTTCATCAACTTCTTGTTCTTGGCTCTAACGGCTTCTAGCTCAGCGTCATTCTCCCGCTTATGGCGCTGATATGAGATTTCCATATTGGCAATGGATCTGTTCAACGTCTGAATTTCGGCTTGATATTTTCCCAAATTATCAACAACTATATTGCGTCTTCTTTCTGCAATATGTAAATCATGAGAAAACTTCTCGGCTCGACCCTCGTGTACCTTACAATTCCTTCTCCATTGTTCAGCGTCATTCCTCAGTTTAGCGACTCCTGTTATCCACTCATCTAGTACATTTCCCATACCAGCAAATTTAAAAGCTTGATTGATCATTTGAAAATCATCTCGCATGGCTTCCATCTCTATGCTCAATTTATCATTTTCACTTCTTAAATGACGAATCAGAGCTTCGTATTTTGGCAAACAATTTTCTTCCTGGATTTCCTTACTGATACCCTTACCTTTGGTCACTGTTGGTTCAAACTCAACAGGATAATCTGTTTTCAAACTGGGTTGTCCTTTCAATTCAAACTCCAATACTCCATGATCTAAAAGAAGTTGGACTCGACGTTTGAAGGTAGAACAATTCTCAATAGAATGTCCTTGAACTCCAGCATGATATTCACAACGAACGTTGACGTCATACCAACTTGGATATGAAGGTTGCAAAGGTTTTACATAATGCGGTGCCACTTCTCGGGCTTCTAACAGTTCATCATACAATTCCTTATATGATATTGGGATGGAATCATAACGAGATCCACCTCTCAACTTGGGTTGAATTGGAGTTTCCAGTTTTATTTCCCCTGATGTTGGGAATAGACTATCAAACACCAACGAGTTTGGACTGCATGTCTTCTTTTCATCATTCTGAACTTCTATAGTTGCCACTATTTCCTTGGCATTTCCAAACAACTTGTTGATACGAATAATGATTGTGCGTGGTTTCTCATTTTGGCTAGAATCAGCAGGTTCTAAAGTAGTCCCTTGCGTATCTGACACCTCGAGATTGTTTTCATTGAGTTCTTTCTTTTCTTTGGTAAAAGTCTCTCTTCCTTTGGACAAAACATCTATTCTATCCATCATCTTGGACATTTGCTCTTTTATCTCTCTTATCTCATTGTGCTCTTTGTGCGCCATATGATCTTTATGCACACAACCCTCCACTATTCTCGAAGCTTTCACAGGATGCCACTTCTTGACTATGTTATAGCATGCTTGATCACGAAACCCTTTGTCCGTCATGAAAACCTTTTACTATGATGACCACTCACAAATCAACACCTTTTGAATATGTCATGATCATGCAATGCAGACAAAGAGAAAAACAACATAAAAAATAGGTTAGTACAAATAAAATAACAAAAGGACAAAAAGCAACAATAGCAAAATAAATAAATTAATGCTAATAAGAATGCAAATGCAAATGCAAATGCACAAGGTGTTAATCCTAAAAGTGACCACCATAGAACAACCTTCATTTAGACAACAAGAATTCAGAACACCATGTAGTCAAAATATAAATGTGATTCTTCATTTCTTCATTTCCTTAAGCCATATTCTTCATGGAATCTAACATTGAACCCAAATTTGTCGGCGTATTTTATCTTTGATGACGCCAGATGCCTTTAAATCGAATCGTGAGGTCTCCATGTTTACTTTCAATACGAAGTGATCTTCATGTCTTTGTGAAGGGTCTTCTTGTCCTTAGTATGATTGTATCTATCTCTTGAATCAACATCTTGGCCTTTTCCCTATTAAAGGAAGTCTTTAATCAGCTTGGTTTCTTCATTCAACGGATATCATTCTTCATGATCAGTCGAACATCTTTGGATCTCCCGGTTTTGACTACATGGTTGAGAATCTCTTGTCTCAATATGTCTAGCCTTCTCATTAGTCAATCACTTGTGAATTAACACCTTGTAATGACATGAAGATGTAAATGCAATAAAATCCAAATAAAATAGACATAGAACAAAAATGGGTTAGTGCACATAATATAAACAACAAAATAAGTACCATAAACATCAAATAAAACCTACCCTCACATGCTGGCTACCCAATCATACTTTAGTTGATCCTACCCAACATGATATATACCCCATACTTTGTCATTCACAAAAAATCCTAACCACATGATATCTAATTCGCATGCTTGTTCGAGAAAAATAAACCTAACCGCATGATTTCTAGTTCGCATACATTTATTCAAAAAGCAAAATCGAATGACTCAAAAAGCTTTTCCTTGTGTACCCTCCTCACGGGACTCTTAAGGTTCGGGTTAGGCTCGACCTAAATTCAGGCTCTATGTTTACTATATGTTGGGTTCGGTTCTAAAGTAATAGGTTCTCGAATTGTCTTTGTCGGTGCCCCCTTGGGCTATCGAACCCTCAATCCTGGCCCATCATAGGCTTTAGGGGATCGAGTTCAATTTCGAGGGAACACACATTCTTATGTCCATGCGGAGGTGAAAACCACACGAGGGCATAGTCTCTCGCTCCTACTTAATTTGGACGGAGTGGGGTTTTAGCTCATGTCATGAAAATGCAGCTGTGCAGTGTGTGAGGAAAAGCGAAAAACAAACAATAAAAACACTCAAAATCAAATCCCAAAACACACAATTATTCTGAAACCATTAGCAAACAGATCAGTACAACTATTTAATTGTTAATCGAATTAAATTAAAAAACTAAAATAAAAACAAAACTTATTAAAAACCAAACAAGGGATCAAAAACCAAATTAAAATGAATTTATAACTTTCAATTGCAAAGATAATTAATTAATCGACTATCGGCCTGACTCTCTAAAAAAAAGGTCCCCAGCGGAGTCGCCAAGCTGTCGAAACAATTTTTTTTCCTTAAAAGGTGAAAAGGTGAGATTTTGAAAACCACATCAATTTCTAACTTATCTCTTTCAATTGGTTTTTAATTTAAAAACAAATGCGATTTAAAAACCTCTCGTTTCAACAAAATTTTAAATTTTCTTTACGATCGAAAAATACGATTCGAAGAGTCGCCACCAATCTTTGATTAGGGCGTGATTTGGCACCAAAAAATGTTTTGTCATTTTAAATAAAAATTAATTTTAATTAAAACAACAAATTGAGGTATGCGTTACCAAAAAATGAGTTCGGGAGTCGGTTACGTGTGGGGAAGGATTAGCACCCCTACAACGCCCTAAATCGGTACCTAGTCGATTAATTAACGTCTTTGCAATGAACTTTATAAATTCAAACTTAATTTGATTTTTGATCTCATAAAACAAAGATGTAAATTTAAAAACATTCAAAAGCATTCAAATAAATTAAATTAACATTACCGAGTCGTTTTAGAAAGATAAAGAGTGTTCGCTTATTTACAAATATCGAGACCAGATCTTAAAAGCTATAACAACCTTTTCTTGATAAATTTAAATAAACGAACATTTCCTTTTCTTTCGTTCCCAAATTTTAGGTGACGAATCAATTTTTGGTTTCACTTTCGGGATACACTTTTAATTTAAAATGGTTAAAATGACTCTCTAATCAGTTAAGACAAGTCACTCAAGACAATTTTAAATTAAAAGGGTATTACCTTTAATCCAATTATGTACTAACGTCAAGTTATGCAAATGAGGATATCATACAAATTGTACAAAATTGATGCAGGTATGAACTCATGTGATCCTTAAATTAATTATTCGCATGCTCATACAAATACATACATAAAAATTTCAAGGTAAACTTATAAACATCCTAACATAACATTCATGGATACTTTCCATATTAACAAATTAATTAATTAGTTATACACAATTGAATATAAGGTAATTGAAGAGTACTTGCAAAATTAGCATACATATGCGCAATAAAAAAAACAGTAATCCAATTTAAAAGGTAAATATATTTAGAATTACAACAGTGAATTTAGCCAAAAAGAAATGACTCACGAATCACAAACATACTCCTATTTCAGGTACCCTAGCCACGATTTATCCATTAACAAACAAGCTTGATAAGTGATTACATTGTCAAATAACCAAAAATACAAGGTACATTCGAAAAAACATAATTGAAGAAAAATATAAATTTAGGACTAGAATAAAAATGTGCTAAAAATAAATAGACAAGATTATAAATATGCAAATTTCAACATAGGGACCAAAACAAAAAAAAATAATAATAATAATTAAAAGTGAAATGTCTAAAAACAGAAGAAATTAGATAACTAATATTTGGGACCAAAATGCAAATAAACGCTAAAATAGAGGGATTTAATAACAGTTTTACCATAAAGACTCGGTGGCTAAACGGATAATTTACCCAAATTCTATTATATAAAATCTAACTTAAACTAAACCTAGACTAACCTAAGCCTAAACACACACAGCCGTTCTCTCTTCTCTACTCTATCTATTCTTCACACTCTTCTCGACAGCTCCTCTCTTCTAAACCCATGGCCAGCGTTTGGCCACCATTCGGCCACCACACCTTGATGGCCAACCTCCCTTCGACTGCAACCGTATATCACCTCAACTGACTGACAACCCAATGACGAAAGAAAACGAAGAAGAAAGGTAAATTTCCCTCTCTTTTCCCTTGCACTTTGTCTTGTTTCAACTTATATTTACTAATATGATTTCAACTCTCTTTTTTTGACATAGCTCGAACGTAGAACGAATGGAGTCAACAAGACTCCATTTAAATTCGTACAACCCAAATGTTTTAATCTCAAACTCTTTTTTTATTTAATTCAAAATAGTATTAGCACACACACAAAAACGAAAGAAAACAAAAACAATTGAGGAAGAATTTCTCGGAAAAATACCTCTATTGCTTTCTCTGATTTTCGATGGTGGGATTACAATATTGTTCTTTCATATTTGTTTATACTGTGTGGTTTTCCAATTCCGAGAACCACCTATTGTTGGTCTTTTTTTCCTTCTGTTTTTTTATTGCTGATGGAATTTGTGGTTTGATTTCTCCCTATTCGTGTTGCTTTCTCTGGTTGTTCTCCGCTATTTTTTCGTTCCTTCCCCTTGTGATGCTAGTGTCCCCCCGGTTTCTGGAGGTTAATTGCTAATAATAACCGACCCCCCTCATTTACAGTTTCTTTCTATCTATTCAAAATCATGGACCCGATCTTATTGGTAACTTCTGATAACTTACCAGTTATCATACATGGCTAAAATAAATTCCAATTGTTGTAGAGAATCCTCACGTGAACTGGTAAATACCCTGCTAGATCGTTGGGTTTATATTGGGCCTTCAACTGGCTTGGGGTTGGGTTAGGTTGCCATGGCTTCGAGTCTGCTCCGACATAACCCCGGACAAATCGAGTATCTACAGTTTTCTACCAAAGTCTCCCCCGTTTGGAAGTGGGAGATGATTGATGGGTGAGTAAGGCAGACCTTCAGGAGGGTAATATGGTTCAACAGGCAGCGTCACACACCGTCGAATTTCTTCCTTATTGACAATAGAGAGAGCCTCTCGAGTGGAGGGAAGAGGAGAAATAGCCAGGACCCTGTCGCGAACCTCGTCCAGATCCTTGTTTAACCCTTGAAGAAATTGAAAAAGTCTTCGCTGAGTGACAATTTGATGGTAAAGGGCAGCATCTCTTAGATCTGCCCAATCATGCTGTGCATACAAATCTAATTGCTGCCAAAGGGCGATAAGGGTATTATAGTAGAGAGTGATAGGCATGGTTCCCTGCTTAAGGGTGGCTGCCTGATCTTCAATATGATATAATTTGGCAATGTTATCAGTGCTAAAGTAGGTTTCGCAGACTGCATTCCAGATTTCAGCTGCTGTGGTGTACAAAAGAAAGTTTATGCTTATACTTGGGGTCATGGAATTAAGGAGCCAAGTCATAACCTGACCATTGTCACGCATCCACTTAATAAAAATAGTGTCAGTCGCAGCAGGCTTCTTGATTTCACCAGTAACGTAGCCCAATCTTTCTCTGCCCAAGACAAAAATCTTAACCGATTAGGACCATTCAAGAAAGTTGTTTCCATTCAATCGATGGCAGGTGATAGTCAGACCAGATGAATCTGATTGAACATCAGAACCATAAAAGTTTTCTAGATTTGAAGTGATCTCCAAAGTAGGAGAAGGAGATGTAGGTGAAGAATTCGCAGACATGGTCTAGGTCGGAAAACAAATTGTAACCTAATCTGATACCATGTAGAAATTAGAGTAAGTCTCTGTATTTTCTTATTAATTCAATAGGATGTATTGCATCTATATACACAAACTATGTCTCTAAATTAGGAAACTCGAAGTTAGGAAATATACTAATCCTAGGAGATACGATCCCTTAAAATAAGGGATTGAAAGAATATTTACAGAATCCCTTAACTAAAGAGATGGTAACAGTTCATATAATTCTATAATTCCTACACTATTTATCCATGGCTGGGTTGTATTTTGACATTTTTGGTGATTTTCCTTACAATTTCTGACTCGAGAGCCAGAAATCATGAGCTCTTCCTTAAATCGAACACTAGGACCAGCCTTTGTGTGTGTATTGCTTAAGTGTAGAAATTGTACGAGTCTTTCCAATTCGCGTAAAGTTTTTGTTTGCTTAGTCCTGATATAAGTGCTTAGCGAACTTTGTGTTGTCTAATATCTATTGCATTTTATATGTATTTTTCTTTTACCATAGAATGACAGATACTCTGCCATTTCCTTTGCATTATTGTAATAATTGATTTTAAAAATGTGCAGTTGGGAAACTTTCCAATCAGTTGGTGGTCTTCTGCCTCAGCCAGAGTGGACTGCATGGGACCAAACTGTTGAGTATTGTGCTTTTGGTTATCAGCATTATATTGTCATCTCTTCATTGCGTCCTCAGTATAGATACCTTGGAGATGTTGCAATAGCCTATGCCACTGGAGCTGTTTGGCAACGGAGACAATTGTTTGTGGCAACACCAACTACAATTGAGTATGATTTAGTTACTTATTCAGATATTTTGTTTACAGTAGGTTGTATTTCTTTGTTTTCTCCACTGTCTTGATTATTGACGTATCTTCTAAATTTTATGAAAATATTATTAACTCTAGTTAGAACCCTCTTTGGAATAAATATGATTAATAGGACAATTTAGTTCATTAAAAGTTGCTTATTCCAGTTGGTATATGCAATACTGTAATGTAAACCTCTAGATCCGAGGGTTAATTTTGTTGGATTGAGGTTATTCACAAAGTTTCTAGGAGGTCAAGTTTGCTTTCTTGAAGTCTTAATTGTATTTTACTCGTTTATTGGGCAATTTCAAATTAAGAACCTATTCTGAGTTGATTGGATCATTTCATTCAGAGATTGCCTAGGATAATTGGGTTTTCTGACAAATCTCTCTTTTTATGTGTAATATTTCTTTAATGCTATTTCTTTTCTTCCTCTTTCTTTTAACGTGTAATATTTCTTTCTTTTTTGTTTTCCTCTTTGTAGACACTAATTTTCGAGCGGTTTGAAAATACGTATATAATATATGGTTTTTAAAACACTTTTAAAAAACTATATATTATATATATTTTCAAAACATTTTTAAAAATATATAATATGTAATTTTTGAAAAAATATTTTGAAAACATAAAACATATAATTTTTAGAGCATTTTTGAAAACTTATATATAATATATAATTTTTTAAAACATTTTTTAAAAATTATATAATTTTTAAAAGAACATTTTTAAAAATTATTAGTTTTTTGAAAAACATTTTTTAAAATTTATATATAGTATATAGTTTTTAAAAAAGAAACAGTTTTAAAATATATATTATATAGTTTTTATTTATTGTTTTTATTTATTATTATTCACCCCGTTTTTATTTAATTATTTAATTATTATTTTTTTTGTTTTTTTAGGTCAATTGCTTTGGTCCAGCAACAGTCCAAATTGGGCCTGAACCAGCCCGTAGCCAACATCCAACGGAGATAGGGTTTACGTTTAACACAGGCGGCGCACAGGGGAAAACCCTAAGACCTCATTTATGCAGCCAGATCTGGACCGTTGGATCTGACCCAATCCAACGGCCAGGAGCAATCTCAAGTGTCACTGGAAATGGAACGGTCAAACAGGCAACAAAATCGGAACAAGCACGTTCCACAACGCCAAATAGAACGCAGGTCGTAACAAGATCGGGAACGACCCCGAAATATTCGGGTTCGACCCCGAGTTCGCCGGAAATGAGCCACCAACGGTGGGGTATAAATACCCCACCAAGCCTGTCACACAGGGGGGGAACATCGAAAGCCATAGCCACAGTAAACCAAGAACGAACCAAGGGAAACCCATCAGCCAATAACAGAACCCACATACGGCCACAACCAAATGGACAGTAAACCAAACACAAAGCCATCGAACGATCGAGAAACAAAACAGTGAGACCACATCAACAATAAACCAAAGGACATCACCATCAACAACGAACCACAAGTCAAGAATAAGAGAAAAAACCTACAAACACAAACCAAGCAAAACCATTCGAAACCCACATGCAAGTATAACGCAAAAACCAGTACGCGTCGGTACAGATAAAAGCACATCGGGAAAACGAAGGATTTACCATCGGAAAGGTAAAAAATCGAACCTTGTGGCCTAGATCTACGATTGGTGGGTGGTTTTTAGGGTATTTGGGTTTAGGATTTTGGTTACCGGGAACAAGAGGAGTGTTTTGAGGGCTTTGGGTTTATCCGACCACCATCGCCGGCGGTCAGCAAGGTGGTCAGTGCGCCAGTTAGCAGCCACAGGCGACGACCTGCGTGAGATCGGGAATATTGCATAGAGAGAATCTGGAGAGAATCTTGTTCTCTCATTTGAAGAGAGGGAGAGGTAAGTATGAAAATGTGAGGGTTGAATCGATCGTTGGGCTTAAGTAACATATATGTATATCACAACCAAACGTCGTCGTTTAAGCCTAGGGATTTCCGTGTTTTTCCATTCGTGGTATAACCCCCACACAAGTCCTTTCATTTTTGTAATGCTATGTCTCAGCATTTTAATAGAGTTTTGTTTTACATGATTTTGAGCATTTATTTTCAATTATTATGTTTTAGTCCATTATTACACGTTTCTGTTATGTTTGTTAGAATTGAATTCCGATCACTATATTTGTGATATTATAATTTCAGTCACTAATTCATGTAGCACACTATGTTTGATGATTTTCAAATTTGACTCTTTAATTTATGTAAAATTTATTTTAATCACTATTTTACATTTGGTTTAATCATTATTTTAGTCCTTTTTATGTTTTATTTGTTTTTTACGTTTAATTTTTAATTTTGTATATATGTTTTTTATTATTATTAATTACCTCTTATTATTATTTTTTATTTCATCTCATACTTTGTTTTTCTGGTTTATTTAATATTTTTATTACTTGATCATTTTTCGTATTCTTGTATTTTATCGTTACTTTGATTTTTTTTATTTGTTATTTATTTTATGCTATTTTATTTTATTTTTTATTTTTTATTTAGTATTTATTTAGTATTCATTTGTGTTCTCTAACATTTTTAACATTGTAGAGAAGTTCTAACTGATCAAAGGTAAGTAATTTGAATCGGGTTTTTAAATTTCAATTTAAATTTTCGCCATTAAAGACAACCGGAAAATTAATTGGTACCGAAAGGGCGGTTCAAGGGTGCTAATCCTTCCTTGACCGTAACCGACTCCCGAACCCGACACGTTTCTGGTACAACGCAGATCAGGTAAGATGGTGTCCGACCCATCTAAATTCGTTTTAAAGTGGTCGGTGGCGACTCCAACCCAATTCATTTCCAAGTCGAAGCCCAATTCCGGGTCCAACCGAAAGACGGTTGCGACAGCTTGGCGACTCTGCTGGGGACAGGTAAGTGAGTCAGGCCAGAATTAATTTTCGGTTGTCTTTTTATGCGAAAATGGTAAATTTAAATTTTAATTTATTTATTCGATTCGGATTATTTACCTTTGATTATTTTTTTCAAATAAATAGTTGTACTGACATTTTTTTTCAATGGTTTCAGATTTTTTAAAAGTTTCCATCTCTGGCTCTATACCCGAGCTCCAAACCCTTTTAAGTGGGGGTGAAAGCGACGCCTTCGTGTGAATTTATTCACCGTGCGGGCCTAGCAAGTAGCCTTCGGGATTCATATACCTTATGTCTTCGTGTGGATTTATTCACCGTGCGGGCATAAGGGAATGTTTCCTCTCGAGTTTAACTTAGTCCACACAAGCTTGTAATGGGCTTAGGACTAAGGGTCTGGCAAGCCCAAGGGGGCACCGACGAGGGGAACTCGAGTACCTTTTTTAGAACCTAAACCGGGAGAGTACAGGGAATTAGAGCCCACCCCGAAACCTCATTCCAAACCCTAGGCTGTTTTATTTCCTGTTCAAAGCATGCGAACTAGACAAACATGTGGTTATGTTTTGTTTGAAATTAGCATGCGGGATAGAGATCATGTCCGGGTAGGAATAATAAGCATGTGGGGTAGATATCATGTGGGGTAGCATTTTTCATTTTTATTATTGTTTTGATTTACCTCACTAACCCTTTTATTTTTTGTTCTCTTTTATTTTGTGTTCATCGTTTGCATCATTTAAAACGATGTGTTGATCCGCCAAAAATGTGTTTGTTAAACATGAATAATCTGCATTAATGGACAAATGGGTTATAATACAAAGAGATAAAAAAAACTCAGAAGTCCAACCGTGGTCAAAGAATACTCAAAGGCAAAGTTGCAGGGGCAATACGAGGAAAATGTCACTGACCCGGTCGCTCCTTTCGAAAACTACAAGAACAAGATGGTGAAACTCTAGCTGAGCTGGATGCCATTACTGACGAATTCAAGAAGCAAGCTTCGGATAGTTTCTCTCGATGGAGGGCTCCAATGACACTTTCGTTAGAAACAAGCTCGGTAGAAAGTGAAAGTCGGAGATGCAGTCCTTCGTGATCTTTTTTTTTTTGGGGCAAGCATCTCATTATTTGCACATTTTAGCCAAAGGAGCCGGAATGGTTCGACAGGATATTTAACTAGTGAAAAAGACGAATCAACTTGTCAGAAGCTGTACAAGATTTGTACCATCAAAAAGAGTTTTTTGTCTCTTCAGACGTAACACTTTTGTCACCAATAAGGGTTATTCAGAATAACAGGCACATTTTTTGGATCAATGCCTCGGACATTTCATGCATCATATATTTAGACATTTTGCATTTCTTATTTTCTTTGCATTTTGTTATTTTCTTTGCATTCACATTAACTAATATAAACATGTCTCATCAAGGGGAACAAATACTGGATACACCGCCTCAAGCATTGGACACACCCCATCCACATAACACTCGTTTGAAGAAGAAGAGGATGGAAGCCAGAATTACACAAATCGAGAAGAATATGTTAAAACTACAGAAGGAGCTAGAAGACAAGATAAACCAGAACAGTCGAAATACTCTGGAAACAATCACAAAGAACCAAGAGTCCTTGGTTGATCAGATCGTTGCCAAGTTAGTTGGCCTACAACAGACCAGTGCGCCCGGGGCAGATTCACCGGAAGGGGTAACTATACAACCTACCCCGCAAGTGGTTATCTCACCTGAAATCCTACCAAAACTTCGAGGGGACTCATCTGCTGCAAAAGCAAAGCCCTCGTCCTCTGTATTTAACCCTAAGAACAATCTGGGTTATTACCATGTACCGGATTTGGACGAAGAGGAAAAAGCGAGGAAGATGGAGGAAAAAATCAAACAATTGGAGGACCAAATGAATATAGTCAAAGGAGACCGTGACTACCATGAAATCGATGCAACGGAACTTAGTCTAGTCCCGGACTTGGTTCTTCCCCCGAAATTTAAGTCCCCGGAGTTCGAGAAGTTTGACGGGAATAGTTGCCCATCCGCTCACATCACCATGTTCTGCCGAAAGATGACAGGATATGGAGGAAACGACCAACTTCTGATCCACTGCTTTCAGGATAGTCTGTCGGGCTCGGCCATTCGGTGGTACAACCAGCTAAGCCGATCAAATATCAAGACCTGGAAAGACCTGGCCAAGTCATTTCTGGAACAATACAAGCATAACAATGACATAAGGCCAGATCGAGTTATGCTACAAAACATTGAAAAGAAGCATAACGAGAGTTTCAGGCAGTACGCACAAAAATGGAGGGACTTGGCTGTGCAAGTTCATCCACCGTTAGATGAAAAGGAAACCCGGAAACTTTTCGTGCAGACTCTGAAGGCTCCATACTTCGGGCATCTGGTGGCGATCACATCAGGAAGCTTTTCAGACTTGGTTATGGCCGGAGAAATGATTGAGTCGGCCATAAAACAAGGCAAGATTAAGGATGGGGAAGCCAGTAAGAAGCCTCCTATGAGGGAGAGGGATGGAGAGGTTAACAACATCAAACATTTCAGCAAAGGTGTTACAATCTCCAGCCCAAAATCAACTGCAGCTGTACCGTTAGGTACTTCTAAACAAGATTCCAGGAGGGAAAAGGAACATTTCGACTCTATTCCCATGACCTACAAAGAGCTTTATCAGCAACTTCTTGACACCCATGTAGTGTCACCATATCCAGTAGAACCCATGAAGCCCCCATACCCCAAGTGGTATGATGAGAATGCGTATTGTGAATATCACGGCGGAGTCCCAGGGCACACAATTGAGAACTGTTACGCATTCAAGAGGGTCGTACAAAAGATGCGTAACCAGAACTGGATCGACTTCAACAACTTGGGGGCATCCAAGTGAGGGACATCATTTCATCATTTGGGGCATTCTGTTTGAACTTGTTTTTTTTCTTCACTTTTTCAAATTTTTAAGAACATTTGAATAAATTTATGTTACTTTAATGATGTTAAGCAACGAATCACATTTGCAAACTTACAATTCTTTGAATATCATCTGAATTAAGAAACTCCGTAAACGATTCAAAGTTACAGACCTTTGACGGAGTAACATGATTTAAAACAAAGGACTTTGACCTCATCCAGAATATACACTCAAACGCCATATCCTGCTCTTGCAATGAACCAATATAACATTTTCCTTTCATAAGGTGCGGACAACATGGGGCATCCTTTTGCATATGACATTATTATACTTTTTATTTAAGACGTTCAGTGATGATAATGATCATCACAGATGGAATAGTCGAGTAAGTGAATCTAGTTTAGGTCAGTTGCTTGAAAATTAAACTCTAAAGATGAAATTTTTTACTTTCAATACACACCTAGACTATAACAGGTTCTTCTTGACAATCTTAAGAAATTAAATCCGTAAAACTGAGCTATTCCACTAAGGCAATTGGTTACAGAGGAAACTCGAAAGCCCTGGCTTTATGAATAGATTGTATTCAAACCATGACATTGCTCGGATACTTGGCAATTCGGTGTTTGCTCCACTGCTTTTGTCAGGCCGAAGACTTTGTGATGAGATGAACCCTTCAGTTAAGCCTGATAAAAGTGATTATAATGTTAAGTTGTCCCTCTAAAGTAATTGGTTAAACGCCCCGACTTTATGGATTCAGCTAGCCAGACAATGGAAAATTAAATCAAATTTATCTGAGCAAGAAATTTTTGGTAATGTTGGACTAAGGGAGTTAAGGAACACCTGTTATAGTCGACTACACACGAGCACTCAAGAATTTCATTTTTAGACCGATATTTTTCGCACTGCCTTTGTCGGAGGAGCCTACAAAGCTAGAACAAATGGAAGATTTCAGATGACCGAAATAAAAGGTCTAGTAATTGATCATGCTAGTTGCGTCATTTTGTCTGCACCCAATTAAAGTGCCAAAGCATGTTGCGATATTTAAAAAATGACATTTTTTACCAAAAAAACCTTAGAAAGGAGGCCAACCTAAAGCCGACTCGTCCCTTTGAACATTTGTCAAAGATTTGTAACTCTGAAAGCATTAAAAGAGCTCTTGATTCCTTTGATATTTTTTTGAACTCACATTTACAATTTGATTCAATTGCGAACAATTCTTTACTACATTTTTATCATTTCTCTCTCCTGAAACAAGAAAAAGGAGAAAAACGTTTTCAAACAGAACAATCTCAGATATGAAATGTCTGTAAAGCCCAAGCTCGAGAAGCAAATGGGGCACGATCGATTCCATGAACCAAATTGGCAGGCAAAGCACGAGACTCCATCCAAGAAATAACACATAATTTATTCATGTTGCATGAATCTTAGACATACTTAGGTGCATCACATTCATCATTTTAGCATACATAATTTTGCAGCTTTCAGAGTCAAGCTTCGACTTCAGGATGAAGGCTACTCGACTTGCAAGCACCTTTAAAGAACGATGGTGTAACTCAGCAGCAAGAAGCTACACCTCAACCGACTTTACATAACTACAGATCTCAGAACCAATTTCAGATGGGTTCGAGAACCAATTCAAATCAAATCTAGTTCGGTTCAAACTCACCATGAGCAACATGTTTTCAGTTAACACTTTCAAGCCAGATTTCAATTCCACGACGGAAGATATCCGGCTGTCAAAATTTATCAGTAGGTTTTCCCAGACCAGCTTAGGGGAACCACCGGAAGAATCATGACAGTTTTCGACCCGTAAAGGGAAGCCATTTTTAAACAAACTATTTGCAGCTTAGCTCAAGGCCAGAAGGGCTACCTGCCACCAAGACCTTCGAGTTCGACTACGCTCAGCTCCAAGGCACATCATTTGCAGAATAGCTTAAGTCGAGAAGGGCTATCTGCCAAAGACCCTTAAGTTCGATTACACTCAGCTTCAAGGGCATAACATTTACAGCATAACTCAAGGCTAGAAGGGTTATCTGTTAGCAAAGACCTTTGAGTTCGACTACGCTCAGCTCCAAGGCACATCATTTGCAGAATAGCTTAAGTCAAGAAGGGCCATCTGCCAAAGACCCCCGATTTCGATTACACTCATTTTCGAGGGCACATCATTTACAGCATAGCTCAAGGCTAGAAGGGTTATCTGTGACCAAAAGACCTTTGAGTTCGACTACGCTCAGCTCAACGGCACATCATTTGCAGCATAGCTTAAGTCGAGAAGGGCTATCTGCCAAAGACCCCCGAGTTCGATTACACTCAGCTTCGAGGGCATATCATTTGTAGCACAGCTTAAGTCTAGAAGGGTTGTCTGCTAACAAAAGACCTTTGAGTTCGACTACATTCAGCTCAACGGCACAACATTTGCAGCATAGCTTAAGTCGAGAAGGGCTATCTGCTAAAGACCTTCGAGTTCGATTATATTCAACTTAGAGGCAAATCAAGCTTACAGAATAGCTCAAGGCAAGAAGGGTTATTTGTCAATAAAATTGTCGAGTTCGAGTCGAATCAGCTCGATGACACCTCAATCACACTACTGTCTGGCTGCAATAGAGGTTTTCAAAGTCAAGAAGAACACCTGGATTAACCGTGCCTTAGTGACAAAAAAAAATCGCTTTCCGACAGCATAGCTTAAGTCGAGAAAAGCCATCTGTCGACGAAGACCTTTCGAGTTTGGTTTTATTCAGCTCAAGGGCCTATCAAACACATGGTGGAGTCAGAGAACCACTCTACAGCCAAATTTTTTAACCAAGGTCTTTAAACCAAGAAGAAGACCGAAGTTGACTACAATTGGGCAATAAAAAGCCGCATCCCGATTCAAATTTCGAACTACGGTTTCAATTCCATATTATTTCGAGATGGACTCGACTTCGCGACGGAGGGGTCATCCGTAGCTCAATTCGACAGGGAGTTATTCTTCAACTCTACTGAACGAAAATTTGTGTCTTTTTATCTTTGTCTTATTTTTCGTTCCACGAAAAAGGACAAAGAGGGGCAGCTGTAGACACTAATTTTCGAGCGGTTTGAAAATACGTATATAATATATGGTTTTTAAAACACTTTTAAAAAACTATATATTATATATATTTTCAAAACATTTTTAAAAATATATAATATGTAATTTTTGAAAAAATATTTTGAAAACATAAAACATATAATTTTTAGAGCATTTTTGAAAACTTATATATAATATATAATTTTTTAAAACATTTTTTAAAAATTATATAATTTTTAAAAGAACATTTTTAAAAATTATTAGTTTTTTGAAAAACATTTTTTAAAATTTATATATAGTATATAGTTTTTAAAAAAGAAACAGTTTTAAAATATATATTATATAGTTTTTATTTATTGTTTTTATTTATTATTATTCACCCGTTTTTATTTAATTATTTAATTATTATTATTATTTTTTTTGTTTTTTTAGGTCAATTGCTTTGGTCCAGCAACAGTCCAAATTGGGCCTGAACCAGCCCGTAGCCAACATCCAAAGGAGATAGGGTTTACGTTTAACACAGGCGGCGCACAAGGGAAAACCCTAAGACCTCATTTATGCAGCCAGATCTGGACCGTTGGATCTGACCCAATCCAACGGCCAGGAGCAATCTCAAGTGTCACCGGAAATGGAACGGTCAAACAGGCAACAAAATCGGAACAAGCACGTTCCACAACGCCAAATAGAACGCAGGTCGTAACAAGATCGGGAACGACCCCGAAATATCCGGGTTCGACCCCGAGTTCGCCGGAAATGAGCCACCAACGGTGGGGTATAAATACCCCACCAAGCCTGTCACACAGGGGGGGAACATCGAAAGCCATAGCCACAGTAAACCAAGAACGAACCAAGGGAAACCCATCAGCCAATAACAGAATCCACATACGGCCACAACCAAATGGACAGTAAACCAAACACAAAGCCATCGAACGATCGAGAAACAAAACAGTGAGACCACATCAACAATAAACCAAAGGACATCACCATCAACAACGAACCACAAGTCAAGAATAAGAGAAAAAACCTACAAACACAAACCAAGCAAAACTATTCGAAACCCACATGCAAGTATAACGCAAAAACCAGTACGCGTCGGTACAGATAAAAGCACATCGGGAAAACGAAGGATTTACCATCGGAAAGGTAAAAAATCGAACCTTGTGGCCTAGATCTACGATTGGTGGGTGGTTTTTAGGGTATTTGGGTTTAGGATTTTGGTTACCGGGAACAAGAGGAGTGTTTTGAGGGCTTTGGGTTTATCCGACCACCATCGCCGGCGGTCAGCAAGGTGGTCGGTGCGCCAGTTAGCGGCCACAGGCGACGGCCTGCGTGAGATCGGGAATATTGCATAGAGAGAATCTGGAGAGAAGCTTGTTCTCTCATTTTGAAGAGAGGGAGAGGTAAGTATGAAAATGTGAGGGTTGAATCGATCGTTGGGCTTAAGTAACATATATGTATATCACAACCAAACGTCGTCGTTTAAGCCTAGGGATTTCCGTGTTTTTCCATTCGTGGTATAACCCCCACACAAGTCCTTTCATTTTTGTAATGCTATGTCTCAGCATTTTAATAGAGTTTTGTTTTACATGATTTTGAGCATTTATTTTCAATTATTATGTTTTAGTCCATTATTACACGTTTCTGTTAGGCCTGTAAATGAACTGAACGTTCAGCGAACCGTTCATGAACCGTGCGGCGGGAAGTTCGTTTATGTGCGTTTATTTATTAAATGAACGAATATGAACAAGATTTTTTGTTCGTTTAATTAAATGAACGAACATGAACATAAGTCTCGTTCGTTCATTTACGTTCGTGAACGTTCGGTTATGTTCGTTCGGTTATGTTCGTTTATGTTTGTTCGATTATGTTCGTTTATGTTCATTCATTTATGTTTAACCTAATCTTCTTAAATCAATTTTGGTGACCAATTTGTAAGTATCTTAAAAATATTAATTAATATGATATTCTGATGACCAACTCCATAATTAATCCAATTTTATTTGGAGATTAAATCCAATATGTTAACCTGTAAGGCACCTCGCACCTATATTCATTTCCCCCTTTTTTTCCCAAACCCTAGTGTTCATTAGAGAGTGAAGACGATCACTGAAAGCTTCAAAACAAGTTATATTATAGTGCAATATGAAGTTTTACATGTTTGTTTTCATCTCTTTCTCTGTTTTATTTGGCTTAATAGTTGATATGTAAAGTTATTGCAGGTATTTTCACATCTAAAACTCAAGAAAACATCATACTTCTTTCTAGAAATAGATGGGAATATAAAGGTAACAATCGAAAGTATACGAGCATCAGTAAAAAGAAAAATATATAGAATTTACCAGAAAACAAAACAAAGGTTTCTATGCAATTTCTGAAAAAGAGTGTAATAGGAGAAAATGATTGTTCATATGTAATCATGGACCACTAAGATAAATGTTATAGCGTTAAATTAAAGTTGTGTGAATCATTTAATATCTTTAAAAGATCGATCGAAACATTTGATATCTTCAAACATTTCATCACTGCTAATCAACTCTTACGCTATTTATCACTGTAGATTTGGTTGATTTGCATTGTCGACTATTTTTCATGAAAGAACAATGGAAGGTATGGTCTCCAACGTTTATGTTCGTTTATGTTCGTGTTCATTGATGTTCGTGTTCGTTTATGTTCGTGTTCGTTTATGTTCGTGTTCGTTTATGTTTGTTTATTTATTAAATGAACGAACATGAACAAATTATATTCCTTAATAAACGAACATGAACAAAAAAAATTTTGTTCGTTTATGTTCGTGTTCGTTTATGTTCGTCTATTTATTAAATGAACGAACATGAACATACCTCCGTTCGTGTGCGTTCGGTTCATTTACAGGCCTAGTTTCTGTTATGTTTGTTAGAATTGAATTCCGATCACTATATTTGTGATATTATAATTTCAGTCACTAATTCATGTAGCACACTATGTTTGATGATTTTCAAATTTGACTCTTTAATTTATGTAAAATTTATTTTAATCACTATTTTACATTTGGTTTAATCATTATTTTAGTCCTTTTTATGTTTTATTTGTTTTTTACGTTTAATTTTTAATTTTGTATATATGTTTTTATTATTTATTATTAATTACCTCTTATTATTATTTTTTATTTCATCTCATACTTTGTTTTTCTGGTTTATTTAATATTTTTATTACTTGATCATTTTTCGTATTCTTGTATTTTATCGTTACTTTGATTTTTTTTTTTATTTGTTATTTATTTTATTCTATTTTATTTTATTTTTTATTTTTTTATTTAGTATTTATTTAGTATTCATTTGTGTTCTCTAACATTTTTAACATTGTAGAGAAGTTCTAACTGATCAAAGGTAAGTAATTTGAATCGGGTTTTTAAATTTCAATTTAAATTTTCGCCATTAAAGACAACCGGAAAATTAATTGGTACCGAAAGGGCGGTTCAAGGGTGCTAATCCTTCCTTGACCGTAACCGACTCCCGAACCCAACACGTTTCTGGTACAACGCAGATCAGGTAAGATGGTGTCCGACCCACCTAAATTCGTTTTAAAGTGGTCGGTGGCGACTCCAACCCAATTCATTTCCAAGTCGAAGCCCAATTCCGGGTCCAACCGAAAGACGGTTGCGACACTCTTTTATGTGTAATATTTCTAAATGCATTTAAGCTGGAATTGTTTTCTTGATTGATGGCTATGATAGGGCAATCCTGTTAAATGCAGAAGGCTAAATTGTCAAAATCTGTTAATTCATCACTCATTTCCTTCTATGACCAATATAATGGAATCAAGAATTAGTTTCAAGCCTTAAGTCCGTTAAGCCTTTGAAATCTGTTCACAAGGGGCCTTGTTTGCCAGTTAAAGCTCTTATTCCTCTATTTTTAATGTTATTTTTTTAAACTTTGTATAATAAGTTTATGGAATGTTAACGGTGTTGACAATCAGATTGTAGTAACTTGTGCAACTTGTATCTTTTGTGCTGAATTTTTCAGATGTGTTTTTGTTGATGCTGGAGTTGCACCCATTGACATTGAAACAAGAAAGATGAAAGAAGAGATCAAATTAAAAGAAACCCAGGCAAGAGCAGTTGCTGAGCATGGAGAGTTGGCTCTAATCAGTGTGGATGGTCCTCAAACTGCTACACAAGAAAGAATAGCATTGAGACCACCTATGTTACAGGTCCGAATTCTTATATTATTGTTATTTATTTTTGTGCTGGCTGTCGGCTGTCTCTAATATAGGTAGTACTTTGAACCTTCCTTTAACCCTTTGTGTCAGTGTTTTCTTGATCTCATTTCATTGTATTTTTGTTCCGAAGTTTCAAATTCATGTGGTTTGAGGTTTCATTTATACTTGTGCAATTTCTGATTGTTAGCCGTATTTTTCCTTCAAAGTTCCTTGCACAAGTTAACTACAGATGAAGTCTATGTTCCTCTAATCCTTTGTTTTTCTTGAAATACCCATAACTGACACATACCGGACTATGCAATGGGGATATGATCCTTTGTGGGCTCTCCGAACGCATGGAAATCTTGAGAAAATTGAACATACCATGTCAGACACATACCAATATCTAACACTCACAACCAAGTTCGAGTAACATAGGGTAAAATTTATAATGATGTTGAATATTATCTAATATCCCCCACCAATCCATCCTCATCATTACACCAAAAGAAAAAAAAAGAAAAACGAAATGAATTTATTGGTGGCAAAATAATCCAAGTATTTGATGAGAGGTGCTTTACGGCTCTTCTTGGTATGAAGGATTGAAAATCTATTAATATAATGGTTAAGCTACAAAGTAAGAAAGTGGTTATGAATCTTACCCATTTGATTAACAAATTTTCCATCCTCACTCTTAACCCATCCTTAATACCAAGCAAAGCCTAAATGTTTGCAATTGCATGTTTCCTTGATAGAAAAAGCCAACTTCAGAATTACTTAAAGATTTTCAATATGTTAACTATTCATTATTTAAATAGCTGATATAATTTGGTGTTGTTGCTCATTTGTTCAAGTTATTGTACAACTAGTTGAAGAACATAATAAGGATATTGCATTCTAATAGCTTGCAACAATTTCTTTCTCCATAATTAGTTCTCTCTCTCGTGTACAAGAGTTAAATGGATAATTCAGGATGTTAGGCCTTAATACTTTTGTGCTACTTCAAATCTGATTAAGGGTTCCTTTTTTCCCCCATTTCAATGTGGGTTGCTGTCAGGTGGTACGGTTAGCTTCTTTCCAGCATGCTCCTTCTGTGCCACCTTTCTTGTCATTGCCTAAACAGTATAAAGTTGACGGGGATGATGCAACAATGCTGAAAGAGATGGAAGAAAGAAAGGTTAATGAAATTGCTGTTGGTGGTGGTGGAGTCTCAGTAGCAGTTACTCGTTTTCCAACTGAGCAGAAACGACCCATGGGACCACTTATTGTGGTTGGTGTAAGAGATGGCGTCCTTTGGCTTATTGATAGGTACCTTGGCGTGCACTCAGAAATTCATTGGCTTGCCAATGGATTTTATCAGTGTACTTATTAATTTGCCCCCCCTTCCCCATTTTTCTTTTTATCTGTTTTGTGATCGTCCTTTTCTTTTATTGCATAACCGAGGGATGAATTTGGCACAGTGCATAGTTGAAAACCTCTTCCTGTCTTAATTTAGTCCATTACTTGCTTTTAGAATCCGGAATTGTTGTATTTTACTTGTTTACCTCTGATTATTGCTGCCTTTTTCTATTGATAGGCATGTTTGTTTGATGGCGGTGTGCCATTATATATAATTCTTACACTAGTTTTCTTGTGTTGCTTTGAAACTATTATCCATTTATATATATATATATACACCTTATCTTTTATGTTTTTATGGTATCACTTTTCCAGCATTCACCTCCATCCGCTACTTTCTCGTGATGTATATACCTAGCAAGCCTGTAACTTGTGGTTGCATGATTATATAAATGATTCATATAAGAAGTTTTTTGGGCAGGTTCCTTGATTCGAAATACCAAATCCTTTTCATATCATGCACTATATTCATGTAGAACACAGCTGCATTCATATAGCATAGTAATTTAAATTATCGAATATAGATTTATGTTAAAAATGACCATTGTAGGTACATGACCGCCCATGCCTTATCTCTGAGTCATCCTGGCATTCGGTGTCGGTGTCTTGCTGCTTATGGAGATGCAGTTAGTGCAGTGAAATGGTATAAACAATTTTATTTTCTATTTCTGATGAGACTACAATTTTATGTGATCTCATATTATTTTCATCTCCAGGGCTAGTTGGCTTGGCAGAGAACATCATGATGATTTAGCACAATTTCTGCTTGGAATGGGCTATGCTACCGAAGCACTTCATTTACCTGGGATATCTAAGAGGTTTCCTTTGCCTTCTTTTTTTTTGTTTATGATTCTTCTATGTTTATATTAGTGCCTATGGCTGGTGTTTTACGATTTCAACTTTGAAACAAATTTCTAATTCTTTCATCAAATTTATACATTAGGTTGATCCCTCTCTTAGACAAACACTTGCATTTACATTCTTGCTTGCTTTCTGTTTGCTTACATTGGTGCATGGCTACTTTAACACATGGGTTAGAAGTCTATGCATTTACATTCGCTTGTATTTTCTGCATTATTGTACGTTGACACATGTTTTTTTTAATTATTTTTGTTTGTGTTTGGTTGGGGGAGGAGGGACCAGATTGGATGGGGTACTGTTACATGAGATTGTGGGGAATAAAAGGATCAAATGGAAAAATAGGCAATCGTCGAACCCCTCAATTTGACAGCAGGATATGGTTTTTCCTTCTTTGAGCCAATTTTAATCAAGCACTGAGGATAAAGTAGTTCTTGGACATCGAATCAGATAGGTTTACAAGAGAGTAGAAACGCCACTGCCTTAAGAGTTCTTTTTTCCCTTTCTTTTTTCTGGAAAAAGTAGGGAATAAAGGAAGGAATTTCTGGAACAGAGAAGTTTTCTCTTCTTATTTTTCTTGTTATTTTGAATACACTGGGTCAAACCTATTAAAATAGGCAGATTACAATATAAATACAATCCTACTCTAAATACTAATTTAGAGTTCTGTTAGGAGTTAACTTTTCTAGTCAAACTGACATTCTATCTAATCTTATACTTAGATAAGATATAGAGTACAAGTTATAAATAACAAAAAAAACTTAATTTCTGATTTATTAGGACTTTATACGACTATAATCTACATGGAGTTTGTTTGTAAACTAGTTAAATTAAAATTTAATATCATTTCCGTAAGATATTTTATGCCACATTAATACCATGCCAAATTAAAATATTAAAAACTTATACATGGCCTTGCTATCTTAGTTTTAAAAGGCGTAGTCATGGAGCCTTGGAGCAACCATTATCCACTAGTTCATTCTTAAAGCGCTTAATCTTCTCCTCACACTCTGTTCCTTCTTTATTGCTTGTCCCTTCCTCAAGAGTCAAGATTCATTTCATCGATTCACAAGACCCTAGTTTCCAAAGCATTTTAATTCAGAGTTAAAATTACCCTAATTTTGATAAGAACATGTGGATATAGGACAATCATAGATGGTTACCACATGGAACGATAACTTGTGGAAGGGTCACCAACCTTTGGGGCGTAGATCAAATCTCGACTTAAGTATAAAACTTACCTTTGGAGCGTCATTGATCTTTTGGGTTAAATAGAGACTGATATTTAAAAATCACATCTTTAAGATATATTTACGTCTTACCATAAATTCACTTGGAATGGTTCGCGAGTCAATTACGTATGAGAAAAGATAAGCACCCCTACAATGCCCAGAAAGCCGGTTAGCCGGTTATAGTGGAATTTATAAATTTATGCTTACATTTAACATGTGGTACTTGTAAAAAGGACCAAATACCAATTCATATATATAATATATATATTAAAAATATATCCTACTCCCTCTGTCCCGTTTAAATTGTCTCTTATTGATATTTTTCTGTCAAATTTTTTGAACTTTGACTTATTATTTTATTATTGATAAAAATCTGAATATATATATATATATATATATATATATATATATATATATATATATATATTTAGAAACCTTTAATCAAGTAGTTTTGAAAAATTGGGTAATTTTTGTCGTTGCTTAGGCAGGTTTGTAAGCCTTAAGAGCAAAGTACCCTCAGGACTGTTTTTAAGTTTTATGTAGTTTGCAAGAGTGTTTTTAAGCCTTATGTATCTGGTTTATTATCAATAAATTGATGCACTCTTTTCCTCCTTCCGCTAGTTGGTCCTAGCTTTAGGGCAGAGGACCACTATGAGGGAGGTTTTTAATGAGGCATCCTATTCCTATTAAAAAAAATATTTAAAATAATCATGGTCAAAGTTTAAAAATTTTGACTTTTAAAAAGTCAATAAGAGACATTCTTAGTGGGGCGGAGATAGTATAAGATAATAAAAATATACTACTAGATAAAATTATAGAGACTATTATCTAATATTTCCAAAAAAATCATGTAATATAACATACCATATAAAATATACACAAAGTAATATTAAACTTTAAATATAAAAATATATATAATCACAATATAGTAATAAATAAAGGCACAATAAAAATAATATCATTGTATCTATTAGTTAAAGCAAAATATCATATATATAATTATTTTAGAAAAAAATACTAATAATATGGGTCAAACGATGTACCAAAGTTCAAACTTAATCGAATGAATATTTATATTCATGAATCGAGTTTCATCTGTAGCCTACTATATTCTGGTTCGGGTTGGATCTACTTTGACGGTTTACTTTCTGACAAACTTCAAGAGTCAAACGAGATATTCTACAATTCACACCAAGAGAAACCAAATGCAAAGAAAAACAAGAGCAAGAGAAATATATATCAAATGCTTACTTTTATTATTTAGGAGTGAATAATAAATCTTTTTTTTTATTTTTGTGTTTCAAGAAAAAAAAAAGTGTGTTCGGATCTTGGTAGCGAACACAAACCAATAGTTGCTGAAAACATTTAGAGATTGGTAAAAAAATAACGAGATTTATCGTTTAGTCAAGATACAATATAAATTGTTGTTCAAATCATATATATCCATATTCTTTAAGGGATCGAATCATATTAAAATATGCGGATTTCCTCCCCATTGATGCACAAAATGCTACCTTTAGATGGAATTTAAATTGCATATACAAATTTTTTCTCATGTGGGGATTTTCATCTTTCTCTAGCTCATAGATATATGCTTGGACCACTTTTTCTTGGTGTAGAGCTCGTGTAACTTTTGTTTTGTTCCTTCAATCTCAAAAGATATAAATCCTATTAGTTTTGACTGAATCAACGTCAACAACCATGGATTTTGTTAACTTAAGAAAAGCTCCCTTTATTGCATTAAGCTTCGCATATTCTTTTAATCCGATGCATTGAATTTTCTGTTAACATATAGGGTGGCAATTTTTTTTCTCCATTTTTTGAGTTTCTTATGTCAATTTGCTTATGTTGCTTTTGACATGGCTCAAATAATAATGGAAATTTGCAAGGTAACTATAGGCTCCAATAAACTTCTAAAGATCTCCTAGAGTTTTACTAAATTAAAATCAACATCAACAACAACTGCCACAATTTTCACAATATCAGCTAAAGCTTTGGGCGTTTTCATTGATCCACTGAACCATCTTTTGGACTATCTTCTCCACCGATCCAATGGGTCAATGAAAGCACCCAAAGTTTTAGTTGATATTGTGGAATCTGTGGCAGTTGCTATTTATATTGATGCTGATTTTAATTTGGTAACACATTAGAAGATCCTTAGAGGTCTATTGGAGCCTTAGTTACCTTGGAAGATTTGCAGCAACAACCTTTACTCGTGACATTATTGTTTGAGATATGTCAAAAACAACGAAAGCAAGTTGACATAAGACATTCAAGAAATGGAGAATCATTGTATATGTTGACAACGAGTTCATTGCATCGGATTCGTCGGCTCAAAAGAATATTGGCAAGCTTAATGTGGTAAAGCAAAAGTTGACGTTTATTCATTCAGATTGATGAGATTTGAGTCTTTTGAGATTAAATGAGTAAAGTAAAAGTTGTAGGAGCTCTGCACCAAGAAAAAGTAGTCCAAGCCTGTGAACTAGAGAAATTCGTATCCGTAGTTAAAATTCTAACAAAAGGTTACCTGGTTTGCATCAATGGGGAGGAAAAATCCCAGTAAAAGAAACAGAAACTCTGCAGCTTCTAATATGATTCGATCCCACCAAGAATTTGGATATTTGTGATTTGGCCAATAATTTGTATCATATCACTACTAATCTCGTTATTTTTTTTCGATCTCTAGATATTTTCAGCATTTATTGATTTGTGTTCGCTACCAAGATCTCAAAAATTGATTGCCAAAATACAAAAGTTCATCTCCAAGGTCTGGGAACACTTTTGTTGTTCGAAACACAGAAAAACAAAAAAAAATCATTCATTACTCTTGAATAATAAAGCAATCATTTGTTCTATATTTCTCTTGTTCTTTTCTTTATCTTTGGTTTCTCTTGGTGTGGATTGTAAAATATCTCATCTGACTCTTGAAATTTGTTCAGAAGTAGGTCGTCAAAATAGATTCAACCCTAACTAGATTATACTAGGCTAAAGATAAAATTCAGTTTGTGAATACAAACATTCATTAGATTATGTTCTATCTCTAGTACATCTTTTGACCCATATTATCATATTATTATTATATTTTTTCTAAAATAATTATATATATATTTTTACTTTAACTAATAGATACTATGATATTGTTTTTATTGTGGATTTATTACTATATTTTGATTATACATATTTTTATATTTAAAGTTTAATACTAATTTGTTTATATTTTAAATATATTGCATGATTTTTGTGAAAATATTAGATGATAATATTTATTATTTTACCTAGTAGTATATTTTTATTATCTTATAAGCTATATTTTTAGTGTATATATTATTTATATACATGTGAATTGGTATTTTTCTCTTTTTTATAAGTAAAATGATCACATTTTAAATGTACAAACGAATTTGTAAATTTCACTATTAAAACAACTTATAATCATTTTGGTTTAAACTCCTCCTTCCGCTGATTAAGGAGCTTACCCCTAAGCTCCTTTAACCAAGAATGGGGTTTTTAACGAGGCCTTCCATTCCTATCAAAAAAAAAATCTTAACCCAAAATTTTGGTGGCGACTCCAAAGGTAAGTTTTTCACTTGAGTCGAGATTCTATTTGTGCATAAGGACTGTTTTGACAGCTTGACGACTCCGTTGGGGACATTAGAGAGCTAGGCCATGATCGGTCATTTGTTTTGGTTAGTGAAAATTGAATGTTCTAACTCAATTTAGCTCATCAATCTCGACACTTGTCAAAGAGCTATAATTTTTGAAAAATTAAAATGAGTGATTAATTTATTTGATATTCAGTGAACTGATAATTTGTTTCAATTGTGAGGTGTATCATTTTGTTTTTCTAAGAACTTTACATCGAACTTTGTCACCGTGTGAAAAATAATATATTCAGACAAGAAAGTCTCTTTGGAGAATGAAAAGTTGTCTTGGAAACTGACAGGACAATCTCTTGCATCTTCTTGCATATTTTGACATGTTTCTCTATCCGATATTTTTTTTTGGCATAGTTGGCTCTGAATATCAATTTTTAGGATTTTGTGTTTTAAATTAATGATTCAGCTCATTATAGGGAGACCAAAACCTTTAGGAGTCGTTGGAGGGAGACCAAAACCTTTACAACTCGTTAAAAGAGAGACCAATATATTTTTGGATTTTGGATAAAATTCTGACTTAGGGTTATTTCATACTTTTAATTAAGGACCGAACTCATTACATAAAGAAGAAAACTATTCTTAAAAAGAAAATAAATCAACTGAAATAATAATTAAAAAAAACATCATCAATAATCCTATAGAAAGAAATAAAAGCACAACTGTAAGTTTTATTTACAATAACCTAAGCCTTAATTAAATAGCCCAAATTAAGGGCCTTTCCTATTATAGATTTGGCCCATAACATCTACCCACCATACTAGTATCATCTTCTTTTGCACGACCAAAAGTAGCATAATGAGAAATGAATGTGAAGTATCTCCATTATTGATTCTGCTGTTTGCTTTAGAAAGTAGTGGAAGAAATTCATGGTTGAAGGGATGTGATTGTTTTTCTATTGAAGAAAGCAGTCTCCGCGAGTCTATATATTTTCCCCTTTTTCATGTTTATAACAATTAGAGTTCAGTGAGACTTCTCTGTTATTCTTAGATTGTGTTATTATCCTTGATATCTTCAATCACATTGTTACCCTGATTTTACAGGTTGGAGTTTGATTTAGCCATGAAGAGTAATGATTTGAAAAGAGCTCTGCAGTGTCTTCTTACAATGAGTAATAGCAGGGACATTGGACAGGATAATCCAGGTCTTGATTTGAATGATATACTTAATTTAACTGCTAAGAAGGAAACTCTGGTCGAGGCATTTCAAGGAATAGTAAAATTTGCGAAGGAGTTTTTGGACCTTATTGATGCTGCCGATGCCACTGCCCAGGCTGACATTGCTCGTGAAGCACTTAAAAGATTAGCTACTGCTGGTTCAGTGAAAGGAGCTTTACAGGATCACGAGTTAAGAGGGCTTGCTCTTCGCCTTGCAAATCATGGAGAGTTGACACGACTCAATGTAAGTTGCAATCTTCGTATCTTCTTTTCTTAAATGATTATTTGAGCTGTGTGATACTTGTTAATTGGTTTTATGAATTCTATTCTACGTAAATGCTTGATTGCAATTTCCCTTTGTCATATTAAAACTGTCTTGCATGCCTTGATTTGACTTTCCCAAACTTAACCTTAAATGTCTTCCTAAATTTGTATGTGTATATATTTAAATACTATATTTTGCCAACCCTTAATTTTTGTATTTAGTTGAAGCTAATTCTAATTTTGTTATACATGATAATATGAGTGTCCTCATTGTTAGGCAAGTACCTTGTTTAAGGAAATTAGGAAGCTATCATCTCTACTAAATTACTTGTACTGTTTTAGTACTAGTTTTTTTTATCACTTTATCTGTTTTAAATATTCAAAATACTGTTCATCCAACCCTCTTTTTTTCTCTGTAATTTTTATCTAATGCTACCCGGGGGGGGAATCATTAACCACCATTAATATTCTATTATGGAAAAGCTCCTTTGCTCTTTGACATATTGTCATTGAATTTGAATTCAGTTGCATTCTAAAACTTAAAGTCTCATAACTCATAAGTGTACTAAATTTTGTGTTTAACTTTTGAATTATTTATTACCGAAAGTCCCTTCATTGCGTGGCTAGAGTAATTGGCATGGCAGATGTATATAGTTTAATTCTTGTGTGATTGAAGAAAGTCTGCATGATTGCAGGGTTTAGTAAATAACTTGATCTCCCTTGGTTTGGGACGTGAAGCAGCATTTTCGGCTGCGGTTTTGGGAGACAATGCTCTTATGGAGAAGGCTTGGCAGGATACCGGGATGCTTGCAGAGGCTGTGCTCCACGCACATGTATGATTCGGTTAATGTAGAGAATTTATTCTTGAACTAAAGCTCCTTTCTTATATTCTGACCACTCTAAAAATTGTTCCAGGCTCATGGGAGACCTACATTGAAGAACTTGGTTGAGTCTTGGAACAAAATGTTACAGAAGGAGGTGGAGCACACTCCATCAGCAAAAACAGATGCTACAGCTGCATTTTTGGCTTCTCTGGAGGAGCCCAAACTTACAAGTTTTTCAGAGGCAGGGAAGAAACCACCGATTGAGATCCTTCCTCCGGGAATGTCAGCACTCTCAGCTTCAATTACAAATAAAAAGAAACCTGCTCCGGTGACACAGGCTTCACAGGAGCAAATCAAACCATTGGCATTAGAAGCACCTCCAAGTGGACAGGCTGAAATGCCTATTGGTGCAGCACCTCCCACCACATCAGATGCAGTACCAGGCACATCAATAGGAGCACAGCCTTCTGATGCACCAGCTGTGACACTAGGCACGCCAATCGGAGAAGCAACTCCTGTTGCACCAGCTGGAACAGAAGCAGGTGCACCACCCATAGCAGAAGCAAGTGAACCTCCGCTAGAAGAAAAATCTCCTGATTCATCATCCGGGAGCAATCCAGACATGACTCCTTATGCGGAAACGAATGCAACAACATCTGCAACTGGCACAACAGTGCCAGATATAACTGTGACTGATAAACCATTGGCAGAGATGTCACCTGTTACACCAGAAAACCAGGAAACAAGTGCTTCAGCTACATTAACGAGTCAACCATTTGCTTGAGTCTATTGGGACTACCACATTATGGTTCATAGCGATTCTTTCGAGTCTTGGGAATTGTAGTTCAATTTCATTCGTCACGTGAACTGTTGTGCTTTTGAATTTGAATTTCGAAAGGCATCGGTGTGAATATCTGTACTCTCGATCAAGGGGGAGGAGAAATACCTTTTAGATGATACTAGAGATTATTTCGTGCGCTGCATTTGAAGCGAAATTTTATTTCCCAGAACTGCTCAAGAGCCGTCCATCTGATTAGATTTTTGGATTATGTTGTAGAATGATTGTACTATTAGTGAGGCTGAAGATTTGTTTTGAATTTTTTTTATTAACAATTTTTGTAATTGACTTCAGCAATTTAATATACCTATTTTGATATAAATAACTGCTTAAAAATAAAAAATATATATAATTTCAATATTTTATAATTAAACCATAATTAACACAGCCGCGTCAATGGAAAAGGAAACGGGAGCCCAGTAGCATCGACTTGGTTAATTGCGTTTTATAATATCAGATAAAGTGATGATTGGTAGGTTTAGTGAATAGTTTTAATTAATTCTTATTTATGTTGATCACTAAAGCACACCTCCGCTATAAACCATCCACATTCCTAAAGTTACCGGAATCACAATCGGAGTCGCTTATTGCCTATGGTTGTTGATCACTTTGTCAATCAACAATTTAGACCTTACATCATTGGGACCACTTTGTCAATTAACAATTTAGTGTGATCAATTGAGCTGCAGTAACATTGAATATTATTCTCTTTAAAATTTGATCTTTAAAATTTATGGTGTAAGAATCTATATTGTTTTTTAAAATAACTCGTAAGATTCTCGGAAACGTAAACTGTATTAGACAAAAAAAATATTGTTAAAATGAGAGTAAAAAATGAAATATAAATTTGGGCGTGGATTAAGCTGTAAATAAAATTACAGTGAAAGGATGTTAAGTTTGAGAAATAATGAATTTAAGTTTGTAAATTTATATTCGATTGAGTTCTAAAATTTATTTTCTTTAAATGTCGAGTTTGAAAATTAATGAACTGCGGGTCGTCAACAGACAAAGTTGGTCGTTTGAAAATTCCATTCCCCACTTCTCACTCTTTCAGTGTATACAAACCACATATGATCCCTGTCAGACCAGACCAGTTTCCCCGGGCCCACCCCGTTTCTTTTGTCTTCCGATCATCGTGCTTGTCTATACATTTCTAACGTCACCTGGTTCTTTTTCTTTAGCAATTCCCCGTTGCTTTGCAGCCCATCGCTTTTCTTTTTCTCTCTCTCTTCTTTTCCTTCATTCTACTGCTTTGCTTTACTCTCCCTCTCTCTTTTGCTTTGCAGACGAGGGGGGCTTAGATTACTCAACCTCTTCTCACTCAAATTGCTGCAAAGTTTGGACTTTTAACTTGTTCAGCTCTGTGTTGTCTCTTTGGTTTTAAGGTTTTCATTTTTGTTTTCTGATTTCTTGTTTTCCTTGGGGTTTGTGATTGAATATGGGGTGGTGGTGTATTAGAGTGAATATGGGGATTGTATGTTTGTTGACGATGGTGTGGTGTGGGAAGGGGATTGGTGTGAACTGGGGAACACAGGCATCCCACCCGCTGCCACCGGAGACGGTGGTGAGGATGCTGAGAGAGAATGGAATTCAAAAAGTGAAGCTTTTCGACGCGGATTATGCTATACTCAAGGCTCTGGGTAAGACGGGGATCGAGGTCATGGTGGGAATCCCCAATGACATGCTTGCTTCCGTCGGTGGCAGCATGAAAGCTGCTGAGAAATGGGTTGCCAAAAATGTCTCGCAACATATCTCCTCCAACAATGTCAACGTCAGGTCACCTTTCTTTTTTTCTTTCTTTTTCTCTTCATTTCATGAGACCCTTCTTGCCTAATTGCTTTCCGGATTCTGTTAAGTTAGAGTTCGATTCGAATTTGTTTTGATTCGAATTTATTAAGAAAGTAGGAAATATAGTTTGATTTAAAGTGGAAAGTTTGTTCTATTTTATTTTATGTTGATTGAGAGTAATAAAAATAGTTTGAATAGATTTCTTGCTATGCAAGTTTCCTTTCAATCAATGAACCATCCTCATAAATATATACTAGAGATTAGCGGCTTTGTTTTCAGTCGGTTATGTTCATCGTTGTTACGATCATAATATATGATATTGCAGTTATTGTGGGTATGTAGTTGTATTTTTTTATTAAATTCGTCAAACTTATTGTAAAACATAATACTTCTAATTGTAGCAACAAACTGTTAGATTTTTTTAAAATTCTTGTCACATAACAGTAACAGGAATAACGGTTCGTTATTGTTGTAATTGACCGTTACTTGTTAAATTGAGACTGTGATCCACCGTTATTGGAGTGAATTCGCTTCACACTACTATATAACAACCGCTATTATGTTATCAGACCATTTTAGAGTTAGATGATAAGTTATTTCTCTAAATCCTCTTGTATTTTTCTATTACTAATATTAGTGAAAATTTTCATCTTATGTCCATGATTTTTCCTGAAAAGATTTTTATATAAAATTTTAGTGTATATTTTATTGTACAGTCATTATGTTTTAACATATTACTTGAGTCTGGTGCTGAATTAAACTTTGATGGTCTTTCTGAATTTAACTATCATTTCTCATACAAATATGTCCTTTTGATTCCGATAAACTGATTACACTTACTCTAACAATATAGGTCTGTATGTATATAGAGCTGGCGTATATATATAAGATTGATGGTCTAAGATATTAATTTTGGTGTAGTCGAGGTTGCCTGGTTCCATTCTCTAATTTTCATTACATTCTTTACAGATATGTTGCTGTTGGTAATGAACCATTCCTAGAGACTTATAATGGAAGCTACATTCAGATAACCCTCCCTGCTCTTAACAATATCCAGTCTGCCCTGATCAAAGCTGGGATCGGCAGCCAAGTAAAGGTTACCGTTCCGCTCAATGCCGATGTTTATGCGAGTTCGAATAACTATCCATCTGGGGGTGACTTCCGTAAAGATATCTTTGACCCCGTGATTAAAATTGTCAAGTTCTTGAATGACATTAATTCTCCCTTCACAGTCAATATCTATCCATTTATAAGCCTCTATACCGATTCCAATTTTCCGGTTGAGTATGCATTCTTCGATGGCAATGCATTGCCACTAAACGATGGTGGGACGTTGTATTACAACATGTTCGATGCTAATCTCGATACCCTTACACACGCGTTAGGGAAGAATGGATTCGGAAATTTACAGATTATAGTTGGGGAGATCGGGTGGCCTACTGACGGGGACCGAAATGCTAACATAGAATACGCTCGACGTTTCAATCAAGGTTTAATGACTCATATTTCTGGAGGGAAAGGAACCCCGATGAGACCGGGACCTATAGATGCATATCTGTTTAGCTTGATCGACGAGGATGAAAAAAGCATTGATCCGGAAAATTTCGAACGCCACTGGGGTTTTTTTTATTTCGATGGACAGGTTAAATACCCTCTCAACCTTGGCACTACAAATAGTGGAGCTTTGGTCCCTGCAAAAGGTGTACATTACTTGGAAAAGAAGTGGTGTGTGATGAAGCCTACAGTCAGACTCGATGACCCACAAGTGCAACCGAGTGTGAGCTATGCATGTGGGCTGGCTGACTGCACCAGCCTCGGTTACGGTACATCTTGTGGGAATCTAGACGCTAGGGGAACATTTCTTATGCCTTTAACAGCTATTTTCAGAAGAATAACCAGCTCGAAGTGGCCTGCAAATTTCCGAATGTATCGATGATCACGAATACAGATCCGACCCCTGCGGTGGGAAGTTGCAAATTTCCTGTAATGATCCGGCCGTATTATGAATCCGGCAGTCGTCGGTTTTGGTGTGGGCAGAAGCCATTGGGTTTGGTTTCTGTTCTTGTTCTTATTTTGGTAACCTTTACGTGGTTTTGAAGGATAAATGTTATATAGAAGGTGCAGTTCAAATCATGGATTTAAATTATAATTACGGTCGCGTTTTTAGTTGTGTTGTGTTTATCGTAAGCGGACACAACAAGTATAATTGTGGTAATTACAGATATCACGATCATACAATAACGATTTCGTATAATACCATTATGATTATATAAAAACTGTTATTATGATAACGAACCCCTATTTAAATCCATGGTTGAAGTTTGAATTTGACTGTCCATAAGGCAAACTGTGAATTTGTCTTCTTTAGTTTATGTGTATATGAATTTGTCATCTTTTCTGATTTCTTTCATGTACCCAAGAATTTTATTTTTATTTTTATCTTCAAGTTTATATTGTGTCTTTCATTTAGGTCAAATTTAGTTACTGTTCCTTGAGTTAGCTAAAAAAGAACTGTGGATTTAACCATTTTCAAACCATTGAAGGTCAATTTTGCTATTATTTTCTCTTGTTATATAAAATACAGATTTAGTTTAGTCAAAAATAAAATACAGATTTAGTGTTTATCGGTTTATTGGAGGCACGTGTATATACGTATTTAATTAATTTTTTATTAATTATATATTTATTTCTTTTAATTAATGTAATTAATTATTATTTAATGATATCTTAAATAATTTCAGTAGGTCAAATCATGACGATGTGAATAGAATATATTGGATTAGAAGAGTTACTCTCATAACGAGTCTCTACAATATCCAATCTAAATGAGTCGATCAATATATTATATACTAGTCATCTAGAATAAAAAAGGAGCATACAAGAAAATTGTTAAAAATTCAACCTAATAACTCGAACAATTGATAGATACAAACATCTATCATTATCGATGATGATAAAAACATCATCATCATTAACATAAAAATACAAATAACAATCATAACACATTGATAGACTGATATTATCACAGCTTTATCGTAAACTATTGTTGAATTAATATTTTTGTAAAATTGATATTGGTCTTAATTGAATTTATAAAAAATAATTCAAAGACCAAATTAACTTGAAAAATATGTTTTAAATGTTTTCTAATTTAGTCGAACCTTTTCAAAAATATACTCGATCGTTTTCGCACTTTAAAGATGTGTTTCCAAGCTTTTTTGGCTCAAAGGATCTATCCCTTTGACCAAATTATCGACCCCCTTGTAAAAAGATCATTCCTTTGGATTCCAGAAAGTTTGAGATCTATCTCTTCACAAAAGTATCGATCCCTCAAGGAAAAGGATCGATCTCTTTATCAAAATGATCGATCCATTCTCCTAAATGATCAATCCCTTTCTTGCAACGGTTGAATTATTTGAAAAATGATCGATCCCTTTCACAAAAGGATTGATTCTTTATGCATTAAATACTGTTTTTTGTTGTAGGTAACGTCTATAATGATTCCCAACGACTCCAAACAGTTAGAATTGACAAAGAAAGTATAAATTAAAGGTCAAAGCATCATACGGTCAACAAAAATCATATTGAACAAATATACCAACATCAAAGAATTCCTTTGTGCTTAATTTCTCAATCTTTTCATTGTAACATACTTGTGAGCTTTATTGTTTAATTTGCTCAAGTGTAATATAGGTTATTGTCATGACATGACTTAATTTCTTTGAAACGATATTGGTTTAGCATAATTATTTACCTTGGTGGTGGCAAAAAAATATGCACTAAGCTTGTGGTCTTGGTGGTAAGTTTTTACATGATTTACTCATGGTGATGATGGCCCATTTTTTATTTAGAGTATAGGTTTAGAATTTATATTTTAGGCTTTAGGGGTTGGAGTTTTATATTTTAGTATAGGTTAAAATAAGCAGCTGTGAAAATTTTACACAGCCTGTGTATCAAATAATAACCCTTTTATTTTTGGCATTCGAAGCAAGTAAAGGGAAAGGGTGTTGGTTTAATAAGGGGACATAAGTCTCAATATCATGCCTTCATAATTATCATGATCCGTTTTGTTAAATTTTGTACAATGCTTCTAGAAACAACAATTAAAATTTGAGAGAGTTCTTAATCCTTTTAAGAATAAATGCAACTGCTTATTGGCGAAGCCTGTCCATCCGATAAATACTTATTTCACACCACTTATCAATTTAAGTGTTTCTAGTTTCTATAATGGTTTAGGGGTTTTGATACCATTAAAGTATGTCCGTCCATTAAATATTTAAAATATTTTTTTTATAAAAAAGAATTACTTATTTTCTATTTGTTGTCAACTTATTGTGCTTTTCTGTTATGCCATTGTCAATTTGCATAAACTACTACAACTGCTATTTGGCTTCTCACTCTTCAAAATTGGATAGCTGTCATGACTTACGATGTTTTTGTTTAATTGAACAGATTACAACCTTCAACATTTCTATTGTTGTTCATGGGACAGTTTCCGAGAGTAACACTTTGTTGCCTGTAAGTTTTCAGACCTCCCTTGGATTTTTTTTCATTGTCATGACCCCTTGTGTCTATGGATTTAGAAGAATTGCTGGTTCTGCTTCTTACAGGGTGATTCTGATCCATACGCAGTCCCGAAGAGCATGGGGATTTTTCGTTTTCTTTAAAGCCCTAAAAGTTTGACCACAAGTTCTGTAGCCCGAAGGATAGTTACCAATCATGAGGCTTACATGGTACCACTTGCAACGACTGCATAAACTTTTTTGAAGTTCACATTTATTGTTAAATTAACTCTCTTACATAACCAGAAATGCAAGTTGATTTTATTGTGTTTTATCATCTGATACATAACCAGAAGTGGGAATTGATTGGCAGTTCATATTCTTTCAGAACAACATTATTTGCTAGCCACTTGTGTTAAGGGTTCCAGATTATATCTGGTTATGGATATTTTTGAAACTTTTTGCACGAGGCATGCATCGAAAGTAGTGTTCTTATAACATTAATCACATCCCATCGATCATTTTCCATTAGAAGAGATCAGTAATTTTCTTGTTGCTTCGTATCTGATTTTGGTATAAAAAATTCTTACTAGTAACCTAAACAATGATTGTTTTCTACATTTATAGGTTTATTGTTTTAACTCCTGAATGTTATCGAATTTTTTAGTGCAATTTCAGGTGTTTAACATTTACGATGCATGTATATCTATCCTCAAATTTTTCTACTCGATTTTGATGCAGAAACGCAATGCCAAAAAAGCAGAGAGTGAAAAGAAATACTATGAAGAGAAGACTTATGTTGCAGGAGAGTAGGTAATGTCGGTTTTCAATGTTAGCAAGTTCGGTACAGCACTTCATGCTGCCTTAACAACATATTCATGTAGATGATGCTTGTTGGAAGAACATGGCATCGATACCAGAGACTTCCAAGCCTTGGGTTTATTTATTTATTTATTGTTAATTTTTTTTGGGTTCAGTTTTATGAGATTTAAAAGAAACTTTTGATAATGTTTTACTACGATGCTTGTAAAGAATGTATCTCTGATACTTCTGCCTCCCATGGCTTTAATCTCATAACTGTGTTCCTCAAAAGCCATCCACCATACAAACTTATTGCATACACAAGGATATAAATGAATCAGGTTTAAACGAACAAGATTATAATTGTGTTCGTTTGTTTATTTTTTAATGGGTTTGTATTTAGTTTGTTCACATAAAATTTTAATATCGTATTCGTTTGTTTACTTTTGAAACTATTTATGCTTGGTTCATTTAACATTTGCAAATATCTTTGTATAATGTTCCCATAATGTTCAAGAACATATTCATTTAACATTTGTTTGATGTTTAGCAACTAACACCCTATTCTTAATCTTTTTATTTGCAAGTCAAAAAAAATGGGGAAATTATGCCACTAGTCCTTAAGTTCCCTAGGCTTCATAATTTGAACTCTAAAATTCACCTTGTATTCAATTTAGTCCTTATCTTCACCATATTTAAAATGTAAAAAAATAAAAGAAAAATAAGAATCAAGTAGACAAGTCAAAAAACGAGCCTATTCACGAACATAAACGAACAAAACACACCTATGTTTGTGTTTGTTTATTAAATAAAATAAATAATTTTTGTTCATATTTGTTTATATAGCTTAATAAATGAACATAAACGAATATTAAATAAATGATTCACAATAGTTTATCGAACGTTCTGTTCATCTACACCCCTATCATTACTAGGCCATGGAATCTCATAATCCCATTTGTTATCAATCTCATCGTACGCATACAATCCGTATGTCCCAACAGCCCAATTGCACCATTTATAGCACTCACGCGTCCTAACATCAAGGCTAGTATCATACAACAGGAAATGCCCTTTCCTTGTCATCCCTCCATCCTTGAACTCCATGTCGCATCCAATGTTCGCATGCTGGAAGGTAAACACGTCCATGAAAGCCGTTTTGAATTCTTCATCGTACTCCAGGTTTCGTGTCCCCATATCATCACTGTTCCACCAGCAGTGGATCATCAACATCTCGCGGTTCTCGAGCTTGTTTATGACGTTTACATGTCGGCGGCCGAGGTAAACCCCCGATGATGGCTCGAATCTAGCTAGCAATGCAAGAAGGAAGATCACGCCCAAGTCCAAAGAACTCATCACCTGGTTTTTTTCTAATAAAAATGATCGAACAAAGGAAGATTAAAAGAAGGGGAAAAAACTAACATTTAGCCATGTTTTAAACCCGACATTGTACTAATTTCCTGAATCATATAACAGGAACTTTTTCAAACTCATTCATGGGTACATGGGTTTCAACATCACGTTCGTCCCATGTATTGCATGTACCATGCAGGGAACACGACAGCTTTCGTGAGAAAATGGAGAAAAGAAACGTAGATGTTCGTATATCATGTTTTCGATGAAAATAATGTTGTTTCAACGAAAGGTCACGAGAGGAACTAGACGTAACCGCAGTCTATGTTTAGATATTTAAAAATGGGAAAATCGATGGGAAATTATATAAATATATATATATGTATTGGAATAAAGGAAAACATATAATTTGAATATAAAAACAACCTCTTCGTGTATACCATCAAGCTTTTAAGTAGAGGCGCCACTTTCGGAATTACTTCATCGTAGGTTTCACTTAATTTGCTCTAATTCCCAATATACCGATCGAAAATCTTTAATTTTAACACCTTTTATAGTGAGAGAATCGAATATTATTTATTCGGTTAGAGATTATAATCCGAATATCATTTTGATCCGCTTCGAAAATTTTACGTTTTCATCTAATTGAAGAAATGAATCGGGAGAAAAATGAAAATAAATAATGGGCTATAGTTTCGGCTGAAGAGATGAGTCATACGTTACGATATAATATTATTTTAGGGTTTTGAGTATCTTGCAACTATAAATGTGAACTTAGAATTTCTAGGTTCATACTAGTGTCATTTGTGTGATATTGTGTCGTTTTTATTTTTTATTATGAACTTGTTATGATTTCTCTTGTACTTTATTATTGACATAGTGAATCTTTTGTAATTTTTTAAAAGAGTTTTTCATATAAAATGTATATATTTATTTATTCTTCTCATCATTTCACGATCAATTAATCGCTATTATTCATAACACATTCTTTAATCATTAATAATTTAATATATTCTTTCTTGTTTTCCCTCTCCAACCCAAAATATAACTTGATGATCAATATCTACATCTTGTAGATTTATAAATAAATAGTGATGGAAAATTGCATGAGATGGTTTAATTTTAACTATGTCAATAGATAAACTTAATAAATTACTAACACGATCAATAAAATTAATGTTTTATTGAAGGTGGCCTCAAATAAATCTGAGCATATAATCATAATTAGAGAGATCACTACAAATTGATAGTAATTTATGCAGTGTAATTATGATGAGATGTTTTGAAGGTAACATCAAAATATAATCTAGTTGGACTCAACTTCCAAACCATTAAATGTAAATATAAAACGGTATTTCCGATTCACATGATAAAGGTATCGATTTAACAAAAAGCTGCTTACAATTACATTGCTAAAACTACTGGTTTGTTAAAATATTGATTATACAAAATGCTAAGGATATATATATACTCAGGCACCTACCAACAAATTAAGTCTTTATCTGTAAAGAATTCGTCAAAACTATCTTCTCATCTGATTGAAAAGCTCAGGCGGTTTTCCAGTTTGTCCACTACCTCCAAAGACTGAGAAACCAGCAACATTTGTCGGTTGGCTGCCAAAAGCGCTGAACCCACCACTCCCTGGACAGATGCTTACGTGGCATAAGTCACTGTCGAAAACAATATGCGGAGCAAAACAAGGAAAAAAATAAACACCAAATTTCACCTGTGGCAGCAGCAAATCCTCCGGTGCCGCCAGAACCACAAGCTGAAGCCAGACCACCGAATCCACCACCACCGAATCCACCACCACTTGAAGCCAGACCACTGAATCCCCCACCACCAGAAGCCAAACCACCAAAGCCACCAGTAGTAGAGGCCATACCAGCAAACCCACCTCCTGTTGCAGCGTTAGAAAATCCAGCAGCAGATTGAGGACTTGCAAAACCACCACCAAAACTGCTCCCGGAAGTAAAACTACTTCCTGATAGTGCAGTACCAAGCTGTCGTGACTTCCCAAAAGCACCAAGAACTGACCCAAAGCCTGTTGTCCAGCTCCAAGCTGTGCGGGTTTGCCAAAAGCACTTTGGGCAGGAGATTGAACAGGTGTGCTAGAAGCAAATCCACCAGAGAATGCACCAAAACCTGCAGGTTGAGCCGATTGGGAAGGCTGTGGAGGTTGGAAAGTAAAAGATGCAGGTTTAAACAACTCTCCATTATGAACAGTTGGGGTGAATGAAAAGGTAGCTGGACTTGTCGCCACAACTCCAAATGGAGCGTCAAATGAGTTAGGCTTTTGGAGCAGTTGGACTAGGAGTTGAGCCAATTCCAAAGCTACTTAAGCTTCTCAAGCCAAGTTCAGCCATTTGGTTTGTCTCAGGAGCCTCCTCCTCCATCTCATCCTCTTGTGTGACATCCAATGTTCCGCTTTTTCCATCAACGGTACTAATGCTAGTTGAGAATGGTGCTGAAAGATTATCTCCAGTAGAAGGCTGCAGTGGCTGAGGATTTGATGCCAAATTAGTTACAGGACCTGCAACATCAATGATGCTGGTTTGGCTTCCAGATGACACTCCAGTAGGAGTTACGCTTTTCATTGGAGATGATACTGCGAATTGAGGCTTCAAGCCCAATTCTGCTGCTGGAAGTTCAAGTTGCAGAGGTGGTTTTTGTATCATCGGATCTGCATCTTTTGTCATGCCAAGTATTTCCTTACACGGTTGAGCCTCAATTTTCAAAACATCAGACGAATTCACAGGAGATGAATCAGAAGGCAAGGGTACAGGCACTTGGAGAGGGTGAATGGACGAGGAAACGGAAGAAGAAACAAAAGCAGAGAAAGGAACTGACGATAAGGAAGATGAATGTTTTCTATTAGCATCTACTGCAACTATAGAACTTGTAGAATCTCTAAATTTTGCCGCAGGTGATGAAGTATATGCTGCTGACAATGATGTTGAAAAGGAAAATTTTGGCGCCAATGTAGAACTAGTTGCTATAGATGATGAGACATTAAATGATGTGGTGACTGACGTTTGTGATGAAGTCGGCATAGTTGAAAATGATGATGATGATGGAGTTGAGGAACTGAATAATGATGATGGTGAATCTGAAACTGGTTTAGAGAATGCAGAAGACTGTGGTACCTTTTCAATTGGCTGGCTTTTGCTTGCTACAATATTGAATTGTGAAACTTCCGGGGCAGGAGATGTAGGAACAGCAGCTGGAGGTATGAACTGAGAGTTGTTAATGTTAGAACTAAATAGTGTACTCTTTGTGGTAGATGGCACATGTTTCACATCCCCTAAAGCTGAATTTACAAGCACGGTCCCTTTACGGTCTGAAGTCCAGACGTCAGCAGATTTCTTTGGTGATGAAGCCACCTTGGAGATTGATGACTCTTGATATAGATTAGGTCTAAACTGTAAACTGGATTGACTTTCATTCTCATTGAAAGATGAAGTATTAGACCTCTCACCCTGAGAAGCTCCAAAGTTTTGTTTAGCGACAGGGATACTGCGTGTTTCCCCAGAATGCACCATCATAGACTGTGATCCTGATGTTGATAACAAAGCAGTGAAGTTACTTGTTTGAACTACAGAAGATTTCCTCCCAGCAGAGTGTGGTGGTAGTAGAGAATTATTATCCCATCGGAAAACAGTTGATTCGGATTCCTGTTTTGGTAATGCATCCAGACTTCTTGTTTTAACTAAACAAGTAAGGAAGTAACAATTAGCAGCTGGCTACATAAGCAAACAGCTAGTAGTAACTAAACTTACATAGAAGTATGTAGAGAGATGACTTATCAAGAAAAATAGCATGGATATAGTAATGCCTCACCTTCTTCATTTCCAGATTTATTCAATGTGGTTGAAGTTGCTGTAAGTTCCTTCGAAAAGAAACTTTTCGATTCCTCGGAAGCATAAGGACTAAAGTTCTGCTTATCTTTTAAAAATGATCTTTTTACATTTGCTGATTCTTGCAGAAACATCCTTTTGACAGTAGTTTTTGGAGGCTCAAAACTAGCCCAGCTCTGCCACAAGAACAAAAACACTTGTCGGAATCTGGAAAGCTCCCAAGATTAAAAAAGGGAGTCCAAAATACAACCGGTTAATATAAGACTAAAAAGAAGGCTGCAATAAGATGTAACTGAAAAACTTAACAAGCAAGTAATTCTTTAGAGTAATCTGGGTAACATTTTAGGTTGAAACCGAAAATATTATGTTCTCCATAACAAATCATGTAAATTGCATAGTTATTTTTGTAGCAACCTAAAAAGTTACCGTCAATAAACTCATGTAACATTCTCGGTTGTAAACGGAATTATTACAAATTTTGTAACTTTTTAGAGTAGATAGGGTAACATTTTAGGTTAAAACCCTCCACAATGTAAAATTGTTGAGTTAATCGATTGATGGAAATGGCCAAGAGGGGGGTGAATTGGCAATTAAAATTTTGGTGGAAGCTTTTGCAGAAAATTGAAAATATTTGCACAACGATTTAGAGTGGTTCGACTTTCTCAACCAAAGTCTACGTCCACTACCTTAGCTATCCACACTGAGGATTTTCCAACAAATTCACTAATTTGTTCTTTCTTTTGAGGACAAAGAGTAACCTTACAACTCCCTCAAGAATTATACCCCAAATTCTTGAGCACACTCTTTTTCAAAGAGAAATACACAAATTTGCAAACTTACAAGGAAAACCTCACAAGGCAAACATGTTTGCACAATTCTAGAACAAAGAAAGAACACTCAAGAATAAATACAATTGAGCACAATAAGTGTTCTTGAAAGCAAAATGAATATTGAATGAAAAATAGGCTTGAAATGCTCAAACTTGAAGTTTGATGCTTTCTCTTTGATTCTCTCTTGATTCTAGTTGCTTGATGTTTCTTGTTATTGATCAATGGCTTCTAAACTTGTTTAAATACTCCTTGAATCAATTCTGAACATTGGTGATAATTAGTGGAGTCAATAGAGCCGTTATTGTGTGAAAACAATTAATTTTCTGGGTGGGAGCGTCTCATGCATCGATGCATGACCATTATGCACCGGTGCATCAGTGTAAAATTTCAAATATTTTGACCGTTGGACTCCTAGTGCATCGGTGCACTAAGAGTGCATCGATGCATGAAGTGCATTCGATGTTTGAAAAATAGCTTGGTGCATCGATGCATAGATTGTGCATCGATGCATCAAATGCATTCGATGTTTTAATTAAATCAGAGTGCATCGATGCATGGAGAGTGCATCGGTGCATGGAATGCATTCGATGTTTCAATTTATTCATTGATGCATCGATGCATGGTATTGATGCATCGGTGCATGCCTTTGAAAATTTGATTTAAGGCTTGATCTTGGTTCAAAATAATTTGTGAAAATTGTTTCAAAAATAGTTTAAGTACAAATCACAATTTTACACATTTAGTAAGGATTAAAAGTGATCTTTAAAGACTTGGAGTAATAATTTTATATTCGATAAATTGAATCGAATATAAATTGTAAAATCATTTGTAAAATCTTAAAATTCATTTAACTTAATTTGTTATATCGAAATATCAAAACTGTTTTTAACAATCTCCCCCTTTTTGATACAACAAAACACTTGGGAAATTTTAAGATTTAGAAAATTATTTTTGAAATCAACTTTTGAAAAATTACTCCCCCTTACTATGACACACATCTTCTCGCCCTTGTTGTTAAATCAAAAAGACTCTATAAAACGTTTTAAACAAGAATGTTTTGAAAAACTTAAGCCAATTGATTTATTAATTATAAGCTGCTAAGATCACAATAAAAAGAGAGGTTAGCCATTAGTTTCATAAATCAATATTCATATAACATGCAATGAATAATTGGTCATATATGACTAATGATGCAAAAATAAGAAAATTTAACCAAACCAAATATATATATATTAAGTTCAAGCATCCATAAATATAAAATAAGTCCAAACATTCAACAACCAATCAAAGTCAAAGTATCCAAAAATAAACAAACCAGAAATATCAAAATCAATCCAAGTTTTAAATTTAAGAAAGCATGACAAGAAATACAAATCTACTCCATCGGAGGATCGGGAGGAGAAGGATAATGAGCTCGAACTTCAAGAGTCAGAGCATCCATACGATCACGCATCTCCCTCTGAAACTCAGTAATCTGAGACTCCATGGAAGCAAATCGTAGATCAAACACTTCTAAAAAAGATCGGAAATAAGGTGGTGTTTGATCTTCTTGCCGAGCGGGTTTCGGTGCATTAGCTGGATCGTCAATATCTTGAAATATCCCTTGAAGCTCGGGATCGACATCCGCAGCCAGAGGAGGAGGAGGAGCACGAGAAGAACTAGCTCCCGGAGTTTGTTTATTTGGTAGGAAGACCCAAAAACCGGTGCGTTCATCTTGAACCCAATCCGCTTTCTTTAAAGAAGTGAGATTGATTTGATTTTGGAGAGGGATGGGAGTGTCGATAGAAACGTCTAGACCAAATTTGATAAACATGTTACTAAGTAGACATCCGTAGGCTAATGTTTCAACATGTTTAGAAGGGACAATGTTTACGATGTCTACTAGTTGACTAAAAATGACCTGTGGAAGATTTATTTTGATTTTATTTTTAATACAATACATCCACCATAAATCCCTAGCACGTGGAGTGGAGTACCTACCAGCAGAAGGACGAAACCACCAAGAAATAATAAAATGAAGGAAACGGTCGTGATGGGTTCAAATGGTACTGACACTAGCATTAGGGCCACAGATTCTTTTTCGTTAAACACACCATCATCATCTAACCCGAAATGAGAAGCAATAGTTGCGGAATCAACAACAATGTACTGTCCTAGAAGATAGGATCTAATTCCGATGGTTCCACATTGGGTTTGATTTTGAATACAGGCCGCATTGGAATAGAAAATGCGGACTAATTGGTGGAAGACGATAGGTTGAAGCGAAAAAAGTTTATCAAACTTCCATTGTTTAAGAATTGGGAGGTATTCAAAGTCAATTTTGTTCATGGCTTGAAGTGAGGGAATACGTTCTTCCCGAATTCTATAGGATTGGAATGACTCAATGTATCTATTGTAAAGGTCGTTTCTACGACGCTCTGGCATATTGAAACAGGAACTCAATAGGCCACTAGAAGTTTGAGGAACAAGATTAGAAGGTAGAGGAACGGAAGGACAATGTGAACGACTAGAGGAAGTCCTAGGACGTTTAGGATTAGACATGGTAAAGGAGTCGGAATAAGAAATATAACCTACGAATTGAAAACACATGTATGTACAATAATCAATCCCAAAACTCAATTGAGTCCTCAATAATTTAAGGTTCTCTAAACCGAATCCTAATGGGCAAGGTTTTGAAAAAAACTATTTGAAAATAATGTTTGTAAAATTATAAGATGTATCAAAAACATCAAATTTAAAAATTAATTTCAGAATTTCGAAAAAAAAATTATTTCGAAAATAAAAAAAAATCTTGAAAATTTGTGAGTTTTTGATGAAATTAGTTGTAAAATTGAGTTTCTAATCATCAAACAATCAATGCCCGATATAATGTTCATCCTAGAACTAATCAGAATTAGTTCTAAAATCAAAAATTAATAAAGTAGAGGTTTTTGAAATATTACCATGAAAAATTTCGGATTGAGAGGGATGAAGAGATGTTTTGCACGATTTGATGATAAAAGCAGGTTTGGGAGATGAAAAACTTGAAGAATCCGATGAAAAATCGTTGATTTTGAGCAAGAATGGAGTTTTTAGATAGAGAGGGACGAACGACTAAGGGAGTGTTTAAAGGGTTTTGAGAAAAATAAAGAGAATCAGGGTTTTTAACCAAAAACCCGACGGATGCATCGATGCATGATCTTGTGCATCGATGCACATTCAAGGCATGCATCGGTGCATCATGCGAATGCATCGGTGCATCATGCGAATGCATCGATGCACATTCAAAGGGATGCATCGATGCATTGTTAAGTGCATCGGTGCATTAAGCACAAAAATGTCAAAAATCCATTTTAAACACTTAAAATGCTAAATTATTTGGCTCTAGTGGTATTGGAAACTCATTTATCAAAATTAATTATGTTCAATCAATCAAATTAATCTTTAAACTTTATTTGAACATAATTTTAATTTTTACTAAGAATCATAAACTCCCCCTAACTAATAGCAAGAATGCAATCAAAGATTATTATTATAAGTAATTTTCAATATTTATTAAAAGTGCTAAAATTACTTTAAACACTAAGTGAAGATAGGTCAGTTAAACTTAATTCTCTCCTAAGTGTCCAAAATCTTTCCTTATCTAAGGGTTTTGTAAAGATATCCGCTAATTGGTGCAAAGTATCAACAAATTCTAGAACTACATCTTCCTTAGTGACATGGTCTCTAATGAAGTGATGTCTTATTTCAATGTGCTTAGTTCTAGAGTGTTGGATGGGATTTTTAGTGAGACAAATAGCACTAGTATTGTCACACTTGATAGGAATGGTACCAACTTCAATTCCATAATCAAAAAGTTGTTGTTTCATCCATAAAACTTGTGCACAACAACTACCAGCTGAAATGTATTCGACTTCAGTAGTAGATAATGCAACACAATTTTATTTCTTTGAAAACCAAGAAATTAGCATATTTTCAAGGAGTTGGCAAGTACCGGAAGTGCTTTTCCTATCTAATTTGCATCCTCCATAATTTGCATCAGAAAAAGCATGCAAGCTAAAGCTAGAGTCTCTAGGATACCAAAGTCCTAAACTAGGAGTGTCTTTAAGGTATCTAAAGATTCTCTTAACAGCTAGTAAATGTGATTCCTTAGGGCATGATTGAAATCTAGCACATAAGCAAACACTAAACATAATGTCTGGTCTACTTGCAGTTAGATAAAGTAGAGATCCAATCATTGACCTATATAATTTAATATCTACACATTTACATCCTTCATCTAAGTCAAGCTTTGTTGAAGAGCTCATTGGAGTGTCATGAGGTTTTCCATTTTCCAGTCCAAACTTCTTGAGTATGTCTTTGACGTACTTAGCTTGATTGATGAAGATGCCATCTTTTCTTTGCTTGATTTGGAGTCCCAAGAAAAATGAGAGCTCCCCCATCATGCTCATCTCAAACTCACTTTGCATTAGCTTAGAAAATTCTTGGCAAAGAACATCATTAGTAGAACCAAATATTATATCATCAACATAAATTTGAACTACTAATAAATCTTTACCTTTATGCTTTAAAAACAATGTAGTGTCAACCTTCCCTTTTGAAAAACCTTTTTCAATTAAAAAATTTGACAATCTTTCATACCAAGCTCTAGGAGCTTGTTTTAAACCATAAAGAGCTTTTGTCAATTTAAGAACATGGTCCAGAAATTTTGAATCTTTAAAACCTGGAGGTTGTTCTACATACACTTCTTCCTTTATAAAACCATTTAAAAATGCACTTTTAACATCCATTTGATATAATTTAAATTCATGAAAACATGCAAATGCTAATAACATTCTAATTGCTTCCATCCTAGCTACGGGAGCGTATGTTTCATCATAGTCTATGCCCTCTTCTTGAGTATACCCTTGAGCAACAAGTTTAGCCTTGTTTCTCACTATATTACCACTCTCATCAAGCTTATTCCTAAATATCCATCTAGTACCTACAGTAGATTTATTACTAGGCCTTTCAACTAATGTCCATACCTTACTTCTCTCAAATTGATTTAACTCTTCTTGCATAGCCATAATCCAATGTTCATCATTTAATGCTTCTTTAATATTCTTAGGCTCTATGCATGAGATAAATGCAACATAATTACAAATATTTCTAAGAGAAGATCGAGTTGTTACCCCTTTTGTGGATCACCTATAATTTCACCATCCTTGACATAGTTGTACTCTCTTGGATAAGATACTTCCCTTTCTTCAATGGTTGGATTCTCAAGAGGATCATGAGTTTCCTCATTTTTCGTTTTTTCCTTTGATGATGGTTCTCCAACGTCATGTCTAACATAATTTGTATTTATAACACCTACATCATCATTCACACAAGAATCCTTCATCGGAAGGGGATTATCATCAAAAACAACATGTATAGACTCTTCTACAACTAAAGTTCTTTTATTAAATACACGATAAGCTTTAGAATTTAAGGAATAACCCAGAAAAATTCCTTCATCACTTTTAGCATCAAATTTGCCAATGTTTTCTTTACCGTTGTTTAAAACAAAACATTTACATCCAAAAGGATGAAAATAGCTAATGTTAGACTTTTTATTTTTGAAAATTTCATATGGAGTTTTCTTTAAAATTGGCCTAATCATTACTCGATTTATAATATAACAAGCGGTATTTTGTGGCTTCCGCCCAAAAATATTTTGGCAAATTATTTTCACAAAGCATGGTTCTAGCCATTTCTTCTAAAGTTCGATTTTTCCTTTCAACAACTCCATTTTGTTGAGGGGTTCTAGGTGCTGAAAAATTATGGCTAATACCGTTAGAGTTACAAAATTCAGTAAATCCAAAATTTTCAATTTCAGTTCCATGATCACTCCTAACACTAGTTATAGAGTAACCTTTTCATTTTGGATTACTTTTGAAAACGTAATGAATTGTTCTAATGCTTCATCTTTAGTACTTAAAAATAGAACCCAAGTATATCTAGAATAGTCATCTACCAAGACAAATGCATATTGTTTTCCACCCAAGCTAGTAGTCCTAGTTGGTCCAAAAAGATCTATATGGATCAATTGTAATACTCTACTAGTTGATACGTCATTAATGGATTTAAAAGAAATTCGCTTTTGTTTTCCTTTAGCACAAGCATCACAGATTTTATCATTATCAAATTTAAGCTTAGGCAACCCTCGAATTAAATCACATTGAATTAAACTGTTGCAAAACACTCATACTAGCATGTCCTAGTCTCCTATGCCATAACAAATCATCATGCTCATCCCTAGCAACTAGGCACAAAATAGTCATATTAATAAAATCTAAATGCATCATGTATATATATATATATATATATATATATATATATATATATATATATATATATATATATATATATATATATATATATATATATATATATATATATATCCCTATTTTATGACCAACAAGCATAATCGAAAATAGATGCAATGTCAATCAATTTTGCAATCATTTAAAATAAAACATTGTATCTTTTATCAAATTTGTTTTTCAAAAGATTATGCTTTTAACTCATTCACATATAAAATATTATACAATGTTGATTATAGAGATTAAGAGAACATGCATAAAGTTTTTGAAAATGTTATGCATTAAAACTTTATAATATTTAAACAAAAATCTATGCATAAACATTAAGAAAAAATTTCAGGTCAAAATTTTGCAAAACCAAAGTTCTTGAAAAATCGATATCAATTGTTAAAGAGATATCAATTACTTTTAAAAACAATTTTGACCAAAAATTAATATGATGAACTAGAGTTTATAAAATATTACCAAAAATTACCATGTTCATCATACAATATTTTTCAACATACATGAGTTAAAACATAATTCAACATTTTAAAACCTCATGCATGCATAAACTAAATGAGCAACCAAATAATAAAAACATTAAGTTTAGAGGTTACCCATTCCCTTTTTATGTGTGGCTTAGAGCATCTTGAATATCATCATCTTTATCACCATTGCTCTCACACTCCTACAAGAGACATTTAAGTAGATTTTGGTATCCAAATTGCTTTGGATCCTTGAACATTAGTTTCAATGCCTCTTGTTCCTCTTGGAACCCATACTTGTCTAATTTTAAATCGTTTTCCTTTCTTTAAAGGACAAGTATGTTCCTTATGACCATGATAATGACAATGTGAACATATTGTCATTATTGAACTAGATGAATTATTTAGAATGATCTCTTTTTCTCTTGTTAAACATTCAAGCTTATCTTTCAATTGAAATTTTCTTTTTCAATACTTTCAAATTTCATTTTTGAGAGTTCTAAATCCTTCTTCAAGATTTCATTTTGATTTTCAAAATCCATTTTCATTTCTAGAAGAAGTTTGTTTAATTTGAAAATTTCTTTTTCAAAGTTTTCAGATTTTATTTTTGAAAGCTCTAACTCCTTTCTCAACATTTCATTTTGATTTTCCAAGTCTGTTTTAGCTTTCAAAAGAATATCATTTTTAGCAATAAATTTAGAAATCAATTTATTGTATTTGGAATTCATGGTCTCAAACTCCGAAAATAATTTATCATAAGCATCTTGTAACTCATTAAAAGATTTTGAATTTGATATATTTGAGTTAGAAGATACATTTGGCTCTGTGAGAGCTAATAGAGACATCACTTTTATTGGTTCTTCTTCTTCCTTGTCTCTATAGATCTCCTCAAGCTTATCCCACATTTCCTTGGCACTTGAACAAGAAGAAACTTCTTTATATACATTAGGATCAATTGCACAACACAACATGTGCATAGCCTTTGAGTTTTGTTGAGCTTCCTTCCGTTCTTGAACACTCCACTTCTTTGCCTTCTTAGTAGGAGAGGAATATTCTTTCTTGATTATCATCCAAGCTTCCATATCAAATGCTTTGATGAATATCATCATACACCTCTTCCAATGACGATAATTTGTTCCATTGAAGTGTGGAGTCACGTCAATAGGTCTGGATTCTTCCATGGAGAATGAACCGGAAGTAGACGTCATCTTTATCGATTTAACTCTTCCCGGATCGACTCAAGAGGCGATTAAACCTTCAAATGAGTGAGGCTCTGATACCAATTATTGAGTTAATCGATTGATGGAAATGGCCAAGAGGGGGGTGAATTGGCAATTAAAATTTTGATGGAAGCTTTTGCAGAAAATTGAAAATATTTGCACAACGATTTAGAGTGGTTCGACTTTCTCAACCAAAGTCTACGCCCACTACCTTAACTATCTACACTAAGGATTTTCCAACAAATTCATTAATTTGTTCTTTCTTTTGAGGACAAAGAGTAACCTTACAACTCCCTCAAGAATTATACCCCAAATTCTTGAGCACACTCTTTTTCAAAGAGAAATACACAAATTTGCAAACTTACAATGAAAACCTCACAAGGCAAATATGTTTGCACAATTCTAGAACAAAGAAAGAACACTCAAGAATAAATACAATTGAGCACAATAAGTGTTCTTGAAAGAAAAATGAATATTGAATGAAAAATAGGCTTGAAATGCTCAAACTTGAAGTTTGATGCTTTCTCTTTGATTCTCTCTTGATTCTAGTTGCTTGATGTTTCTTGTTATTGATCAATGGCTTCTAAACTTGTTTAAATACTCCTTGAATCAATTTTGAACGTTGGTGATAATTAGTGGAGTCAATAGAGCTGTTATTGTGTGAAAACAATTAATTTTATGGGTGGGAGCGTCTCATGCATCGATGCATGACCATTATGCACCGGTGCATCAATGTAAAATTTCAAATATTTTGACCGTTGGACTCCTAGTGCATCAGTGCACTAAGAGTGTATCGATGCATGAAGGGCATTCGATGTTTGAAAAATAGCCTGGTGCATCGATGCATGAATTGTGCATCGATGCATCAAATGCATTCGATGTTTTAATTAAATCAGAGTGCATCGATGCATGGAGAGTGCATCGGTGCATGGAATGCATTCGATGTTTCAATTTATTCATTGATGCATCGATGCATGGTATTGATACATCAGTGCATGCCTTTGAAAATTTGATTTAAGGCTTGATTTTGGTTCAAAATAATTTGTGAAAATTGTTTCAAAAATAGTTTAAGTACAAATCACAATTTTACAAATTTAGTAAGGATTAAAATTGATCTTTAAAGACTTGGAGTAATAATTTGATATTCGATAAATTGAATCGAATATAAATTGTAAAATCATTTGTAAAATCTTAAAATTCATTTAACTTAATTTGTTATATCGAAATATCAAAACTGTTTTTAACAAAAATTCTTAGTTGTAACCGAAATTGTTACCAATTGTGTAACTTTTTAGAGTAGACAAGTTAACATTTTAGGTTAAAACCTGCTGCAAATTAGCCTTAGATTTTGTTGTTACACGGCATAACTACTGTAAAACCCCAATAATTGGGTCAGTAACCAAAATGTAAGAATTCAAAACTTAGTCGTTTGATTGGAATAACTTTAAAAGTTTAAAGATTTATTGTGAAATTTTGTGTAGGATTTGATATTAAATTTGGATTAGTAAAAGGGCATTATGGTCTTTTCACAAGAAGGAATTTTATCTTTCCTTTTATGGGATATAAAACACGTGGAAGAAAAGGGAAAAGTCTGGAAACTTTAGTTATCTTCTTTCTCCTTGCTCGTGGAAACCATTTCAAAGGTGAGTAAGTTTTAGTTGATGATTTATTGAAAATTTTGGTTTGGTGTTGAAAGCTTGAGGGTTATATAAGCTTAAGGAAAGCTTGTAATGGATTAAAACAACAAGAAGAATCAATTAGAAATGAATTTGTAAAATGGGTTTTGAAATGAATTGTTGACATGGTGTAGTTTTTGGAGTCCTATTGCTAAATTTGACTTGTCAAAGGTATAATAAAGGAGATAGAAAGTTTAGAATTAATTAATAGAAATTTTAGAATTGATTAAGAGCATGATTGAAAATATGGTATGATTTTGAGATGTAAGTGTTATAGTGAGATTTTGTATGTTTAAGAGTAGTAAATGGAGAAAAATTGGTTTTAATGAATGAAGTTGAGTTTAAAGGCGTAAAAGGAGGTAAAAGTAGGAGATTTAGTTAAGTTTTGGTTAAATTTCGATTTGGAGATGGCAATTCTGGGCATGGGGTATCGGTACTGGAAGAACAGTACCGATACTTCAAGGCAAAATTAGTTTGAGTTCGAAGAGAAGTATCGGTACTGATTGAGAGAGGTATCAATACTGAAATGGGGGTATCGATACCAAGGGTAGGGTATCGATACCATTATCAAGTTAAAATTCCATAATGCCGAAATGTTATCGGTACCGAAGGGGGTATCGATATCATAGAAGGGAAGTATCGGTACTGTATATTGAGCATGAAATGATAAATTAAGTGTTTCTTTCAGCTTGAGTTATTATGATTTGTTATAAGCGATTCGAATTCTGATATTTATTTTCGATTGTTCTTGTGTAGACGTTGATCAAAGTTAAATTCCGGACAACTCGACGTTTTAAATTATTGATCAAAAATGTTAAGGATTTCATTTAGGACTTCAATGAGGCAAATGTGAGTGCAACTCATTTGTTTTGTATTAGAATTGAGAGCGACTTGCGATAAGTCAATCTCAGTGTTTTTGATCGAAAACTTTCAATTTCTTTTATATTATATTTCTACAATGTTTTATTCAATTTATATTTTTAAACTATGTTTGATGATTATGTGTGCATGATTATGAAAATGTGACATGTGTATACGAAAATTCTCAATGTGAAAGTGTTTATGTGAACAATATATACTTCGACTAATGAATGAAAAATAATTATGTGGTTAAAATCCCAAGGTATATGTATGGGAATTAGAGGTATAGTTGTCATGCCAAGAGTCGAGGGTTCTATGTGGTCCTTTGGGACAAAATTATGTGGTCATTCGGGACAAATATGTGGCACTTCGATGCAATTTATACGAGTTGTGGTGACAGTATTAGCGCACAACCTCAATGTACTCAAATACCTAGAGTTCTCAATAGTATACATTAGACATTGGAAACAAAGTTATATAAAATGAATAATGTATAAAAGTATACATTCTTGTTATGGAAAACAATTTGAATTCCTTATGAAATGTTTCTATGAAATAAATAAAGATTTCATTTATACAACTTAATTCGCTCGTAATTGCCTCACTAAGTCATCAACTTAGCGTGTGATTTATTCACGCATGGGTTTGAAGAAAACATAAGGTTGAAACTAGTTGAGGATAACATACTATCGTAAATATCAGATCAAGACAAATTAAATGTAGGTCTTTTGTAAATTTTGTAAACTGTTGGCATGTACTACAAGTTTAATTTGAAATGCTCTGATCTATTTTTGTAAAATTATACTTTTGCAATTATGTAAATTATTAAAGGTTTTATTTAAATTAAAGGGTTTCACCTTTTTATTATGAATAAAAGTTTAAATTTTACTTATTTGTTAATAAAATATAATTTGAAAAGTCAATGTGACACATCAGATTCGTATCCAGGTCAGGTACGAGTTAGGGGTGTTACATTTAATGGTATTAGAGCTATGGTTTAATTGATTTTGATTCGAAATGAAACCGTTTTTGGTTTTAAAAAAATGTACATGCCAACAAAGAGTTTAGTCTTTCTGATCTGATAAGGTAATTAGTATGTTGTCTTTATTAATTAAGTAGTGATTTGATCTTATTAAATGTCAGACTTTGAGGACTCCCGAAGTGAAGATATATAGAAATGAAGGTAGCATTAACTCCCTTGCTCAGAGTAGAAAGGTTGAGGGACAGACACATCAGGGAGTACCTATACAAGACCAAGGGACCTTTTTCCAGACATTGGACGCGATTCTGACGTGTTTCCAACCGTCGGCTCCCTCAGTTCCTAAGATGAATGTGGCTAAGGAGCTTAGAAACCTAGGAGTACCCCAATTTAAAGGATAAGATGAGGAATGTCCAGTTGTTGCATATCTATGGCTCAATGACCTTAAGATAATGTTTGAGAATCTCCATTGTTCTGAAATGGAGAAGTTGGATGGGGTAGTTTCGTTATTGTGAGGCCAAGCCAGAATATGGTGGTCTAATGTGACGATGAGAGCTACAAGGCACCAGGTGACATGGTCGTTCTTCTTGGAAGAATTTAAGAACAAATATATCGGGGATCAGTTCATTCGTCATATGAAACAAGAATTCATGAGCTTAAAGCAAGGGAATCGCACTATGTATGAGTTCAAGTGCGAATTCAACAAGCTAAGTAGATTTGCAGCGGAGTTGGTCCCTACGAAAAAAGACTCATGTGATTGGTTGTGGAAGGTTTACGCCCTCGATTGAAAGAGTTGTTATTGGCACTCAATCTCTCTCTATTCCAAGAGGTGGTGAATCGAGCCAAAGTCTTAGAGCAAGCTCAAAATGAAAGATTTGGGGAGCAAAAGACGCAATGGAATAAGAGAGATGGTTCCTCATCCAGTGCCTCGTAATCAAAGAAAGATCGAGGTTCAAGTTTTCCACCTCAGACCATATCAGAGTCATCTGCATCCTCAGGTAGAGGATCCAATCCTGAAAGAGTTAGACAGACTCAATCAGTGGAGTTAGGAGTGGATAAGCCAAATCAATGTCAACACTATGGAAAACATCATAATGGCGTATGCCGAAGAGTCTCAGGAGCTTTATTTAAGTGTGGAGAGGCAGAACATTTTACTCGGGACTGCCCAATGATGATCAGAGAGCCTGCCCAAACAGAAAGATCCACTACTGCACCTATGAGAGGTAGAGGTCGAGGTCGAGAAAGAAATTAGTCTGAGTCAACCGCTCAACCTGAAGTGCGCTCCACTGCTCGAGTTTACAACCTTAAGACCATTGAAGATTGTGATGATCCCAAAATCATTGCAGGTACATTTCAGATATATGGTAAACCTGTTTTAGTTCTCATTGATTTGGGATCGAATTATTCTTATGTTAGTAGTAAATTGGTGAAAAACTTGAGAATTCAGTTAGAACATATTCATAGCGATGTGATTGTGACCAATCCATTAGGACATAGTGCTCGGGTGAGACAAATTTGTCGAGGGTGTCCTATATGGATTCAGAGGGAATCAAATTCTCTGCTAATCTAATGGAATTATCCTTTGACGAGTTCGAGGTTATCCCAGGTATGGATTGGCTCCATCATTACCACACCAATATGGATTGTCTACTTAAACGTGTTGTGTTGAGAAGTCTCGATGGACTGGAAGTTAGTATGGTCAGCGAGAGAATCAATTCCTAAGCTAATGTGATATCGATGATGTCAGCTCGGAAGTTAATGCTACAAGGATGTCAAGATTATATCGCCAATGTGATCGATACTAGAGCCAAAGAAAGAAAGTTTGAAGATATTGCGACAATCCGAGAGTTTCTAGAAGTATTTCTGGAAGAATTACCTGGATTACCTCCAGATAGGGAGGTTGAATTTTAGATTGAAGCGATGACAGGATCAACACCGATTTCAATGGCTCCTTATAGGATGGTCCTAAAGGAACTAAAAGAGTTAAAGATTTAGTTACAAGATGTTGGGATTTGTAGAAGCTCTAATCGACAACCGGAACAGTTTGTAAAGAGGGGTCGGAATGGTTTGTGTTTAGAGAGTAAGGAGATTGAAAGATAGAGAATTGCACAACGATTTATAGTGGTTTGACTTCTCGACCAAGTCTACATCCACTACCTTAGCTCCTCACCAAGGATTTTCCAACAAATTCACTAATTTGTTCTCTTTTTAAGGACAAAGAGATAACCTTTACAACTCCCTAGTTTTTCTCGGGATAAACTAGAACATTTCCCTAGCTTTTACACGGGCTAAGCTAGAACATTTTCCCTTTACAAAAGGATAAAAAAAAGTAAACAAATAAACCTCTCAAAGGTAGGTGTTTACAAGAATTAAGCTTACAAGAACAAAATTTACAAGAGAGAATGAAAATAAGAATGAAAAACTTCTTCTCTTATGTTTGATTGCTTGAATAGTTATTCTCTTACTTCTTCAAGTGTCCTCAGCTTGTATTTATAGCTTGTAATGAGTTTGAAGTCGTATATAGCCGTTGGGGATGTTTTGGAGCCGTTTGGGGATTGTTTTTCTACAAAAATAGTTTTTCTACAAAAATAGTTTTTCTGACACACTATCAAGGTGCATCAATACCCCTTCATTAAATTCAAATTTTATGACCGTTGGGCTGTGTGAACAGTGAGTGCATCGGTACACTGTAGCAGTGCATCGGTACACCTTTTACATTCGATGTTTTTGAGCATCGATATTGTTTACTACTGTTCATCAAAACATTTTTGTGCTCAATTTCAAATTAAATGGACTTTGAATTATTTTTGAATCTTTTTTAAAACTTTAAATAAATTCAATTCAAGTCCAAAAACATTTTTCATTTAAACTTGTTATATCGAAACATAATTCAACATAAGAGCTTTTGGTTAAAGGATTTATCAGACCGAGTGTGTCACCGTGGGGTGCTCCAGTACTGTTCGTAAAGAAGAAAGACGGTTCGATGCGTCTTTGTATCGATTACCGACAGCTTAACAAAGTGACCATAAAGAACAAGTATTCTCTTCCAAGAATCGACGATTTGTTTGATCAACTCAAGGGAGTTGCAATGTTTTCAAAAATCGATTTACGATCTAATTATCATCAGTTGAAGATACAGGAGAAAGATGTTCCAAAAATTACGTTTAGGACTCGGTATGGCCATTACGAATTTATAGTAATGACATTCAGGTTAACTAACGCATCTGTAGCATTTATGGACCTTATGAACAGAGTTTTCCAACTGTACTTTGATCAGTTCATGGTCGTTTTTATTGATGACATTTTAGTGTATTCGAAGTCAATGGAGGAGCATGATGCCCATCTTCGTGTGATTCTTCAAACGTTACAAGACAAAAAGTTTTATGCTAAGTTCTCTAAGTGCGAATTTTGGCTAACTGAAGTGGCATTCCTTGGATACATGGTTTCTACAAAGGGACTTCGGGTGAATCCTCAGAAGGTTAAAGCTGTTTTAGAGTGGGAAATTCTGAAGAGTGTGTCAGAAGTTCAGAGTTTTTTAGGTCTCGCAGGTTATTATCAAAGGTTTGTCAAGAACTTTTCGATGATATCTCTGCCTTTGACCAAATTGTTAAGAAAAGATGTGTCTTTTAATTGGACTCCGGATTGTCAAAAGAGTTTTGAAGCATTGAAGAAAGTTTTGACAGAAGCTCTGGTGTTGGTGCAACTGGAATTGAACAAGGATTTTACGATTTTTAGTGATGTTTCCCATAATGGTTTGGGATGTGTATTAATGCAAGATGGAAAGGTAGTTACCTATGCTTCAAGACAACTTAAGCCCCATGAGAAGAACTATCCAACGCATGATCTTGAATTGGCAGCGGTGGTCTTTGCATTGAAAATCTGGTGTCATTATTTATATGGTGAGTGTTGCTACATTTTCACGGATCACAAAAGTTTGAAATATTTGTTGACGCAAAAGGAGCTTAATTTGAGACAAAGGAGATGGATTAAATTACTCAATGACTACGATGGGATTATAGATTATTATCCTGTGAAAGCCAATGTAGTAGTTGATGCTCTTAATTGGAAGACTTTTGCCGCTTTGCGTAGGTTAGATACTTGAATCGTGTTTAAGGATAACGGTGCTCTGATGGCCGAGTTAAAGTTAAAATCGTTATTGTTAGAACGGATTCAAGAGTTATAAAAGAAAGATGAAAAGTGTTTAACATGGTTAGAATAAATAGAAAATGGTGAAATCAAGGATTTTGAAGTAAATTCTAATAATTGTTATACTTCAAAAAAACGAGTTTGTGTTCACAATGTTAACGAGTTGAAAAGAGATATACTTTATGAAGCATATTGTAGTCCATTAACTATGCACCCAAGAGAGAACAAGATATATCAAGATTTGAAAGGACGCTTTTGGTGGCTAGGCATGAAAAGAGACATTACAAATTTGTTTCAAAGTGTCTTAATTGTCAACAAGTATAAGCAGAACATCAAGTGTCTTCGGGATTATTGCAATCGATTTCGATTTCTCAGTGGAAATAAGAAAGAGTTATAATGGATTTCGTAACATGATTGTCATTGTCACCAAACAAAAAAGATTTAATTTGAGTAATTGTGGATTGACTCATAAATACTGCGCATTCATTCATGTGCGACAGAAGCCTCAAGTATGGTATTGTCAGTGGTGGAAAGAGCAAGGATGTGAACCTTGCCAATGGGAACATCCACCACACTCAAATCTTCAATGCTAGAAGAGGTGCCATTTTCCTTAATGTCCTTAGCCAAATCAATCACATCCTTGGCCCTCACCACCAAGAACCCTAAAACATTTGGTAAAGTATTAAATTATCTATTTATAAATTTGTTAATTAATTGACACGAAAAAAATTACATTTTACAAGCGCTTAGCCAATTCAATTACATCCTTGGTCCAGCAAATTAAGAACCCTAAACATTTAGCTTTATTATATCAATCATTTGTTAATTAATCAAATGAAAAACGTTACAATTTACAAGAGCAGAAATACAAAAAAAGATTTTAAACTGAACACACCAAAACAATGAGCTAGAAACAGCAGCTGTAAACGTTGGCTGAGGGCGAGAGGCTTTGAAGGAGGGCTTTGGAGATCGAACTGGAAATCTGACCTGACAGGTACGGGTTCACCGATCTTCTCGAAGAAGAAATCCTTGGTTTCGACATGCTACCCTTCCTTCTCTTCCTTATTTTCAAGCCGCCTGCTCATTATCGGTATTCAATTAATCAACTTCTCTAACATCAATCAATCGTTTATCCGATCAGTTCTACAAATGCTTTCCGGTTAGACGGCAGAATACTCGACAAAACCCTAATACTAGCAAGACGCCTTCGACGGCAACACCTTGTGTAATATGAAAAGAAAGCGCTCCTGTAAATGGGCTCTGCGATTGCTATTTTTCCCAGACAGGCTGAGTGGGCTTACATTTTTCATTAAACCCAATACTGTCGCAGGCTTTCTTCTTCCTTCGTCGTTTATGGCAGGCCAGTGAGTCATAAAATTTGTTTAGTAGAGTTAAAAGAAATTTAGGAGGGTGAAAATTAAAAGGTAAAACTATAGAAATACAAAAAATATATTTTCCTTTTAATTGGTGTGCTTAATAGGAATTATAAAAACAATTGAAATAAAATAATGTTTTTTCATTCATTGTTCGAATTGAAAAATAAGAGGGAAAATTAAAATTTTAAAAATATATGGTTTTGAGGTGGCTTATATTTCTCTGAAATTTTTTTATTTTTACTTTTTTTATTAAGCTAAAGGTGATTACAAAGTAGTATTTGTTCTAAGCACTCTTAATTATTTGATAATAAACGCTCAATCACACTTATAGTTTCTAGTGCTTGAACTCGTAATATATAAAAACAACAACGATTCTTTTATCCATTCAAATTGTTTCCTTTCTACTTTTTCACTCTTTTCTTCCATCTTTCCATTTAACCAAGAAAAGTCTAAAGGATGGTTTGATTTACATAATGAAATTATTTGGATAACGAAGAAGCCTAAGATTACGGTGTTTAATTGATATTTTGATGAGAAATAAAATTATTTAAGAGTATATTTTATTAAATTATCTTTGTAATGATTTTAGAGGATTAACTTTTAATATTAAATTAGAAGATTTAGTGTGAAAATTATAAAACAAAAGCTATTAGAGTTTATTTGAATTTTATATTTAGCATATTATTAATACAATTCATATTAATATATTTTTTATATCATGTTTATAAACTCACTAAATGACCTCATTGATAGAAGAATCTTTTTTAAGAACATGAGTTTGAGCAGCGCGTATGCATGTTACGAGATTGATTAGATCATGAATTTACTATTAAAAAATAAAAATAATAACTAAGTATTTTTATAAAAACTTGAATTATTAATTTATTCTAATATTATTTTAATAAATTAATTATGTAGTTCATATACATAATGAAATACTGAAGTTTAAGGAAATAAGATTACCATATACTTTATTATTAACTATAATGTGAGTTAAATGGGGTCTTGTTCTTATTAGAGATCCTGAGTTTGAGCAGTATATATACGTTGTCAATAATTAAGAATGATTCTGAACAGATTTTAGTAATCACTCATTATAGTAAAAAAAAAAGAACAAGATTAAATAAAATTACACAATAGATGAAAATCAATTTTATTTAATTTATCAATCTAAAATTGTTTTAAATAACACCATCCTGACTGTAGTTAGCTTATGCAAAAGGAATGATTTCGGAATGCTGATGATATGTTCAAAATATTCCTTCCTATTATTATAGCTCAACCTCCAACTTTACTGCACAACTAATTAAGTAGAAATTCCTTATTGTGTTTCAGTCATCTACTGCACCTGCTTCAAAGTATTAGGCCATAGAAGAAATCATGGTTGAACCCCAAGTCGAGGAATCCCAATCCCAGAAGAGCACTGGCCCATGATTTCTGAATAAACCATGCACCTAGAAAAACACATTAGAATCAATATATGAATCTATGACTTTAGAATCCAGTTCTTTGAGAGGGTTTATGTTTCTGAAACAAGACAGTTTAAGGTGCATGTTAATCCCCTACCTTCCTTCTTTGCAGTTTCTTGTGATTTCATGAGTGTGATGATCCCAAGGTCTTTTTGTTCCGGGTCGTCTATGAACAATGCTCTTTGACATTTCAGTCTCTCTTTTGTTGAAGATTGAATGTCTTCGTTTCCACCGAGTTCTTGGGATGAACCACCAAAAATTGTGAGTTGCTGATGCTATCATCCAAGTCGAATGGCGAAAACTGGTACCCGCTGATCTCGATCATGGAATGGTCAGTGTCTCCTACTGCCTGAACCATGGGTGTTGCATAGAATTCATTTTCTTTATCGAAATTTTCCGATTCGTCGCAACAAGAATAGGGTGGAGAAAGACTGCCACTGCAGCCTTGACTGTCGTCTACCAATGAGCCGTCAAGTGAGTCCTTTTGGTCATCTGTTGTTGATTGAGGAGAACAAATGAGATTAGAACTTGATTCCTCAGCAAAGAAATCCTTTAATGTTGGTGGTTTGTCTTCCACCCTTTGATCCAAAGCAGCCTGCTTCTGCATTTTATTGCCATTCCATTGCATTTTCTCTCCATTTGGCGTCTGTTTCTTCTCTGGGAGAGGAATATCTAAAACCCATTTATTCCTTGGAGCAGATGCAGTAATAGTAGGTTCATCCTTATGCAAGGTAAGCCATTGATCAACCTTTGAAACTTTAGTAGAGTTGCATTTGTTTGATTTTCTACTTCCTCTTTTCTCCATGTTCCTATGGTTTGATGTCATCTGTGGCACGTTCTGATCCGGTAATATAACCGTTTTTATATCGCATTCCGATATGTCTTGGCTGTATACCGTCGCATTATCTAACTCTACACTGGTTTTCCTGTTCAATTCCACTGCACATGTAGATCTTGAAATGCTACGGTCAGAGTTGCACTCCGAATGATTTTTCACCGGGAAACTCACTGATCCTGCTCGCTGAAATGTCGGTCTTCGTTTTCTTCTAGAATGCAGTGAAGTTTGACGCTCCATCCCAGTTTTCGTTCTACTGCAATTAGTTGATCTCATAAATCTAGGCACTTCTGGTCTGACATTTCCTTTGATGCTCTTGGTGAACTCAAGCTCGGAAGACCGCACGAGTTCGGTAGATAAATCAGAAGACTCTACTTGCTCTTCCACAGGTAGACGTTTCCTTGTCACTTCTAATTTGTGGTTTAAAATTTGGATCTTTCTTCTAATATGTTGACGTTCATCTTCAATCTCTTTAATCTTCTGCTGCAGATTTGTATAGCAGTTCCCTCTGGTTTTTTACTTCCTGGTTTTTAATTGTTCAAACAAGTTAATGGCTCCATGGAGATATTTAAATTGTGTGATACTTGTTCATCACTTACATTGGACTCATCATGCCCCAATCGAACACTTTTCACCCTCGCTGCGAAATTTAATGAACAGATTGTTTCACAAAGATCTTCTTCTTTGGGACTGACATGTACAAGCATCAGTGTTTTCGAATCGTCACCTAAAGGTAACGAACGAGTTGAGAAAGTCCAGAAAAGAAGATAATTCAGCTTCACTGTCGATGTTACTTGACAATCTAGTGAATGGAAAATGGAATTTAGAGAAGAAGAATCATTAGTTTACCTAATGAATCTTTAAGAACTCTTGTCAGCTTGCTGTTCCTGTATGGAATGTGGCATTTTCTCCTCTGAAGTGCATGAATTACATCTCCAAGAGCCGAAAGGGACAGATTGATGGCTCTTCCTTCATCAAGTCTTCTTCCCCATGCCTTGGTCTTCACCACTCGTTCACTTCCTCCGAGGTCAACTAACCAGATTTTATTTGTTTCTCGGCGTCTTTCGGGAGCATCGAAGCAAGTAATCGAAATGCGAATCATGCTAGCGGGAGCAACAACAAAGACAACATACTTTTTAAAGCAACATACTTTAATTTTGATAGGTAAAACTTAGTATTTACCAGTGGGATCTGCTAGAAGTTGTGTTTGAATTTGTTGAAGCAGTCGACCTGAGTTGGCATCCAAATCTGTACAGCTTCAGAGCCTGGTTAAAGTTGCTTACTTGGATGGAAACAAGGTTCTCGATTCCGATTCCTCCCTTCGGATCCGTTTGAATTGAAAGGCTGCACACAAACATCACTGCATCCAAATCAGCAGGCATTTTCACACAACTGTATTTTGCATAGTGATTACTGACCATGGTGGCAAAGGATCTGTTGACCTCGTAGCTTGCGGTACAAGTAAGTCTCTGAGGTTTCCTAGATAAATCTCAAGCATACTGAAAGTGATAAGGAAGGTATGATTACTATCCTCCGTTTGCTTGAACAAAGTCTCGATCGTCCGGGGCATTATGCCGGGTGATTCCAACGTACCTTCCTGTATGTTTGGGATGTAACAGCATCAACCATGTGGAATCAGAACTGTGGAAGTAAATGTGAGGTCACCTACCATTGTGAAAGTTTTCCCGGTTCCGGTTTGACCGTATGCGAAAATGCAGGCATTGTAACCGTCGAGGACGGACTTGATGACCGGTTCAACTTCTGAGAAAACCCCATCTGAAATTCAAAGTTCAATCACACAATAAATGCACGGGATCCATTGTGATTGCTTAAAAGAAGGAAAAGCAAGATGCAGGGGGGTACCTTGGGATGAACCGTGGAACACTTTGTCGAAGGTGTAGCGTTTACTTTTGTTATTTCCAAGCTCTAAAAGGAGGTCACTTGTATCCAAAGCTACAACAGGTCCGAATACGAAACCTAAACCGCCTATATTTTCCTCCAATGTCAACGGCCGCACTCGACAGAAAACACGGATGTTCCCTGCAATATGTCACGGATCAAATTGTTTGATTTTTATAAAAAAAGGGATACACGTTAAAACTACATATAAGCTTAAATACACTTGACTAACCTTTCAATTCCAACAACTCATGCAACAACTGTCTCCTCTGTGTGTTCAATTGGTTTATGCAATGGGTTAAGGAAGCAACTTCTTCTGTTTAAGGGATCGCCAAAAGACAATGACATTAATTGAGCACTACAAAATGAGGAAAGCAATTAAGTTGAAAAAGTAATTAAATTTGTTGATAAGAAAATAGGATTGTAGTGGTTTTTAACAGTTTATTTTTCTAATTTCGAAGGAGAATCGTTTATGATTATTTAGTGAAGCAGAAAAAGAGAAAAAACAATATGAAAGAGATAAAGAACAATGAGAGAGATTCAACTTTTTCCAGCATTATATGGTGTTTTATATACAAATCATTAATGCTGGTGTAAGGCATAAAGTGATATGACTATTAGTAGGTTGATAAGATAGTAAATTTAGTTGGTAAATCATATGAGACTATCGGTGATCATGTCAAAAGACTGTAATTGATTGGAGGATATGGTACTCCAAGGACTTCGAAATTCAATAAACAGAAGGATATTAACGGAGTTACGGAAGAGATGCGAGAGTGGAGAGTACCTTTTATCTTGGAGAATTCTTCTGCTGCAGATTCATCTTCGTTTGGCAAACTTTTTATTATCTGGCAAACTGACTTCACCCAAGCAGAATTTATAGGCGACTTAAATCCCAGTAAGGAATGAATCGTTTCCCCGAGATTCCGAATCGATTTCTTCGAATCCATGGCCTAAAAATTCCAGAGAATCAGTGAAAAAGAAAGATGAATATAAAAGAACCACAACGAGTCAAAAAGTAATATGAACTCACTGCCGTGCTTGAGATTTTGGAACTCCTCTATGATAAAAAAAAAAGGAAGTGGAATTCCTTCAAATATACAGATAGTAATGAGTCAAAATTGAAGGACCTACCTTCATCTGCATGAAGTGAATGTCAGCTGCTGGAGGGTTCCCAGGAGAATGATTCATTATTCAAGGCATCTTCTCATTGATGATTATTTTTATGTATAAATAAATTATAACTGTTCAATGGTTAGAGTAAAAGGCTCCTCAAAAGGTCATAACGTGGATAGGAGGCCAATTTTAGGCACCACACCATTGATGAACTCACCAACCTTAATTTCCCGTGGGGATGTATGATTTTACTTTAGGATAGATTTATAAAATTTAAGGAACAAATTATAAAATTTTAAGAATTAAAAATAGACTATCAATAGAAACTATAAAGATACTTAAATTATATGGGAATTTAAAATTTGCAACCTCTCGATCTATCCCTACCTGTAGGATTAAGTTTATAAATGAGCCGACTCAAGTTCGAGTATTGTTGAGCTCGACTCAACTTGAAAAGTTTAATTTTGAACTCAACTTGAAAGCTCATGAGCTTAAAGTTATCAAGTTTGACTCGAAATCAAAGCAAAAAGTTAATGCTTGACTCAAGCTCAAAATATTTTCAGATTTAACTTGATTAAAACTCAAACTTGAACATTTAGTACATGAAAACTTAATACTATATTTTTTAAAAATAACATATAAATGTTAATATTATGAATAATTTAATTTAAAATTTAAAAATTTAATATATTATTTATTTTAAGTTGTTCGCCAATCTTTCAATTCGGGTATCAAATAACTAATTTGAGCTCATTTAGAACTTAAATTGAATTTAAACTCAAATAAAATTCATTCAAATATAGTGTTCACTTAATTTTAACCAAATCAAACTCGAATAACTTATCATTCGTCTCGTATCAATTACTCTTAGCAGGGAGTAGGAACTGGTCCAATTCAAATCTTAGGTTTGGGCCCTTTCTTTGATTTGATGTGATGGTCTGTATAAAAACTTATGTGTGCAGACTACGACAGCATAGACCAATGAAAAGAAGTGGAAAATCCTATTCCAACTTACGATAATGACTCGAACAACAAGAAATTAAGGAAAGAAAACAAAGAATTGTTATTGAGATTCACTAAACTCAAAGCCACAGATATGTAGGGTTAGGGTATATTTCTTGAGAACAAAACAATCCCGACCGTACACAATGCCCATTGGATGCCACAATTATAGTTTAGGGTCCCCAAAAATAGTGAAATTACTATCCCGATATAGCACGACACTGCATGATTATAAAAGGGGTGTTTTGGTACAAGCGACTCATTCATTTCTACTCATAAATCTTGTTTTACGAGTATATAATCTGAAAAGATTGTAGGTTCAACGGGTGCTTTCTATGGTTAAAATAAATGTTATTTTTTTAGATATTATGTTTGTATGGTATATTTGAGAAGCAAGTGAATTTTTCTTTTTCTCTCTCTTTTTTTATATTTTAAATATTGATGAAGGTATAGACTAAATTTAATACAATATAAATTTTAGAGTGCAAATTATGAAACCTAAAGATCTTAAGAACTTGTGGCATAATTTCATCATTTTCTGGAAAAAATACTAAATTAATACTAAACAAACACGTTTATGAACGCTAAACAAACTGAATACGAACACAACTTTAAAAATTCAAACAAACACAACCTAAACATAAACGCCTTCAAAAATAAACAAACGAACACAACACAACCTTATTCGATTCAGATCCGATTCATCTACACCCCTATATGTAAAGTTGTTCGAGCAGTACACGTCTCTTCTCGTTTTCTCTAAAATCTAATCACATTCTTCTCTTTAGGGAAAAATAGAAAAACGTTCTTGTCAAGGTGTTCACGTGCAGTATGCGAGTAAAAGCTGGACACAAGATACCTAAGTTGTATGGTCTGGTATTAAAATACATGACATGGAATGGAGTGCAAGTATATATATACACATATGTATGTATGTATGTATGTATATGTATATCCACACATAGTATACATGCAGCTGAATAGAATCAATCTCCGTTTCAATCTTTCATTTTTCAATCACATTCACCAGTCTGTATTATGGTATAACTATACTTCATTGATAGGCAGCAGAGCCAATCTGAACGCCGACACATTTAGTCCATATAAGCAAACCTGTTCATGGTCCTGGTTTAACGAGGAAGCCTTCCAGGAACACAAAAAATGCATCACACTTCTATCTCAACTAATAGCTTACACATAATCACTGTCCCTACAAAGAAAGCTCCAACCTCTCCCCAACTCGAAAGAGTTACCCTGTGTACTATGCCTTCCGATACCAAACCAAACGGAAAATGCCGACCGCATTATCCGAATCGAATTACTATGCATGATATATCATCTTTACTTTTTCTTGCTAATGCTTCGGTTGTTAATCGTTTCGCTGCTACCTGCGGGTCCTTCACGGATTTCACCAAGTTAACTGCCTCTTCATTCTTCATTACCTGCCGAATAAATCAAACAAGTTGTTTCAGCTGTTTGCAGAAAGAAACGTAAAACCAAATGAACCCTATGCCATTTCCATTATTGCCAATGTATACCATTTTATAATTTCCTGGTCAAATATATCTTTACCACCAATTTTAACAGAACAGATAGCAAACACCACCACAGGGCTTTGTTCTTTGCTATACATGAATTTCCTTAAAACCATGAATTCTAAAGCTGTTATAGATTAATGGATTTATCAGTAATTATGTACTTGTAAACCTAGCACCATTGTACACAAGCACCACCTAATTTGTTCTGACCTATTGTGATTGATTGTTCAGCTCATCAAAGGGAGACTAAAGCCTTATGACTAGTTAGAGAAACCTAAATCTATCTTAAGGTTTTTGATAGAATTTTGCTTAGGGTTTATTATTCTATACATCCCCTTTAAATAAAGATTGATCTTATTACATAACTAGAAAACCTATTCTAGAAAGGAAATAAATCAATTGAAATAAAAACACAACCAGGAAACTTGTCCTAAGCTCAAATGTAGGATACACTAGGCAAAAGGTAGCTTCCTCGAGTGATTGACATTTGTTCGTGCTCACACATCCGTCAATCATCATTGTACTCGAATCAAAGGAGGTTTTAATAGATAAACCAAACACAACACCATTATCCTTCTCATTACTAAAAGTTGAAACCAATAGAGGTGTGTATCTCCACAAATCTTCACAATAAAAGAACTAACAATTGACTCCCATCTCCAGTATCTGTTTCACTAAGTAACCCAACAAGTCTAAACCCATTAAACTTTTCCGATGTAGAGTTGAGGTTTTTTGTATCAGATTTAAAGAAGAGGATTATTTGTTGGATATGAGTTCACTAGGGATTATTGAATAAGACAATCGAGTGAAGTCAAATTAGCATGGGATAAGGAAGAGATAGATAGAGGCTGCCATGATTTAGTTTTGTTCAATTAGAGAGCCTACCTTATTATCAACCTTAGAATTACTAACTTGTTTACAACAATATGTTGTTCATCCCTCGAGCATTTTATCAAACAATTGTGTTTTATTCTCCATAATCTCATCATCATGCTGCAAATTACGATCTATGTTTTATCTTAGTTCGCATACACTCAAGCTCCTCACGTATTTCTGCTCACAACTTTGTTGACCACTGTTCTGTCATTGCCAAGGATTGTTGGCTCTTGATACCAAATTGTTATGACCTATTGCGACTAATGGCTCAACTCATTAAACTTATTGTTTGGAGTAGGTTGATCATTCAATTTTCCATAGATAAACTAGTAAATAGCATTAAAAATGAAAATGTTCTTTTGCCTTTAGAATTTAGTATTTCTCTTCATCTCTTCCACAATGTTTAGAGAGAGAGATAGGTCAGACGAATAAGAATGCCCTTCATACACTTTCGGTTCCAGGAATGTGTTTTAGTATTAGTGAAGTGTGACAACAAAGATGACACAATTCTCTAGTCTTTTCAAAGCCTATCAGCTGCTTTGAGGCAAAAATTGTAATGTTTATATTATTCAATATTTAGGTTCCTTTAGAGGACTACACTTCATGGGAAACATTTCAAGGTATAGTTCGTACGCACTTATGCTATTCTATTTCCAAGGAAGCTTTGGATTATCAATTATTGAAATTCTGGAATCTGAAATCATAGTATTGATTCTTCTCTAGTTCTTTTATTTGTTTAATTACTTTCCCCTTTTTTCAGGTGAATCAGGATACAGTCTACCACCCCCAATTCTTACATGGTTTTTATTCAGTAGACAGCTTAACACTCATGCAATTTCCTTACCTTGGGTGCTCCATGCACCACGAAACCGGAGATGCAGAATAGAGATCAAAGAAACATACTAAAGTGACAAGTCCTATAAATAATAACCTATTTAACAACTGACCTTCCACAAACCATCACTAGCCAGTATTACAAAGTCGATTGTGGAGTCTATGGGGACATGTCTGACATCAGGTTCTGAGCTTAAATGTGCTTTAAGGCTCTGATCCCCGAAAGCCCGTGCTACAGCAAGTTGACCATTAACCCTAGGCACATCTCCTGAAATGAATCACATTTTCACCATCTGTCAGTATATCAATGTGGCATAATTGGTTTGGATTGACCCTCCTGCAGAGTGTGATAAAAGGGAAAATATAACATGCATATTACCAGGAAGTGTAGTCACAAAACCACCCTGCTTCTCTATCCTTCTTCGTTCAGCATGCGGCTCATGGTCCACCGTAATTTGATTGGCAGAGCCCCTCTCACACACAACAGCTCTAGAGTCACCAACGTTTGCTACCCATAAATCTTTGCCATCAATGACAATTGCAGTTACAGCAGTGGAGCCGCCGGGTCCTAATCGCACAGAGTTATCCAATATAAACTTATCCGTGGAGGAGTATGCATTCCGTATCGCAGCCTCAGGATCTCTCCAAAAACTCGGCTGTATCGTCATATTTGCGCCAAGTATAACATAGCAAGCAATTGGAATTTGGAACACAAGAGATGAAATGGGAAGAAAAAAATACCTCTTCGAGTATGTTATTGAAAAGGTTGTCTTTCAAATAAGTGGGCACACGATCCCCCAAGTGACCATCAAAGATAGCAAACAATCCAAGTGTATGATTCCTCTTTTTCCTGTACTCAGCAACATGGTAATCTTCCATTTTATGGCCTGATTGACCTTCCACTAAGTGGAAACCATGGGAGACTTCGTAACTTGATGACTTGCTTTTCCCTTTTCCCCCTTTCCCCTTGTCTGATGAGGAAGATTTCAGGCAAGCAACATTCTCCAATCCAAAACAAATTCAGAGGGCTACAAGTTAGCTTATGTATTGATGTTATATTTCAACTTCATACACATACACAAACCCAAACCTATATTTCTAACTTGAAACTCAATCCAAGTAATTGAATAAAATAAAAAGTAAGAAAACAAAGGATTACCTTGATTTTTGTGAAAAAGCCAGCTTCTTTAACAGGGCGGGAGGCACCTGCAACAGATGAATATTTGCTCATGTTTGCAACTACAACATATAAACAAAAAAAAACCCCAACTCGTTTCCTTCCTTCCCTTTGCTAGATAATCGGTATACTGCTGGATTTGATCAAATTGGCCAAAACCCAAAATCAAATAAGGATCAGATGAAAAGGGTATTATTTTCTTTCAGTTCGTTCAGGTGTGAATACATAGCCCCAAAACGATCAAACATGGTAATTTCCAGCAGCAATAAAATTAGGATCAGAAAAATATTATGTATAGGAAAATAGATAAAGGTTGGTTTTTGGTTGACCATTAGCAAGGATGAGAACAAAGACCAACTGGGTTCTTAAATGCTGTGATTGGTGTTTTGGAGATTGATGTTGAAAATCAACTTTGACCTCATAATAAGATTATAATCAGTGGAGGCTGTTCTTAAAGTTTCAATTTTTAAGGATTCAGAGTAATGATGATCTTCGGTTGTAAATTTGGTGAAATCTTTTCTTGTTTAATTACTTGCAAAGATGACGTCAAATTCCGCGTGGGGTAGGTCCTTGCCTTTCTTCCTTGAAACTTCCGTCGATTGCGACTTTCCTTTCCAAATATTTTCAATTCCTTTAAAAATTATACTTGATCGTAAACAGCCTTGATAAATTAATAGGTTGTGATTTTTTATAATTATTAATGAGAAACAAATTAGTGAAATCTTTCTAAAAATTGAGATGAGCATAGAGGAATATAAGATTATACTTGTGAATAATATTATTAAAATATAATATTATTATAATAATATTGTATTATCTTATTTAGTTTGTTTAGCATAAATGTAATATTACAGTGTTTTGTTGGAAGAACATAAAATTATTTAGATGTATATTTTACCAAATTATCCTTGTGATATACTATTTTAAAGTTAAACTTTAATATTAATTTGAATGAAAATCCATAAAAATATTTTAATCTTTATATTATTTATTTTTTAAGGAGAAATTACATTTAATATATAATTAATATAATTAGTATATTAAATTTATATTTTTAAATAACTTTCATAAGTATCATATTTATTTATATAAAATATAATATAATAGAAAAAAATAATATTATGGTAGTAAAATATTATTTTAAATAATTATATTTTTACAATAATATTTTTTCATCCCATAAAAGTATAAATAGTAAAATATTGAATATTAAAAAAATATAAAATATTTTAAACTCTCAAAATTATTAATATTTTAGTAAATCAAACTCTTTGTATATTATTATTTTTTATAATTTTGAGTAAAGTATAAAAAATAAGAATTTAGAAGGATCATTATAAAAAGAATTTATTAGTCCAAGGGTATTCTTGTCCAAAGTGGTGGGAATGTAAGATTACCTAAGAATTTGAAGGTAATGACATTCCCACCATTTTAACAAAAAATGTTACTATTGGAAAAGAGTATTTGTAACATCCCAAATTATGGGTTAATAATTAAATTGTAAAATTTCGGAATTTGGGGATAAAAATAGAATAGTTGAATAGTTAAATGATTTATTTGGCGATATTTCCTGAAAGTTGTTAGTAATTATCCAAATAATTAAAGGGCAAACTGGTTATTTGCAAAGGAGAAATAATTAAAAATTTGGATGGGTTTATATTAACCCACGTGGAAGAGGAAATGAATGCAAAAATTTGTTCCAGAGTTCTCTTTCTCTCCTTCTCCTTGTTTTCCTCTTCTTCACGGTGGCTTTGGCTACAAAGGTAAGTTTCCTCATTAGTTGATTATTTGTTCAATTAAATATTGGGTTTTGATCCTTAGATGATAATTAAGCTTAAGGAAAGCTTAATTTATCTTATAATCAAAAGATGAAGAAGTTATGAAATATTAAAGAAAATGGGTTTTTAAGAGAATTTCTGTAAAAGAGTTGATAAGTTGAATTTGAAGTTAAATTCGACTTGTCATCAGCTTAATTAAGAGATATGAAGTGATAGAATTGAAATTAGAACATATTGAAAATTTGGGTATGATTATTGATTCCATATGAAAGATGAGATTTTGAGGTTTAAGATGAAATAAATGGATATAAATTAGTTTAAGTATGTATATTTGAGTTAAGAATAGAAAAAGGAATGAAACATGAGGAATTTAAGTTGATATAGTGAATTTTCGTGCATGAACAGTGATTTTCTTGGCTTGAACGAAAATTCCAGATTACGCAGGGGTACAAATTCCCCCTGGGGGTATCGATTCCCCCTAAAGAAAAAAATATGAATTTTGGGCTTAAGTTATTAACATCAAGTTTAAGGTTTAGGCTTCTGATAATTGTTTTGAAATGTTATATTTATGTGGATATTGAGCCTAAACAAGTTCCGAAATAATCAAAGAATTAGGATTGAATCAAATAAAGGCTAAGGTCAGTGCAATTTAATTTGTGCTTATAGAATGAACATTGGCTTGCGATGAGCCAGTGACAGAGTTATTATGGTAAGAAGTAACTCTTAAAATGTTATTGTATGTGACATGAGTTACATGATTATATGTATATGTGATATGTTTAACATGTTGTTATATGTGTTGTGTGATATATATATATATATGTGCTTGCATAAGAACATGAGAAATAAAATAAGTTATGTGATAAGGATATAGAAAACGAAATGAATGATATGAAATGTGTGTATGCTTGATTATATGAGTGGATATTTTCTTGTAAGTACTAAATGACTTATGTAAATAAATGAAAAGGTGAGATAAAATAAGTAGTATTTACTTATAAGGTAATAGGAAATTATGTGAACTCATGCAAAGTGATACGAGCTATGCGACATATGAATATGAAATCATATGATAAGTGATATGAATTATACGAAAATAAACTACATGATGATATGCACATGTGATATGAGATATATGTTTACACATACATATGGTATGTGACAGAAGAGAAAGAAATATGTGATCATATGAAATGTGATAAAGAGTTATGTGAAAGAACATGTGATATGAAATGTATAAATGATAATACCCATATTATGTGATATTAGAGCTAGTGGTATAGTTGGCATGCCAAGAGTCGAGGGTTACCTATGTTCTAAGGAACATATGGACAGTTTACCTAGGTTCTTCGAGACCTATGGACAGTTGCCGAGGTTCTTTATGACCTCTGGATAGGTCTTTCTGGAAAAATTTCATATGCCACTCAGTGGGACTTATACGAGCTGTGGTGACAACAATAGTGCACAACCTCAATGTACTCGAATACCTTGAGTTCTCAATAATGTACATGGGCCTATAAAAGATATCAAAAGTATTTGCATTTTTATATGATATCGTGCTATTATTGTTTACACTGAATTCTTTGTGAACATGAGCTAATAAAGAGATAATGATCACTACAATATATGTTATGTATATGCTTTTGGTGATATGAAATGTTTCACAAAAATTATATGATGTTATATGGTACACAGAAAAGATAAGTACAAGATCATGATAATGAGGTTGTTGTGGATAATGATGGTATAGATGCATGTATGCATTTTGTTATATAAAATGTTTATGGTTTTATTATATGTTTTATATGCCTCACTCAGTCAACGACTTAGCGTGTGATTGTTTCACGCGTAAGTTCTGAGAAGAGGAATAATGATAGAAGTTAAGCAAGACAGGTCAGTTCTCCTTACCGAAGATCAGATCAGAAAAGTAGATAAAATTATATGTATTTTGTTAGAAAGAATTTAGTTGGCATGTAATAAAAAGGATTTGTATTAGATACGCTCTGATCGAGTTTTGGAAATGTTTTAAATGTATATATGTAAATGGTAAATGTATAATGATGAAACCTTGGATTTTTATGAATTTATACGTAATTTACGAAAGTACTGTAGTAGTACTGTAGCAGGGTATCAGTTCCCTGTAGCAGGGGAATCAGTCTTTTCAACTCCTTGGAAAATTATACTTGGCCGTAAACGGCCTTGACAAATTAATGGGCTGTGATTTTTCATAATCATTAATGAGAAACAAATCATTGAAACCTTCCCAAAAATTGAGATGAGCATAGGGGAATATAAGATTATATTTGTGAATAATATTATTGAAATATAATATTATTATGAGAATATTGTATTATCTTGTTTGGTTTGTTTAGCATAAATGTAATATTACAGTGTTTTGTTGGAGGAATATAGAATTATTGGATGTATATTTTACCAAATTATCCTTGTGATATACTTTTTTAAAGTTAAACTTTAATATTAATTTATAAATATTTGAATGAAAATCCATAAAAATATTTTAATCTTTATACTATCTATTGTTTAGGAGAAATTACATTTAATATATAATTAATATAATTAGTATATTAAATTTATATTTTTAAATAATTTTCATAAGTATCATATTTATTTATATAAAATATAATATAATAGAAAATATAATATAATATTATGGTAGTAAAATATTATTTTAAATAATTATATTTTTACAATAATAATTTTTCATCCCATAAAATTATAAATAGTAAAATATTGAATATTAAAAATATAAAATATTTTAAACTCTCAAAATTATTAATATTTTAGTAAATCAAACTCTTTGTATATTATTATTTTTTATAATTTTGAGTAAATTATAAAAAATAAGAATTTTGAATGATCATTATAAAAAGAATTTATTAGTCCAAGGGTATTCTTGTCCAAAGTGGTGGGAATGTAAGATTACCTAAGAATTTGAAGGTAATGACATTCCCACCATTTTAACAAAAATGTTACTATTGGAAAAGAGTATTTGTAACATCCCAAATTACGGGTTAATGATTAAATTGTAAAATTTTGGAATTTAGGGATAAAAGTAGAATAGTTGAATAGTTAAATGATTTATTTGGGGATATTTCCTGAAAGTTGTTAGTAATTATCCAAATAATTAAAGGGCAAACTGGTTATTTGTAAAGGAGAAATAATTAAAATTTTGGATGGGTTTATATTAACCCACGTGGAAGAGGAAATGAAGGCAAAAATTTGTTCCAGAGTTCTCTTTCTCTTCTTCTCCTTATTTTCCTCTTCTTCACGGTGGCTTTGGCTACAAAGGTAAGTTTCCTCATTAGTTGACTATTTGTTCAATTAAATATTGGGTTTTGATCCTTAGATGATAATTAAGCTTAAAGAAAGCTTAATTTATCTTATAATCAAAAGATGAAGAAGTTATGAAATATTAAAGAAAATGGGTTTTTAAGAGAATTTTTGTAAAAGAGTTGATAAGTCGAATTTGAAGTTAAATTCGACTTGTCATCAGCTTAATTAAGAGATATGAAGTGATGGAATTGAAATTAGAACATATTGAAAATTTGGGTATGATTATTGATTCCATATGAAAGATGAGATTTTGAGGTTTAAGATGAAATAAATGGATATAAATTAGTTTAAGTATGTATATTTGAGTTAAGAATAGAAAAAGGAATGAAACATGAGGAATTTAAGTTGATATAGTGAATTTTCGTGCATGAACAGTGATTTTCTAGGCTTGAACGAAAATTCCAGATTACGCAGGGGGTACAGAATGTTATATTTATGTGGATATTGAGCCTAAACAAGTTCCAAAATAATCAAAGGATTAGGATTGAATCAAAGCAAGGCTAAGGTGAGTGCAATTTAATTTGTGCTTATAGAATGAACATTGGCTTGCGATGAGCCAGTGACAGAGTTATTATGGTAAGAAGTAACTCTTAAAATGTTATTGTATGTGACATGAGTTACATGATTATATGTATATGTGATATGTTTGACATGTTGTTATATGTGTTGTGTGATATATATATATATATATGCTTGCATAAGAACATGAGAAATAAAATAAGTTATGTGATAAGGATATAGAAAATGAAATGAATGATATGAAATGAAATGTGTGTATGCTTGATTATATGAGTGGATATTTTCTTGTAAGTACTAAATGACTTATGCAAATAAATGAAAAGGTGAGATAAAATAAGTAGTATTTACTTATAAGGTAATAGGAAATTATGTGAACTCATGCAAAGTGATACGAGCTATGTGACATATGAATATGAAATCATATGATAAGTGATATGAATCATACGAAAATAAACTACATGATGATATGCACATGTGATATGAGATATATGTTTACACATACATATGGTATGTGACAAAAGAGAAAGAAATATGTGATCATATGAAATGTGATAAAGAGTTATGTGAAAGAACATGTGATATGAAATGTATAAATGATAATGCCCATGTTATGTGATATTAGAGCTAGTGGTATAGTTGGCATGCCAAGAGTCGAGGGTTACCTATGTTCTAAGGAATATATGGACAGTTTACCTAGGTTCTTCGAGACCCATGGACAGTTGCCGAGGTTCTTTATGACCTCTGGATAGGTCTTTCTTGACAAATTTCATATGCCACTCAGTGGGACTTATACGAGCTGTGGTGACAGCAATAGTGCACAACCTCAATGTACTCGAATACCTTGAGTTCTCAATAATGTACATGGACCTATAAAAGATATCAAAAGTATTTGCATTTTTATATGATATCGTGCTATTATTGTTTACACTGAATTCTTTGTGTACATGAGCTAATAAAGAGATGATGATCACTATAATATATGTTATGTATAGGCTTTTGGTGATATGAAATGTTTCACAGAAATTATATGATGTTATATGGTACACAGAAAAGATAAGTACAAGATCATGATAATGAGGTTGTTGTGGATAATGATGGTATATATGCATGTATGCATTTTTTTTATATGAAATGTTTATGGTTTTATTATATGTTTTATATGCCTCACTAAGTCAACAACTTAGCGTGTGATTGTTTCACGCGTAGGTTCTGAGAATAGGAATAATGATAGAAGTTAAACAAGACAGGTCAGTTCTCCTTACCGAAGATCAGATCATAAATGTAGATCAAATTACATGTATTTTGTTAGAAAGAATTTAGTTGGCATGTAATAAAAAGGATTTGAATTAGATACGTTGTGATCGAGTTTTGGAAATATTTTAAATGTATATATGTAAATGGAAAATGTATAATGATGAAACCTTGGATTTTTATAAATTTATACGTATTTTACGGAAGTACTGTAGTAGTACTGTAGTAGGGTATCGGTTCCCTGTAGCAGGGGAATCAATCTTTTCAACTCCTTGGAAAATTATACTTGGCCGTAAACGGCCTTGACAAATTAATGGGCTGTGATTTTTCATAATCATTAATGAGAAACAAATCATTGAAACCTTCCCAAAAATTGAGATGAGCATAGGGGAATATAAGATTATATTTGTGAATAATATTATTGAAATATAATATTATTATGAGAATATTGTATTATCTTGTTTGGTTTGTTTAGCATAAATGTAATATTACAGTGTTTTGTTTGAGGAATATAGAATTATTTGGATGTATATTTTACCAAATTATCCTTGTGATATACTTTTTTAAAGTTAAACTTTAATATTAATTTATAAATATTTGAATGAAATTCCATAAAAATATTTTAATCTTTATACTATCTATTTATTTAGGAGAAATTACATTTAATATATAATTAATAGAATTAGTATATTAAATTTATATTTTTAAATAATTTTCATATGTATCTTATTTATTTATATAAAATATAATATAATAGAAAAAAATAATATTATGGTAGTAAAATATTATTTTAAATAATTATATTTTTACAATAATAATTTTTCATCCCATAAAATTATAAATAGTAAAATATTGAATATTAAAAATATAAAATATTTTAAACTCTCAAAATTATTAATATTTTAGTAAATCAAACTCTTCGTATATTATTATTTTTATAATTTTGAGTAAAGTATAAAAAATAAGAATTTAGAAAGATCATTACAAAAAGAATTTATTAGTCCAAGGGTATTCTTGTCCAAAGTGGTGGGAATGTAAGTTTACCTAAGAATTTGAAGGTAATGACATTCCCACCATTTTAACAAAAAATGTTACTATTGGAAAAGAGTATTTGTAACATCCCAAATTACGGGTTAATGATTAAATTATAAAATTTCGAAATTTGGGGATAAAAGTAGAATAGTTGAATAGTTAAATGATTTATTTGGGGATATTTCCTGAAAGTTGTTAGTAATTATCCAAATAATTAAAGGGAAAATTGGATATTTGCAAAGGAGAAATAATTAAAAATTTGGATGGGTTTATATTAACCCACGTGGAAGAGGAAATGAAGGCAAAAATTTGTTCCAGAGTTCTCTTTCTCTTCTTCTCCTTGTTTTCCTCTTCTTCACGGTGGCTTTGGCTACAAAGGTAAGTTTCCTCATTAGTTGATTATTTGTTCAATTAAATATTGGGTTTTGATCCTTAGATGATAATTAAGCTTAAGGAAAGCTTAATTTATCTTATAATCAAAAGATGAAGAAGTTATGAAATATTAAAGAAAATGGGGTTTTAAGAGAATTTCTGTAAAAGAGTTGATAAGTTGAATTTGAAGTTAAATTCGACTTGTCATCAGCTTAATTAAGAGATATGAAGTGATGGAATTGAAATTAAAACATATTGAAAATTTGGGTATGATTATTGATTCCATATGAAAGATGAGATTTTGAGGTTTAAGATGAAATAAATGGATATAAATTAGTTTAAGTATGTATATTTGAGTTAAGAATAGAAAAGGGAATGAAACATGAGGAATTTAAGTTGATATAGTGAATTTTCGTGCATGAAAAGTGATTTTCTAGGCTTGAACGAAAATTCTAGATTACACAGGGGGTACAGAATGTTATATTTATGTGGTTATTGAGCCTAAACAAGTTCCGAAATAATCAAAGGATTAGGATTGAATCAAAGCAAGGTTAAGGTCAGTGCAATTTAATTTGTGCTTATAGAATGAACATTGGCTTGCGATGAGCCAGTGACAGAGTTATTATGGTAAGAAGTAACTCTTAAAATGTTATTGTATGTGACATGAGTTACATGATTATATGTATATGTGATATGTTTAACATGTTGTTATATGTGTTGTGTGATATATATATGTGTGCTTACATAAGAACATGAGAAATAAAATAAGTTATGTGATAAGGATATAGAAAACGAAATGAATGATATGAAATGTGTGTATGCTTGATTATATGAGTGGATATTTTCTTGTAAGCACTAAATGACTTATGTAAATAAATGAAAAGGTGAGATAAAATAAGTAGTATTTACTTATAAGGTAATAGGAAATTATGTGAACTCATGATAATGAGGTTGTTGTGGATAATGATGGTATAGATGCATGTATGCATTTTGTTATATGAAATGTTTATGGTTTTGTTATATGTTTTATATGCCTCACTACGTCAACGATCAAATTATATGTATTTTGTTAGAAAGAATTTAATTGGCATGTAATAAAAAGGATTTGTATTAGATACGCTCTGATCGAGTTTTGGAAATGTTTTAAATGTATATATGTAAATGGTAAATGTATAATGAGGAAACCTTGGATTTTTATGAATTTATATGTATTTTACGAAAGTACTGTAGTAGTACTGTAGCAGGGTATCGGTTCCCTGTAGCAGGGGAATCGAACTTTTCAACTCCTTGGAAAATTATACTTGGCCGTAAACGGCCTTAACAAATTAATGGGCTGTGATTTTTCATAATCATTAATGAGAAACAAATCATTGAAACCTTCCCAAAAATTGAGATGAGCATAGGGGAATATAAGATTATATTTGTGAATAATATTATTGAAATATAATATTATTATGAGAATATTGTATTATCTTGTTTGGTTTGTTTAGCATAAATGTAATATTAAAGTGTTTTGTTGGAGGAATATAGAATTATTTGGATGTATATTTTATCAAATTATCCTTGTGATATACTTTTTTAAAGTTAAACTTTAATATTAATTTATAAATATTTGAATGAAAATCCATAAAAATATTTTAATATTTATACTATCTATTTTTTTAGGAGAAATTACATTTAATATATAATTAATATAATTAGTATATTAAATTTATATTTTTAAATAATTTTCATAAGTATCATATTTATTTATATAAAATATAATATAATAGAAAAAAATAATATTATGGTAGTAAAATATTATTTTAAATAATTATATTTTTACAATAATAATTTTTCATCCCATAAAATTATAAATAGTAAAATATTGAATATTAAAAATATAAAATATTTTAAACTCTCAAAATTATTAATATTTTAGTAAATCAAACTCTTCGTATATTATTATTTTTATAATTTTGAGTAAAGTATAAAAAATAAGAATTTAGAAAGATCATTACAAAAAGAATTTATTAGTCCAAGGGTATTCTTGTCCAAAGTGGTGGGAATGTAAGATTACCTAAGAATTTGAAGGTAACGACATTCCCACCATTTTATCAAAAAATGTTACTATTGAAAAAGAGTATTTGTAACATCTCAAATTACGGGTTAATGATTAAATTGTAAAATTTCAGAATTTGGGGATAAAAGTAGAATGGTTAAATAGTTAAATGATTTATTTGGGGATATTTCCTGAAAGTTGTTAATAATTATCCAAATAATTAAAGGGCAAACTGGTTATTTGCAAAGGAGAAAAAATTAAAAATTTGGATGGGTTTATATTAACCCACGTAGAAGAGGAAATGAAGGCAAAAATTTGTTCGAGAGTTCTCTTTCTCTTTTTCTCCTTGTTTTCCTCTTCTTCACGGTGGCTTTAGCTACAACGGTAAGTTTCCTCATTAATAGATTATTTGTTCAATTAAATATTGGGTTTTGATCCTTAGATGATAATTAAGCTTAAGGAAAGCTTAATTTATCTTATAATAAAAAGATGAAGAAGTTATGAAATATTAAAGAAAATGGGTTTTTAAGAGAATTTCTGTAAAAAGAGTTGATAAGTTGAATTTGAAGTTAAATTCATCTTGTCATCAGCTTAATTAAGAGATATGAAGTGATAGAATTGAAATTAGAACATATTGAAAATTTGGGTATGATTATTGATTCCATATGAAAGATGAGATTTTGAGGTTTAAGATGAAATAAATGGATATAAATTAGTTTAAGTATGTATATTTGAGTTAAGAATAGAAAAAGGAATGAAACATGAGGAATTTAAGTTGATATAGTGAATTTTCGTGCATGAACAATGATTTTCTAGGCTTGAACGAAAATTCCAGATTACGAAGGGGGTACAGATTCCCCCTGGGGGTATCGATTCCCCCTAAAGAAAAAAATATGAATTTTGGGCTTAAGTTATTAACATCAAGTTTAAGGTTTAGGCTTCTGATAATTGTTTTGAAATGTTATATTTATGTGGATATTGAGCCTAAACAAGTTCCGAAATAATCAAAGGATTAGGATTGAATCAAAGCAAGGCTAAGGTGAGTGCAATTTAATTTGTGCTTATAGAATGAACATTGGCTTGCGATGAGCCAGTGATTGAGTTATTATGGTAAGAAGTAACTCTTAAAATGTTATTGTATGTGACATGAGTTACATGATTATATGTATATGTGATATGTTTAACATGTTGTTAAATGTGTTTTGTGATATATATATATGTGCTTGCATAAGAACATGAGAAATAAAATAAGTTATGTGATAAGGATATAGAAAACGAAATGAATGATATGAAATGTGTGTATGCTTGATTATATGAGTGGATATTTTCTTGTAAGTACTAAATGACTTATGTAAATAAATGAAAAGGTGAGATAAAATAAGTAGTATTTACTTATAAGGTAATAGGAAATTATGTGAACTCATGCAAAGTGATACGAGCTATGTGACATATGAATATGAAATCATATTGTTGAGTTAATCGATCTACGGAATCGGCCAAGAGGGGGGTGAATTGGCAATTAAAAATTTCGTGGAAGCTTTTGCAGAAAATTTAAAGTAATTGCACAGCGATTTACAGTGGTTCGACTTTCTCAAACAAAGTCTACGTCCACTACCTTAGCTATCCACACTAAGGATTTTCCAACAAATTCACTAATTTGTTCTTTCTTTTGAGGCCAAAGAGATAACCTTACAAAATCCCTCAAGAGTATACCCCAACTCTTGAGAACACTCTTTTTCCCAAAGAGAAGATTACAAATTTGCAAACTTACAAGAAAACCTCACAAGGTAAGATGTTTGCACAATTCTAGAACAAAGAAAAGAACACTCAAGGATAAATACAATTGAGTACAAAAGTGTTCTTGAAAGCAAATGAATATTGGATGAAAAATAGGCTTGAAATACTCAAACTTGAGGTTTGATGCTTTCTCTTTGATTCTCTCTTGATTCTAGTTGATTGATGTTTCTTGTTATTGATCAATGACTTCTAAGCTTGCTTAAATACACCTTGGATCACTTCTGAACGTTGGGGATGATTAGAGAAGATATTATAGTCGTTTTAGTGTGAAAACATTTAATAAAACAGCTTGGAGTGTGGGGGGAATCGGTTCCCCCTTGAAGGGAATCGGTTCCTAAGTGTAAAATTCAAATATTTCGACCGTTGTACAAGGGGGGAATCGGTACCCCCTTGGGGGGGATCGGTTCCCTCCGAGCATACTGGAATTCTCGGAGCAAAACTGTTTAGGGGGGAATCGGTTCCTCCTATGGGGGGGAATCGGTTCCCTCTGAGCAATCTGTAATTTTTAGCTTTGAATTGGTTTGAAATACTTTGTAAAATTATTTTGAAATTGTTTTATGATTAAAACTTAATTTTACACTTAAGTAAGGATTAAAAATGATTTTTGAAATATTTGGAGTAATGTTTTGATATTCGAATAGTTATATCGAATATACTTAGAAAATCATTTGGAAAATCTTAAAATCCATTTAACTTAATTTGTTATGTCGAAATATCAAAATGTTTCAACAATCTCCCCCTTTTTGATATAACAAAACATTTTAGTAATTTTAAGATTTTTGAAATCAAGTTTTGAAATTACTCCCCCTTACTTTAACACTTCTTCAATTTATTATGTAAAACATTTAACACCTTCAATTTATTATGTAAAACATTTAACACCTATTCTTCTCCCCCTTTTTGTTAAATCAAAAAGACATTGTAAAACAAGGTTTTGAAATCATTTAGCCAATTGATTTATTAATTATAAGCTTAAGCTGCTAAGATCACAATCAAAAGAGAGGTTAGCCATTAGTTTCATAAATCAATATTCATAAATAATGTGATATGGAAAAATTGGTCATATTGCTAATGATGATGCAAAAATGAATAAAACATATAAGTTCACACTATTCATAAATCCAAAATCCAACAATCCACAAAATTAAACAATCCAAAATATCAAAAATGTTGAAACAATATTCTTTTAGTTCAAAGTCTTAAAACTAAACACATAATCAAACATCCGGATCGGTAGGAGGAAAACGGGCTCGCATAGCGGCCATCTCGTGTGTGAGTTCATTGATACGAGCGTTGGTTGATTCATTGTTTGCACGCATCTCCCTAAGAATCTCTAATTGTTGAGCTCCCATTGTGGATAAATGAGACTCTATAGAGGTAAAACGCGAGTCCATGGTCGCATATCGAAAATCAAATGTCTCCATAAAGGATTGAAAATATGGAGGTATTTGAGTCGACTGTTGTGCGTGCTCCTCGGGTTGTTCAGGCTCATCTTCAGCTTCATCGATATCCCTCATTAATTGTTCAAACTCGGGATCTTCGTCAGCTTCGGGTGGAGCTTGTGAAGAACTAGCTCCCGGAGTAGAAGATCGAACCCATGCACCGGTTTCCTTATTTTTGACCCATCCCGCTCTTGTTAAAGAAAGAAGATTGATTTGTTTCTTAAGAGGAAATGAGGCATCTAGACCAACTCGGAGTTCGGCTTTAGAAAAGATTACTAAGGATACAACCGTAAACTAGTGAAGAACAGAGTTTCTTATTTGGCACTAAGTTAACGGTTTCAACGATCTCAGCAAAGATAATCTCGGAAAGGTTTATTTTATATTGTTTTCAAAACAATGCAACCACCAAAGGTCTAAAGCTCTAAGAGTAGAATAACGACCCCCGGATGGTCGAAACCACCAAGTGATCATAAGATGAAGAAAACGCTCATGGAGATCTAAAACACTTGCACTATCATTCCGTTTATATCGTGAGCCTAAAACTTGTTTTTCGTTTGATAAACCTTCATTGTCCAAGCCTAAGGCATTGGCTATGTAATCCGGATCAAGATGGAAATATTGACCTAGGAGGTAGGAACGCACTCCTATGGTTTTGGTTTTGTCACGATTTTTGATACAAACGGCATTACAGTAGAAGATACGAACAAGTTGATGATAGACAATGGGTTCAAGTTCGAAAAGTTTATCAAATTTCCATTCGTGCAAGATAGGGAGATATTTAAAGTTAATATCAACCATAGTTTGAAGAGATGGGATACGTTCTTCCCTAATCTTATACGAGTCAAAATATTGGTAAAACCAATAACGATAATCTTTAGGACCCGGTTGATTGAAACAAGAATTTTGGATAGTCAAGTTAGGATCAAGATTTGGAATAGGATTTTGAGGAATAGGAGGAGGATTTGGTTGACGACTAGAACGACTAGATGAAGACCTAGGACGTTTAGGATTTGACATGGTGAAGGAAATCAGAATAGATAGAATAACCTGCAATTTTAAAACAAATGTATGCAATTCAATTAATCCCAAAACTCAATTGAGTCCTCAATATTTCAAGGTTCTCTAAATCAATCCTAATGGGCAAAGTTTTTGAGAAACTTTTGAAAAATATGGTTTTGAGAAACAATATATGTATAGTTTTCATAATAACAACATAATTTAATCAAAACACAATAATTTAAAAAAACATTTTTTTTAATTTCGATTTTTTTTTTGAAAATTCTTGTGTTTTTGATGAAATTAGTTGTAACATCTAGTTTCTATTCACTAAACAATCAATGCCCGATCACTATTTCAACCTAGAACTAATTAAAACTAATCATATGTTCAAAAATAATAAAATAGAGAGTTTAGAAAAATTACCTTGAAAGATGAAGATTGAGGGGATTTAGATGTTGTTTGCACGATTTTAATGATTCCAACAGGTTTAGAAGATGATATTTGATTCGAATTCCGATTAATATCGTTGATTTGAGGCAAGAAATGAGATTTGAGAGGAGTTGAGAGGGAACGGCGGAAGAGAGGGTTTTGAAAATTTTGGGGTTTTGGGTGTTCTGCCCGATTTTAACAGAACCCCAGGGGGGTATCGATTCCCCTGTGGGGGGAATCGGTTCCCCTTCAAAGGGGGAATCGGTTCCCTTAGGGGGGATCGATTCCCTCTGCACCAAAATGCTAAAATCCGATTTTTAAGCACAAAATGCTAAATTAATCTTTTCTAGTGGTATTGGCAACTCATATATCAAAAATTAATTATGTTCAAACAATTAAATTAATCTTTAATCGATTTTTGAACATAAAATTAATTTTCACTAAGAATCACAAACTCCCCCTAACTAATAGCAAGAATGCAATCAAAAATTATTATTATAAGCATTTTTCAAGATTTATTAAAAGTGCTAAAATTATTTTAAACACTAAGTGAAGATAGGTTGGTCAAACCTAATTCTCTCCTAAGTGTCCAAAATCTTTCCTTGTCTAAGGGTTTTGTAAAGATATCCGCTAATTGGTGCAAAGTATCAACAAATTCTAGAACTACATCTTCCTTAGTGACATGGTCTCTAATGAAGTGATGTCTTATTTCAATGTGCTTAGTTCTAGAGTGTTGGATGGGATTTTTAGTGAGACAAATAGCACTAGTATTGTCACACTTGATAGGAATAGTACCTACTTCAATTCCATAATCAAAAAGTTGTTGTTTCATCCATAAAACTTGTGCACAGCAACTACCAGCTGAAATGTATTCGGCTTCAGTGGTAGATAATGCAACACAATTTTGTTTCTTTGAAAACCAAGAAATCAACATATTTCCAAGGAATTGGCAAGTACCGGAGGTGCTTTTCCTATCTAATTTGCATCCTCCATAATCCGCATCAGAAAAAGCATGCAAGCTAAAGCTAGAGTCTCTAGGATACCAAAGTCCTAAACTAGGAGTGTCTTTAAGGTATCTAAAGATTCTCTTAACAGCTAGTAATGTGATTCCTTAGGACATGATTGAAATCTAGCACATAAGCAAACACTAAACATAATGTCCGGTCTACTTGCAGTTAGATAAAGCAAAGAGCCAATCATTGACCTATATAATTTAACATCTACACATTTACCTCCTTCATCTAAGTCAAGCTTTGTTGAAGAGCTCATTGGAGTGTCATGAGGTTTCCCATTTTCCAGTCCAAACTTCTTGAGCATATCTTTGACGTACTTAGCTTGATTAATGAAGATGCCATCTTTTCTTTGCTTGATTTGGAGTCCCAAGAAAAATGAGAGCTCCCCCATCATGCTCATCTCAAACTCACTTTGCATTAGCTTAGAAAATTCTTGGCAAAGAATATCATTAGTAGAACCAAATATTATATCATCAACATAAATTTGAACTACTAATAAATCTTTACCTTTATGCTTTAAAAACAATGTAGTGTCAACCTTCCCTTTTGAAAAACCTTTTTCAATTAAAAAATTTGACAATCTTTCATACCAAGCTCTAGGAGCTTGTTTTAAACCATAAAGAGCTTTTGTCAATTTAAGAACATGATCCGGAAATTTTGAATCTTCAAAACCTAGAGGTTGTTCCACATACACTTCTTCCTTTATAAAACCATTTAAAAATGCACTTTTAACATCCATTTGATATAATTTAAATTCATGAAAACATGCAAATGCTAATAACATTCTAATTGCTTCCATCCTAGCTACGGGAGTGTATGCTTCATCGTAGTCTATGCCCTCTTCTTGAGTATACCCTTGAGCAACAAGTCTAGCCTTGTTTCTCACTATATTACCACTTTCATCAAGCTTATTCCTAAACACCCATCTAGTACCTACAGTAGATTTATTACAAGGCCTTTCAACTAATGTCCATACTTTACTTCTCTCAGATTGATTTAATTCTTCTTGCATAGCCATAATCCAATGTTCATCATTTAATGCTTCTTTAATATTCTTAGGCTCTATGCATGCAATAAATGCAACATAATCACAAATATTTCTAAGAGAAAATCGAGTTGTTACCCCTTTGGATGGATCACCTATAATCTCACCACCCTTGACATAGTTGTACTCTCTTGGATAAGATACTTCCCTTTCTTCAATGGTTGGATTCTCAAGAGGATCATGAGTTTCCTCATTTTTCGTTTCTTCCTTTGATGATGGTTCTCCAACTTTATGTCTAGCGTCATTTGAATTTATAACACCTACATCATCATTCACACACAAGAATCCTTCCTCGGAAGGGGATTATCATCGAAAACAACATGTATAGACTCTTCTACAACTAAAGTTCTTTTATTAAATACTTGATAAGCTTTAGAATTTAAGGAATAACCCAGAAAAATTCCTTCATCACTTTTAGCATCAAATTTGCCAAGGTTTTCTCTACCGTTGTTTAAAAACAAAACATTTACATCCAAAAGGATGAAAATAGCTAATGTTAGGCTTTTTATTTTTGAGAATTTCATATGGAGTTTTCTTTAAAATTGACCTAATCATTACTCGATTTACAACATAACAAGCAGTATTTGTGGCTTCCGCCCAAAAATATTTTGGCAAATTATTTTCACAAAGCATGGTTCTAGCCATTTCTTCTAAAGTTCGATTTTTCCTCTCAACAACTCCATTTTGTTGAGGGGTTCTAGGTGCTGAAAAATTGTGGCTAATACCATTAGAATTACAAAAATCAATAAATCCAAGATTTTCAAATTCAGTGCCATGATCACTCCTAACACTAGTTATAGAGTAACCTTTTTCATTTTGGATTATTTTTGAAAATGTGATGAACTGTTCTAATGCTTCATCTTTAGTACTTAAAAATAGAACCCAAGTATATCTAGAATAGTCATTTACCAAGACAAATGCATATTGTTTTCCACCCAAGCTAGTAGTCCTAGTTGGCCCAAAAAGATCTACATGGATCAATTGTAATACTCTACTAGTTGATACGTCATTAATGGATTTAAAAGAAACGCGCTTTTGTTTTCCTTTAGCACAAGCATCACAGATTTTATCATTATCAAATTTAAGCTTAGGCAACCCTCGAACTAAATCACCTTGAATTAGCCGTTGCAAAACACTCATACTAGCATGACCTAGTCTCCTATGCCATAACCAACTATCATGCTCATCCTTAGCAACTAGGCATAAATTAGTCATATCAATAGAATCTAAATGCACCATGTAAATGTTTCCTATTCTATGACCAACAAGCATAATCCGATTAGATGCAATGTCAATGACTTTACAACCATTAATTTCAAATAAGACATTGAATCCTTTATCGCATAATTGACTAATACTCAATAGATTATGCTTTAATCCATTCACATATAAAACATTCTTAATTTGTATGGAAGAGGTATTACCTATTGTACCAATACCTTCAATGTGACCTTTTGAATTGTCTCCAAAAGTCACTTATCCTCTATTTTTGGCGTTAAGCTCAATGAACCGGCTTTTGTCTCCGGTCATATGTCTTGAGCATCCACTATCAAGGTACCATGAATTTGAATTTGTTTCCCGTGCCTTGTAGCAATGCTCCTTTCCCTACAAACATAGATTAATTTTTGATTTTTGGTACCCAAATTCTTTTGGGTCCATATTCATTAGTTTCCAAAATCCTAGTCCCCTTAGGTATCCATTTGTGTAGGATATTTTTATCTTTAGTAGTAATGAGTTCTTTAGGAACCCATATACTTCTAATGATTTTTCCATTAGAGGTTCTTTGGGGACCTCTATGATTGTAGTTTCTAAAACTTTTTCTAACAAAGTTGGATTTTGAATTTCCATCTTTTTCAAAATGTTTTGTTCCAACTTTATCAAAAGAAGTTTTAAGATCATCAATTTTCTTTTGATGATCATCATTGATCTTTGAAAGTAAATTTTGCAAATCTAAATTTTTCTTTTCAAACTCTTCTAGTTTGATTTGCAAATCTTTGATTTTACTTTCAAGATCGTTGTTGGTTTTGGATATGAGTTTGTTTTCATTTTTCAATTTTGAAACATCATTTTTATATTTTAAAAACAATTTCTCAAAATCCAAAGCCAACCCATTGTACTCCTCAAATAACTCATCATAAGATAAATCATCAAAATCGGATGAGTTAGAGGTTACCTTAGAATCTTTCCCGAATGCCATCAAGCACAAGTTTGCTACTTCTTGTTCCTCTTCATCGGAACCTTCTTCATCGCTCCATGTAGCCACATGAGCCTTGTGCTTATTCTTTGATTGACCCTTTTTCTTCAATTGTGGGCAATCATATTTGACATGCCCCGGCTTTTTGCATTCATAGCAAATGATTGGGTCCTTCTCTTTTGGTTCATTTTTGAGGCATTCGTTTCGTTTGAATTTTCTTTCTTGGTAAGGTCTCATCATTTTTCTGAACCGTTTGGCAAACAATGCCATTTCCTCGTCATCATCATCATTATTAGAATCACTCTCATCTTTTGTGGATTTGAGAGCAACTCCAATATTTTTCTTCTTCTCCTTTTCCTTTGGTGTCTCTTCAACTTTATCAAGGTCCACCTCATCTTCGAGCATCATCTCATGAGTGAGGAGTGAACCGATAAGTTCTTCAAGAGTTAAGGACGATAGGTCCTTAGACTCGATGATTACCGTCTTCTTTGATTGCCATGATTTTGGGAGGGAGTAGACTAACTTCCTCACAAGCTTTTCATTTGAGATGATCTCTCCATATGATTTGAGACCATTGACAATCGTTGAAAATCTATCCGTCATAGCTTTGATGTCTTCATTTGGTTTCATCCTGAAATTTTCATAGCTATGCGTTAGAATACTAATTTTTGATTTCTTTACCTCATATGTACCTTCATGTGTGACTTGAAGCTTGTCCCATATTTCTTTGGCGGTTGTACACGATGAAACTCTTCCGTATTCATCTGGTCCAAGAGCACAAAAAATAATATGGATGGCTTTGGAGTTGAGCTGGAACATTCTTGTCTCTCCTTCACTCCACAACCTTGGATGAGTGATAGGCTTGATGTATCATTCTTCTACGGCATTCCATGCTCCCATGTCACTTGCTTGAATGAAGTACATCATTCTATTCTTCCAATAGGCGTAATTAGCTCCATTGAAGAAAGGAGGCTTGCTGACGGGCATCGAATCAAGACCGGAGTCGTAATTTGAAGTGGAGGCCATTGATGACTTGGTAATCGATGTAACTCTTCCCGAATCGACTCAAGAGGCGATTAAACCTTCAAATGAGTGAGGCTCTGATACCAATTGTTGAGTTAATCGATCTACGGAATCGGCCAAGAGGGGGGTGAATTGGCAATTAAAAATTTCGTGGAAGCTTTTGCAGAAAATTTAAAGTAATTGCACAGCGATTTACAGTGGTTCGACTTTCTCAAACAAAGTCTACGTCTACTACCTTAGCTATCCACACTAAGGATTTTCCAACAAATTCACTAATTTGTTCTTCCTTTTGAGGCCAAAGAGATAACCTTACAAAATCCCTCAAGAGTATACCCCAACTCTTGAGAACACTCTTTTTCCCAAAGAGAAGATTACAAATTTGCAAACTTACAAGAAAACCTCACAAGGTAAGATGTTTGCACAATTCTAGAACAAAGAAAAGAACACTCAAGGATAAATACAATTGAGTACAAAGTGTTCTTGAAAGCAAATGATATTGGATGAAAAATAGGCTTGAAATACTCAAACTTGAGGTTTGATGCTTTCTCTTTGATTCTCTCTTGATTCTAGTTGATTGATGTTTCTTGTTATTGATCAATGACTTCTAAGCTTGCTTAAATACACCTTGGATCACTTTTGAACGTTGGGGATGATTAGGGAAGATATTATAGCCGTTTTAGTGTGAAAACATTTAATAAAACAGCTTGGAGCGTGGGGGGAATCGGTTCCCGCTTGAAGGGAATCGGTTCCTAAGTGTAAAATTCAAATATTTCGACCGTTGTACAAGGGGGGAATCGGTACCCCCTTGGGGGGGATCGGTTCCCTCCGAGCATACTGGAATTCTCGGAGCAAAACTGTTTAGGGGGGAATCGGTTCCTCCTATGGGGGGGAATCGGTTCCCTCTGAGCAATCTGTAATTTTTAGCTTTGAATTGGTTTGAAATACTTTGTAAAATTATTTTGAAATTGTTTTATGATTAAAACTTAATTTTACACTTAAGTAAGGATTAAAAATGATTTTTGAAATATTTGGAGTAATGTTTTGATATTCGAATAGTTATATCGAATATACTTAGAAAATCATTTGGAAAATCTTAAAATCCATTTAACTTAATTTGTTATATCGAAATATCAAAATGTTTCAACACATATGATAAGTGATATGAATTATACGAAAATAAACTACATGATGATATGCACATGTGATATGAGATATATGTTTACACATACATATGGTATGTGACAGAAGAGAAAGAAATATGTGATCATATGAAATGTGATAAAGAGTTATGTGAAAAAACAAGTGATATGAAATGTATAAATGACAATGCCCATGTTATGTGATATTAGAGCTAGTGGTATAGTTGGCATGCCAAGAGTCGAGGGTTACATATGTTCTAAGGAACATATGGACAGTTTACCTAGGTTCTTCGAGACCTATGGACAGTTGCGGAGGTTCTTTATGACCTTTGGATAGGTCTTTCTGGACAAATTTCATATGCCACTCAGTGGGACTTATACGAGTTGTGGTGACAGCAATAGTGCACAACCTCAATGTACTCGAATACCTTGAGTTCTCAATAATGTACATGGGCCTATAAAAGATATAAAAAGTATTTGCATTTTTATATGATATCATGCTATTATTGTTTACACTGAATTCTTTGTGTAAATGAGCTAATAAAGAGATAATGATCACTACAATATATGTTATGTATATGCTTTTGGTGATATGAAATGTTTCACAGAAATTATATGATGTTATATGGTACACAGAAAAGATAAGTCCAAGATCATGATAATGAGGTTGTTGTGGATAATGATGGTATAGATGCATGTATGCATTTTGTTATATGAAATGTTTATGGTTTTATTATATGTTTTATATGCCTCACTAAGTCAACGACTTAGCGTGTGATTGTTTCACGCGTAGGTTCTGAGAAGAGGAATAATGATATAAGTTAAGCAAGACAGGTCATTTCTCCTTACCGAAGATCAGATCAGAAATGTAGATCAAATTACATGTTTTTTGTTAGAAAGAATTTAGTTGGCATGTAATAAAAAGGATTTGTATTAGATACTCTCTGATCGAGTTTTGGAAATGTTTTAAATGTATATATGTAAATGGTAAATGTATAATGATGAAACCTTGGATTTTTATGAATTTATACGTATTTTACGGAAGTACTGTAGTAGTACTGTAGTAGGGTATCGGTTCCCTGTAGCAGGGGAATCGGTCTTTTCAACTCCTTGAAAATTATACTTGGCCGTAAACGGCATTGACAAATTAATGGGCTGTGATTTTTCATAATCATTAAGGAGAAACAAATCATTGAAACCTTCCCAAAAATTGAGATGAGCATAGGAGAATATAAGATTATATTTGTGAATAATATTACTGAAATATAATATTATTATGAGAATATTGTATTATCTTGTTTGGTTTGTTTAGCATAAATGTAATATTACAGTATTTTGTTGGAGGAATATAAAATTATTTGGATGTATATTTTACCAAATTATCCTTGTGATATACTTTTTTAAAGTTAAACTTTAATATTAATTTATAAATATTTGAATGAAAATCCATAAAAATATTTTAATCTTTATACTATCTATTTTTTTAGGAGAAATTACATTTAATATATAATTAATATAATTAGTATATTAAATTTATATTTTTAAATAATTTTCATAAGTATCATATTTATTTTATAAATATAATATAATAGAAAAAAATAATATTATGGTAGTAAAATATTATTTTAAATAATTATATTTTTACAATAATAATTTTTCATCCCATAAAATTATAAATAGTAAAATATTGAATATTAAAAATATAAAATATTTTAAACTCTCAAAATTATTAATATTTTAGTAAATCAAACTCTTTGTATATAATTTTTTTTATAATTTTGAGTAAAGTATAAAAAATAAGAATTTAGAAGGATCATTATAAAAAGAATTTATTAGTCCAAGGGTATTCTTGTCCAAAGTGGTGGGAATGTAAGATTACCTAAGAATTTGAAGGTAATGACATTCCCACCATTTTAACAAAAAATGTTACTATTGGAAAAGAGTATTTGTAACATCCCAAATTACGGGTTAATGATTAAATTGTAAAATTTTGGAATTTGGGGATAAAAGTAGAATAGTTGAATAGGTAAATGATTTATTTGGGGATATTTCTTGAAAGTTGTTAGTAATTATCCAAATAATTAAAGGGCAAACTGGTTATTTGCAAAGGAGAAATAATTAAAAATTTGGATGGGTTTATATTAACCCACGTGGAAGAGGAAATGAAGGCAAAAATTTGTTCCATAGTTCTCTTTCTCTTCTTCTCCTTGTTTTCCTCTTCTTCACGGTGGCTTTGGCTACAAAGGTAAGTTTCCTCATTAGTTGATTATTTGTTCAATTAAATATTGGGTTTTGATCCTTAGATGATAATTAAGCTTAAGGAAAGCTTAATTTATCTTATAATCAAAAGATGAAGAAGTTATGAAATATTAAAGAAAATGGGGTTTTAAGAGAATTTCTGTAAAAGAGTTGATAAGTTGAATTTGAAGTTAAATTCGACTTGTCATCAGCTTAATTAAGAGATATGAAGTGATAGAATTGAAATTAGAACATATTGAAAATTTGGGTATGATTATTGATTCTATATGAAAGATAAGATTTTGAGGTTTAAGATGAAATAAATGGATATAAATTAGTTTAAGTATGTATATTTGAGTTAAGAATAGAAAAATGAATGAAACATGGGGAATTTAAGTTGATATAGTGAATTATCGTGCATGAACAGTGATTTTCTGGGCTTGAACGAAAATTTCAGATTACGCAGGGGGTACAGATTCCCCCTGGGGGTATCGATTCCCCCTAAAGAAAAAAATATGAATTTTGGGCTTAAGTTATTAACATAAAGTTTAAGGTTTAGGCTTATGATAATTGTTTTGAAATGTTATATTTATGTGGATATTGAGCCTAAACAAGTTTCAAAACAATCAAAGGATTAGGATTGAATCAAAGCAAGGCTAAGGTGAGTGCAATTTAATTTGTGCTTATAGAATGAACATTGGCTTGCGATGAGCCAGTGACAGAGTTATTATGGCAAGAAGTAACTCTTAAAATGTTATTGTATGTGACATGAGTTACATGATTATATGTATATGTGATATGTTTAACATGTTGTTATATGTGTTGTGTGATATATATATATATGTGCTTGCATAAGAACATGAGAAATAAAATAAGTTATGTGATAAGGATATAGAAAATGAAATGAATGATATGAAATGTGTGTATGCTTGATTATATGAGTAGATATTTTCTTGTAAGTACTAAATGACTTATGTAAATAAATGAAAAGGTGAGATAAAATAAGTAGTATTTACTTATAAGGTAATAGGAAATTATTTGAACTCATGCAAAGTGATACAAGCTATGTGACATATGAATATGAAATCATATGATAAGTGATATAAATTATACGAAAATAAACTACATGATGATATGCACATGTGATATGAGATATATGTTTACACATACATATGGTATGTGACAGAAGAGAAAGAAATATGTGATCATATGAAATGTGATAAAGAGTTATGTGAAAGAACAAGTGATATGAAATGTATAAATGATAATGCCCATGTTATGTGATATTAGAACTAGTGGTATAGTTGGCATGCTAAGAGTCGAGGGTTACCTATGTTCTAAGGAACATATGGACAGTTTACCTAGGTTCTTTGAGACCTATAGACAGTTGCCGAGGTTCTTTATGACCTCTGAATAGGTCTTTCTGGACAAATTTCATATGCCACTCAGTGGGACTTATACGAGCTGTGGTGACAGCAATAGTGCACAACCTCGATGTACTCGAATACCTTAAGTTCTTAATAATGTACATGGGCCTATAAAAGATATCAAAAGTATTTGTATTTTTATATGATATCGTGCTATTATTGTTTACACTGATTTCTTTGTGTACATGAGCTAATAAAGAGATAATGATCACTACAATATATGTTATGTATATGCTTTTGGTGATATGAAATGTTTCACAGAAATTATATGATGTTATATGGTACACAGAAAAGATAAGTACAAGATCATGATAATGAGGTTGTTGTGGATAATGATGGTATAGATGCATGTATGCATTTTGTTATATGAAATGTTTATGGTTTTATTATATGTTTTATATGCCATACTAAGTCAACGACTTAGCGTGTGATTGTTTCTCGCGTAGGTTCTGAGAAGAGGAATAATGATAGAAGTTAAGCAAGACAGGTCAGTTCTCCTTACCGAAGATCAGATCAGAAATGTAGATCAAATTACATGTATTTTGTTAGAAAGAATTTAGTTGGCATGTAATAAAAAGGATTTGTATTAGATACGCTCTGATCGAGTTTTGGAAATGTTTTAAATGTATATATGTAAATGGTAAATGTATAATGATGAAACCTTGGATTTTTATGAATTTATACGTATTTTACGGAAGTACTGTAGTAGTACTGTAGCAGGGTATCGGCTCCCTGTAGTAGGGGAATCGGTTCCCCTCTTACATTCTGGAAAATTTTAACATTTGGATACTGTTCACGATACTCTTCATTATTGTTCATACGGTCATGTTCATTGTTCATTCCGTATTTTATTGTTCATAAAACGTATATTTTCTTAAATTGGTTATAGCAAACATGATTCAACAATATATTATCGTATTTTCTTAAAAATAGTTCAAATATTCTGTTATTTTACAAGAATAAATGTTTTAAAAGTCAATGTGACATCTCGGACTCGTATTCGGGTCGGATATGGGTTGGGGTGTTACAATATTCCCGATAATGTAAGATTCCGCGGTAATGTAAGATTCTGCGAACCAAACGCACCCTTAGTGTATTCAAATGGTTAATACGATTGTCGGTTAAATCGAATTAATCAATTTTTTTCTAATTGTTAATAGAATTAATATTTTTAAATATTAATTTTGTTTGAATTATGTTTGTTTCAATAGTAGATTGTGATCCTATAAATTTTTGTAACATTAATAGTAATATTAAAATAATTATAATATTACAAACAATGAGTGATATCTAGTAATATATCATTGTTATATTTGATATGATTTTTATTCTATTAACATTTCGTGTATTATATCTTTTTGTAACGTATACTGTACTAAACACTAGTAATATGATAATTATATTTGGATAGTTCATCTCGTGTTTCTTGATATTTCAAGTAAATTATAATAGAAATAAAATGATATCTTATTTTATTTAAATACGATTTTACATTTATAGTCTCACTCAATTAAGTGCACAAATATGTTTCTCACATTATGTTAAAAGGTACAATCATATATTGATAAACTCTATCACACTATATAGATTTTAGTATCTCTAATATCAGTCATTATAATATAATTAATTATTGTTTAGATCGTCTATATTCATAAGAATCATAGAATGTATCGTTCTATTATAATAAGGACATTTTCTTGTGATGAAGTCGAAAATTCTCCTTTTATAAATAATTTAAGTGAGATTTAAGTTAACTTTATTTATATGAAAAATAAATTTAGAAAAATTAATATTCGATGATAAATAAATATGAAACAAATTAGCAGGTTGAGATACAAATCTAAATATTAAAATTTGTTGTATTATTGGAAGAATTGTTTTCATGAATTATAATCTATAAACTATATTTTATTATCATTTCTTCGCCTATTAAATTAGTAGATTTTTTTTATTAATTAACGATATTTTTAAAAGAATTTCCCCACTGAATAAAGTTTTCGAAATGTTACATCTTCTATTTAGTTACTTTTTCTTTATATTATCTTTAGTAGACTTAAATAATTCTTTAAAATCAAATTTAGTATTTAATAGTCGTATTTATTTATCTTTCCAGCCTACTGATAATCAATATAATACTAAATTTGACATTAATATTAAAAATTATATATAAACCATCAAATATAATTGAAAATAAGAATCAAAACTCCCTTAGTTTCCCTTAACCTTATATTTTTCATCTTCTTCAACTCATTATTTATCATATAACTACTGATTAAAACTCTTCATTCACAAAATAAATAAACAATTATAAGTCTTAAGAAATTTTGTATTCAATATTAGCATGTTGAAATAACTAACAAATAAAGTCTTAAGAAATTAGAGTACCTCATCACACGAGTCGCGAAAGGGATGGATGATAAATGGGGAGGAAAAAGATGAAAAGAGAAAGAAAAGGGGTGAGTGAAGAGATGGTTGTGCCACGTGGGACGTTACCTGGCGTACAGGGTTGGCACCGCATGGGATCATTCCAAAAATATTCCCCCCTTTGTCTATGGTCTATGCCGTTCCTCTTCTCCTACCTCCAATTTCTTCCATTTTTCTTTACTTTATTTTTTGGTCTCTCTTTAGATTAGCCCATATTCTCGCCATTCTTCCTTTTTTTAAAATCAAAAACAGTCTCACCCCATCAACCAAAAATAAGTATTTTTTTTTCAATCACCCAATTTCGGGTACTCGTTCTTTTGTTTTGGATTTAGTCTCTTTCTGACTAAAGCTGATTTGGGTTTCTTTTATTGAATCTAGAAACCTCTTAGTTTGGAAGCTTTGCTGGGGGTTCGTTTGAGCTGCTGTTGATGAATTTGGTTGAGGTTTTGTTTGCCCAGTTCGATTCAATTTAGTTTTTGTTGTTATTCTTCTTCTTTGGATTTCTGGGTGTTCAAAATTTGAATGATTGATACTCTTTTTGAGTTACCAGATAGAGGAATCAATCTGTTCCTGGTGTTGAATTAGTGATTTGGGTAGAGTTTCGATTGTGTTTTTACATGGTGTGAGCTGAAAAGTGAGAACCTTCCCATGTGTAAGAAGGGAATAGTGAATCATCAACAGCAGCATAATAGTCAAGCTGTGTATTTGATGGATTCACCTTCATCTGCCCCGGCTTCCTCCGCCCCTAGCTCGAATGATGAAACCCCGCGTCTAAAATTCTTGTGTAGCTTCCTCGGTAGCATATTGCCTCGACCACAAGATGGGAAATTGAGGTATGTTGGTGGAGAAACGCGAATTGCGAGTCTGCCGAGAGATATTGGTTATGAGGAGCTAATGAGTAAGATGAGGGAGCTTTATGATGGAGCAGTGGTTTTGAAATATCAGCAGCCAGATGAGGATCTTGATGCTTTAGTTTCAGCTGTGAATGATGATGATGTTACTAACATGATGGAGGAGTATGAGAAGTTGGGTGCTGGCGATGGATTCACCAGGCTTAGGATTTTTTTGTTTTCTCATCCTGACAGAGATTGTTCATCAGACTATGTTGATGGGGACGAGAGGGAGACTGAGAGGAGGTATGTGGACGCTTTGAACAGTTTAAATGAGGGCTCTGATTATAAGAAGTGTGACTCTCCTGTGATGGCCCCAGTTTCCGATGATATTTATTTAGCAGAACAATTCTTTAACAGTGTGAGTGTTGATGGTGGTGGTGGCCTTCATAGCCAGAGAAGTGGTGAGATGTTGATGCCTCCATATAATTTGCATCATCTTAATATTCCTCAAATGGGATCCTGCCAACTACCGCCACCCGTTCCGCAGAGGTACAATGAAATGGAAGGTACATGGAGTCCTGCTTACTATTGTCCTAGGCACAATGGGCACCATGATTCCAGAACGCTATCAGAGTTTCCGCCCTCACCGTCTTCAGCTTGTTACCGAGTACAATTTCCCGAATTAATAGACAAATGCCTGGATAGATTGCCTGAGGAATATGCAAGGCAGCAATTAAGTCATCATTCCCAGTATGAACAGCAACCACAGTTTTCAGATAATGTAATGTGGATGCCAGCTGGAGCAGTACCTGGTAATAAAGTTGGTGGTTTTTCTGGTAACATACTTCATGGTCATAGTGTTTATGAGGGGAACCGCATCTGTGAGCACTGCAGGGCCACTTTCAGCAGAAATCAAACGCCACATTTGGAACATCCCAACATGGGAAATGGAGTTCCTCAGGTTAATAATCAGTGCATGGAATGCCCTCCAAACCATGAAGCTTTCATTCTGAATGCAGATGGAAAATTGCAGCATGGATTTTATCCCAAAGATCATACTGATTCCAGTTCTGCTTATGGTGAAACACACAGTCATGAAAGAGGACGAGTTTTGCAGAACCAACTGAATCCTCGAGTTGAGGAAGTGAGAAATCATGTACCTGGAGCTGGAAGATTTAATGACCACTATGTTCTAGATGCTGCTGGCATGAATTTACCTCTGGGGCAAGCTAGTTTAGCTGGCGGCCATCATCTGCCCTCAAATTATGTTCATCACCAATCTGGATCTGAATTGGGGAATGAAGTGTTTCACGATCAACCAGTGGTTGCTTCACCCCATCTGCAAATTCCTCCTGAAGAACGCGGAGTTCGATATGGGAATTATCCTTACCCTCATGGAGGAGATCATGCTTATCAATCACCACATGTACATGTACATGCACATGCACAATCCTTGTGGAGAAATGTTCAGAACCCAACCCATGGTGCTCCTGCTTATGAAGCATCTGGCTTACCCGAACAAGTAAATGGTGCATTTAACTCAGCACAATTGAAAGGTCTGGTGGAAGGTAGTTCAAAGCTTTGTGTTACAACAGATGGTCAAAATCCTTGGGTTGAGTCTTCACAAAAGATGCTGGGTTTTAATGAGACTGCTGTTCCTGACAATGCTTATGGCCATCCTCATAAGGTGAACATTGACTCTCATGATCTGGAAACTCAACAATCTGTCACAATGCAACCAGTTCGATTCCCACAAGACATGCCAAATGTTTCCATTACCACAGAACCTGTTCAATCTCCTGATCTACCTTCAACTTTAATTCCTGATAAATCTGTTTCCAGTAACATGCCTAGATCACGAGATAATCCTAATGCCATTGGGGCATGGAGGACTGAGGAGAAAATTGTAGCCATGGAAGATAAAGAAGCAAGTCATGCAGTGAAGATGGAAAAATTTGATGTTCCAAGTATGCGCTGCCCGGAGCAAAACAAAATTACTGAAAATGAATCTGAAACAGCAGTTGTTGAGACTAGCGTTTCAAGTTGCAAAAAATTTGTCGAAAAGGGTTATGAGCAGGCAAAACCTGGTGAAAAAGATCCTAGATCTGCTAAAAATTCAAAGCTATCTGTAAACCATTTGAGTTTCATACCACAGTTTGTTGAATCAGTTAAAAAAGCAGCTTTAGAAGAGGTTGAAGAAGGGGAAGCCAAACCTGAAGATGGTGCCTCCATGAAGCATGATTCTGTTCAAGGAGAAGCAGCTGCAAATGAGTCAGATTCAGTGGTGAGATTTAAGAAAAGTTTTCATATATAACATCTCACAATTTTATATTTTTATCTTTCTGATATCTGTTTTCTCTCCAGAATGCCCGTAGTGAGTTGGAACTGGATCCTGATAATGACAACAACTCCCTGTCCAAAATTGAGCCAACAAAGGCCGAGGCTGAAGCTATTGCACGAGGCTTACAGGTCATTGTTTTCTTTTCCATTTTCATCATATTATTTTTTAGTTTATTTAGACACTTTTTGGTACCATTTTGTTTCTGATGGTATTTGCATTTTACCTTCAGACGATAAAGAATGATGATCTAGAGGAGATCCGACAATTAGGCTCTGGAACATATGGGGCAGTTTATCACGGAAAATGGAAAGGTTCAGATGTAGCAATCAAGAGAATTAAAGCCAGCTGCTTTGCAGGGAAGCCTTCTGAAAGAGAACGATTGGTAATTACTTTTAGCACTTTTCCTTTCATAGCTTTGGTAGCTTGTAATACAAGGCTGCTTGATGGTTTAAGGATGCATATGCTTCACCTGATGTGTCTTATAGGTCATCGATGCTTTTGTTTTTCTTTATTTTCAACTATTGACAATGATTAAAGATGGTGCTTGTATAGCTTGAAGAATGAACTACTATTTTGTTTCACATTGAACAAAACAGTAAGGGCTTTACAGCATTATATACACGTAAATAGCTTATATTTTCTTTTTTTATGTCTGCACTCAAGACATATAATCTCTCAGACCTGGTATTTTGTGTTTAGTCCCTGTCAAGATATTTTGTTGGACATGGTTTAATTGTTGGGTTAGTTAGGTCCGAGCTCTGAAGGATACATAATATTTTTATGCTGCTTATAAATAGATTGATAGCAATCACTATTTTTATGCTGCTTATAAATAGATTGATAGCAATCTCTATTTTTATGCTGCCATAGATTGAAGATTTCTGGAGAGAAGCTCTGATATTGAGTTCATTACATCATCCAAACGTTGTTTCTTTCTATGGAATTGTTCGTGATGGTCCTGATGGATCATTAGCTACTGTCACTGAATTCATGGTTAATGGATCCTTGAAGCAGTTTTTACAGAAGAAGGACAGGTAACCATGCTAATAGCTATGTAATCAGGTTGCCTTTTGAGCGTCTTCTCTGAATTTTGTTCTAGAATTGTTGTTGTTTGCCTTTGCATGCACCCTTTTTGTTTCATAGAATGACTAAACAAGCTAGAATGTAATATTTTCCTAAATAATGTGCGTCATAATAATATTGTTGAGCAGGACTATTGATCGTCGTAAGAGACTCATCATAGCCATGGATGCTGCATTTGGAATGGAATATTTGCATGGAAAGAACATTGTACACTTCGATTTGAAATGTGAAAATCTGTTGGGAAATATGAGAGATCCACAACGTCCAGTGTGCAAGGTACACTGTCATAAATATTTTCTGGACCTTGAATTTTAATATTGGTTTCAATTTGTGGTGGTGTTTTTTCCTTTTCTTTTTGGAGAGGTGGGGGCAACAAAAATTTTGTTCTTCCAAAGTTACTTCTGGTTGCTAAGCTTGCTGTAATTTCTTTAATTGTGGAAGCTTGGTAAGAGTTTCAGGTTGATATTGTTTCAGCATTAGCTCTTATTATCTTGGTCCTCAATTGATTCTTTTATAAATTTTCTTGAGAGCACATTAGTATTTGTTTTCTTCCAACGGTCAACAGAGTTGCAACTGATGCATTGCATGCATACACATTTAGATTGGTGATTTGGGCTTGTCAAAGGTTAGACAACATACTTTAGTTTCTGGAGGTGTTCGTGGAACTCTACCCTGGATGGCACCTGAGCTTTTGAGTGGTAAAAGCAACATGGTATCTGAAAAGGTATTATTTTACATTGACAATAGCAAATATGATGATGGATTTCCAACATGAGTTCTGCTTCTTGGGACATGATTTTTCATTTCACCAGAGACTAATTTTATTTGTTCCCGATAAATTTATGTGATTCAGATTGATGTCTACTCTTTTGGCATTGTTATGTGGGAGTTGCTCACTGGTGAAGAGCCTTATGCAGATATACATTGTGCTTCTATAATTGGTAAGTGTCATGAATAGGATTTATATGTTGTGAGTGAGTCGCTACGAGTCTTCCATACATTTTGCTTAAAATCTTTGTTACTTCAACTCTTCACTTTACCCTGACAAAATTTCTGATACATACATTGGACATGTCCATCAATAAATGCAATTGCTATGAGGGAGTAGTTATGGAAACATTCCTTTGTTGATATGGATCTAAGCCTGACAGTCATAATCGTGCCAAGACTGTAGCTGTGATTAATTTTTATCAACCTGACAGTCAATTGCTGACTAGATTGTCTTTTGAACGCCTGACACGTAATTTTGGCTAGCTTTTCTTTTGACCTCTGTGTCTCTCTCTTTTATCTGCAGTTTAATTTTGTTTAACAACCTTCATTTAGTAGTTGGATAAACTGAAGGGAAGTTAGTGAAAAGGATATTTGGAGATTCTTAATTTATTGTTCGAGGGAAAAGGAAATTTTTGGCAACTTCTTTAGCACATTTGGAATTTCTAGCTAACATCAGTCTTGTGAGGATAGGGCACTCACATCATGCATGTTTTGGGTTTCTGGACCAAATTGGATGTTGTAATTGTTTCTTGACTTGTACGTTGTAAGATTCATAATAGAAATGCATGTATTTATGAATATGGACTAGAATTGAATCTTCAACAAGTAGAAATGACCTGAACTGGAGGGTGTTATTGTCAGAGATATAGCGGATAGGCTTAAAGAATTGGAGGGTGTTATTAGATGGGTTGCTAGGACAGCTAATATAGAGGTTGATGGGCTGGCTAAGTCTGGTATAGGCTAATTTCAGTATGTTTTTTAGGGGTATCTTATTTTTGGTTTTTTGGTTGTTTGTAAGGGTTTTATCTTCTTTTTTTTTATAAAAATTGGAAGTCTCATTAAAAACTCCCTTCGTATTCTTCCACATACTAAGAAGTATATTGAAGAACATTAGAAGGAAGAAAAGAGTGCCTCGTAATTTATTAAATAGAACACCAAGTACATGTGAAAACACCGAATACTCTCATAAGGGAATATACATCATTACAAAAAACCATAACACCCAAAAATCTCCCATCGTTAACAAAAAGGCCCGAAAGACAATAACCCGATTTCTAAAATACACCTCAACCAAAAGGAAGAAAAACAACGTAAAAGATCATAACAAAACAAAAAACCAACACTTGCTATCATTAAAACTAAAAGAAACGCCTTTGAATCGAGCTCCTGAACAGTTACGGTGAAAAGGAACTCCTTCGCAATCTAACCACACGCACCGACACTCCACCACCAGACTCTCTGACCAAGCTTCAACTTTGGAAAACCATCTTGCAAGAGTCTCTAATTTATCATTCTTCACACTGCTCAACGAATCAGAGTCTTCAAAAACCATTAGAACTACATTTCCAGCAGCTCTCATTAGCGTGAAACCAGCGAGTCCTTTGGCTTGCATTTGGTTAGCAAGATTACCGATTTTGATGAAGTTCTTGCACCAGCCCACAAAACAGTTACTCAACACTTGAAGTTTATCTTCGTCCACAACATCCTCAACTTCACCGTGTTTATTCCTCGAACCAGCTTCCATCCAGACTTACGTTGAACAACCGTCAAGAACTTTCGACAATAAGACTGTCGAGGATTATATTTAGCCAATGAGACTCTAATTTTGCTGCCGTAAATATGAGCACCATTCATCTTTGATATCGCTTTCCTTGCTTCTTCAATTGTTGCATAGCGAATGAACCCAAAACGAACTCCTCTCAAATTTTTTTTGTTAGGAATGAAGGCATCAATTACATGACCGTGAGTACAAAATAAAGATCCCAATCTCTTCCAATGGATCTTCTCTGATAGGTTTTCAATGAATAACGTGAAGCATCCACATCTGTACCCATTACTAACATTTGTATGGCCTTCATTCCACTAATCTTTTGATTCGATTATCCCATAATTCCTTCGTTGTGAAGGAGGCAAACCTTCAGGCCTAAATTTATAATCCGCCTTTTTGCTGGCCAAAAAAGTCTCATTTTTCGCCGACGACACGTCCAAACGGGATTTCATATATACTTGTCCGCACTCGACCTCGACTTCACCTCAACACCTCCCATTCTACTACCTTGATAATTTCCGGATGTAGAAGCACTTGCCGATTGCTTCTGATTACCACCAAAACCACCATTGACAGTTTCCTTCACAACAACTGGGTTATTCCATAAACGGGATCACGGTAAATACTCGCAGCAGTAGTGTTATACTTGGTACCGATATCAGTTTCTTTAGGAGTACCATATCGTGCCAAAAACTCGTTGAACTTGTCGTTGCTACCCGATTCCATTTTCTTGATCTGGATATCTGACCAGGAATCCATGTTGACAGATTGAACAAAAGAGATATTAACACCTAATCCTTGGTGTTTGCAAGAACACTCTGAGCACATGAAAACACCGTATGTTACAGAAGCCCACTGTATCTTTATTATTAATGAAGTATAACGCACTCTTTTCCTCTTTCCTTTGATCAAGGAAATCATTTTGAGTTCCTTAATCATAAAGGGGTTTTTTAATGAGGCCTTCAATTCTTATGAAAAAAAAAGAAAAGAAATGACCTGAACTATTTTTATTCAGGGTGGTTGTGTTCTTTCATACTATCACAATTTTTAGTATTTTTTAACGTTACTCATGACCTTCATTTCTTCTATGCATGGAGAACATCCATAATTGCAAACTTTGCAGGCACACGGGCATAGAATTTTAGGGGAGTGTTTAGGGACGCCGAGGGATGGGAGGCTGTAGGGGAAGAGTATAGATTCCTTGTTAGGAAATCCCTTTTCAATCCTAACTTTTCTTGTTTTCCTTTTGCCTTTAGACCTGAGCTTTGCTTAGCATGAGGATGGAAAGTAAACATTTTTTGTTCAAGGAAACTGGTTATGAATCTTCACTATTTGATTAGCGAATTCTCCATACTCAGTCCTTTCCGTCCTTCATACTAAGCAAATCCTCAAGCTTGAAAGTTGAACCTTGTTCTGTTCTTCAATATTATTTGCTTTGGCATATTCTTGTATAATTGAAACCATCCATTTTTGAACCTTGAAGCTAATACTTTATTGTCATGTTGAACTTATGCTTGTTTTGTCATTTTGCTGCTGTTTTTTAATTACCTACTGGTGCAACTCCAGAGGAGAAGCAGGGAGGGAAAGAAAATAAAGGGGAAGGGAGAGAAAAAAGAGGGAGAAACTAGAGGGGAAGAGATACATTCAATATCCAAATATGGGGAAGTTCTTGAAACATTATGATAATCAGCATTTATACTGCAACCGTCTTTTTTCCAATAAGTAACTCTAAACAATGATAAAACCCTAATAATGCCTTTTCGATGATCCTCCATTGTTGATTTCTGAAAGCAGTGTCCTCACTCAAACTATCTTGTCCTTGTCGTTTTCTGAGTTTCATTGGTTCTGGCATTATCAAGAGTGTGATTCACATGTTAAAAATTTTAGCATCGTCGCTGACAGTTCATGGAGGAACTTTTCCCACTGCTAATAAGCAATTACTTTCTGAAAGAGACTTTTCTTATTTTTGTTTTCTTTTGCTTGTTAACATAAGTACCAAAGTTTGTTATATGAAATGGAGGGGGGAAAACTGTGGTCAGATAGGACTATTTAAGCATCACTATTCTTGCTTCTAGTATGCGTGTTTTTGGACTTCATTCTTCTGTTATAGTTTTAGATGTCTACAATCTTCCAGTATGCATATGACTATACTTTTCTTTCAATATACAGGGGGAATCGTAAACAACACATTACGTCCGAAAATACCATCATGGTGTGATCCTGAATGGAAGGCGTTGATGGAGAAGTGTTGGGCCTCTGATGCTGCAGAGAGACCTCCATTTTCTGAAATATCTCAGAAGTTGAGGAGCATGGCTGCTGCTATAAATGTAAAATAAAGCCAATCCCAAGCAACATTACGAATGTCACGATCATCGTACACGGAAAAACAAAAGTAAGACATCCAGATAAGTGCAGTTTTTGGTCATCTACCTGTTAGTCGAATAAAGCTATACCTTCAGTTCTGCTGTAATGGATCTCTCGTAGTACTGACACGAGTTATTCCGAGGGCCGAATGTAGACCACCCTGGCTGAACTATATTCTCAGGGAGAGGGAGAGCTATTAAACTAGAACTGGGATTTGATGTCAGTGAGTTTCAACAGGTTTTAACCTTAAATCTCTCGCACAAAAATGATGAACAGGTAAATGCAATCACGGTTCTGGTACTACGGGTGAATGAATCTGTGTTTTGTCTTTGAAGATATGTCTGTAAAGCTATACATGTAATTAGTAATGCAAGGGACTTACATGCTTATGATAATATGATAAATTACGATCCAATTTTGTTACTATTATTCTATTGTTAAATCTTGTTTTCTTATGCACACTCTAAGAAGTTAATGGGTAATTTCATTTTCCCCATTCCTCCTCTAGTAACTATTCAGTTTAGTCCTCAATCTCAATATTTAGATAATATTTCGGCCTGTCGGTTTTCAGTTCTTTCAATTGAGTCATTAAATTGTTAATCAGTAACATGTGCCTTTGTTTCGTGTAGCAGTGCTTATCAAATGAGTCAAGTGCGGGATTGGGCAGTGTTTGATTCATATTTGTTAAATAGTTTTGTTGCCCGATTTGATTTATTGTTCGTTGAGTTTGTTAAAATATTGTTCGATTTATGTTTGTTAAAAAATTGTTGTTCGACTTGTTGTTTATTAAGTTCATCATAAATTTTAAATAGAATAATTAGGGTTTAATTTTTGGATGTAGCAAACTAATAATTAACAGATTTAGAAGGATACAAATTTTGAATAAAAAATATAAATAAATATTTAAAATATTTAAATATTTTTTTAGAGACGATTGTCTTTTTTCGTTCTTCCCATTTCCACTTTTAGACGTGCTAGAATCATGTTAAAAAGACAAAATGTTAAGATTATAATGTGAAATGAATTATGTCATGATAAGTGAAACTCATAAGATATATTTTATGGAAAATAGCAAAAGTTTATTAGTTGTGAAAGGAAATTTAATATGTGAGATTATATGCTGAATTATGGAAAACGAAAGGGAACAAACTGTAACACACATTAATCGATACGAGTGACTCGATCCAATTTCATGTGTCACATTAGGATTACCAGAGCGACCCATATTAAAAAAAAATTCGAAAAATTTAAATTTTTGATCACATTTAAAATACTAAAAGAAATTATAAATAAATAAATAAAATACAATTTCAGAAAATCATTCATATATTAAAAACAGAATTCACTCATATCCAATATTTAAAACAATTTTCATACTTGAATATAAAATAGAATACAACTTACATGCCCCCTAATTACATGCTCCGTACTTCGCAACCAACGCCGGTGAAACTCCTTTATCGATGTCGATAAAAGCACATGATCAAACTCTTTAACATGAAATATTAAGTAACAGAGTGAGCTTTGGGAAACTCAGTAATACAGTACTACCAAATGAATGCAATAGGTTATCAGGTATAATATGGTAAAGTATAAATTTCCTTAGTGACATAGGCATCATCAGGTTCTAGCGGTGAGTTCAGATTCGTTAATTAGTTACTCAGGTAACAGTCGAGAAAACTTACAATTCGAATGAAATGTTGAGGGAGACAGATTCAGAAGATTGAGTTAAGAAGTCTAGCATGTTCCAATAAAACTAGGGAAAAGTGCATGGATCTTTAAATACAATAGTAGTTTAAAAACATATTTTAAAACTATAGTAATACCCTCTAACTAAACATCGATAAGTAGTTTCCCTGAACTGCATCCATAAGTACTTACCCTAGGCCCATTGGGCGTAGGAACCAACCTAAGGGAACACCTTGGGTCCAGATAGATTTTCCCTATGCAAAAAAACAAATGAGCATACGATAAAGTCTTACCCTACGCACAAAACAATGGAGCCTCCGGTAAGGTCTTCCACTATGCACAAAGCATATGAGCATACAGTAATATTTTCCCCTATGTACAAAGCATAAGAGCATACAGTAAAGTTTTAATCCATGCACAAAGCAATGGAGCCTACAGTAAAGACTTACCCTAGTCAGAGTGTAAGAGGATACTTAAGGGTCACTTAGGTCCATAAGGATTTACCAGCTTGATCAAAGTTAAACCTTTATACTTCAAAATCCTACCCAGATTATATTTTCCTATGAAAACAAGTAATCAAAAACCATATATCATGTAGCTATAATTCATAAACAGTAAATCAATAAATCAGTAACTTCATTAAATCACATTTCAAAATATATAAAACAATCATATAGCACATAGGGAACACATTAGAGGATCCAATTATTTTTTGAAAGTACTAGGTGTTTACTAGGTAGGGAACCACAAAATATAACATCTGTAATACCGGGTTAGTGATTAAATTGTAAAGTTTCAGAATTTGGTGACTAAAGTAGAAGAATGAAATTGTAACACCCCAACCCGTACCCGACTCGAATACGAGTCTGAGGTGTCACATTGACTTTTAAAACTTTGACTCTTTTGAAAAAGAGAGAAATTTAAAACTTTGTTTAAAGCAAAATACGTTAATTTACATAAAATTGACCACAAAATACAAACTCCATCAGAGTACTCGTAATTAACGACTTATTACATGCCAACACTCTATACACACCAAAATACATACTTTGTCGATTACTTCTGATCTGATCTTCTAGTAATAATATTGTCCTTGCCACTTCTATTCTTGCTCTTCTCGTTTCTTGGTACCTACGTGTAAATCACTTACACGCTAAGTCATAGACTTAGTGAGATAATAAACAAACATTTAACAACAAATTCATGAATATGCATTCTTATCATTTTATCATGACATTTCAACATGCATGTATCTATTACACGATAACATATATAAGCATGTCATGCATGTGTAAAACTTACCTTCTTGTGCCACTTTCACTTTAATTTATCTTTTAATTGTATTGCCCATGTATATTATGAGAATAGAGGTATGCGAGTACTGAGGTTGTGCACACATATGCTGTCACCACAGCTCGTATATCCCGAAGGATTCATCTGTGTCCCGAAGGACCTGTCATCCCGAAGGATGTAATCTGTGTCCCGAAGGACCTGTCATCCTGAAGGATGTAATCTGTGTCCCGTTGGACCTATCATATGTCTTAGGACATATGTAACCCTCGACTCTTGGGATGCCAACTATACTATAACTCTCGTATCATATACTATGGCATTATTATGAATAGTTCTCATCACTTGTTCTTTCTCTTCTATCACATACCACATGTATGTGTAACCATGTATTTCATATCATCCATGTATCAGTATGACATATTCATAGTCATTTCATATCATATCCATGTATCACGTATACATATTCATATGTCATTTCATATCATATCACATGTATCACGTATACATATTCATATGTCATTTCATATCATATCACATGTACACGTATTGCATATTCATATTAATTTCATATAGTCACATAGCTTATCTCATTTCACATTGGTCATGTCTCATAACATATCACATATGCATATTATGTAACATATATAATAACTTTACTCATTCATGTATTCATGCACATATAAGAATCACCAATCAAATAACATTTAGGAGTCACTTCTACCATAGTAACTCCATCACTGACTCATCGCAAGCCAATGTTCGTTCAATAATATAAGTACAATTAAAATTTCACTCACCTAGCCTTGCTTTGATTCGATTATAATCCTTGATTATATCTACATAAATATATCATTTCAAAACAATTATCAGAAGCCTAAACTTTAAAACTTGATGTTAATAACTTAAACCGGTTTAATGAATCAAATTCCATTTTTTTCATTTAGGGGGAATCGATACACCTAGGGGGAATCTGTTCCAGGGGAATCGATACCCCCAGGGGCATGCACATATAAGAATCACCAATCAAATAACATTTAGGAGTCACTTCTTACCATAGACCCCATCACTGACTCATCGCAAGCCAATGTTCGTTCAATAATATAAGTACAATTAAAATTTCACTCACCTTACCTTGCTTTGATTCGATAATCCTTGATTTATCTACATAAATAATCATTTCAAAACAATTATCAGAAGCCTAAACTTTAAACTTGATGTTAATAAAAAACCGGTTTAATGAATCAATTCCATTTTTTTCATTAGGGGGGAATCGATACACCCTAGGGGGAATCTGTTCCGGGGAATCGATACCCCCAGGGGGAATCTGTTCTCCCTGCATACTGGAATTTTTGTCCAAGAGGGGGAATCGATTCCCTTCATAGGGTATCGGTTCCCTCTACCCAGAAAATTGTATTTTAACCCCGAAAATCATCATTCTTCACTTAATTCTTCTATTTTAAACCCCTATCATGTCATTAAACTCAACTACCATTACTTAAACCAACTTATATCCATGAAAATCCTAACTTCAAAATCCTATCCTTCATATGTAATTCAAAATCATACTCAAATTCAATATGTTCTAAATACCATTCTAACACTTCATATTCCTTATTAGCATGATGACAAGTCAATTTAACTTCAATTCAACTTATCACTCTTTTCCATGATTTCATATAAAACTTGTTTTCTTAAATCTCTTATAACTTCTTCATCTTTTGATTATAAGATAACTTAAGCTTTCCTTAAACTTAGTTATCATCTAATGATCCAAACCTAACCTTTAATTTAACAAATAATCAACAAATCAGAAAACCATTACCTTATGCTCTGCACGTTGGAGAAGAAGGAGGTAAGAAGAAGAAGAGTTTCTAATACTCTCCCCCAACGTTTATCTCTTCATAAAGAGAAAAAATCTTTCATGATAAATGATCATTTTGCCCCTTAATTCCTTGTATAATTACTAATAACTTTCAGGAAATATTTTTAAACAAATCATTAAATTATTCAAATATCCTACTTCAATCACCAAACTCTGAAGTTTTATACGTTAATCACTAACCCGTATTTTGGGATGTTACAAATCTCTCACCCTTAAGAAAATTCGTCCTCGAATTTTCACTGTACAAATAGATGGGAACTGTCTACTTATATCATTTTTGTACTTCCATATTATACTAGATCCACCTCTTTAAAGATCCATAAGGTCCAATGAATGTAGGACTGAGCTATACTATAAAAGAATCTTATTCGGAACAAGACATTAATAATACTTTATCACTTATCTAGAAATTCCATTTTTAACTATATATATAGAACTCTGTTAACTATCCTATCTTAATTTTTTTCCACTTTTCTTCAACTTCTTTGATCCAATCCGTCCATACAAAATCTCAATATTTCTATTCAACTAACTTAATAGTTTCCAGCATTTCTTTTACACAATGCCACAAAAAAACTATTTTGATATCTTTTTTTTTACTTGCGAACCTACTACTCATTAAATAAACTCAATAATAACTCTTCCTATGACAACATTATCTGACTTTAAGTCTTTAACTTTCTCTTCGTGGCTGCAATTACTAAACTTATTTTCAATCAACAAGGAATTAAATCCATCCCTATCTTTTCTCTTATTCGATTCTACACCTTTTAATCTTTATAAATTCGTATAAATATAATGTCGCTCATCATGGAAATAATAAGGTTCCATCCATACGGTAATCTCAATCCTTATCACTCAACATCATGTCCGTTGATTTCTTTCATCAATCTCTAATGACTTACAACATAAACCAAACATTTATTCTTATATCTTCATCCAAATTATTATACACCTTTCTTTCTAAATTTTACTCATATAAATCTTGAATTGATGTCAATACTCTCTTTTTTTCATCTCAAAGTACATACTTATCTTTAACAACTTGATTAGAGAGAATACTATCATTCAAATATATCTCAAGTTTCCTTCATACATAAATAAATTCTTATCTCTTTTATATTTACATGGCTAAGAAACACAACCTTAAACCAATACATGTTACACTTGGTTAACTTAGTCTGACATTCTTTTTCCGATCTTTTAAACTCTATTATACACTCCCCTTTGCATAATTTTTTTTAATACAATACTTTAAGAAAACGTTATCGTCTTCATAAAATTTAATTCATTTCTGCCTCAAGTCTGCATAATACTTCTGTCGATTAGATGTCATCTTGAAATTATCTTTACTTTATCCTCAACCACTTTCAATAAATCCTGGAAAATAAAATTCTGATCCTTTAACTTGAACCAAATTAATGATGTCCGACATTTTATCCCAAATAAAACTTCATACAGAGTCATTTTAATGTTCAATTGATAATTATTATTATAGACAAATTCTACTAAAGGTAAATAATTTTCCCATGATTCTTTGAACTCAATCATACATACCCTTTTTAAAGTATGAATCATATGTTAAACTCACTATTTGTCTATGCATAGATATCAATGCTACAATTAATTTAAATTCCTAAGACCTTTTCAAAGATTTCCACAACTTTGAGATAATCTTAAATCTTCATCAGATATAATTAAGACATACAATTTACAAAATCCAATAAATATTTACCTCAGTATGATAAAGGATACTAACTTAATCAGTTTCTTCATAAACCTCCAAATTTAGTCTTTACTGAAATTCTGATACAAAATTAATAACTCTTTATCCTTTCCACTTAGAATTGAAAAAAATTCTTACTTTTATATCAAACTTATACTTTACACCTCATCATAAACCTTTTCATTCTTAAACCTTTAAACTCTATCCTTTAATTTCCTTATCTCTTTATTCCTTCACAAATCAAAAATCTCCTTGCAATCTAAATCATTTCATTCATTTTTTTTTACTCCATTACGTTTTTCATATCTATATGAAAAACATCATAATAACACTTGTACTTATATCTGATTAATAATATTTATCACATTTTCATAATCTTAATATTTAACATTATTTTCACATAACTTTATTCTTTATCATTTCTTATACTTGCATTATTTTTATTCCTCAAAGCGCCTTTTAAAACCTGTAAATACTCTTCTCATTGCCTTAATCATATATATATATATATATATAGGATCCAATACCTAACCATTCAAATCCATATTATTTTCTTCCAATCAGAATTATTTCAACAATAGTTTACTTAACTTATCAAATCCACATTCATTCTCATGTATCATGAAATAATATTCACATAAATAAATCCATTATTCACATTACAAATATATTACCATATTTTAGCTCAACTGCATAGCAACTAATTATCTCATTTAAATTCTCCACTTTATAATAGTGGATATCCTTAACATTATTTAATAGCACCTAATTTTTAAACGAAATCTTTTTTTTAATCTAGGGTACAACCCTTATCCACTCAATCATATACCATATTTTCAATCAAATTATTATATATATATATATATATATATTCCAATGATATCTTACTCAACTTTTCAAACTTGGACTTTTACTCACACGCAATATTATTTCTCTGATTAAATCGAACGTTATAACTTCCTTTATCTTATAAATGTTCACCGACTTACCATTCTCAAACTTTTATTGCTATATCTTCTCTTGAACATTCAAATCCTTATCTCACATACACATACTTAAACTCATTTGTATCCCTTTAAAATAATTTTCTTGCTTCAATTTTCATAACTTCTAACAGAGCTTTTAACCCAATTCACAAATGTTGTCATTAACCCTGACTTATAATCAATTAACTCCTTATTTAATCTTCAAATATCAGACCCTACTGCTTTAGTCTGTCTGACTCTCATCTGATTTGAATCTCTAGAGGAGAATACAACTAATGCATATCTGGTTTGAAGTTGAAAGCTAGAATCTCTATCTTTCTTTAATGGTGTTTAACTCTATTAAACACTAATTCTCTAAATCATCTGAATTTTTTCCAATCCTTTTATTCTTAGCTCTCTATATAATTTTAACGCGATTAATCATATCTTGAATTGAGAAAAAATTTCAAAACCAGTAACACTCTTTTAATTTAAGGATCAAGCCCTAAACAACCAATCACATGTTCTTCCTTATCCTTCCTAATCAAAATCAACACAACAATAAATCTGTTTAACTTATTAAACTTATACTCATACACATGCATGTGTAACTTCTTTTTTAATCTCATATATCCGAGCTTCATTTGTTTTATAAAGTGATCATTCATGTACTTATTCATAAATTCTTCTACAAATGATAACCACGTCACTTGATATTTTAACATTCTTATGGTGACATTTATTCACCATACTTCTAGCTTACCTACGTAGTAATAAAAGTCAATTTAACTTCTCCACTTTAGAGAAATGAAAATTTTCTAATATTATCTTCCTACCATTTAATCAAATTTCCATAACAATGGAACATTTCTCAAATTCACCCTTAAACTCAGGTGTTCTCAACTCTTTTCAATACATTTATTCTATGAATATAGAAGTATAAATTAAACACATCATAATATCATTCAACATCATGAATCGCTCTCTAATCTTATACAGGCATTCCCTGAGGTTTTCGCTCTTCTCTATGCCTGGCCAGGGCAGGTGAATACTATTACCTTCAGGTCTATCATCTTGTACTTCACTTTAGAAACTCTTATGATCATATATCTAATATAACATAGTATTTTAATTCTATTAGCAAGACAATACACTTACTATTCCATCATATCAGAAGTTTTCACTATTTTGTTGGCATGTATACCTTATAAAACGCTCTAGACTCCGGTTTATGCCGAGAATCGACTAAACCTTAGTTCTGATACCATTAACTGTAACACCCCAACCCGTACCCGACTCGAATACGAGTCCGAGGTGTCACATTGACTTTTAAAACTTTGACTCTTTTGGAAAAGAGAGAAATTTAAAACTTTGTTTAAAGCAAAATACGTTAATTTACATAAAATTGACCACAAAATACAAACTCCATCAGAGTACTCGTAATTAACGACTTATTACATGCCAACACTCTATACACACCAAACTACATACTTTGTCGATTACTTCTGATCTGATCTTCTAGTAATAATATTGTCCTTGCCACTTCTATTCTTTCTCTTCTCGTTTCTTGGTACCTACGTGTAAATCACTTACACGCTAAGTCATAGACTTAGTGAGATAATAAACAAACATTTAACAACAAATTCATGAATATGCATTCTTATCATTTTGATCATGACATTTCAACATGCATGTATCTATTACACGATAACATATATAAGCATGTCATGCATGTGTAAAACTTACCTTCTTGTGCCACTTTCACTTTAATTTATCTTTTAATTGTATTGCCCATGTATATTATTGAGAATAGAGGTATGCGAGTACACTGAGGTTGTGCACACATATGCTGTCACCACAGCTCGTATAAATGTCCCGAAGGATGTCATCTGTGTCCCGAAGGACCTGTCATCCCGAAGGATGTAATCTGTGTCCCGAAGGACCTGTCATCCCGAATGATGTAATCTGTGTCCCGTTGGACCTATCATATGTCTTATAGGACATATGTAACCCTCGACTCTTGGGATGCCAACTATACCTATAACTCTCGTATCATATACTATGGGCATTTATTATGAATATGTTTCTCATCACTTGTTCTTTCTCTTCTATCACATATCACATGTATGTGTAACCATGTATTTCATATCATATCACATGTATCACGTATGGCATATTCATATGTCATTTCATATCATATCACATGTATCGCGTATTACATATTCATATGTCATTTCATATCATATCACATGTATCACGTATTACATATTCATATGTCATTTCACATCATATCACATGTATCACGTATTGCTTATTCATATATAATTTCATATAGTTACATAGCTATCTCATTTCACATTGGTCATGTCTCATAACATATATCACATATGCATATTATGTAACATATATAATAACCTATACTCATTTCATGTATTCATGCACATATAAGAATCACCAATCAAATAACATTTTAGGAGTCACTTTTTATCATAGTAACTCCATCACTGACTCATCGCAACCCAATGTTCGTTCAATAATATAAGTACAATTAAAATTTCACTCACCTTAGCCTTGCTTTGATTCGATTATAATCCTTTGATTATTCCAGAACTTGTTTAGGCTCAATATCTACATAAATATATCATTTCAAAACAATTATCAGAAGCCTAAACTTTAAACTTGATGTTAATAACTTAAACCGGTTTAATGAATCAAATTCTATTTTTTCATTTAGGGAAATTAGACTTGTCATAAGTCTGTTTCCAATATTTTATATGTTTGCATGAATAGAAGCATGATTAATTTTTATTATGTGTATATGCTTTGTTCATATTATATGTTATGAGGTGTGAATTTATATGATATGGGTTATATGGAAACGAAATATGTAACTATATGTGAAATAAGTTATAAGGTCACGAATAATGTATAATAGTAAATGTTGTCTGTGATAACAATAGAAAGAAAATAAGTTAAGTGATCATGAACATGTAAATATATGTTTAGATGAAGATATAATAGCAAAACATAAATTACATGAGTCAAGTTTATGGAAACTATTATAATTTACTTATAGTATTAAATGGAAAGTGAGATAAAGTAACTAACATTGATTTATAGGACAATATGAAAATAGAATATCAATTAGGAGATCTGTACATAAATTATGATAATCATATGAGAGATAAGTTATATGAGAAAGATTAATGTGCTTAGATGAGCTATGATATAGAAATTACATGGTAAAGATCTATGAAGTCATAGGAAAAGGTTATAAGAGTAATGTAAACTTGAATTAAGAGAATATAAGAAATTTGTATATAAATGAATTTATATAAGTGATATATGTTATATGCTACAATATTTTATAGGATATATGTGATTAAGTACAAATGTGATATCCATATACAATGATTTGTGAAATTGTATGAAAATGTGATATGATCTACGAGATAATAAATCATGTGAATTATATGGAAGTGATTTGTGTGAACATGTCTGATATGTCTTACATGATATGTATGATTTCACAAGAAATGATATAACTATGTGATTACATGATTATAAGAGATCAGACATGCGATAAGAGATAAGTGTTATGAATGTGTTAATATGAAATGACATAAATAATAATGCCCATGTTATCTGTCATGAGAGCTAAGAGTATAGTTGGCATGCCAAGAGTCGAGGGTCTACGCGTCTTCGGGACATATATATATTCCTTGGAACATGTGTGATGTCTTTTGAGACACATACTTGATCCTTTGTATATGTATATGATTCTTAAGGAATTTTTTTATGTGGTCTTTAGGGACATTTTATATGGCACTTCGGTGTAATTCTACGCGGCACTTCGGTGCAATTCTACGTGGCACTTCGGTGCATTTATACGAGCTGTGATGACAACATTTGTGCACAACCTCTATAGACTCACATATCTATAGTTCTCACATGTGTACATGGGCTAATAAAGAAATAACAACAAACATATTACATGTGAATTGTATGCTTTTGTGCTATGAATGATATTATATGATTTATATTATGATATGTGGATTGTATGATTAAATGAGTCAAATGTTGGTTAAAATACTAGGTATAAGAGGATATGTACGAAGTGAGATAAATAATAATGATATTGATAATGAAATGAGGCTAATGATGGAAATGATGAGTATATGTGTATATATATGTTCTTACATGCATGTAATGATATATTGCAGATGTGTTATAAGGATTTGTTACATGAATAAGGGTATGAGTGATAGCAGTAATAGTTCATGCATGATTACAAGTTATAGTTTACATTACATGTTTATTTGTCTCACTAAGTCATAGACTTAGCGTGTGATTGTTTCACACGTAGGTTACAGAAGCGAGAAGAGAAGCGAAGAAGAGAAAAACAGGTCAGCATATCCCTTACAAAGTTTCAGATCAGAAAATTGATGATTTAAATGTGTTTGGTTAATTTGAATATAGTTGGCATGTACTAAGTGACTGAGTTGAATATGCTCTGATCGATTTTGGTTATTTTGGTCGATTTATGTAGATAAATCGCTTTTATTTTAATGGAAGTTTTAAATTTTCTTTGAATTTTATCCAGAGTCAAAGTTTGAAAAGTCAATGTGACACCTCAGACTCGTATCCGGGTCGGGTACGAGGTAGGGTGGTTACATTTAATGGTATCAGAGCTAAGGTTTAGTCGATTCTCGGCATCGTATAATGTATACATGCCAACAAAATAGCGAAAATTTCTGATCTAATGGTGTAAGGAATATGTTGTCTTGCTGATAGAATGAGTTTAATAGAATACAATAGAAATGTGATTATAAGAAATGACAAAGTGAATCGATAGCTGACAAATCTGATGGTGATAGCAATTCACCTGCCCTGGCCAGGCAGGATGAAGAGCAGAAACCTCAGAAAGTGTCTTATAAGATTAAAGGATGATTTTAGAAAATTGAAATCATATCTGAATAGTGATAAAATGTTTTCACTATTTCAAATCAAAAAAAGTGATATGGAGAAGTTTTGTTATAAGTGAATAAGATAGAATATGGTGAACAAGTGTCACTATAAGGACGTTAAGAGATCAAATGATTGGGTTAGAATTGTAAAAAAGTTCAAGCATAAGTGCATCAGTGACAAGTGTATAAGGTATATGAAGCCAGAGTTTATGAGTTTGATACAGAGGGAAATCGTAATGTGTATGGACAAGAGTACAGCTTGATGAGTAGAGTGAAAGGTTGTGAAGCTAATTTAAATGAAAATGATGCATGCAAGTGATGTGTAGAGGGCGTGTGCCTAGATTAAAAGAGTGCTATAAGTGTTGAAATGGTTCCTTTTTCAAAAAGTGGTTATTGTGATAAGGTTCTGGAGAGAACTCAGAATGATTAAGGGATTTCATAAATCAACACTATCGAAGAGAGATAGAGATTATGATTTTCAACTACAAACTTGGCTGGAATTGGTTGTATTCCAAGTTAAAAGATCAAATTGGAGGGATGACTTCAGAGTTTTGTTAGGAATTATACAAAGCGAATAATAAGAAGTATTTTAAATGGATCACGTGATGTAGATACTGTTTTTCATTCTAGAAGGAAAAAGTTAGCGTTGGCTAACAAGAATATGTGATGGGAATGTACTGGAAGTATAAGATTATAAGATATTTTCAGGATATGATAATCAAACATAAAACGGATCTGGATACAGTTGTATATTTGGATTATAGTAAGGTGATATAGTAAAGGAAATAAGGATTTGTATATTTGAGTAAAACTGAGGATTGATAAAAAGAGTTTGAGAATGTGTATATCGATGATCAATTTATAAGACAAAGGAAGTCATGATGTTGAGTTTTAATAACGGAAATTTCAGGATGTATGAGAATAGAGGTGAAATTGATAATTTAAGTAAACTAATTTTGAGATAATTTCCATTGGAAATGATGTATATGATGGGTTGAGTAAGGCTGTGCCCTAGATTGAACAGATGTTATTGATTAGTTATCAGAGTAAAGGTGATAGAGTTATAAGATTGGGAAAATATAAAGTTGAATTAATCAATTATGATATGAATCTGAATATAGTTGTGTATTATGATCAGATAGCTATGATGTAAAAAAAAGGGAGATAAGTATTTGCATGGAACCTTAAGGAAGGAAAATACATGTATAAGAAATGATAAAGAATGAAGTTCTGTATAAGAAATGGGTTATTAAAGTTATGAGGATGCAATGAAGATTGGTACATAGCGATGAGTATAGGTGATAAGACAAGAGTATGTGAACATGAAAGGAAATATATGATTTGTGTATAAGGAATAAATAAAGGAAAAATAGGATAAAGAAATGAAAGGAATTGAGTTAAAAGATCTGACACGATAAAGGTTATATGGAAGTGTAGATGATAATTTTGATATAAAAGTAAGAAAAAGTGTGCAAGGTGATGTGAAAAGATTCTTTAAAGTGTATGTTGAATCATATTTAAAGAAGATTTAAGGTCGTGTTCTTGGGTAAATGATGATAGAAAACGAATTTGGTTATTATTATAAAGTAGTTAGAGATGGATTTATGATGTTGATTAATGAAAATATATTGAAGTTACTGGTTGTTGTTTAAATGATAAGTGACATGATATGAATGTATAAAGGAAAAAGGTAATTGAAAAGCTAAAGGATTGAAAAGTAAGTTTTCTGATGATGACAAGAAAGATTAAGTAAATGAAGCAACATGAGAACATTAGAAGATATGTTTTTATCAAGATGTTCAGTGAAAATTCGAGGACAAATTTTCTTAAAAAGAAGGGGAGATTTGTAACATCTGCAATACAGGGTTAGTGATTAAATTGTAAAGTTTTAGAATTTGGTGACTAAAGTAGAAGAATGAAATAGTTCAATGATTTATGTTGATATATTGCCTAAAAGATGTTAGTAATTATAAGGTAAATTGAAGGGCAAAAGGGTCATTTGCAAGGAAAATGTTTAAATATTATTATATATTTAATACGTGGAAGGGAAGAGGAAACAAAGTGGTTTCCAGAATTCTCTTCATCTTTCTTCTTCCTCCTCCCGTATCTCCAAGCTCAAAGGTGAGTTACTTTGTTTATGGATTAATTGTTAATTTTAAAGTTGGGTTTTGATTATTAGATGATAACTAAGCTTAAGGAAAACTTAAGTTATCTTAAAATCAAAGTACGATAGAGTTAGGATGGATTAAAGATTTGAGGTTCTTAGGTAAAATCTTGAAATAGAGTTCATAACTAGAGTTGGAAGTTAAATTTGATTTGTCAAGGGTCTAATTAAGAAGTTAGAAGCCATAGAATTGGAATCAAAACATATTGCAAAGTTGGTTTAATTCGTGAGTGACATATGAGGAATATAATTTTTAAGTTAAAGATGGTTTATATGGATACAAATTGGTTTCAGCATGTGTATATGAGTTGAGAACATGAAAGGGGATGAAAGATGAAGCATTTGAGTTGATTTGAGTAGATTTTTGGGCTTAAAAATGAATTCTGGGCTATGTGCATCGATGCATCAAGGGTAAATTTCCAGAAATTTTTTAGTGTGTATCGATGCACAGGAAGTGCATCGATGCACCCCTTAAAAATGGAAACATCAAATGCAATTAATGCATCGATGCATAAGGAGTGTAACGATGCACATGTTAAGGGATGCATTGGTACACTATAGAATGCATCGATGCACTTCAATGGAAAATTGAAATAGACATTTTTTTTGGTCTAAGAAATGATAGATTAGAGTATATCAATTAGATATTGATATGTATCAATGTATGATTATGTAGATATTGAACATGAACAAGTTTCAGAACGATTATCAAGTTAAGATTCGATCGAAAGAAAGGAAATCATAAAAGTGGATTGGAACTTAGTGAGGCCAAGGTGAGTGTATATTATTAGATTGTGTATATTATTATAGGGAAATTAGACTTGTGATAAGTCTGTTTCCAATATTTTATATGTTTGCATGAATATAAGTATGATTAAGTTTGTATTATGTGTATATGCTTTGTTCATATTATATGTTATGAGGTATGAATTTATATGATATGGGTTATATGGAAACGAAATATGTAATTATATGTGAAATAAGTTATAAGGTCACGAATAATGTATAATAGTAAATGTTGAATGTGATAACCATAGAAATAAAATAAGTTAAGTGATCATGAACATGTAAATATATGTTTAGATGAAGATATAATAGCAAAACATAAATTACATGAGTCAAGTTTATGGAAACTATATAATTTACTTATAGTATTAAATGGAAAGTGAGATAAAGTAACTAGCATTGATTTATAGGACAATATGAAAATAGAATATCAATTAGGAGATCTGTACATAAATAATGATAATCATATGAGAGATAAGCTGTATGAGAAAGATTAATGTGCTTAGATGAGCTATGATATAGAAATTACATGGTAAAGATCTATGAAGTCATATGAAAAGGTTATAAGAGTAATGTAAACTTGATTTAAGAGAATATAAGAAATTTGTATATAAATGAATTTATATAAGTGATATATGTTAGTATGCTACAATATATGTTATAGGATCTATGTGATTAAGTAAAAATGTGATATCCATATATGACAATGATTTGTGAAATTGTATGAAAATGTGATATGATCTACGATATAATAAATCATGTGAATTATATAGAAGTGATTTGTGTGAACATATCTTATATGTCTTACATGATATGTATGATTTCACAAGAAATGATATGAGCTATGTGATTACATGATTATAAGATATCAGACATGCGATAAGAGATAAGTGTTATGAATGTGTGAATATGAAATGACATAAATAATAATGCCCATGTTATGTTTCATGAGAGCTAGGGGTATAGTTGGCATGCCAAGAGTTGAGGGTCTACGCGGTCTTTCGGGACATACAGTTGAAACTCTATAAATTAATAATGTCAGGACTGGAGAAATTTATTAATTTATCGATAAATTAATAATTATTAATTTAAAGAGTTTTTAAGTAATTATACTGTACATACCAAACAAAAAGGCAAATTAGTCTATGCCTCTTAGAATTACGTTGCAAGAGATGAGTTAAATTAATAATGAGCTCCAAATAGACTTGAACTTTAAAGGAAAACAGACAACTATTGAATCATATTTCAATAGAGTGTAATATATTTTTTTCAGTTTCTATGAATTATTAATTTATGATTTTCTTGGGACCGAAAATTATAAAGAGATCTCACGAAAAATTAGTATCTTATTATTTTATCGAGTTTTTTAATTTTTTACATTGGCCCAAGTCGGGACCGGACAAATTTATTATTTTAGAGAGTTTATTAATTTACCGAGTATTAATTTAAAGATTTTCTACTGTATATGTATTCCTTGGAACATATGTGATGTCTTTTGAGGCACATACTTGATCCTTTGTATATGTATATGATTCTTAAGTAATTTTCTACGTGGTCCTTAGGGACATTTTATATGGCACTTCGGTGCAATTCTACGCGGCACTTCGGTGCAATTCTACGTGGCACTTCGGTGCATTTATATGAGTTGTGGTGACAACATTTGTGTACAACCTCTATAGACTCGCGTATCTATAGTTCTCACATGTGTACATGGGCTAATAAAGAAATAACAACAAACATATTACATGTGAATTGTATGCTTTTGTGCTATGAATGGTATTATATGATTTATATGATGATATGTGGATTGTATGATTAAATGAGTCAAATGTTGGTTAAATACTAGGTATATGAGGATATGTACGAAGAGAGATAAATAATAATGGTATTGATAATGAAATGAGGCTAATGATGGAAATGATGAGTATATGTGTATATATATGTTCTTACATGCATGTAATGATATATTGCAGATGTGTTATAGGGATTTGTTACATGAATAAGGGTATGAGTGATAGCAGTAATAGTTCATGCATGATTACAAGTTATAGTTTACATTACATGTTTATTTGCCTCACTAAGTCATAGACTTAGCGTGTGATTGTTTCACACGTAGGTTACAGAAGCGAGAAGAAAAGCGAAGAAGAGCAAAACAGGTCAGCATCTCCCTTACAAAGTTTCAGATAAGAAAATTGATGATTTAAATGTGTTTGGTTAATTTGAATATAGTTGGCATATACTAAGTGATTGAGTTGAATATGCTCTGATGATTTTGGTTATTTTGGTCGATTTATGTAGATAAATCGCTTTTATTTTAATGGAAGTTTTAAATTTTCTTTGAATTTTATCCAGAGTAAAAGTTTGAAAAGTCAATGTGACACCTCAGACTCGTATCCGGGTCGAGTACAGGGTGGGGGTGTTACACAAAACTTCTAGAAACTGATTGAAAATAAAAAAATGAGATCCCTATAAAAAAAAGGGTCGATGGCTAACAGAATAAACAGTCATTTTGAAAGAGATACATCATGATCATAAAGTATTCAGATATAACTACAGGGTATTCAGGAACTGATGCATCATAATTATTTAAGATTCAGATATTCCATCAATCATACTCACAATGGCTTTCTAGTCATTTAATTCTTGGGAATTTTGGTAATTTAGTTTAACAAGGGTAAGAATCAATTTACAATATTTCAAATTTCAAGAATCCTATCAGACTTCCAAAACTATTCCAACTGTAGAGGTTACTGTAATGTGATACTTACCAAGTATGGAGGTAGAGAAACTTCATGGATATTTATTTCTTAATATTGACTGCACTGTAGAGTCGAACTGATCACTTTTATAGCTATCATTAGACGGATTTTAAAGAGACGAACAGGTAATCGAGTGGTAATTATTTTATTCTCATATTGTAACAATATCAGGGATGGTCGGCCTACCTAGGTCATACCCTATAAACCTTAAGGGCGTTATAACATTTAATGTTGCACATGTATTCTTATAACTTATCCAAAGGCAATTGTTTATTTCATATCATTTTGGTACACGAGGTTGTTTAGCCAGATTAGAACTCGGAGGTATTTCAGTCATTCCAGAGCTTGAAGGGTATTATGGTCATTTTATAATCTAGGGGCTTTTTGGTCATTTTGGTGTTTAGGATTATTTTGGTCATTTTATTCCATTCAATCTCTCCTTTAACTCGAACTTGTCATTTATTTCAATGATTTGGAACATTGTTGCCTATAAGAGTACTTTCGGTAAATTAGTATTCATATATTTGCTTATAAATCATGAATTATAGGTCTATTGCATTCTCAAGGGTTAGGAAATGATTATCAATAAATTTTCTGAACAGATCAGGAATTTAACAGGTGAATTTGTAGTTTATCGGATTAAATATGAATCCTCAGGGTACTTTTATTATCAAGGTCAGTCCGGGCCATTTTTACTTCCTACGGGTAATTTCGTAATTTCTTAACCAAATAATTTCAATATTAAAACTTTTAACGAGGATAAATAAAATTTAGAGATTCTAAGGTTAATTGTTTCCGGATAATCATTGAACTTGAAATTATTTCTTTTCAATCTTCTAGTGTCTTATACGTGTAATTTGGGTCTTAGTCAGTTTAATACTTTATATTGCATACAGATCGAATTTAGAAGTATTAACTACACACGTAACCAAACATATTCAACCATACATTAACCAATATCAACATATTCCATAAAGCGTTTATAAGGTATTAATGTATTACTTCGATTTTCGAGTCATATTAATCGGCCATTTAAACTCCACTCGATTGCTTTCGAACTTAAATCTCATGCCCAAGTTGGGTTTTGGTCAGACGGCGACGGGAGTCCAAAGCTAGGGGTGATGAGGCGAAATGACGTCAGGTTCGGCCGAAAATTGAAGAAATCGAGGGTGGTCGGCGGGTTTCAATGAACACTTGAACGTCAATTCACGACAAACGATGGTGATCCACGACAAGGGGATAGAGGGGTTCTGGTCACAGGAGGTCGCCGATCACACTAGTAGGTTCGATGACAGCAACGGAGGCCGGACGGAGATGATTCAACGGTGGGGGGTTCGAACGCCATTTCCATAAATTCTTTATGAACGACGACTGACTCCGTGTATACAATGGTTGGGATTTGGACGAAGATTATTAAGGACGATATTATTGAAAAGAATAGTCCTAAACTCTAAATATTTTCGTAAAACAACATAGAATACATCAAATGAAAATAAAAAGGCATAAAAGAAAAATCAAGCTTCACAATACTTTTTAGGGTAAAATACATGTTTAGTACTCCAACAATTAATTTTGTTTAGTTTTAGTCATTCAACTATTTTTTTCTAAATTATACCTAACGTTACATTTTAAGTTCATTTTGATCACCCATCGTTAAAAAATTAATGATGATATTGGCGTGTCACATAAAGTAATGTCACATATCATTAATTTTTAAAAAAAAATCACGTCAGCAGTTCTGTTATTTTTTTAACAACAGGTGAGTAAAATGAAATCAAACGTAATATTACGTATGATTTTGAAAAATATAATAATTTGGTGACCAAAACGGAATAATATGGGGATAGACGTATAGTTTACTGTATTTGCTAATAAAATTGAAAGTATGCCTTGGACATTCTTGTTTTATGTTAAGAATAGTTGGGTTGGCCATTTCAAGCATATAATAAAAATTAAATGAAAATACAAATTTGTCAAACTTATAGGACTGCAACTGCAATTTCACAGCCTTAAAGATAAATCAACCTGACTAAGCTCATCCTCAACGTATTCCACAGAAACGTAGTTCATGTCTCTTCTAACATAGCTCATTTCTCCAGCTCGACCTTGTTGTTCAAACGGAGCCATTGGTGACTGCAGACGTTGACCATGAGCCCTAACAACCGAGCTTAGCTCCCTGATTTTCTTGGCAAGACTCCGTTCTAGTTTGTGAGCATTTTGGTGCCCTCCAAGTGCTTGTGAGCTATTGAACTTCCTTTTGCAATAAGTACAAGAGAAGATTCGAGGTTCGGCCAGGCTGCGGGGCGATGACGATGACGATGACGGTTCGAGGACTAGCTCTAGGTTGAGTTCATTGTTGGGTAGGCTTAAACGAAGAGAGGTGTTGAGGTGATAATCCATTATGTGATTGCAGGCAGAGAATGGAAGAGTTTCTAGGCAAATCAAAGTGGCTTTTGGAAGATAAGTGTAAATGAAGGGTATGGCAAGGATTATATGATGAAGTGCAAAGGTTCATTGTTCCTGCAACCACAGATAGTATAAGTAAACAAAAGAGATGGCCTATGGAGAGAGAGAAAGAGAGACAGTTATGTGCAAAGAGCAGTGGGGAATCGAAGGGTTGTCGCCTCCATTCATGGCAATATTCTAATCCTTTGTCGGTCCAACCAAATAAATTTCAGGGTATACTCACAAACAAATAAGAAAATCAAAACATCACAATACTAAATTTCAACCCTAAAGTTTGATAAAATAATCATTTTAACTCTTATTTTTTCAATATTTAAATTCTCATTGTCTCATTTTAGGGGAAAATACCCATGATTGAATAGAAATCGTTAGTTGAGTAATGATCAATGTTTATTGTTAACGTGACAAGTCATATGTATCCAAAGTAATTAATTTATGAACATGTGTCTTATCATCACTTATGTAAATATGGCATGTGTCACATCATCGCTTATGTATACATTACATATATTACATCATCACTTACGTATACGTGACACATCGTTATTTATATACATGTAACATGTGTCACTTCATCACTTTAGATAAATAAAACTTGTTACATAAGCAAAAAATATTAACTGTTAATCAATTAATGATTTTCATCTAATTATAGTTCATTTTATGTCAAAATGGAATGTTGGAGGCTGAAGTGCTAAAAAAACAAGAATCAAAATGATTGTTTTATCAAACAATAAAAACATTTTTTTGACATTATGCCTGATATATATATACATTATATGACATAATGCCTTATATAATTCTCTCTATATATATAGTTGGAAGTTCTCTTTATATATTGAATCCCCCTTCATTTGGAAACCAGATTTGGATGATGCACTGGTCAGGTTTCCAAGAAAGGTATTAGTTTTAAACAAGATAAACAGCCTTAGACACACAAGACTAGACATGTTCCCACTGGTTCTTATTGATACAACTCTTTGATCAAGTAATGTTCCTCTACATGTCTCAATTGTCAGACGACACACAACCAGAGGGGATATTAAAATCCACTCAACTTCTGGGCACTCACATGAGTTCATCCCTTACCTCATTCTTTCTTTAACTGTCCAAGTTCAAAGTTCAGATGACGTGTGCACAAATTTCATGACAGTCAATTACAAGAGAGAGGCAAGATTCATCACTTATGACCCTAACAAAACATTAAATATTTCCCATTAATCATATACAAGAAGACATCGATAGGTCTAATCTCTTTATCTGTATTTTCATCTATCGCTCCAATTCTTAAACATAAGATAGAACATATAGACTTAGATAACTTACTTCTAAGTTTCGTTATTTCTATTAATGATAAAGAAAGATAAAATTATGTTTGATTGATTATTGTTGTTGTGCTATTGCTGTGATCGGTGTTTGACCTGAGACAAGCACATGGGGTATGGGATTTAAAACTGCAGAAAACCAGACAGATCAGCCACTATGTTGTCTCAAACAGGTAAAGCTTTTAAAATTAAAAAAAAATGGTGCAGAATTATTTTATGAACAAATTATTTGTTAGACCGTGATTGTGGGATCATAATCTAGCAGGTCGGCTATGATTGCTCTGAGAATTGTCTGTTAATGAAAGACACAAATCCAAACCAAGAAGACTACATTTCTTCTCACCATTGTCGTTAAGTCATAAAGATTCCCAAGCTCTAGAAACATTAATTCCCTAGTAAAAAGAAAAAAAAACATACTAGTATGTATCAATTATTATGAAATGGATCGGCAGCTAAATTCCATGTGTTCTTCTGTACTTTAACAACCCACGAGACAAGGAATCATAAACTTCAAATCCCCCCTATGGTACCTAATTATTTTCGAGTAGCAATGACTGTTCCTTGGACTTTCCCTTAGTCAGTTAATTGGACCTGACTTGCTTTTTAATGAGATTCATTTAATTAAGATAATGATATATGATTAGTATTATTTCGTACATTCATATTTTCTACACGTGGCAGCGTCATACGTGATGATCAAGAAAGATGGTTTCGTGCATAATGCTTTAGAATATGCATGGAATATAGGATTTAGAAAGGTCGAAGTTGAAACGAGTTGTGTTGATATTTATAATTTTGTAGTTCATGAACCATTAACGTTAAAGGGAAATGTTATCGCGGATGCAGTGAGATCTTTGTTGGATCAATATTGAGAGCTGTATATTTATCATGTACGGCGCGAGTTCAATGGTACCACAAATTTATTGAAAGATTTAAGTCAGGTTAGGCTAGGCTAGGGAAAAAAAAGGTTTTTGACTCGTTTTCTAGAAGTGTCAAAGTTGTGCTTGGTATTGAAACTTTGAATAGTGGATAGTAAGTTAGTACTTTTGTATGATAAAAAAAAAAGCATAATGTCAAAAAAATATTTTAAACGTTTGATTAAATAGTCATTTTGGTATTTATTCTTTTTTATAAACATTTTGACTCTAATATTTTATTTTAGGACAAAAATATCTCTAATATTTGACTAAATAGTCATTTTAGCTCTTATTTTTTTTAGCATTTTGACCTCCAATATTTCATTTTATGAAAAAAAAAACCTATTTTGGAATGTTGACTAACGATTTTCGTATGCGAAGGAGGTTTTAATCTCAAAATGAAACATTGGATATCAAAATACTCTAAAATATTACACGAACAAAAGTGATTATTTAATAAAACGTTAAGAATATTTATATCAAAATATTCTCAATGATTAATTTATAGAAAACAAACAAAATAGGGGTTGCTCATTTCAAGAAAAAACTTGTAGCAAATGTCAATGTGAGAGAGAGAGAGAGAGTCACATGGGAAAATGTAAGGTATTAGGCTCAGCTTTAACGAAAGAAATAGGAGGGAGCCCCGGGTTTTGCCTACATAGAAAGTATATACCATAGATTAATGGGAAATAATCCTATGAAGAAACTGAGGTAGAAATGATCATGGCGGACATGTTTGTGTCTTGTCGGGTTAACTTAACAAAAATCAAAATGTTCTGGGAGGAACACACCATGAGGACTCCTTCCCTTTTATTGCAACACATACACAATGACTTCCACTCTTTGATTTTTATTTATTTTATTTTTTGTTGATGAGGTGTCTAAGATTGTAACGACAATAGATAGTTTATAGGTTGACAGATTTCTTATATCTGAAAAAAATATATGAATGCAATCGTTTATCAATAGATTTGATGTTGACAGATCTTTATATATGTCAACATTTTCATCAAGTATTTAAAACGAAATAATAAATAGATAATCCTGAAAATTTTGTTTTATGAAAAAGTGTTTCTAAAAATTTATGATAAACAGAAGGATTATTCGTGAAAAAATATCTTTAAATATATAACACGTTTTTATGTGACACAAAGGAAAATGTGTCATCATGAACCCATCTTCACGTAACTGTATGCCTAATTTTCTTATGCAGATTTGCTTTTTCATGCAAGGTATAATTTATAAATTTAGGTATGATTGGCTGCCACCATTAATGCTGTGTGGCGCTAAGCTATGATGAGGTTTAATAGCAGGGTCACTCTTGAAGAAAAATTATTAAATAGATCTGATTTATTAAGCTATTTATGGTTTAATTAATAAAATTTATTAATCTTATTTTTATTTTAAGATGAATCTTCACATTTTTCTTACATATAAATAAGAAATGAATAATTATTTAAAAATTATTTTAAAATAAATATATTTTATTGTCTGATATCACAAATTACGTTTGTGAGCTAAATATTATAATAATTTCTCCATTTTTGAAACCCACTTTTTACCCGCACTTTTTGGGTGTTTTCTATTTCATTTTTGGACCTATTATCATACATATTTTGTTTGGCTGCAACAATTTATTGTCTTGTTGTGGTTACTTTATAGGTTGTAAATGAAACGAGATATATTATGAGTTATTTGAGTTTGAGTCGATCAAAACTCGATTAATATTTTATTCGAATAGATTTGAATCGTGTTTGAACTTGATTCAAGTATTTAACGAGTCGAAACGAGCTATTTGAAACTAGATTTTAAAAGCTCGTAAGTAACTCAAAAAAATAATATATTAAAATTTTATTTTTAAAAAATTTAAATTATTAATAATATTAATATTTATGTGATGATTTTTTTTAAAATGCGGTATAAGGTTTTCATGTACTTAATGTTTATGTTTGAGTTCTCGTTTGAATCTCAATCGAGTTAAGTTTATGATTTTCTTTATTTCAAACTTTTTCGAGCTTCAATTCATGATTTTAGGTTCAAGTGGAACATGAAAATTTTAGTCTCGCGAGCTTTCGAACCGAATCAAACTCCATTTTCAAGTGTTCGAATCAAATTGAGTTCAGCAACACTTAAACTCGACTTGACTCGTTTACATATCCATTCCTTTGGTATTGCCTGACTAATTATTACTGTTGAAAGATTTCACGATTTTTTAAAAAAAAATCTTAAAAGTATGATGCACCTTATAATCGGTCGAACTTCCAATAAATAATATTATTCTCTAAAATAATATATGGGCACCTTTATAAAACAATATCAAACGTTGAAAGTTCTAGACTCTTTAATTGCTCTCAAAAGTAACACTTTTTTCTTACTTATTTTGAATATATTCTCACACTACAAGACTTTATTATCCTTAATAATAATCAACGGTACAATGTTCATTTTATAATAAAATCGATAATTTTAATGTTTATTTTGTAACTTTTAAAAGTTCGTTGTTCAAAATAATTATTTTAGAATAGTTCAATGATATTTTTAACTTTATCCTTTTTAGTTTTAGGAAATCAATTTTTGTATTTTTCCTTAAATATTTAGGACCATTTTAAATTTTTATGTTTAAATTAAATGCTTTTAATTTTTGCTTTTAATTTTAAATTTCATTAAGGTTTAATTTATTAATTGGATTAGGTTTATTTTATTTATTTGGGTTAAATGGTTTTTGTATAAAATATTTTTGGACTTGGGTTTAACTTTAAAATATATTGGGTCTGGGTTTATAATATTAAGGGTTGGGTCTGGGTATATGATAACTTATTATGTAAAATATTGAATTAGTTCGGTTCAATGGATTTTTCATTTCTCTTGACTTTTATTTCATCCTAGTTGAGGTTAAGGGTGTAAATAAGATCAGATAAATAGTAAATTATTCGAGTCTCACTCATCAAAGCTCAATTAATATTCAATTTGAATGGAGCTAATTTAAACTCTAATTTAATTCGAATTCTTAACAAGATGAGTTACTCGATACTCTACTAAAAAAATTAATGAATAACTGGAAAATATAATATATTAAAATTTTATTATTTTAATTTAAATTATAACATTCCTAAATTTTTAAAAATTATTTAATAACTTTTTAAAAAAAATAGTAATAATAGACATGATAATTGAGATTTTTAATAACTAAAATTTAAATATAAAAAATAATCTGTCACTCTAAATTTTGAACTTCAAAGGACTGTTTTTTATAGCTTGAATCTAGATTTAATTTTTTTATTTGAGTTAGAGTCCAGTTTCACGATTTTTAACTCACGAGCTTTTAAGTTGAGTCAAACTATATTCGACTTTAAATATTTTGAGTTCGAATAGAGTTCAACAAAACTCAAATTTAACTCATTTCATTTACACTCCTAGTAGAGAAAAAATATCCCTCAATATTCCATGTAATAGATGTTATCGACTGTAAAGATTTATTTTGTAGAGAGAATCCCTAATTTTTGTGTCATTATTTTGGATCGTACATTAAACTTTACGTAGAATAAAGAAAGAGGTTATTAGCAAAATAGAGGTTACTAGCTAAATAGAGGCATTGATCTTGTATCCCACTATAAATCAACTTCCCCATTGGGACATTGAATGTACTGAGCAGCATGTTCCCTGGGTCAATGCCACTTTCTTTAGATTCAAGCATAGGCTGAGTCGGTGGGTATAACCCAAAGAAAGGTTCGCCATGTTCTTGTAATTGCGAATCCACCTAATCACGTAAAGTTGACTAAATTCAATTGTGACTGCATGCCGTCCTTGGCTAAGCCAACATTAGGCCTAAACCCACTCATCTAAATCTTTTAAGGATTTTATTTTTATTTCTATAGAAGTTATTGAAATTTTATATATTTTGGTCAGATAAATCTTTTAATAAGATTCTTAACATATTTTGTAAATTTACTGTCAAACGATTATGTTTATTTACTTTGTCAGTCTACAAATAACCATTATAATTAACCCTAGACCTAACACCAACACTAAATGTTATTATATAAATTGTGTAAAATTGAGGAGAGGACTTTAAATTCATTCTCTCCTAGACCTTTATTACATATTTGAGAACGAAAACAATAGTCAATGCAACTGTTAATGTAATTATTCCAACTATAGTTAGTATCATACAAGTTAAAATTATAGTATGGACCATCATCTTCCATTCATTATTCATATAACTAGAAGTACAATAATTTACATTCATCCCCGCCTTTGTTTTACGTTCCCAAATCACACCAAGGGCACAAGGATACAATATTCATGCCTTTCAGGCGGTGCTCCTCAAATTATTCAACCTTTTTTCCCCCATCACGTTGTTGGAACCTTAGAGGATGGAAAGTCAAATTGTTAGGCCAAATAGCACGCAACTTACAACAAGTCCATATGCGTTGTATCAAAGGAAACGTATTGAACTCCGCGCCTATGCCCTTTCATAAACTACTCTCTCCACTAGACCCAACGCCCCTAATATCAAATGACAATGAAGCCTTCATCAAGATCATCACAAAGCAAACGTTTCATCCTCTCATCTCTCACCTTCATCTTGTTCCTCTGTGCATTAGCTTCCATCAACGAGATCCGATTCGACACATTCTTGATGTTCGGAAGATGCGCTTTTTCCAATGTTCCTCTCGATCCGTCCCACAACTCGTCTTCATTTACATCCAATGTCACGTCTGATGGTGACGACATTCGGATTCTGATCGGGATCCTGACGCTTCCCGATCAATACCATCGTCGTCATTTCCTTCGACTCATATACGGTACGCAGTCTCCGATGGGGGCACAAGTAGATGTGAAGTTTGTTTTGTGCAACCTCACTAAGGAAGATCAGAAGGTGTTGGTTGCACTTGAGATAATGCGGTATGATGACATTATAATCCTCGACTGCAAAGAGAACATGAACAAGGGCAAGACGTACACTTTCTTTTCGAGCTTACCGGAGATATTCAACTCGTCGGATCGACCGTATCCTCCGTACCATTACGTGATGAAAGGTGACGACGATACGTACTTGAGATTGGAGAACTTGGTGGAGTCGTTAAGGCCGTTGCCGAGAGAAGACTTGTATTACGGCTATGTGATCCCATGCCCCAGCATGGACCCATTTGTTCATTACATGTCCGGGATGGGATATTTGGTGTCCTGGGACATAGCCGAGTGGGTTCGAGAATCAGACATCCCTAAAAACCATTTGGAAGGACCGGAGGATAAGGTGTTCGGAGAGTGGCTCCGAGACGGGCATCGGGCTAAAAACAGGTTCAATGCTAAGTGGTCGATGTACAATTATCCGGAGCCGCAGACAAGGTGCACGCATGAGCTCTGGCCGGACACCATCGCTGTGCATTTGTTGAAGAAACAGGAGATATGGATTCACACCTTGAAGTATTTCAATGTTACCAGCAATTTGAAACCATCCAAGTTATATCACATACCCTAGTTATCTACTCAACTCTCATATTTTTCTTCTTTTTATTATTCTTTTGATTTGTCCACATATAAATTTTGATTTTCTTCATTCAAATAAGTAGTTAAAGATTTTCAACTGACACCTCCTCTGTTCCTAAGATCATGAGCAAAATTTTCCTTCTCCTCCCCCTTAACAATAATTGTTAAAAAAAATAATTTTCGAATAGTGTTGTTCGTGAGATAGGCCGTCTTTTCCTGGTCTTAGGATGGGTGTTTAGCATAATATAAATTTGGGTATACTACATATTTAGTTATCCAATTATTCTTGAGATTTTGTTTTGATCAATGAATTATTTTTTATTTAAAATCATACCTAAATTCACGTTTTTGTACCATTTTAGTCACGTTCTGTTATTATTATTTTTTGAAGAGTTTTGGGTGATTACAAAGTAGTATTTCTTCAGAACTTTCTTAACCTATTGATAAAACACACACTCTACAGACGCAACTGCTTGAACTAATGACCTTTAGGAAAAAACATTCTCTTTTAACACTGTGGTTTCTTGATGGGTTCATCTGTTAAAAAATTTAAAGTAATACCTTACATGTCACCATAATATAATGTCAAATGATCATTGATTTTTTTCAAATGTCACATCTTTAATTTTGTTAATATTTTAATGATAGATTATAAAATTAAATAAAAAAATTTTAAAAAATAATATTATGAGTAAAATGAAATTGCGGAAATAATCAGGTTACCAAATACATAGCTTACCCTATAAATTTTTTGGATATATTGGGTCTTAATCCCACAGTAGGGTGAGAAAGCAGGTGTGACAGGCCCATCACATGTTAACCCGGGATGGCCAATCAAATCAACTATGCATCTCGCTTGTTAAGAACTGACCTAAAAACCTGGCCGTCGAGAGTGCACACTTTCGACCTTGAGCTTCTCAATTAAAAAAATTAATACCTTCCTCTGAAGCGGTGCTGTTGGCTGCCGCTGCACGGTTTCATCGTTCATCATCCCTTCTCGTCCCTCAATCTCTGTTGTAAGTTCTTTCTTCCTTTCGGATTATTGAAGTTATTATTTTAATCATTATGCTGCTAAAAGTATTGAATTAAATCTAGGCGAGAATGTTAATCGAAATCTTATTTTATCGCCATATATTTTTTGTATATTTTATTCATATAAGCCGTGCCTCGTTGTTTTTCTTTTTCTTGCAACGGTTAGATTTTCTCTTTGATTTTTACAGCATTTCGCCCCTGAATAAACTTATAAATAAAGAATGATGCAAAAAATGTTCGGACTATCACGGATATGTGAAATGAATTTCGAACTAGGAAATGCTTTATTGTCTTCCCATATGCAGTTGCTCTACGATTCGTTCGCTCATTTTTCTTTTCCTCTTAAGTAAAAGGTTTCCTGTGCTGAAGTGGTGATGTTATATTTATGGTATTTCCAGGCTTTAGTTGATTGTCCTTCTATCAAGATGGTTGGACCAGCTCCGTTTGTAGAAATGGGCAAAAAAGCCAAAGGTACGAGTTGCATAACTTGCATTAGCCTTTACTTTTTCTTGTTTGGTATTTTCTGTTTAGATATGCTTGCACTTGTCATGGTCTTGCCAGAAATTACTATTTATTGGCAACTCTAACTGATAAGCAGCTTTTCAGAGGCTTGGTGATGGTTTGGAAGAGGAATTGGAAATACTCATGCAGTTAGATTTTTCAAAACACTTAATAAAGCAAAGAAAATGCTTATATTTATGTGATAGATAACCAAAACAAGTACTTAGTATTATACTAGCACACTGAGGATTAGCAGTTGTACCATATGCTCAATAAGATAAATTTGTCTAATAGATTGGTCTTACATTTTTTATTAAGACTTCTCTCGCTATTTGTAACTTTAAATGACTGTTAATTAATACCTACTGCAGTTGGTCGTTAGTCTGTCATGTTACACAACAGACTTCAAAACCCGCTTTTTTTTGCTATAGATTCTAATCATTTCTTATCATGTTATGCAGACCTCCTGACAAAAGATTACAACTTTGACCAGAAGTTTAGTCTTTCAATGCTGAGCTCCACTGGAATGGTAGTGTTTTCTCAATAGAACTTGTTGACCTTTTTTATTGAGCTGCTTGATTGTAATTTTTGGACAGAGTTTGATTAATGCACTTGAAAACTTAAATTCTGTTTTGCCATGATTTTATATGCATTTGAGGCTATGGTGTGAGAATAGTTTGTTATATTAGCAGAATCATTATATGTTAGGTTTTCACATATGAACATCATGCTTATAGGATGGTTTGTTTGGTCTATGATATTAATTCCTTTCTTTTGAGCAATCTTCTGCCACAAATTACTGGCAGATGTAGGGGAAAAACAATTTATTCTCAGAAAGAAATTGTGTACAATGAATAGTATTTTATTGATTTTTCTTTTTGCTACTCCCTTGTTATGTTCCCGTTGTGCATGTATATCTGTAGGAATCCACACAGGATGCCCCAAATTTCATAATTATTTAAAATTTTGTCTGCTAGTAGTTTCTCGTGATAAACTGGATGAAACTGGTACTTATGACATTATGTGGCCGTGGGTTGCCGGAGTTTTCTTTGAAATGGATGATGACAGACTTAAAGGTTTTTGTGGCTGTAATAACAAAAACCACCTATGTTCTGTCCTTTCAATTTCCCTTTTTTCAATCCCTCAACTTTCTGTTTGCTTTCTTCCAATATGAGCTGAACTAGTCATATGTACTCTTCCTTGTATTACATTACCTAACCTTCATTTCCCTTTAGTACTCACCAGTGTTAAATGGCTAGACTGTACTGGTCAACTGAGAACCAATGTTCTGTCCATTCTGGTACATATAAGAACTACGAGCCTTTGGTGAACTAGTAGAAAATCAGTTTTACTGGTAAAAGAATAGCAAAACAGATTATCTTGGAATCTTTTTATTATTTTTTATTTATTACTTTTCTGCATGTGTTGGTATTTGAACTTTTAACCCTTTGTGATCATGTATTAAAGACCATACCACAAAACCAAATGCGTATTTTTGATATCTAATTACCTTATTTAATTCATATTTTGTATCAGAATCATATACCTAATATTTAATAGTTAATATATTCTTTAATTTAACAATTCTGTTGAACCGGTGACTCTGATGTCTCAACAGTTTGACATCCAGTCGTGTTTTCTATTCATTGGTATTAATTTCCATAACACATTTGATAAATAAAAGGTATGGTTTTCTGCCTCCAAATGGTAGGAAAAAAGTTTAGAAAAATGTGTTGAACATATGATTAAGCTTAGAATAAAACGAATTTGGAGAACCAGGGAGAGCAGGAGACATGGACAGTAGACGAGGTCAAACTGGGAGGCCTAAAAGAACTAAATACCTATTTGTTTTATTGATTGTGTTTTATAAGTAGCCTTAGAGAACTTGAAGATGGAACAAAAGTATGTACTTTCTAGATTTTGACATCTTATTCACTTTTACCATCAATAGATTCTAAAATTGCCAAAAAATGTACAGCTGATAACTTTTATTAAAAATGAAAAGAGCTCTTATGGTTTATTTTGTTTCTAAAATATTATATTGATCTGTACTTGAATTTGATTGTTATGTCATCTAATGTCATTCTTAAAATGTTTTGCAGGGACTTACAGCCACAGGGCTCAAGAAGGACCAACTTTTTTTTGGAGACATAAATACCGTGTATAAGAGTGGAAATACTACCGTGGATGTGAAAGTTGATACCTATTCTAATGTATAGAAGATTTTTCTTCTCCAATGTTTTGTTTGTGACTTCTCCATATTTGTTATTCAGTTTAATGTACCACCTTTTTGTATTTGGAGGTTGTTAAATCCTGATTGTGTAATCCCCAATAACTTTGTATCCTAGTTATTTTTTATTTATTTTTCGGCAGGTGTCCACAAAAGTGACTGTCAATGATGTCTGGCCATGTTCCAAAGCTGCACTAAGTTTTAGGATACCTGATCACAAGTCTGGCAAGGTCAGTGCATGAATTTTAATGGTATAAATGTAAAATGACAGTCTTAATTTCTCATAGTAACCAACATACTCCCCATATTATTATTATTAGTTTGCTAGCAATGCACTTTTCATGTTTTGTGGGATGTGTTTATGCTGACTGTCTATCATTCCTATTCTCTTGCCTACTACATATTTACCAAGGCTATAGTAGATATGGTTGCTGTTTTATTATGTCTCCTTCTAATGCATGGTACCTAGTTCTACTTTCTGTCATTTTATCTGGAAAATTGTTAATTTGTCAATGTAAATCAGTTTGATGGATAATTACACTCCAATTTTCTTGTTGATTCAAAAGAAAGATCATCAGCAGTCACTTCTGTAGAAAATTATATTACCGAACACTTCAATCAATTGGTTGAAACTGAATCTTTTACTTTCTGCATACTTCATATCTCAGTTGGATGTCCAATATCTTCATCCTCATGCTGCCATTGATTCTAGCATTGGCCTGAATCCATCTCCCCTATTGGAGCTTTCAGCAACAATCGGCAACAATGAGCTTTATTTGGGTGGTGAGGTTGGATTTGATACAGCTTCTGCTTCTTTTACCAAGTACACTGCTGGGATCAACTTGAACAAGCCAGATTTCTCTGCTGCTCTTTTGCTGTAAGTATTTCAAGATCATCTACCTTACGAGATATTTATTCCTTTTAGGTGTACATCTAGTTTATCTTTTTTATGCTAACACCTTCATGCTTCAGTTGGGTTGACTACTGCTGCATCATGAGCAGTTTATAACATCTTAGCATTTTACAAAATCTCGAGTTGGATTCAGATTGATCCTAAATATTGTTTGCAAGTAATATGATCCTAGCCATTAATAAAAAGTTTCCAGGTAAGAAATACTTTAGATTTTGGTAATCTACTGATTGTCATTGGGCTCTTCAAAAAAAATATTCTTGATCTCTAAACTTTGATTTCTACCAACACGCTCCACAAACTTTGTATGTCATGAAACCCAGTATTTCACCTTATCTTTCAGTAAATACTGCCAGTTTATTTGTTTTTCTCATAACTCTTTTTGGCAAAATTTTGTTTCTTGTCTGATTCTGGAATGGTGCACCCCGTCTTTCAGTTTCTGCCCACTTTGGTCAAGTTAAATGAGATTTAGTCTGCTAACTCGTACACGTCCAGTAATCATTGCCAGCTTTTTCAAAGAATCACAAGCAATTGAGCAAAATGTCTACTTCACAAGCGTATTTTTATCTTAGTTTCTGTGACCTGTATAGATTTGGGGGTGAGAGAGAGAGAGAGACAGTTGACCAAGAAAGAAAGAAAGGGGAGTGCAGTTAGTTAAGGGGCTGCTGGAGTAAGGGACACTTATTAGTATGAAAGAAAGGGTGATCCTATTTCCAATATGTTTTGGCTTCTTATAATCAAATGTCAATTATCACATGAGTTTGCATGTAGGATCCACTTGTAAGTAACTGAGACTGATATGCATTGATTGATAACTAAGAAAAAAGGAAAGGAAAGAATAGCGTACTACTCATTGGCATTGAGTTGAATGCTGATGTGCTTGCCATATCAGCTCTGTGTTTTTCTTTGTAATGCCAGAGTGACGTTATTCCTTGCATATTGAGAATTTCAGTGACCTAATGTTTATAAATTGAAGCTTAACGATACAGATGGAGCTTTGAAACTTAGTGAGTACAACCATGCCATTTAAGATGCCTTTGAAGTCTATCTTTCTTGTTATTGTTCTATTTTCTGCATCATATAGAAATGGCAGTAGAAAATGTGCTATCAGTATTGATATTTTGTGTATTGCTATCAGTATTGATAACAATCATTATTATTATCTATAGATTCAACGATCTTTATTATGGTAAACCATAGTTTGATTCATTTGATATATTTGAAGATGACGTGTCAGGTTATCATTTAAAAGAGGCAAAACCAAGAATGTGAAGCAGTTTGGAGAGACTTTAAGATGCACGGGAACCATCGGGATAAATTAAATAGCTAGATGACCTAATATGGCTTATCCTATTAGTTGTCAACATTTTATGCTCCGTATTGTTTTATGTTCTTTCCCTGTCATGAAGGCCTTGCCTTAAATTTTTGAATTCATGTTTTCTTTTTTTAGGACTGATAAAGGACAGGCATTGAAGGCATCATATATCCATTCTGTCAATCCCTTCACTTCTGTTGCTGCTGAAATGGCTCATAGATTTTCTACCTATGAAAACACTTTCACCATTGGAAGTTTTCATGCCGTGGACCCTTTTAGCGTGGTAAAAACGCGGTTCTCTGACAATGGTAAGGTTGCAATGCTCTGCCAACGTGAGTGGAGGCCGAAATCACTAGTAACATTTTCGGCTGAGTATGATTCGAAGGCCATGAATGCATCCCCTAAGATGGGGCTTGCCCTTGCTCTCAAGCCTTGACCGTGAAGATCTCATTCCGTAATTTTAAATTTTGATATGCTTTTTCCCCGAACCCTTGTTGGAGTTGTCATTCACCCAGATTATTTTGTAGCGAAAGATTTTAAAAGCAAAAATGTTCATATAATGGGCTGATGAATGTTTTCACCATAACATTGGTGTGGGGGAAATGAACCCAAATTTGCCAAATTTTATAATGATTACAGCACAGCAGTTTTTCTTGCTGAATGCTAATAATGTTCAAGTTCTGTGTAGGTGGTGCTTCCCCTAATGTATTGATGATTTGTGGCGTTTACTATCTTCATTTTTCAAGGCTGCTTTTGTTTTCAATGACTATGAAATACAACCGGTTAACGTAAGCTTAAAAAAATGCAGAAATCGGTTTTAATCTAAAAATTTATCACGAACTTATTTTTAGAGTTAATTGAGCAAAATTTTAAGTTGAAATAAAAAAATATTTTGTTATTTATAACAATTCATGTGAATTGTATAAATATTTCGGTGCAACTTAAAAATTGTCGTCAAAACATTGTCTGTTATACTAGAAACTATTATAAATTGTGTGACTTTTTTGGATAGACATGTAATATTTTAGGTTAAAATCTGTCGCAATGTAATTGTCTCGGTGTACTCAAAATTATTATCAATTATATAATTTTAAAGGTTGGACAGTGTAATATTTTATGTTAAAATCGGTCATAAATTAACCCTGCCGACAGAACGACCCCTTTTTTGCTTTAAACGCCACTTACGTTCTCAAATGGTAGCCATTGAAAAGCAATGGGAAGAGAGGAGGAAGCATGAGAGAAAGCTGATACACTTAAATTGAGTTTTCTATTCTTTATCAGTGCAAAGGAAAAAAGTAGAGTTTTACTTGATTGAGCTTCTCTGTTTAACTCCATTTTAATACAGATCCTTATTTTACGTGAATTTATTCTTAATCATCTTGGACTTCATTAAAAAAAAAATTGGTCATACAACTTTAATAGATCCCGATTAAATAACACAGTAAAATCGATATGGTATTTTTTTATAATTAACTTATTTTGAAATATTTGAACTGGAGATTGAGATAAAACCTGTGCTTTAAATACCAAAAATTGGGGGTGAGATCATGCATTAGAATCCCAAATGGAACATATATTTGGAAAGAGCATTCTCACAAAATTGGCAAGAAGAATACAATCTTTAATATGAACTATTACCGCTAGTAATTTCAAATTATTTTACCAATTTAATGTCAAACTCATTGCAAGAAAGGGTAAATTACATTGGCTGTCATTAAATCTTTTAGAGTACTTTCACCTTGGTCATTGAACTTTTATAACTTATATTACAATCACTGAACTTTTAATTCACTTTTATTATGATCATTATCATTAGCCGTTGTTAAGAAAAGATGACGTGACACGTTAAAAAAATCCTAAATTTCTTCTTCCAAATTGATAGTCGTTTCTCCTCTTTGCGTCATTGTTTCTATAGTCGTTTGATGGATTCTTCGGTCGAAAGATCATTGAGATACTACAACTCTTCTTTTCTTTCTTTCTTCCATTCAAGCTTATTGAAAAACTTTTCAATATCACCAAATCCAATCGAAATTAAAAGCTAAAATTTTCTTTGTCAATGTTAACCGTCAAATCAACTTGAAATTGAACTATATTAACATTTTAAATTGAACTATATTAACATTTTGGTCAAAAGAAGCCTTTTCATTGTTGGAATTGATCGGTGATCACTCCGTTCATCGAAAACTCATCAAGGCTGAGTTCAATAGTTTTATTTTTCTCTTCCTTTTTCTTTACTTTTTTTTTCTTATTTTTGTTGTTGTTTATTGTCTGCTGCTATCGATGATTTTGGTTGGGAACGTTGGTCGGAAGAATGCTGACAAAACAATAACAAAAGGAGGAGTGTTGGGATATTCGATGAAGCTCAATGATAAACCGAATAGTGCCAAGAGGGGGTGAATTGGTCAATTTGAGTTTAGGGAGTAAGGAGTAAAAAGAGATAAGAATTTTGCATAAGAATTTATAGTGGTTCGACTTCTCAACCAAGTCTACATTCACTATATTGGCTCCTCACTAAGGATTTTCTAACAAATTCACTATTTTGTTTTTTCTTTTTACTTGATAAAGAGATAACCTTTACAAACTCCTTAGCTTTTAAAAGGCTTATCTAGAACCACTCCCCTTTTACAAAAATGAATAAAGATGTAAACAAGAAAACCCTTACAAGGTAGGTGTTTACAAAATTAACCTCATAAGAACAAAAATATTTACAAGAGAAAATAAAATAAGAATGAAAAATTCTTTCTTGTGTTTGATTGCTTTATAGGTGTTCTAACCCTTCTTCAAGTGTCCTCAGCTTGTTTTTATAGGTTGTAATGTGTTTGTGGCAGTTTCTAACCGTTGGGAATGATTTGGAGTAATTGGAGATAATTTTTCTACAAAATTAAACTGCCAAGGACAGGGAGTATCGATACTACCTTTGTAATATTTAAATAAACTAGTTGTTGGGCCTGACTAATATCGATATTATGCTAATGGTATCGATACTACTGTGTAAAGTAGTATCGATACTCCTTTGAGTATCAATATATATTTTGCATTCTGGAATTTGAGCAATTTGGAAAACAAACAGTAGTATTGATACTACCTGGAGAGTATTGATACTCTCTTACCTTTGGTATCTGTACCACATGAATAGTATGGTACTGTTCATATAGTATCGATACTGTAATAACAATATCTATACTACGTACCCTGAAAATCAATTTTGTGCTCAAATTATAGTTTAATGGACTTTGAATTTTTTTGAAAACTTTGAACAAATTCAATCAAGTCCAAAAACATTTTGCTTTAATTTATTATATCAAAATATTATAAAACATAATTCAACAAGGAGTAACAACTACCAATTTGGAAATGGAAGCTTAAGACTTCTTAGGAGTTTTAACGTGTCACGTCAATTTTTTCAACATCAGGTAACATCAACGATAGTAACAATAATATTTTAAAAGTTTAGTAATTGTAATGCATGTTTTAAAAGTTTAATAACCAAAATGAAAGTATTTTAAAAGTCTAATGACCATAAGTGTAGTTTACCCAAAGGAAAGTATCTAACATATTTTGGGAATCCATCTTTTTCGTGATTGATTTGATCATTATTTTTTATAAGTCAACGAATAAATAATTATAATTTATTTAATCATATTTAAAAATCTTAAATAGGAGAATAGGAGGGATAAAACCCTCTCATTAATTATCATCGCCAAGGTTTTGGTTATTAGTTCAAATTATTGAAGATGATGATTATGTTAGTTTTGTAGGAAGAGAAAAGTCACACACCATATATTTAAATTACAATTACAATTATGGTTACGTTTAACGTGATTACGAATATAAAAAATATTATTATTATTATTATCGTCGTGAATAGTATAATCATATAATAATGGTATCGAACACTATCACTACTACTATATAATACGCATTATTGCGATCGTGGAGTGTTCCTGTGACAAACACAAAACTACACTCAAGGAATAGTCCATAGCCATCTCTCATCTCTAAATCCTCTTTGTTTTTTCCTCATTGCTGCTGTTTTTCTTCTTCATCCTACAATGAAAGAGTATTGGAATTCTTTGGCTTCACTGTTAGGGGTTTTGGCCTTTTTCCAAAGCATCCTCCAACTGGTTTTCCCACCGGAGCTTCGCCTTCTCTCCCTCAAATTCCTCAGCCGTATCTTCCATTTGTTCTCTTCCTACTGCTACTTTGACATCACAGAGATCGACGGCGTCAACACCAACGAGCTCTATAACGCTGTCCAAATCTATCTCAGTTCCTTTGTTTCACTCAAAGGCAGCCGCTTGAGTCTCACTCGTGCACTCAACTCGAGCGCCACCACGTTCGGTCTCTCCAACAACGACTGCATCGTCGATACGTTCGGCGGCGTCACCGTGTCTTGGAAACACGTCGTGATTCAAAGGCAATCCCAGACTTTTGCTTGGCGACCATTGCCTGAGGAAAAGAGAGGGTTCACTCTCAAAATCAAGAAGAAAGACAAGTCATTGATCCTTCATTCATACCTGGATTACATAATGGAAAAGTCAAACGAAATCCGTAGGAAGAATGAAGACCGGCTTTTGTACACAAATTCTCGTGGTGGGTCATTGGATTCAAGGGGACATCCATGGGAGTCTGTTCCATTCAAGCATCCGAGCACCTTCGACACATTGGCTATGAACCCCGACAAAAAGCAAGAGATCATGGACGATCTAAAGGATTTTGCTGATGGTCAGTCGTTTTACCACAAGACCGGGAGAGCATGGAAAAGAGGTTACTTGCTCTACGGTCCTCCAGGGACGGGGAAATCCAGCATGATCGCAGCCATGGCGAATTACTTAAACTATGACATCTTTGATCTTGAACTAACCGAGGTCCATAACAACTCTGAGCTGAGGAAGCTGTTGATGAAAACAAGTTCCAAATCCATAATCGTCATTGAAGACATTGATTGTTCGGTTAATTTGACCAACAGGAAGAAGAAAAACAAAAGCAATGATCCTGAAACAAGATGTGTGTCTGGTGTTGAAGATGGAGGTAACTCGACCATTACTCTCTCGGGGCTGTTGAATTTCACCGATGGGCTATGGTCTTGTTGTGGGAGTGAAAGGATCTTTGTGTTCACAACAAACCACGTCGAGAAACTTGACCCGGCATTGCTCAGAAGTGGGAGGATGGACATGCATATTTACATGAGCTACTGTTCGTATCCAGCATTGAAGATACTGTTGAAAAACTATCTGGGGTACGATGAAACTGATTTGGATTCCGATGTTTTGAACCAACTGACGGATGTCGTCGACAAGGCCGAGATGACACCGGCCGATATCAGCGAGGTTCTAATCAAGAACCGGAGCTGCAAGCACAAGGCCGTCACTGAATTGCTGGACACAATGAAGATAAGGGCAGAGGGGAACATGAAATGTGGTAGTCCGAGGGAGAACAGTTCAGATGAAGAGCAGGAGAAAAGGGCTTTGGAGTGTCCTAAAGAAGGGTCTGGTTTTGAACAGCCTTGCAAGGAAGAAGAGAATGAGGAGATGATGAAATGATAATCGAAGCTTTCTTTATTGTTTTTGTTTTTCTTGAGAAGAAAATAATGTAATCAATATCATATTTGAAGCCAATACATACTGATATGTGTGGGATTTTCTGTGTTCTTCTGCAAAATCATATTGATGAATGGTCTGCAAATGATCAACCCTTCAATCCAACATTACAAATTGTTGGTGTTGGTGTTGTGTGCAATTGGAGTGCACATGCCATAGATGTTTATTCAAACTAACTAAGCGAAATGAACCCACTATACGTGTTTGATGTGTTATATGTCAGGAGATATCTCATGAAAATATTTCTCCATGTGCAACAATTATTTCTATCAAAATCTTCGAAAGAATTCTTCCATTAAGCAAAGTTTCTGGAGCCTTATAGCCCTCAATTGATCACAATCTTTTGACAGGATTACTGACAAGCCTGCAAGATCAATTAGGGACAAATCTAGTGTCAGACGACTGAATTTATTTACCTAATCTGTATATCTGTTAATAACAATCATGATCTCATACTTGAGACCTGCACACAAATGAGAGTCCGTATATAAACACTCGTGTGGAACACAAAAAAGAATTGAACCCAGAAGAAGTATTCATTTTCTTCACCATTTTCCTGACCAACTGATCCCTTCAATACTTTTTATCTAAAAATAACAGATAATTATTCTCCGTCTACATTAAAAGGGTGAATCGTCTTTAACCTACATAATACTTTACTAGTTCTTTTTGTATCACTTGATTGGGGTTAATTATTTTTGGTACTTGACATTGATGGTAAGCAAAAAAGCAAATTCTGCTATTGACCATTGATTGATAGGTAAAGGCTTTGTTCCTTCTTCTAATACATGACGACAATGCAAAACCAAATCCATCAGTATTGAGTCGTTGAGGACTCAACTGGAAAGGCAAAAGTTTTCATACTACTACTCGAGTTAATACAGGAAATTGTTTGAACTTACAACTTGCTACTTTGTTGTCTTGCCAACTTCCAATTGGGATTTTGGGGTCCAAGATATAATTTCATGCTTGAAACCGACGTGGGTGATTGATAGGGATCAGAGTGTTTATAGGGATACTTTGGGCAAAACACATGGTGAACTAATGAAAGGAAAAAGGACCAGATTTTGTGTTGGGAAAGAGTAGGATTTTGAGTAACCAAAGGCTAACGAGAAAGTCATGTCTGATAATGAGCATAAGTTGACCCTTTCCTTGTTATATTCTAGAGTGAGTTGTAAAGGGCATTGGATTTTTGGGTGTTAATCTCATGCATAGATTTCGAATAATAAAAATTCCTTCACATTCGATATATATATATATATATATATATATATTTATCTAAATACCACGCATTTTAAATTATCTTTTAAATATTCCTTTTAGTTTAATTTTTAGATTAATATCTTTTTCGTCGTGCAAGACAAAGACGTGTCTTGTTAAAAGTGTCTCGTTAAATATCTAAATTAAATTATTTTATCGTTTCTATACAGGCATTCAGACTTAGATATAATGCAATTGGAGGTAGGATTGTAAATGAACCGAGTCAAGTTTGAATGTTTTTTTAACTTAACTCGATTTGAAAAGTTTAAAATTGAGCTCGACTTGACTATAAAACTCTCGAGTTTAAAATTGTCAAGCTCGATTCGAATTCGAAATAAAAAATTGAAGCTCGACTTGAGGTCAAAATATTCTCAGACTTAGCTCAACTGAAGCTCGAACTAGAAATCGGTTCAAGCTCGAACCTGAACCTTTAGTACATGAAAACCTTATATTGCATTTGTTTAATAAGCAACAACTCATAAAGAACTTGAGTCAAGTTCGAATTCAAATACAATTCATTGAATTCCAATATTGACTAAATTTTGATCGAGTTAAATTCTAATAACTCGTGATCTGTCTCGTCTCATATAAAATAATAATCGGAGGTCATTTGGGTGCTAGTTGTTGTGGCCCCATAAGTGGTCTAGCATGGGGAGCTCCAATGGGTTGTCATGGGATTTGGTATTCTCAGGACGGAGCTAGGATTCCAACTCAAGGGAGTAAAATATAATTGATCATTAAAACGAGGAGAAAAAAAATTAACCATAGAAAATGAGAGGGACAAAATCAAAATAAACTAAAATTAACTTTAATTTAAGTCATATATTTTTTTAATAATAAAAAATGAGAGTAGTACTTAATTATTGGAATTTTTGGTTAATTGTATGGTATAATTTCCTTTACCCTATGTTGGGTAAAAGTATTTTTTTTTTCTAAAAATTATAAAACTTTTAATTAATAAAATGATAACATTAAACTTCATATCCCTTAAATATTTTACAATTTAATCTCATCCTCATACAAGAAAAATTTGACTTCACCCTTGACCTAATAAGTTGCACTTCAACTTTCATGATAGTATTCGAACCTAGGCTCTCTTGGGGCTCTTCCACTACTCAACACGACTCTTCTCTTGTAGTATTATTCTCTCTTAGTATGGTTTGGAGTTCGAATATTATCATGAAAATTGTTAGATTTCTTGTAAGTGTTAATTTTTTCGTAGTTTTAATGATCTTTTATTTTCTTTTTATTAAACTATGTGACAAGTTGCAAATAGCAAGGTGAACATGCAATGTAACGAGCCATCATCACCCATAAAAAAAATAGCATGACAATTTATTTGACGGAAGCATTAGAAAATATTAGTTTTGGGGTTGAAAATATATAGTTTCGGAATATTGAGCACTAGAATTTCATTTAATTGTAAAACAAGGACTAAAACAATAAAAAGAAGAAGAAGTAAATATATGAACCTTATATAAAATTTGACCTAAATATTTGCTCGACCTAAGCTGGTTTGCCGTTCCGAACCGGACTAGTTGAACCGAAGAACTCCTTATTCACGAACTGGTGCTTCTTCCTCGGCTCTTTCTTTTTCCTTTTCTTTTCCAGTTCAGCTGCCGCCCAAAGCTGCTCTTATTTCAGAGTCTAGACACTTCCAAGTTTATTTCAATGGAGGAAGATAAGGTAAAATGCTACCTCTTTAGTACTTTGCTTCTCGTTTTCCTTTTCATATCTTTCTCAAGTTTAATTTTGTTTAGCTTGCTATATTGGGTTTGCTTGTGAAATCGATTTATCAGAAAAAGGAAACTTAACACGATATCGATTACAAAAATTTCAGCTTCAAATGTTCTGATTTTGCATTTGCACTTCGGCTGTCGTTATGTTAATCACTAATCAACTAGACTAAATCATTATTCTTTCATTTTCTGCCAGCTTTCCTTTAAATTCAGTTGGTGTGTACTACTGTGCTTATGTCAAAGTTCCCTTCTTTAAAGGATTAATGTTTGATATATGCTTTTGTTTATTGGACTATTATCTCATAGCAGTGAAGTGGAGTTAAGATTTTTCAACATATCCAAACGTCTTCATTGAGATTCTAATTTCCATGTTATTTTTTTATTGGCTTATTGAAATCTTAGATTATCTCTCCATGTTGCATCTTTCTTGTGTTACAAGATTGTTGCATCTGTTCAAGAAGCTGAGCTGGACTATGAATTGATCATGCTACTCAGCAAAGAGTTGTTTCATTTCTATTTAGTTTATGCAAACCTGATTTTTTTAAATCTCAAAACTTGTTTTCCACCTGTTAATTCCAATTTTTCCATGTACAAATCAATAGAAAACTCGCCTGTTTGGAGGAGGAACATAAAACGCTATTTTTATGTTCAATAACCAATGTTGATCTATTAGTTAACCACCATGCAAAGGTCGGGCTGTCTCCACCATGGTTCTCTCTCCTCCATCTATGTTATATTGAAGATTTTCTGTCTGTCTGTGTGTGTCATCATGCATGCCGTGCATATGCTAATCACTTGGTGCATATCTTCTTTTAGACATGTCTATGTGCACATTGATTGGCATCCAGATGGGGCAAGGTAGTAAAAATCCAAGATCAAACTGCACATAGAGTGGATTGCAGAGTGGTGCAGTTGTTACTAAAGGTTGAGAGTCCATATGACATTCCAGAACAGATCATCATCACTACATATGGGAGAAAATTCATGATCATAATTAAAGTTGATGGTGCTGAGGATTTTTTTCCAGAATTAACAGATATGGAGGTAGAAGAAGTTGCAGAGGAACCATGGGAGGAAAGCTCTTCGGAGTGGAGCAAGGAAGATGTGCAGAATAGGCAAGAAGAGCAGGTGGGAGTACAAGAGTTGTCAGAACCCCAGAATAGGATTGAGTGTTGGATTAGAAGTTCTCAACAAGGCAAAAACACAACTACCGAGGGAGGTTTGAATTTAAACATAGGTATGGAAGATAATTTTGTTTTGTGCAAAAATGTGACAGAAGTAGGGGATGTCTCCATACAGCAGGAAAAGTCAGAAGATGTTAATGAAGGGAGAGAAAATGGGAAAAGTCTGGGAGGTGTTCCCATAGAGCATGAAAAAGTTGACTGCGGAAATGGGCTTATTAGGGGCCTGGATTTACATTTGAGGAGTGGGCTGGATCAAGAGGAGGAAAGATTAAGCAAGGGATGTTGTTTTGAAACAGCAAAAATAATGTTGCACATTACCAAACTCCAGTGCAGGCAGGGTCTGTTTCCTTGTCTTCTTATAGAAATTCGGGGATTGTAGCTGGTTGTAGAATGGGAAGGGGCAAATATAAACATGTTTATTCAAGATCTAGGTTGAGGGGAACTAGGAGCTGTTTAGGTACAAGTTCGGAATATGAATATAGAAATGAGGAGGGGGATGGGGCAGAGGCATTGGAGAGCTGGAATGTAAGTAAATTGTTAGGGATTTCATTTAGAGGGGGAAAAAAGCTTTTATGAACAAAGCAAATTCATTGGTTAAGGGGAGAGGAGTGCATGGGGGGAATTAAGGGGTGATGGATTTCAAGGTTATGACTGGATATAGATGACTAGTTGGAATTTACTGTCTTGGAATGTTAGAGGTTTGGGTAGGAGAATTAAGGCTAGAGCTGTAAGGAGGGTTGTTAAGGAGAGAAAGCCTGTAATTTTATTCATTCAGGAATCGAAAATGGAAGTGTTGACTCCGCTGGTAGTGAGGAAAATGGGTGGTAATTTGTTGACAGCTTCGGCAGCTGGAGGTTCTGTTGGAGGTCTGATTACTTTATGGAATGAAAAAGAGTGTAAGATTATAGAGGAAATCATTCATAGGAGGTTTGTAGTAGTTAAGGGTATTATTGATGGGTTACAAGGATCCTGTTGGTTCATAAATGTGTACGGTCCGAGTGTCGATTCAGAAAAGGAGGCGTTTTTCGGGGAGCTGTTATCATTCTTAGAGAATATAGACTGTCCAGTGTGTCTCGGAGGAGACTTCAATGTTGTAATGTCACAGGATGAAAAGATGGGAGGTGCAGTTAACTTAGTTACAATGTTTGCTTTCAAAGATTTTATGAGCAAAGCTAATTTACTGGATTTGCCTTTGGTTGGAGGTCGATTTACATGGTGTAACAATCGGGATATCCCAACTTATGAGAAGCTTGATCGATTCCTAGTGGATCAAAGATTTTTATCATTGTACCCTATGATAACTCAAAGACTCCTTGAAAGGTCTGTTTCAGATCATAACAGCATCTTGCTGGAAAATAGGGGCTGGAATTGGGGCCCTAAACCGTTCAAATTGTTTAATTATGTCTTGGAAGAAGATGGATTTTGTAGGATGATGGAGGGAGAACTGGTCAAGCTTTGTAATGTGGAGAATAGACAACCAATCTACAGTGTACTAAAAGGAGTGCAGGATGCAGTGAAGAATTGGTCTGGGAAGGGTTATCTTGAGATCCTCGGGAGAATAAATAGGTTGGAGAAAGAAATTCAGGAGATGGAACTCAATCTGCAACAAGGTCTCTCCATGGTGTCTATGAAGAACCTAGTGGAAGCAAAGAAAGAGCTGTGGGACTTGTATAAAAAAGATGAATTGATTTGGCTTCAAAAGTCAAGATTGAAGTGGAGTTTGAATGGGGATAAGAACACTAGAAATGGTATCAAATCCATCAAAGTAGATAATGAAAACATCTCAGATCCAAAATTAATTAAAGCTTCGGTGGTGCACTTTTTCAATGGGTTGTTTAATCAGGAAAATACATTGGAAGTTGAGGAGATGGACTTGGATTTTTTACAGCTATCGAATCAACAGAGTATGGCGCTCGAGAAGCCTTTTTCTGAAGAGGAAATTTGGGGTGTAATCGCTAATTCGGATTGTAATAAAGCACCTGGCCCGGATGGACTGAATTTAGGTTTTTTTAAGAAGTTTTGGTCAAGTCTGAAGGAAATTTTGCTGCTGTTTTTTAAAGATTTTTATGAGGGAAAGGAATGGGACATGGAAACCAATCATTTTCCATTCCAAGAGGGACAATCCGGGGCTTGAAGACTTTAGGCCTATTAGTCTAGTTGGGGGTTTCTACAAAATTCTCTCAAAAGTTCTGGCTAGAAGGTTAAGCTTATGCATTAATGAAGTTATTAGTCCTTCACAGTTCGCTTTTATACCGGGGAGGCACATTTTAGATTGCTCGTTTATAGCAAATGAAGGCATTGATTGTTGGAGGAAAAAAGGATTGAAAGGAGTTGTTTTTAAGGTGGATTTCAAAAGAGCTTTTGATATTGTTGATTGGAGAATCTTGCTGAAAATAATGAGTAAAATGGGGTTTGGAGCTAGATGGAGTTCTTGGATGTACAAGTGTGTTTCAGCAGCTTCCATTTCAGTTTTGGTAAATGGCACACCTACGGAGAAAATTCACATTACTAGAGGGCTAAGGTAGGGCTGCTCGTTATCCCCTTTGTTGTTCAATTTGGGAGGGGAATTGCTACATTTAATGTTGGTAAAAGCATGAATAAGGGGTTGTTTTCGGGTTTTGAATTAGGCTCTAATGAACGTTCTTTCATGTTATCTCATTTGCAATTTGCGGATGATTTAATAATTTTTAGTAAGGCTTCTATTCATGATTTGGTGAATATTAGAAGGGTACTTTTAATTTATGAACTGATGGTGGGTTTGAAGTTGAATCTGTCTAAGAGCAGAATTTTTGGAATTAATGTGGGGGAGGAGGAACCAGTTTCATGGGCAAAGGAAATAGGGTGCATAAGGGGAGTTTTTCCTTCGGAGTACTTAGGTCTTCCATTGGGGGCCAAGAGGAATTCTTTTTACCTGTGGGAACCGGTTATACAAAAATTTTATAATAATTTGGCTGGTTGGAAGGCCAAGTCTCTATCTCTGGCTGGAAGGGTTGTCTTGGTCAAATCGGTGTTGTGCTCTATTCCAATCCACTATCTTTCTATTTTTCGGATCCCTATTAGTGTTCTCAACAAACTAAACTCTATCATGGCATCGTTTCTATGGGGGAGATCATCAGATAAAAAGAACATTCATTGGATCAAGTGGGATTTGGTGTGTAAGCCAAAGAAGTTGGGGGGTTTAGGGATTCCGAATCTGCTGCTTTTAAACAGGGCTCTTATGGGGAAATGGGTGTGGAAATTTGCTGGAGAGAAAAATTCTTGGTGGAAATCAGTTGTGTGTTGTGTTTACAATATGGATCCTAATTCTTTGATGATCCGGAATACTTGGACAGCTCGTAGTTCTTGGATTTGGAGAGGAATTGTTAAGAACTTCTTTTCAAGTGATGCATTTAGGGATTGTTTTAGGAGAAATTTGTGTGTTAGGGCTGGAAATGGAGAAACTGTTCAGTTTTGGCATGATGTTTGGTTGGGTTCGGCTCCTCTAAAAGATAGGTTTCCAAGGTTATTTGCTCTTTCGAATAACAAAGAGGGTAAGGTAGCAGAATTCAGATTGCACAATGATTCGGGTTGGGTTTGGGATATTCAAATGAGAAGGAATTTGGTGGATTGGGAGGTTGAGCAGTGGCTGGTAATTATCTCTCTGTTGAATAGCTCTTCTTTGTCTCTAGTAGAGGAAGATTGTTGGATTTGGTTGGGAAATGGAGAGGGCTGTTTTACAGCAAAATCATGCATGAAAACCTATTTTGATAGAGAGGGTATTGATCAATTAGAAAGTAATTGGGAACAGTATGTTTGGAAGGGAGTAGCTCCACCACGTGTGGAATCCTTTGTTTGGCAACTTGCTCATCATAGAGTTGCGGTGAAAGAGGAATTGCTGAAGAGAGGAGTTTCTGGGGTTGAAGACTCTGTCTGCCCTTTGTGCAGGAAGTACAATGAGACGGTCTCTCATTTGTTTCTTCACTATGAAGTGGTATGGGTTTTGTGGGCTAAGTTTTTAAAGTTTTGGAATGTTTTCTTTGTGGTTCCTGGTTCGGTGATGGACTTCCTAATTGCCTGGGATGACTTAGTGCCGCGATCCAATATATGGAAGTTTATTTCAAGAGCAGTGTTGTGGTCTATTTGGAAATGTAGGAATGAGGTGATTTTCCAGAATAGGAAGGTTGATTCAGCGTTGTTGTTCTTCATTTCACGTTTCAGAACTGTTTCTTGGTTTGAAACATCAGTTAAGGATGTTCATTTTCATTTTGATTCTTTGATGGGGGATTTAAAACTAGCTGATCAACATGTCAATCTGAATAAGAGGTATCTTCCTTCTTCTAGGTGGAGTCCTCTTCCGATAGGGTTCTTAAAAGTTAATGTTGATGGTGCAATGGTCAAAGGTTGGGATAAGGGTGGAATAGGTGGCTTGACTAGAGATGGCAGAGGGATGGTGCTTGGATCTTTTTCAGAGAAGGTAGGGGGAGGTCCTCCCTTACTCGCTGAGCTTTTGGCGATCAAGAGAGGGTTGATTCTTATTGAGGAAGTTGAAGCTGATCTCTTTTCAAATCAGAGGATCATTTTGGAATCGGATTCTTCTAATGCTCTGAAATGGATTAATAATCCGAACCTTAATACTACTTTGTTTCATTCCTTGGTAAGGGATATAGCTTCTACTGTGGAGAGGAAGGGTATCATCACAAGGCTCATCTCGAGAGCAGCAAATTGGGAAGCGGATGAATTAGCTAAAGCTGGTATAGGCTGAACTTACGTTTTGTGTAATGGTTAAGGTGTTATGCCTTGGTAGTTCCTTTTTAGGAGTTTCAGGGTGTGTTTTGTTTTCAGATTTATGGTTTTCTGTTTTGTAAGAAGTTGTTAGCTGTTGAGTAGTGGAGGTGTATTATTGTTCTAATTAATAAAAGTTAGAGGCACTCTTTTCCTCATTCCAATGTCCTTCATGTTATGTTTGTAACATGTAGGATAAGAAGGGGGTTTTTAATGAGGCCTTATTTTATCAAAAAAAAAAAAGTTTGTGCATGGTTAGCAATTAAAAACATATTAATTACCATAAGATGTTGTTATGGTTAACAATTTGTAGATTTAATATTATTATTTTTAATAAAATTGTATTAATCTTTTTATTTTATTACTGGTTTTCTGCAGCATTGTTCATGTGATAATACAGCAGAAACGAGAGATGGCTATTCAATACTTATTGAACTTTCTGATGTTGACCCTTTCTTTGACAAAAAGAAGGTTAGAGAAACAATAAACATGTTTTAGTCTCATTCATTTTCTTCATCAAAATATGTTTATTCCTGCGTTTCCTTTAAAAGTGTTAATAGTAGTAATCACTACTCTCTAGAGTTTTAAAAATGAATAAAATGTAATCTTTGGTAATATGCAACTGGCCTCCCAAGTTAAGAAAGTGCATGCTGTGCCTGATTTGAGTTTATTATATAGGTTGACGTAGAGAAATTGAAACTGGAAATGTTAATAAGGTTTTTACATGGATGATGGTGAGAATGTTCTATGTTAACAAACTGCTCTTTCCCATGTTTGGCAGAGATTACTCAATGATAGGGGATTTGATATCAAGGAAATTGTACTTATTAAGAACTCTTTGGATTCTGGCTCACTACATTCTACTTTGAATCAAATGCTGCAGATAGCTAGAATTATACATTTAGATGAGGTAAGTTGCAATTTTCATATTTATAGCCATTGGTATTTACTGTGGATCATGGTAGCAAACAGTGAAAATAACCAATGAGGGGTTATTTTCATTTTTTATTTTGCTGGAACTTATTTCTCTTTTTGTGGGATGAGGGTTGATTTGATAAACAGTCACTTCCTCAGGTACCTTTCTTTACTTGTAGCTTTTACTTATGCTTGCTTATGCAGTCTAATAAAGAAAAATATGGCACTAAACAGATTGTACTAGGGCTCCTTCAATGCCTAAAAGTCTCCCATCACATTATAAAATGGTGTGCCTAGGAGGAGCCTCACGCATATGCCTTAATCAAATATGAGCCTGAAGAGATTTGAGGCTCTTGAGGTTCTGTTATTGTCTAACACTAAGGTGCAAAGCCTAGGTGAGCCTAGGCACACGCCTTAAAGCATTCTAACAAATCAGGCCACAATGGGCAATCGAAGTGCCAAGATACAGATTTATGAAGTCCCTTCGATAATCTATTGAACTTTGAATAAATAGTGATAATGCAATGGACTTCTGGGATGCAGGTAGAACTTTATTTTGGTCCAGTTGGTGGAATGGGATTTTACAGCCCCAGGAATGAGATGGAGGCTCAAAGTTGTATCCTTTCTCTTATCGAAAGCTCGTTATCCAGTCAAGTACACATGCAAGCACATGCTCTGCAAGATCTAAGAGATGCAATTATTTCTAGGATTCATGAGTTAGGAACTGAGGATAAAGTGGAGAATAAAATTGATATAAATTACAAGTGTGATAAAGAGAACAGTTTAATACAGTGGGCTGAGAACAATGGTGCAAAAACAAGATTGCAGATAACTTGTAAGTTCAAGATTAGAATTGTTTTTAGTGATTCCTTGTTAATCAGTATCTTGGCGTTATTTTTCCTTTGAACTTTCCTTTTTATTGTGTCGAGAATATCTAAATTAAATATTAGATAGGATCAGTTTTAATTAGATAGAATCAGTTTTTATTCTATTAGTTATTAGATAGGATCATTTTTAATTAGATAGAATCAGTTTTTTATTCTATTAGTTATTAGATAGGATCATTTTTAATTAGATAGAATCATTTTTATTATGTTGCTAATTTTATGCATCTTTTTATGTAAAGTTGTTACATTGTAAACTCTATTTAAGTCAGCCATATTCAGCAGAAATAAACACGATTTATTCTGAACAAGTTTTTTTTTCTTTATATTGTTATCTTCTTAATTACTATTTGGAGCACATAAGTATAACAGTTCTTTAACATTCAAAAGATGCTTCAATACCTTTAAAGGAAAATTTTCAAAAACTGTTTCTGAAATAAAAGCGAAGTAAGTCAATGTTTTAACTATTACCCTTTTCTTGCATTGGCCTTCATACAGATATTGAAGGAGCTGGTAGAGGAGCCATTGCAACGGAAGATCTGGAAGTTGGTGACATTGCTATGGAGATTCCTGCATCGATTATAATCTCTGAGGATCTCGTATATAAATCTGACATGGTACATTTCATTATTTCAAAGATTTCTGGATATTATTCCAAATTGACACCATTATTATATAAAAGTGAGCTTATAATCACATTTTGTTGTTATATCTGATTGCAGTATCCAGTCTTAGGGAGTATTGATGGAATGTCATCTGAGACTATGTCATTGTTATGGAGTATGAAGGAGAGGCACAATTGTCATTCGCAATTCAAGATTTACTTTGATACACTACCAGAAAATTTTAACACAGGTTTGACCTTTAGCTGTGATACACATCGTTGATGATATCTAGATTGTAGCAAATTGGTTTTATTTCTTTCAAATAGTTATCAACTTCGATCCCATAAGGGAAAAGTGCATGAGCTGAAATGCTATTTCAAAACTTGAATTGTATCTTTGAGTATTATTTTGTTCTTGAATTTTTATTATATTCCTATGGAAATTTATTTATGATGATGTGATTATTTCTGTACATGGTCTAAACTAGTAGAGTCACTGTCTCTGAATATCTGTCATCTTGTCTTATTTGTATTAATTCAAATCTGAAGACAATAACCTTTTTAAGAGACCTGGAATGACAGAGCATCCTCTTTTAGGGTTCTTAAAGAGTAGTAATTTTCCAAGTCTCACCCGCCAATTCTAGTCCAATATAGCTATTCTGAGTAGGTACATCAATGATTCAATACAAGCTGGCAGTTATTGATGGAAGTAAATTGCATAAACTGCCTTTCCTTTGACGATAGGAGGTTGATACTGCTTTTGTAGCTGCAGGCTTACGAATTCATTTGTTAATCTGAATCAGCCATTTGCTTTTCAGGTTCCCCCACCTAGATGGGTAATCACTGAGACTATAGTAACCCTTAGAAAGAATAATATCCACTTGCCCTCAAGAGGAGGAGCACACCAACTCTGACAAATTTTTAACCTCCGTACAACAATATGCTTGAAAACCTGATTAACGATGGATTTGGCCAAAGACCAAACTAGTTTTTTGTGGCTTATATTGCTACTCTGAAACATGTTGGCCAATCACTTGTGGAGTATGACTAGATTTTCAAAGTGCACTGCACTAAGTTTACTGTTGCAATGCAAAGAACAAAATAGGGAGAGGAATTATTCACTCATGTATTAACTTTAAGAAGAAAAAAAAGTAAAACCTATTTAAGGAAATAAAAATCTATACAATAAAATAGTATATAGGTAAAATTCCTAAATATCAACTTATTAGCTGGCTAAACACTTCCCTTCAAGTTAGTGCATAGAATCATAGATGTCAGACATGCCCAACTTGCAAACCAAATTATGATAAGTTATGTTGTTGTCCCTTGGTGAAGACATCAGCTAAACTCTGTCAGATGCCACATGGACTAAGTTCTAAACACCGGTACTCAACTTCTCTTTAATAAAGTGCCTATCATTCTCCATGTGTTTTGTTCAATCATGTACAGCTGGATTTTGAGCATAATGATTGCAGTCTTATTATCACATTACAAGGATAGTTTGTTTTCTTCTGCAAGTTTTAATTTATCTGGTAATTTCTGTAGCCACAAAAGTTCATGAACACCATGAGCCATGGATCTATATTCTGCCTCAACACTTGATCGGGCAACTATACTCTGCTTCTTACTTCTCCAACTAACTAGATTCCACAAATGTTATAACCTTACACAACTAAATAAATAAATGCTATAACATTACACAAATATAAACTAATAGCAAGCTGCAAGCCTAATATAACTTTTTTGTGCAATATGTGCAGTCGTATATGATATATATATTTTTTTATAAAGTAAAATATGGGTTCTAATTTTTTGACCTCAAATTTTCACCACTATGTCTTACAGGATTGAGCTTTGGAGTTGAAGCAATCATGGCTTTGGATGGAACTTTGCTATTTGAAGAGATAATGCAAGCAAAAGAGGTTCTTTATCAAGCTTCTCATTTCTTATATTGAGTCAACCTTAGAGTTGTGGTTTTCTTTTTCTGATGGGAATTGAATGATGGACTTGCGGAAAGGATCTAGATGTTAGAAGAATTGTGTCTTTAGGTTTTCAATTTTTTTTATAGGAATAGAAGACCTCATTAAAAACCTCCCTCATAGTTGCCTCTTGTGTGGAGACAACTAGCGGAAGGAGGAAAAGAGTGCCTTAATATATTAATAACCCATAATTACATAAGATTACCTAACATAGAACCATAGCCAAAATAATACACCAGAACCACAACTCATAACAACCTCCTCACTCACTAACCAATTCCTGAGTTAGCTAGACAATCAACTTCCACATTAATACATCTGCTGATATGCTTAATAATAACATTAGACTGCATAACTGTCTTCTGAATTTCTGTAATCAAATCAACAAGATGAACCGGGCTATGTTCCGGGCTGTTGATCCACTTCACAGCAAGAAACGAGTCACTTTCCAAAATCAGTATACATACCACAAAACAACTCCTGGAATAAATCTCCAAATACCCGAGTTAGGTCTTAATTGCAACCATGAAAGCAAGAAGCCTTTTGGATTATTAGGTAGGACTGAAATAACTTTTCACAGACGGAGGAGTTTGACCCAAATCTGCCAAACCTGGACGCAAGAAAAAAATAAATGACTGACAGATTCTGGTTCCACTCCACAGAACACACATAGTGGGTTTTCGATATTTTTTACTATTCTTATTAAAACAGTTTTGACAACCAACTTCTGATGAATAATTTGCCAAAGGAATATCTCCACTTTTGGTGGAACTAAACCCTTCCACACAATCTCCAACCATGAATTATCTGAGTCTAATAAACTTGAAACTAATCTAGAGCAAGATTGAACCGAGAACACACTATCCCCACTACCTTTCCACGCCAAACGGTCTTCACCCTTCAACAGAGGACGAAAATTATCCAACAATACCATCATTTCCATCCAATGTTCAAACTCACTATCCATTAAATTCCTTCTAAGTTGTAAATCTCACACCCACTCCCCATTAGACATACTCCCAAAATCAGCCACAACCCCTTCCTTATTAACTGACAGTGCAAAGATCCTCGGAAACAGAGTCTTCAAGGAATAGTTAGAAATCCATGAATCATGCCAAAATCTAATTAAATCTCCTTTTCCCACCTGAAGCACAAGATTATTTCGAAAGCATAACCCAAATGAGTCATCAGTCCGATAGTTATTTAAAACACCTTTCCAAATCCACGACACATTAGAGGGCAAATTATCATCTAAAACAATAGAACTCGTTCCCACATTATACTTAGAACATATCACTGTCTTCCACCAAGAGTCCTTCTCTGTACCAAACTTCCATACCCATTTGCCCAATAGAGCTCTATTCCGTAGCTTTAGATCCGAAATTCCCAATCCCCCAACTCTTTATTTTTACAAACAGTATTCCAGTTTACCCAATGAAACCTTTTCTTCTCAACCGATGAACCCCACAAGAAGTTGGCCATAATAGATTACAGTTTCTTCCTCACCACTACTGGCATTTTGAAAAGTGACATATAATAATTAGGGAGTGCATTCAGGACTGATTTTATCAAAACTGTCATTCCTGCTATGGATAGTGAAGATAATTTTCAGCCTTCCAATTTCTGATAGAACTTATTCACAATCGGATCCCATAGTTGAATAGAATTTCTCTTTGCTCCCAATGGTAATCCCAAATATTCTGTTGGAAAAGAGTCTCTTAAACAAGCAATAGATTCTGCCCACTACCCAACAATCTGCTCTTGTAAATTAATACCAAAAATTCTGCTCTTCACCAAATTCAACTGAAGCCCTGTACACATCTCAAATACAACCAAAACCCTCTTCAGATTTGCTAACTGTCCCTTAAAGGCTTTGCAAAAAATAATCAAGTCATCCGCAAATTGTAAATGAGACAACATCAAAGAAGAATTATCAGAACCTATTTGAAAACCCTCAAACAGCCCCAACACTGCTGCTTTAGATAACAACAAATTCAAAAATTCACCCACTAGATTAAACAGGAGCGGGGATAAAGAACACCCTTGTCTCAGCCCCCTAGATATTTTAAAACTTTCAGTAGGAGAGCCATTAATAAGAACTGAAATAGAAGTTGAACTTAAGCAATTATATATCCACAACCTCCATCTTCCGCTAAACCTCATACACTCCATAATTTGAATTAAAAAATTCCAATCAACAGTGTCATAAGCCCTCTTGAAATCCACTTTGAAGACGAGACCTTCCCTTCCTTTCCTCCTCCAAAAATCGATGGCTTCATTAGCAATTAAGGAGCAGTCACAAATCTGTCTTCCCGCGATAAAAGCAAATTGAGATTGATCAATTAACCCTCCTATGCACAACCTTAGCCTTCTTGACAGAACTTTAGACAAAATTTTGTATAGTCCCCTTACCAAACTGATTGGTCTGTAATCCTCAATGCCAACCTGTTTTTTCGGAATTAGAGTAATGAAAGAATGATTGACACCTTTCCCAAACTTCTTCCCTTCGTAAAAATCTTCGAAAAACTTGTGAATATTTCCTTTCAAAACTGGCCAAAATTTCTTAAAAAATCTCATATTTAATCCATCTGGACCCGGAGCTTTGTTACTATCCGAAGACTCTATTGCCTTCCAAACTTCCCCCTCCGAAAAATTCATTTCTAATTATGCAACTTGATCCTCTGAAAGCCTATTAAAATTCAATTCCAACTTCTCAACTTCGACCGTCGGAATAGCATTGTAAGCGTTCTTGAAAAAAAATCAAAAATAGCAGCTTTTATCCTCATCGGCTCCTCAATCAAATTACCACTCACATCCACAGAATTAAGAGCATTAATCCTCCCTCTATTTGTAGCACATTGATGAAAATACCTTGAATTACGATCCCCATCCATAATCCACTGCGCCCTTGGTTCTTGGAACCAATCTAATTCTTTTTTTTATGCAATGACCATAATTCACTTTTTTCTTTTGCAACATCCACCATAGAAACGAAAGAATTCCTTTGTTGTAGTTGAGCTTCTTGATTCGAGATAAGCCTCTCTTTGCTGTCAATCAAACTGTGTAATTGCATTATGCTTTCATTAGACCAATTTCTGATTTCCACCTTAGTTTCTCTAAGTAACTCCTCAATGCTCAGCCTCTTCCTACTCTTTACATCTGAAATTTTCTTTTCCACTACTTCCTTAAAACCCTCCTCCATGATATAATTGAACAGTCTGAAAGGTTTCAGACCCCAATTTAGCTTACTGGAATCCAATGCCACAACATTATGGTCTGAAATTGATTTAGGTAATAACAGCTGAACAACATCCGGGAATAAACCTAAAAAGTCGTCCGAAACTAGAAACCTATCCAGCCTCACAAACGTAGGATCTTCCCTATTATTACCCCAAGTGAAACTCCCTCCCACCAAAGGCAGATCCATTAAACTTGCTTGAAACAGAAATTCCCTGAACCACCCAATTGAATTTTCATTCAGAGATTTCCCCATCTTCTCTTCCTGTGATAAATGGGCATTAAAGTCTCCAGCTACACATAATGGGCATCCCAATGAAGAAATAAAACATGTTAACTCCTCAAAAAAAGCCTCTTTATCAGCTTCAACAGAGGGCCCATAAACATTAATAAAACAACACACCTCTTGGTTATCCTTTACTGTACCCTTCAATGCTATAAACCTTGATGAAATTTTCACCAACTGAGGTAAAAACCAGTCCTCATCCCAAAGAGTAACCAATCCTCCTGATGCTCCCACTGCCGGAGACTCCACTAACCCACCTAGGTATTTACCCCCAACTTCCTCCTCATACCTAAATTAACCACCTCCAATTTTGTTTCTTGCAGAAAAAGAAACAACGGTTTCTTATCTACAACCACCTTCCTCACTGCCCTAGCCTTTTCCTTCCTACCTAAACCCCTAATATTCCAAGTGACACAAGATACACAAACCATAAAAAATAATTAAAAACCTTCAACCAAATAAGGGTTAATACCCACCCTTCTCCCTCCTAGCTGAATTGGACTCCGAAAACTTCTCAGCAAAATCCTTCTTTCCCCCTTTAAAGTTAACACCCAACATTTGGCTAACCTGCCAAGTTAATTCTATTTCGTCCTTATCAATCGAAAATTCAACTGCTGAAAAACCCTTCTCCGATTCACCTCTTTTATTCTTCTTATTAGATCTGTTGTAAACTCTGTCACAGAAAATGGTAGCAGCCTTAGAAGGACGAACTCGATTTGTTGGAGGGGAAGAAGAACACCTCCTTATAAGAACTTTACTAACTTGTACCCATTAGATCCAAACTGAACTACTGCATAATCTATCTCTGTACCCTCCAAAACAGTTTGTTGAGAACCTCCACATTCCCCCCTAATATTAACTAACTCATCAGGCTTGTAACCACCTCTATTTGAACTTGGACTTCCCTGAATAGGCCCATTAACTTCTACCCTACCCATAGTACCATTAAGCCCATTCACTTGGTCAACATTATCAAGCCCCAAGGAGACCTCACCCTGTTAACCACCCATTCTCTCTCTTCTGTACCAGCCCCCAATCTTTCTTGTTGTCCCTGGACATCAGCAAGAACTGTCTCCTCTGCACATACATCAACTGCCACTAAATTTTGAAAAACCCCTTTTCCTTCCAACCGCCCATCGAAAATTGTGCGCTCCCCTTGTGACGAGTCCAAGACCCATGCTTGTACATTGTTTTGAATATCTGACAACGTCTGCTTACCCAACCTCCCTTCCTGCTCTTCGATGTCATCCCCATGGCTCTCTTCCGGCAAGTTATCCTCCCCATTATTTACTGTTCCGTCATCTTCAACCATATCCTCTAACTCCGGAAAAAAAAAATCTTCACTTCCTTCCACCTTAATCTTAATCATGAATGATCTCCCATACGCATTAATAGTGACATGGGGAGGAATGTCAAAAGGACTTTCAACCCTCAATAACATATGAGCTACTCTACAATCCACTCTTTGAGCAGTTTGTTCCTGTATCTTAACTAATTTGCCCCATCTCGACGCCAAGCTTGTGAAAAAAGGAATTGACCAACAGTTTAGAGGAACACCAATCATAGAAACTGCACAGTAAGGTAATGGCACACCCTTTTCTTCCATAACATGCTCCAACCTTTCGAACCAAAAGGACAAAGCCTCCCACTTGTTCTCCATCGTTGCAACTTTCTCCTCAACAGTCTGGAAAACTACCAGACAAGCGTTTTTTGCATAACCCCATTTAACCACTTTGACATTGATTCCCTCAGATCTTAACGCCCTCTGCACAAACTCAACTTCGAATAATGGCTTGCAAATACCAGTTAAAGACGTTTTAAGCCATGACCTGTCCTCCATTGGAATAAAAACTTCCAACGGCTTCTTTACCACCATCTTAGCTCCAAAACTCCCCACTTTCTGGCCCTCAACTTCTCTTGCTCCCACAACCGTATCCTTATATGACCTTCCATCGTAAAACTTATTCATCATCTCCTTCTTACCAGTACCTTCAACTGGAGATGATGGTAATTTCCTTCGCAACTCATCTACACCAGCATCTGTAGACCTCGCCACACTAGTACGCTTGAAGCTCCTCGACATACTTTTCTTCTGATACTTAGCAATCGACACTGATATTCTCCTCCCATCAAACGAGACGTTATTCATCTTTTCAATTGCAAAATGTAGATCATCTTTGCTTGCAAAATGCACAAAAGCAAACGTATTTTCCTTGTAAAAAGTTCTCCTATTAACAAATGGAACACCTTAATCACCTTGCCATAATGACTAAAACGATCCCATAATGCACTTCTATGCACTCGCCTACTAAGATTATCCACGAATGCAACTCACGATACTCCTCTAGACAAAGAACTACTTCTGGCCGGACGAACAAACCCCTTCGAACTCTCCCTCACTCTCACTCTACCTTTCTCACTCATCTCTAATGTATTTATCCCGTCCAATCTGACTCAATATCATCGGTTTTCAATTATTATTAAGTAGTATTTTACTCTACCTATAGCCAACTAGTTTTAGGTTGGATGTTTAATAGTGTCATAGCTTAGTTGCATATTGCACTTAATAAGTTTATCTTAGTTAATTTCTTAGGCATACACACGTGGTGTCATTTCAATCACATGGTAGTTTCCTTAGTTATTCTATTAGGCATACACTTATGGTGTTATTTCCATCACTTGTTATTTGGCTTGGATTGGCTTTATGAATCTATAGCCAGGTGGTTTTAAATTTTGAATACTTAAAAATTATCTGAGTGACTTCTAGTAACTGTGGACATGGTTGATTTATGAAATATATTAAGTTCACCGAACTTTATTAGTCTTGTGAAATTAATTAGGTTAATTCAGGAAACTTCAGCTATAATTTGCTTTCTATATAATAAATGCTTAAACTTGAGAGATGTTAACATTTTCTAAATATAATGTATGACCTTTCTTTCCTTTTGTTTTTTCTCAAATTTGCAGCATTTGCGTGTTCAATATTATGAGTTATTTCCAGCATTATCCAATGATCATCCTGATATATTTCCACCAGAGCTGTACACGTGGGAGCAGTTTTTATGGGCTTGTGAGCTCTGGTATTCCAACAGCATGAAAATTATGTTTGCTGATGGAAAGCTGAGGACTTGCTTGATCTCCGTTGCAGGCTTTCTCAATCATTCTGTAAGTCACTCGTTTGAAGCTATAAGAAATAGTTTTGTGTACTGTTGAACTTCGTGACTTTAAGGAAGAACCTTTTTGGCAGGAGTTTATCAACCACCAACATGCCAAATGCTAATATGCACCTTAAACTATGTTTACCTTCATGGTGTTTGTCTGTTTATCAATTTTTTCCCATAGTGTTGCTACTACCACAACCGTACCAGTTGTTTCTGCTGTATGTATTAGTTTTGACAGTTTTAATTTTTCTTTATTATTTAGTTTGCTATTATATGTTTTCTTAAATTTGTCTTCATGAACATTTCAAATAGGTACAACAATTTTTAACTTTTAAGCCAAATTATTTAGGCCCATCACAATTTTCTGTCTTATGCTTATATACTGTGACTCGTTCTTTTCTGATTTGCATCCTTTTATAAGTTCTTTATCATACTTGATATTCGAGTATCGTGTATGGTTCTTTACAGGTACGGCCACATATAGTTCACTATGGCAAAGTAGATCCTGCAACAAATTCTTTGAAGTTTCATCTATCAAGACCTTGCAGTGTTGGGGAACAATGCTGTCTTAGTTATGGAAATTTCTCTGGTTCACATCTAATTACATTTTATGGTTTCTTACACAAGGAGACAACCCTTATGATGTGATTCCATTGGGTAATTTTTCTTGCATCTCCATCATATGTTAGGAATATTTGAGGCTGTATGAATATATATGTACATATATATAATTTTTAATGGATTCCTGGACTAGTTTTTTTATTTACTCTCTCGCACCTGTGCACACTTACAGCCTGAGTACTTTTTATTTTGCAAGCATCTATAGTGTGTTCATTTTATAATTCATTGAGCCTTATTTTGGTTCAGATTTTGATGTTGACCAATTTGAGACCATTGAAGATAGCTCTCTATCCAACTGGACCACTCACATGGTGCGGGGAACTTGGCTCTCGGAGAATCAAAATATCTTCTATTATGGTTTACCATCCCCATTATTAGACTTTCTACGAAGAGCTCGGAGTCAGATGCCTTTCACTAAGACCCTTGTAATCTACTTCTCCTGTTTCTGTGTTTGAAGTACGCCATTATATATTTATTTTAAAGTTCTAGTGTCTCATGTGGTTATCTTCAGCATAATGTTTTTCGTTGTTAATCAGAAAATATTGACATATTTGAGTTATTTATACATTTTTGTGTGCCTCTCTCAAGATAAAGCATATTTGGAAGTCGATAAAGAAGTTCTTGAAGTTTTACAATCAACATTCAATGACATGATGGAGAATTTAAATGACATAGATTCTTTTGATAGGTAAAGAAATCTCATGAAAGCCTTTATGATTCATTGCAGCTGAATCTGATTTTCATTACATGAAAAACAAATTGATGGTTTTCCTGCCTCATTCATGCAGGGAAAATAGCAGTTGGGATGTGAAGCTGGCCTTAGAATTTAAAGAGATGCAAAGGAGGATTGTCTCCTCTATTTTAACTTCATGTTCAACAGGTATTAAGCTCGTGGAATATGAACTGTCTAAATGCAAGGATAAGGAATGAGGACAAGCTATATGGCCAGGTGAGGTGGCTGCTGGTTTGTTGCTCCAGACTCCGATGTCGTGATGCCCGATTGCTGAATGTGTGGCCGGTATGACATCGTTCTTGTACTACGACTCCGATGAGGTCAAATGACCATCTGGCACTTATAATATTTATGATATAAGCAGTTTAAAGTCGTGGACATGGATATGAGTAATGGGAAAGCATATATATATATATATAATTGACTTCAATGCTATCATGAAAGAAGTTTCGTTATCATTTCAGTGGATTGGATTGGATTGGATGGGATGGGATGCACCCCCCCTAGTGTGTTTTTTTTTTAAAGTAATCTTGGATTCATTAAATGCTGATGACATGAATAATAATTTTTTAATACATTCTGATTCATCAAATAAAATAAAATATGATTGATCGTCGATAAGGCCATTATGCAAGACAAACACCACTGAATTGGCTCCCTCTGCCATTATGCAAGACAAACACCACTGAATTTGGCTCCCTCTACCATTATGCAAGACAAACACCACTGAATTGGTATGGACCATTAAGTGGTGACATTATTAATAGAGGAGGGTTTAAAACTTTATTTAAAAAATAATGTGTTAATTTTAAGGGTTATTTTGTGTTATATTTTTAAAGTTTAGATATAGTCTTGTCCGTCTAGCTCAGTTGGTAGAGCCTTGTTGTGGGATCGAGTCCCACTGAGGGCAATTCATAACGGAGGTCTTCTACGGAAGCTGCTCTCAACCTGGTGTTGGAGGCAGTCTACTACTCTACCTCCTTTTATCCCATTACATATGAGAATATGGTTAGTTTTTTTAAAGTTTAGATATAATTTAATTAAACTTGTTGAGTTTAGGGGTTAATTTGACTGAAAGAAAAGTTTAAGTGTCAATTTGATCAAAAGAAAAGTTTAAGATCCATCTTAACAAAACTTGTAAGTTCAGAGGCTATTTTGACAATTTATCAAGTTCATGGGTTATTTGGATAGGAAAAATGTTTAGTGGGTAACTTGATCAAAGTTGTCAAGTTCAATGGGTGATTTTTGTTTTGAGTCTTACAATAATTATGAAAATAGATCAGAGAACTTTAATTAGTTTAAACTTAAGGCTTAATATGCAAATTGGTCCTTCATATATACTCAAATTTTATTTTGGTCCTAAGCATTTTTTTATAAAAACGGTGTGGGTTAAGAGGGTCAAATTGGAAATTAGGCTATACATATTTTGTATATTTTTTTAAAGTTTTCCATAATTTTCTCTCTCAAATGTAAAATTATTTAATTAGTTTATTTATTCTTAAAATAATTCTAGTTTGGTCTTCAATTTTAATCATAATTTATATTAAATATTAAATTGGTTTAAAATATAATAATTATAACTTAATTTAATGGTTAAATAGTTGATCTTGTAATATTTTTTAAAAAAAGTGGCATGCTGGGTGACTACAATAAGAAGAAAAAGTAAAATTAATGACACTTTTGTAAAAGAAATAGTATAATGACTAAAATAGGAAATAGATAATAGATTTGTGACTAATAGTGTATTTTTACCCCTAATATAATTTCCCAACGAGTAGAGATGCCGAGCCAGATGGGCAGATCAGCAGGTGCGGTGAAATTTTCCCTGTAAGTCTCATCTCTCTTCTTTCAATTTCTCTGCAAATGAAACCTAATCACTCAGATCCACCACCACCTGCCAACTGAAGTTCCCACGGCGGTGATTCTTATCACTTACCCACAATTCTGCCGTCGATCCTCTCCAAATCGCTTCCGGATCCGGATCCATAGATCTTGCCGCTTCATCTGTACAAAACCAATATGTCGTGCTTGGCCCTCTCTCTCCAGCCAGCCAACGGATCGGACATCCTTCTTCAAACCCGAGAGTGGTTCCCTCCTGCCCGTGCCCTAATTGCCCTCCATGCCTTCCGCCAAACCCGTCATGCCTTCTCCAACAAGTCCCCTTCCTCCTCCTCCGCCGCTACCGCCTCCTCCTCCGATCCTAGTGCTGCCGCTGAATCCATCGGTGACGACCCGCTCTCCGCCTCCAGTGGCCAACTAATCGTCGGCGTTGAAAGTAAGTATCGTGTTGTTTACCGTCTGGTAAACTCCATCTACATCCTCGGAATCACTACCGCTGATCACGATAATTCGATCAACGTATTCGAGTGCATCAACATCGTTAACCAAGCCGTTAGTGTCATCGTAACGGCCTGCCGTGGAGTCGATGTCACCCCTGAAAAGCTCGCCCGGAAATACGCCGAGATTTACATGGCTCTCGACATCGTCCTACGTGGAGTCAGCAACATCCGTCTTGCTGCCATGCTTTCTTATATGCACGGAGACGGGCTCGCCAAGATGGTCCATTCTGGACTCGACACTGAAGCCAAGATCCGTGGTGCTGACTCATGGCCTGCCGTCGAGCTCCATTCCGCTGAACACCAATCCAACATTGAAGCCTTTTCGAATGCGAATTTTGAATTGCCTCCAGAAACTCTAGAGGCAGGTGATCAGAAAGCTTCAACTCTTGTACCTCAGAGTACACTTGAGCAAGACGAGAAAATGATTAAAGCGAGGAATCAGAAGCAGAAAAAGATCCTTTTGCTGCGAGTGAGGCCATAAGTAAGCAAGAAGATTTAGTTGGAGGGTTCAAGAAGGCAAAGGATCCATCAGCTAATGATTTAACATTGGCGTTGGCAGGATTAGAGGTGACTACATTGCCTCTGCTGAAGCAACCCAGTCTACGGATATTACTGTTGAAGGGTTTGAGGGGAAGTATGGAGGAATTGAGTTTGGCAGCGAACAGACTACACTTGGAGAAGCTTTTGAAGGGTTTAGTGACGCTTGGGGTGGAGGCTTGGATGCTTCTGAGTTTCTGGAAAATAAAAAGGTTAAGAAACAGGAAGGGCTTAGTGGGCTCGAACTTTTGCAAACTGGGGATAGTGCTGCCCCTCCAACTGTCGCTGCTGCTGGTGCTGATGGAGGAAAGTCTCTTGAGAATCTTTTGGTGAAGACGACTGAGATGAAAGGTCCTGAAATGTTTACTTCGGAGGAGATCAGTGCCGAGTTTAGGGAATCATTGCTGGCTAGGGTTGGATTAATGGGTGTGGTTTACTTGAAAACTATGCCTCCTAAAGTTTCGGGTGATAAAGATACTGAGTTTTCATTTCGTGTTGAAGGAACAAATTCGGTTAAGAGGTTTGTTATGCAGAGTTCACGGGTTAGTAGCCTAGGGAATGGAATATTTCATGTTAGAACTGCCCCATCTGAGGAGCCTATACCTATATTGAAGTATAGTTTGTTACCTAGGTTGACACCATTGCCTTTGAGAGTTAGATTGATTAAGCGTCTTAGTGGGACATTACTTTCAGTGATGATACAGTATGCTTCAAATCCCGAGTTACTTGCGCCATTGACTGATGTAACTTTTGTTTTGAAATTGCCGGTTGATCCAACATTGCTAAAGGTTTCACCTAAAGCTGTGTTGAACAGATCAGAGAGAGAACTGAAGTGGCATGTCCCTGATATTCCACTAAAGGGTACTCCTGGCAAGTTGAGGGCAAGGATGCCTTTGGATTCTGGTGACATTGATGAAGAACTAGAAGTTGTTGGTTATGTAAAATTTTCAGTGCAAGGAGCCACTTCATTGTCTGGGTCTGTCTGAAGCCTGCTTCTGAAGGTAAGACAGATTTTTATGAGGTGAATCATCGGTATCAGAGTGGGATTTATATTTGCAATTGAACTCTGCAAGATTATTATTTCCATAAAAAAATGTTGTTTTCTTTTAATATTCCTTTTTGAGACGATATATGAGTTAGTAATTTTTTTAGAATTACTGGATATTTTGCTTGTAATCTAGAACAACTTCTGTGAAAGCTTCTGTTTCTTATTGTCGAGCATTAAATTTCCACTGGCGGCTTCTGAAATAAATATTGTATCAATTTGCATTTTGGATTCTCTTATGGAGTACATTATATTCTTTCGGAACTGTAGGTAAGCTCGACTAGTTTCAACATTGTTACAAAACACTGATTTTGTTTCTGGAGTGTATCTCTTGTCTTTATTTCTGGAATCCCTCCTTATGTGTTCTTAAATTTCTGCCTCTGGTTTAGTTTTGCCAGACATAAGTAGGTCATGATGGTTAAAAGCTAGAATAATGGTGCTGTTAGATTTAGTCCAAGTTTGAACTCTTCTTTTGTAGTGGGAGACAATGAGAATGTGTGGCCTAGTGTATTTTCTTTCAAATAATTGTGTCATGACGGATGCAATTGAGACCAGCCAGAGTTTGGTGAGTTGAAAAACTATTATACCTATGGAGATTACTTTCAAATAATTTTTTGATTTAGGGTTTTGTTCAATTTGCAGTAGATCTGAAATGGTGCAGCCTTTACTTTTCTCCTAGGCTAGAAGTTATATCTTAGTCTATTAACAACGCCTGTAGCCGCAGTTGCTCGAACCAGGTTCTTTAGGAAGAATAACATTAACTCTTACCACTGATATCACTCCATGGTTCTTGGAATATAGTTAAATGACCTGAAGTGTGATCTTTGGATGAATGGAAAGAACATAAATGAGCAGTGGGATATTCATGAGATGGTAGTTCTCTGTGCTCAATTATTCATGATTGTCATATTTTTTTAGAACATGCGTTACTAATGGCTTAGATTTTAGGTTAAATCCCATCTAGATTTGCGCCTAGGATTATTTAGTGTTGTGGGCGATAAAAATTGTAACATAAATCATTTAAGGAAATGGGATTGCCTAGCACACATATTAAATGAGGATGCAAAGGACTTTGAACAACTATCAGAATTGTGTACATTTGTAGAATATTCAAAATGAACAAGGGGTATATTGTTTTATAATCACTAAGGTAGTTTGATTGTAGGTCGTTTGATTTGTACCATAAGTTTAAGAATTTATAAATCTATCAGAAGCAATAGAACGTATCGGGTGTAAACACATCTATCGAATTTATAAGTTTTATCTCGAACGTCCAATTTCCAAAATGTGATCAAATAACTTAAAAAAACTATTTGCTTGTAACCTTTAAACAATGAAATGTTGTTGGTAAATATACTACTGAAAAATGAAAATGTTAGCATTTAGTATATCAAATAATAAATAAAATAAAAGACCATGATTATTGTATTGTATAGATAACTGTCTTAAAAGTAGATTTATATGAATATAAATAATTGTCTTAAAAGTAAATTTATTTGAAACGATGTAATCGTAAAAAACAAATGTCGTTCCTCAAGGTTCTTAAAATCTTTCGAATTTCGTATACTCGCAATAAGAAAGCAAAACTCAAATAATATTGTTCTTTTTAAAATAGAAGATTATTGACGGCTAGAGGAAAGAAAAAGAGAAAAATATATATAAAAAAAAAATGTGTAACACCCAAACCAGGTCGAGATCGTATTAGTCATCAAAATGATCCAAAATAAAATGTGCCTAAAATCGTGCATTTCTATTTATTTTTCTTTTAAATAAATCAACCTTCACACAACAAAGGAAGCATTACAAAATTAAAAACACATCATAGTAGACAAAATTAAAATTCTAAATGTTTCCACGTAAATCAAAATTCAAGGGATTGATCTTTTCTGTAAAGGATCGATTCTTTTAAAAAGAGATGGATTGATCCCTTTCCAAAATTAAGTAAAAGAAGGATTTAACTTACACTTAGGACTTCATTTAGGTGAACAGCCTAATCTTAACCCCTCCTTTAACACCTTGCATTGCAAATGAATACATCAACCCAAGACACTCACTGATCCTTGTTGATGAGAAGATTATGTTTTAAACGTTTTGCATAATGAGATTTTAAATAAAAAAAATAGTTAATCACTTCAGTGATTCCGTGTGAAATTTGTATCTTTTGATTTTTGATCGAATTGAATTTAAGTTGTTACATTAAACCTAGTTAATATTAATTATCATTTATATCACATCATATTATTACATAACGCATATCATTCTTTACATGTCAGTTAATAATTTTAATAACAATTTTATGAAGATGAGACGTGATTAATATATGCCGATAGTTTGGAGATGAAATAAGAATGTTTAAAAATTTAAATATCAATTTAAAATAAGAATCATAATTTAGAAATAAAATTAAATATTCAAAAATTTCAGTAGTAATTAATATTTCGTTGAAGATTTTGGAATAAATGGTCAAACATGTTGCACCCAACATAGAAAGGGACTAAGGGAGTTCAATTACTTACTCTTTTGCTTTCATTAGGAGAGATTATAATTGCTCGCATTATCATTGTGGACAAACTAAGTACATGGAGCACTACTACGTACTCAAACCCACTTTGCTTCATGCATCAACTAAATTGATCTTTATTTCCGCATGAAAATCTACCATCAACAACGCCTCCCCCCACCCTTCAGTAATATCATCATGACTCTCGAAGTCATGCACGGTAGCAATACCAAACCAAATACGACGAGTAGTGGGGTCCTTGACTAAATCTCCTAGCCATTATCCTACTGTAATAATTCTTGCTAAGAAGAATGCCCACGTTGTGGCAATTCCACCCAGAAGGTAATGGGTTACCTCTACAACACGTCATTGTACAATGCTCAAGGCTCTAGGCTGAGTAGCAAGAGCAACTTTTAATTTATTATGAGCCCAAACGATGGATTCAATAAGTTTTTGCCAATAACCACGTCCGCTGAATAGAAACATTAAACTAAAAGCCCATACAAAATGAACTCCTAAGAAAAGAAACTCAAATGCAGATAATGAAGAACCATAAGACTGAATTACATGGGATGCTTGTGCCCATAAGAAATCGCGGAGCCACCCATTAATAGTAATAGAGCTCTGTGTAAAAATTCCTCCTGTGATATGAGTTACCACCCCTTGATCACTTATACTACCTCAAACATCTGACTGCATTTTCCAACTGAAATGAAATATTACTACCGAAATTGAATTGTACATCCAGAATAGTCCTAAGAAGACATGATCCCAAGCGGATACTTGACATGTCCCCCCTCTTCCAGGCCCGTCACAAGGGAAACGAAAACCGAGATTTTCTTTATCCGGTATCAAACGCGAGCTGCGAGCAAATAGAACACCTTTCAAGAGTATCAATACCGTGACATGAATTGTAAATGCATGAATGTGATGGACCAAAAAATTTGCGGTTCCTAATGGAATAGGTAACAAAGCAACTTTGCCACCTACTACCACTAAATCTCATCGTGGTAAATTTGAACCGATTCGCTTTACATATTTGATTTCGGTGAGTGAGTCTTTTAGCCGGAATTTTCTATATATACAAGGACTCGAACTTGAAACATATTTAAGTGATATCAAGGTGTTTACCACTTTAATCAATCCCGTCAGTTACCATCAACACCTGTAAGAGGAAGTCAGGCTCAAATATTCATGATTGCTCATCAATGATTTTTCAGTCTTAAATCACTTTTACACATCAATTAATATAGTATGAAGTCGAGTTTAACTTAATTAATTATAGTTATATGTTGTCAAATTTGTTATGTTTCATCTGGTTAGTAAGAGCTGGACTCCCTACATTTACCCCCCTAATTATGATATTTTTAAAGTAATAGTAATGTCATATGCACTTCTAAATATAAAGTGGTTAACAACTTAGAAATTAAACTAATTTTATTGCTATTAAACTAAATAAAGTACAAAAGAAATGAAATGGTAACTTCGCTAAAAAAAACAGCAAAAGCCTTAGATAACATGTCTTACTTAATTAGTGTCTTTACCATGCGTATTTTAGAGGGACAGATATATCATTTTATGTTAAAAATAAACTTATAAAATTTTAAAAGACGAAAATAAATTATTAATAGAAAATATAAAGAAAATATTTATATTATATGAGAATTTATTTTATTTAAGGGACGATTGTCTTTGATAGTCCCCTTCAATAAGGTAGTCGAATAGTGAAATATCAATAGTTATATAACGGTAATATCATTTGAAGTGTGAAGTAGAATTACATAAATAATGTTAGATTATTACTACAATTTAACGAGTAACAATCAATTGTGACATTAGCGTGCCGTTACTCCCATTTTTTATTACAATAAAATTTAAAAAAATATCTTAAAAATAATAATTATTATGTTTTCTAATAAGTTGTACGAATTTTTATAAAAAAAGCATCATTATAATATTTATATTAATTATAATAATATTTGTTATATTTATAATAGTAATAAGCATATTATAATTGAAAACGCGACAATAACTGTAACCCCAATTTAAATTCGTGCTCTCATCTATGAAAAGCCTTCCCAAGCAAAATCCACCGGCGAAAATGAACATCCGAAAAATAAAACTAGGCTTGAGGCATCCACAACGACGTGACTACCGCAACGCTACTATGATCTCTGCAACTCAACGCTTTTAACAAACTCCAGCAAAAAGAATCCTTGCCGGAGCTCCGGTTACAGCACAGTTTTTTTCCGCCATCTTCCATAGTTGGAAACATAACGGACGGATTACGACGGTACTGTCGGTTTTTGATATCTTTAAGCTCCGTTTCCGGTGGAAATTTGACCATTCCAAACATGAAAACATATCACCTTCGTTTATTAACTTTCATCGCCGAGGCTTCGGGTTTTCTGGCGCTTCTTGTTGAAGTATTCCTCTCCATGTCATAACGTCGAAGCTTTCTATAATCCAAGGAACGACTGTTTCTGAGAATTTTAGTGTAGTCTTTCGTGATTTCCGAGCGAGTTATAGATTCGCTGGGTAAATCGGAGAGTGACTCGGATCGTTTGTGTAAAACATGGGTTTTCCTGGTTTCTTCAAAAGAATAATCTTTTGGTGTTTGTTGGTTCAGAGGAATGAGTTTTCCGCAGAAGATTATGTCGTCAGCTGGGCACATGTCGAAGCTAAGATCGCTGATAAACTCGAAGAACTCAGGGGCAGCCTCGGATAATGATCTTCGAGTTCCAGACACTTTTACCAAGAGATCATTTTCTGGGTTGTTTTTGGTATCTGAAATTGCTTCTTCTTCTTCTTCTTCTTCTGCGTCTTCATCATGGTTTTGATGAAGATGATGAATATGAGCAATGTTTTGTCCCATGTTTATATATGTTGGAGACATGGACTCAGAAAAAAAATTGGAAGATTTGACAGGAAGAGGCAAAGCTTTCGACAGAAGAAAAAAGAATGCTATGTGACATATATTAAGCCCATGGAAGTGGATAGTAATATCTTGTGTTTTTGTACATCATCATTAATGGCATCAATGATAACCATTGCTTGTCCATTAAGCCTGTTTCTCCAACACCAGATTGATTTTATATAATGTAAATAATCATTGACTAGAACAAAGTATACAAGGAAGACAACTACACTAAAAACTCTAATATCGGGAGTTTAACTATTTTCATCTACGAGAACCAAAGTTAAGGGGTTGTTGTCATCCCTTGAGGTTCGAGTTCGAACACAACATTTATAGGGATATAAGAACATTCATTATCAAATGAATAATAATATTTTTGAACGGATACTAACTCAAAGTGTATCCATTCCTTAACCTCTCCTGGTAAAGGTTGTATAAAACTTACAAGGAAGTATAGCAGGTTCTTAATGTTGCACTGTAAAATGTTTCTTCTAATGTCACCGGAACTACCATTTTTATACATGTCAGGATATAGTAGCTTATTCTTTCTGAATTAAGCATTAAACTAAGAATACCTTTGAGCAATAGCATGATCGTGTTATGGTTGCAGGCATTCGACCTATCCAATTAAATTTGCATGGTCGAGGATCTTATCTATTATGTTATTTTATTTACATACAATTACAACGTACTCATAATAATAATTGGCGTTATATTAATTACGAAGCTTTTCATGAGGTGTTATCGATGAGTGATTATGGTTGCATGTCTCGCCCAACGTATATTTGATGCGTTGTTGGGTGGCAAGCGCCCATTTCGTACTCCTCCGAACGTTTATTTAGGTTGGTGCCTTCCTTAGCAAGCGTTCTTTAAACATCATATCCCCATTACGGTGTTTGCATGTTGATTTTATACTTGTTTTCATTCGCACCTCTCCCGAGTTTGCCTTATTCAAATGCTATTTTCTTGATTTAAGACAATAAACTCGTTTGAAATGTGAATTTTTGAATGAAAATGAAGTGTTGGGGATTGTTTTTATGTTTCAAAAGAATCCGGCCCCTTAATAAATTAATTCTGAATCATTATAGGTCAAATATGTTAATCTATAGATCCTTCGAATTTGATTAATCAAACTATGTGGACTGTTAGTTATTGTGCCACCGGAAAATAATTCGATGCTACCGTTGGACATAAAACCAAAACTACTTGTCATTAGATGCTCACTATTCCAAATCAGCAGAGCACACACCAAAATTAAATATAAGCAGATTAACTAGAATTTGTTTTCTGATAGTCGTATGCTTTAATTAAAAAAATACAACAGTCTAGCTCTAGAAACCCAAAACTTGTTCCAACACTTGTATTAATGGCAATGTGTGTCAGATAAAGTAATAATAATAAGTAGTAAACTTCGAATATTAATGAAAAAATTGTCTCAATTCAGACTATTTTGGAACTTACGAAAACTGGGATTTTTCTTTACATGCCCTATGCCAGAGGTCGTTTCATCTGAAAACATAGCAATGCATTGACGATCAATGAGAGAACAGAACATTTCAAGATCCCACTGAAAATGGGATTTTTCTTTACATTTACATATATATATATATAAGGCCATCCATAAACATGAGGAGAAAGAGAAATACATCATACAACTAAAATATAGGTATAATATCAAAAATTAACTTCAATATTTGATTAAATAGTCATTTTAGTCGATATATTTAAAATATTTTAAAACTGTTATATTTTATTTTTAAGTAGAAAATTCCCTCTAATAATGAAAATAATTAGTCAATAAACGATTAATATTTCAAAAAAAATTATTTTTTATAAAAAAACGTAAAAGACTAAATTATTCTAAAAAAATAAGAATTAAAACGACTATTTTATCTAACTTTTCAAGATTTATGACATCGATATATTGAAATGATTGTGAAAATTCCAACCAACTATGCCCCTCCTCTTCCTTTCCTTGAGCTCCCCTTGGCCGGCAGTATCCGGATTCTCTTAGCCACGCGTACAAAATTCCTGTTCATTTCAATACATATACACAGTGCAACAATGATTAAAGCCTGGGTCAAAATCAAAGTTTTTAGAATGAAAAAGAAATGGATGAAGAAGTACTGCCAATCAAGGTCTCCTGCAAGAAGAAGATCGTTTTCCATGTCTTCATATGCAACGAGGTGACCGGGAACAGCATTGGAAAGATCAAGATCATTGTCCGAGGTGACTCCATCATCGTCCACAAACATCTGCCTGAGAGCCTTGGCGAGGCTTTGGTAGCTTCCATGCTTGTGGAGGCTGATGCGCTGACAGATAGAGCGTCCTTCGAGCACCACGGTCACGAGGGGGACGACCGTTGAAACAAGATCATCGTCATCGAGACAAGGGAAACAACGCCTAGGATTAGACGACAAGCTTAAGTGTGAAGAAGAAGAGACGAATCTGGTGTTTTGCCATATTCTTTTCAAGTTGTCTTGTGATCTTTTGGACTCAAAGCTGTTCATCTTTCTCTCCGAGAGAGGAAAAATAGTTTGGGTGGTTGGCTTTGTAGTTGATAAATAAAGGGAGAATTATGAATCACTTGTACTTGTCTCGGAACTACATACAGCTTAGAAGCTCAAGATTTTGGTCTGCATTCAAAGGTAAGGGGATGGACAGTCTAATTTAAGGTAAATGTGATGAAAGTTAATATTTTAGATTCAACGCAACTTTAAATATTATATTTTTACTAATATTTCGGTTGAATATAAAATGTTACGAATAATATACTATTTTCGATTGTTAATCGAAAATGTTATGAAGAATGTAACATTTTTTGTTGAACTAAAAATATTAGAAAAAATATAACATTTTAGGTTGCGTATAACTTAAAATGTTATGATTTTTATCACATTTTTTGTAGGGTCTCAAAATCATCGTTTTTTAACCTTAAATTAGATTGTCGTTCCTTAGACTTCTCCAAAGGTCATTTATGTTGGAACAAGAAAAACAAATGTGTTTTTTTATCTATAAATATTATTGGATAAAGTACTTATTTAATCTTCTATCTATTTTCATATTTTCATTTTGATTATCCAATTGTTTTTAAGTCATATCTAATATTGCATTTTGGTCAACATTAAAAAATTAACAAAAAAAAATTCTAAAATGCCATTATAAAATAAAATTACCTTTTTTAGTCATATTATCATTGAAAATAAAATAAAAATTATTTAATTGGGCTGTATTTTGCTTGAAATTACCTTTTTGTATAGTAGAATTTGCTTATAATAATAATAATAAATTGGCAAAAAGGTAACTTTCACCTATGTAGCAAACTTAATTAATTATTTTTGTTCTTATCGTATTTTCTCATCAATTTAGCATTCGAAGTTGTTTAATAGCATTCTATACTTTACCCCTAATTTAAAACCCTAAATTGAGAGTTTTAAGTTAAATATTAAGGTTTAAGGTTTAGATGTTATGGTTTAGAGTTTAGGGTTATCAATTTAAGGTTTTAAGTTAGGGGTAGAATATATAATTATGCAATTAAACAATTTTGAATGCTAAATTGATACGAAAATATGATAAAAACGAAAAAGATAAATTGAATCTACTACATGAGTAAAAGTGATCATTATTCTAATAAATTATTATTATTATTATCGTGGGTAACGTGATAGAGTGCGTGAAGTTAAAGCAAGCTGATAAAGTTTTAATTGGTAAATAAACAAATAAAACAAATAATTAAAAGTGTAAATTATGTATTTAGTTATTTATCTATTATTTAGTTTTTGTTTTGATCATTTAATTATTTTTTTAAATCATGTTTAACATTACGTTTTGTTTTGATTACATTCATTAAAAAATTAATAAAGGTGTTGACATGGTACTTTTTTATTATTTTCGATGTTGGTTTAATATTATCTTTTGGTGATACATCAACATCAGCGTTAATTTTTTAACGATGAGTGATCAAAATAAAATCAAAACATTATGTTAGATATGTTTTTAAAACTAATAATAATTAGATAACCAAAATAAAAACTAAATAACAAGTTAATGACACAAATAGATGATTTACCCAATTAAAAATCAAAACTGTAACAAGTTCTTGTAAATTGAAACGCATGGGCAACAGACACGACCCCGCTGCGGTCGGCGAACGGCTCGCTTCTTTGACTCCCATAACGGTTGGGAACTTCACGTCATTTTGCATTTTTTTTAAAACTCCATTGAATCTTGTTTTAATGAACACAATCCAAAATAAGTTTAAATTTGCATAAATATTTTTTTATAAATCCGAAATAAATATAAGGTATTATTTGTTTAAAAACTTTCAATCAATTGATAATGAATGCTCATACTCTTATATAAACAATGTTCGAACCTAAAACTTCAAAAGATAACAACAATCCCTTAACTACTAATGTCGATTGGTTCATGTAAATTTATGCAAATATTTAACTAATGAATGAAATTAAAATGTGTATATTAACTTGGTACAAGAGAGTGGTTGCATACATAATTTGGCTTCCCCATGCGCATTGAGGATGATTTGCACATGTTTTAACACAAAACCAGATAAATTATGCACATTATTAACTTCATCCATAAAATAATCATACAACTTTGTGACTTCTAGGGCTTAGCTTCGGCCTAGAAGGTTTTATATAGACCATGTGAATGTGATCTAGGTTCACTAAGTCCACTTGTGTTGGTCTAAACTTGTTGCCTTCAAGAAGACCCACCTCTAATATATTATTATCATATCGCAGAATCTTAAACGATTATTGTATCACATTCAGCATGTTATCGCTCAATTCAGACAAACGTCAATTTTTTTTTAAAGGAAAATGATGAGTTTAGAACATATAAATAGTCAAGTGACTATTTTATAATTTTTAATAGTCGAAGGATTCAACAAAGCAATGTCCTATAGTCGGAGGATCAATTTGTAACTTGTAATAATCAAGAGACTCAACAAAATAATGTCCTATAGTCGAAGGACTATTTGTGTACTTTACCCAATAATATAAATGAAATTAAAAAATAATAAACATTTCTTAAGTTAGGTTAGGAGTTTGAATCCTAATTTTTACGAATGTAACAAACTAAATTAAAAGGATCGTCCCCATAATGAACTTCTACAAAACTTGATCCGAGATAATCAATCAATAAATCAGATATTGATGGTTAAACCAAAAAAAAAATTAATGAACATCGAAGACTTGCATTTTATGTAACCAAGAATCTATATGATAAACAGGTAACTGTCTAAATCATGTGAATGCCAAGCTGAACCCGTTGGTTCATTTTATAATAACCGGTAAAATACATCCTTTGCATTTACACAACCAGGAACCATTATCAACATGAATTTTCAGTTAAAATTATAGCCAAAATTAGAGGGAGCAATCCACCATTATCGGATAGAAACAAAGAATGTAAAAGAAAAACACAAGAAATATCAGCATGCATTTCCTGTAGTTACACATTGATTAAATGTTGAGAACCACGACCTTCTGCCCTCCGAAACCGAGCGTATTAAGCCTTGTAAATTCTGGCCGGTGGGGAAGGGAACTAAAGGACTAGTATTCGGAGCTCCAATGCAAAGGTTATGGTGGATTTTCATCGATGGGAAACTCTGACGACTTATGCTGCAGAACGAAGATCCGGGGTGAGAAATTTGCGTGCAATGAACCGTGGGCTTGCAAAGTGGGGTTGTCATGGAGGTTGGTTCTGGCATCTCACTAGAACATGTGCAGAAAGATAGGGACAAACTTGTTCTTACAACTGCCTTAGCTGTTGGTTTCGTTCCAAGAAGCTTGACGAATGATACTATTCCGTGCCGGCAGAGGACAGGCAATTGAGCCAGTCGGACCTTTAGCTACATTCGTAGTGTTATCTGTAGAACAGAGGTATAAGGCACATTGTGTGCAGAAATCATGATCACAACCTGCACCATGGGCAATATAACAGTGAATTCTGATTTCAGTAACATCTGGTATATGTCCCATAAACATCAATGAAAAAAAAAGAATTCCGACACTTTGACATGAAAATTCAGGGATGTAACGAAGAAATGGATTTCAAAGTATGCTGTATGGATCGAAGTGCACATTAAGAGAAAAGGAATTTTTACAGTATCATTAGCAATTCTAACCTGATTTCAAAATTCTCAAAATTGACATTTCTTCTCAACCTCACCTAACTCTATTTGTCCTTGAAGAAAAATGTTTCTATGAATGAGTCTCTCTGCGACAAACCCCCCCCCCCCCCTGAATAACGTGTGTGATACCATTTCATCTCCTCATCCCCTTACAACTAAAATCCATATCAATTCATGTAATCCTATAGACTACATTGATACCAGTGATTAAAACTGAAATAAATATGCTGTGGGAGGATCTGTTACATGAAATGATTAAGTTACCTTCTGCAGCTACCGTACACTGCATATCCAGGCATACAGCACAGGGATCCTGGCACGAGAACAAGTAATCACCAGTCCTCCATCCACTTTCTCTTCATAAGACAAAGTAGGGTGAAAAGGTTTAGTTCATAAACTAGGACCTGATATTTAATTTGCACCTCAACAGAGTTTGTCAATTTCTTCAACTCGAGGAACTACCATCCTTTTATGCTGTTCGATGTTGCTCATTCCACTGACGCCGTTAATAGTAATTTCGTGAATTTTTAGTTTGTGGAATTTAACTAATCAAATATGTAGACTATCTGAAAAGAAATGTGTGAGATTCCCTTGAATGCTCCATTTTACTATAGGAGTGTAGCACCACAGAAGAGAAACCTTATACAAAGTTCTCTTTTAAAATGAAAGAATATAAAACAAAATAAAGGGGGGGGGGGAATGAAATCCAAATAATTTAATTTAATCCGAAACTTGATGCAAACCTAAATCCAACGAATGCAAAATCTAAAGGAGACAACAATCTTAGATCTATCTAGTTGATTTCTTGCCCGACTAAAACAATTAAATAGGACAACATCGAAACTTTTACAAGTTACCTATACCTATTTAATCCTTCTTCTGATAAAAGATAGTATACATTACCAACTTGAATCCAATTAATACTGCATCATAATTAGAAGTATACCACAGAATAGGGCAAATTGAAACCTGACATTGAAAGGGAAAGATTATTTGTCAGCAAACTTCGGGAAGAGAAACGCTAGTCTTCCTACAAATCTTGTTTGGTTGTTGATCACATTGGATTCTAAATGGCTTGAAAATTAAAAGGGAAACCGGGGAACAGGCAAGGACTCGGAAGTAAATAAATTAAGCGAAAGACACAAGGACTCGGGAGTAAATAAATTAAGCGAAAAGACACTTCAAAGACAATCAACAGTATTTTGTTCTATAACTTCCACTAAAGTTGGTTCAGTCAAGGAAAGGGGAATTGGGAATTAACCACAGCCTAGAAGATAATCTCTGAGCTTGTTTGAGAGTTGATGAGTTAAAACCTCGAAGCAGAAGGATAAGTCTTCAAGACATGAAGATTTTGCTACTGTGTATACCTTAACCCTATAGATAGAATCTAAAAACCAATTTGTAATTGCTGAACGAATCACAGAGAAAAATAAAGCTAGTAGTAGATGTTCCCTGAAATGTGTTAGTTGTCACCCTTTCCCACAATTCTGTAATGATGATGCACTTTTTTGAGCTAGTATTGGACAATATAGATACAAAGTTTTTCTCGAGTTTCTTCTCTAACTCTTATAGTGCTTCTATTATTAATAAAATTAACAAACTGCAATCCTATGAATATGATAAAGGGTTCACAGATCAACACCTCATATGCAAAATCTAAGACTCTACAAGGTTATACAAAAGTATATAGCTAAGAGTATTGATGAAACAGCATAAACGGTTTTTCACTCACCTAGCGATTTTAACAATGCTCATAAGGGGAAGAGACAGAAAGGGCGAAGGAAGAGCTTGTGATTGATCTTCAGGCTGATTGCTGAGGATTTCCTCAAGCCAAATTTTATGCCATGAACGGGCGACCATTAAAGGACTCCACCTTGAGGTAATAATTCAAAAGCAAGAATAAGTCAAATCTGATTATTCATCAAGATAGGGTTTGGAAAAAAATAACGACATATAATAATGGTTCTCTCAATGAGTTTAAGGAAGCAACAAAGACTAATGAGATATCCAGGCGTCTTATTTTGTAATAAAGGTTAACTTTCTTACATGATTTCTGCTTTTCATTAACAATTCAAACTTGAAACAGAAAAAAATAATCAAAAAAGTTTTTCCCCAAGTGAAGATACCATTGCTAAAACAAGAAACAATGAAGCATAGCATTTAAACATAATAGAAGTAGCAATAACATACCCGTTCATGTTTGTGGAAGTTATACTGGCACCCATGGCTATCAAAATCTGAAGCACCATACATCAAAATTATAAATTGGAAATTGAAAATAAAAATAAAAATAAATAAAACATGAATGATATTGATACTTATTTAGATTCTTCTCATTCCTTTTTTCCCCCCTGTGATTTGGGTGGTTGTAATGCTGCACAAAGAAAAGACATACCTCACAACATTGTGCGTTTCCGCCACAAGCAGCATAGTGAATAGCAGTGCTCCCTGGACCTGAAAGGTAACAAACGTAACAAGGCTATTATTTTAGGAGAAAAATAAGGATAATATAAAGAGTTCAATAGCATCTGAATTTTCATACCTATGTACCTATAAACCATAACATTCTAAATGATCCTCTAAAAGGCCTTGCTGTCTGATCGGATTGTAAAGGCGTTACTAAAGAATATAAAATTGACAGGGACATGAAAAGGAAAGTCAGTATGCTGATACAAAGCCTTTAGAAAAGGATGGGTGGGGTGAGCTGAGGAGTTTTACCCATTAAGGGATATGAAACTAACTGCTTCAAGTATTTATGTACAAGTTCTTATCATATAGGCAGAAGTGTACGAATCACCAATAGAAGGAAATCGACCGATATATTGTAATTTTGATGTTCATTGGCAACTTGCAGAACAAGACCAAATGGAAAAGAAGGGGAAAAAGAAGTGCAAATGAAGTACAACAATTACTGAAAAAAAGACAACCGATGCATGAGGAAAGTGCGATGCAGAATCAATTGGTTAAAAATTGATTTTGCTGTTTTTGCTCGACGAAAAATAGCTACAAAACCAATAGAATGTGAATCAAGCAGGGACTTGGGAAATAGCACATTTAAATTCTGAATACCTATCAGATCAACCGTCCTTCCATCTTCCACAATGACCTCAGTAACAGAAGCTCCCAAATCTATGAGCACCTGAACACTTTCAACCTGGCCATTCAACGCTGCCATATGAACAGCAGTGACACCTCCGTCGGCAGGTTTATTAATAACCTCGTGAAGAGCACTGGAAGATCAATATGAAATGAGAATGGATGAAAACATAAAAGTAGATATAAGAAAAAAAAAGATGTTTGACATAAATTACCTCTCATTGAAATCTGAAGTAGATTCTTTATTTTCTGATTTATCCGATAATATCTTCCAACAATCGGAGAATCAAGGTATATAATCTGCAAGGAGGAGCCTTATGCAACGAGAATTACCATCCAAGGCAGCCAAGTGGAGTGCAGTACCCCCATTAAGATAATCTGCCCTGTGAATCTAAAAACCATTGCAGCACAAACTTCACTTGTTATGATCCAATGTTACTCAAGTTTGAAAACTATACAGATGTATAGCAGTGGGGAAATAAACGAGTAATTTTCATATAATCACATTAGCGAGAATGTGAAATAAAAGCGGAAAAATAATACTCTAAATTTATAACGGAGTTCAGTCAATTTTGACTACGGCTCGGGATTGCTGCAGATCTTTTACTAAGGAGAGAAAATTTACAGGTGTTTACAAAATACTTACGACTCACAAGAAAGCTCTCTAGTATTGGGAGAAAGAAATGATTTAGGATGATTTTGAAGCTACATGAGTAAGGGTATTTATAGTTGAAGCTTAAGAACTAATATTTGAAAATACCCTAAAGTACAGAGACTAAAGTACAATAATCCCAAGCATGAAATTCAACAATTTCTGCCCACTTGCACATAAAGTTTCTTCTTCCAGCAAACCAACCGAAAATTGCTTTGAATCTTCAACAATTGTTGGTTGGCTACCGAATTGACTTTTAACAATTGTTTGAATCTTCAACAATTGTTGGCTGGCCACCAAATTAACTTTTAACAATCTCCCACTTCAAGACTGATTTTAATCTTTCTTCACACCTCGATCAATATAGTAGCATTTCTGGTCTTGTTACTCTAGTATGCCAACTGAAGCTGAATACAACTTCAGTTTGTCCGTAGTCACCATCTTTGTTAACATATATGTCAGATTTTGAGCTCCACAAATCTTTTCAAGTTTCAAAATCATATCTTCCAGAAGAGACCGGATAAAATGATATCGCAATTGTATGTGCTTCATCCTGGAATGAAAAGGTGGATTCTTTGCTAGATGGATAACACTTTGACTGTCACAATACAAGATATTGTTTTCTTGTTTCTTGCCTAACTCTTCCAAGAAACTTTGGAGCCAAACCATCTCCTTGCTAGCTTCCGTAACAACGACATATTCTGCTTCAGTTGTGGAGAGAGTAACTATCTTCTGTAGTTGAGAAACCCAACTCATTGCGGTTCCTCCTAGAGTATAGACATACCTTGTAATGCTCCTTCTGATGTCAATATTTCCGGCTAAGTCAGTATCTACATAGCCTGTCAGTATCGTATCTCCACCTTTGAAATAAAGTGTTTTGTTTGTGGTACCCACAGATATCTGATGATCCATTTGACTGCTTCCTAGTGTACATTGCCCGGATTATTCATGTACTTACTAACAGCTCTCACTGCTTGAGTAATATCTGGTCTGGTACAAACCATGACATACATCAGACTTCCAATTGCTGAGGCATACGACACCTTCACCATATGTGCACGTTCTTCCTCCGTCTTTGGTGACTGTTCTTTAGAGAGTCTAAAATGAACACCTATAGGTGTACTTACTGGTTTAACATCATGCATGTTGAACCTGGAGAGTATTTTGTTGATGTACTCAGCCTGTGATAACATCAAAGTCTCCGACTTTGTGTCTCTCTTGATCCTCATCCCAAGAATCTACTTTGCAGCGCCCAGATCTTTCATTGCAAACTGCTTCGACAATTTTTTCTTCAAGTTTATAATCTCTTGCATGTCTAAGCCTACAACGAGCATGTCATCAACATACAACAATAAAATAATGAAGTTGTTGTCGAACTTATTGATGTAGCAACAACGATTTGTTTGGCATCTGGTAAAACCATTGTTACCCATGAAGCTATCGAACTTCTTGTACCACTGTCTAGGAGCTTATTTTAAACCATACAAGTTCTTCTTCAACCTGCATACCAGGTTTTTCTTGTCTGCCTCTATGAAGTCTTATGACTGCCTCATATGGATTTCTTCCTCCAAATCACCATGAAGGAAAGTTGTCTTTACATCTAACTGCTCAAGATGTAGATTCTCTACAACTACAATTTTCAACACCAGTCTGATTGTAGACAACTTCACAACTGGAGAGAAAAATTCATTGTAGTCAATACCTTCTTTTTGCTGAAAACCTTTGACAACCAATCTTGCTTTGTAGCGTTTGCTCCCATCGTGCTTTTCTTTGATCCTGTAAATCTACTTGTTATGGATCGCTTTCTTGCCTGATGGTAATTCAGCTAATTCTCACGTCTAATTTGACATAAGTGAGTCAATCTCATCTTTCATGGAAGACTCCCACTTGACTGAATCCTCCACCTGCATTGCTTCATCATAGCACTTTGGTTCACCATTGTCAGTTAGCACCAAGTAGTGCAAAAAAGGTGAATAACGCTGGGTTGGTTTAGGAATTCTGGAGGAACGTCTCAGTTCTAGTGTGCTTAGTTCTTCTTGAGCTGCTTCAGGACTGATCTGAACATCATTTCCAAAAATCTCCTCAAACTTAGCAAATTCTTTTGTTTCAGCTTTGGTATTGGTGCTACTTGATTCTATGGTTGACCTGTCTTTGTACATCACATTCTCATTGAAAATAACATCTCTGCTTCTGATGATCTTTCGATTTTCATAGTCTCAAAATCGGTAACCGAACTCATCACCATCATAACCAACAAAGACACATTTGTTGGACTTGGCATCAAGTTTACTTCTTTCAGCAGGATTTATGTGTACATAAAAAATACAACCAAACACTCTTAAGTGTGAAAGGTTTATTTCTTTTCTGCTCCAAACTTCCTCTGGTATTCCATCATCCAAAGGAACTGATAGCCCACGGTTGATCAGGTAAGTTGCAGTGTTGATAGCTTCAACCCATAGCAATTTGGGCAAGCCGACATGTATCCTCATGCTTCTAGCATGTTCATTCAGAGTTATGTTCATACACTCTGCTACGCCATTCTGCTACAGTGTCATGGGAACTGTTGTCTCCATCTTGATCCCATTGTTTACGCAGAAATCTCTAAATCTACTGTTTCTGTACTCTCCTCCATTATCAGACATCAACCGATTGACTTTCAAACCAGTCTCATTTTCCACCATGGCCTTCCATTTTTTGAAGGTATCAAAGACTTCAAATTTCTTCTTCAGAAAATAAACTCACACCTTTCTTGTAGAATCATTGATGAAGGTGACATAATATAGTGAGCCCGCAAGAGATGGAACTAGAGATGGTCCCCATACATCAGTATGAACCAACACTAACTTTTTAGCCTTTGGTGTCATGTCAATCTTTGCAAAATTGACTTTCTTTTGTTTGTCAAAGATGCAATCCTCACATAGTCCGACATCTATATTCTTTAGATCCGGCAGTTTCCCTTTTGACAAAAGTGTCTTCATCCCTTTCTCGCTCATATGGCCAAGCCTTTGGTGCCATATATTTGATTTTCCATCAGCATCTGCTACTGTAATGATATTCTCTAAATTTGAGGTTACATAGAGAGTATCAGTCTTCTTACCACGAGAAATGATGAGTGCTCCTTTGGTAATCTTCCATTCACAGCCTGAAAAGGTTGTAATATATCCTTCTCCATCAAGTTGTCCTACATAAATCAAATTTATTTTGAGGCCAAAAATATGTCTCACTCATTTCAGCTTCCAGGTGGTCTGGTTTGGCAACTTTAATTGGATGTCTCATTTTCCGACGATCTTCAAGGTTTCATCATCAGCTAGATGAACCTTCCCAAAATCACCACTAAAATAGTTCTTCATGATTTCTTGGCATGGGATGGAGTGGAAAGATGCCCCTAAATCCAAGATCCATGATTCAATCAGACTGTTGACGCTTAGAATCATGGTATCAACTGTCTCCTCTGTCATATTGGCAAATTCCTGTGCGCCGGTATCTTTCTTCGGTGCTCGGCAATCTCTTTTAAAGTGATCATTCTTGCCACAATTATAACAGTTACAATATTTCTTTCCCGTTCTTGATTTCTCCTTCTGAATTTCGATCTGCCACGATTTAAATTTCTTTCTGAAGTCCTCCCTCTAGACTCCGTGTGCAAAGCTGGGGAGCTTGATGCTTTACCCGATTCTCTCCGTCGAATTTCTCCACTCAATACCAGAACCTGAACATCGTCGAATTTCAATTTACTGTTTCCCGACGAGTTGCTGACTGCTGTAACAGTAGCATTCCAACTGTCTGGTAAAGATGATAAGAGAATTAAAGCTCAAACTTCATCATCGAATTCAATTTCCACGGAACTCAACTGGGTTGTGATTGTGTTGAGTTCATTTAGGTGTTCAGCCACTGATGCCCCTACCGCCATCTGCAAAATTGAATAATTGTCTCATCAAGTGAACTTTGTTTGAGGCTGACGTCTTCTCATACATATTGGAGAGAGCCGCCATAAGACCCGCCGTGGTCTTTTCCTTTGCTATGTTGAAAATAACATTGCGAGATAACGTCTGTCGGATGACTCCGATGGCTTGTCTGTCGAGAAGAGCTTAGTCTTCATTCTTCATTCCATCTGGTTGCTTTCCTGAGAGATGTTGATATAGATTTTTCTGGTATAGAAAATCTTCAATCTGCATCTTCCAAAAGCCAAAGTCTGCACCATCGAACTTCTCAATTTTCACATTCCCTTCGTCTGCAACCATCGCTTCCACTCGAATCTGGCTTCTTTTGGATTGTTTCTAACAATTTCTGCGAACCACCGTGTATTAGAACACCTCCGTCGATAAACTCGTATCGCCGACCAAATTTTACTATTCACGAAATTTACTATTCATATGAATAGTAACCTCACAGAAAAATCGACAAAATTAACCACCAAAAGCTCTGATACCAGTTGTTAGGAAATAAATGAGTAATTCATCTATAACAACATTAGTGAGAATGCGAAATAAAAGCGAAAAAATAATACCCGAAATTGATAATGGAGTTCAGCCAATTTTGTCTACGTGTAACCCCCTCAGACTGATGCAGGTAACCCGATCCGATCTAAGTTGTCACACCGGAGCGACCCACTGTAAAAATAGTAGAAAATTTAAAACTTTTTATCATAACATGTAAACTCATAAAATCATTTATCAGTATTCAGAAATAAAACAGATTTTTAGACTCGTATATATAAAACAAAATATAATTACATGTCCCCTAATCACATGTACCACACTCTACAAACAACGCCGGAAGAACTCCTTTACTGAAGTCGATAACTAAACTGGTACAATTCTTTTACCCTGCAATAGTGAGTAATAGAGTGAGCTTTGGAAAGCTCAGTAATACAGAACTACCAGATGATGCTGAAGAACGTGAAGATACAGATAAACATATATTTCCTTATCGGTTCAGATATCTACAAATCTTTATGTTGAGAAGAGATTCTACTAGTATTTCAGGTAGTAACAGACAGTGAGCTTTCAGTTCAGAGAAATATTTCGGATGACTGAGTTCAGGAGATCATAATAGGTTATCTAGTGTGTTCCCGTAAAACCAGTGAAAAGATACAGATCTTTTTAAAATATATATTTTTTAAAACATAACAATACCCCCATCCTTTCACAATCTGTTTGTATAGGTTCCCCAGAACCATACACCCAACCCACACAACCTGTAAGGCCCTGAGCACAAAGCCAAAGAACCTACAAAAATACTTCCTCCAAGAATATCCCCCAAATAAAACATTTTTCCGTCAGTAAACGGAGATATCAGAAATCAAAACAGAAGTCAGATCAGATATCAGAAAAGAATCCATATCAGAAATCAGAACAGAATTCAGATCAGAAATCAAAACATAATTCAAATCGGAAATCAGATAAAACATTCATGTAATTAGGGAACACACTAGTGTTTACAGATATTATTCAGATATACTGGATAATCTTATCAGGTAGAGAAACACAGATCTTTAGTTTACCAACAGAATGTCGGAAGTTAAAATCACTTTTGGAAGAGTTTGTTAGCTGACGGAATCATCAGTTAATCAGAATGTGATTTATCGGGATCATATCTTATTCATACATTTTTCGGAAGCTCTACGTAATCAGAATGATATTCAGAATCCTTTACATCTGAGTTACTTGTATTTTCAGATATAACCATACTAATTTAAGCTGATAAGGGAAAATAACGATTCAGGAATATTACAATCTATGTCGATTGATCGGATTAACGAATAACTCGATATGAATAGTTCCCATAACTAATGCTTGTCGACTGGTCAATTCTTTGTCCTCCCAGGGTATCTACTTTTTAATACCTAAAATTCTTATCCATAGATCATCTTCGGAGTCATCGTTGAATAGATCTTCCAATGTTCTTTATTTAATTCCCACGCTTCTACGATATCATGAAATGCTGGCGTGCTTGATTTGTAGTTCATGAGCCATAAGAAAGTACATTATGTAAGTTCATTGGCATTCCTAGACTCATCCAAATCACTTATTTAATCATCAGTCATTGAGCTTACTTAGTTCACTTAGTATTTAAGTCTATTCCCGTTACTTCAAAGTTTTCCAGAGTAATTCAGATGTTTCTAAATTTCGATACATATTGTACTTCCGTTCAGTTCAATTTGGTATTCGTAGTTGATTTGTCTAACGAATAACCACTTCCAGAATTATCATCGATCCAAACTTGAAGAGATGAACAAGGATTCGAGTGGTATCTATGTTATTTAGGTACTGACATAGCATTAGCGTTGGTCAACTCACTTAAGTTGAGTTCCATAATTTTTATGGGTAGTACAACACCCATTTATTTGGATTCCTTAATTAAATCCAAGACATTTACTTAGTCTAGGCCGTAAGGGCATTTTGGTCATTTTGGTGCTCAATGTTTTTCCATTCATTTCAAAGCTTGAGGATATCTATTTATTATTGAGCTTGGTGATATTCTTGAGTCATTTCTATTATAGGTGTATTTTGGTCATTTTACAGATCTAGGGTATTTCAATTATTTCCTTCCGTCCGGTCTTATTATTTAATTAAAATTTATCATATTCTTCAGTCAATTCGAACAATTCTGTCAAAGAGCGCTATCGATAATTTATTCTTCAAGTATTTACTCATAACTCGGAGATTTACGGATTATTAGGAATTTTCTCTATAAACGTGTGAACTTAACGATGAAACAAATAATTCATCGATTTAGGCATGACTTCTTGAGTACTTTTCCATTCATGATCAATTGGCTACTTTTCACTCTCAAGGGAAATTTCATAATTTCTTAACCATATATTTTCGGTGTTAAACTTTTAACAAGGATAATATAATTTAGAGATCCTAAGGTTAATTGTTTTCCCGGATAATCTCTGAAGTTGAAATTATTCCTTATCAAACTTCTAGTAATTTGTACAAGCCATCTTGGGTTTAGAAATCGGTTATCCAGATTTTCTAAGCAAATCTAGTATTTTATATACACATCAGTAATTTCATCAGATCAATATTTCTTTAAAACTTCTTATCCAACTTCCATGGTCAATTCTTGTTTTTTTACAACATAAGGGTATTTTCATGATTTTACCTAATTGAAGTTTTCTCATAATTTATTATCCAACCACCTTTAATGAGATAAATTATAATTTACATAATCAGGACTGATTTGTAACACCCTCAACCCATATCCGACCCGGATTCGAGTCCTAGGTGTCACATTGACTTTTCAAAACATTTTCCTTTACAAGTGGATAAAAATCCAACTCACAATTCGATAAAATGAATATTTTATCATTAATTGACATAAAGGGGTTTTACAAAACATATCAGAGCTTATACTATTCAAATCTTTATACTACATGCCAACTACATTCTATAAAACAAAATGCATATATTTAATATATTTTTAATCCGATATTCGTAAGGAATATGCTGACCTGTCTTGCTCCTCTTAGATTCTCTTCTTGCTTCTTTAACCTACGTGTGAAACAATCACACACTAAGTCTATGACTTAGTGAGGCTTATAAAACATATAATATAAACTAAACTTCTAACAATGCATATGAATAATTAATGTTATTATAACATACATCTTCATGTACACTTCATAAAATGAATACATACATACACAAACCTTATAATATCACATATGAGTTTTACTATTTCATATTCCTATAATCATTTAATTCACACTACTTAGCTTATATCACATTCTACTATCTTCATTTAAGTTGTTTACTTACCCTATTCTTAATCCTGTAATTTTGATCACAATCCTACATATCTTATATCTCATTTCTATATGTTTCTATTTAACATTTCACCCATAAATTCTCATTACATATTCTAATATCCTAATTTCTTATATTCTCTTAATTCATTCCTCACCCAATCTTCATTTAATAAACATATATTTGCATAACTTATTGTTATTTGATTCCTCTGATATTCTCATATGATTTCTTAGATTCTTATACTAAATTTCATATCCCTTACTAATTTAGCAAGTTTAGTTCACAGTTCTATTTTAAACGTATATATCTTCCTCCACCACTTATCTAATATCCTTTTATACTTATCTATATACCTTTTCCTTTAATTAATATACTATCTGCTTGGTCTCAATTCTCATTAATCATATAGTTCACCACTTCCTTATCTATGTATATATATATAGCGTTCACTAGATTTCTCATGAAATTACCTCTAATATATCATATAATTATATTATATTCACTTACATTCCCATATATCATATCAACATATTTCACATAGAACATATCATATATACAATAAATGAAACTCATACATTCACATCCAAATGTTCAATCACATATGACAATCATGTTAATTTCTGTATATTATTTCTTTATTGGCCTATGTATATCTTGGAGAACTAAAGATATGTGAGTTCATTGAGGTTGTGCACTGATGCTGTTACCACAGCTCGAATAAATTCCCACTAGGGGCACTGTATATTTGTCCTGAAGGACAACTCTTTAAGAACCATACACATAATACAATGGACCAAATAAGTGTACCGAAGTACCACATATATATTCCACAGAATTACATATATGTCCCGAAGGACCACGTAGAACCCTTGACTCTTGGCATGCCAACTATACATCTAGCTCTCATGACACGTAACATGGGCATCATTATTATGTTTACCATATATTCATATAGCCATATCACAAAACATATGTTCTTATCATATCACTCATACTCTCATAAATCATATCCACATGACTTATCTTATAAACATATGTTCACATACTTTAGCTTACTTCACCTTCCATATATTCATACCATTCATTGTCACATAATTGATATATTAATCACATAACAATAACATACATTCACACAGATCATACCACATATACAATAATATATCACAATTATACTCATATCAATAACATGTTTATATGTATGTTAATATAGGAAATAGACTTGTCACAAGTCTTATTTTCATTCATCATAATATATCAACTAATACACACTCACCTTAGCCTTGCTTGCTTTGACTCGATCCTAACTTTTGGATTGTTCCGGAACAAGATTACGTTCTATATCTACATAATAATACATTGATACATATCAGTCTATTAATTAATATATTCTAATCTATCACTTCTTAGAATAAAAGAAACGTTACTTTCATCTCTTAAATAATGTAGGTATCGATGCACTCTACAGTGTATCAATGCATCCTTTAACGACTGCATCGATGCACTACTTATGCATCAGTATACAAAATTGCATTCGATGTTTTCATCTTAAGGGGGTGCATCGATGCACTAATTGCATTCGATGTTCATTTATTTGAGAGTGCATCGATACACATTGAAGATGCATCGATGCACACAACCCAGAAATTCCATTTTAAGCACGAAATTCACTCTCTTTTCATCTCAACTCTTCATCTTTAACTTCCTTTAATATTCCTAACTTTCATACACACACTTAAACTCATTTCTACTCAATAATCACTTCTTTAAACTCAACATCCTATCCTTTATATAGCATTCAAGAATTACACTCAATTTCCAACATGCTCTAAACCTAATTCTAATACTTCATATTCCTTAATTTAACCATGTACAAGTCAAATTCATCTTCAAACTCTATTAACTTATTCTATTTCAAATATTCACTTAAAAAACTCATTTTTCTTAATTTCTCATAACTTGTTAATCTTTGAGTTTTAAGCCACCTAAAGCTTTCCTTAATCTTTCTTAACATCCCAAGAATCAAAACAAGCTTTAAAACGAAAGAATTAACCAACTGAAGACCCACTTACCTTATACAAGACTCCACGGTGGAGAGGAGAAAGAAGAAGACTGAAGAAGGTTCTGTAATAGAGGGACATAACTAACAAAATTAAAAACTCAAAATGCCAATTTAATACTTAGCTACCAAGGCAAGTGACCAAAATAATCTTATTCAAACCATTAGACAACATTCATAATTATATAGAAAATAGTAGACAAGGTTGAATTCTTACCAAACTTGGATGACTCCTGTTGTGATTTACCCTTAATCCTTTATTAAATTTTTTCCCCTAAAAACCACCTGCATTGAATCATTCCACCATTTTTTTATTCCATTACTTAATATTCAAAGCTTCAAGTTGTATTCTGTAGATGAACAAGGGAACCTCGTCGATATTTATTTGAACGCCGCCGACTACCGCATCAACCGTCGTCACTGGTCGTCTTCTGAGAACCAACATACATGGTTCGAATCACCTCAATCTCCTCATCACTTTTAGTATTCCACTGTTCATCTCCATCACCGCTTACTCTTACCAAATTCCGCTTTCCCATCTCGATGAGTTGCATATACACCTCATGGTCGAGCTTAACAGAGCTAAGCAAAGCAGATGAAACGCAAGAATTCTCTTCAGGGGATATTGCCGAAGTGGAGCGACATGAGAGGGTAGAATCGTCGAGCTAAGACATGGAGTGAGCGATGAGGGTAGCGACCGATGTTTCTTTCCAAAGATCCTACTTCTTTTGATCACACCAAATAATGTTACACCTTTTTACAACGAAGTGGAAACCCCAACAGCTACCCAATTAAAACCTATCATTTGTTTCACCTTGTTTTGTTCTTTACGTCTGTTAATAGCGCAAACTAAGGTAACCGAGAACTCAAGGCTTTGAGACTTGTTCACGAGCTGATGCATGCTCAACTTCACAGGTCTTTTAACTAAACCAGTTACTTCAAGGGTCATGTAATCCTAGAAAGCTATAAGAACCAAGCACCGGCTGTAGTTTTCTCTACGGTAGAATCAGAATCAACAGACGGCGCGGAAAAAGAGGAATCAGGATCAGTAGCCATAGATTGCCATCTCAAATTTAATTTGTGCTTCGTATGAACGAATCTACGACTCAAATGAGGAGGCGAAGGCTTTGGCGTACAAGAAACCACCAAGAATCAACTCAAACCAACCATCCTTGAGAAGAAGAAAGATGTTCGACCTTGATTTGCACTTTTTGCTCTCAATTAAACCTCGTATCCAGTGGTGTGATTTTTCTAAAAGATTTACAGAGAAATCGAAGCAGACAAAGAGAAAACATTAACTCTTGAAGCAAATGTGAATGGCGAAGATGAATCAGAAGCCGGTAATGCTGCCAATTAAGTGGAATCATAAGGTTACCTGCTTTTTTTATGGATATTTTAGTTCCCTAGACAATGACTTCCATATTTTTTTATTATATGAATGGAGATTGTTGTTGGGGAATAACAAAGCAAATAATTTCTTTAATTGATTTCCAGCTTTGGTGGATACTGGCCGAAAATGAAAGCTGGAAGCAATGGGTTCCAAGCAATGCCATTATCATTAATCTAATCACATCTCACCCAACAATTTGTCCACTTCTACCTACTCTATCATCCTCAATTTGTTTAATAATATAATGATATGATAAAATAATTATTTGCCAACCAACTTCATATCATTTCACATATTTAAACTGAAAGAAATCTAACTCCATATTGGGGTGTGACACTACGTATCCGGACTGCTGCAGATCTTTTACTAAAGAGAGAAAATTTACAGGTGTTTATAAAACACTCACGACTCACAAGAAAACTCTCTAGTATTGGGAGAAAGAAATGATTTGTGGTGATTTTGAAGTTAAATGAGTAAGAGTATTTATAGTTGAAGCTTAAGGACTAATCTTTGAAAATACCCTAAAGTAGAGGGACTAAAGTAAAATAATCCCAAGCATGAAATTTAACAATTTCTGCCCACTGGCACCGAAAGTTTCTTCTGCTAGCAAACCCACCGAAAATTGCTTTGAATCTTCAACAATTGTTGGCTGGCCACCGAATTGACTTTTAACAATTGTTTGAATCTTCAACAATTGTTGGCTGGCCGCCGAATTAACTTTTAACACAAGTATCAATCTTATATTGACCCCAAAGAGAATCAAGGTTTGAACAACCTCCAATGGCCATATTGGCAAGCTTGTATCAGAGCATTCTGTAAGAAACAATTAAAACAAACAATATAACCCATGAATTAAGTTTGAAAAAACCCTAAAAGCCACATGAATGGTCATTAGTTGGAGTTTAAGTGACAAAAAATGTATTACCTGACCCCTATAGTTTCTGAGATTGATATCTACTCCAGACTCAAGCAAGAGTGAAACTATCTTATTAAAATGAACAAAAAAATAACCATTATGATTGATTTGCAAGATACATTTGCAGGCTGAAATTAAGGCATTGAATACCTCATAGTGGCCTTGAGCAGCAGAGTAATGGAGAGGCGAGTTTTGAGCTCCGAAAGTCGAATACCTTGAAAGCCTTGGATTGTATTCCAATAAAGCCTTGGCTTCTTGAAGATCCTCATCTCTTACTACTGAAACTAATCGTTCCCCAGATGCGGAACATCCAAAGGAATTCCCCACAATGCTTAGAAATCTCATGGATGACCAAAGCCAACAAGTTTGTTCTCAATGCCTTCAAAATAAAATAAAAAAATGGTGGGGCAATACAGGATCTCTCCTAAATCATAATCCTCAAACCATCCAGAACTAGCGAAATAGACCAAACCAATAACAACGAAGCCATCAAAAACACATCGAAACAGAAGTTGTAACGATTAATGCTTCACTTCGGATTGAAAGAAGAAACTAAAGCTTCCACAGTCAAATTCCCATCCATTGAACATTTAAAATCTTCAGAATCTCCACTCCCTCAAGTAGAATTATCTCTTCCAACAAATACCCTACTCCAAATTCATCAGAAAGAACCAAAATCTGCAGAACCCAATTACAGATACTCCATAAAGAATCGAAATTTGAAATAGCCTGATCAAATTAACATATTTTCTTTTTCTTGTGTGGGTGGGTGGGCGTTTGGGGGGGGACAGTTGATCAAAGTTGAAGCCTTGTAGAAAAGGACTTGACCAGATGGCTGATATGTTTGTACTTAAATGTGGAATGATGGGATGGGGATAAAGTGATACACAAACTGAAATTTGCTACAAATAAGTAAAAGGAAAAGAACAATATAAAATGGGGGAGATGTTTTTATGAATACAACAACCCTTTTACTCAGCCTCAATCACCAAATTGACCTGTCAGAAGTACTTTGTAAATTAATACTCTAAATTAATACAGGTTTAATATAAAAAAAACTCAAATTATATAGACAACAACCCTTTTACTACAATCTCAATCACCATTTGAAGTGTTTTTAAAAAAATTAGTGTTTTATTAAAAAAATTATTAAAATAAAAGGATCATTGTCTATATAGACACAAATTCAATATTTGCAAAGTCGATAGAGATATTTTTCCCTCAATAAATTGTAGGTGAACTCTTTGATCTTAATATAAATATCGTTAATGAATAATACGTGAGTGACAATCTATAATTATTTATACAGTGAAAAAATGGAGAGATTTTAGTGACAATGTGTGGTTCATCCCTTTTAATGACGGTGTATGAGTAATCTCTAGATATTTTTTGTCCTGATGTGGATGAGGGAATCCACTAAAAAAGAGAGTCTCCTCTCTTCTCGGTAAAAAGATATGAGGATTTATTTTCTTTGTACGTGATGATACAAGTTGTGTAATGATATGAGAGGAACAATCTTCTTTTAGCATGCTTTGCTTAGGTTACGATAGTTTACCCTTCTATCATATTGGTTATTTAGTAAGAAGACAGTTTCTTTCGGAATGATCCCTCTAGAAAGAATGAGGGGTATGTCACATTACATAGTGACATGATTGATAATCACTTATGATTTAATTAGGGGAGATAAAGAGAACGTATATTGAGCCTATAAATTATTTGGGTTGGTTGTCAAATGTTCGTTGTGGAACATTCCTTCTAAGAATCTAAAATGATGGTTGATTTGTAATGTACATGATCATTGTTTACACAAAGATTGTTGGACTAAAAGATCATTTTCACAATTACATATTTTTGAAAAATACTTTAATAGAATAAAATGATTATTATATTTATAGACACAATTCAAAAATTGATAAGGCAATATGGACATGTTCCCTTCAATAAAAAAAAAAACTGGGTTTGTAGTCGTACAAAATGAAAAAAAAATAAACAAAGCAAAGGTCAAATTATGTGTTAAAGCGGGCATGTTTAGGCAAGATGATAACTATATAAAATGTGTTGTCTTGGCCACTTGTGGGGGCAGTTGGAATCTCCGGGCATCTCTATGTTTAGTTTAGTTACTTCTCTAATCCATGTTCTTAAATAGAGCTTTACAAGTTTAAGCCTCAAATATTTCTTTATTCATACCAAGTATCATTAATTATGATATCTCCCAAATATAATTCTTTGGAGATATAATATTTCATCAATTTATTATAATTATCTCTAGATAGGTTTAACCACTAACATACTCACGTAATCTACTAACAATTAAATTTATTGATTCTGTCGGCCTACAAATAACTATTGTGACCTTATTTTAAACAACAACACTAAATGTTGTTATAAAACCTTTCAGTCAAGATTAAGAGAAAAATCTGAAACCTCATTTATTCTTCTTCTGTCTCCTCATAAAGACATAAGATTTTGTCAATAGTCAACAATAGACTAATATGCGACTTTTCGTTCAAATTAAAAAAGAGTAAATCGCCTACTATAATTGTGATCCATTTATTCTTGCCAACAAGATTCAAGAAATAAATTAAAATAAATAATAATTGTTGTTGAAGAATTTTATTAAAATTTGATAATCAGGTTCTTATCTGAGTTCTGTGTAGACACAGTAGTTTGTGATATATGATGGTATAATAAAAAAAATTATTCAGAAATGAATGCATAATTTTATATTAAGGGATGAACTTATAAAATTTTAATATTCGAAAATAAATTATTAATTAAAATACATAAAAAAAATCTAACATATATACTAATTTAAAATTTTCATAGAATAACTATCCTCTCATGCTCCCTCGATTCATCCTGCTTGTATCAACTGTTTAGTATTAATACAAGGTGTATGGAGATACTGAAATTTGGCTAGAAAGTAGCTGACGATTCTACAATCTCAGCTCAATAAGAAATGGGCTAAAGGTTTGGGTTTGGCCTCACAGATTACCAAGTGGTGAGGATATTCCTCCGAAATTTGCATATGAGTTGGAAAAGCGGGAGCCAGTCATGCAAAAAGATTGTGAAATAAGAAAAAAAAGCTTGACGACTTCAGATTCTTATATATATTCCATTATCCATTTGACCTTTTTGATTCTCTGTCGAATCATAGTCCCATTCCCACCACATTTCTCATTTTTAACATCGTTTTGAAAATCAGATCGGATCGATTGATTCAATCGAAAATTGTTATCTAGTCTGGTTTAATCTATACGGTTGAACCGTTACTAGTGAATCGGTCAGAACCGTTGAACCGTTCGAACTAGACCGGCTGAAAACCGGAAAAAACCAAAAATTTTGTTTTTTTTTTAAAAAAAATTAAACCAAACGACGTCATTTGTTAAACGAGCCAAGTCGAACTCGAGTATTGTTTAGCTCGACTCGAACTTGAAAACTTTAAAAGTAAGTTCAACTCGACTCAAACTCACGAGCTAAAAATTATCAAATTCAACTCAAACTCGAAATATAATATTGAAACTTGAACTCAAAAAAGCTTGAACTCAAAAAAAATTTAGAAACTCGATTGAAGCCTAAAATTCAAGCTTAATTGAAGTGAAAGAATAGTTTACTCAATACTCACCAAAAGGCTCCATGATTTTGAATGTCAAATTACCTCTATTATTTATAGAAGTTAGTTGTGATGCTCTTCTACATTTCTTAGTCATGTATGATTGTTTTGTTCTCATATTTTTACTCTTTAGACTTTTAGGATGCTCTTGTATGTTTCTTAGCCATGTGAGATTATTTTTAGAAAAAAGTTAAACTAAACAAATATCATTTTGTTATATTTTTTTAGCCTCAAATTTATTTTTTAATTATAATTATATAATTATATTTATTATTTAATATATTTTACCTTAAATATTATATTGTAGTTAATTTGAATCATTTTATTTCGCTTGATTTTATGGTTTTTAACTTATATATATATGTTATGACTTAATTTAAATATGACTTGTGATATAAAAAATTATTTTTTATTAAATATTTCGGTTAAATCGTAAACTGATAGCATGACCGGTTCACTAACCACTCCGATTACGAAAACCATGATTTTTAAAGATGACACTCCTCCTCTCGTTACCTCCGCCTTCTTCTTCTTCGCATTGCTTTTCCTCTTCATTATCTTCCTGCCACCAATCCTCTGTCGTCGTTACCACCGGTCGCCCTATCCGTTTCCTGCCAGTCGCGGCTACAACCACCACTCACCATCATCAACAGTACCTTTCTATTGACAGGTCTTCGCTCACTGTTGCTGAAGCGGTTGAAGAGGACCAGCTTTGGGCTGCTGCTTGCCTCCGCGTTCACTCATTCAATGACTTCCAGTCTCCCACCTATGGCATCCAAGTGAGACTTTCTTTCTTTCTTTTGGTTAACCCCAAAAAAGAAAAAAGAATTTGTGGGGTGCTTTTGTTTTTATATGGGGAGGTGTAAAAAGGGTCAACGCGGGAGTTTTAATTGGTTTATTAACAATTTGGTAGCATTTTGTTTAGGGTTTTAACAAGTTATTGAAGCTTTAAAGGATTTTCGATTTTGATGTTTGTGAAAAGGGAGTTTCATGTTATCTCATTAATAGCTGAATGTCAACGCCTCTCAAATTTGTGATAGGGTCCTCCGAAGTTGGAACTGCCTAGTCTTAGAGTTTCATCTGAAAAAAAATCCTTGGGGACTTTCACCCAAGCCTCTGTAATTTTACTTCCTACGAAAGTCGCTTGTTTGGGGAACCTGGTAAAACCATCAAAATCACTTGTAAGAACTATTGTTAATCTTATCATATAAGAAATTTGAAATTTTGAGGGTGGCTCCAACCCCGGCAGTCCATACCTATTTCCAATCATAGGCATCTTCTGGTATCCTAGATATTAAACGGTCTCTAGTGTGTAGAAATGTATAGAAAAGAACAGCATGCAGTTGTTCTCGGACTGACATGATGTTTTAGAGTTACTATTGTATTGTAAGAACTAAGAAGTAGTTTTATACCCTATTAGTGCAGCATTGTTTTAATTACAAGGAAAATGAACTAGAAAGAAAAATGTTTCCTGAAGGATTGTAATTTTTCTATATATTATCCTCTTATTATGATACTTACGGTATTTAGTCCTTTTCAAGTATTAGGATCATAAAAGGTACTTGGCTGAACCGGAATTTGTGGCGCTAAAGGAAAGAATTGCTGGGAAGAGGGAAGGCTTTAAGAGAGTATCTTGCATAAACACTACGCTTCCATTGTCACAATTGCCAAGCTCTGCTACTGATTTACGTGCTTCATGTAAGGTTTGTTTGCCTTCTTTTTTGGTTTTTGCTACTTATAATGCTTCAAATTTTAAATGTCATGTTGGCATGTCAATGCTATTGTTTTAATTGATTAGAGATTTTAAAAAGATTCAATGTGCCATAGATTTCTCTAGGAGAATCTCTGTAATAATGATATGTTGAATTTTTTTTTACGAACTTAGGAATGTCTTTAAACACGATATTTTGAGTTAGGATGAATTTTTATGGGCGTCTGTTTGTTATTACTGGACAGCTACTGGCAAAGAGCGACATATTAAGTTTTAGTTTTGTGTGTTTGGATTTTGGAACCAAATCAAATTGAACACTAGGGACTTATCTGAAAGAAAATGATCTTTAGCCATGTGGCACAATTACAAGAACCATGCAGAAAAGGATAATTCTATTTTGCTGATAGTTTTAAATGGTATCTCTGCAATATGAAAGGGTTATTAGCGAAAAAGGATGGAAGAAGATTACCTCTCAAGATTGGAACTTGAATGAATTAAATAACGGACAAGTTCACATAATAGTAACTTTCTTTTAATAGTAACTTTCTTCTTTAACTAGTTCACATAATGCTGGATAGCTGAGAGACCCCAAGTTATTAGTGGACTTGCAGGCATTAGACAGATAACTTTCTGGATATACTTTTGTAGTTAATTTTGTCTTTTTATAGGCTCTTTTGGTGCAATTCAATTCTCTAATGATTTATGTGAGGTAAAAGAAAATCTTCTCTGTTTGATGTTACGATTTTGGAGTAACAAGTGTTAGGCTCTTCTGTGTTCTCTTTATCAGTTGTAAATCTTCAATATCAAAGTTCTGCCACTTTTTCAAATATAATCTGAGCTGCAGTTCTAGACAAAGTTATGCCTTCTTGGTATTTGTTTGCTTCATCTTTTACTTCTCCTTTTTGCTCATTTTTCACCCTTTTCTTTTGTAGTTTACTTCCAATGGAGAGGATAGAGTTGTTGTTGGAACCCTTGATCTTAACCAATGTCTTTGGCTTCCAGAAGAAATAGCTGGAACGAAACCAGAGGTATTCATTTATCTCAAGATTTTTCTCATGTTACTTGTGCTTATTCAGTTATCGATATAGTTTAGGTGTTAAGGCTTCTTCTTTGTTCTTCAAAAGTGAAGCATACTTGTTTATGATTGAGGTGAGGGTATTGTATACTGTATACTGGTTGACTTGTTCCACAACAATTTGCCGGCAACCTACAAATTTCCTATTGGATTTTATGATCCAAATGCTAAAGGACTCAATCATAACTAGAAATGAATCTTTTCAAGTAAGATTTAACTAATTAAAATAGTATGAAATGACAACTGAATTTCTAGAAATATGTTTCTCACACCTTTTAGTTTCCTTGTAGCACCGATATTCTACACATCCAAAAAAAAAATGGGTACGGAGACATATGGAAAAAACTTAGTAAATTTGAACTAACTCATTTAGGCAAATACTATTTTTCAACATTCACTGCAAATACGGAGTAATGTAGCCGAGAATCACTAAATGGAAAAGAAAATTACCTAATCATAAGTCATAACAACCTATTAGCTCTAGGGACTTAACTTAGTCCATAATATATATTAGAAATAACATGGATCAAATTTATCGTGCTATAATATTTGATATATAGGTTCTAGCATCGAAATGTATAAATTGATCTCTATTTTGAGCCTGCTTTGACAGGGGATTGAAGCTGAATATGGAAGAGCATACCTGAGCAACATATGTGTAGCTAGGGAACTGTACAGAAATGGCTTAGGTTCTGACATTGTCAAGAAATCAAAGATAGTTGCTGAATAATGGGGTAACAAATGCATTTATCTTTTATGATGTTCTACCCTTTCATAATCACCCCACTTTAATAAAAGAATTGTCCTGGTAGAAGCTAAATGCAGCACCAACTTGGGCTCTTTGGTCCAGTCATTTAGAAATTTAGCCTGTTAAATATATAAATGGGTTGACTGTCTGTAAGTTCTTCTCTTTAGGATTATGCTTTGTCTGACCTTCTCTTTGTCAATGAGAAAGGGTCTCTCTCAATAGCAATGGTATAATGACATTACCAACAAGCCATTGGATGGGGAGGCCTTGGCCTAATCAAAACCAAATTAAATGTTACTTTAAAATCAGATAATGAAGGGTTAACCTCCTCAACTTCGATACACAGTTTCTAAATATTATTTATGTTTGTCTTAGTTCTTCTGAGGAAACTGAAAGGAAGCAATGATATAGTTTGTGATTGTTTTGGCTTCTCTGGACTTGAAATCGGTTTAGCACGGAAAGGACTCTGGACCCTTTTCAGTTCGGACACCTTTGTCATCGGAGTGATATTTTTTTCAGCACTAATCTAAGTTAACCATGAATATATTGCTTTTGGAACTTGAAGTCATCAAAGAAATGCTACCAGTATCATCATTTCATTGGCGGCAAGAGAAACTTGCCCCAAGGGATGATCCAAACCATGTTGCCTTCTCACTCGTGTATTAGTAAGGGACAATTTTTAATAGACTCGCACTAGAGCATTCGGCTCATCGGTAGGTTATACTCACACGTCTGTGTACAGAACTTATTCTAAATACGAAATATTTGTTTGTTGTGTTATTTCAGGCATAACCGATCTATACGTACATGTTGCCGTCAGCAACGAGCCTGCGAAGAATTTGTACTTGAAAAGTGGTTTTATTCATGAAAATGATGAGCCTGCTTGGCAAGCTAGATTTCTCGATAGGCCCCGACGGATTCTCTTATGGATTGGTGTTCCTTGCACTAATGAGTTGTAATGTTATAGACAAATATCATTGAGCTTGGTGTTCTTTGTTAGTATAAGTTTGGATTCCATACATGTTTATATCATTTAGAAAAGGCTCCCATTTCAAAATGTAATCTAATATAGTATAATAATATAAACTTGAGGCATATATTACCATGCACAATTTTATACCAACCATAACAGTACAACCGTTCTATCCACTATCAGCATTACAGTTCATCTTCAATGGCGGATTTATACTATGGTTTATCTTAAAATTTGATTTTTTTATAATTACTTATTTTATTAATTGTGTCTATTCAAAATTTTTATTTCTAATTAAATGTACGAGTTTTTTACCATATAAAGGTTGTATTTGAATATAATAAGAATCATGTACTAAGATACGAGTAATTAAGATGTTATCAATCTTAAATTTTATGATGTAACAAAGGCATAATTGTATAATAATTATTACATCCAAAATTTATGATATAATAATGACCCATACTACTTATCTAATTTTTTTAGGGAAAGAATTATAAAGGTTATACTTAAATATAATAAGAATCATATAGTAAGATATGAGTAATTAAGATGTAATCTATCTCTCTAGATTCATCGATGATTGAGACTGACAAAATAAATTATTGTAATTAAATGAATTGATGGAGATTAACATCATTTGTTTAGTCAACCTAATTGGGTATCAACAAATTATTCTTTCCAAGAAATAAGGAGAGATGATAAAAGAGTTTGATCCACAATTATTCTATTAAATTCAAACAAAATATTTTAATAAGTAATATTAAAATATCTATAAATATTCATATAAAAATCTTTTAAAAAATCTATAACTTAGAAGAAAAAAAAGGTAAAAACCTCTATACATAGTGAATGAGATTACAAATAAAAAATTTTGCTTTAAACTCAAACAACCACTCACTCTCTACAGAAACCTCTCATTCCCATTAAGAAACAGGGCAACCGACAAGGGGAGAGCTCCGGCGACCAACAAAAACAATAGGATACACAGGATGGCACGTGAAAGAATATTTCATGTCAAATCTTTAGAAATTTCAACATCAAAAAGTTACTTCTTCACGGTTATCTTTTTTTTTATTATTGATTTTTTTTGAAATGTTGAATCTTAATTGTCGTCAATTCTTTGCATTTTTGCTAGAAATTGGATTTTTCTATTGAGAACATTTGTTTGTATGTGTTGAACGAGAAAATGTATGTATTTTGTGTTGCGGAATATGATTATCGGATAGAGCAAAATTGCAACTGATAATTTGAGAAAATAAAAATGAAGATAAAGAAGACACAAATTTTACGTGGAAAACCCCTAAATAATATAGGGTAAAAACCACATGCAACGGTAGAAGAATTTTACTATTAGAAAATAGGAATTACAACTTCTCTCGATCTAACAAGAAGAAAACAATAACAATTCTCTCTTGATAAAAAGGAGAAAATAACTCTCAAGAAAACTCTCTAAATTCTCTAGTATTGGGAGAAAGCTATAATGATTTGGGATAGTTTTGAAACTAAATGGGTTAGTGTATTTATAGTTGAAGCTTAAGGACTAATCTTATAAATACCCTAAAGTCTATGGACTAATTTAACAATTTTACCATTTGTGTTTTTCAACAATTGTTGCACCTTTTGACTACTTGCACATTCGGTGCCTACCTTGTTGATTTTTCAATAATCATTTGGCTCCTACCTTGTTGAATTTTCAACAATCATTCGGCGCCTACCTTGTTGAATTTTCAACAATCATTCGGCGCCTACCTTGTTGAATTTTCAATAATCATTCGGCGCCTACCTTGTTGAATTTTCAATAATCATTCGGCGCCTACCTTGTTGAATTTTCAACAATCTCCCACTTGAAGATTTGATTGGAACAATCATATCTTCACATCATTCTTTCTACCTTGTACCTTCATGTTGCTTACATTTCTGACAGGCCATAAGAGGATCGACACCAAGTAATTTTATCAACATTGATCGCCTTCGTCATGAAATTTGCTATGTTGTCTTTGGTATGGATCTTCTGCATATCTACTATCCCTTTTTCCACCTTTTCACGAATGAAATGGTACTGAACTCGTATGTGCTTTGTCCTTGAATGAAATGTTAGATTCCTTGCTAGATGCAAGGAGCTTTGACTGTCACAAAACATAGAGACATACTCTTGAGTGTGCCCAAGCTCCTCCAATAGCATCTTCAACCAAATTGCTTCTTTACTGGCTTGTGTAGCTGCTACATATTTTGTCTTTGTTGTGGATATAGCCACAACTGACTGCAATTTTGAAACTCAACTTACAACTCCATCAGCAACTTTGAACACATATCATGTAGTAGATTTGCTTTTATCTGAATCCCCTACATAGTCAGAATCGACATACCCATTGATAAGTAAGTTTGATCCTCCATAACATAATGCAATATTTTAGGTCCCTTTGATGTATCTCAGGATCCTCTTTACTATATTCCAATGCTCTTTTCCTGGATTCGCCATGTACCGACTAACCACTCCCACTGCTTGTGCAATGTCTGGTCTTGTACATATCATAACGAACATTAAACTTCCCACTGCCGATGCATACGGTACTCGAGACATCTCCATCCTCTCTTCTTTACTGCTAGGACTCATACTGGAGGATAATTTGAAGTTAATAGGAAGAGGAGTATAAATTGGCTTACAATCTTGCATGTTGAATCATGACAAGATATTTTTCAAGTAATTCTTTTGTGAAAGCCAAATCTTCTTATTACTTCTGTCTCGGTGAATTTGTATCCCTAGAATCTTGTTTACTGATCCCAAGTTCTTCTTTTCAAATTCCCTAGCCAGTTGTGCCTTCAATTCTTCAATATGGTCTTTGTTGGGTCCTGCAACCAACATGTCATCCACATACAACAACAATATAGCAAAATCGTTATCACCAAACCTCTTGAAATAAGCACAAGGGTCTGCATTAAGTCTGTTGTATCCAATGCACATAATGAAGTAATCAAATCTCTTATACCAACACCTCGGCGCTTGCTTTAAACCGTACATAGATTTGTTCAACCTGCAAACCAAGTTCTTCTTTTCTTTTTCTTTAAAACCTTTAGGTTGGAGCATATAAATCTCTTCTTCAAGATTTCCATGAAGAAAAGCTGTTTTAACATCTAGCTGCTCTAGATGTAAGTTCAATGTAGCACACATCGCCAAGACTACTCGAACTATTGTTAGTCGAACCACAGGAGAAAAAATTTCATTGAAATCAATACATTCTTTTTGAGCATATCCTTTGATCACCAGTCTTGCACGATACCTCTCAACTTGATCGTCACCATTTCGCTTGATTTTAAAGACCCATTTATTACCAATTGGCTTCCTTCCTTGTGGTAGTGGCACAAGGTCTCATGTATTATTTTATGAAGGGCTTCAATTTCTTCTTGCATTGTCATCATCTATAGTGAAGCATCTGAGCTATTTATTACCTCTTGGAATGTTGATGGCTCACTGTCTTCTGTTAAAAGTTAGTATGCAATATTTCCTTCTATAACATAATCTGAGTGCCAATTGGGACGTCTTCTCACACGATCTGATTGACGAGTTGTTGGAGCTTCAGAACTCTCTGGTTCTTGTTCATCATGTATTGGTTCTGCTTCAGAAGAATCTCCTTGTTCAAGCTCATTTTCCACATGTATCTGTGTAGTCTCTGACTTTTCAGCGCTATCATCGTCTTCTTTTCTTTGTAGTTTATCTTCTATAAATATAACATCCCTGTTAATGATCACTTTGCATGCAGTGGGATCCCACAAGAGATACCCCCTTACACTATCAACATACCCCAAGAATTTACATTTCCTAGATTTTAGATCCAACTTTGAAATTTCTTGGGAGTTGTACATCACGTACATAATACTTCCAAATACATGGAGGTTTGAATAATCAGCTAGTTTACAAGTCCACATCTTCATTAGTGTCTTCAGCTCTATTGCAGTTGATGGAGCTCGATTCATCAAATAACAGGCATTATTGATTGTTTCTGCCCAAAATGATTTTTCTAGGCTTGCAGCCCTCAACATTGCTCTTGTTCTTTCTAACAAGGTTTTGTTCATCCGCTCTGCCACTCCATTTTGTTAAGGAGTGTTCGCCATTGCGAATAGTCTTTTGATGCCTTCTTTATTGTAAAAGTCATCAAATTCTTCACTTGTGTATTCTCCTCTATTATCTATTTTGAAACACTTGATCTTATTTCCAGAATCAAGTTCCACCCGTGCTTTGAAGTTTTTGAAAGTTGAAAACATATCTGACTTCTTCTTAATAGGGTACACCCAACATCTCCTGGAGTAGTCATCAATAAATGAGAAAGTATTTTGCTCTTCCTATAGATGTAACTGGTGCTTGCCATGCGTCAGAATGAACCAATTCTAGAACACTTTTGCCTCTAGAATTTAACGTGTTGAATTTCAACCGGTGTTGCTTACTTGTTATGCAATGCTCACACAAAGTAAGTGATATCTTTATTAAGCCTAGAAGTAGTTTTTGCTCCACAAGGACTTTCATTCCTTGTTCTGACATGTGTCCAAGTTTCTGATGTCATAGCATTACAGAATCTGAACTACATGAGGCAACAGAGGCTTTTGCTTCTAGCAAAGTCTCTCCCTTTAGTATGTACAAGTTTGTTGCTATCTTTTCGTCTTTAATCACCACAAACGCTTCACGGAACACCTCCATGATTCATTTTTGTGTTTCAATCTTGCTTGCATTATTATCCAACAATCCGTAGGATAATAAATTTTTCTTCAGACCTTTCATGTGTCACACATCTCGAACAATTTTAATTGTTCCATCATACATCTTCAATTTGATGGTTCCCACACCAACGATCTCTAAGGCATGATCATTGCAACTATACACATATCCTCCTGAGATAGGTTCATAATGATGAAACCATTCTCTTCTTGAGGTCATGTGATATGTTGCTCCCAAATCAATGAGCCATATATCTGCAAATCTTTTTCTACCTTCCAAGGTGGTTGACGCTTCATAGCATAGAGCATCTCCATTATCTGAAGTGTTTGTTCTATTGCCTTGTGGATTGAAGTTTTTACCTAGACTCCAACAATCCTTCTTCAAGTGACCATTCTTTCCATAGTTGTAGCACTTTAAATTCTTCTTGCTTCTCGATTTTGATCTACTATGTTTGTGACTGTTGCTTTGGCCACGTTCTGTTGATCTCCCTTTCATCGTTGTCAACGCTTCTGCTTGTTGCAGATTTACTTGTTTGTCTTCCATGTTCTTGCACCGATTTTTTTCTTGTAGAATAGCAGCTGCAACATCATCAAAGTATAGACTGATGACATTACTATTTGTCAAGTTGATGATGAGTTGATCATACGAATCAGGTAGACTTTGAAGTAGAAGTTCATCACGTTCTTGTTCTCCTATTGTACATCTTAAGGATGTAAGCTGAGAAAATAAAGTGTTCAGCGTGTTTAAGTGCTCCATCACCGAAGTAGATTCTGGCATACGGAGAGTGTACAATTTCCTCTTAAGGAAAATTTTATTGTGCAACGATGTGGCCACGTACAATTTGGTGAGATGATCACATATCTCCTCAGCTGCTTTCTTCTCCTCGATGCTTGACAATACTTCATATGCTAATTCTAGATGAAAGTTTTCCATAGCATTCCCGTCCATTTCGATCTATTTATTGTCATATGTGATGTAACATCCTCAATACCGGGTTAGTTACTAAATTGTAAAATTTTAGAATTTGAGGATAAAAGTAGAAAAGTTGAATAGTTCAATGATTTATGTGGAGATATTTCCTGAAAGTTATTAGTAATTATTAAAGGAGATTAAGGGCAAAATGGTCTTTGTTATCTAAAGATAATTATCTTATCTCTTTATTAAGAGATAAGCTTGTGGGGAGAGTTATCTGGAAAACTCTTCTCTCTTCTTCTTCCTCCCGTATCTCCAAGCTCAAAGGTAAGTTTGTGATTTCTTGATTAATTATTGATTTTAAGGTTGGGTTTTGATGATTATATGATAACTAAGCTTAAGGAAAGCTTAAGTTGTAACACCCCCAACCCGTATCTCAACCTGGATACGAGTCAGAGATATTACATTGACTTTTAAAACACAACTCATTCTAAATAATAGTAAAATACTTGAACTTATATTACGAAAAATACAATAATATACATATGGTAATATAAGTTTACCAAAATATTCAGAGCATACACAACTTAACTCTTTAATTATATGCCAACATCCATTTTCATAACAAAATGACCTACTGATTAAGTTGCTTCTGATCTGATAGTTGCAGGAGTAATGTTGTCCAGCTGCTTAACCTCGATCGTCTACTTATCGGATCCTACGTGTGAAACACTCACACGCTAAGTCATCGACTTTATGAGGCAATAATATAATAATATCAATAAATATAAAGTAATTGCCAAAATGAGAGGGGTTACAGTAATAAGATGTATGTAAACAATGCAATAACCAAAACCATGTTTCTTACACATATACTTATCAAATTCACATTCATAAGTTCGCCTTAGTAAGTTCATTAGCCCATGGTACCATACATAGAACCTAAGGTATATGAGTATTGTGAGGTTGTGCACTATGATGTCACTACAACTCATATAATTGCACCTAAGTGCCACGTAGAATTACACCGGAGTGCCGCGTAGAATTGCACCGTAATGCCATATAATAATGTCCATAAGGACCACATATCATTCCTTAAGAATCATATACATATGCCAAGGATCAAGTATGTGTCTCACCAGACTTCACACATGTTCCAAAGAATACATATATGTCTCGAAGGACCACATATCATTCCTTAAGAATCATATACATATACCAAGGATCAAGTATGTGTCTCACTAGACCTCACACATGTTCCAAAGAATACATATATGTCCCGAAGGACCACATATCATTCCTTAAGAATCATATGCATATGCCAAGGATCAAGTATGTGTCTCACCAGACTTCACACATGTTCCAAAGAATACATATATGTCCCGAAGAACCACATAGACCCTCTACCCTTGGCATGCCAACTATACCTATAGTTCTCATTTACATAACATGGGCTTTCACAATTTATCTAATTCATATCACGTAGACATATTATTTTCATACCTTTATCATATAACTCATATAACTTTTCTTTCATATTCATGTCCCATAATGCATATGGTATGGATTCATGTCATATATCATCATATGAACTACGATCATGTATCAAAATATTAAATCTAGACTTATCACAAGTCTAGAACTGAATAAAATACATATTCATGCTATGCATATGCACTCATCTAGATTTCTTTGTTTTTCCCTCGATTGATCCTACTTGTCGATGGTTCCGGAACTCGATTAGGCTCAATATCTACATAAGCAAAATTTTCAAGATGATTATCATATGCCTAAGTCTTGAAATTAACCTCTAATAGCCTACCAATTTAAGAAAATGATAGTTTAGTCTCTCTTCTTTCTTTTTTTTTTTTTTATGGGGGAATCGGTTCCCCCTGGGGGTATCGATTCCCCTCTAGCGTTCTGGAAATTCATATTCGTTTGAGGGGTATCGATTCCCCTTGAATGGGTATCGATTCCCCTAGCCCAGAAATCCTATTTTGAGCTCGAAAATCACTTCATTTCAGCTTAAACCTTCATATTTTACTTCCTTTAATATTCCTAACTTCCATATACATATTTAAACTCATTTCTATTCCATAATCACTTCTTTAAACCCAAAATTCCATCATTTATATGGCATTCAAGAATCACACTAAATTTTCAAGGTGTTCTAATTCCAATTCTAACACTTCATATCCCTTAATTAACTTGATGACAAGTCAAATCTCACTTCCAATTCTTATTATGAACTCTAATATAAGATTTCACTTTTCAACTTCCTTTCTTTAATTCTTCATATACTTCTCTTCTTGAGGTTTTAAAACAATTTAAACCTCCTTTAAGCTTAACTATTGCCTAATGGTCATGAATCAACCATAAATTCATCAAGAAATTCACTAACAAGAAAATCTTACCTTAGCTTGGGTCTCACGTATGAAGAAGAAGAAAGAAGATGATGACTCTGGAAGCTTGTTTTAATTTCCTACTCTTCCAAGTGCTTAATATAATACTAACCCCAAAATTATATTACTATAAAAAGACCATTTTGTCATTCTAATCTTCCTTCTTTATAATTCAATCCTACACAAAATAACTCAAATAAGTCATTGAACTCTTCCATCATTATACTTAAATCACCAAATGCTGAAACTTTACAAATTGATCACTAACTCGGCATGGAGGATGTTACATAAGTTATCTTAAAATCAAAGTATGATGGAGTTAGGAGGGATTAAAGATTTGATGTTATTGGGTGAAATCTTGAAATAGAGTTCATAACTGAAGTTGGAAGTTAAATTTGACTTGTCAAGGGTCTAATTAAGAAGTTAGAAGCCATAGAATGTGAATTAAAACATATTGCAAAGTTGGTTTAATTCTTGAGTTACATATGAGGAATAAAATTTTAAAGTTAAAGATGGTTTATATGGGTATAAATTGGTTTAAGCATGTGTATATGAGTTGAGAACATGAAAGGGGATGAAAGATGAAGCATTTGAGTCGATTTGAGTAGATTTTCGGGATTTAAAATGAATTCTGGGCTATGTGCATCGATGCACATTCAAGGGTGCACCGATGCATCAAGGGTAAATTTTCAGAATTTGTATAGAGTGTATCGATGCACAGGGAGTGCATCGATGCACCCATATTAATGGAAACATCGAATGTAATTCGTGCATCGATGCATAAGGAGTGCATCGATGCATCCCCTTAAAATGAAAACATCGAAGGTGATTGGTGCATCGATGCACTGTTGAATGCATCGATGCACTTCAAGGGAAATAGAATTATACCTTTCTTTAGGTCTAAGAAATGATAGATTAGTGTATATCAATTGAATACTAATATGTATCAATGTATGATTATATAGATATCAAGCACGAACAAGTCCCGGAACGATTATCAAGTCAAGATTCGATTGAAAGAAAGGAAATCATAAAGTGGATTGGATCTTAGTGAGGCTCAGGTGAGTGCATAGTATTAGTTTATGGTGCTAAATGGAAACAAGATTTGTGATAAGTCTATTTCCTATGTTAGAATGCATAAATATATGATTATAAGTATATGAATGACATGAATTGTATGTATGCTGGATTATATATGTTAACATGTTTTTTATTGTGAGGATATGAGAAGTATGTGCTATGTGATGTATATATATGAACATATGAGAAATTGAACTATATGACTGCATGAGAAAGATATGAGCCATATGACATGTTATATGTGAACCTGAGAAAACAAAGTATAAGATATGAGCTATGTAATCTTATGAGAATATGAACAGAAGCAATGTGATTACATGTATATGTAAAAGAAGCTATGAGCTTATATGACATGTGAAATGATAAAGTGAAAATGCCCATGTAATATAATATGAGAGCTATAGGTATAGTTGGCATGCCAAGAGTCGAGGGTCTACGCGGTCCTTCGGGACATACAGTGATCCTTCGGGATATTTCATAAGTCATTCGGGACAAAATTTCATAGCCCCTAGTGGGACCCCTACGAGCTGTGGTGACAGCATAGTGCACAACCTCAATAGACTCACATATCTACAGTTCTCACAGGTGTGCATGGGCTAATAAGAGATAACATTGAATACAATGTATGTGATAAATATATGTGTTTTGTGACATGAATTATATGATATGATATATGTGTGTTAATGATTATTGTATATGTTATAAGATATATGATATGAACATAATAGAAATGTGAATGATAATAATATGATAATGATAGATTAGAAGATAATTATATTCATATGTAGATTTGATATATGAATGGATATATGTTTGGGTATGAGGTGATAGCAGTAATTGTTCATGCATGATTACAAGCTATAGTTTATATTTTATGTTTATTGCCTCACTAAGTCATCGACTTAGCGTGTGATTGTTTCACACGTAGGTTAACGAAGTTAGAAGAGTAAAGAGCAATGTGGAGCAAGACAGGTCAGTTCTCCTTACCAAATGTCAGATCAGAAGAAAGGTGAATAATATGTATTTTAATACATAAAGTTCTAGTTGGCATATATTCAAAATAATATGTATTTTAATACAAGTTAAAGTTTTTGAAAAGTCAATGTGACGCTTCAGACTCGGATTCGGGTCGGATACGGGTTGGGGTGTTACATTTAATGGTATCAGAGCTACGGTTTAGTCGATTCTCGACATAAACTAAAGTCCAAAGTGTTATAAAATGTGTACATGCCAACACAGAGTGAAAAATTTCTGATCTGATAGTGTAAGGAGTATGTTGTCTTGCTAATAGAATAAGATTTGTATGATGTAGTAGGAATTGATTATAGAAATTGTCAAAGTAAAGTAAATCGATAGCTGACAAATCTGATGGTGATAGCAATTCACTTGCCCTGGCCAGGCAGGATGAAGAGCGGAAATCTCAGAAAATGTCTTATAAGATTAAAGGTTGATTTCAGAAAGTTGAAATTATATTAGAATAATGAAAGAACTTTATTGTTTGAATCGAAAAAGCGATATGGATTAGTTTTGTTAGTATGTGGATAAGATAGAATATGGTGAATACGTGTCACCATAAGAACGTTAAAAAGATCGAATGATGTGGTGACTACTTATAGAAAAACTCAAGGATAAGTGCATCAGTGACAAGCGTATAAGACGTATAAAGTCAGAGCTTATGAGTTTGAAACGAAGTGATAGTATTGAGCATAAGACAAGAGTATGTGAACATGAAAGGAAAAATATGATTTGGGTATAAGGAATAAATAAAGGAATAATAGAATAAAGAAATAAAAGGGATGAGTTAAAGGATCAGATACGATAAAGGTTATATGGAAGTGTATATGACAATTTTGATATAGAAGTAAGAAAAGTGTGCAAGGTGATGTGAAAAGATTCTTTAAATGTGTATGTTAATTATATTTAAAGAAGATCTAATGTTGTGTTCTCGGTCAAATGATGATAGAAAAAGAGTTTGGTTATGGTTATAAGGTAATTAGAGATGGATGTTAATGTCTACATGATTAGTGATATTATATGACGTCGCAGAAATGGTCAAAGGAAAATGCATAATGGAAGGAGAGAAAAGACAGAAAGGGATTAAAGTTACTAGTTACTATTTATATGATAAGTGACAGTAGATAAATGTATAAAGGAAAGCGACATTTGAAGAAATAAAGGAAGCAAGATTAAGTAAAGGAAGTAGCATGAGAACATTAGAATAGATGTTCTTATTGATATGTCCAGTGAAAATTCGAGGATGAATTTTCTTAAAAGGAGGGGAGATTTGTAACATCCTCAATACCGGGTTAGTAACTAAATTGTAAAATTTTAGAATTTGGGGATAAAAGTAGAAAAGTTGAATAGTTCAATGATTTATATGGAGATGTTTCCTGAAAGTTATTAGTAATTATTAAAGGAGATTAAGGGCAAAATGGTATTTGTTATCTAAAGATAATTATCTTATCTCTTTATTAAGAGATAAGATTGTGGGGATAGTTATCTGGAAAACTCTTATCCCTTCTTCTTCATCCCGTATCTCCAAACTCAAAGGTAAGTTTGTGATTTCTTGATTAATTGTTTATTTTAAGGTTGGGTTTTGATGATTAGATGATAACTAAGCTTAAGGAAAGCTTAATTTATCTTAAAATCAAAGTATGATAGAGTTAGGAGGGATTAAAGATTTGATGTTCTTGGGTGAAATCTTGAAATAGAGTTCATAACTGAAGTTGGAAGTTAAATTTGACTTGTCAAGGGTCTACTTAAGAAGTTAGAAGCCATAGAATGTGAATTAAAACATATTGCAAAGTTGGTTTAATTCTTGAGTTACATATGAGGAATAAAATTTTGAAGTTAAAAGATGGTTTATATGTGTATAAATTGGTTTAAGCATGTGTATATGAGTTGATAACATGAAAGGGGATGAAAGATGAAGCATTTGAGTCGATTTGAGTAGATTTTCGGGATTTAAAATGAATTCTGGGCTATGTGCATCGATGCACATTCAAGGGTGCACCGATGCATCAAGGGTAAATTTTTAGAATTTGTACAGAGTGTATCGATGCACAGGGATTGCATCGATACACCCATATTAATGGAAACATCGAATGTAATTGGTGCATCGATGCATAAGGAGTGCATCAATGCATCCCCTTAAAGTGAAAACATCGAAGGTGATTGGTGCATCGATGCACTGTTGAATGCATCGATGCACTTCAAGGGAAATAGAATTATACATTTCTTTTGGTCTAAGAAATGATAGATTAGTGTATATCAATTGGATACTAATATGTATCAATGTATGATTATATAGATATCAAGCACGAACAAGTCTCGGAACGATTATCAAGTCAAGAGTCGATCGAAAAAAAGGAAATCATAAAGTGGATTGGATCTTAGTGAGGCTCAGGTGAGTGCATAGTAGTTAGTTTATGGTGCTAAATGGAAACAAGACTTGTGATAAGTCTATTTCCTATGTTAGAATGCATGAATATATGATTATAAGTATATGAATGACATGAATTGTATGTATGCTGGATTATATGTGTTAACATGTTTTTGATTGTGAGGATATGAGAAGTATGTGTTATGTGATGTATATATATGAACATATGAGAAATTGAACTATATGACTGCATGGGAAAGATATGAGCCATATGACATGTTATATGTGAACCTGAGAAAACAAAGTATAAGATATGAGCTATGTAATCTTATGAGAATATGAAAAGAAGCTATGTGATTACATGTATATGTGAAAGAAGCTATGAGCTTATATGACATGTGAAATGATAAAGTGAAAATGCCCATGTTATATGATACGAGAGCTATAGGTATAGTTGGCATGCCAAGAGTCGAGGGTCTACGCGGTCCTTCGGAACATATAGTGATCCTTCGGGATATTTCATAGGTCCTTCGGGACAAAATTTCACAGCCCCTAGTAGGACCCCTACGAGCTGTGGTGACAGCATAGTGCATAACCTCAATAGACTCACATATCTACAGTTCTCACAGGTGTACATGGGCTAATAAGAGATAACATTGAATACAATGTATGTAATAAATATATGTGTTTTGTGACATGAATTATATGATATGATATATGTGTGTTAATAATTATTATATATGTTATAAGATATATGATATGAACATAATAGAAATGTGAATGATAATAATATGATAATGATAGATTAGAAGATAATTATATGCATGTGTGGATTTGATATATGAATGGATATATGTTTGGGTATGAGGTGATAGCAGTAATTGTTCATGCATGATTACAAGTTATAGTTTATATTTTATGTTTATTGCCTCACTAAGTCATCGACTTAGCGTGTGATTGTTTCACACGTAGGTTAACGAAGTTAGAAGAGTAAAGAACAATGTGGAGCAAGACAGGTCAGTTCTCCTTACCAAATGTCAGATCAGAAGAAAGGTGAATAATATGTATTTTAATACATAAAGTTCTAGTTGACATGTATTCAAAATAATATATTATATAAGCTCTAAATAGTTCGATAAAGGTTTTGAATAAGTTATATGTAATAATAAATTTTAAATTACTCACTATTTTATACGAGTTAAGGTTTTTGAAAAGTCAATGTGACGCTTCGGACTCGGATCCGGGTCAGATACGGGTTGGGGGTGTTACATGTGAAATCTACCGACCTTTCACTGATAGGTGCTAGACAAACGTATTTTAAAAAGGATGGCCTTCATCTTCAATTTCCACAATGAGAAATTTCTCCCATTGAATTTTTCAATATCAAATTTCGTTGTTATAGCTTCTATTACGGATAACTCCCACTATTTCACTATCGTGAATAGTTCTTTGGAACCTTTAAAGAATGGATAATATCTTCTTACTTTCTTATGTTGGAGGATCCACCTTTTGGTGGCAACCACAAAGACAATAAGTAGATATTACACACTCTAATCTGACTCTTGATACCAATTGTTGCGGAATACGACTATCAGATAGAGCAAAATCACAACTGATAATTTGAGAAAATAAAAATGAAGATAAATAAGACACAAATTTTACGTGAAAAACCCCTAAATAATATAGGTTAAAAACCACGGGCAACGGTAGAAGAATTTCACTATGAGAAAATAGGAATTACAACTTCTCTCGATCTAACAAGGAGAAAATAATAACAATTATCTCTTGATAAAAATGAGAAAACAACTCTCAAGAAAACTCTCTAAATTCTCTAGTATTGGGAAAAAGCTAGAATGATTTGGGATGATTTTGAAGCTAAATGGGTTAGAGTATTTATAGTTGAAGTTTAAAGACTAATCTTGTAAATATCTTAAAGTACATAGATTAATTTAGCAATTTGACTATTTGTGTTTTTCAACTGCACCTTTTGACTACTTGCACATTCGGTGCCTACCTTGTTGATTTTTCAACAATCATTCGGTGCCTACCTTGTTGAATTTTCAACATTTTGTTCGAGTTTGAGTTTTTTGAATGAGTTTTAACTTTTTCCTTAATTGTCTTTGAATGATCTTGATTTGCTAGTTTATTGTCTCAATAGCTATAGGAAAATATTCTAATTATATGTTAAGTTTATTGGCTATGTTTACACAGGTTTTCTTTTATTTTTCTATTTCAATTATTAAGTGAAAAAATTGTATGAAAGATAGAAAAAATATACTAAGTGGGTAGCTTACTAGCTTTTACAAATGAAATAATTGTAAATTTTAACGGTGATTAACAAAAATAATTAAATTATAACATTTATAGAATTATTTGATATGTGTGTTAAAATGGAGAAAAAGAGAAATATTTTTTTTCAGAGAATATAACAATGGAGAAGTACAAGAAGGCTTCTAAACACATAGCGGTGTTGGCCTTCCCTTTCGGCACACACGCAGCCCCTCTTCTCCATATCATTCCTCGGCTATCGGAGGCTTCCCCAGGTGTTGTGTTTTCTTTCCTTTTCACGGATCGAACAGCTTAACTTTTCCGAAAGATCATCATGAGGAGCATGAAAGCGTTAAGCCTTATAATGTATGGAATGGATTACCGGAGGGGTATAGTCATTGCTTAAAGAGGAATCCTCATGAGCATGTGGACTATTTCCTTAGGGCAGTGCCCCAGAATTTCAAAGATGCCATAGTTGCACTTGTGGAGGAATCCGATAGGCCTATTGATTGTTTGATAACATATGCATCTTATAATTTTGGGGTTGATATTGCAGATTAATTGAAGATCCCTTGGGTGGTGTTTTGGACCGCTGGTTCTCAGGCACTCTTCGTTCATGCCAAGACCGATTTTTCTCGCAAGCACATAGGGATCAATGGTAAGCATTTATATATGCCATGATGCTGGTAATCGTAGCGTGAAAATCATAAACGTTTTGCAGATCCTCAAGACAGAGCACTTGATTTTGTACAATAATTTACCAAGATGCCGACTTACCAAATGGAGTGGCCACCGGTAACCTTTCGATGCCCCCATGCATGTAATGTTACATAAAATGGGACAAACACTGCCACGAGCCGCCGCAATCGCCATGAATTCATACGAGGAATTGGACAATGCAGTGGTGAACATGCTGAAATTAAGATACACAATGTTCCTCAACGTCGGCCCGTCCAATCTGATATCAGCTCCCCCCACCGACGTCACGCACGGCTGCTTGGATTGACTGAAGGAGCAAGAGCCGGCTTCGGTGGTATACATCTGCTTCGGAAGCGTCATGATATTGTCAAGCGAAGAAGGGAAGAAAATGAAACACAAAATTGGGATCCAGAAAGAGCTTGCTTACAAGGCGATACAGCCCAATGGTAGCTCTGATGAAAATTTCAAAAAACTGGTAAGACTTGTGTGTTGTCAGCAACACATGGTATAATAAAAATTCAAAGATGAAAACATGATTTTACAATTGTCCTTCAAATGTGGTCTTGATGTTGTGACTTTTGATTTTCCAAGTTATTTTCGTATGCTCTTTCGTTTGAATTAAAACTAGTAAGAGTTGAGATGTCCTAGGTTCGATTTTGCCTTGTGTATTCTCACTCCTTTATTTTCTCTCTTTAACAGGGCGGCGACACGTATAAAATTCATTGGATTAAATAAATAAATAACAATTAAGAAAATATTTTATAATTAAGTAGTGAGTGACATGTGTTACTATCTAATTGGAGATTAAATTAAATTAAATTGAATTAAATTATGATCAAATTGATAAAATATATAAATATTGAGGATCAAATATGCAATTATACCATATTTTTTAACTGTCACGTCGCTTCCTCTATTAAAAGTTAACGAACAATGGTTTGATTGAACCATTTAAAAAGTTGGGTGATCTTATTAATTAAATCTAAACATCAATGGTCAAAATAAAATTTGACAATAATTAAGTCACAAATATAGTTTACCCATAATTGAATTACCGAATTTTTTAAAAAAAATATAGAAAAAAATATAAAACACGAAAAAAAAAATCTAGACATCTAAAACATAAAAGAGGAATAAATTAGACACTTGTACATCCATTCCAAAAATAAATAACACATGACTAGTTTTTTTGTTAAAGTATACAAATGGTCTCTTAATTATAAGATACTATTTTTGGAGTCTATAACTATTAAAAGTTATAGAATGATTATTTGACTATTCATATGTTTCAAACTAGTCATTTTCTGTTAAAAAATTGACGGCAATCTGAGTTGGACTTTAATCTTAGTCAAAATATTAATGTCCAGCTCAGATGATCGTTAATTTTTCAAAGAAAAAGGATAATTTTTTTAAACATAATGAATAATTAGGTGATCATTTTATAACTTTTAATAGTCAAATGACTCAACAAAGTAACTCTCCATAGTTGGGGGATCATTTTAAAACTTGTCTATAAAATAGTATCTTATAGTCAGGAATCATTTGTGTACTTTATCCTTTTTTTTATATAATTCTAATATCATCGCTCCTTTAATTTAAGGGTAAAGTATAGTAATGGTCACTGAATTTTTCTAAAACTTTCATTTAGGTCCTCCAACTTTTAAAAATTACAATACAGTGACCATTATTATACTTTACCCTTTTTTTAGAAATAGCACCTCGGAATTATGGCATTTTTCCATTCCATTTGAAATGGTGTTTTCCCCCCTTCTTTTTGCGGAGATTTAGGTAATTCCAACCTGTCTGGACATTTGGTACCTGAGCTTGTGAAGCTTGAGCATTTGCAGTATCTGTATGTTCTTTCCCTTTTATCCTTTGCCCAGTTCTGCCCTTAGTGTCTGAATTCTGGACCTACCGACATATTTACATGTGCATATTATCTTGTTTATCAATGTTCACTTGATTATACATTGTCATGCATCAAAAACTTCACTTGCGGTTATCTTCTCTTCCATGCAGGGAGCTTTACAAAAACAACATCCAAGGAACCATCCCTGCTGAACTTGGAAACTTGAAGAGCCTCATCAGTTTGGACCTATATAACAACAACATTTCAGGGACCATTCCTCGGTCACTTGGGAAACTGAAGCATCTTGTATTCTTGTGAGTGTTCATGCCCAAGTGTTAATCACTTTATGGTTGAATAGACTGTAGTCGAGCTTTCATTTCTAGACTTAAGAAAATGAATTACCAGGGCTTAAGTAAATTACAGGTATTAGATAATGGTTGTTCTCTACTGGTGTTCAAATAGTGCCACCATGATCACTCCCTTTCTAGTTTTTCTCATGTCACCGACTGCAATGCCAGGCGGCTTAATGACAAGAAGTTAACTGGACCTATCCCTAGGGAACTTGTTGGTGTTTCAAGCCTCAAAGTTGTGTAAGTATTGCGACTTTAACTACTATTATCTGGATTTTTAAGAAGCCTTAGACTTATGGTCTTTGAAATTTTACCTCTTTTCTTCTAGTGATGTCTCAAGCAATGATTTGTGTGGACCAATTCCTACCAGTGGACCATTTGAGCACATTCCTCTAAACAAGTAAGCTTACCCCTCTTCTTCTATTATATTTTTAAATCTGGTTATATTTCATGTCCTTCTACTATGATATCAGTTATATGTGCAACCCTTAAAGCTGTAAAGTTTGAGATAATTTCTAACTCTTTTCTTTTTCATCCACATGTGGTAATAATGATAATTTTGATGTTCGGATAAAAATAAAGACTTTGAAGAGTTTCTCGAGGAATGTTTAAAATTAAAAGTAAATGACTGCAGCATTTAAAGCCTTTGGAGAAGATGAAGCTCGATTTTATATTTGCGATTATACTCTGTAGATAAGCTGAGGCGTATTCCCATGTTTGTGGCCTTCTGCCATTCTCTGTGCTTTTGCTAACAATCTAAGTTATTAATGACAGCTTTGCAAAAAGATACCGTGTTCTTTTTTCCTTTACACCAGAATGCACATTAACGAGAGTCTCTTGGCCAGTATAGATTCTGTTATTTTATTTTTAGTTGTTCATGATCGACAATCTGCCTTCAAGTTTCTACTTTGTCTCTTCTTTGACGAGCTTCGTTGGAATCACTGTTTAATGGACTGTCTCATGGTGCACATTGTTAATATTTTAGAGCTATTTGATTCTTTTGTTTTCCTTGTGCAACGTCCCTGATCTTCAATATTTTTCCGAAATATGTAGCTTCGAGAAAAACCCTCGCCTAGAAGGTCCCGAGCTTCTGGGGCTCGCAAGTTACGACACAAACTGCTCGTCAAGTACAGGTTGATGTTATAAAGCTTGGAGTTGAATATGTACTGACATGGTTTTAAGCATATTATCACACCGTATAATGGGGGTTCCTTGAACGCTAGCCCTCGTACGTGTAAATCTATATACCAGCTTGACTATAATAACTCAATTATCCTGCTCTTTCTAAGATGTTGAAGACAACTAGTATTGATGAATGTAATGGCAGCGACAAGTTAATTTGTGGTGTGATCCTTTGTTTTCATGGCACTAAACACTATATACGTGGATTCTATAAGTTTTTCTTTTGGTCATTTGACTATGAAAAGTTGCAAAATGACCACTACTGTTTTTTAATGTCATTTTTTGGTTATCCTAGGGGCAGCTTTCAAAGTTGGTATAATAATAAAATTAGCCCTTAATGTTTACATATTGATAAGTTAGTCATAAATTTTAAAAATTTAACCCTTGACTTTTTACATTGATCAATTTAATTTTAAGGGTAAAGTATAGTAATGGTCACTGAACTTTTCTAAAGCTTTCATTTAGATCCTCTAACTTTTAAAACTTGTAATATAATCCCCAACATTTAGTCCGTTTTCAATATGGTCCCCGAAGTAACTGTTGGGGGACCATATTGCAAACAGACTAAATGTTAGGGGACTATATTGAAAGTTTTAAAAGTTGGAGGACCTAAATGAAAACTTTAGAAAAGATCAGTGACCATTACTATACTTTACCCTATTTTTTAATATGGTTTCCCAATTTGCATCGCACAGTCCAAGTTTCTTGCTGTTCATCTTCTCTCTCGTCGGTCACCTCTGTGTGATGGATATAAAGCAAAATATATGGTTGGGGAAACTATCTCATTTCTTGAACTTGAACGAGAATGATGTTGTTCATTTTCATATTCTTCTCCGTTCTGTAATTTGCTTGTAACAAACTATTTTGGAATCATATAAACACAGTGTGTTCATCAATGACAAACTATTTGACGGGGTATAGCTTTAAAGTGTGACTTAGGGATTTAAATTGTTATTGCGGTCACATTTTTAGTTGTATTGTATCTAACGAAATTTTAGAATAACGGGTATTATTGAGATGATAATAGATATCGCGATCATATAATAATGAAACCGGACGATATTGTTACCGTTATATAACGGACGCGATCTGCTATTTAAATCATTGATGCGAGCTTAAGTTATATGCATGCTCCTCTTTAGTTTGTTCAGAACTCAATAGCATATCGTGGACTTGTTCTCATGCTCATGCTGCTCTCATGTAACCAAGTTTAGCCTAACTTGATGGGAATGTCCCTACACAACTTATTTCAATAAGGCCCGTTTGGGTAGAAGTGGAGGAAAGATTGTGAACCCTAATGATTTCCAAGAGAGTCCGAAGTTATATCTAGATTGCATTACTCGAATTAGAGATCTCTCAGTTTACGAGAATAAAAGAAATAGAAGGGAAATATTTATTTTTATTACGAGGATCTTTTTATTTTATTTTCTTTCTTTATCTCTAAAAGTGTAAATGAATCGAGTTTGAATGAATAAAGTTGTGTACGTGTTTATTTGTTTATTTTTGGAAGTGATCATGTCCGTGTTCGTTTAAATTTTCAATATCGCGTTCGTGTTTGTTTATTTTTTTAAAGGTTACCGTTCGTTTAGTGTTCGCGAACATATTCGTTCAATGTTCACAACATGTTCTTTTAACATTCGTGAACATATTCGTTTATCGTTCATGAACATATTTGTTTAATTTTCACAAATATGCTCATTTAACATTTGTAACCAACACTCTCTTTTTATTATTTTAGTTGCAAAGAAAAAATGGTGAAATTACACCTTTAGTCTTTAAGTTCCTTAAGCTTCATAATTTGAAGTTCAAAGTTTATCTTATGTTCAATTTAGTCCTTACCTTCTCCAATATTTAAAATGTAAAAATAAAATGAAAATGAGAACCGAGTAAACAAGCTTATAAACGAACTAATAAGTGAGCTTGTTCGTGAACATAAACGAAACGAATACACATATGTTTGTGTTCGTTTGTTATTAAATGGACATAAAAATATTATACATAGTCGTTTATGTGTTTTAATAAAAACTAATTTAGACGAACGTTATACGAATGATTTAAACGCTTTATTCGTTTACGCCCTTAGAACTTTTTAAAAGAAAGAATAAGTCATCTTAATCTCTCGAGTTCTTCCAATCATTAACAGGTGACTTTTCGTCCATATCAAATAAGATGAAGCATCAAAAGCATCCATAACCACAATCTTATGTAATTTATCGTGGCAGACTTAGAAACAAGAATTTTATATTATGTTCCAACTAGTTTTTAGATAAGTGAATAATTTACATAAAAAAATGAATAAGTGAATGGGTGGTGAGTTGCATAGCACGCCAAATGTAGCGAAAATATTCACCCACGTCATCGATAACGATGAACTGATAAAACAGATATAATTAATAAATATAACAGCCGCTAACAACCAATCCATTTACATTTTCTCTGCAGTTATGGCGACATTTTTGCTTCACTTCAACACTGCGGCAGCTGCAGCTGCGGTGGCATCTGCAAAATCCGCTGAAAACGACAACGTAAGTGAAGTACTACTTCCGGACAAGACAAGGAACTCTCGTGTCCTTGTGCTTGGTGGAACTGGTCGGGTCGGAGGATCTACTGCCACCGCTCTTTCCAAGCTTTGCCCTGATCTCCGAATTGTCGTCGGCGGTAGGAACAGGTTAGAGAGCAATAACCCAGTTTTTCAATTGTTTGGTTCACGAGAAAATAGGGGTTCCTATCCTTTTTTCTTTATTTTTGCCGTCTTTTAGTATCTACTTGAATTGTAAGTTCTGGGATTTTGGTTTATAATTAACCTGATTGATATACATTCTTTTAACAATAGTATCTGTTCAGAATCATCTTAACTGTTCGAACCCAAGTAGAGAATTCACACTAAAATTTTAGCAGGCATCGAGTTCCAATTGGTATTGGTAAAATAGTTCAATGCTCTCAATTGTCTACATTTATCCTTTCCTTTAAAAAAGTATAGGAACAAAAAGTTGCACTTCTTTGGCATTTTCCCCCTCCTGTTATGCAATTCCTCAATTTTCTTCGTAAAGTGGTTGAGTGAGTGTCTGAATTATGTAATGCATAGGGAAAAAGGTGCTTCCATGGTGGCTACGCTAGGAAAGAATTCCGAGTTTGCCGAAGTCGACGTCAACAACAAAGATTCATTGGAAGCAGCTTTAAGTGGTGAAGCCTCTTTATGACACTTTATATTTTCTTATGCATCCATGTCATTCCTGCATGTTGTATCAGAGAACAAAACTGAAGAAATTTATTTGAAAATGGGTTTTAGGATACTCTCATTCGTTTTATTTTTTATTTGGCTGCATTTGGGCTTTCATTTATTGCTGTCACATGATTCTAGTGGTGGCTGTTGCATGATCAAATTGCCCCCCTTACGTCTTGTTCAAAGAAGGAGATTGCTAGTTCAAACTCCAAGAATTCAAATCAACTATTAGAAATTAAGTTCTACGATGTTAACTTCCTATTGTTTTATCTAGATGTTGGAGATGATGGAGCGTTGTTTATTTAAGTTTTAAGCATTTCCTGCCTGTTTCACTATCCTTTCCATATTTTTCGAACAAAAACTACAGTTAATGGGGCGAAGTCCAGGATTTTCTTTTCTAATTAAAGAATTTCTAGTTCAAATGAAATCCATGTATTACTCCTTGATGCCCTTGGAAAGAAGATTATATCTGTGACTCGTTCCCATGAAATCGAATTTGTTATAGTCGTACCAAATTCAAAAACATAATGAGAATGGTATCATATGTTTCTTCTGCAGATGCGGATCTTGTAGTTCATGCTGCAGGACCTTTTCAACAGGCTCAGAAGTGTACTGTCTTGGAAGCAGCCATAGAGACCCAGGTGAGGCGAAGGTAATTGTTATATATGTATTTCATCTTTATTTCAGTGTCCTGCATTCTTTATTATGTGATACACATAATGTTCTATTGTATGGTTTAGTATAAGGCTGATCAGATAACTTGGGAATTGTTCTTGTTTCTTATAACAGACTGCATATCTCGACGTTTGCGATGATACAAGCTATGCATTCCGCGCAAAATCGTTAAAGGATAGAGCAGTCAGTGCAAATATTCAAGCCATAACTACTGGAGGAATCTATCCTGGAGTGAGCAATGGTATGAAAATTCTTTTATATGTTCCACAACTTAATTGCAGAAAATTTGTGGGCATGTTCAAGATGTGTAAGATTATAATGAAATTAAGAACTAATGCTTGTAAAAGAACCATGCTGTTAGTCTTATAGTATTACTCATAATTGTGAACAACGTTTTGGTAACTTTCCAAGACTTCCTTTTTTTTTCATCCTGCTCGTAAGAAGTGTATTGCATTTGATAGCGTCTGGAACTCACAATGGTAAGCCTAGAAAGACTAGCAATTATATATCACTTGCATATACGTAATATGATTGGTTTATATTGCAAGAAGCATTTTGGTTTTAAGAAAGGTTGAGTTTTGAAGAAAATTTCTGATTCATAACCATAGATTATATTATTCGAATTCAGATGTGAGTCTTGGATACATGTATGGTCGGATTTTTGTAAGTTTTCCCATGTCTCAGTTAGGACTAATTAGTTGTGATTTGTTAAATCCTCATTGCATTGATTCTATCTTAATCCCAGAGATAATACTGGTGTTTATATGACAGTGATGGCAGCAGAGCTAGTTCGTGCTGCAAGAAGCGAAAACAAGGGACAGCCAGAAAGGTTAAGGTAATTACACCTTGTTAACACTTATATCAAGTCCAAGAGTAATTCTTCTGGAAAACCAATTTCCATTTTATTGCATGTTGTGTCTTGTACTTAAATTCCAAAATTCGTAAAACCTGAAATAAGAAAACTGGATGTGTGAATGTGCATTCTCAGATTTTCCTACTACACAGCAGGCAGCGGCGGTGCCGGCCCAACTATATTAGCAACTAGTTTTTTACTGCTTGGGGAGGAAGTTGTTGCATATAACAAAGGTGAGTATGGAGAAAATTTTACATCATTTTAGCCTGTTTTACCTAGTTTGAAGTTTTTACCCATTTTGCATAGGATGCATAACATGATTTAAGTATTTTTTTCAGGACAAAAAATCAAATTAAAGCCCTATACTGGAATGCTCAATGTGGACTTCGGGAAAGGCATTGGAAAGAGAGATGTTTATTTGTTGTAAGAACTTTTAATAAAGTATTCTTGTCTTCCTACTTCAGGAAAACTTTCTTACATAAATCTGAATCATCAGTTCAATGAATTAGCCATTTCCAGTCTAATGGCATCGCGAAATTCTCTGAAAAATGCAGGCATGCAATATGTTAGGTTTCAAATAACATATTCTAGGCAATTTATATCTTTTGAATATAGCACAATTTTCATGGTTTTCAATGCCAACTGCTTAGCTCACATTGAATGTCATTTAGTGTAGTCATTCGTTCAGCTCCCATCTAGCAACCTTCTCTCCATTAAAACAATTCTCATTGAAGCAACTTTTCAGGAACTTACCTGAGGTTCGGAGTGCTCATGAGGTCCTCGAAGTACCAACTGTCAGTGCTCGATTTGGAACTGCACCATTCTTCTGGAATTGGGGAATGGAAGCCATGACAAATCTTCTTCCTGCAGTATGTTCTTATATTATGTATAGTTTAACATTTTCCCCAAACATTGACATGGCTAATACCATCCTTGATAATGAAACTCGCTTTTCTGGCGCAGAGAGTGACACAATGTATTATAAAATCAGCGATAAGAACTCTGAGGTCCCAACCACACCTTAAATTATGAGAAAATGATAACAACTTAGCTAATGTTCACCAGGAAATTACCGGCATGTCTGATCTGCTCAACAAAGTTTGAATTTAGTACTTACATTTTTATCTCCTTTAAACAAGTCCATTCCATTTTATAAAGTAAATGTTGCAGGAATTTCTGAGAGACAGATGCAAAGTCCAACAGTTGGTTGAATGGTTTGATCCACTAGTCCGAGCAGTTGATGGGATTGCCGGTGAGCGAGTGTCAATGAGGGTATGATACCGAACCAAACGAGCAAACTGTAATGGCTAGTATTCCAGTAGTTGCTTTATACTACTCGACAATATATGCCAATAAAATATTTTCTGTTAATTTTTCTATAGGTTGATTTGGAATGCACAAATGAGAGGAGTACACTTGCCCTGTTTAGTCACAGGAGACTCTCTGTGTATGTTAACTAAAGCTTCTAGAGACACGCAAGTTTCATTGTTTATAAAGCTTACCCTCTACAATATGTAATCTGTAGAATACATTAAGCCTAAGACAACCTCAAAATGCCTTTACTCGAAGCTACTGAAATAGATATGATGTATATTGAATTCCATGTATTTCAGGGCAGTGGGAAACGCCACAGCTGCTTTTGCAGTGGCAATTCTTGAGGGTAGCACACAACCTGGTGTTTGGTTTCCAGAAGAGGTACAAAAAACAACTAAATACTTATGTTATCTAGACTTGAGGTGAGTGTTGGATTCAACTGGTTAGGATCATGAATGACGTGGTGAGGAGGGTTCATGAAATAATTTATTTGTTTCTTGGGTTCTACGACGGGTATGTGTCGAACAAAAGTATATACTCCCATTCCTGAGATGAGTCTGCATGAGTACTTTAGAGAATATAAATAGTTAGGGTAACATAGATTAATATAATTAAAGACAAACTTTATATTTAAATGTTACTATAAATCTTACTTCAAAATCTTTATATAGCCTGAAGGAATTGCAGTTGAGGCTAGAGAAGATCTGCTGAAGCGAGCTGCACAAGGAACAGTAGCCTTCGTTATGAATAAGTATGTTCCAGAAGTTAAATCCTTACCTATCTTTCATTCACACTCTTTCTCTAACTGATTGTTTTGATCCATAGGCCACCCTGGATGGTGGAAACAGATCCAAAAGAGCTTGGATTAGGAATATATGTATGAGAATGCTCGAAACAGAGTCGCATGCTGGCCGGTTTTCTGGCTTAGATTCCCCGAACTGCATTGGAGGTACGATTCCTACTTAGCATTTTTGGTATTGATGACTTGTCGATCCTTATGACTCAGCTGATCTGCTGAGCTTTGTTTGTCAATGTCAGATGCTGGAAATTACACATAACTTGAGATCACTCTTTTAAAGGAGAGCAAGTGATTCACTGGGAGTCATTACAGTCTTCAATTCTGGTTGAATGGAACTAATCTAAAAATTCTTAATAGTGCTGTATTTTTATTGTTAAGTGTTGAGAATGTTGTTTCGAATATATACGAGGTGGTCAAATAATGTACTCAATATCACCTATTTATTTATTACAAAGTTGTTAACTTTGTCTTCTTGTATTACAAGATTTATGTTTATATTAATCTCTATATAGTATTATTAGTTTTTACATATATTTTTAAAAAATAAGATAAAAATTCTGACGAAGTTAACGAGCAATGAGTCGAGTCGAACACAACTCAAACAGTTTTCGAGTCGAGTGGATAGTGCTCGACTTGTGATCGACCCACAACCACACACATAAATAACATATGATTCTCACTAATGTGAACTTAAAACCGCTAAAGAAATCCAAGTAATAAGATTACAAAACAAAAACTGATAAACTAGCTTAACAATGGAATCGAAATGGTGAGGATGAAAGATTAAAACAACCATCAGTCATCCATCATTTAGCTTCATTACATGACTTCATCTTGCTTATCAAATGTTTTTCAAGCCCAACAATGGGATGTAAATAGCGTGTTATAGCAAGACTACAACCAGACAAGCTGCTGAGATTAGAAATTGAACCTTGGACACCGGAAGCTTTCTACTCCCTCCGGCACTTATAGGACCGGATGCTGCAGGGGGAAAAGTCCTTCCACCTGTGCTCGAATTAGAACTGTTTCAAGCAAAATCAACAACTGTCATGGCCTTAAATTAAAACACCGTTAATACGAATCACACCGTAAAAGATTTGGAATCTCACCTTCCTGTAAATATACAAGATCCATAACCTGCACAAGTTATCCACCAATACAGTAATTAGCCATTCAAACTAAATAAGCAAAGCAAAAAACAGAATATATATATATATGGGAAGAATACATAACAATTACTTAAGCTTATAATAAGAAAATGGTAGGGCTTATAGAAAAGAATTAGAGCATATATATATTTTTTTTGGATAAACAACACTTGATCGGAAACAATCATGGTCTATGTTACTTGGGCTCATGAGTGGGTGTAGGATATGTATCTAAATGTGTGTGTGAAGTTCTTCATGTATTTGGAACTATGATTTCCCCTATAATGTGATATATTTATCCAATGAAACAAAATAACAATCAGGTAGGATAACGCACAGGCAATGTATATCCATGGATCTGAAATTAGTCTTGACAAAATTGTTAACATGCCAAATGCAACAATAGCAAATGGCTGATGTCCTCGAGCAAATCGTCTTAGTTGGTAGAAAGTTCAGCTTCAATCTATGATACTGTTCCAAATAGTGTGAGACATCATCTATTTACTTAAATATACTATTTTTAATTAATTTTTACATATTGCAGATCTATTTCTGAATACTATCCATCATCCATTTTTTTTATAGAAATGGGAGACCTCATTAAAAAACCCCCTTCATAACCTATGAAATATGACTATTTCATAGGACATTGGAAGGAGGAAAAGAGTGTCTCAAAATTTTATTGAAAATCAAAGATATTACAAAATAGGTAACAACACCCTACTGATACCAATATCATAACAATACAAAACCCCCCAAAACTAACTCAACTTGCCTACACACAGCCCCACTCATCCAATTCCCTCTTTCGCCAATTTATCAGCCTCCCAATTAGTCCCTCTGGAAATATGCCTAACCACCACGTCCTTAGCCCTAATTAACAATATAATCTCATTCAACAAAAAACTCAAAGAATTAGGACAGACAGCCACCCTGGTTCTTTATCCAATTAACCACAGCTAGGCAATCACATTCTAAAATTAGTCTCCCTTTGCTACCCCATTTAGAATCAATAAAAAGGTCCAAACCCCTTTTAATTGCCAACATTTCAGCAACTGTAGGGGGCCCCTGACCAACTGCCTCAGAGAAAGAAACCAACAGCAAACCCCCTGAATCTTTGATAATACCGCCAATGCCCCCTTTCAACCAATCACCAGTGACAGCACCATCCACGTTCAATTTGAAGAATCCTGTTGGAGGCAGAACCCATATAGACCGAGATAACACCATACTCCTCTGTCTGACACGCTGATCCGCAACAGATGGATCCCCAATTAGACAGTCAAACGACGAGGAAAAATCTGTGTTTCGCAGAGAACCAGGCCACCAGTCTGTATCTTGCAAGGAATAAGAGATTAATCTGATCCTTAGACCCCCCCCTAAAAAACTATCCGGTTCCTGTATTTCCGTATAGACCACAACACTGCCCCAGGAATAAATTTCAATATTTCAGACTTCGAAACCAGCCCCCACCAAGCGTGCAGAAATAAATCAGGAGCTTAGAAATTTTTACTTTAGGTTTCTACTTACTCATGTTAATTGAGGAATCTTATAAACAAGACAACGTAGAAATATCGTTCTCCATGCTTATCATTGAATTACAATTAGAAATGCTAACAATAAGATCCACAATTTAACAACTAGAAATATAGTGCATACAATCACCAAACACTTTACAGAATTCATTTTTTAATAGCAATATTAAAATTATGAAAATTTCGCGTTTTAGCTCCAAAAAGGTATGTTTCTTTCCTTAAAAAGATTCATACAGAGAAGCTTAGATCGAACTGGAAACTATTAAGAACCATCAACTTCTTTTTAAAGAAAAACTTTCTTACTGGACTGAAAGTTAAAATTCTACTCAAGCATTTTAAAAATAAATATTGCTGATAAAATTAATAAGATCAACATGAGGAAACTTGAGCAAACTTACTTGGATCATTAGTAGCGGCTGTGGCTGTCCCATCAAAATCACATGTCCCACCAACAGTATGCATTTTTTGATAATAATCATTGTAAGCATAAGATGCATGGTTCTTGATGTTATTCGGGAGATAGCACGGCTTCCCTGATTGTATAGCACTGCAATTGCCCTTGCCCTGCCCACATGCCCAGTTAAGCCCATCTCGCAACTTATCTTCACTAGCATCATCTTTTGCCACACAGAAAACTGTAGTAGAATTTCCATTGATCTGACTCGAACCACTTAAACTCAGAGGAAAAACAGCGCTGCCATTCGTAAAAAGCAACCCCCAGTTTTTCTCAGAGACAGGCCCCGGTCTCTTGTCTTCATTAAATAATTCATAAATGCATGTGTTGATGGGAATAGTTGGTTGACTAGGTGGGTCTGAATTATTGGAAACTCGCCTGATCAAATTATTGATGAAGGTCTCAGCGTTTTCCACAGTGGCATCAGGTTCGTTGGATCCACCTTGCCAAGGTCATCCTGTTTCTGTGACAACAATAGGAATAGCAGAAAAATTGAGAGCATCCATAGAATAATAAGTTGCATCAACCATTGCATCAAACATGCTGTTATAGTGGAACAAAGTGTTCGGGTCAACAATTTGTTTGACTTCAGGGAGAGGTTTGAAAAGAGCATAATCAATCGGAAAAATGCCATTTGCATTCGAGTAACCGTAATATGGATAGGCATTTAACATGTAATAGGAGCTAGTGTTCTTCAAAAACTGAAGAAGCTGGTATACTGTAGAGTTCCAGGAGGAATTAAAGGTAGCAGTAGACGGGGGAAAAGGCTTGGGGATGATGTCCATGGATTGTGGGGTCGAAACTTTAACCTGAAAATTGAGATCAGCAGCCACGAGAGCCTTGTGCAGGTTATTCATAGCTGTAACTAATACTGGGGCAGCATGAGGGATTGAGGTAAGAACCTCACTGCCAACAGCAATGGCTGTAATGTTCGTGGAGGGCACGTAAGATGCAACATTTTTGTTGATCCATGCTGCTGCTGCTGATCCGGATTCTCCAATTCCTATGACTTCCTCATTTGTCACGCCCACTGTAACTTCAATCCCACTACCAGCCAGTTCTTTCAGCATGTGAGAGTCAGCATCATAAAGCCGAATATGAGTAATTTGATGGGCTTTGAAAATAGCAACCACATCTAAAGCTGATGGCATGCTAGAAACATCTGTGCCTATGTTTACCCCAACAAATGCACCTATAATGAAGAATCTAGTCAGCAAAAATCTACAAGAACCGCTATTACATGACCTTTTAATGTAGAGTACCCATATTAAGAACCTGTTAACCCAATAACTAAAACAAAAACCCAAAAAAGAAAAGTTGTCCCACAGGATTATTAGATGCAACATTGTCATGATTCCACCGAGTTTCCTTTTTTTTGGCTTACATTTGCTTTCTATTCAATATAACCTTGAAAAGTAGTAAATAAAGGAACCATTGGTTGATTTACTTTTACAGTGCTCAATGAACCACCTGTCCTAGCAATAAAAGCCTCAATATTTCACCATCATTCTACATAATTCTGAAAAACAAGCACCTACTAATTCATAACCCAAGAAAAGATCAAAACTTTGTTGAGGGAAAAAATAATAAAAGATAACAAAAAAGGAGCGTGAGAAAAAAGGGAAAAAAAAAGTAATTTGATCTAAATGGTCTAGTTCTTTGAGGGCATGTCTGATAGGTACCTTCGAAATACTACGCAAGAAAATTGAAATATAAACCAATTTAAAGTACTTATTTATTACGTGGAAATATAACTAGCTTGGTTTCAACTTTCAGTGACATTCAGCAACAGTATTTGAACCATTAGAAGTTCAAACAATGATTACAATTAGGCTATGTAAAATCAGAACAGAATCTCGATAACAAAAACATGTCAATTATAATGGTTATCATTTTTACAGCTGATGCTTGAACCTGCATTGATTCAACATTCCAAACAGAAACTGACTGAAAAAGAAGAAACTCTAGACAAATTTTCTAAATTACCTATAACATAGGAAAACATGCCAACTAGAACCAGAAGCATGCTTCCAAGAAATCTTTCAAGACTCATCTAGTCGTTAAAAACCTTCAATCTAAACAGGCAGTCTCGTGCAGTTTGCTCTCAGATGCACGTAGATGTTAAATGTTCTGCAAGCAAAAGCAGAGTCAGAGTGTTAATTCAGCTAAGGCCGGAAAATTATGGGGATCAAAGAAAAAATAAACAGCTCATAAAATCCCTAGAAACTCTTAACTGCATAGTAAAAACTCTGTTCAAAATAACAGCCTCAGGCTTCAAAAACTAAAACGGAAAATGTGCAACTTTGGTGAAACGTAAATGGTCAGTAGGTTAGGCAAAGTAAAATTTCGTACTCATCAACATGAGGATAATGTTACACATGCTAACCAGGTAGATGACACCAAATTCAACTATACGAGGATAATGACGCATGCAACTTTTTAAAGTAAATTACAACAAATCCATATTCATGTATTACTAGACAGGAAAAAACAGATGTCGACATCTTTTGACTCCTTATAAATAAATGGTTAAACTACAAGGCAGATCTCTATCATATAGACTGAAGAGAAAATTAACCCCCTTTACTATAAAAATGAGCAATTTAGTTCCTCTGCATTTAACTTTGAAGATAAGAACTAAAATTTTAAACAGCAATAAACTTGAACATCAAAAAGTGCTAACTTGTCGTGTTTTAAAGTGTGTGACCAAAAAGAAAAACCAAAGCTCAATACTTTTTAAAACACAACAATGATTTAGTTGCTCAACTTTTTTTCTACATCACTTTCAAACAATGACAAGTCAGGATTTTTTTCATTCTCAAACCTTATAGTAGAGATAACAGTTTGCTCCTAAAAGCTTATAGTAGAAGTCTCGGTAGACATTTTAACCCAGAAAAATAAACATGACATTGCATAACAATCATCAAATGCGTCAACTATTCAGTGAAGCAGCAGTTGACACTATGTCAAGCAGAAATCTCAGTAGCAGCATTTATTGTGTCCAAAAAGAAGTAATCACCTCCAGAAAAGTCGTTTAACAGAATAAGAGAACATCCACAGTTGGAAGTGGACAAGAACAGTAGAAAATATCAATTAGAATGGGAAAATTCATTAAAAAAAACATAGACTAGCTAAGAAAAAAGCAAATGATTGCAATAATTGTAAGAAATCCAAAGAATCTGAAAGATGTCTCTAGTTCAAAGTACAATGGAAATATGAGGTGCAAGAAAACTGGAACCCCAAATGGCAAAAATCGCATTTTTAAAACTAACCAGAAGCAAACTCCAAATAATAATTTAAAACAAGGTTAACCCAGATGAAGAAATCGTGTTGAAGTACCTGATCCAAGGTGCTGAAAAGGAGTTCTGCAAAAGGAAAACAAAACCCCAAGTGAGACAAAACTAATAATGCAGTGCAGAGAATATTATCGAACTTAAATGAGAAAAACTAAAAGAATCTCAAAAGCCCCACAGAAACCTTTGGACATAAATGTGGAAGCCAGAACAGTCGGGAGAGAAAACACAGTAAGCTTCACTGAATAAATTCACGGCTTGAGATTAAATTAAGGGTAAAGTATAGTAATGGTCACTGATCTTTTCTAAAGTTTTCATTTAGGTCCTCCAACTTTTAAAACTTTCAATATAGTCCCCTAACATTTAGTCTGTTTGCAATATGATCCCCCAACAGTTTACTTCGGGACCATATGAAATGGACTAAATGTTGGGGATTATATTGCAAGTTTTAAAAGTTAGAGGATCTAAATGAAAGCTTTAGAAAAGTTCAGTGACCATTACTATACTTTACCCTTAAAATTAAATTGATCAAAGTAAAAAGTCAAGGGTTAAAATTTTAAAATTTATGACTAACTTATCAATATGTAAACATTAAGGGCTAATTTTATTATTATACCAACTTTGAAAGCTGCCACTAGGATAACCAAAAAAAGACATTAAAAAACAGTAGTGGTCATTTTGCAACTTTTCATAGTCAAATGACCAAAAGAAAAACTTATAGAATCCACGTATATAGTGTTTAGTGCCATGAAAACAAAGGATCACACCACAAATTAACTTGTCGCTGCCATTACATTCATCAATACTAGTTGTCTTCAACATCTTAGAAAGAGCAGGATAATTGAGTTATTATAGTCAAGCTGGTATATAGATTTACACGTACGAGGGCTAGCGTTCAAGGAACCCCCATTATACGGTGTGATAATATGCTTAAAACCATGTCAGTACATATTCAACTCCAAGCTTTATAACATCAACCTGTACTTGACGAGCAGTTTGTGTCGTAACTTGCGAGCCCCAGAAGCTCGGGACCTTCTAGGCGAGGGTTTTTCTCGAAGCTACATATTTCGGAAAAATATTGAAGATCAGGGACGTTGTTGCACAAGGAAAACAAAAGAATCAAATAGCTCTAAAATATTAACAATGTGCACCATGAGACAGTCCATTAAACAGTGATTCCAACGAAGCTCGTCAAAGAAGAGACAAAGTAGAAACTTGAAGGCAGATTGTCGATCATGAACAACTAAAAATAAAATAACAGAATCTATACTGGCCAAGAGACTCTCGTTAATGTGCATTCTGGTGTAAAGGAAAAAAGAACACGGTATCTTTTTGCAAAGCTGTCATTAATAACTTAGACTGTTAGCAAAAGCACAGAGAATGGCAGAAGGCCACAAACAAGGGAATACGCCTCAGCTTATCTACAGAGTATAATCGCAAATATAAAATCGAGCTTCATCTTCTCCAAAGGCTTTAAATGCTGCAGTCATTTACTTTTAATTTTAAACATTCCTCGAGAAACTCTTCAAAGTCTTTATTTTTATCCGAACATCAAAATTATCATTATTACCACATGTGGATGAAAAAGAAAAGAGTTAGAAATTATCTCAAACTTTACAGCTTTAAGGGTTGCACATATAACTGATATCATAGTAGAAGGACATGAAATATAACCAGATTTAAAAAATATATATAAGAAGAGAGAGGGGGTAAGCTTACTTGTTTAGAGGAATGTGCTCAAATGGTCCACTGGTAGGAATTGGTCCACACAAATCATTGCTTGAGACATCACTAGAAGAAAAGGTAAAATTTCAAAGACCATAAGTCTAAGGCTTCTTAAAATCCAGATAATAGTAGATAAAGTCGCAATACTTACACAACTTTGAGGCTTGAAACACCAACAAGTTCCCTAGGGATAGGTCCAGTTAACTTCTTGTCATTAAGCCGCCTGGCATTGCAGTCGGTGACATGAGAATAACTAGAAAGGGAGTGATCATGGTGGCACTATTTGAACACCAGTAGAGAACAACCATTATCTAATACCTGTAATTTACTTAAGCCCGGTAATTCATTTTCTTAAGTCTAGAAATGAAAGCTCGACTACAGTCTATTCACCATAAAGTGATTAACACTTGGGCATGAACACTCACAAACAAGATGCTTCAGTTTCCCAAGTGACCGAGGAATGGTCCCTGAACTGTTGTTGTTATATAGGTCCAAACTGATGAGGCTCTTCAAGTTTCCAAGTTCAGCAGGGATGGTTCCTTGGATGTTGTTTTTGTAAAGCTCCCTGCATGGAAGAGAAGATAACCGCAAGTGAAGTTTTTGATGCATGACAATGTATAATCAAGTGAACATTGATAAACAAGATAATATGCACCTGCAAATATGTCGGTAGGTCCAGAATTCAGACACTTAGGGCAGAAGTGGGCAAAGGATAAAAGGGAAAGAACATACAGATACTGCAAATGCTCAAGCTTCACAACCTCAGGTACCAAATGTCCAGACAGGTTGGAATTACCTAAATCTCTGCAAAAAGAAAGGGGGGAAAATACCATTTCAAATGGAATGGAAAAATGCCATAATTCCGAGGTGCTATTTCTCAAAAAAAGGGTAAAGTATAATAATGGTCACTGAACTTTTCTAAAACTTTCATTTAGGTCCCCCAACTTTTAAAAATTGCAATACAGTCCCCCAAAATTTATTTCGTTTGCAATATGGTCTCCCAACAGTTACGTCGGGGACCATATTGCAAACGGACTAAATGTTGAGGGACCATATTGCAAACGGACTAAATGTTAGGGGATTATATTGTAAGTTTTAAAAGTTGAGGGATCTAAAAAAATTCAGTGACCATTACTATACTTTACCCTAAAAAATAAGTAAATTGAAAATTTGTCTCTAAGCTATCTTGAGTTTATAAAAGACTCAGAATTAATATTTTATCTAAATTTCAGGAGTTAAAATAAAAAAAAAATTTACTAACGTGTAGTTAATCAAACTAACAATATTTAATGTTTCATTGATCAAAACTTCATAAAACGATAACGTAAATAATTTAAATTTAATTTTAAGAGTATTGTAACTAAAAATATGCAAATACAAGAAAACAAGCTATCATTATCGTAATTTACCTTAAATAATATTACTTATTATATTTAACATTTATATGAATAATTTCTGAAATTTTTATCAAACAACGACAAATAATTTATATAATATCATCTTAAACGTAAAATAAATTATATTTTTCAAAAATATAATTTATTTTACATAAATTATTTTTTAGAATAACAAATACGTCATAAATCATTAAAGAAAATATAAAAATAGATTAATATAAAAAATAAATTATATATTTAATCTTTCAATTATTCTCACAATTAAAAAATTATCACATTAATAATTTATTTATTTTTTAACAATGATCAAAATAGAATAAAAGTATAAATTTAATGATAATATAAGAAAAATAGATGTTCAAAATAAAATTGTAGAAATAATCGGTGATTAATACGTAATTTTTCTTTAATATCAATTCGGAGAAAGTTAACAACAGCGGTGTGGACCCCATTTCATTATACGTCACATTGTGATGGGTCCCACTTACTACTATATTTTAAACTCCACTGACTATATATACGAATAAAATAAAGCCCAAGAAATGCTTTACGCAGTTCTTTGATTTTTCTCACCATTCTTCCTTCTCTCTCTCTGTGACTCCTGATACTCCCCCGCCTCCACCAACAATGGCGGACTATGGCGTAGCAATCTCTCTTTCACAAGCTCACACTTCCGATGATGACTCATCCGAGCATAGCCCTCGAAGTGTACCTACTATCTCAGCCTGTGGCGGTGGAGATGGCGGTTCCAAGTCTAAAACTCCTTGCAACAAGATTATTACCCTTGATCACTACCACCAAACTCCGTCGTCATCGGAAAACACTGCTAGGAAGCCGAGAGGGAGACCTCCAGGGTCCAAAAACAAGCCCAAACCACCCATTGTTATAACCAGAGACAGTAACACAACGATGAAGCCGGTGATTCTCGAGATCTCCCCTGGTTCTGATATCATTGACGCCATCATCGGCTTCGCTCGTTCAAACAGTGTTGGTGTTAGTATCGTCAGTGTTACTGGGTCTGTTTCAAACGTCACGCTCTGCCATCCTGTATCTCACGCGCCGGCATTCTCTCTTCATGGACCCTTTGGTCTACTCTCTTTGTCTGGCTCATTCATTGCCAAAACAACCCAATCGTCTTCATCATCATCAACAACAAAGTCGCCATCGCCTTGTTCCTTGTTTTCTTCTGGCTCGTTCTGTGTAACTCTTGCAGGGGCTCAAGGGCAAGTGTTTGGAGGGATAGTAGGAGGGAAAGTAATGGCGGCGACACAGGTGATTGTGGTGGCGACTACATTTATAGACCCCGAGTTTCATGTGTTGCCGTGTGAAGGAGATAATAAAGATCATCAGCAGCAGGAAACAAAGACTGGTGCTGCAGTTGAGTCTGTTTATGGAGTAGCGAGTCCCACTCCCCTTAATTGTCAAATGCCTCCTGATGTTATGCCTTGGGGTCCTTCCTCTCGCCCTTATTGACTTCATTTTCTAGGTATGCATCTTTAGAGTTTTAAAACATGGATTAATGGTTATCCACTACAAGCTTGCAGGATTATTTCATGGATGGTGGTGGAAGTGATGGTGATGACTTTAGTTTTAGGGTTTAGGCTACTTCACCTAGGACTGCTATACGACAGAACCAAATGGAAATGTCGGTTTTTGAGGTATTCAATGTAAGGGCATCCCTTGGGAAGGTCTTCTTTCTTCTGACAAATCTAAAGCAAAAAGGGATCTGATAAGCCAAGTCAAAGGTCTAGAGTCTATTATATACTGTTTCTGTTAGCTTTATTTTCTTTTTCACTCAGCTATCTGGTCTTTTATGTCTTCTGGTAGAGCAGCAGATCAGTCTCTTTTATGTTATGATTTGGCATTTCCCAGCTCTTTTAACTCAATAGCAAGTACCCGGTGCTAGTTTCTGATATATTTATTTCCTTGCATGCAAATTTGCTAATGATATCATATGTCGATATAGTAAAAATAAATAGATTTTAGATTTGAGTATATATATATTGTGGATCAAAAAATTATTAAAAAACTTAAATTATTAAAAAAATAGATACAAAATTTTATGTGATTATGAATTATTAAATGAAATTTATAAATATAAATTAAATTATTAATAAAAAATAAAAAAATTATATAAAAAATTTAGAACAATCAATCTTTAATGATAATCTTACTCTTTCTATATTTATATCACCTGTCAGTTTGTATCATATCGGATCATTAATATTACTAGATTTTCTATAACCGTCATGCACGAATTCTTGGTACTTGAAAGATTTCATAACGAATTCTTCATTAAGTTTTATATTGATAATCACCATTTTGGCAGGTAGTTCTAGGGTGAGAATATTATTTAAGATTAAAGCTAAAATTTTGTTAAATATACTTAAAATATAATCGGTGTAATAAATTATTTTGGAATTTTAATATTTTAGTATATATTGGGAAATGATATTAATTATTGTGCACGTGCTTAAAATGTTAAAAAAAAGTTATAATTTATGTATATGTTTTTCCAAACATACATAAAATTATGTGAAAGATACACGAATTAATTACTTCAATGATTTTAAGGAATTTATTATTATTTATTGAGGTTTTATGTTCGATCACCTCAGAAAGTATAAATTGTTTATTTTAAATAGTTGAGAATTTTTAAATAATATAAATTTATCAAAAAAATTACGCTAAAGATATGTAAAAAAACAATTCAAATTATTATTTTTTGCGACAAATTATGTATATTACTAACATTCTATGTATCTTATTAATTATTGTGCACGTGCTTAAAATGTTAAAAAAAGTTATAATTTATGTATATGTTTTTCCAAACATACATAAAATTATGTGAAAGATACACGAATTAATTTACTTCAATGATTTTAAGGAATTTATTATTATTTATTGAGGTTTTATGTTCGATCACCTCAGAAAGTATAAATTGTTTATTTTCAAATAGTTGAGAGTTTTTAAATAAATATTAAATTTATCAAAAAAATTACGCTAAATATATGTATAAAAAAACAATTCAAATTATTATTAGTTTTGCGACAAATTATGTATATTTACTAACATTCTATGTATCTTTTTATTACATTTTAGCTAATATATCATTTTTACCTTCAATTAAGATTTCCCCCCTAAAACATCCCAATTTTGCTTTTATTGGGTTTTTTTCTTTCAAAAATATATTTTTTTTATTAATTTAAGGTGATTATAAAATAATATATGTTCAAAAGATTCTTAATTATTTTACAATAAATGTTTAAACATCCTTGTAGACGAAATATAACTCGGTGTGTGTATTAATGCGAAAAACTTAAGATATTTTTGTAACTATATTTATGTGCAAAATTTATAAGTCTCAACTAATCTAGTAAGAATATTTTGTATACATATCAATGATGATAATGAAATTATGTTTAGTATGTTTACATGTATGATATAAAATTATATAATATCTTTAGTGATTGTTGATATGTATATGAAATTAAAAATATATTAGTTTTGTTGATTTGAATAAAAGTATAACAAACGCATTTGGTTGGTTAACCAAGCTTTATTCTCTCTTATATCCTTAAGTTATGGGTTTTAGATCCACTTTAAACACTCTCGTTCCTTCCCCTAAAGACTAGAGTATCATTCCCCTCCCCTTTAGGTAGGAATATAATTAGATTTAGAATTTGTCAAAAATTTTGAATAAAAGTATAATATATGCTTTTTAAAAGATTTATTTTGCTAATGATTTATAATTTTATAGCTTTTGATATATTTTTAGTATTTTTTAAATAAAATTAGTAATTTGATTTTAATTTTAGTAGTTTTTATATTTTTTGAATATTTAAATATTTTATATTTAAAATTTAAGTTATTTTTCTAAAAAAATTAAATAAGTCATCAAACTTTTTAAAAAGTTGATTTAATTCTCTTGTGGATCGTCGTGTCATTATTGTAAACCATCAAGTCAACATCGTAATGATCAACATTTGTTTTTATTGATCAATTAGTCAAAAAAAAATTCTTAGTTTAAGAGAACATTGAGTAAAAAAATTATAGGTCACTAATTCCTTTTTAACAAAAATGTAAAATATCGTTTACAATTAAACCTAAAATAATCTCATTAAAAACAATAGAATATCTTAGAAAGAGGAGTGCAAAATTTAAATAACATAATGTCAAAAAAATCTCTAAAATTTAATTAAATAGTTACTTTGACTCATATTTTTGAAATATTTTGAAATATTTTATCTCTTAATGTTTTAGCTTAGAGAATAAAGATTTCTAACATTGCCTTAAATAATCACTTTGATACATTTTTTTTTTTGAAGCATTTTGACTCATCAACGTTTTTTATTTTAGGGAAAAAAATTTATTTTAAAACATTAACTATTTATTGACTAATAATTTCTTTAAAAAAAATTACCTTAAAATATTGAAGGTTATAATATTTTAAAATAAAATTAATAATAAATTAATTATTTAATCAAATATTAAAAATATTTTTTATATTATAGCTTAAATATGTATGGATCCTTTCATTTAATGCCCACGAAATCATCCCCTCCTCAAGGAACTGAATCCAAACAAAGGCAATGTGATCTCTTGTTTTAGTTTATCGAAGGAGAAGATGGTCCAAAATGCTCAGAACATACTTAGCTTTCGAGACACATGGCATTGACGATCAGAGAGAGAGAGAGAGAGAGAGCAGTAAGTCTCAAGTCCCAAGCTTCATTTGTTACCTCTCCTTTCCACGAAATCCATTCAGATAAACCAGAGGACTTTGGCTTTTTCAGACTAGTAAAAACATCCATCATGAAAATTACACTAGTAAATGGTTAAATTAAGGGAATGAATTGCATTTTAACTAGGCTGAATGAAAATTAAGTATTTAAATTATACATTTTGTTAATTTTAAATATTTAAAAAATAACTCAAAATATATATTTAATGTTTTTTATATTCTTTTAAATGTCTAGATCATTACTATCGTTAAAAAAAACTGTTGTTCAAAGAACTTAACACATGTGATATTTTTATAATTTCATATAATTCTTTTAAAGATTCATGCCACATCATTTCGGAGATCTTATCGAAACATCACATTGACAGGAAATAATATATGTCAGAGACCCTTTCGTTTAATTTTATCGATTTAGTACTATTCCTCACAATGTACGAATTGTCATCTGTACCTTTTCGAAGTTTCGTCGAGCTGGCGCCACGTAATGACATGACCAAATCACCATCCGTGCCTTTTTAGGGCATCTGATATGTACGTAAGGCACATATCACCATTCGCGCCTTCCATTATTTCTTTCGAAAATCTCGACCTTTAAACTCTCCCCTCGCCTATAAATAACACACCTTATATGCAAACATCACCACATCAATTCATTCTATTTTTGTTTCACCAATTCCTTCGATTTTTATTGTAAGGTAAACCTTTTTTATTATATTATATTTATTTTATATATGACTATTTGAAAAAAAAATTATTGTATTAATTATTTTGTACTATTTTTTGCGTTGTAAAATTGAAAAGTAAGATCATACGTCAAGACATTTTTGTCGATGCGGTAACAATATAAAATTATATTATTTAAATTATTGTGAATTTTTTAAATTTTTTTATTAGGTTATATTTTAATTCATATACTATTTATTTAATTAGGTGTATTTCAGCTATTGTTTTTGCATATATAAAACTCGCAATTTTTCAAACTCTCAGAATGACACATATTTAAGCTATTGTTTACTATGATGGAGAAATTCGGGAAGATGAAACTAACGTCGTGTTCGCATCAAATCATTATGTCAAAATATTCTTCAAGAGAAACATAACTCTTTAGGAGCTGACAATGAAGGTTCAAGAAAGGTAAATCCCGATGATATTTTCTTGCACTTGATTACCTATTCAAAGAAATAATTTTTATTATATACCAAATAAAATTATTAATATGCGAAATCAGTATTGTAATTACCTCAATAATAACTAGAAGACCAACGAATTTTTCACCACCGACATAAAAAGGGCATGTAATACCACGCCAAAGACTGGAGCTAAAGAGACATCCGCCGATAACATTTTTTATAGTTAGTAGCTCGACACATTACCCTATACATAAATGCCAAAACTGCGGAGCCCCAACTCAGTGTGCCAGCATAATGAAAATCGATGATGTGACATAACCACATACGATGAGCTTGGTTGCGTGATTTATCCGACATCAGAGTCCTCCTATGAGCTGTAGTATGCAAGCCCGTGCATACATTTTAACCTGCTATTCGGAGACGTCGCCACTTAAATGTTTGAAAGTTACATCCAACCAATTTAACAGAATTCAACCACCGTTGAAATTAGGCAGGACACCTCCAAGATACTCCTCGCACAATGAATGTTAGTCACCATGCGCCACACCAGAAATCACATCTTCATCTACTGAAAGTCCCAAATGCATGAAAACATCCTCCAGCGCAATTGTGCACTCTCCACACGGAAGATGAAATGTGTGTGTCTCTGGTCTCCACCGCTCAACCAATGTAGAAATAGGGTTAGATTCTAGGTTACAATACCCTTCATATTTTGATACGTAACTGAATCCAGCCTCGACTAAATACGACCATACACAGGTATGTATCTCTAACTTAAGATTACAAATGAATGGATCTAATATACAGTATCTCTCCTAATTTAATAAATATTATAGAAATTAAAATATAAACTAATACTAAACAAATTAAATAAAAAATATTAACAATAATTAAAATTAAAATAGAATTTAAAATTATTATCGTATCAGCAAAATGCCTCGAGATATGATGTCTATCTAAACGTAGCAAACCGCTTTCCATTTTATAACTGCAAAAAATAATAAAAATTAATATAATAAAATAATAAATTATTAATTTATTATAATACAATAAAATATTTTACATTCTTAATAGAATTTTAACTTTGCGAGAATTTGAATGGGTTTGAGCTTTGAGAGAGTTTTGATGTTTGTGTTTGGTGTGTGTTTGAATGAAGAAGGCTGATATTTATATGAATATGAAGAGGGGAGGGGGTTTAGCCGGATGGGGTATTAATGTGGGATGTGTGAACGGTTGGGATATTAATGGAAGGCATGGATGGTGATCCACGCCTTACTGACGTGTGTCAAAACCTCGAAAAGGCACAGATGACGATTCACGCCTGTCATTACAAGATGCCAGCTCGAATGAAACCTGCAAAGGCGCCTTATCAGAAAAGATGCTAGATCGATAAAATTTAGAAAAAGAGTGTCTGACATATAATTATTACTTGTCAAAATGATATTTGGTAAAAAAACCTATAATTTCACCTTTCGTGGTACACATTCATATGTAATTAGAGGATATATCTCTTTAGATTTCCATTTCATTCGAGGTATGTCTCATACAAACCATTAATACACAACATTAAATACTCAAAACATAATTAGAATACTATTTGTTATTATATGCCAATATATACTACCTTCAGAGAAATATATTTATCAAACAATTTACAAATTCAATTCTATATTATTTGTTCTAAAAGAAATTAGATTGAATATTTTTCTATCCATGTAAGTTTTCAATTATAATTCCTTATGTAAAAGTTACGGTGGTTTTTCAAATTCACTTCTTGTGTTATTTTTAATAGCAGTCTGTTTATAATACTTTAAACTCGAGTGGGTCTAAAGTATCACATTTGTCTGTCAAGGTAACTATTAAAATTTAAAATCTTTCTCATTTTCATTAAAAACATTATATGTTTATTCAAAGACATCCATAGCCATTAAAAATACTTTTACAAACCGAAACTCTTTGATGCATAATTTAAACTAAAATAACATAATTTCATTACAATAATAAAGACCCTATGAATACACATTTAACTAAAATTAACAATATGTTACTCTAAAAGGAAAACTGAAAATCCTACTATATTAATACTCACTACAAGAAAATATACCTTTAATGACACACGAACGATGACACACGCTAATTTATGACTTGCAAAAAATGTGTCATAAAAAATGTCATGTTTTTTAATATCGAACAATTTATAACTTACAATAATATGTGTCATATTTAATAGTCATAATCTAAAAAATTTACAAAAACACAGAGTACACTTTTAATTGTGTATCATCTGTAAAAGTCATCTTTTAATTTCCCTCATTATTTTCATCCTTTCCCACTTCTTCCCCCCTCGATAATCAGTTCACGCCGCATGCTTCCCCCTTTTTCTCTTTGCATCAGTCCACTGGTTTCTCCATTCACCACAACGAAGACGAAGGGAGTCAAAATTCAAGGGTTTCCACAGTTATTCCTCGTTCTCTATTCCACCATTCAATTTGGGTTTGTTCTAGTTTCGATTGGGTTTTTTAGATTTTATGAATGAGTTTTTTTTAATTCTTACAGAGTACACCTGAGTTTCAGGAAAGATATGGTTTTTTTTATCTGTTTGATACCTTCGGCTGTTGTCTCATTTTAATTTTTGTTTTTGGGTGCTTTTTCATTTTTTCGATATTTACCCCTCCTTTTACAATATCCAAGGTATTTGAACATTGTATGGATTCTTCCAAACTAACTTTCAATGCTAAATGCTGGAACCACTAAGATCTAAACTTGCAAATCCTGTAAATGCATCTATTTTCATGTGAATTTCTACGAATGCAATTCACCCTTGTTCATTGTTGAAATAATTCTGTCTCTAAGATGTTTGATTGTTTATAATGTTATGTTTAAAACTATTAATTAAATGGAAATAACATATTATTAAAGAAGGAGTGTAAACTTGTTCTTTGACGGACTAGTGTTGAAATTTGCACTTCTTGATGGAAGAATAAGGTGCATAGAAAAAGGGATTCATATTCTTGTTTATCATGCTGGTCAGTTATCGTTAGTAAAAAAGATTGGCAGCATAGTTCTCATTGTAGTCTTTAGTTTCAATGGCTATGCTTCCATTTTCTAAAATGTGTAGGTTTAAGATGATGAATTTGCACCAAGTTCTAAAAATTCATCCTTTTTTTCTAGTTTAATTCTGAGTAATCGTATATTTTTTCTATTTATAATTGGGACTGATTATTGACAATTTAACGAGCATATGAGAGGGTTTACATGAAAACATATTATGTATATTGTGACTGAAAGTGAAACTAAACTATCTTAAACCAAGTCATGTATTTCAGCTTAAAGAATATATGTCTTAACATGCCAGGCTCTTGCCCATTATATAGGTTATTTACTGTTGCTCAAACAGTTAGCACAAACTACTACTTCTGTGTTTTTCAATTATTTGCAAGGTTATATTGCTCTATTACTTTCAAATATGTAGCAAATTTTGTCTGATGTTGCTTGTTAAGATAACTTTTGTTTCACATGACCAGCTGAAACTGTAATATACATAATATATTACTACATGAATAGATCTCAGAATGGTCACCTTACTCTTAGGGAATTGAAACGTGGAAACTTGATTGACGCGATGCTACATGCTGATGAGGAATATGACATTAATAAAGTTTTGAGGTAGGGACTTAGCTTGGAATAAGTAATTGCTTTTGGATGCATGCTTAATACATTCTGTCTGATACTGATTATTTTCACTTTGCAATCTCTCTTCTTCTATACTATATATACAGGTACTTTTCATATCAACACTTTTACGTGATATATTGCAAGTTTTGGGAGCTGGATACATATCATGATTTCTTGATTGACAAGGAGAACCTTATCATATATGGTAACCATGCGCTTACCTACCGGATTGTTGATAGGATATTTTCTCAGGTTTGTTGTGTCAGGTGCCATTTTTGTTCATTGGTCCAAACTACATTCTATATGCAGAAGAACATTTTCATTTAATTGAACTGTCTATTCCACTTTCCTTTTCTATCACTTATTTTGTGTCATTGATTGACTTAATTTTATTTACAAGTTTGGAACTTTCACTCATGTTATGCTTCCATACCATTAGGTTCCAATAAAGTTTACCAGTAAGGTCGAAGGGAAGATGGGGGTATGAAGATTTTGTTTACTTCATCCTTGCAGAAGAGAACAAGTTATCCGAGCCTAGTCTTGAGTATTGGTATGTTTGTGCTCTTTCTCTATAGAATCAAGGGTATTATGTTTGATTTTGTTCATGGATTATTAATTTTGAAGTTTATCTTCTTAGTGATTGAAGTAAATATACCCTCTACTTATTGTATAAATTCACTTGTTTGAAAAGTCCCCCAAAATATTTGAAATGACATTTTTTATACTCCTAAAAAATTATGAAAAATATTGTCAGAAGCTACCATTTGGGAAATTAATCTTCTCAAAGAAAAATTTAAGTGATGTAAATGATTAATAAGAATTTTTATAAATATTCCATAACTTACTGTTGCTGCTGTCTGAGGGTGAGAAAAAACAATGTGTTTTGAAATGGTGGAGCTTTGGATGATCACAGTGAGATTGGAGTTCCAACAGTTTACAATTTTTGGCTAGTTTTTCCAATGTTGTTTTTTTTCCTTTTCTAGGTTCAAGTGTATAGATTTGGATGGCAATGGGATTCTAACATGTAACGAAATGCAATTCTTTTATGAGGAGCAGTTGCATCGAATGGAATGTATGGGGCAGGAGCCCGTGTTCTTTGAGGACATCTTATGCCAAATAATTGACATGATTAAACCATAGGTTCTCCATTTTATTTGCTCTCTTTTTATTTTCTTGTTATTTAATACAGTGTCTGTTGAAAACATTTTAATGTTTCGATATAACAAATTAAGTATAAATGAATTTTAAGATTTTACAAATGACTTTCTAAGTATATTCGACTCAATTACTCGAATATCAAATTATTACTCCAAGTCTTCAAGATCAAATTCAAACCTTACTAAATGTGTAAAATTGTGTTTTATACTTAATATATTTTTGAAACAATTTTCAAAGTATTTTGAACCAAAATCAAGCCTAAAATCAATTTTTCAAAGAGATGCACCGATGCACCAATTCATGCATCGATGCACCATAGAATAAATTGAACATCGAATGCATTTCATGCATCGATGCACATACTATGCATCGATGCACTCAGAGTTTTATGAAAACATCAAATGCATTTGATGTATCGATGCACTCTGGCTATTTTGAAACATCGAATGCATTTCATGCATCGGTGCACTAACTAAGGGTCCAACGGTCAAAATATTTGAATTTTACACTTGATGCACCGATGCACCTTGGGTATGCATCGATGCACTGAATCTCCCAACTGATTTTATTAATTGTTTTCACACTTAAACGGCTATATTGACTCCACTAACCATCCCTATTGTTCAAAAATCATTTGAAGGAGTATTTAAACAAGTTCTGAAGCCATTTATCAATAACAATTAAGAAGAAATCATATAGAAACAAGAGAGAAAACATCAAACATCAAGTTTGTGCAATTCAAACCAAATTTTCTTTCAATATTCATTTTGCTTTCAAGAACACAATTTGTGCTCATTTATAGTTATCTTTGAGTGTTCTTATCTTGTTCTAGAATTGTGCAAACATATTGCCTTGTGAGGTTTTCCTTGTAAGTTTACAAATTTGTGTATTTCTTTTTGAAAAAGAGTGTGCTCAAGAATTGGGGTCTAATTATTGAGGGAGTTGTAAGGTTACTCTTTGTCCTCAAAAGAAAGAACAAATTAGTGAATTTGTTGGAAAATCCTTAGTGTGGATAGCTAAGGTAGTGGACGTAGACTTTGGTTGAGAAAGTCGAACCAATCTAAATCGTTGTGCAATTACTTTCAATTTTCTTCAAAAGCTTCCACCAAATTTTTAATTTCCAATTCACCCCCTCTTGGCCGATTCCATCGATTGATTAACTCAATAATTGGTATCAGAGCTTGACTCATTTGAATGTTTAACCGCCTCTTGAGTAGATCCGGGAAAAGTTAAATCGATAAAGATGGCGTTCACTTCCGGTTCATTCTCCATGGAAGAATCCAGACGAATTGACGTGCCTCTACACTTCAACGGAATAAATTATCGTCGTTAGAAGAGGTTTATGATGATATTTATCCAAGCATTTGATATGGAAGCTTGGATGATAATCGAGAAAAGGGTATTCCTCTCCTACGAAAAAGCAAAGAAGTGGAGTGATCAAGAACAAAAGAAAGCTCAACAAAACACAAAGGTTATGCACATGTTATGCTGTGCAATTGATCCTAATATATATAAAGAAGTTTCTTCTTGTTCAAGTGCCAAGGTAATGTGGGATAAGCTTGAGGAGATCTATGGAGACAAGGAAGAAGAAGAACCAATAAAGGTGATGTCTCTATTAGCTCTCACAGAGCCAAAGGTATCTTCTAACTTAAATAAATTAAATTCAAAATCTTTTAAGAGTTACAAGATGCTTATGATGAATTATTTTCGAAGTTTGAGACCGTTAACTCCAAATATAGGAATTTGATTTCTAAATTTATAGCTAAAAATGATGTTCTTTTGAAAGCTAAAACAGACTTGGAAAAACAAAATGAAATGTTGAAAAAGGAGTTAGAGCTTTCAAAACTAAAATCTGAAAACTTTGAAAAAGGGATTTTCAAATTAAATGAACTTCTTCTAGAAGCGAAAATGGATTTTGAAAATCAAAATTAACTCTTGAAGAAGGATTTAGAGCTTTCAAAAATGAAATTTGAAAGTATTGAAAAAAGAAATTTTGATTTGAAAGTTAAGCTTGAATGCTTAACAAAAGAAAATGAGATCATTTTAAATAATTCATCTAGTTCAATAATGACTATATGTTCACATTGTCATTATCATGGTCATAAGGAACATACTTGTCATTAAAGAAAGGAAAAAGATTTAAAATTAGACAAGTATGGGTTCCAAAAGGAACAAGGGGCATTGAAACTAACATTCACAAATCCAAAGCAATTTGGATACCAAAATCTACTTACATGTCTCTTGTAGGTGTGTGGAGCAATGGTGATGAAGATGATAATATTCAATATGCTCTAGCCACACATGAAAAATGAATGGGTAACCTCTAAACTTAATGCATTTATTTGGTTGCTCATTTAGTTTATGCATGCATGAGGTTTTAAATGTTCTAAATGATTATATGTTATCTAATGTATGTTGAAAGATATTGTATGATGAACATAGTAATTTTTGGTAATGTTCATCATATTAATTTTTGGTCAAAATTGTTTTTAAAATATAATTGATATCTCTTTAACAATTGATATCGATTTTTTCAAGAACTTTGGTTTTGCAAAATTTTGACCTTAAGTTTTTCTTAATGATTATGCATAGATTTTTAAAATAGTATAAAGATTTAATGCATAACATTTTTCAAAAACTTTATGCATGTGCTCTTAATCTCAATAATCAACATTGCATAATGTTTTGTATGTGAATGGATTAAAGCATAATTCGATTAGATAAATTTGACAAAAGATACAATGTCTTATTTTTAAATTAAGTGTTTGCAAAATTGATTGACATTGCATCTATTTTGATTATGCTTGTTGTTCATAGAATAGGAAACATTTACATGGTGTATTTAGATTCTATTGATATGACTAATGTATGCCTAGTTGCTAAGGATGAGCATGATAGTTGGTTATGGCATAGGAGACTAGGACATGCTAGTATGAGCGTTTTGGAACGGCTAATTCAAGGTGATTTAGTTCGAGGGTTGCCTAAACTAAAATTTGATAATGATAAAATATGTGATGCTTGTGCCAAAGGAAAACAGAAGCGAGTTTCTTTTAAATCCATTAACGATGTATCAACTAGTAGAGTATTATAATTGACCCACTTAGATCTTTTTGGGCCATCTAGAACTACTAGCTTGGGTGGAAAACAATATGCATTTGTCTTGGTAGATGACTATTCTAGATATATTTGGGTTCTATTCTTAAGTACTAAAGATGAAGCATTAGAAGAAATTCATCACGTTTTCAAAACTAATCCAAAACGAAAAAGGTTACTCTATAACTAGTGTTAGGAGTGATCATGGAACTAATTTAAAAAATTGGATTTACTGAATTTTAATTCAAATTGTATTAGCCATAATTTTCAGTACCTAAACCCTCAACAAATGGAGTTGTGAGAGGAAAAATCAAACTTTAGAAGAAATGGCTAGAACCATGCTTTGTGAAAACATTTGCCAAAATATTTTGGGCGAAAGCCACAAATACGCTTGTTATGTTATTAATCGAGTAATGATTAGGCCTATTTTAAAGAAAACTCCATATGAACTTTTTAAAACTAAAAAGCCTAACATTAGCTATTTTCATCCTTTTGGATGTAAATGTTTTGTTTTAAACAACGGTAAAGACAATCTTGGCAAATTTGATGCTAAAAGTGATGAAGGAATTTTCTGGGTTATTCCTTAAATTCTAAAGCTTATCGAGTATTTAATAAAAGAACTTTGGTTGTAGAAGAATCTATACATGTTGTTTTTTATGATAATCTCCTTCCGAGGAAGGATTCTTGTTTGAATGATGATGTAGGTGTTATAAATACAAAGGACGTTAGACATGACGTTGGAGAACCATCATCAAAGGAAGAAACAAAAGATGAGGAAACCCATGATCCTCTCGAGAATCCAACCATTGAAGAAAGGGAAGTATCTTACCCAAGAGAGTACAACTATGTCAAGGATGGTGAAATTATAGGTGATCCATCCAAAGGGGTAACAACTCGATCTTCTCTTAGAAATATTTGTAATTATGTTGCATTTATCTCATGCATAAAGCCTAAGAATATTAAAGAAGCGTTAAAAGATAAACATTGGATTATGGCTATGCAAAAAGAGTTGAATCAATTTGAGAGAAGTAAAGTTTGGACATTAGTTGAAAGGCCTAGTAATAAATCTATTGTAGGTACTAGATGGTTATTTAGGAATAAGCTTGATGAGAGTGGTAATATAGTGAGAAACAAGGCTATACTTGTTGCTCAAGGGTATACTCAAGAAGAAGGCATAGACTATGATGAAACATATGCTCCCGTAGCTAGGATGGAAGCAATTAGAATGTTATTAGCATTTACATGCTTTCATGAATTTAAATTATATCAAATGGATATTAAAAGTGTATTTTTAAATGGTTTTATAAAAGAAGAAGTGTATGTGGAACAACCTCCAGGTTTTGAAGATTCAAAATTTCTAGATCATGTTCTTAAATTGACAAAAGCGCTTTACGGTTTAAAACAAGCTCCTAAAGCTTGATATGAAATATTGTCAAACTTTTTAATTGAAAAAGGTTTTTCAAAAAGGAAGGTTGACACTATATTGTTTTTAAAGCATAAAGGTAAAGATTTATTGGTAGTTCAAATTTATGTTGATGATATAATATTTGGTTCTACTAATGATGTTCTTTGCCAAGAATTTTCTAAGCTAATGCAAAGTGAATTCGAGATGAGCATGATGGGGGAGCTCTCATTTTTCTTGGGACTCCAAATCAAGCAAAGAAAAGATGACATCTTTATCAATCAAGATAAGTACGTCAAAGACATGCTCAAGAAGTTTGGACTGGAAAATGGGAAATCGCATGACACTCCAATGAGCTCATCAACAAAGCTTGACATAGATGAAGGAGGTAAATGTGTGAATGTTAAATTATATAGGTCAATGATTGGTTCTTTGCTTTATCTAACTGCAAGTAGACCAGACATTATGTTTAGTGTTTGCTTATGTGCTAGATTTCAATCATGCCCTAAGGAATCACATTTACTAGCTGTTAAGAAGGATCTTTAGATACCTTAAGGACACTCCTAGTTTAGGACTTTGGTATCCTAGAGACTCTAGCTTTAGCTTGCATGCCTTCTCTGATGCGGATTATGGAGGATGCAAATTAGATGGGAAAAAAAAACTCTGGTACTTGCCAATTCCTTGGAAAATGTTGATTTTCGTTTTCAAAGAAACAAAATTGTGTTGCATTATCTACCACTGAAGCGGAATACATTTCAGCCGGTAGTTGTTGTGCACAAGTTTTATGGATGAAACAACAACTTTTTGATTATGGAATTGAAGTAGATACCATTCCTATCAAGTGTGACAATACTAGTGCTATTTGTCTCACTAAAAATCCCATCCAACACTAGAACTAAGCATATTGAAATTAGACATCACTTCATTAGAGACCATGTCGTAAGAAAGATGTAATTCTAGAATTTGTGATACTTTGCACCAATTAGCGGATATCTTAAAACACCTTTAGACAAAGAAAGATTTGGAAATAGGAGAGAATTAGGTTTAACTGACCTATCATCACTTAGTGTTTAAAATAATTTTAACATTTAAGAATAAATAAAAAATGTTATAATAGTAATTTTTACTGCATTTATTGCTATTAGTTTGGGGGAGTTTATGTTCTTTGGTCAAAATTAATTTAATGTTCAAATGTTGTTTAAGGATTAATTTGATTGATTGAACATGAATAATTTTCAATATATGAGTTGCCAATACCACTAGAGCTAATTAATTTAACATTTTTTAGTATTTAAAATGGATTTTTGTCATTTTTGTGATTCATGCATCGATACACTTAACAGTGCATCGTCCCTTTGAATGTGCATCGATACCCTATTTCTTCCTCATTTTCTCAAAACACTCTTAAAGCTCTCTCTTGGCCGCCACTCTTCTCTCTCTCATTACTATCAAAATTACTCCAAATCCTTGGTTTTTTTATCGGAATCTTCGAGCTTTTCAACTCCTTATCCTGCTCTTATCATCAAATTGTGCAACATAACTTCTCATTATCACAAAATCCAAAATTTTCAAGGTATTTTTCTAAAAACCCCTATTTTATTGAATATTGATCTTAGGACTAGTTTTAATTAGTTCTAGGATGAATATTATATCGGGCATTGATTGTTTGATGATTACAAACTAGATTTTACAACTAATTTCATCAAAAACTCACAAATTTTCAATAAATTTTTGAATTTTTGAAATAAAAAAAATATTCGAAAATCTGAATTTAATTTTTAAATTTGATGTTTTTGATTTAATTATGTTGTTTTCATATACATATTATGATTTTTTAAAAAATTATTTTCAAATAGTTTTCAAAACCTTGCCCATTAGGATTTGATTTAGAGAACCTTGAATTATTGAAGACTCAATTGAGTTTTGGGATTGATTAAATTGCATACATGTGTTTCAATTTGCAGGTTATATTCCTTTTTCCGATTCCTAAACCATGTCTAATCCCAAATGCCCTAGAACGTCATCGAGTCGTTCTAGTTCAAACCAACCTCTAAATCTCGTTCCTCCTCCACCTAATAGTCTAATAGGATCCTGTTTTGATATGCCTGAACGTCGTAGAGACGAATTGTACTCTAGGTGCAGAAATTCTTTCCAATCCTATAGAATTCGGGAAAAGCGTATTCCTTCTCTTCAAGCCATGATTGATATTGACTTCGAATACCTTTCGATTCTTAAAACTTGGAAGTTTGATAAATTGTTTCACCTTAAACCTATCATCTATCAACAGTTAGTTCGCATCTTTTACTCCAATGTGGTATGCATTCAAAACCAAACTCAATGTGGGACTATAGCCATTAGATCCTATCTTTTAGGCTAATATATTAATATTGACCCCGAGACTATAGTTTTCCTTTTTGGGTTAGATGATGATGGGTTATATAATGAGAATGAAAATGTGGAATATCCCTTCGTTTGATGATCTCTTGGTGGTTTAGACCATCCGGAGGTAGGTACTCCACTCTTCGTACTAGGTATTTATGGTGGATGCACTGTATTAAGAATAAGATCAAAATAAATCTCCCCCACATTATATTTAGTCAACTAGTTGACATCATAAACATTGTTCCTTCAAAACATGTTGAAAAATTGATTTATGGATGTCTTCTTAGTAACCTTTTTATCAAACTCGGTCTAAACGTCTCTCGACAATTCTATCCCTCTCCAAAATCAATCAATCTCACCTCATTGAAGAAAGCGGATTGAAAACAAGATGAGGAAACCGGTCTTTGGGTTTTTCGACCCGGTAAGCAAACCCCGAGAGCTAGTTCTTCACGAGTTGCTCCTAGCACTTCTCGTGCTCCTCCCCCTCCGGCACCAGCTGCTGACGATGATCTCGAGTTTCAACAACTTATACAAGATATCGACGATCATGTACCAGACGATGAGCCTGCACCGGAACCAACACGACAAGAAGATCAAACACCACCATATTTTTTATCTTTCTTGGAGTCGTTTGATATGAGGTTTGCCTCCATGGAGTCTCAGATTACTGAGCTTCAGCGGGAAATGCGTGAACGTATGGACGCTCTCACTCTTGTAGTTCGAGCTCATTATCCTCCTCCTCCCGATCCTCTGATGGAGTGAATTTGTTTCCTTGTTATGTTTTCTTGGATTTTTAAACTTGGATTGATTTTGATGTTTCTGGATTGTTTATTTTGGATCCTTAAATGTTTGAATTTGTTAGGAGTTATGTTTTGGATGCTTGGGTGACTGAACTTATTATATATATTTGGTTTGATTTTAACTTTATTATTTTGAGCTTAATGTTTCTTAATTTTTGCATCATATTAGTTCATTATGACCAATTATGCCATTTCACATTTGATTATGAAACTAATGGCTAATCTCTCTTTTGATCTTTGATCTTAGCAGCTTAAGCTATATATATATATATATCAATTGGCTATGTTTTTCAAAACCTTGTTTAAATCAATTTTTAAGTCTTTTTGATTTAACAAAAAGGGGGAGAAATGTTAAAGTGTTAAAATGTTTTAAAGGGGGGAAGTGTTAAAGTAAGGGGAAGTAATTTCAAACTTAATTTTTCAAAATTTATTTTCAAAGAAAATATTAAAATTGCACATGTTTTGTTATATCAAAAAGGGGGAGATTGTTGAAAACATTTTGATGTTTCGATATAGCAAATTAAGTATAAATAAATTTTAAGATTTTACAAATGATTTTCTAAGTATATTCGACTCAATTACGGAATATCAATTATTACTCCAAGTCTTCAAGATCAAATTCAAACCTTACTAAATGTGTAAAATTGTGTTTTATACTTAATATATTTTTGAAACAATTTTCACAAAGTATTTTGAACCAAAATCAAGCCTAAAATCAATTTTTCAAAGTGATGCACCAATCCATGCATCGATGTACCATGGAATAAATTGAACATCAAATGCATTTCATGCATCGATGCACATACTATGCATCGATGCACTCAGAGTTTTATGAAAACATCGAATGCATTTGATACATCGATGCACCAGCCATGCATCGATGCACTCTGGCTATTTTGAAACATCGAATGCATTTCATGCATCGGTGCACTAACTAAAGGTCCAACGGTCAAAATATTTGAATTTTACACTTGATGCACCGATGCACCTTGGGTATGCATCGATGCACTGACGCTCCCAACTGATTTTATTAATTGGTTTCACACTTAAACGGCTATATTGACTCCACTAACCATCCCCATTGTTCAAAATCATTTGAAGGAGTATTTAAACAAGTTCTGAAGCCATTGATCCATAACAATTAAGAAGAAATCATAGAGAAACAAGAGAGAAAGCATCAAACATCAAGTTTGTGCAATTCAAACCAAATTTTCTTTCAATATTCATTTTTCTTTCAAGAACACAATTTGTGCTCATTTATAGTTATTTTTGAGTGTTCTTATCTTGTTCTAGAATTGTGCAAACATATTGCCTTGTGAGGTTTTCCTTGTAAGTTTACAAATTTGTGTATTTCTTTTTGAAAAAGAGTGTGCTCAAGAATTGGGGTATAATTCTTGAGGGAGTTGTAAGGTTACTCTTTGTCCTCAAAAGAAAGAACAAATTAGTGAATTTGTTGGAAAATCCTTAGTGTGGATAGCTAAGATAGTGGACGTTGACTTTGGTTGAGAAAGTCGAACCACTCTAAATCGCTGTGTAATTACTTTCAATTTTCTTCAAAAGCTTCCACCAAATTTTTAATTGCCAATTCACCCCCCTTGGCCGATTCCGTCGATCGATTAACTCAACAATGCCTATTGGAGTGTGCTCATGGAAAATTGATTAGAAAACTAATTTTGTGCTAAGATCTGCTTGTAATTTGAAACTTAGATTTGTTGGTGTAAAGGTAGGTTTTTGGAAAATTGAGTTTAATCTCTTCTCATGCTCCTCATGAAGTAAGTAATTAATGGTTGATTTATAATAAGATCATTTAGTGTGATCTAATGAGCTAGTTATACAATGAACCGCTTTTACCATATATTGGTTTGGGATTTTAGGTCCTGAGTGTTCACTGAATGTTCCTTCCTATACACTGCAAATGAAGATAGAATGTTTTACATGTTCAGCTATGTCACATTTGCAGGATGAGAGCTATGTCACATTGCGTGATCTGAAAGGCTCTAAACTTTCTTGAAGTGTTTTCAACATCATTTTTAATCTTAACAAATTCATGGCCTTTGAGACTCGTGATCCATTCCTAATTCGTCAGGTAAATGTGTTACGTTAGCTCCTTTAATATTACCATTACTAGAAATTGTAAATCATCATACTTCTATGCAAGTTTCGAATAACAACATTGTATGTATCGAAACAAACAAGAGCGTGAGAACCATACATTGACAAAGTGGGACCGATTTGTACATAGAGAATATATTAGACTTTCAATGAAAGATGATGTCGAAGATGCCTCTAATGGAAGTGCAGATGTTTGGAATGAATCGGTTGAGGCTCCCTTCTAAGTTGAATAAGGTAAGCTTTTCCAGTTCACATTGTGTTGTTTTGTTTTGTTCTGGCTTTTATCGAAACGAAAAAAAAAACAATAGATGCGTAAAAGAATGTAATGCCCAAAGCATGCGTGCTGGGTATTTTGCAAGTGCACCAAATCAAAGAATAAAAGCTAAAATGACTGTAAAAAATTATAATCAAGCACCTAAGAAGTTCATGCAAACTCACATACTCATTTTTCTCATCATCTGTTATTTCTCTACAGGTGCTCAGAGAAGAGCTCAACACTTCTATGTTGAGCACCGAAAGGATAATGTTGCCTTTATGGGCAAGGAAGGAACTCATTGGAGGAGAACTTTTGGGCTTGCCTTTCTCGGACATACGCCTGATGCACCTGCGAAGGATTTTCAGACCTTTGCATGCATGGTTTGAGGGAAAAAATGATGAATCATGCAATTGGATCCAACTTTACCTAAACAATTTTTCAAATGAACGAATTTTGCCGAGAGACTGTAAATCGAAATCCAGGTATAAGAAAGCTCGGAACATTTTAATACCATTTCGTTTCTTGATTTCTAAGGTACTATCTATGTTCATATTTTCCTCTCTGGGGTCTAGGTTGGTTCATTTGGTAGTAATTTTAGTAGTAATTTTCTTCGGAAGAAAAATTAATCAGTACAATTTTAGAATGTAAGCAAACTTTTCTGATACAAATTAATGCAAGTTCTTGTTAGCAAGACTGAAAAATGTGAATTCGTGTTGTAATAATGTATATAATTTATATGAGAAGTTTTACTAATTAAATGTGTAAAATTTATATTTATATATGCTTCAAAGAATGCATATGTAAAATTGGTCATTTTAGTACTCTTTGATAGTTATATACTTCACTTTAAATAAGTATAAATTATATACTTATTTCATATTTTTTACTTACATTGGCGATGGGAAGGAACAATACACGGATGATGACATTGATGATATTCGCAAAGAATGGGTATCTTATGTGGCAAACTTTATTATGCCGTGATATTTTGTATCGACATATGATTACAATATTTTTGATAACTTAATGTGAATATATTGTATGCAAATGGATTGCTTATAGATAATATGATACATATATTTAGTTTTATGAGGCATTAAATGTGATTTAGTTTGATTATTTGTCAATCTACAATATATATATATATATATATATATAATTTACGACATACAATCACGACACACGAATGTGTGTCATCTTTTCTAATGACGTGTGTTTCAATGACAAACAATATAAGTCATACATGCGTGTCATAAATTTATGACACACAAATGTATGTCATCTTCATTTATGACGGGAGCTTCAATGACGCTCAATGCACGTCATAAATGTGTGTTATAAATGCGTGTCATAAATGCGCGTCATAAATACGCGTCATAGATTTATGACACACAATTGCATGTCATCTGAGATTTATGTCGGTAGCTTCAATGACGCGCATTTGTGTGTCATTTGCACCCATAAATGACGCGCAGTAAGCGTCATTAAAGGAGTTTTTTCTAGTAGTGGCTTCAACTCCCCAACATTCAAACATTGAGCTTACACTATTACCCTATTTTTATGATATTTTATTACTTTAAAAAATAATTATCTTTTAAAATTTAAGTCGAAACTTATTTCCATTTATTTTACTAAAACTAGACTTACACTCGATTTCAAAAATATAAAGCTTACTCCCCAACTCATCTGATCTAATGTTTATTAGAGAACGAATTACCATCGATTTTTTCTATATTGTAAGTAATTGTACTATCAATATAATCAAGAAAGAAAATAAGATTTTTGCAAAGGCGAATTTAAAAAAATTTAAACTATTATTTTTATTCTGTTTTGATATTTATTTTCTCAAAAAATATTTAACATTTAATTTAGATTTCAATTGATATCCCATCATAAAAAATTAGAAGGCATCGATGACATGATTTTTTTTTAAATTCCACTTGTGTTTTCATTATCCATGTCACCATTATACGTAAAACTATGTCTCTCTTCTTCTTTTCTTCTTCTTCTCCGCCTCTTTCATCGTCTTTAGCTTTGATTTCTAGTGGCGCGTCAAATCCTCGAGATGCAGAGAGATTTAAATAGTGGTTACAGTATTGTCCGATATAATTATTGCGTAACCGCGATACTTACAATTATAGCAATAGGTCATGTTATGTATACAATCGCGATAAATACAATATAACCGAAAGTACGACCGTAACCGTAATTTAAATCTCAATAAATGCATATTCATTTTTTTTGGATAAGTTCTTAACTATAGTTTAATATATTAATGGAATGAGAAAAAAATAAAATTTATGTATAGTAAATGGAGATGGTGGGTATTATAGAGAGAAAGAGATAGATGATGGGTATTTTCACGTCCGGCCCCTTAATATTCCCACCTGTCAATGGATGCATTATACATAGCTAGTCCATATCCATCATATCTTTTGTCTTCAACAAACTCCAGTTTTCATAATCCGCCATTGTTATCGCATACAACATAAACCTACGATAGTGGCGTCAATACCCTTAAGCAATCGACTATAATCATGATCATGTGCGTGAATGCAGAGCAGAAGACCGAGTATAGTTTGCGTAAGCGCAAGTGGTAGCACGCGAGAGGTCAGAATCAAAGCACGCTTTGCTGTGTCATTGACATTATTGGTCAGTCATTTTCACGATTCACGAGCACTCTTAACACCAACAGTAAAAAAGAAAAAAAGCATTTGAATTGAGATTTTCCTTTTGCAGGGTTTAACCCAATAAATATCGGTTATGCCATTTACTAGCTCTAGCTGGCGTGGCCTGGCCTACTCTCTTTAACTTCATCTTCGTCCTTGGTCAAAAGAACCAGGCAGTGAGATATTAATAGCCGCCTGACTTGTCTTGACAGGGTATGTTTTGTCATGCTCATGCATGCATTGTGGGTCTAAGGGTTGCAGCAAAACTGAAATGAAAACCATACGTCGAGAATCGGAATACTTATATGGGTAAACTAAACATTTATTAATTAAACTATTATTTTTATTCTGTTTTAATATCTAATCTTTATTTTTTTTAAATTATACATAACATTTAGTTTATATTTTAATTTGATACCTCATAGTTAAAAATTTAACGATGATATTGACGAGTCATCAGAAGGTAATGTTATATCATCATTGAAAAAATAAAACATATCACATCAACGATTCTACCAATTTTTTAACGACGAGTACCAAATAAAAAAACTTAAACTAAACATTAGATATAATTTTTAAAAAAATAAAATAAAAAATAATAATTTAAATAATAAACGTGTAAATTATTTATTTATTTTATTGAATTCGTCAAACTTTTTTTATGGCTTACTGAAAAATCTTCCACCCCATAACATGGTACCCGCATAGGATTAGAGTGGGATGTTGATTAGATCTTAAAAAGAAAAGGCTATTAGTGATTGGGATTAAAAAGAAAAGGCTATTAGTGATTGGGATAAGAGGAACCTTATTGGTTGGATTAATGTCTTTTAGTACTTTGCTGATTATATATATGGGCAGTAGGCAGAAAATGCCCAGATAAGGCATTAAAAAAACAAATTTTCAAGTGTATTGTAATTTTTTTTACTATTATGAAAAGTTTTCGATTAAGGATTTTTTTACAGTAACCGGAGAAATGGTCAGAGGATCTGACATCTTTTGAGAAGACAATTGTATAACGCAATATTTTTTAATCTACATGCATGTACGATATGCTGTTAAATATCAATAACTCATTCAATATATAAAAAATGGGTAGTTAAATAGAAAAATGAGAACATTTATCCCACACTCAACAATAGTTTGAATTAAATCTACTAGCCCAGCGTGTGATTCGTGGTTAGAGGAATCAGGAGAGATATAAACGTGGTACTAAGCCATTATCTGCGTGTGTACATTACATTCTTTAAACAAATTAAAAATTTCAAAGTCAGTAGCCAACAATGCCATCAAAACAGATGGATCCTGGATTTCTTTTTTGGAATAGGTATGATTTTATGTTATAAAAAATATACTTATAATATTTTAAATAAAAAATATTTTAGGGACCGAAATCAATTTCAATTAAAATTTCTAAAGTGTATGAAAATTTAAAATTTACAAAGCAACGATCACCTTTAATCACCCCTTCAATCCATCGATCGTTAATTGAACCATATCCTATATGATGAATAATGATTATCAGTTTGAAACATATTTATTTATGAAATTTTTAGAGATAATATATTATTATACAATGTAAAACTCTTATAGTTTTACACGTGTTTATAACTGTTGAATAGGTAAAAATATATGGTTGAAATTAATAGTAGGAAATGAGAAGATATTTACAGAAAAAAGAAAAATGAAATTAATCTCAGTTATTTAATTTTTTCTCATCTAACAGTCCTAAATTTGTATACAATTATAAGAATATAGACCATACTCCAATTTTCTATATTGCTACAATAAATGAACAACTTTGCGCAAATCAATCACAACTTTCGCATGCTTGATTTGTTTGCTTCCTTAATTAATTAATTAAGGTGCAGCCGACCCACTTGCCTTAGTTAATTAATTGATTAGGTTCACACGTATACATAATAGCTACTTTGAATGAAAGAGTAGCACACAATTCTGTTTTTTTTTTTTTGAAATTAGCCTACTTGGTTAATATGTGTTTCCTCTACAATGCTTCTTGTTTGGATTTCATTACTATCTTTATATTTGTATATTTCCAACATACAATTTTTTATATATATTCCCAGTTGAAGATGATTGGTGAGGCATTTTAATATTTCAATCTTCATCTACCATTATTCGGATTTTTAATTTGAAATCCACAAGTGCATTAATAGGAGATATATATGCAAATTATTATATAAAATTTAATGAAAAATATATCAATCTCAACTCATTTTGAGGAATTAAAAAGATTGTAACGAATAAATTAGTCTCATTTGATAGAAACAGAAAGCTTTTATGAAGGTTTTGATGTTAACCGTCATTCTAAAAGGAAAGTTTAGTTTATTTTTTTCATATTTTTGGATTTAATATTTTTACTTTTTGTATGAATTTTTTTTTATTGTCCTCGTCTCTTTTGCGTGCATTGTAATTCTAATTCATTCTTTTGTTTTTATTAGAAAAATATAGTTGTATATTATTCTATTAATTTTTTGAGAGAGCACAATTCTTCTCATCCAACAAATGGCTTCGTCCATTCGAGTAGTTTCAGTAACATTTCTTTGTATTAACAGTTAAAAGGTCACAAATTAAGCTTTCAAACAAAATCAAAAGCTACAACAATGGTGGAGTCCATGACATGAAAAAGCAAACATCTATAACTACGTGCATAGTGAAATTGTTTGAATAAATTAGTATATTTGCGTCTCCTTTTGTTTCCACTCCAATCCTATGAACCTGCATGGCGAAAACCTAATCTTGTACTCCGAAATCGTCTGGAGTTTAGGCGACCAAACTTGTTCTTTAGACCCAACAAGCATCTCGTAATGCTTCTTCAACTCCGGTGTGCTGCAAAGGAAGCTATTCCCTTCCCCTTCCTCTTTGATTCCATTCATCAACCTTGTTATAAACTCAGGCAAAACCTTGATCAATACCCTACCATCCGTTCCTTTGACGTACTCGAAAGGGCACTTCCCGAATTGGATCGGACAGGCTTTGGGTTTAGGGTTTAAGGCCGCGAGAGAAGACGCGGACAACACATTGCATGAAAATTGGTCAAGGGGGAGAACAAAGTAAGTTTGCCCGGGCACGAGGTCGTCGTCGATGGACAAAACCGGCAGCGGGTGACCGATAAAGAAAGAGTCTGCATGGCAAACCATCTTGTCCGGGAACTCAAACATGACCTCGCCGGCTATGTGTTTTCCGGTGAGGGTTCTCGTGTTTCCTCCCCCGAAGATGAGCTTCACTGAAGACCTTGGATTAGGATGAAAGCATGGAGATAATGAATTGCCCATAGAAACAAAAGAGATGATATACAAGAGAAAACAAACAAGAGGAAAGGGTTGTGTTTATATACAAGTGGAAGGATTTGTCTTTGATAAAGTCAATTTTTGTTTGTTTTTTCGTGTAGAGTTTGATGAGGTCGGTGGTCAGCAATGGCGGATTTTGAATAACACTTCATGTATGTCTCAATATCAAGTGGATGAAATTAAAAAAAACATTTATGACTAATCCAAATGTCAACTGTAACTTGATTACCTTTTCAAATATATTAATTGTTAAAGTATATATGCAATAAAGTGTATGGAAAAATATGTTTTAGACAAATGCAAAAGCTATTTTTTATTAGTGAAACTTACATATGTATAACAATGTTTATACAAACTACTTTTCTTTAATAGATGTGTTGCACATGTATATATACGTTTGTTTTTTTATTTAGTAATTTAAATATAAAAATATTATAAGAAATAAATAATTTCATATCTTGGGTAATTAATGTAGTTCAAACATAAAATCAATATCTGAGTAATCTTAGGATGCAACTACTCCTTCAAGATATCGTCGTTGTCAAGCCCAAAACCTCTAACAAAGTCCCTTGACAATTGTCCGTCTAACCATGGCCTACAAAGGTAGTTGTGAAAGGAAAGTAGAGTGTATTCCTCCTCCACTATCTTCTCCATTATGCGTGCTACAGGACTATATATTCCTATAATCTTGAACACCCAAAGGTCACTCGTACTCGATCATAACATCTTCGACCTTGAACCCATTAGGGTTATTCCTCCTAAGACTGAACTTAAAAATATTTCGAATGGAAATCTCCTCTGAAACTACTAGCCACCTACCTTGCTTCAATAAAGCAAACTACTTTGTCTCATTCACTCCCAATTGTAGGATATCAGTCCTCGTCATCTAATCGGGTGTACTCCATAACAAAGGAAAACTAAATTCTCTCGGTAGCTTATGGATCACCTTAATAAATGTAGAGTGGTTCAAGCTTAGTTTTTACTTGCTACTCCAGTCTATAATTGACTCACTAATCTCGAATCTTTTTCCATGTCTCCACATAAAACTTATAAGGCCCCCCCACAAATCCTCTGAGGTACTTCGCTCATAGTAAAATGATTCTACAACACAATCACATATGGCACCCGCTTCCTCCATCAATAGAAGATAACTGATAAAAATCCACCAAGATACTCTGATCAATTGACTCAGAACCATCTCGTAGGAGTTCAACAAATCCTTCAAAAAGGTGAGTCAGGAGATGGAACCAATCTGCAAAATGAACAGAGCAGATAAAACCATTTTCGTTCATCGTTTGAAACTTCATTGCAATCACATAGGCAACACGAATTTGAAGGGATGTCAAATTCATTCAAAGTTTTCCCACAGTAAATCATGACTTAATATATTCCTGACCTCATTCTGTCTAGTCTTATCCGAAAAAACCACCTTCTACCAAGGACAATTAGTTTAACTCTACCTTCTTTCCCAACTTCTTCACTGCTTTTGTGACGCTCTTATTCATCGTTACAACAAAAACAAAAGCAATATATATATATAGATATTACGAAGAAGCAAACACAAAAGAAAAGAGAGTTATGGATTTCACACTGACTTTTCTTTAAATAGTAGGAGAACACAATATCTTTCAAACAATCGAAATACTACACCTTCGAACTACACCAGTCACAAGAGTGACACATGTAGAAGTTTCCACCTGATAAAAGGTATTCATCAAGACCGTTTTAAAAAGTGACTCACTAGGTGCAATAAATACTATGACACAAAAGTCTTAGGTCAAGTCAATTTATGGCATTTCCTCGACTAAGGGGGACAAGGGTTCTACCTCCTAATATCCTCCATAAGGTGTCTTTGTCACTGCTCCTTCGCCTATCGAAACCTCTAGAAGAATTTCTTCACTGATCCAATCCTTCGGAGACTCATCAAATTAGTCGCAATCTTTTAACATGACATTCGATCGATAGTCTCATGTGATCTGTCAAAGTCAAATCTACTGGCCATATTCATATGCCATGTTAACCTAGAATAATCATCATGACTCTAGGCTTGATCAAACACCAAGGGTCATTATAAAATCAATCATGCAAGACTAGGGGGACATTCTCTCTCTCTGAATCTCATATCATCCATGATCTTGAGTTCATCATTCTCCTAAAAATTATTGACTACGATTCTCTGTCCAAATTAAAAGAGGTGAATTGCCTACAACTATCACAACCCTAATATTATCCTCAACAATAATAATAACAAATACAACACCCTAAACTCAAACAAATAGTTGTAATTCTAAACTATCACTAAAACAATAATAATCATAACTAATGATATATCAAGTGCAAACTAACTAAAAGGGACAAATAGGAATTTAAAACAACTGGGAATAAGAGATAAATTTACACACGGGGCTTATACATATTAATTTAACACCTATGATAATTGAATCCTTCATACCTATATAACTTTAAGCCACGTGACGAACTCAAACTGCATATGCGGCAGCGGATAGTCGTCCAATTGACAGTGTCTTAACGAGTAGTTAAATAATCTATAACTTTGATTGTTCAAATGTATATTATATTTTTCCAAAATATAATATAACATGATATAATTTAAATAAATAGGGGTTAGTTCAGGTGGTAAGTAGTTTAATATCGTTTAAGTAAGGTCTCGAGTTCAAATCCTTGTGTATGCAGAAAATCTATGTTGGAAGATTCACCCACCAAAACTAGATGTGCGACGCATGTTAATTAAAATTGTTTATGATATATACGATTGGGATTGAAATCTTGTTGGCTTTATTCAAAATTAGGAAAATAAAATCTATATTTTAAAAAAGAACTGTTCAGATTTTAGTACTTTCAATCATTGATTTTTAAATTTTTATGTGAAAAATTAATTAGTGTGCACAAATAGCACGTTTGTATATTGTTTTTCCTTGAGAATTTGTGAAAAACGATTAACATTAAGGACTGTTTAATCATACACCATCCTAAATAATGTAAGATTTTAAAATGAGTTTAATTTATTTGATTTCAATTGTGATTTTGCAAGTTTAAGGTAACATTTTGAATATATTTTATCACCAACTATCCTAAATAAATTTTATTTTTATCATTATGCCAAGTAAAATTTTGACTCTACTTTTAATTCAAAAGTTACACCAAAACTAAAAATATATATTTAAATAAAAAGATTTGCATGATATTTTAACCAATCACTATCAAAATAATTTACTCTTTTCTCTTCCATCGGAATTCACCTAATGACGAGTATAGCAATTGATGGTGTTATTTTCAAATTAAAATAAATGGACATATCATACCAAAACTTATCCACTAATTACTGCTACCATATATTAAAATTATTTATTTTTTATTCAAAAGTTTTAATGCTTAAAAAAATAAAAATAGTATTACTTATCCACTAATTACTGCTACCATATATTAAAATTATTTATTTTTTATTCAAAAGTTTTAATGCTTAAAAAAATAAAAATAGTATTACATATATACTGTACAAATATAATAACATAATATTATGTGTATCAAATTTTTTTTACTTTTAAAATATTTTTTCACCCACAAATTCTAATTTTCTTTTAAAGAATACTAAATTTTGTGGAATTGAGTAATACAAGACAAAAAAGCTCACGAGGAACTAAAAAAATAATATACTATTAAATTTTTAAATTGAATTATTAGTAATATTAACATCTATATGTTATTTTCTTTTAAAAAAACAATATAAGACTTTCATGTACTTAAGGTTCAAGTTTGAATTTGAGTTCGAGTATGAACCAAACTTGAGTTTGAGCTTCAGTCGAGCTATGTCTAAGAATGTTTCGAGTTCAAGTTTTTTTGAGCTCAAGTCGAGCTTCATTTTTTGATCTTGAGTCAAACTTGAAAATGTTAAGCTCATGAGTTTTCGAGTCGAGTCGAGCTCAATGTTAAACTTTTCAAGTCGAGTGAAGCTCAACAATACTAGTACTCAACTCGTTTATAACCTTAATTGCGAGTGTAGGCATAAAATTACATATTAAAAAAAGTAGTATTTCCTCCCTTTTGGGATTAGCTCAGCTAACAACAGTACCACAACATCAGCAGGCAGAATAAAAGAAAGAGGCTGCAAAACAAAGTAAAACGAGGAGCATGAAAAAGAATTCAACAGAGCAGGCACATAAGAAGTAACAAGTTGCAAAGAATGAAGAAAATGAAACCCAAATCAACTAAACAAGGACCTCTTCCTCCTGCTTCTTAACTATTCATCTCTGAGACTATTATTCCAAAAGATGGTTAAGTGTTCATAAAATTATGTACAGCCATGACACAAACTCTTTACTTTCAGAACGAATGTCAATAGACAGCAGAGCTGAAAAAGAATTAAAGGCATGAAGAGGCTCACTTCCTTGTTCTAATGTCTCCTGCATGCAGGGATGGACCGAGGGGGAGCTAGCGGGGGCGAATAGCATAAAATCCTACGCCCGTCCCTGCCTGCTACATAAATACATTCACTACACTATCTCAATTCTCAAACTCCCACATGAATAAAATAAGCATCAACCCTACTATATTTGCTTCGCTGCATTCTTAACCACTTCTGATTGACGCTTAGACCGTAGACTTTAAAATCATCAATGACAGAGCTGCTTATCGACCTATAAATATATATGTGACAACAGGAAAACTAAACCTTGGTATATATTTAGCATTGAACAAAACCAAACCAGCACATCAAGACATCTGCAACCAAATATCACTAGAGAATCATGTGAAGACAAGAAGACTGACCTTTGATATAGATTTGGCACAGAACAAATTCATCAAGAGATCTGCAACTAAGGGTGCTTAAAATTTATCATCGGGCACAAATCCCATTCGCAACATTTCATCATGAAACCGAAATGCCTCCTTTAAGTTGTCCTGGGTAACATGTCCATTTATGAGTGATGTATATGTAGACCTATCTGGATCTATGCCTTTCTCTATCATCTTCCTTAATACCATTTCAGCTTCTTGCATTCTACCCTCTCTACAAAACCCATTGAGGATTACATTGTATGTAATAACATCAGGCAAAAGGCCTTGATTCTCCATCTTGTTAATCCAGACAAAAGCTTTGTACATATTCTCTTCTTTGACAAATCCATTAATAAGGGTGTTATATGTGATGCCATCTGGAAGAATTCCTTCTGAATTCATTTTCGATAGAAATTCATCAGCTCTTGATGTATCACCTGATCGACAATAGCCCTTTATGATACTATTACAAATCACAAGAGTGGGCTTAATACCCTTCCCTACCATTTCATCCCACAAGCTGAATGCCACCGAAACATGACCTTTGCTGCAAAACGCATTTATCAAAATTCCATATGAGATGTGATTAGGAAGAATCTTTCTAGAAATCATACCATCCCAGAGCTCCTTGGCTTTCTCAATTTCACCTACCTTGCAAAACCCATCAATCAAGGTGTTGTATGCAACAATGTCGGGTTTAATATTCCTTTGAGTCATTGCATCAAACAACTTTAAAGCTTTATTCATATTTCCATCCTTACAATGTCCATGAATGAGTGTTGTGAAAGTACAAAAATCAGGAAAAACACCCCTTTCTGTCATCTCGTGCAATAGATTGTCTGCTTCAGTGAGCATCTTATACTTGCACAGCCCATTCAAAATGGTATTATAGGTAACAACATCCATATTACATCCCTTCTCTAGCATTTCATCCCTGATCTTCAAAGCCTCTGACATGAGACCGTTTCTGCAGTACCCATTTATAAGAATAGTATAAATTACATTATCTGGAACCAAGCCAGCTCGCTTCATATTATTAAAATACACTAACGCCTTATCAAGATGTCCATTTCTACAAACTACCCCAATAAGCGAACTAAAGCTGACCAAATCTGGAATAACACCTCGATGCAACATTTCATTGAAAATGTCTTCAGCTTCTGAAATTTTATTCTTCCTACAACTCTCGACAAGCAATGTATTATAGGTAGTAGTATCAGGATTCAACCCTCTATGTACCATCTCATCTAAAATAAATTTTGCTCTTTCAAGATCCCCCGTCTTACACAAGCCATACATGATCGAATTATAAGTAAAAAGACCTGGTTTCAACCCTTTATTTGACATAGAATTCATCAACTCAAAAGCTTCTTCCAAATGCCCTTCACGGCAATATGCATTAATAATTGTATTGTATGTCACAATATCAGAATGAACACCCTTCTCTTTCATTTCGGATAAAAATGATTTAACACTACTGATCTTGCTGTCTTTACACAAAGCATTAACCATAATATTTAGTGTATAAACATTTAACTCGACCCCAGCTCTAACAACTTCGGTATACACTTGCCAAGCCAAATCAACCCATCCAATCTTCACTAACCCACCAAGAAGACTATTACAAGCATTAATGGAAACACAAAAACCTTTTCTTCTCAAAATCATAAATGCCTCTGATCCTTCTCTTAACTTTCTAGCTTGCACATAACTCCTAATTAACAAATCAAAAGCTGAATCATTAGACCCGAAATTCCCACATGTTGAAACCAAAGACTCCACAATTTCAACACGTGAAACACCACTTTTCCTAACCATCCTAAGAACCAAAGCCTGTGCATCTGATGACCTTCTACATCTCACAAGAACGTTAATCATTGCACTTAAGGACATGTTAGAATGCTTAAAGTTTGAGCAATTAAGCACAATGAAATAAACAAATCTTTGACCCAATTGCAAATTCTGGCGGCAATGCCAAAGAACCTCAACTACGATTGACGCGTTTAATTGAAATCGATAATTACGCAAAGAGTTCGGATTACCTAGCTTTAAACTGAACAGAATCTTCTCCACAATGAACGAATCCGGTGCTCCATCTGATGGGGTTTCTAGCGTTTGAAAAAATCTAAGATATTTCCCGGAAGGTAGAGTTTTGAGAGGGAGATTTCGAAAGAGTAGCCGCGACATGAGTGATTTCGCATAGGTTTCAAACCTTCTGTATCAATTTTGCAAGCTGTTCAATCTGCCATTGCGTAAATAACGACCGGAGAAGTTCACCGACGCCAATTCAGCAAAAGCGACGCCCCAAAAGAACTTTTCTTCATCACCCACAAATTGTTTCTTCAATCAGTATAACTTTCCCCATAATTCAAACACTACAGTATTATAAAAAAATGAAGAAACTATGTAGTACCCTAGAAGAAGAATCGTTGATTGACTTAGAATTACCTAAAAAGTTGAGAATAAAATTAAATTGAAACGAGGAAGCTGAGTGGAGATTAAATATGAAAATTCAAGCAGAATAAAAAAAGGAAACAGAAGCTGAAGTAAAATATCTGAACTCGAATATGGAAGCGGCCCTAGAGATGTCAGCTTAACTTAGGTAATAGTCTTAGTCTAGGGTTCAATAAAGTTTGAGTAAATTTTTCTTTTACATTAAAGTTTTAAAAAGTTAAAAAATTATCGTTTTATACTAAATTGATCACTAATCGTAATAAATTTGAGTAAGTATTCATTTTTCTATTAAGTTTTCAAAAGTTACTGAATGAGTACTAATATTATCATTTTGTATAAATTGGGTACTCATCACAGTAAATTTAAGTAAATATTCATTTTTTCATTAAAATTTCAAAAGTTACTAAATGAGTACAATATTGTCGTTTTATATCAATCACAAAAAATTAATGTGACACGTTTATTTAATTTATCTAACTCCGTTTAATCACATCGGGTCAAAATTGACTAGCTATTTGACTAAAACAATAAGAAGATCATTTTTAATGAAGATTTTAATTTATAAATGTTAATTTCAATAGGGAGCAATTTGAAGAACTGGTGCTTTGTTACAGACTTATTTGTAATCTTTCACTGTCGCTAACTGTTCGAAGAATTAAAATATCATTAAACTTTGAGTTCAATATAAATAATGACTTGTACGATTTAATTTATTTCAATGATTAAAAGAATAATTATTATTTTTAAAGGTCATATATTTAAATACCAACGATTCAGGTGATTGTCACCTTAGTTTAATATATATATATATATATAAAATTACTTATGCTTGAACCTTGTTCAATGCCAATGTTGGTGTTTTGTTACTTTGTTAATCTATTTTATTGATATGTTTTTAATGGTAAAATATACATTGAAGTAGTTTCATGTTTTTCAATTAAATATTATAATTTTACATTTATATTAAATAAATTAAACAAAATAGTACAACATTCTCATAGTAATATTATATTCGAATAATTTTATTTTCAAAGGTAAAAATATATTTCATGAATTAAACACTCCAAGATAATTATAGATAGAGGCATGTCTGTCCATGTACAAGCGTAGCCTGTGATACATCACAAGACCCCAAAAGTTACAAATGAAGATTTTGACAATATTTTTAATCGTTTTGCATGATGAATATTGATAAAAAGACCTTATATATCTCTAATAATTTTAAATTTGACAAATTTATTTTTATTATAAAAATATTTCAAGGTCCTCATTTTAAAAAGTAACACACGACCATATTATTTGGAACGGGACTTGAGGAACAGTAGTGTCATTATTGTAATATAATGCAATACAAAAAGAGGCAAGCTTTATATAACATAAGCAAAACAAATAAGAAAAGCAAGCATGGATCCCGTTGGAGTAGGCTTAGGAAGCATAGACAGTTGGCTCGAGGCGTGGGCGAAGCAATACAGAAAGAGGCACCGCTGTAAAGCAAGTCCAAAAGCCTCGTCCATGTTTAATTCCCCAGTTCCTGGAGGAACCATCCAGTCGAAAGAGTGTACCAACGTGCCTAAAATGTAAACCAACACGATCCGACTTATAGAAAAGCTCCTTAATCAGCGGAAGGATGAAAAGAGTGCCTTAGGATTTCATTAAACATAAGAAAACCAATATACAACCAGAGATCGACCCCCTACATAAAACAAAACACCATAAAACAACCGAAAACACCCCCACAGCAGCAACGGTAGCTCGACCTAATCCAACATATCAACCACAACAGCCTCTAAAGGACTGACCCGACTAAAAGCCTAACTCTAGGCTCGGAGGGCACCAGAAAACAAAACTCCTAAAATAAAGACCAAAAAGGACAGCTGACTCAAACCAAAGAAGCCAAAATAAAACACAACATCCAGGAGCTTCCACATGAAGAGGGCAGAAAACCGAGCTGTAGACTCTGGCTCCAAAGCTGGAAAAACGGAATCATATTCTGGCTCCAAGAACAGACAACTCTCCCTCACATTGAACCATCTTCTGCTTCTAGGTTCGGCAGTAACTAGCCTGTAATTGGGGACCCGACTCTTTCTCTTCAAAGGATTGGAAAGAGTTCAATATCCCCTCTATTACTCTAAGACTCTATTCCAAATCCTTACCTATAAACCAATTTAGCTCTACCATCCAACCTGTCAACCACATCCCCATCTTGATAGGCATCCCCATCCTGCTGGGCCTCCACACCCTTGGAACTACTAATAGCACGCTTTTTGATAATGTTAATCACGTTCTGTATCACCTTTGCCTTTGACTGGCCATCCAAATTGGATGAATCAAAAAAATCCATTATTCCCTCTATATCACGTGCAGACTTACAACTTTCACTACTTTCAAAAACTGACTCTCTCACCGCGTGTTCCAACACAATCTCGTGCTCCACCACATCCTCGAATTCCGATGGAATCATCCCCATACCAGCAACATTATTCCTTAAACCCATAATATAATCCTCTCCTATGTTCCTCTCCACTACTTCCCCACCCGACAAGATGCAGCCACTAAAACTTTCCCCCATACAACATAATATACTTTCATCGTCCACAGAACATCGCTCAGAAAACTTCTCCACTGAAGAGTCCACTTTTCTACCAGCTCCCTCAAGACAGACCTCCACCACGGGAGAAAAAACTGGCGATACACCGACGAGCTCCCCCACCAAAGATAACGGAGAGGCAACTGCCTCATCCATCAAAAACGAGTTTGCCCAGACCGAATCAGGACTGAAACAAGGCTCAAACTCAGAAATAAAAACTGTAAATAACAAATCCCCAGCTTTCAAAACAACGGATTCTTCCACACGTGTTTGGCAATTTGTAATAATTTGAAACAAAGCCCTGTCAAAAGAGCCTGGATTCACAGATCCTTCCTCAATGGAGATAAGTTCTCCTCATTTGTCTGCAATGCTTCTGAAGGTGGAAGGACTTCCACAAAAACGGTGGGATCCCTTTGCACGATAGCCACGCCCGGCGGCTGCTGCAATGAAAGTTCTCCGACCACACTTCTACTTTGCCAAAACATTTATTCAAAGCCCCCATCTGATTATTCAGCGTGAAATCCCTACTCTCTTCATCTTCAAAAATAATTAGAACTGCTAACCCGCTTAACCTCATAATTTTCGGGCCTAATATGCCTTCCTTGTGCATAATAGCAGCCAACTCTATCATCTTAAAGAAGTTTTGCACCACCCTACCAAGTTGCCTCTGCAAGTTAAAAGCTTGTCCTCGTCAACAGAACCCACAATAGGAGCCTCTGAATGCCCAACATCCTCCCTTTTACTCTTGATCTCGGCTGGTTTTAAACCAGAAAACTTCTTTCTCCAAAAAGCTACCCTAGGTTGAAATCTGGCCAAGAAAACTCTAACTTCATTACCACGAATCCTAGATCTGTCAACATAGTTGATAGCCTTCCTTGCGTCCTTCAAGCAGGTGAAACGAACAAAGCCAAACCTACTTCCTCCCTTGCTTTTTTTGTTAGGGATGAAAGAATCGACCACCTCTCCATATTTATCGAATAACAGCCAAAGACCCTTATGATGTAGAAGCTCTGGAATGTTGAAAATGATCACCGTAAAACAATTTTTCCCAGCAGAACTAATCACCTTACTTGCCATCATAAGACAAAAAGAGAGATCAAAGAAAGAGCTGTAAAAAAAACGCCTAAAAATCTAGAGAGAAGCAGGAGCTTCTCTCACTAGTCTAAAATATTTACCTCGCAAGCTTGTACCGAAACTCGAGGCAAGTTCAAGGAAATAAAGTTAATACTAATAAATATAAACAAATCTTAACTCTGCAGGACAAGACTTACCAAAAGAAGTGCCTTGACATTAACCAAACTAAGTTCTCCCCCATTAGAGTTGCAGTGTTAACCATAAGTATATCAAGAAAATCAGGCTTTTCCTTACGTTCACGAGTTGTTTTCGCATGCTCTTCCATCATCTTTGTCAGTAAAGCATCCCATCTTTTATGTAATTTCTTCATCTCACCTTCAATCCTTTGTAAATCCATCCATGCAATGGAAGGTATAAAGTCACCGATATTGAAGATTCCAGCAGATGTCATTAGCTCCACCACCACGTCTTTGAAATCATTCGACTCTGACCCTTTGTCTCGAAAACTCGACGACTGAGTATCACTTGCCCTATTATGTTGGCCATTGCACTCGTTAACATCTCTGGCACCACGACTGCCTCCCCATTTTGGCTAGACTCGTACAATGCTCGAACCATATGGCCTAGCTCAACAGCCCGAATTTGCGATCAATCCTCGAGGGCTTTACCACCAAGCATGTGGAGTTTGCTTAGTTTACGAAGCAATTTCCACCTGGGACCATAGTCCGCAAACACCATGTCTTGAGAGTTATAAGCTAAGTGGGTGGCACCAGCATGAGGTGGTCGGTTAGAGAAATTCAAGTCAAGGGTCTTAAGGAAAGCTCGAGCAGCGTCTGGGGTTGACGCCACCACCATGTTGCATGTGCCCATTTTGAGGTACATTACAGGTCCATATTTTTTGGCTAATTGGGCGAGTGTGACACGGGGCATGGATCCTAAGAGTGGAAGCACGCCGACAACCGGCCACCCTTTCGGACCCGGAGGAAGTGTTTGGTTCCTTTTTCCACCAAGCGAATGGATGAAATAACGTGTGATAAAGAAGAGAAAAGTCGCTGCTAGGAAATCCTGAAGGAATAATGTGTCTAGTGATGGCATGGTAAAACACCGAGAATAGCAAAATGTGCAGAGAAACGTAATAGGGTTGTTGGCACACCATAAACAAAGGCTTCGCTTTCAAATTTATACACAAAACAAATGATAATAAATTGAACTTAAAGCACGTCAATTCAACCTATTGAACGTCAAGTTAGGTTAAAGCACGTGAATTCAGCTTCGCCTACTGTCCAACGTTTTCCTTAGCAAGCAGGAGACAATATCTTAGTGTGAGCATTAAATGTCAAATGATTAAGAATTATCTTTAAAGATAATTGCCTTGTACTTACCCTAGATTAATAAAATAAAACACTTATTGACCCCTCTTATAGTTCAATACTCATTATGAATAAAATTCTTTTCTCTCTCCCTAAGTAATAAGAATTATTAAAAACAAAACAAACAAAACAAAAACCTTTTATTATTGTACCACATGTTCAGATAATTTCATTTTAGGATTTCATTTTTATAATATTTAATACTTTTACATTAAAGAGATTGTTTTAACAATTCTTGTTTAGGATAAGAAATTTTTTATTCATAATGGTTATTGAACCCAAACTTAAAGGAGATAGGATGTATCAATTGAGAGCTTTTAATCACATGTTTTAGAGATTATTGACTACATTAAAAGAGTTTAATTCACAATTATTAAAACAAATTAAATTTATTAAAAATGTTACTCTTGTAAGATAAGATAATTGAGTATTGTATAACAAACAAATTAGTACTGACAAGTACAAAATAACGAAACAGAAAAGAGAAGCATTGTAGTAATCCTCTGCTTTAGAGACATATTCATTCTAATTGATGTAATAGTAAAATGAACTATTCCTAAGGCTAACACAATGTTTCTTATTCCGTACCTCAAAAAGAAAGTTGGAATTCAATATAAAAAAAATATCTCAAAGTTTCTCAGTATCGATAGCATATAAATAATACAAATACCAACATGAACATTATTAATATTTTCGACTAAAATTGTCTATATTTCTTCATCAACATTCAATATCGTTATTGTTCTTCAAGGACCAATACCTAAGCCCCAAAAGGACCATTTTTAAACTAGAGAATCACACTAAAAACCTCTTAAACACTATACTTTAAGCCTAAATCAATTCCTAAGACTTATGGAGATTACATAAGGTCATGTAGCATCATAAAAATACATGTTACACAATCATTTCATCATTTGAGACATAAATTATGCATATCACTCAAACATGCTTCAAAATTATAATATACACAAGGCATCACATTCATGAATGTCATGTTATCACAAAGGATTATAAATAGAATATCATGATATCACAAAGAAATATAAATACACTATCTTGCTCGAATAATCCCGAAATGAAACTCTTTTACTTGGCTATCACTCATCTTCTTCTCCCTTCTAGCACTTGGATGCTCTTAAAGCTTTACACCTCTTTTAATGGAGACATGGATCTTAATTCGAAGCTATGAGGATGCATAATAACAATCTTGCCTTCATAAATCTCGAATGAAAAACCCTACTCTACAAAACGGGCTTCTTTGAACTATGCAAGTTTTGGAGAAGAAAGAAAGAAGCAAAATGAAAGGTCAAGGGAAAAATAAAAGCCTTCGACTTTTTACCTGTAATAAACCCACCTTTTGACCTTGCAAGATCCCAATAAATCAATATATTTTTCCTAAATGGTATAATTGCTCCTTTGATCATTTTTCATTTGTCTTCTAATAAAAATTCCTTTTATAACCAATTGGGCTCAAATTGTATCTAATTAGGCTTACATTCCGCCTAACCATTCTAATTACCAACTCTCCCCGGTCCATACACCTTTCGGGTCAACCCTCATTCATTGGCTCAAAAATCTGAGACGTTAAAATTTTAATTTTAAATAAATTCATTTAAAATTCAATTTTTCTAAAACTCGATTTAATTAAAATAGTTCAAAATATAAATTTAAAAATTTTCAAATTCAAAAAATTACTTTTATCACACAATTAAATATTATTTTATTTTAATAAATCATCAAACTTTACTTAAATTCAAAAATTAATCTAAAATGCGATATTTGAATTGAATATCCGAAGCCAACATGTTGAAGGGTGAGAGAAGGAAAAGTTGTAAACATCATAAATTCTAAAATACAACTTATTAATATAAGACTAAAAAAATGATAGAAATCAATTGCAACTGAAAATCTTATAAGGAGCATAACTTTTTAGTTTGGACAAAATAACATTTTATGTTAAAACCGAAAATGTTATATTCTTCGTAACATCAACTGAAAATGCTATAAATTTGTATAACTTATTCGATTATAAACTCTAAATATCCCGCAATATAACTTTTCGATTACAACCGAAAAATAATACAAATTTATATAACTTTTTAAATTTAACAATATAATAATTTTGGTTAAAATTTGATTTAGCTGCCACACAACCAGGCACATGCTATGTGTTCGACGAGGGTTTTACACAACCTTGGACATCCCGCAAACTGTATCAACGGTTTTTTCAGCACATGTACTTTTTTCTGACCCCTTATAAAATACACGTAAATGGACTGAAAACGCTGGCTGAATTGCTCTTATGGTGTTCTTGAACAAAATTTTGTCTGAATTAAGGTATCGTTGGAATTATTTCTCGAGATTAAGTGAATGTTACAGTAACCGGAGAGTCGCTGGGAACACAGTCCTCTTCCGAGGAAGACGTCGGGAACACAGTGCGTCTCCGGGGAAGATGCCGGGAACACAGTGCGTCTTCCCCTTGTTTATGCCGTTGAACAAAGTTGAAGACGCTTTGTATTCCCGATGACTTTTCGAAGGCGCACTGTGCTCCCGATGACTTTCGACGGATACTGTAGCATTCACAATAGACCATAAAATAATTACGGTAAGACCCTATTTAAACCAATAATTTTTTTCACAACACCATAGCAACAAATCAGCCGGAAAGGCTACTACTAGGTCACGAGAGGCACACCTGCACAATTATTTAGTGATCCCACAAAGGTAGTGAGCCAACGGTCTTCATAGTCTTTGAGGCATAATTATATAAAATACAATGTGTTTTAGATAATTATTATAACACTTAATGTTATTTAAGATTCTTAAACTTTATTTTCAAAAAATTATTGTATTTCTTGAATTACTTTTACAATTAATATGACTCTTAAATTTTAAAAAAAAATAATATGATCTTTTGACCAATGGTTTCCGTCATTAACTGTTACGATATTGATGTGACGGTTTCACGATGCTGATGTAATAATCCATAATGGCTGATAATGTGACATATGAGTTAAATTGATTCTTTTGGTCTAGTTAAAGAGTTAAATTGATTTTTTAAGTTTAGGAGTTTATTTTAATTTTTTAGAATAAAAATTAAAATTATTTTAAATTAAAATATAAAATATAAAAAAATTGAATTTAAAAAAATAAATATTAAAAAGTAAAATTAAAATAATAAAAAATTATATATATATATATATAGTAAGATACTAAAAATTATTAAAAACTAAAATATTAAAAATATATCATAAGCTATAAAGTGATAAATTATTAAGAGATTAAAATTTTTCAAAGAAATATATATTACATATAATATATACATGAACATATAAACATAAAAATAAATCAATCATATTCATATAGTTGAATTAATAAATATATACATGTAACATATAGAAATTTTTTTATCATACATATACACATACTAAACATTATTTCATAATCATATAGTTAAGGATGAGCACGGGTTGAATTGGTTTCCATCCAACTCGACCACACCTGAAAAATATACACTTTCCATCCAATGATGGATCCAAAATTTTTTAGGGTAGACAAATATATGTTAACAACATAAAATTTTTGAATGAAGTGGACACAAATAAAATTTCAGGGTGGGCATCATCAATAAAATAGGTAACTAATCGAAGAAAATTCAAATTTCAGGGTTGGCACGTGCCCACACTCAGCCCTCAATGGACCTGCCACTACTTCTACCCGAAATCCGACTCTAACTGAGTTTAAGGTGAATTCACCCGACTTGTAACTCAATTGCCTTTTGAGATAAAACTCGAATTCAACCTGACACGAAACAAATATATTTATAAAAACATTAATTTTATTTAATAAAATAAGGATCTAATTAAAAATAAGGGTAAAGTATATAAATAGTCCCTAAACTTTTAGGGCGCTTACATTTTGGTCACCCAACTTTTAGAATTTGCAATACAACCATCAAACTTTTAATCGTTATCAGTAAGGTCATTGTCGTACTCTCCCGTTAGGTTTTACTGACGTGACACTTAATTGTCGTTAACCCCATTCTCCTTCTCATTCTTCTCATGCTCCTCCTCATTCGCCTTTACTGAGGAGGGAAGATGACGAGGAGCTACGACCGACTGGGTTTTGTTCAGAACGATGTGATGACTTCAACGGTGGTGGCGATGTGACAAAAGGACAACCTTATCGCCCGTGAATCGATCAAAATATAAAATGGGATTTAGGGTTTTTTGACGAGATTCGAGGCCTTATCCACGGTAAATGGAGTTGAGTTTCAGCGAGTGGCTAGCGAGGTTTTGGTCGAAATGGGGCGGCACTTCTATTGGTACCGGCGATGATGATCACCGACGACTGAAGAGGGAGATCGAGGATGGGTGTTCGAATGATTTTCTCGCGATTTGGGACAAATGGTGGATGATGAGTATAAATTGATGGTCGGGAGGCAACGTCAGTGATGATGGTGATGACAGTGTGACCACTGCTGACTGGAGGTGGGATTATCGGAGGTGGGGTGAACGGGAGAAAAAGAATGGGAGGGGGTTAATGACAGTTAAGTGCCACGTCAACAAATGGTTATGATAGGGACCTTACTGTAAATGATTAAAAATTGGGTGACTAAAATGCAAGCACCCTAAAAGTTTGGGGATTATTTATATACTTTACCCTAAAAATAATAATACGTAAAGGGGCTATTATTACAATTATCCTTAAATATAAGGTATAATTATATTATTTTTCAGATCGACTCAGGTCGAGTATTTTTCACTATAAACTTGAACATGACTCGACCTGAACCCTAACTTATTTTTAGAAAAAACCTAACCCATTAAGGTCAGGTTAGGTCAAAACCTTTCCGATTCGAGTCTCGTGTTCATCCCTATATTAAGTCATATCATCAACAGTTATACAAAGTATTATGGTTAGATTAGTCGGAACTTATACATTTTGCATCTAAATATAGTTAATTTTTTTTAATTATTCACATCAATACACACATTTAATCACACTTCAAACAATTTCTGGACTTCGCTTTATATACTAGCTTATTATCGCTTTATAAACTAGCTTATTATATGCAAGAGTTTACAAATACTCCTTAAAATTGTTTGAATTATGATTATACGTGTGTATTGATAAAAAATACTAAGTTTCTTAATTATATTTATATGAAATTTGCAAGGATCGACTAACCAAGTAATACTATTTTGTACAAGTGTTGATGATATGACTATATGTTATATGTATATATTATGTATAATATATGTTTTTTTATAAAAATATTTTAATATTTTAATAATTTTTAATTTATCATTTTATGAATTATGATATATATTTTTATTTTTAATAGCATTTTTAGTATTTTTAATATATATTTTTAATTTTTATTTAGTATCTTTTATAGTTAATTTTTGGATATTTATGTTTAAAATATTTTTCTAAAAAAATTAAATAAGCCCCTAAACTTAAAAAATCAAATTTGTCCTTGAATTTGACGAAAAAAATAAATTTAACAGGTCTGTCACATCATTAGATATTATGGATTGTCACGTCAATATCATGAACTATTATATTAATATTGTAACGGTCAATGATAAAAATAGTTGGTCAAAAGATCACATTGCATTTTTTCTTCAAAGTTTGAAAGCCACATTGAGTGTAAAAATAATACGAGAGATATATTGATTTTTTTAAAAGAAATATTAAAGGTCTCACATACATTTATAATGTACATGTTTTGTCAGATTAAGTATAATTGAACAATTTTTTTTTATTACACGGAAGGATTGCACGGCTATCTCAGCTCCTCTCTGCATACTACAACTTTCACTTCTTTAGGGGGTTCCAAAAGTTCTTGTGTCCTTTGGGATAGTGACCAGGCGTATTTTGCTGGGCCATCTGCTACCATATTACGACACCTCCTTATCTTCATGATCTTGACTCTCCAGTCCCGCTTGAGATAATCGCCCATATGCTGCATCATCGAGCTACTTTTCGTTTTATCTTTATCCTGAAGTAACTGTCAAGCCTCACTGCTATCTATTTCCAAAAGGATTTCCCTGGCTCCCGAGTTCCACGCTGTTTTTAGCCCCTCGAGCACACCCCACAGTTCAGCCTTTAGCGTTGAGCAGTTACCTATTCGTTTAACAAAGCCATTTATCCATTGACCTTTATGGTTTCTTAAAACTCCTCTGCAGGTTGCTTCTCCGGAGATCCTGTTCCTGGCACCATCTGTGTTTACTTTAACCCACGGTTCTTGAGGCGGGATCCACTTCTCCTTTTCATTGTCAATATTCTCATTGTTTCCCTGATTTGCAGGGTTTTTGCTATTTTCTATCTCCTTTGTAATTCTCAAAGCTCTCTCAAGTATAGTTTCATGTTCAGTCATCATAGGATCAAAGGTGAACTTGTTCTTTTTTTCCCACACTGCCCAAAGAATAGCTCCAAACAAAACAGGCCAGTTATTACCTTCTATTCCCACTTGGTTTCTATTTGTCAAGTTCATTTTGATCCATTCTTTTATATCGCTGTTCATGAACTCCTCTATTTTGTTTGGGTTGATCAGCTGCCTCCAGAGTATTGAGGTTAAAGGACAGGTTCTGAAAATATGGTTAGTGTTTTCCACCGCGTTTCCGCAGGTAAGGCATCTACCATCATTGGGCATATGTATTCTTACTCTTTCAACATTAGTGAGGAGTTTCTCATTGCAGACGATCCAAAGAAAAGTCTTAATCCTCGGCAAGCTTTGATGTTTATTCAAGATGTTCCATATTTCTTCTTGTTGATCAGAAGTATTTCCAGCAATGGTATTGTACGCTGAGCGAACTGTGAATTTTTTATTCTCCGTTTTTCCCCATCCTGGGGTATATTTTGCTTCTTCTCGTATTGGGAGAGGGATAGCCATCATGTGTTGAAGAGCTTTGTTGTCAAGGATTTGTTTTAGCAAATTCCAATTCCAATCACTGTTACCATCCTTCGTATCCTTTACTTTTATATTTATGTCGTCCGACATGTTGATATTTCTATGATAGTTTCTGAGCGGACCAAGATCTGGTATCTAGTTGTCCTTCCAAAAGTCGATCTCTTTGTCGTTTCCGAGTATCCGGGTAATGTTCTCTTTGAAAGTAGGCCATATTTTGCTTAAACCCTTCCACAGGTGCGAGCTCTTATTCATTTGCAAAGTATCTGGTAAGGTTTCAGTGACTTTGTATTTACTGCATAGGAGTTGAATACACAGATCGTCCTTCCTGGTCACAAATTTGAATGCTATTTTCATGAGAAAAACATCATTTTGCTTCCATTGTTCTTTAATTCCGAGACCGCATTCCTTCATGGGCTTGCACAACTTTTTCCAACTAACTAGTTGTATCCCTCCTTCCTGGGATTTACCCCAGATGAAGTTTCTAATAAGTTTCCCAATCTCCTTGCATGTACAATCAGGCAGCATTGTTGTTTGCATAGTAAAATAAGGGATTGCAGCAAGAGTAGCCTTTGCTAAAGTGATCCTCCCGGCGAGAGAAAGGTTTCTAGCTTTCCATGACTTGTCAGAGTGTCCTTGATCCTTTGCACTACTTTCTGGTATGTACCCTTAGTTACTCTGGCGTGGATAATTGGAACACCGAGGTATCTACCAAGATTATCAACTTCCTCAAAGCCAAGCTTTCCACTTATTATCCTCCGGTTTTGAATTTGAATGTTCTTGGAGAAGTAAACATTTGATTTAGCTGAGCTCACATTGTGACCCGAGTAGCGGCAGAACTCTTGGGGAACTCCTTGGATAATATCTGCTTGTTTTATTTCAGCCTCTGAAAATAAAATGAGGTCGTCAGCAAAAAAAAAAAATGTGCGATAAGCAAGGGATAAGTGAATTTAAATATATAGGTTTCCAACTTCCCTTTATTATTTCTGTCTTGATTGCGTGCGCGAGCCTTTCCATGCAAAGCACGAAGAGATAAGGTGACAATCGGTCCCCTTGGCGGATTCCTCTCGAGGGTTTAAACGGTTCGGAAAGAGTTCCATTCCAAATAATAGGCGTTGAGGTAGTTCTGACTTCTGACACAGTCCATAATAACATTATTGAGATTCGGAGGAAATCCTATGTCTTAAGGGTATCCTCGATGAAGGTCCACTCAAGGCGGTCATAAGCCTTCTCGAGGTCGATCTTCAGAGTCATCCACCCTTTCTTTCCAGTTTTTTGCCTCATCGAGTGGATTATCTCTTGAACCATAATGATGTTATCCATGATAGAACGATCCGGGATAAAACTTTGTGATAATTTTGTAGATCACCTGACATAAGCTTATCGGTCTAACTTGGGGAATGAGTGTAGGGCTCTCAGTTTTGGGAATAAGGACGATCAAAGTCCTGTTAATGCTTTCAACCGATGTTTCCCCTTGCATAACCTGTTTCACTAAGTTACAAACACCTTTGCCAACTATATCCCAATTCTTCTGGTAGAAAAGAGCGTGAATTCCATCAGCTCCTGGAGCTTTCAAGGGCCCCATATCAAACACTGCTTCTTTAACCTCCTGTTCGGTCACCACACTTTTCAAATTTTAAGTTCCTAAACTTGAATAATCCCCTAAACTTTTAAATTTGTAGAAGAAAGAGTGATAATTTATTAAGTAAATATATTTTTCAATTTTTATAATAAACTTGAATAATTCTGTTTAGATACTCTTCTTTTTCTGTATATTTTCAACTTTATATACAATGATATTTAATTTCATATCAATTTACAAAAATTTTTATGAATATATTTTTATAATAAACTTGATATTATGAACTTTAAATATATTTCTCAGTTTTAAATATTATTATATTATTTTTTATAATAAACTTGAATAATTCTATTTAGATACTATTCTTTTCTGTATATTATCAACTTTATATAAAAAAATATTAATTTCATATCAATTTACAAATTTTTATGAATAATTGTATTATGGAATACTTAAATAATTGCAAAATGGTTTATTAATTTCTGTAACTGTACGTTGTCAGAGTTTTACTAGTCGGCGAATAAGCATGTGTATATGTTATAAAATGGTTTAAGGGGAAAGAGACACATGTAATTGCTTTAGTGATAGATTTTAAAACAAATTTATAAGAATAGTTAAGTAATTAAATATGTAATTTATTATTGACTTTTTTAATAGAGTTAATGATTTAAGTAAAATGACGTAAAATTTTAAATTTTAAAGACAAAACGTCTTGAAAAATATTTTAAAAATAATTTAATACAAAATACATTATTTTTATTAATATAAGGTAAGTGTATGGTTGTATTTCATCAAAGATAATTCTCAATCATTTAATATTGAACATTTACACCATTAACATTCTTAATGCTTGAATTCAAATTTTAAAATAATAATAATCATTTTACCATCAAAACCATTCGATTAATTCCAATACAAAATACATAGTTGAAGGTAAATGATGCATTTAAGCCTTTTAGCTACCTCATGCTAGAAGTACCCAAGAGTGAAACGTTAAAAAGAGGTAGATATTTATGTAAAATGACGTGACACAAACTGATTGGAAATGGCAGCTCATCGGATTGTCAAGGAATTGTATAAGGAAATACGGGTTAATATACGGTTAATATATGGTGTTATCGGATACATTATAATATATTTAATAAATTCGGTTTAGCGCTACCAGAAATGTTAAGTAATAATAATGTAGTAGGTCTAAATCATGAAGAAATATTAAAAAATTTGGGAACCGACAAACTTAGTTTGTCGGTTTGTGTCGATACAAATGAAAAATGTATCGCTCCATAGCAATATTACAGGTAAAAATATGGCAAAACCGGTTTCAAAATGACAAAACCGGTAAAACGCTACCGGATATGTTGAAAGTGTCGATAATTTAATATAAGTATCGACACTTTCTGAATTTAAAAGAGAAGAAGTTATAACGCCTAAAAAGTGTCGATACTTTAAAAAAAATGTATCGATCTATAATAATATAACATGTAAAAATAGGATAAAACAAGTCTAAAAATGACAAAACCGGTAAATAACTACCGGATATGTTGAAAGTCTCGATAATTTAATATAAATATCGACACTTTCTGAATTTAAAAGAGAAGAAGTTATAGCGCCTAAAACGTGTCGACACTTTATGCAAATGTATCGATCCATAACAATATAACAACCTAAAATATGACAAAACCGGTCTCAAAATGACAAAACATGTAAATAACTACCGGATATGTTAAAAGTGTCTATACTTTAATATAAGTATCGACACTTTTGGAATTTAAAAGATAAGAAGTTATAGCGCCTATAAAATGTCGATACTTTAAAAAAATGTATCGATCCATAACAATATAATAGGTTAAAATATGACAAAACAAGTCTAAAAAATGAAAAAACCGGTAAAACGATATCAGATATGTTGAAAGTGTCGATAATTTAATATAAGTATCGACACTTTATGAATTTAAAAGAAAAGAAGTTATAGCGCCTAAAACGTGTCGACACTTTATGCAAATGTATCGATCCATAACAATATAACAACCTAAAATATGAAAAAATCGGTCTCAAAATGACAAAACAGGTAAATAACTATCGGATATGTTGAAAGTGTCGATACTTTAATATAAGTATTGACACTTTTGGAATTTAAAAGAGAAGAAGTTATAGCGCCTACAAAGTGTTGATACTTTAAAAAAATGTATCGATCCATAGAAATATAACAGGTAAAAATATGACAAAACCGGTAAAGCGCTACCGGATATGTTGAAAGTGTCGATACTTTAATAAGTACGCGTAATAAATTATCGATACTTTCAAAGAAATAGGTAAATATCATATCGAAAGTATCGACACTTGACATAAAAGTATCGACACTTAGGTAGTTGTATCGATTAAATATAAATAACATATCCAGTTTAAAAATAAAGACATAGCTAAAATAACATCCGGTGTAATAAATTATCTATACTTTCAAAGAAATAGGTAAATATCCTATCGAAAGTATCGACACTTGACATAAAAATATCGACACTTAGGTAGTTGTATCGATTAAATATAAATAACATATCCAGTGTAAAAATAAAGACATAGCTAAATTTCCTCTGAAAATAGATAGAGTTTTTGAAATCGAAGCGTAATTGTTGTTGCATTTCAGAAGGCGTTTCTCCGGTGAAGTTTTGTTTGTTTGTTGCTGCAGTCGAATCGAAAGGTACGTTGTTGAAACCCTAGTTTTTTATTATTACATTAATCAGAAATATGGTTTTTATGTGTTGTTGTTTGGGGTTTTCGAAATAAAGAAATATTTGAGACCGATATCGATACTTTTATTTAATATTATATGTAAAAAATTATATTATAGGTAAAAAATGATATTATAGGTAGAAAATGATATTTTAGGTTGTATAAATGTGCTGACACTTGTTGTAGTGGCCATTCAAATTCTTTTGAAGACCAATCGTTTTACTACAAAGAGTGGTTATTGATTTTTGTATATTGAATAAAGTGTATGTAAGCAGTATTTGATTTGATTTGCGCAAACTGATATATGAAGGAAAAATGAAGTCAATAGGTGGAAAGCAACCAAAGGGTCGATATATGTAATTCTACTAACTATCAATGTATTTTTGTTATTATTGTTGAAATAGTAATTGGATTAAAGTATTTAAGAACTTTAAATTGATTACAAATTTTAAATGTTGACAGTATGGCCGAATGGAAAATGATGAAGGAAGATAGCACACACAACAGTTCGGTATGTAAAATGAAATTGACATTGAGTATTATTTAGCGTTAATGTATTGATTAAGAAACGTTTATGCTTAATATTAGGTGACAGAAGATGTGAGGTCGAAATGAAATTCGATGAGTGATGCTGAAAAGGAACCTTACATCACACAGTCAAGGAATGATAGTAAAGAATAAAAAGAATGGATGAAAGCACATGAAAAGAAGGTATTCATTAAACTTGTAAATATGTTGATACAGATATATAAGAACAATAACATTATATATTGTTAAAAAATGTAGGAAGTGTCGACAAGGTGCAGCATAAAAAGGGTGAATTCATTAATTGAACACCTTAAAGAGAATGATCAGTTGAATGTGCTGAGGGAAATTGGGTTTGGATCGTTGATAGGAGTAGGGGATCGACAAATTCAGAGGGAATTGTGTTGATCCTTGATGGAGCAATTTGATGTCAAACAATGTATTGCTAAATATGGTGATTATTCCCTCTGGGGGTATCGACTACTGCAGTCGTCTTGGGGGTACAAAACAAAGGCAAAAGTGTTGTAGAAGTCTGTAGGAGTAAGAACTGGAAAGCACTTGCCTCCAAATATGGTTTGAATCAGAAGGTGACATACGCTGAAGTTGAAGAGGATATCAAAAGTGAATCTTACGGGGGGGATGAGCTAAAGGCCCGAGTTCTATTGTACCTTGTCAGGATATTTCTTTGTCCAACGGGTGATATGTCAACGAACAAGGACAATATGAAGCTCATTTGCGATGAAGGCTTGAAGGGTGAATTCAATTGGGCTGAATATGTCCATTCGAGATTGATTGAATCAATAATCACCTTCAAAAGGGTGACCAGAGATACCTCAAAGGGTGCATAGCAATCTTAGAGGTAACTGAGTTGAAGAATGTTTTTGTTTTTTTATATAAAATGATAATATAGTTATTATATAAAATGATAACTTTTATTATAAATGTAGGTTGCACTGTTTAATTTTTGGTTGGCCTATAATAGTTTGCCGGCTTATGAAAGAAACGGAGTGGCACGCATCCATGCATGGGGGAAGGAAGAGGTGGTTAGAGTGATGGCGAAGTTGAAGTTGGATAGACCGAGGAAGCTAGAAATGGTAATAAATGTAATTAAATAATATTAAGAATATAATCAATGTCTTAATACAAATTTAATTTTGAAGGTTATTGTCAATGAGGTAGAGGAGGCAGAGGAAGCAGATGAGGCAGTTGAGAAGGAAGAAGATATATTAAAAAAGAGTAAATTCGACATTTTGATGTCTGAATTTGTTGATATTAAAAAAAAATCCTTCTTGATATTCATCAAACACAATCAAGACTCGAAGAGACATTTGAGAGACATAAGGGGGAAGTGGAAGGAAAGGTAGATGTAGTGGTGAATGAAGTTGAGGTGTTGAGGGAACTTAATCTGTTGAAGGGTGGAAAAATTGATGTAGTTGTCAAAGAGGTTGTGGAATTGAGGAGTGAACTTACGGGGGTGAAGGAGGTGGTTGAGAAAACTTGGATGAAGGGGGAAAATAAAGGGTGAAATGAAAGAGATAAAGAGCTATGTAGAGCAAAAATATGATGAACTGAAAAATTTGAAGAAGACAAGATGGAGGAAGAAGAAAAGATGGAGGAAATGGGGAGAAAGGATGTCACTAACATCTATACACCGGACAGTGTTATAGATGCAGATTTGGATTCAGAATGTCCTGCACCCCAGAAGAAGCAGAATGTAGGTTGAATAAAAAACTTAATTTGATTTTTATCATGTTGTTGTGACAAAAATTGTATGCAAAACTGTAGGTTGAAAAGCGTTATTCAAGCGGAATTGAACCGGTCGAAGCTGCAATTTGTGATTATTTATGGAATAGTGGTTAGAATCGGGGTAAGTTAATATATTGCTTTATGAGAGATATTTAAATATTTCATGACAATATATTAATCCTAATGATTCATACATATATTCTGTAATCTCAATGGGAAATCAATACGCTAGTGTATCCGACGTTGAAACGTTGAAGCCTAGTGAATGGGTTGGCAGTGTGGTAAGTAGAAATCGATTAAAAGTTAAAACCTATTGAATATATTCTGATTGTGTAATTAATTTTGTTAGATTATTGATTTGCTCGCCTGGACAGTATGCTACGATTCTAAAAAATCAGGGCGGATGATTGGCTACATTCCATACCACTTAGCGGTGAGTTAAATTAATAAATGTTGAAAAGTAATGTTATAGACTGTAAATTAATAATTATTGTCACGTAATTGCAGAAACAAACGTTGGACAACATCTGTAATGTTGAGGGTATTGCAAGTTTTTGGGGTGCCATGTTGCATAACTATGTGAAATTCACCAACTGTGAGAAGGTAAGACACCATACGAATAGGCATAATGATGTTTTGGATATATAATTGAATTTTGTCAAATTGGGTGTGAAATTTATTGCAGATCATGATCACAATAAACCACAATAATTCACATTGGTATCAGTTGGTGTTGGATATGGTAGACTGTGTTACAACTGTATATGATAGTCTGTTTACATCTGAAGCAGCTAAACAAAGAATGAATGATGCTAAGAGATTGGTATGTATGAAAGGAAATTTTGTAAATTATAATGCATAATTTGTTTGGATCATAACTTCATATTTTTTAAGCAGATGAAATATTAGATAGTTATAATAAGAAAAAAATGGGTAGAAGCATGTGGATCTCTAGGAAATTTCCCCTTGCAAAGATTCAAATTCGCGGAGCATAAGATGAACGAGCAAGCGAATGGACATGATTGCAGCATTTATGTGATGATGTGAATGAAATCGATCGGTTCTAGAGGGGCTACAGGTTGAATATAGGTTGTTGGAGAATGGGATCATATGCAAATATTAAACGATCTCGTAAGCCACAATCATAATCAACTAAGAGCAAAGATGACAAAAGCTGCCATGCTACACAAGAATAACAAAAGGAATGGATGATGTAAATGTAGGGTTAATTTTGTATAAGATTTTTAATTTTGTATATAATTTATAATTTTGTATGTGAATGTAATTATGTATGAGATGGGAAAACTTATCCAAATGTTTTTTGTACATGTTTCTTATACACAGTTGGAGTCATGTTGATAGTTACGATATATGAATATCGTTGTATGCATTATTCCAAATGTCACTAATATAATTGTCATCATGTGCAGGATTGAATGGTCATTCCATATTATGTATGTTCAATAACTACAAAATGCAATAACTTTAAAGTAATAGATAAATTTACAATGTAGGTGACAAAAATAGAATATAAAAAAGATAAAATTAATAAACACAAAGATTTGATTCCAACATTTTCCAAGTATGTTCCCAAACTTAATAGGTAAATACCGTTTTAATGAGAGAATAGGTAAACTTATGTGTCGATACATTTATAAGAAGTGTCGATCTCAAAAACATCGAAACCCATTATTATAATGTAATAGGTAAATTAACAATGTAACCGGTCTAAATATATCAGTTTTTTAGAAAACAGGTGTACAAAACGTATCGACACAAATAAAACAAGTGTCGATACTTTTGGTCCAGAATGTATTTCAAAACCAAGTGCACTAAAAAGTGTCGATACATTTATAATAAGTATCAATCCCAAAAACATCGAAACCCATAATTATAATTTAATAGGTAAATTAACAATATAACCGATCTAAATATACCAGTTTTTGAGAAAACATGTGTACAAAAAGTATCGACATAAATAAAACAAGTGTCGATACTTTTGGTCCAGAATGTATTTCAAAACCAAGTGCACTAAAAAGTGTCGATACATTTATAAGAAGTATTGATCCCAGAAAATCGAAACCCATAATTATGATGTAATAGGTAAATTAACAATTTAACCGGTCTAAGTATACCGGTTTTTGAGAAAACAGGTGTACAAAAAGTATCGACACAAATAAAACAAGTGTCGATACTTTTGGTCCAAAATATATTTCCAAACCAAGGGCACGAAAAAGTCTTGATACATTTCTAACAAGTGTCGATCACAGAAACATCGAAACCCATAATTATGATGTAATAGGTAAATTAACAATTTAACCGGTCTAAGTATACCAGTTTTTAAGAAAACAGGTGTACAAAAGTATCGACACAAATAAAACAAGTGTCGATACTTTTGGTCCAGAATGTATTTCAAAACCAAGGGCACAAAAAAGTGTCGATACATTTCTAACAAGTGTCGATCCCATAAACATCGAAACCCATAATTATGATGTAATAGGCAAATTAAAAATTTAACCGGTCTAAGTTTATCGGTTTTTGAGAAAACATGTGTATAAAAAGTATTGACACAAATAAAACAAGTGTCGATACTTTTGGTCCAGAATGTATTTCAAAACCAAGGGCACGAAAAAGTGTCGATATATTTATAAGAATTGTCGATCCCAGAAACATCAAAACCCATAATTATGATGTAATAAGTAAATTAATAATTTAACCGGTCTAAATATACCAGTTTTTGAGAAAACAGGTGTACAAAAAGTATCGATACAAATAAAACAAGTGTGGATACTTTTGGTCCAGAATGTATTTCAAAACCAAGTGCACTAAAAAGTGTCGATACATTTATAACAAGTGTCGATCCCAAGAACATCGAAACCCATAATTATATTGTAATATGTAAATTAACAATGTAACCGATATAAAAATACCGGTTTAATTTGAAAATAGGTCACCATTATGTATCGACACTTTATTAACTTGTGTCGATACCTTTTTAAATTAATCATTTTTTTCATTCATTATAAATATGATACAAACTCCAAATCAAAAAACCCTAAACCTAAAGGTAGAAGAAAACTCATCGACTCCGACGAATACCAACGTTCATAACTGTTACGATCAGATATTCAGGTAGATTTGTCGATGTTTTGCCATAAATTAGGGTTTGTTTGATTTGCAGATTGGTCTTTTTTTCCTTAATGTGTTTTTGTTCCAATGTAACAACATCCACACCCAAATGGCTCCAAACATCACGTCAGAAGCGGGGTCTTTCTCAAAGCTCTTCTCAACCCACCTCTTCCCAGCCCACCTCTTCTCAACCACAACCTCCTTCTCAAACAATTGCCCCTTCTGAGGAAATCAAGTCGTTCGAAACTGACAACTTTAGATCCGACGCGGAGAAAAAAAGATGGTAAAGGAGTTTTAAAGTAAGGAAGATTCGTCCCGAACGTCTCATTGACTTGAGTTTCTTGTTCGATGATAAATATGCTTTTAGTTTTAAATCCACGTTTACATCTTGGGGTTGGCTTGAATTCCTTGGTGTAGAACCAAATATTACCCCAACGTAGTTAGAGTATTCTACACAATGCTTCCTTCGAGTATGAGCCTAATAAGATAATAGGAATTATACCCATGTCATGGGGAATGATATATCTCTCCGGAAAATATTGCGAAGGGTTTAGGTGTAGCGAATAAAGGGGATTCAGATGAAAATGATGTAGATTGGTCTATAATTAAACGGGTTACTAAAAATAGCCCAATTCACCTAGATCTAGAGTCGAGAGTGTTTCAAAAAATACTGACTTAGTTTATTCGGCCTAGTGGGGGAAAACATTCAATGATTCGAGACAGCGATTATTGGTGGATAGCAAAGTATAAATCCAAACCCAAAACGGATCCAAACATTGTTAAACTGATTTTTAATACAATTGTATATATAGTCACAAAGGGAACATCAATTTCAACTTCACTACCATATGGATGTGTCATCACCCATCTGTTGAATAAGAAAGAAGTTGATTTTTCGTTTGACTTCCCTTTTTGATTAACCCGAAAGATTGACATGTTATTTGTTAAAAAAACGGGATATGATTTTGTTGAAAAAGTCAGTTGGAAGTGTGTCAAAGATGTCGGATTAGATCTAGAGAGGGAGGACAATGAAGACGACCAACCAATGGGAGACGCAATGATGGAAGAAGCTGCAGCAGCTCCAGAAGCTCAAGTTGGACAGGATGTCACAATTACGACAGTGATGGAATACATGGTCAATTTTCAGGAGCATATTGATTCCTTTATGAGTGGAATGTCAGCCGATATTTCATCATTGCGCAATGAAGTCTCCATGTTGCGTGACGAATTACGGCAACGACGTCAAACGAGTTAGGTAATTAATTATTTAAGTTTATAAACATTTACACGTTCTGAAATGTATTTTATTTTCTTTTAACAGATGTGGATAACCAAGCGGTCAATGAAGATGACGATGAAGATGAAGATGATGATGATGATGATGATCCAAACAAGTATATCGTGTCTGAGACGCCGCCTGCAAGAAAACTAGTAATTTTTTATGTCAATGGTGTCCTTGCCTACATCCCAAGACATCCAGAAGGTTTCAATTATTTTAATTTATATCCATTATTTTAACATATAAGCGTACAACTTTAATCTCATTTTCTTCATGTTGCAGATGTTATCCTCAGCCATTTGGTCATCCAAGATAAGGTTAGAACTATTGATCAATTCAAATTACTATAGCCAAAATCTTTAATATACAATTAAATGTTAACATTCAAACTTGATTACAATCTCAGGCATAACATGGACCGTGTACTTGATAACTACATTGTTCTCTGACCACTTTCTATTCGTTTGGGTAAGATGATTGTCATTACAATTTGCTAACTTTAATTGTCTAAGATTCCTACATATTTAAATACACTGTTGGTCGATGATTCACCGCGAAAAATGATTCATAATCCAGTAAGTTACATTCATGCCATATTTTCATAGTTAAACATTTGTTCATAGATTGATTGATTAACAATTTATGTTTTTTATTAGATAAACAATTACATATGTCCACATCCTTTCGACGCTGCTTCCCATTCGGACGACAATGCTCTAAGTATGACACAAATTTATTCCTGATTATGCCCATTTTCTTGTTAGTAAAATTGCACCTGATTAGTTTGATAATTGAAATTATTTATTTATGTTCTCAGCAAAAGGTTGTAAAATACGCGAGTATTTGGAAAATTTGTTGAAGGCGCCTAATGTTCCGGACTTCGTTAGCGATAACCATTTTCCATCGGGTTAATTTCGTTGTAGGTACATTATTTGAACATTGTTATCTATAAATTTATTGTGTATGTGTGTTTTGGTTTGATTATATTGTGTGTATATTTTCATTCCATTCAAAAAAACTAAATCATATAACACAGTAACTGTGCCTTATAATATGAATATTACATTATAACATGTGACTTATACAATAAATATTACATTATAACATGTTCAATTTAACATGGCATTTCATTTTCATTTCATTTATAATTAGAGTTTGAATTTAAATGTAAATTTCGGCTCCACTATAAATATTAGCCCTAAACCGAAATTCCATCCATCCAAAAAACAACTTACTCAATGGATGCATCAGGAGAAAACATCAAATTCCATTTCTAAGGTAACAACTTACCTTTTTCAAATAACAACACTAGTGATAATGTGCATAATGAATTTGTTTTATTCATTCATGTCGATACATGTTGTCCATAATGTATTTCCAAACCAAGTGCACGAAAAAGTGTCGATACATTTATAAGAAGTGTCGATACTAAAAACATCGAAATACATAGATATAATGTAATAGGTAAAATAACAATGTAACCGGCCTAAATATATCGGTTTTTGAGAAAACATGTATACATAAAGTATCGACACAAATACAATAAGTGTCGATACTTTTTGTCCAGCGTGTATTTTAAAAACCAAGTGCACAACAAAGTGTCGATACATTTATAACAAGTGTCGATCTCAAAAACATTGAAACCCATAATTATGAAGTAATAAGTAAATTAACAATTTAACTGGTCTAAATATACCGGTTTTTGAGAAAACAGGTGTACAAAAGTATCGACACAAATAAAACAAGTGTCGATACTTTTGGTCCATAATGTATTTCAAAACCAAATGCACTAAAAGTGTCGATACATTTATAAGAAGTGTCGATCCCAAAAACTTCAGAACCCATAATTATGAAGTAATAGGTAAATTAACAATGTAATCGGTCTAAACTGGTTTATGAGAAAACAGGTGTACAAAAAGTATCGACACAAATAAAACAAGTGTCGATACATTTGGTCCAGAATGTATTTCAAAACCAATTGCATTAAAACGTGTCGATACATTTATAAGAAGTGTCGATACTAAAAACATCGAAATATATAGATATAATGTAATAGGTAAATTAACAATGTAACCGGTCTAAATATACCGGTTTTATGAACAAATAGGTCTACATAATGTATCGATACTTTTTACATTTGTGTCGATACTTATGTCCATAATTAATGCCAACCGATGTCCACGCATAAAGTTTCGATACATTTATAAAAAGTATCGACCCCAAATACATCGAGACCTGAAATTATAATGTAATAGGCCAATTTACAAAATAACCGATTTAAATTTACCAGTGTAAATAGAAAATAGGTCAACATAATGTGTCGACACTTTTTAAATTCGTGTCGACACTTTTTAAAATTACGCGTGTTTTTTACCCTTCATTATTTTTATACAAAACTCAAATCAAAAAACCCTAAAGGTAAAGAACTCTTCCACTCCGACGGTGATGACCTTCCAATGGAGGGAGCCCCAGTGTATCAACATTGAATAAAATCGAAAGAGACCAGTAAGTATCAATGTATTCATGTAATTGTTCTTGAAATGGTAATTGGATTCAAGTTTTTAAGAACTTTTAATTGATTACAAATTTCAAATCTCTACATTCTGACTGAATGCAAAATGATGAAGGAATCTCATAATCATGTTGACTGTATAACCAATAAAACACCCTTTCAAGGTCCAAATGGTAAGATAGGAATTGGTAAGATAAGCTTTCTTTGAGGGTTTAGGGACTGAATCCCTACAAAGTAAGGAGTACATGATTGAACATTACATTAAATAGTTGTATTCAGTTGTTGAAGAATTGTTTTTAATTTTATACGAATATAGTTGTAATCTTCAAACATGAACTCCTTACGTTGGAGGGATTCAGTCCCTAAACCCCCAAAGAAAGCTTGCCTTACCAATTCCTAGCTGACCATTTGGACCCTAAGATTTTATTGGCTATGCAGTCAACATGATTAACATGGATAATCTGAAGTTGATGGAAGATGGAAGCGATCAGTTCTAGAGGGGAAACTGGTGATTTGGTAAGTGGAATTAAAAATAAGTTTGCGGTTAAATTGTTAAAAGTCGTATATTGAATATTGTGGTTTACAATACTTAACGTACTGACAATTTGAATGTGAATGTAATTATGTATGAGATGAGAAAAATTAGCAATAACAATAGGTTGTTGTACATGTTTCTTATACATAGTAGGAGTCATGTTGATACTTATGATATATGGAGATCGTTCTCTGCATTATTCCAAATGTCTCTAACATCATATGCTGGACTGAATAACCATTCCATTCCGTCTTCAAAAAAATCAGTTGAAGTAGACTGCGTGCTTGTATTCAAACCTAGCTTGACTTGAGGACATGTTAGTTTGTTATGTCCCTCACCGTTGCAAAACCCATATCGCCTAATTTTCTTGTCGACCTTGTTCTTTGTTATTTCTTTTCGCTTGCGTTGTTTCCGTTGAGGGTCGCGAACGTTGTTTAATACACTGCTCTGATTGATTGAATCATTCAAACCAAATGAGTTCTCAAATTTTTCTGTTAGTCTTTTCATCTCATCTCTTGCGGTTTTGAAAGACGCGTCTGTCTTTGATGCATCATAGCATAACATACTTGTTGTTGCACGTAGAGAAGCAAACCTTTCCATTTGCATTATTTCTGGAGGCACATTCAAATCAACAAAATTGGGTGCAGAAGCCTTCGCATCCTTAGTCCACCTACTTTGAATCAAAGACCCGGGCAAATATGTGTAATCTAATTGCTTCAAACCTTGCCATTTGTATTATTTCTGGAGGCACATTCAAATCAACAAAACTGGGTGCAGAAGCCTTCGCATCCTTAGTCCACCTACTTTGAATCAAAGACCCGGGAAAATATGTGTAATCCAAGTGCTTCAAAACGTGAAGTTGATGGCGACATAGAAGTCCAACGGTCTTGAATTTTCTGTATGAGCAATTTAGGGTTTCCGTACGAGAATCAAAACTAATTTCAAATGTCATATTTTTTTCTTTGTACTTTTTCAAATAAAAATATTGACATTCATCTGATAAGGACTGAATCTCTTCTTGAATCCGGTATAATGTCTCCCGTTGAAGTTCTTCTTGGAACGCATGAAAAGATTCGCGCGTAAAAATCTCAGAAGCATTACTTTCAAATTCAACCAGTTTTGTGATCTGGAAGGGCTTCGTCTAGGAACTTAAGTAATCTGCTTTCAACTCGTTCAGACGCATTCTAATAATTCCATATTCAATTGCACAGACAACATCTAAATAAGTATTCTTGTGTTTCAGTGCAATTGCGAGTGAAGCATTCATAGACTCGCACATTTGTGTTGAGCGAATATTAGCAAAGAAATAACCGGTTAGATATGCTTGTGCCCATAAGTGTCTAGTATTTCCCTTCTCAATCACCCATGGATGATTTTCGACGTTGAATTTTGAAACAACTAAACGCCATTAAATATCAAATTCATCGGTTGTCCATCAGGAAGCCATTCATTTTGAGAATGTTGCTGTAAATTTTGGGTCACCAATGTTAGCTTGTGCATTGCGAGAAAGATGCCAAGAACATAATATGTGCTTAACATTAGGGATAACAGATTTGATAGCCCTCTGCATTGCCCTATCCCCATCGGTGACAACTGAAATAGGCGATTTGTTCATCATGGCTTCTAAAAAATTATGTAGCACCCACTCGAAAGATTGGGACGTCTCGTCAGTGATATGGCATTAGCAAACACAATTGTGTTATGGTGATGATTGACACTGACAATAGGCATAATTGGTCGACCATACAAATTATCTTTGTATGTTGTGTCGAACGCAATTACATCACCGAAGCATATGTAATCTGATCTCGATGTAGAATCTGACCAAATAAGATTATGCAACACCCCTGATTCGTCTACCGAGTATATCACAAAAAACACAGGATCATCATATTTCTTATAATCAAAGTAACCAATAAGCGAATTCACATCCCCATCAACGATTTCCTTTGCTTTACCTCTTTGAAGTGCATTGTAGAGGTCTTTATGTGTAAATCCAATATTATGATAGCCCCCTGCCTGCTACGTTAAATAGTTTATTACTTGTGACGTGCCAACACCGACCTCTTTCAATGCTGTTGCCTTATCGATATCAGCCTTACTTACATCTCTATTAGAACACATAAATGGTGTCATGGCAGGTGTGCACAATGCATGATTATGTTTCTCATAAGACTTACTTATAACCCACTAATCGTTTGTATTTGTTGTTGTAACTATGACTCTAGCCTTGCATCCTATTCTTGTGACTGGCGTATGAGCACGTTGACTATCAATAATATTGACTTTTGATACTAGAAACCCTTCTTTGGAACAATAAAATTCTTGTGTCTTCACATTCCCTTCCACGTCAAGCCGTGTTGTTCCCTTACGTGCACTAAACCCATGTTCCCGTGCGAATCCCTTGTAAAAGTACCAAGCTTGATCACGTGAAGAGAAGAGCTTACCAACCAATATGTCAGATTCATCAACATTATGTACTTCATGGCATTCATCGGTTGGCTTAACATTGTCTGCATCAGTATGATCCATGGAAAAAATTTTATTGTGCAATTTCAGTGGTCCCAACAGGAGTTGATGGAGATGTATGTAAAAGTTCATTGAACAACATATTTTCAGTGGTGCTTCCAATATGATGTGGTATTGATAGTGGTAGTTGAAGGGTGGATACAACATTAAATTTGTAGGATATATTCAGGTATGTACAATAACTACAACATTCAATAACTTTAAAGTAATAGGTAAAATTACAATGTAGGTGGTTAAAATATATTTTTTTAATGACAAAATTAATAAACACAAAGATTTGTTTCGATACATATGTAAACATATGTATCAATATATTTTCCAAAACTATCGACCCCAAAAACATCGAAACAAATAATTATAATGTAATAGGTAAATTAACAGTGTCGATACTTTAATATAAGTATCGACACTTTTGGAAATAAAAAGAGAAGAAGTTATAGCGCCTAAAAAGTGTCGATACTTTAAAAAATGTATCGATCCATAATAATATTACATGTAAAAATATGACAAAACCAGTCTCAAAATGACAAAATCAGTAAAACGATACCGGATATGTTTCAAGTGTCAATAATTTAATATAAGTATCGACACTTTCTGAATTTAAAAGAGAAGAAGTTATAGCGCCTAAAAAGTGTCGACACTTTATGAAAATGTATCGATCTATAACAATATAACATGTAAAAATATGACAAAACCGGTCTCAAAATGACAAAACCGGTAAAACACTACCGGATATGTTGCAAGTGTCGATAATTTAATATAAGTATCAACACTTTCTGAATTTAAAAGAGAAGAAGTTATAGCGCCTAAACAGTGTCGACACTTTTAAAAAATGTATCGATCCATAACAATATAACAGGTAAAAATATGACAAAACCGGTCTCAAAATGAAAAAACCGGTAAAAGGATACCGTATATGTTGAAAGTGTCGCTAATTTAATATAAGTATCGACACTTTCCGAATTTAAAAGAGAAGGAGTTATAGCGCCTAAAAAGTGTCGACACTTTATGAAAATGTATCGATCGATAATTATATAACAGCTAAAAATATGAGAAAATAGGTTAACATAAAGTATCGACACTTGTTAAATTTGTGTTGATACACTTGTCCAGACGAGTATACGCATAAACTGTCGATACATTTATAAAAAGTATCGATCCAAATACAATGAAACTGATAATTATTAACAGGTTACAATGTAACCGGTAAAAATATACCGGTTAATTAGCAAATATGTCTACATTATGTATCGACACTCTTTAAATATGTTTCAATTCTTTTTTTCCAAAATGAAAGCACAAACAGATGTACACATAAAGTGTCGATACATTTAAAATTGTATCGATCCCAAAAACATCGAAACTGATAATTATAATATAATAGGTCAATTTACAATGTAACCGGTTGAAATTTATCGGTTTTATGAGAAAATAGGTCAATATAAGTGCTACCTATTACATTATATAAGCGCTACCTAATATGTTATTGTACTTGATAGTATTTTCGGTTAAATGCCTATTTTATTATATAAGTGCTACCTAATATATTATTGTGCTTGATAATATTTCTGATTAAATGATATAACATAATTGATCACTTATTTAACCGAAAATACCATATTTTAGCCGTTTTTTAACCGCTGCACAGCAAAACTATCCGATTGTCAAACTCATTACAATTTACAAACTATCCTCCAGTAACAGCGTCGTACAAGCGTTACCACGAAATTCCAATCAGATAACGCCGCGTGTCATGAAAATGAAACTCAAAATATTCCTCTGCAAAAAAATTTCAAACCAAATAATATCCTTTCATAATTAAAAACTTTGCTATTGGCAGTTACAATATTCAAAACGACAGCACCTTCAGTTATGGCAACAAATTGACTCCAGATTTTGCTTCCTTGTAAAAAGAAAAATATCTATTAAAGATTTCTTTTAATCTGCGAAAATAGAAAATAAAAATCTCTCTTTCCTTTGCGGCGTCTCCGATCTGTAAAGCTCATCGACTGTTAGAGCGACAACGATAGGAGAATTAAGATCAGAGGTTTTAATCCCTAATTCTGCTTGGAACTTCAAATTCTTTTTTCCTATATTACTGAGTTAAATTGTTTCGATCTATTTCATTTTCATTTTTGCTTTAGGTAAAAAAAGAGCTTCGACTTTTCGTCGCTGTTGTATTAGAACTAAACGATGACGATGAAGAACGCTGAAAGGCTTGCCAATTTGGCTTTATTAGGTTTGTCTTTTTTTTTATCTATTCTTGATCAATTTTTAGTTTATTTATATTACATTTTGTTTCATTTTGAACTAGTTTCTTTTTCGATTTTATTATTCAGTTGTTGAATTTAGTTGAGTAGATGCAGAGAGAATTTAGTTGTTTGCGGTTTAAAGAATAGATATATCCCGTGGCTGATTCTTTTAGGGAATGATTGTAACATAAGTGGCTGTCAGATATGAGATCTCTATGGAGACACATGCATATTATATTTCCATGGTTCCAGAAGCTTGACTCTTTAACTGTAGCATTGATGATTTGCTAAATGCAGGGTTGACAATGGCACCGCTTGTTGTGAGGGTAGAACCCAACTTGAATGTTGTTTTGACTGCATGTCTAGCTGTATATGTGGGTTGCTATAGGTCTGTCAAGCCAACTCCGCCAACGGTGAGGAAATTGATTTCGGTGTTTTCCTTTTTTTCTCTTAAAGATGTTGGTCAGAATTATCTAACAATGTCATGTGTATCATCCAGGAGACAATGTCTAATGAGCATGCAATGCGTTTTCCATTCGTTGGGAGTGCAATGCTGTTATCACTTTTCTTACTGTTCAAGTTCTTATCAAAAGACTTGGTTAATGCAGTATTGACAGGCTACTTCTTTGTTCTTGGAATCATCGCACTTTCGTATGCACTTTCCATGAGTTTGCTAATATTAATTTACTTTTACACAACCAGTTTACCTGATGCCATTGTCTCATTTATTCTTTCTGGAATCATCTCAGGGCAACAATACTGCCTGCCATAAAACGCTTCTTGCCAAAGCATTGGAATGAAGACCTTATCATTTGGCGTTTTCCATTCTTTCGCTGTATGTCCTCCTTTTGTTATTCTTGAAGTATAGTTTGAGTTTTATCTATAAGAGGATTCGATTAGTTTTTGAATGGGATTATCCTTTTTCTCCTCAAATTTAACTGTGTTATAACTGTTGCTTCGACCTTTTGTTTTTATGACGATTTGTTTTTTTGGAAGATTCTCAATTTGCTCGTATTCTTGTGTGTTTCTTCCTCATTCAGTACCTTTTGTTTTTTTTCAATTTTTTCTTCTGAAAATTACTTTGGATTGGTTTCTCTTGTGGGGAAGGAAATTATATGGAGATTGGAGGAACTTTTTACCCCTTTCTATAGAAGGATACTAGTCTGCTAGCTGCATTAAAGTTCTGTTTTTTAAATTGATAGTTTCTTCGAAGATATACTCAACCTTCTTTCCGGGACTTGCTCTTAGAATTTAATAAATCCGTAATGGTGTAAATTCTTCGATTCTCGTGATACCGTTTAGTATGACATATTCCTTTGGTAATTTATGAGCATTCTGGTTCTTTGGCCATATAAAGTTGCCACTTGCCAGGTCTGCCCACTGAAATAGTTTGAATGCAGAATCCTGTTGATGATTCGAGTTTAGGTCTTAATTCTCTCCTGGAGTGATATAATCTTTTCCTGTTCAAAGTTGAGTACATGTGTGTTTAGTTGTGTCTATCATTGATTCCTTATAATTCTTATTTGATCTAGTTAACATTACTTGCTTGCATTATGCAGAATGATATTTTTCCTTACACCTTTCTTAAACAGCTTTTGAGATTGAGTTCACAAGATCTCAGATCATAGCTGCAATCCCTGGAACTTTTTTTTGTGCATGGTATGCTTTGCAGAAGCATTGGCTGGCAAATAACATTCTGGGTCTCGCTTTCTGCATTCAGGTATGGCCAAAATCCATTTTGGTGCTTGGTATCTACTACTTTTTCTATGATTTGCAATGAGACAATATTGGGTATATTCTAGTCAGTATTTTTGCTTGTAATATGGAAGTTTGAATGTCTGTCAAACTTTTGGATAGGGTTTAATTAACCTGTTCAATGATAGTTGAAGTATTATTTTCCTTTATCTTTTAATAATTTTTTGAAGGAGCTTATTTGTTTGCTTGGTGGTTTGAAGGTTTCCATTGTTTTTTTTTGTAGGGAATTGAAATGCTTTCTCTTGGATCTTTTAAGACTGGTGCCATTCTATTGGTAAGAAGTTGGTTAAATTTTTGTGTGTTATTCCCTGTTATTGAGACAAGTTAACGTCTAATACGGTCTTTGTAATCTGCTTTGACGAGACTTGAATTGGTCCTTGTGGTTTCTATCTTACATTTAGCTCTGTTTTAAGGTTATTATTTAGCCAAATTTTAAAGCTATGTTTTTTTGGCTGATTAGGAAATTACTTTTTGTAGTCAGCAGTTTGACCAATTTTTTTTATAAGATTTGAATCTTGATTAATGGAGCTTTTGTATAAGCTCTTTAATCAGCGGAAGAAGGAAAAGAGTGCCTTAGAACTTCATTAAATAAAGTAAGAATTACATCGTAGAGAAAGATAAGCCTAATAACCCTTACAATAGCCATAACCCCCTTCTGAACAAGAACATGAAACCCACTCGAACAGAACAAATAACAAAAAATTCAGCCTATACCAGCCTTTGCTAAGGCATCAGCATCCGTATTAGCTGTCCTTGCAACCCATCTAACAATCCCCCCACAAATCCTAAGATTATCAACTATATCTTTAACAATAAAAGCATACACAATTGGATAAGAATCAACATTGTTAATCCAGTCCACTGCTACCCTGCTATCACTCTCAACAATTAGTCGAACTTTTTCCCTCCCTTGGATAGAAGCGACGAAAGCAAAACCCCTTTAAATAACTTTGAGTTGCTTCAATGTCGGAGGACCCGGACCAGCTGACTCCTGAAAAGTTCCTAAGATTGCACCTGAATGATCCCTTAAAATACCTCCAAGACCACTTTTCTTCCAATCACTGCTAGTGGCAGCATCCACATTCAATTTTATGAAGCCTATAGGAGGAGGAAACCAGGGGATTATAGAAGACTTCAGGAAATTGTAGGACGAATGAGAATCCCCTATTGAAGGGTCAGAAATTAAAGAGTCTTTAGGAATAGAGATATCCTTATACATAGCTTGGAACCAAGAAGCAAGCCTAACTCTTGCTAAAAAGAATAATTCTATCTGGTCCAAATAACAACCCCAGGAATGAATGACCATATAGCAGAATTTGACTTCAACTCGTCCCAACCTAAGAGGAAACTTTTAGCATCTGCATGAAAAATAGAACTGAAACTCCAAAATTGTAAAATTTTGTTCCATAATGACCACACTACCGAACAAGTAAAGAAAAAATGCGAGGAAGACTCTTCAACCTTTTTACAAAGAGGACATAAATCATCATCAATTCCTTGAACTCCTCTTTTTACCAGTTCAGTTTTAACAACAAGTTTTTGCTGCACAATTTGCCACACTAATGTTTCAACTCTTGGTGGTACTAATCCTCTCCAAACAATATTCATCCAGAATCGAACCTCTTCTGAACCTGTAGCACACCTCTTAACATAAGAACTGACTGTAAACATACCATCCCCACTGCCTTTCCAAATCAAGCCATCACTGAAATCTTTAGACAAAGAAAGAAATAATGCTCATCAAGTTACACCATTGTTCCATATCCCAATCATTTAAATTTATTCTAACTTGAACATCCCAAATCCAGCCGATGGATGAAAATCCCCAAAACTCACATAGTTTTCCTGATTTATTAGCCGCAATCAAAAGCAGTCTTGGAAATAGAACCTGTAACGGATAATCCGTTGCCCAAACATCCTGCCAAAATTGAATGTGCTTACCATCACCAACTTGAAAATTACATAAAGAACGAAACTTAGAACCAAAAGTCTTGCTTGAAATAGTTATTAACCTGTTCTCCTGCCAAGAAGTAAAAGATGGAAGCTTACTATCAAACAACAACCTTGAGGAATCAAAGTTATATTTAGAACAAATAAATTTCCTCCAAACAGAATTTCTCTCGTTTGCAAACCTCCAGGACCATTTTCCTAGCAATGCTCTGTTCATGCAATTCAAATTCCGTACTCCCAACCCTCCCTCATTCTTAGGTTTACACACTTCAGCCCATTTAACCCAGTGTATTTTCTTTTACCATTACCACCTCCCATAGAAAATTAGACATAATAGAATTGAGAGACTTAAGCATTTTAGCTGGAATCTTAAACATTGACAAAAATACGTAGGCAATGAGCATAAGATAGATTTGATCAAAACCAATCTTCCAGCTAATGATAGAGTAGCTGCCTTGCAACTTGCTAGTTTTGTGTGAAAATTCTGCACCACCGGTTCCCAAATAACTGAGGAATTCTTTATTGCACCTAGTGGAAGGCCTAGATAATTAGAGGAAACTACCAACTGCACAACCAATGGAATCTGCCCAAGTTTGAACCTCCTCTTGAGATATGTTTACTCCGAAACAGTCTGCTCTTCTTGAGGTTTAGTTGCAGCCTGACATAACCTCAAATACTCTAAGCACTCTTTCATACCAGAAATAATCCCTCTGAAACAGCCCTTAGGATTAATAAATTCAACAATTCCCCTACTAGATTAAATAATAAGGGAGAGAGTGAACAACCCTGTCGAAGCCTTGGCCATTGGAAACTCCTCTGATAGAACCCCATTAATAACACCGAAATCGAAGCTGTAGTACACATCTCCTAATCCATCTGATCCAAGTAGAGCCGAAACCATTTTTTCCATTACCTTAACAATATAGGCCAATCAACAGTATCATAAACCTTCTTAAAATCAACTTAAATACACAACCCTTTAACCCTTCTTTCTCCAATAATCAATACCCTCGTTTGCAATGAGAGAGCAATCCAAATTTGTCGACCGGGTATGAAAGCAAATTGAGTCGGGCTTATGATTTCTCCTACAACTTCTAAGCCTCCTTGAAAGACACTTGGATAAAATCTTGTAAACTCCTCCAACTAAGCTATGGGTCTAAAATCATCAAGGCTCCCATTGTTAGTTCCCTTAGGATAAGGGTGATAAAAGTATGGTTAATACCATACTCCCATTTTCCCAAGAGAATTTGTGAAAAAATCCTAATGTTACCCTTTAGCACAGGCCAAAACCTTTTGAAAAAACCAAGTTCAATCCGTCTGGTCCCGGAGCTTTGTTACTATCGCAAGATTTAAAGTCTCCCACACTTCCTCCTCGGAAAAAACTTCTCTAAAAGACCACTTTGTTCCAAGGAAATTCTAGGAAAAGTCAACCCAATATCTTCAACATCTAATGTAGACCGCTCATGAATATTTTAAAAAAGTGATATTTAACAGTGGCTTTGATAACATCTGGATCTTGTGTAAAATTTCCATCCACTTTTAAAACATTCAACGCATTTTGTTTTCTCCTCACCGAGGCACAAGTGGAAAGTATCTTGTGTTTCGATCTCCATCATTAACCCACCTCTGTCTAGAATTTTGATGCCAAATCTGCTCCTCAATGAAGTCTCCATAATCTGATCTACAACACTTAACTCATCAACTATCCTGAATCGAACTGTCATGCATCTGCTGTGCTATCTCCTCAAGCTTTTGAATTTTGTTTTCTAAATGTAATTGCAGCTCCCGAAACTTGTTTTCTTCCCTGTCCACTGTTTGATGGCTAATTTAGATTCTTCAAAATACTAAGAATTCCCACTTTTCTCCTTAGCTTCTTGCAATATGTAATTGTTTGACTAACCATTTCCTCGAAACCATCTTCCTCCATCAAATACTGAAAAGTCTAAAGGCTTATTTCCCCAATTAAATCCTCATTTTGTAAAAAAAACATTGTGATCTGAAATGGATTTAGGAATAAGTGACTGAATAATCTCAGGAAAAGAAGCCAAGAATTACCATCCACCAAGAACCTGTCCAATCTAACGAAAGTGGGATCATCTTGGTTACACCAAGTGAACCTTCCCCCCCCATAGGCAGATTAATTAAACCTACAGACTGAATAAAATGAGAAAATCCTCATTGAGAATCTGTTCTGAGCTCTACCCATCTTCTCATCTTCACAGTAAACATTGAAATCCCCTCCAACACAAACAGGCAGATTCTGTCCAGAAATGAAACACTTAGTTCTTCAAAGAAGCTTTCTTTTTCCTCTCCACTGAAGGCCCATAAACATTAATAAGAACACTTCTGAACTGATTAAATCTGAATTTTCCTGTAACTGCAATCTTCTGTTTATGCAATGATCTTCCATCTCAAACACTTTATATCCCAACAACATAACCCCCTGAAGAACAATAGTTGGCGATTCAATAACCCTTGGAAAACCATTTAACCGTTTTTCTTATAAAGACCTTTGTATCTTCTCAGCTTTGGTTTCTTGTAGCCAAAGAAAGAAGGATGAGAGTTTGAAACTAATCTCTGCACCGCTCTCAGTTTTTCTTTTTTACCCAAACCCCTTATCCATGAAATTATGGCTAAGTTTTCCTTCATGAATAATAATTGAAAAATCTCAAAACCCCAATGTGGCTCCTCATTGGCCATATTACAGCCTTTCTCTAAATAATTATTTTTTCCAAAAAAGCTTCCTTCCCCTTCTTAAAGAAACCTCCAAAATCTAACTAACTTGCCATGTAGCGACTGTTCATCTAAGAGGTCCGAGAAGACTGAGAAGATGGCTGTAGAAATATGACTTGTTCTAAAGCTTCCTTAACAATAATTTTTAACTCTTCTACTGGTCAAGCCAGAATTGGAGAAAGAAGATTGTTTATCCGAAACAATCCTACAGGCTCTCCATCTACCTATCACCAGTTCCATCACTGAATTTGGATCCTCACTACCTTGTAAATTAATGATGTTTTAGAAATCTGTTGAACAGATGAGCATAATGATCTTAACCATCTTTGAATCTGAAACAACTTCATTAATAGTATTTCCATTCTGTTCATTCCCGTGCCAGTAATCCTCCCTACTTCTTCTGTAAACTCTGCTATAACTAGGCATTCTCCTCTTCTCTAAAGGCTCACTTTGGAAAAAAGCGAATTTTGTGCACAATCAACGATCGACCTCTGGAATGGTTTTGATAACTCTGAATAGGAACTATCATCATAAACTTAGTTTCTTTAGCCTCAATATCTTCACTGCCATTGAATCAGAATTTTTGTGGACCCTTAAACTGCTTTTTATCACTGCTCTCCTATGCTATTCTTATTTTAAACCAGTTGACCAAACTTATTAATTGTGTAAGCTGGCCCAGAAGGAATTATTTAGAAAAATCCAACATACAGTCATAATCATCCAGTTGGGCCTGTGACCCATCAGTCGTATTATTGAATTTCTGATACCCAAACCTGCAAAATCTCCTCCTATGTTATTCCAACGTTCTGTGAACCTGACAGTCCCTAATACCCTTCCCATGTTTGGTAATCTTGGAGAATGTGTTTCCCCATCGGTTCTGTTGAGCCAAAAAAACTCCCTCATCTATCCGAAAGTCAACCTTTTGTCTGCATTTCTCTGTTGATTTGACTGAACTTTCCTCAAATTCTCACATATCCTTATCTTCCTCATCCTCAACCTCAACTCACCACAGTTTTCTCCAACTGCTCCGACCACCGGAGAAATTTTGAAAAAAGGCTTTCAATCATCACAAACCGATCCAATCTTGATATTAACCCTGAACGATCTACCATAGGATCCAAGATAATAATTCTGGCACATCAAAAGGGCTAGCTACTCTCGTAAGAATTCTCGCAGAAGTGAGATCGTCCATGTTCTTAGTGGAGTCATGAATTTCTACCTTATTTCCCATCTCCCAGCTATTTCTAAGAAGGATTCGTTCCAGCATAACAGAGGAATCCCAAATAACTAACCTGGCAAAAAGCCATAGGAACTCCGTCCTTATTCAGTAAAGGAGCCAATCTATCAAACCAAAAGCTTATCTCATCTTTCTTCTTTGTCCATGCCTCCATCATCTTTTTGTGAGATTTGAAAGTGATAACGCAGGAATTCCGGGCGTAACCCCAGCCAGCAATCTGAACTTCATAACCATCATTAAAAAAAAACTCCTTAACTGACTTAAAGTCAAAGGAAAGAATAATCCCCGTTAAAGATCTTTTGACCCAACTCGAACTCTCAGACGGAATATGCATTTCCAGAACATTCTTCGTTGTTTTCTCCCTGTGACTCCCTTCAGAATGAAGCTCCGTATACCCCATTGCATTATTTCTCATACTTTTAGACAGTAAAGCATCTTTATACGTTCTGTCATCCCTAACACTCCTGGAAATATCTATTTGTTTCAACTTTGAAGGTCCTGCTGCAGTCGAATCTGGAGCCGGTTTTACTGGACTGTTCTTCCCCACTTTCATTGGACGGGCATCATTGTATTTTGCAACTCCAACTGTAATCCTTCTCCCATCTATCAATGATCCATTTAACATATCTATCGCTCGCTTTAAACTGAACAAATGCAAAAGTCGAAAATCTATATTTAGGATTCCTAGTTTCTTTTGGGATAAAAACTCTCTCCACAGCTCCCTGAGACGAAAAAATTTCCCTTAGCACACGTCGAGATACTCTCCTACTGAGATTATCGACAAAAACCTTCCAAACCTCACCGGATTCTATCTTCCCTTTCAACTTTTCTCTCTCCCATTTCTCTCTCACTTTTTTGTAAAACTCTGTTTGACCACTTAATATTGCCTTCTCATTTTCAACTTTTCTTTCCTCTGATATTTTCTCCATCTTTATACATTGCAGTCTGGCTTTTTGTATACGATATTTTCTGGGTTTTTTTCACTCCTGTTATGGTTAGCGTTGCGAAGTTTTGATGCTCCTATAAAGGTCAGTCCTTCCTCTTTTTTCTGCCCCCTTCATTTGGAATACTTAGCCTGGTTATTTTTTGTTTTGACATATGTACTTTACATTTTCATGTATTATTAAATTTGTTACCCATGGTAATTATCTCATTGCTTTGATTCTTTCCTGCAGCTTTTGTTCCCTACAGCTGACTCAGCCCGACCATTTTCCATGCTTGGACTCGGTGATATTGTAATTCCTGGTATGTTTGAAATCCATTTTAATTGGTAGGTTTAATTAATGCTTCTGTTATGATATGAGCTGTTGTTTAGGGTTTCTTGTTTTGTATGTAGTCATTCTAACTAAAAGAGTATTCTATGACTTTGTATGTTGCAACAAAAGAAAGTGAAATAACTTTTCCCTTCCTAATTGACTAATTGTATTTATTTTGTATCTTATCGCATTTTTATCTCGACTCTCGACAACTGTTTTACTTTATGCTTTGAGATATAAGGTCATGCGTGTAGACCTGTGCAAGATGGTTAATTTGGGCTGGCCCATGAAGACATCTACTTGGGTACTTTTATTTGGTACTAACGCGCTTAGTTGCTAAACTATGATCTTATTTGGTACCAATGGCATCGTCATCGTTGTTGCAAGATGGGAACAAATTTCCTGGGCAGCAATACTCAGCTGCTGTTGTTTTCCTAATTCATTGTTCTCTAATGAAATATAAACCTTTTATTAAGTAATTATAATATGCACTATCATGGAGATATTTGCATTTACTTGGTTCGGAAAATGTTCTACGTCTAATTTCTTTTATTTGATCGTTACTCCGTTGACAAGCTACTTCTCATAGACTTAGATACTTGTCTACGAGAACAGAATACTTGTGTGAACAATATTGGTTTATTTCTACCTTGTAGGTATTTTTGTAGCACTAGCATTAAGATTTGATGTATCTCGGGGGAAAGAGAGCCAATATTTTAAGAGCACGTTTGTGGGGTACACAGCGGGCTTGGTCCTTACAATCGTTATCATGAACTGGTTTCAAGCTGCACAGGTAAAGTATTACGACCATCTATCTGTCTTATCTAATATTGTTAATGCGCTCATCCTCTTTCATGACATTTTTCTATTCTCATTTTGCTTTCAGCCTGCACTTTTGTATATTGTACCGTCTGTTATCGGATTCTTGGCTGTTCACTGTATTTGGAACGGAGAAGTTAAACCGGTTTGCGCCCAATCCTTGTCTGATTCTCTTTGGCATTACGTTCTTGGCTTGGACTTTTAATTTGATTTCTTTTCAAATTGACATTTTCCACATGAAAGGAAAGCAAAAAAAATGGACATTGTTAGATGGATACTTAATAGTAAAAATTGTTATCATTTCGTTTGTCGAGGACTAGCAACAAATACTGTTTGTCATATTTGCAAAAGCAGAGGACTCGGGTTTACTGTTAATGAAAACAGAGAAAGCGAGTATGATCTTATTGTGGGATTGGGTTGAGGGTTCAGTTATGTCCAAGTTCAGGAAAAAAATGAAACTTGAGCATTAACTTGTGTTTTACAAGGGTTGTAGATAATTCGAATATTTAAAAAGAAGCAATAGTGTCAAAAGCAGGAATGCTCACTTCTTAATAACCTTTTATTCGTATATTTTGAGGATCATATTCTTATTTGTTTCTAAGCACGTATTTGGACACAAGGATGGACCCTGTGAATTTTAAATTCCTATATAATTGAGATATTTTCTTTGACTTTTATTGATAATCTAATTTTACACCCTTTAAATTTCTAATATAACTTCTTAAGTTTGTTTAATCCGATTATGATTTGCTCAATACGATCTAATGCTTTGTGTGCAGTTATTGGAGTTTGACGAATCAAAGGCAGCGGTTGAAATGCAAGAAGGTAGCGACGACAAATCTAGCAAGAAGATGGAATGAGTTAGAATTCAAGCAGACACTGAAACTGGATTTAGCTTGACATCATGAAATAGTGTTTTTTACATTCAAAGGTGAATCTCTCTACTGCAAAACTGTTGTAACAGATTTTGGAATTAAGCAAGAAATAATATTATTTTAGCCTCTTGAGGAAAAAAATATCTTTTACACAATTCCATTTCTCATTGATATTCACAATTTATATAGAAATTATAAATATATTGTTTTTCTTTCCTCTTTTCAAACTTTCGTGATCATTTGTGTAATTTATCTTAACAAAAAATTACAGCCCTCCTCCGCGTCTTGCCGATTCGGTGCCCGAAGTTGCTGCCACTCTGTCGGCAGCCTCTCTCGCCTACTACCCGCAGAACAGAAGCACCTCTTCCTAAAACGTGAATGCCCTGTTTCTCTTTCTACTACTCACGTATTCTGTTACCATCGTAATTAGTAACTATCAAGAACAAACACAAAATTTTATGTTAAGGGATATATTTATAAAATTTTAGGAGATAAGAATAGCTTATCAATAGAAAATGCAAAGAAAATGTTTTAAATATATTAAATTTAAAATTTTTAGGGGTGAATGCCCCTACCTATCCCCCTTCAGTGCATCCTTGGCCACTATCTTCGATCACTCAACTTTCGTCGATTTTGAGTGAGTTTTACAAAAAAATCAATCCTAGGAGAAGAAACTTTAAGAGAATGAGAATATTTTGATACCGATATTGTCGCAAAAAACGATTGATGACGAGCGATGATTGACGGTTTGACAACAACAAAAATAGTACAATGCCAAGAATTATATTATTTAAAAGTTTAGTGACAAAATCGATATACCCGTAAAGTTCAAAGTCTAAAACAATATTGTTTAGACATTAATAGTCGCGTCAAAACGACATCATTTTGTCAATATCATCACAATGACGAAAAGATATGTACATATCATTGTGCCGTTAAAATTTAACATTATATTGACATGATTGAAGTTAAAATCAAAATTCAATATTATAATTAGAAAAACTAAAAATTCAGTGATATAAACGATACACAACCTAAAATTTAATAATATCTGATGTAGTTTATTCAAAAATAAATTATTTTTTTATTTAAATAACATTTATTGTTACAATTTTGGAAACCTTTGACATGGATAAAATAAAATATCTCATCCAAATATATTTTCTTTCTTTTTTTATTTTATTAATTTCGAGTAAGTACAAGGCAATATTTGTTTAAAGTTAATTCTTAACAATTTGACATTGAACGCTCACACTCTTGATATTCATGATGCTCGAACCTAAGACCTCAAAGAATAACAACAATTCATTTACCACCGACGTCGTTAAAAAACTAATGGGGATGTTGACGTGTCACCGTAAGCTAAAACCACATCAACATTAAAAAAAATAAAAAATGTCACGTCAGTAGTTCTGTTAATTTTTAACGACAAATGATCAAAATGTAATACTATGTATGATTTTGAGAGAAAAAATTGGTATGTGACCAAAATGAAACTGCACAAATAGTTGGATGACTCAATACATAATTTACCCTAAAAATAAAACCTCAAATTACCAAAAGTATAATAAATGGAACAACTAAAATAGAATTGAAACACCCAAAACCGGATTAAAGGGCATAATAGTTATATGAAGCTAACATTAATATGAGAAGAAAAGAATTAATAATAGCATTGAAACCCTATTCAATTCACAAGTTAAAAGAGGGATATGGACAATATCCTAGTTTGAATTTGTCCTATTTGCTTTGCCGTCCAAGGAAAGTTGATATTATTTGTTCATCAACCGGTAGGCGAAGCTGAATTCACGTGCATTAACCTAACTTCTCGTTCAATTTACTATTCTTTTTTGTGTGTATGAATTTCAAACCGAAGCTTTTTGTTGATGGTGTGCCAACCCCATTACGCTTCTCCCCATATTTTGGTATTCTCAGCGCCCCATGCCATTCCTTGACTTGTTATTTCTTCGGGATTTCCTAGCAGCGACTTTCCTCTTCTTTGTCACACGTTATTTCATCCGTTTACTTGTCAAAAGAAGGAACCGAAAACTTCCTCCGGGCCCGAAAGGGTGGCCGGTTGTCGGTGCGCTTCCAGTATTAGGGTCCATGCCCCATGTCACATTGGCACAATTAGCCAAAAATATGGACCTGTTATGTACCTCAAAATGGGCACATGCAACATTGTGGTGGCATCAACCCCAGACGCTGCTCGAGCTTTCCTTAAGACTCTTGAATTGAATTTCTCTAATCGACCACCTAATGCTGGTGCTACCCACATAGCTTATGACTCTCGAGACATGGTGTTTGCGGACTATGGTCCCAAGTGGAAGTTACTTCGTAAACTAAGCAATCTCCACATGCTTGGTGGTAAAGCCCTTGAGGATTGGTCACGAATCCGGTCTGTTGAGCTAGGCCATATGGTTCGAGCCATGTACGAGTCTAGCCAAAAGGGGGAGGCGGTCGTGGTGCCAGAGATGTTAACGTATGCAATGGCCACATGATAGGGCAAGTGATACTAAGTCGTTGAGTTTTCGAGACAAAAGGATCGGAGTCGAATGAGTTCAAAGACTTGGTGGTGGAGCTGATGACATCTGCTGGGATCTTCAATATCGGTGACTTTATACCTTCCATTGCATGGATGGATTTGCAAGGGATTGAAGGTAAGATGAAGAAATTACATAAAAGATGGGATACTTTGCTGACAAAGATGATTGAAGAGCATTCGGAAGCAGCTCATGAACGTAAGGAAAAGCTTGATTTTCTTGATATACTTATGGTTAACACTGACAACTCTGATGGGGAAGAACTTAGTTTGATTAACGTCAAGGCGCTTCTTTTGATAAGTCTTTTCCTTTAGAGCTATGTTTTGTTCATATTTAGTAATATTGATTTGGCATAATACTAAAATTAGTCCTGTTTGTTCAAATGGTCATTTTGGTCCATATTTTTTTAGTGCTTTAGTCATCAATGTTCTAAATTTTGTTTAAAATGATTCAGCATGATGGAAACTGTTAGTTTTTTTTTAAAGAGGAAGTTTATATTATCAAGATCAAAATAAAGGGTAAATTACTTTGACAATAATCTTGTTAAAAAACTTCTCTAACCCTAATATGGAGGAAAAAGATTATTCTTGACAAAATCTAACCAAGACAATAAACCGATATGGGACCTACACTAACCAATCAAATAAACCGATAGTAATATTGATTTGGCATAATACTAAATTTAGTCCTGTTTGTTCAAATGGTCATTTTGGTCCATATTTTTTTAGTGCTTTAGTCATCAATGTTCTAAATTTTGTTTAAAATGATTCAGCATGATGGAAACTGTTAGTTTTATTTAAAGAGGAAGTTTATATTATCAAGATCAAAATAAAGGGTAAATTTGTAACATCCTCCATACCGGGTTAGTGATTAAATTGTAAAGTTTCAGAATTTGGTGATTAAAGTAGAATAATGGAAAAGTTCAATGACTTATTTGAGTTATTTTGTGTAGGATTGAATTATAAAGAAGGAGGATTAGAAGGACAAAATGGTCTTTTCATAGCAAGATAATTATTTGGGGTTAGTATTATATTAACCACGTGGAAGTATAGGAAATCAAAACAAGCTTCCATAGTTCTCTTCTTTTTTCTTCTTTTTCATACGTGAGACCCAAGCTAAAGGTAAGATCTCTTGTTAGTGAATTTCTTGATGAATTTATGGTTGATTTATGAACATTAGGCAATAGTTAAGCTTAAAGGAAGTTTAATTTGTTTTAAAACCGCAAGATGAGAAGTATATGAAGCATTAAAGAAAGGAAGTAGAAAAGTGAAATCTTGGATTAGAGTTCATAATAAGAATTGGAAGTGAGATTTTACTTGTCATCAAGTTAATTAAGGGATATGAAGTGTTAGAATAGGAATTTGAACATGTTGCAAAACTAGTATAATTTTTGCAATTACATAGGAATGACTAGATTTGGAGTTTAAAGAAGTGATTATGGAGTAGAAATGAGTTTAAGTATGTGTATTAAAGTTAGGAGTATTAAAGGGAGTAAAATAGGAAGGTTTGAGCTGAAATAAGGTGATTTTTGAGCTCAAAATGGGATTTCTGGGCTAGGGGAATCGGTACCCATTCAAGGGGAATCGATTCCCCCTCAAATGAATATGAATTTCCAGAATGCTAGAGGGGAATCGATACCCCACAGGGGGGAACCGATTCCCCCATAAAAAAAACTATCAATTCCTTAAATTGTTTAGGCTATTAGAGGTTAATTTCAAGGCTTAGTCATCTGATAATCATCTTGAAAATTATGCTTATGTAGATATTGAGCCTAATCGAGTTCTGGAACAATCGTAAAGTAGGATCAATCGAGGGAAAGACAAAGAAATCTAGGTGAGTGCATATGCATAGCATGAATATAGTATTATAATCAGTTCTAGACTTATGATAAGTCTAGATTCAATATTTTGATACATGATTACATTCCATATTATGAAACATGATATGAGTTTATACCATATGTATTATGTGACATGAATATGCAGGAAATGATATGTCTATGTTATAAATGTATGAAAATACTATGTCTACGTGATACAAATTATGTGAATTGTGAAAGCCCATGTTATGTAGATGAGAACTATAGGTATAGTTGGCATGCCAAGGGTAGAGGGTCTACGCGGTCCTTCGGGATATATATATATTCTTTGGAACATGTGTGAAGTCTTGTGAGACACATACTTGATCCCTAGTATATGTATATGATTCTTAAGGAATGATATGTGGTCCTTATGGACATTATTATATGGCACTACGGTGCAATTCTACACGGCACTCCGGTGTAATTCTACGTGGCACTCCGGTGTAATTCTACGTGGCACTTCGGTGCAATTATACGAGCTGTGGTGACAGCATAGTGCACAACCTCACAATACTCACATACCTTAGGTTCTCAGTATGGTATCATGGGCTAATGAACTTAATAATGTGAACTTATGAATGTGAAATTTGATAAGTCTATGTGTAAGAATATGGTTATAGTTATTGCATTGATTACATTCATATTATCATTGCAACCCATCTCATTTTGGCAATTTCTTTATATTTTATGGTTATTATTATATTGCCTCACTAAGTCGATGACTTAGCGTGTGAGTGTTGCACACGTAGGATTCGATAAAGTAGACGATCGAGGTTAAGCAGCTGGACAACATTACTACTGCAACTATCAGATCAGAAGCAACTTAATAGTATGTCATTTTGTTATGTAAATCAGTATCGGCATGTAATAGAAGGTTAAGTTGTGTATGCTCTGAGTATTTTGTGAACCTTGTATAAACCTATATATATATATATGTAGATTATCGTATTTTCTTAATATAATTCAAATGTTTTGTTATTTTGTTAAGAATAATGCTTTAAAAAGGTAATGTGACATCTTAGACTCGTATCCGAGTTGGGTACGGGTTGGGGGTATTACATTTAATGGTATTAGAGCTATGGTTTAGTCGATTCTAGCATAAACCAGAGTCTATAGAGTCTTTAAATGGAATACATGCCAACATATAGTGAGAACTTATGATCTGGTATAGTATGAGTATGTTGTTTTGCTAATAGAACGATGTATTTATTCTTATTAGATGTCCGGACATAGTAGCTCCCGAAGTGAAGAGGGAGAGGATAGGCCTGCTGAAAGCAGTAATTCACCTGCCCTGGCCAGGCAAGGTGAAGGACAAACATCTCAGGGAGTGCCTATACAAGACCAATATACATTCTTCAGAACGTTGGACACTATTCTGACGCGTCTTCAACCTCCTACTCCACCAACTCAAAGAATGAATGTAGCAAAAGAGTTGAGAGGTTTAGGAGCTCCCGAATTTAAGGGAGAATCCGAGGAATGTCCGGTTGCGGTGGATCTTTGGTTAAATGATTTGAAAATCATGTTGGATGGTCTCCACTGTTCTGAAGTGGAGAAGTTAGATGGAGTTATCTCGTTGCTAAGGGGTCAGGCGAGGATATGGTGGACGAACATCACCATGAGGATGTCCAATGACCAGTTGACTTGGTCTTTGTTCTTAGATGAATTTAAAAACAAGTACATTGGAGATCAGTTCATTCGGTAGATGAAGCAGGAGTTATTGAATTTGAAACAGATGAACCGCTCTGTATATGAGTATGAGTGCGAGTTTAACAAGCTGACTTGGTTTATAGGCGAGCTTGTGCCTACTGAAAAAGATGATTGTGAATGGTTTGTGGAGGGCTTACGCCCTAGATTGAAAGAGATGCTGATAGTATTGAATTTGTCCTCGTTCCAGGAGGTGATCAATCGTGCAAAAGCTCTAAAGAGAGCTCAGAATGAGAGATTCAGGGATGCAAGAGTTCAAACATCAAAGAGGACAAGTGTTTCTTCCAGCTCAGCACCATCAAAAAGAGGAAGAGATTCGGGATTTCAAACACAAGCTAGATCAGAATCAGTTGCATCTTCTGCTAGAGGAGCAAGTCATGTGAAACCTAGACAGACACAATCAGTGGGATCTGGTGCTGGGAGATCCACTCAGAGTCAAGTGAGGCAGTGTCAACATTGTGGGAAGAATCATTCTGGGTTATGTCGGATGTCTTTTGGAACATGTTTTCGATGCGGAGATGCCAGACATTTTATCCGAGATTGTCCATTAATGGTTGGTGAGCCTGCAACATCTGAGAGAGTTGGCTCTGCCTCGCAGAGAGGACGAGGAAGAGGTAGAGGAAGGAACCAATCTGAATCCTCTGCGCAACATGAAGTTTGCTCAACCGCTCGAGTATACAGTTTGAAGACAAGTGAAGATCGGGATGATCCTGATATTATAGCAGGTACTTTTCAGTTGTATGATAAATTAGTATTGGTACTGATTGATACGGGTTTTAATTATTCTTACATTACAAGTAAATTAGTAAAAGAATTGAGGATCCCCTTAGATGCTACGAGTAATGAGATTATAGTAACTAACGGGTGAACAAAGTCTGTAAGGGGTGTCCCATAAAGATTCAGGGAATTGAATTCCCTGCTAATATGATAGAATTACCCTTTGACGAGTTTGAAGTAATTTTGGGAATGGATTGGTTGTTCCGTTACTATGGAGATGTTAATTGTAGATTGAAAAAGGTAACCCTGAAGAGTCCAGGAGGAACATAAATAAGTGTGATCAGTAAAAGGCTTAATCCTTTTGCAAATATAATATCAGTGATGTCTGCCAAAAAGCTACTGTTGCAAGGATGTCAAGGTTTTCTTGCTAATGTGATAGATGCCAGAACTAAAGAGAAAGGATTAAATGATATTCCAATAGTTCAGGAATTCTCTGATGTTTTCCCTGCTGAGTTGACAGGATTACCTCCAAATAGAGAGGTAGAATTTCAAATTGAAGTAATGCCGGGAACCGCTCTAATTGCAATGTCACCTTATCGGATGGCTCCGAAAGAATTGTAAGAGTTAAAGAATCAATTGCAAGAGCTGTTAGAGAAGAAATTTATTCGACCAAGTGTGTCACCTTGGGGAGCTCCAATGTTATTTGTTAAGAAGAAAGATGGGTCAATGTGTCTCTGCATTGATTATTGACAGCTTAATAAGATGACAATAAAAAATAAGTATCCCCTCTCATGCATTGATGATTTGTTTGATCAGTTAAAAGGAGCTTCGGTATTTTTGAAGATCGATCTACGTTCGGGTTATCACCAAGTAAAGATTCAGGAGAAGGACATTCCAAAGACGGCTTTCAGAACGAGATATGGTCATTATGAATTCATCGTAATGCCATTCGGAGTAACGAATGCACCTGCTGCTTTCATGGATCTCATGAACATGATTTTTCAGCCCTATTTGAACCAGTTTGTTATTGTCTTTATTGATTACGTACTGGTTTACTCGAAGTTCATGGAAGAGCATAGCGCACATTTACAAATAGTTTTGTAAATTCTTAGAGATAAGAAGTTTTATGTCAAACTATCCAACAGCCATTCTTACATAATATCTCCATCAAGAAAATATCCAGCAGACCATTGCTTCTTCTATACATAATATCTCCATCAAGAAAATATCCAGCAGCCATTCTTCTCAAGGTTCTTTTATCAATTTCCGATGCATTTGGTGGATAACTTTGATTTTTGATATATTGCAGGATATCATGATACCATGGTTTACCATCTACCTCTTCTTCCACACTATAACAATGTGCAGGAATTTCATATACTTGCATTTTGATTGGCATCATATCAACTTTCTTAGTTGCCTGAAACATAGCAGCTAATGTAGCCAAAGCATCTGCCATTTGATTTTCTTCTCGAGGGAGATAATTGAAGGTAACTCTCTCAAATTCTTTCACTAATTCGAGGGTAAAATTTTGGTATTCCAACAATTTGGGATCTTTTGTTTCCCATTCTCCTCGCAATTGATACACCACTAACGATGAATCTCCATATATCTTGAGAAATTTGATTTTTCTTTCTATAGCTGCTTTCAACCCCATGACACAAGCTTCATATTCCGCCATGTTATTGGTGCAAAAGAACTCCAGTCTACTTGTAAAGGGATAATAAACATTTTCTGGAGAAATTAACACTGCCCCGATTCCTCGTCCCAAAGCATTAGATGCTCCGTCAAAATAAAGCTTCCAAGTTGCAAATTCATCATTTGTTCTGACTTCTTCATTCATGGATATGCACAACAAATCTTCATCAGGAAAATTGAAGTTCAAAGGCTGATAATCATTTGATACACGACTGGCCAGAAAATCAGCTATGACACTTCCTTTTATTGCTTTTTGGTTGACATATACAATATCAAACTCAGATAATAACATCTGCCATCTAGCCATTCTGCCTGTCAAAGCTGGTGATTCCATTAAGAATTTCAAAGGATCAAGTTTTGATATCAACCAAGTAGTATGGTATAACATATATTGTCTGAGTCTTCGAGTAGTCCACACCAAAGCACACATAATTTTTGTATTGGTGGATATCGAACTTCACAATCAGTAAATTTCTTGCTCAGATAATAAATAGCTTTTTCTTTCCTTCCTGATTCATCATGTTGTCCTAGTACACATCCCATCGAATTTTCGAAGACCGTCAAGTAAAGAATTAATGGTCTATCAGGCATTGGTGATACTAAAATTGGGGCATTGGATAAATATTTCTTAATAATATCCAAAGTTTCTTGACATTCTTTATTCCAGACTTCAGGATTGTTCTTTCGAAGTAATTTGAACACTGGATCACATTTGTCAGTTAATTGAGAAATGAACCGAGATATATAATTTAATCTCCCCAAAAAGCCTCGAACTTCTTTTTTTGTATTGGGTGGTGGAAGATCTTGAATTGCTTTTACTTTATCTGGATCAATCTCGATTTCTTTTTTGCTGACTACAAATCCCAAAAGTTTCCCGGAAGTTACCCCAAAAGTGCATTTAGCGGGGTTGAGCTTTAATTGATACTTCCTCAATCTCTGGAAAAGCTTTCTCAGATTTTTAATATGTTCTTCTTCAGTTCGGGATTTGGCAATCATGTCATCTACATATACTTCAATCTCTTTGTGCATCATGTCATGAAACAAAGTTACCATGGCTCTTTGATATGTTGCCCCTGCATTTTTCAATCCAAATGGCATCACTTTATAACAGAATGTGCCCCACATGGTTATAAATGTTGTTTTTTTTCCATGTCTTCAGGATTCATTTTTATCTGATTATATCCTGAAAATCCATCCATAAATGAAAACCATGCGTGCCCTGCAGTATTGTCCACCAATGTGTCTATGTGGGGTAATGGAAAGTTATCTTTTGGACTAGCTTTGTTGAGATCTCTGTAATCCACACACATTCAAACTTTCCCATTTTTCTTTGGTACGGGAACAATGTTGGCTACCCATTCTGGGTATTTAGATGCCTGTAGGAAACCTGCATTGATCTGTTTCATCACTTCTTCTTTGATTTGCAACAACATTTCTGGCCTCATTCGTCTGAGCTTTTGTTGGACTGGTTTATATTCTGGATTGATTGGAAGCTTGTGTATCACTATATCTGTGCTCAAACCAGGCATATCTTGATAAGACCAGGCAAATATATCTTTGAACTCTTGAAGGAGATTTAGCAATTCTTGTTTTATCTGGATTGTCAGAGTAGTACCAATTTTCACCTCTTTCATTTCTTCATCTGTTCCCAAATTCACAGTCTCAATCTCTTCTTTGTGGGGTAGAATTTGTTTGTCTTCTTTTTCTACCAATCTTAATAGTTCAGTAGGAACATCACATTCCCGTTCATCCTCACACCCATTGATTTCTTCCAGACTTATAGGTTGCTCTAAATTTATCTCTTGATTAAATTTAGGAATAAACATGCTATTAACACTGTGACACCTGCAAATTTAAGTCGGACATATTTCCGAAAGAATATAGTAAATTTATGAAATGTAAAAATGTAATAAAATGTAAAGAATGATTGCCATCTGAAAATTTTAAAGAAAATTTCTTATATTTAACATAATTTCTTTTACAAGATAACAAAAAGTTTTCATATTTTTGAGCTAAACATAAAGATTAGTTCTGAATATTACTCTGCGTTAATATTAAAAACTATAGGAAGATCTTCAGTGGTCCAATTGGTGAGTGTTTCTCCAGGAAGACATGGTCGAATCCTATCCAAGTATTTGCCAGTTTTGTTGTCATTCATGATCATGTTGATAAATAATCCATTCATAGCTTCTTCAACTATGTCTTGATCTTTCGTCAACTTTTCTTCTTTAAAGGCTTCAACAAGCTGCTGTTCTACATTAATTGTTCCCCCTGATCTGAATGTGGTCTTCAATTGTGGGAAAGACATGTGTTTCCAAAGGATTTCTCCCCCTTTCAATTTTGCCTTTCTGTCTTCACATCTTCTTTTCATCTCTTTGTTCTTTTGCTGAAGATTGGGCTTAAACCCTAGCCCAAAACGGTCTTTTTTCATCTTTATACTGATAGGAACTGAAATCCCATGAAGATTCTTTCCTAGACCTTTCCCAGCTTTAGCTCTGATGCCTAAAGTTTGTTGTACTGTCATCTTGGTGCAATCAGACAATCTGGGATATGGAATTTTGCTTCCTTCTGCAATAAAGGTTGCATTTACAAATTCAAGAGCTCGGAAAGAGCATTCAAGAGCATCATCATTGGTGTCGATATATGGAACATCACTTGTTACCGATGCAATGATTTCTTCTTCAGCTCCTACGCATATTAGTTGTCCATCAACAACAAATTTTAATTTCTAATGTAATGAAGAAGGAACGGCTCCTGCTGAATGAATCCATGGCCTCCCTAATAGACAATTATATGTGGGGTGGATGTCCATCACCACAAAGTCAATATTGTACACGACTGGGCCAATTAACAACAGTATTTCCATTTTCCCAAGCACTTCTTTTTGAGTACCATCAAATGCTCGTACTACATTTTGATAACTCTTCATGTGTGATTGATCTAGAGGCATTCTTTGAAGTGTGACTAGAGGCATCAAGTTGAGAGCGGATCCATTGTCAATCAATACTCCTGGCAACACATGACCATGACAATGTGTCGTGATGTTCAAAGCTTTTACTGACCCCATTCCGCCTTCCGGTATTTCATCATCTGTGAACGTTATGTAATTGTCAGCGGCTATATGTCCCACAATTCTGTCAAGTTTATTGAGGGATATATCTTCGGGGATAAATGTTTGATTGAGGATTTTCATCAAAGCATTTCTATGTGCTTCTGAATTCATCAAGAGATCAAGAATAGAAATTCTCGCTTGTTGTTTGTGTAGTTGTTCAACCACACTATACTCACTATGTTTCAAGAATTTCAAAAATTCTTGGGCTTGTTTTTCTGTCACAGGCTCATTAAATGCTGGAAGGGATTCATCCTCAAATACTTTCTGAGGTATTGTCATGGCTTTTCCTTTTGATTTCACTTGTTCTGAAGCATTGGATGTTTCGGGAGAGTAACATCTCCCACTTCTCGTAAAGAAACCGACTTCGCTCACTGCTTCAGACGTCGATGTTGTACCCAAACTCTGTATTTTCTCTTCTGTTTTTTCTAGAGAAACAGATCCTCCTACCATTGAAACATTGGTAGTATAATTCCAAGGTACCCTGCGGGTATCTTTGTATGGAAATGGTAGAGGAGCGGTGATAACTACTTTCGGCTTTATTGGTGCAGGAATCATCGTAGATGATTTCACATTAATGATCACAGGATCATTTATTCTTTGACTCGGTTTAGAATCCTCTGATGAGCAAACATCATTTTCTTTTTTCCCTGGTTCTTCTTCAAAGAATTCTATTTCTCTGTTGTTCATCAATTTTTGCACCAAATCCCTAAATTCAGGACATAGTTGAATTTTATGCCCTTTCTCCTGATGATATTCACAATAATTCTTGCCTTCATTCTGCTTTGGCCTGAATTGTTGTGGAATTATACCGGCTAAAGAGAGTTGTTGGAATACCCAAACAAACGGAGATTTAATTTCAGAAATGTCAGTTTTTGCTTTCTTTCTGTTCTCTTCCTGAATTGCATTCACGTTTTTATCTCCATGATTTGGCAATGGATGATTTGATGCAGATGGTGTATTGAATTCCAACTTCCCAGTGTTGATCAAATTTTGAACCACCCTTTTGAATGCCAAACAGTTTTCAATAGAATGACCCGTGATTCCTCCATGATAAACACAGTGTGCCTTTGTATCATACCAATGAGGGAATGGTGGTTGCATGGGAACCAAAGGATAGGGCCGTATGACATCTGCTTTTAACAGCGAATCATAGATCTCAGCATATGGTACTGGTAAAGGTGTAAAAGACAACCTTTCATTTTCCTTTCGAGATCCTCTGGAATCTGCTCGATTAGTGTTTGTTTCCTCTTTCTTAACCCTTGGCTGGGTTATTGTAACACTTTTCGATGAATCCTTGCTGTAAGAATTTGCATTGTTGACTTCATTCTCCTTTTTTCGGTACGTAGGTCTTTTGGAACTAGACCCATCATTTGATTCAATCTTGCCACTTTTCAAGACATTTTTAATGAGTTCTCCAGAAATGACCAAATCTGCAAAATTTCTGGTTGCATTCCCCATTAGATGATTTAAATAAGGAGCCTTCAAGGTATAAACAAATATTACTGTGGCCTCTTTTTCTGACAAAGGCGGTTGAACTTGGGCTGCCGTGTCACGCCATCTCTGGGCATACTGTCTGAATGTTTCATTATTCTTTTTCTCCAAATTTTGGAGAGTCCATCTATCAGGGACCATGTCTGTTACGTGGCGATACTGCTCTAAAAATGCTTTAGCCAGATCTTTCCAGGATCTAATGTTGGCTTTGGTCAATTGAGTATACCATTTTAAAGCCGGTCCTGTCAAACTATCCTGAAAGTAGTGAATTAACAATTTCTCGTCCTTCACATATCCTGCCATTCTTCGACAAAACATAGTAATGTGGGATGAAGGGCATGTAGTACCGTCATATTTATCAAATTCAGGAGCTTTGAACTTGATGGGGAGGATTAGGTCTGGAACCAAACTCAACTCACTAGCATCAAACCCATAGAATGATTCAGTTATTTCCACGGATTTCATTTGTTCTTCTAAGCTCTTGATCTGTCTGGTCAATTCTTCATTTACTTTTTGTTTCTCATTCAGCTCATTCAAATCTGGGATTAAATGCTCAGTATTAAGATCCCCTATTTTCACATCGGATATAAGCGGATTTTTGCTTGAAGATGCAGGATTCACTTGTTGATCTTCATGTGGTTTGGCTTCTTGTAATACAGATGTACGAGCATTGATTTGTATAGGTGTAGTACCAGAGTGATAAATTGGTTCTGGTGGAAAACCTAGAGGATATATGGGTTCTTGGTCGAAAGATACAGGATTTTCATGCATTTTTCCACTGATAGCCTGCCTTTTAAACATGTCCTCTATTTCTTCATCATACTGTCTTGTGAATTTGCAATACTGGCTTCAATTTTTCCAGCTTCATTCTCATTCTTCTTGTTCTTTATGATGTTGTTCCTCAATACGCTGTATTTTATCCTCCATAATTCTCTTAGTAGCTTGTCTAGTACCGTAGTGATGTTGTATTTCTCTTTTGGCCAGAATAACTGCGATTGAAAAATCTTTTAATATTATTATTTTCTCAAATTTTAATTAATGAATTTTATCTTAATAAAAAAAATTATTCATAAAGAAAATTATGAAATGAATGATGTATGTATGCAGAATGTATGTATGCAAAAAACATTGATCCCAAAAAGTTAACTGTCATAGAACAACTTTCATCGGCATACAAAAGTTTCTTTATAATAGTTCATAACTACAGATTGGGCATAGCTTTCCTATTAAGCTCTATAACTTCTTTCATTAACCATGACACCTTCTTTCCGTACTTAGAAACTGGATCAACTTGATGCTCAATTATTTTGGCTTCAACAGCTAGTTCCCCAACATATCTAGCAACTTCGCTCATTTGAACCATGGCCTCGAACACCATATTACTTCTTTCTTCACTTCTTTCAACATAGAACTCAGTTGACTGTTGCCATTGTTCATTCGTTCCTTCAAGAGTTTGCTCTAACTCAGTGATTCTGACTTGACAATTGTGCAGAATTTTTTCAAGATCTCTAATGCGTCTTCACAGTGAAGCATTTTCCTCATTACTTTCTTTGAGATCATTAGGTCCTAGACGAACCTTTTCTTGAAACAATGATTCTTCAAGTTGTAAAATGTAAGCATTAAACTCTGTATTTTTGTTTCTAGACTGATCCAGATCTTCTTCGAGTTTTGTTCGTGCTTCTTGCGTTCTTTGATTAAGCTTCTGGATTTGAACATCCTTGTTTCTGCATCTTTGCATCCAATTGCTAGCCACTTCCTGCTCTACCTCGAGTCTGGTGTTGAAATTTTTTTCTTTCCAGCTCCCATTTTTCTTTTTCAATATTGGATTCTTCCATCTTTTGGCCTCTGACTTCAAGTTCGGCAATCAACTGGTTCATTTCAGATTCAAATCCCTTGAACATGATATTTTTCTCGCCTTCAAATTTATCAAAGATGTCATTCTTCATCTCTTCTAAATCTTTGGCTCGATCCCTTTCTCTTTGCATTTCATTCATGATCTCGCGGTGTTCAGCCTTGTGTTTTATAATTCGCTCTCTTCTGTCGACCTCAAAATCTTCCATTTTTTTGCTTTCCTTTCTCAAGGCTTTTGAGTAGACGGCTATTCTTTCCTTTCAGATCTTCAACTCGTCTTTTCTCGATTTTCAATTCTTTGGTCATCTGTATTGTTGCTTGGCTTGATCCTGATGCTTTCCGGGATTTATATAGCTCCTGGTAATTTTTCTGTAATGCTCTGAATTCATCATCACCTTTTTCTTTATCTTTTCTCAACATTGCACATTGTTATGAATGAAAGTCAATGTCCACACCCAACATAGCTTTATCTTGTCTCATTTGCTCTAATTCTTTCAACCAGCCTTCTCTTTCTGTTTCAAACTCAGCTCTCAAGATTTCAATCTCTGACGGAACCACCTTAATGCGATCTTCCATAGAAATATCCTCATTTTGATCTGGTAGAGGAATATTTTTGTTTTTCCTGACAGATCTCCATTCTTCATAATCAGGAGTTAGCATTTCTTTTGCTGCTTTAGCTCGGATACAAAAAGTTGTTTTCCAAGCTGTAACGGCTTCCATGATACTTCTTTTATAATTTTTGCTGTGGAATGCGAATTCATATGACTGTAACCCAGCAGTGACAGGTACAAATTGACGACCTTCATACTGTCTTATGACCAGAAGTGGTGCATATCCAATTCCTCCCCATAATCCGAGCAGCATTATCCAGTTGTAATCTCCACATTTGTAAAAGAATTCCCTTTGGATTTGCCACGGGGCTCGCCAAATCACGTCATTGCTTTGTAGATTTCGAAAGGCATTAATCCACATATCTTTCTTAATTTCTTTCGGCCATTCCTGCTACAGAAATTCTTTTAATGGTGAGTAATCCGTATTAAAGCGTCGGTATGAAACCTTTTCTGTCCTCCAGAAATGACTACGGATCCAAACATATAACAACTGGGTACACCCTGAGAATCGTCCACCTCCTAACTTTCTACAAGCATTTAACGATCTGAAGGTCTCTGCTAGGATTGCAGAAGCAGGATTAATCTTTTTCGGTAGCTGTTCAAACAAATCTACCACTGCAGCTTCAACATATCCCAATACTTTTGGGAAAATGACCATACCATACATACCCAGAGCAAATAAATCGAATCGTACTTTAATATCTGGATGACTCTGAATAAGTTCTTTAATGTTGGTCCAAGCGATGCCTTCGCTTTCGCCTTTTTGTTTTGTACGGGATGCCACCCATTCTTCTCATACCCCGGCAATCTTTGCTAATTTAACTCGAAAGGGTTGAGTTTTAATTAACTTTGAATAGATTCGATTCTCCAAAGCCCCATCTATATGTAGCAAAGTTGTGTATTCTTCAATAGTAGGGACCAAATACTCTTTATTGAGAGTGAAGCAATTGTACCCTGGATTCCAGAATTGAATTAGGGCTCTGAGTAATTCATCATCAACTTCTACATAGAGCAAATATGGGATGTCTCCGTAAGTCTGATAAAACTGCAATTTTTTGTTTGAATCCCAACTTTCCCAAATGCTTCGCAAATCTTGCATATCATTTTTTTTTAGTGAAACTGGAGCATAACTGGCCAAGTCAGATACATAATCATCCTGCAGACTGTCTCCTTCTTGTTTTTGTAAGTCCTCAGCCCACTGTCTTACTTCTGAGTTTAGAATTACTTGATTTGAACACTTTTTATCCATAGATGAAGGCTTTCCAATGAGACAATTAACACAAGGATCAATGTCTTTTATCCTGTATGATGCTATGCACACAGAAAAATAAAGAACACACAAAAAGAAAATAAATTAGTTTACATAATAAAAAAATCAATAATAACATTTACATAAATATTTTTTTATTTAAACATTTTTTTTTAAATTTAAATAATTTAAATATACATGTAATTTAATCAGTAAAATAAATAAACTAGAAAGTTAGAATTCATTTCTCCTGTGTGTACACCTATTTTAGACCAAATTTTGGCATGACTTCAGATCGGAAGGGTTTCTAGGGTTTTTTTATATGCAAGGTTTCAGATCTAAGAATAAAGGTACCCGAATTGTCCTTGTTAGTGCCCCCTTGGGTTGCTAACCCTCAATCCTAGTCCATCACAGACTAAAGTGGATCGAGTTCAATTCGAGGGGATACATTTCTCTATGCCTGACACGGAGAATAAATTCTCACGAAGACAGAGAGCATATGAACCCCGGAAGTTACTTGCTAGGTCTGACACGGAGAATAAATTCTCACGAAGACGTCGCTTTCACTCCCACTTAAAAGGGACAACTCAATTATAGAGCTTTATGTTATGCAATGCAAGTGTTGTGTGTGAGGAGAAATGTTCATACCTCTGACAAAATAAATAATGAAATAAAATACTTATAAATAAAACATGTAAATATTATGAAAAATAATAAGTAAATATAAAAATTTTGAAAAGAAAAAAAATTAAAAATTAAATATATAAATTTTTAATTTTTAATTAATAGAGACAATTTATAATTGATTTTTAAAAGTTTGACCAGGTTCCCCAGCAGAGTCGCCAAGCTGTCGTAACCGGTTTTCGTCCGGGCACGAAATATTAAATTTGGCGGGGAAATTGATGTGAATAAATAATTTTGAAAATAATTTGTGAGTCGCCATCGGCCTTTTGGATCAGGTAGGTCGAATACCTAAAAATTATTTTTTTTAAAAGAGTTTTAAAAAAACATCAATTTAAAAAAAATGAACTGATATGCGTTTTATAACCAAAAATTCGTTCTTTTTTTAAAAATAAAAAGGGATTCGTGGTCGGTTACGTTTAGGGAAGGATTAGCACCCCTACAACGCCCAAAAATTGGTACTTTTTAATTATAAATTGTCTCTATTATTAAAATTTTAAAAATTCAAAAATATATTTAATTTATAATCCTATTATTTCAAAATTATATAAAAAATATTTATTTATTTAAAAATATCAGAAAAGAACTTCTAGGTGCCTTAAGACAGCTCTTTTCTTTGATATTGATAAATATTAATTTAAATAATATTGTTTAATTTTTAATTTTAAAATATCAGAATAGGACATCCAGTTGTATTAAGACTGTCCTTTTCTTCGATATTAAAAATAAATATTTAAAAATTACTATTTATTATATATATATTTATGAATACATAAAAATATTTTAAAAATATAAACAAATAAAATAAAAATACCACTAAAACAATATATTTTAAAAGCAGTAAAATAAATGAAAACATATAAAATAAATGACTAAATTATAGTAAAAATAAAATTTAAAAATCTAATTTATAATTAATCAAAATTATAGGGATTAAACATGCTATTTCTTTTATTTTATTTATTTAATGACTAAAATAAAATTATCTAAAATTCGGATATTAGAATAAAATAAATTAAAAATATAAACTAAGGATTAAAATATTATTTATTAAAATTAAGGGATTAAATCTGTTATTTATCCTAAATATATTATTTTAATATAAAAGACTAAAATGAATAAAATTGAAATTCGAAGACTGAATTAAAAATATTATAAAATCGATTTAGTGACTAGAATGTAAAAATTACAAATTTGGAGGACGGCGGACGGGGTTTAACTATTATCTAATTACGCGCATAGTCCTTCCCGAAACGACGTCGTTCGGGAAGGCCTATATAAGGTCCAAAACCGGCTGGCCCGAAGGGCCAGCCTTCATTTCATTTTTTTTCTTTCTCTCTCAAACCGAGAGAGCTCTGGCCTCTCTCTAGATTCCCTCATCGGAGGGAAGCCGGTCATCGGACGGCAACCGTCTGCCGCCGTGATCGTCATCGCCGGCCACCGCATCCGGTGGCCGGAAAATTTTATTTTTACACCATTAAATAGATCGGGACGTCCTAAGGACGTTTCCGGTGTTCTTTTTCCTTAAAAAGCTCCTAATCGGAGTGAATCTACAAAAGTACCTTCGGTGTTTCGAAGGTTCCGGCGAGATCCGGTGGTCGAGGCTTCCTTGGTAAGTTTCTTTTCTTCCTTTTTCTTTCTTTTCTGTTTCTTTGCTGCTGAGATCGTTGGTAGTATTTTGTATATTTTTTTTTCTCGGTTTTGTCTCTCTGGGATCTGTTCTCTGTCCTTTTTTTTTGTATCTTGTTTCTCTGTCCTTTTTTTTTGTATCTTGTTTCTCTGTATCTCTCTCTGTGTTCTTCTTTTTTTTGCTCGCAGATGGGGTGATGGCTTTATAGCCATCACCGGTGTTCGTCTCAGACCGGTCCGAAAGAGGTTCTTCGGTGAGTCACCGGACTTCCAGTGGTGACTCACCATTTGGGAAAGACGTGTGCGGCTGGAGTGGCGGTGAGACTGACGCAGCGTCGCGTGGTCTTCTGGAATCTACGGCGGCGCTGGGACGTGTCCCTAGGGTATTGATACCCTAGGGTTTCCTCTGGCAAACTGTGGACCGTTGGATCAAACCAGATCCAACGGCTGAAGCTTGAGCGGCGGCAGCTGGATGATACAAACCCTAAATTGGGTTTAGGGTTTACTGTAGGATTTTGGATCTGGGCCACTGTTTGTAATTGGGCTTCCATTTGGGCTTGTAATATTAAATAATATATTAATAATAATAATAATTATAATTATAATTATAATAATAATAATTATAATAATAATAATATAAATAAAATAAAAATGAAAAAAATGAATATCTTCATCGTGTATGATGCATAAACCAATAACCATGTTAGATAGATATTTATATTACTATCGATTTTTTAAATAAAATATCGTATTAAACTTTTTTTAGTAGTTTGGAGTGATCAAAGATAGTATCCGTTTAAAATTTTCTTAACTAATTGATAACGTACACACATCATGTAAATACGGCTATTCGAACCTAAGATCTCTAGAAAACAAAACATTCATTTTTATTGTTAAGACCACTTGATGAGTTAACCGTATTAAACTTAAAACGATGTTTTCTATTTAAAACGCCACAAGCAAAGACTAATAGTATATATTTATTCTAAATGCGTTAAATAGTAATTGCATGCCAAAGGAATTAAAAATACTACAAATTGAGGGAAATTCTTTGCAGTGTTTTTGTGGGAAACGTCACAAAAAGTTTCAGTTGTAGCATTTTTTTTTATAACCACTGATATTTAATCTATTAATCGATTAATTCAGATTATATACCGTAAATGCGAAGGCGACCCTCCCAACCTAATTTATTTCATTCGCAAATGCAATGATTTAAACTACTATTTTTACTTAAGTAACCTAATATCTCATATCACTAGATCAACTAATTATTGTTTGCATTTTTTATAATTTATTTTTTGAGTTTTTATCAAATATTCATTTATTCCACTTCTTAAAAAATGAATAATTTTAATAAATAAATTTTAAAACAACAGTGTTTTAATATTGTGAGAAATTAATTGTAACATTTTTCATCAGAAACCCTCAAAGGATGTTTTCCAGCCAGTGATGGCACCAAAACACTTCTCTCCTTGCCCTATTTCCACTTATTTACTTGGTTTCCCGAAAAAATAAAAAAGTTATGAATTCCAAACCTTTTTTTAAATTTTTGTTTTATTTTGATCTCTATCACATGTTATTAATATTAAAATTAAATCAACTTGGATATAACTCGATTATAAAATTGTATTTATCAATAATTATTATCATAAAAGATAATTATTATCGGTCTTATTTTTTACTATACCGAGTTAAGAGTATTACATAACTATTTAATTATGTTCATTTTCTAGGTACGAGCATAATTGGTATTTTATAAAACATAGGTACCATATAATTTTCATATCTTAAGCTTTTTTTTTTCTTACTATCAGATCTAACATACAATATACAATAGATCTAACAGATAGTGCAACCGATAAACCATCTGACTGACCTACCAAATCTAACATACACCGCACCCACTACCTAATAATTACACCTTTCAATCGTCTAATCTTCCATATTTTCTTCATCATTAAAACAACTTAAGTTTGTGTTATCCTCCTTCTAACTTAGTTACTAATAGAGACGAATAGAAGATATTATGATAGGGGAACGAGCTTATAACATTTTAGGGAACGATCGTCCCGCAAGTTCCTCTATCCGTTCCTGATTACTAATACAATTATCAAACAACTAGATCACGCCGCTTCTTGGGGTTAGATTTAGAGTTCTCTTTTCTCATCATTGCCACAAATTCATCTTAGTTAATCCTTCCATTCTGCAGAAATTATTGTGTCATGACTCATACTTGATATATGTATGTATGCATGTATGTATATACTTCGCTTACGTGATCGGTTTCAACTTCAGCAATGATTTCTCTTATGTCTCGGCCATCATGCATTCCATATTCACGTAAAGCTTGGTCTAGTTCTTCAGTCGTAATATACCTGAAAGTAGGCATAGAAGTTATGCACAAGTGAGTGAAAAAATGGTTGGAAAACGCAGTAATTACCCGCTGTTATCTTTATCAAAGTGTTGGAAGGCATGGTAGAGATGATCTTCTCTATCCATTCGGTTGATATGCATTGTTGCAGTGATGAACTCATCATAGTCTATGGTTCCATTTCCGTCTGCATCAGCCTGTTTTGTTTATTCGCAATAAGAAACTAAACACAGCCATTTTATAAAGGTTTAGCGTAAAAAAATACACGACTAAATAATTATTTTTACTCTTATTTTCATTTTAATAAAAATATCTCTAACATTTGATTAAATAATCATTTAACTCTTATCTTTTAAATAAACTATACATTTAATACTACAATTATCACTTTTGTTCCGTTTTGGTCACCCAATTTTTTTTTAAAAAAAATCAAACCTAATATTATGTTTTGGTTTCATTTTGATCACCCTCTATTAAAAATTTAAAAGAACTAACATGATATTTTTTTTCAATAATGACGTGACATTGTCTTATGTTGACACGTTCCTAATGTTTCATATTTGTTTTAATTTTTTTTCAAAATCAAATGTTAGGTGTAGACACTAATTTTCGTCTGATTATATATGTATTATTTGTAGATGCTCGTTTTGTCCGGGCTTATAGCAGATTAAACAATTCGAATCGAGCCCAACATGATATCTAACCCAACCCGTGCTCAGTTGGATTATGCCAATAAGACAGGCAATTTTGAACAGGAAAAGAGGGGGAACGGTTTATAGAGAGTGGGGGTCAGTTTTGAAAGGAATTAACCTCTGAAAACTGGAGAAGATCAGCAGAAGGAGAAAAAACAGAGACCATTGAAAAACCAACGGAAAAAACACAAAAAAAAAAAACGATCACAGGGAGAGACAGAGGAAAATCAGCAATTAACCGAGAGCAAAAAAACCTCCATTGTTTCTCTTTACAAAAAATAAAAAAACAGAAAGAACATTGTACTGGATTTTCTTGCTATTTTGGAGATTAAAGAATCACTCTTGGAAAGTAAACGCAGAAGTTCCTTCTTTTCCACGAACCAAAGCAGTACAAAGCAAAAGTTCAATTCTTTCAAGGTTTTTTTTCCTTATTATTCTTTACAGTATCATTTCCTTCACTGGTTTTCATGCTTTTTGAATGATCAATAAAAAATATAGTTTACATTTCTAAAGATGTTTCTTAGAATAGTGATTTTGGGTTTCATTCAAAATAAATAGCAAGGAAATAAGATAGGTTATGTTAATACCTGGTGATTCGAAGCCCCGGGAGAAGTAGTCATCGAAGTCTCATCGCCACGAGTATGAGTCTCGAGATGCCACCAGAATCGTGAGAAGGGGGTAGTCGAGTTAGGTATGGAAATCTAAGGGAAGAGTTTGAGAGAAAAAAAAACAAAGTGAAGAAAGGGGTGGGATTATTCGATCTTACCTTAAATGCGAGGATTTCATCGTTCGGAAGCTATCGTCGGAGGACAAAGAAGGACGTCGAAGGATGGCCAAACGTTGGCCATGGGTCATGCTTGAGAGGGGGAGAGGGAAAGAGGATTAGTAAGATGCGGCTGAGAGTTAGGTTTAGCATGAGTTTAGGATTTAGTCTTAGTTTAAAGTAGGTTTTATATTAGGTTATTAGGGCTAATTACTTTGAGGTCACTGTGTGTGCTGTTGATTTCCATTTTGGTCCTGAAGTTGAGTCTTGTTTGCTTCGTAATATGGTCTTTATCTTTTATGCACATTTGATTTTAGTCCTAAATGCTAGGGTATTTATTTTCTTTCGTTTGTATATTCGGTCTTCGAGTTTTTGCATGTTATATTTTAGTCCTCAAGTAATATCTTTTCTATTTTTAATTTAGTTCTCAATTGTTGCGCGTATTTAATTTTAGTCATTAAATCAAAATTTCCAAGTTTTTAATTTGATTTTCACATTTGTAAATGTTTTTTTAGGTCATCAGTTTATGTTATTTTTTTGTTGATTGTTTTCGCATTTAGCATGTAATTTTGGTTAATTGGCGTTTTAGTCTTTAAATCAAATATGTTGTGTTTTAATATGATCCTTGAATTTCATGCTTATTTAATTTTAGTCATAAATGTTAGTTATTTTGTTTTTGTCATTTAGACATTAGAGCTCCAAGTTTGTACATGTTACGCTTTGGTCTTGTAAATATTGGGTTTATTCTGGTTTTAATTCATAATAATAGTAGTTTTAATCAATATGGCAATATTTGCATGTATAGTTTAATTTTTATTTTGTTAGTATTTAAAATAATAAAGTTTCATTTAATACGGTTTAGTCCTTAAATATAGTTATTTCTTGAAATTCATATTTCGAGTTGATATGTTTTTTTATTTTATTCTAAGTCACTTTCGTACATTATATATTAGTGTGTGTATATATATATATATATATGTATTAGTTATAATGTATATAATTTGTGGTGTTAAAGTATTTTTGCATGACATCTACTTTTTGCATAATTTGCATGATAGCCTCACATGCATAACTCGACCTATTATATAATCGGACTAAGGGTAATACCCTTTTAATTTAAAATTGATTTAAGTGGGTAGTCATAACTGATTTGAGGTCCGCTTTTAATGATTTTAAAATAAAAGTGTATCCCATTAGTGACGCCTAAAAATTGATCCATCACTCTAAAATTTGGGAACGAAAGAAAAGGAAATGTTCGTTTATTTAAATTTATCAAGAAAATGATGTTATAACTTTTAAGATCTGGTCTCGATATTTGTAAATAATCGAACATTCTTTATCTTTCTAAAACGATTTGGTAATTTTAATTTAATTATTTTGAGTGCTTTTGAATGTTTTTAAATTTATATCTTTGTTTTATGGGATCAAAAATCAAATTAAATTCGAATTTGTAAAGTTCAATGCAAGGACATTAATTAATCGACTAGGTACCGATTTAGGGCGTTGTGGGGGTGCTAATCCTTCCCCACACGTAACCGACTCCCGAACTCGATTTTGGTAAAGCATACCTTAAATTGTTGTTTTAATTAAAATTAATTTTTATTTAAAATAACAAGCATTTTTGGGTGCCCAATCACACCCTAATCAAAGATTGGTGGCGACTCTTCGAACCATATTTTTTGATCGTAAAGGAAATTCAAAATTTTTTGAAACGAGAGGTCTTTTAAATCGCATCTATTTTTAAATTAAAAAGAGACAATTAAGAATTAATGTGGTTTTCAAAATATCACTTTTTCACCTTTTGAGAAAAAAATCGTTTATATTTATTAAATACATATGTTTTACAGGCTCACTATCTCCTCAAGTACTGTTCTAGCCACTTGAAGAACCACTTCTCACGTAACCACCGTCGTTCTTCTCGGCACCAACCTCACAAACCACAAAAAGTCAAGACTCTCAAGTGTTTTAGTTTGAATGAAACTCTAACTAAAAATAGTATATTTATGACTATAAATGTGTGTAAAAATCACGATAGAAAGGGGGTCGATATCCAAGAAATCACCACAACCGGATGACAGAAACCATCAACGACGAGAACCATCGTACTACACATCAAACAGATGGCCAACTAGACCCCACAGTCACAAACATCCACAGTAAAAAAAAGAACCATCGATCAAGGATCGAACACAACCACGGTGAGAATAAGACAAACCAACAGAGCCTCAAAATATCACAACACAACTCAACACAAGAGAAACCCGAAGCCATTCGAGCAAAAGCAAAAGAAAAAAAAAATACGAAAAGTTTTTCGTAGATCTACGAGGATAGAATCGTTTCCAGGCGAAAATAACATCGGATCTGTAAACAGCGTGAGAAAGCGTTTCGAACGGTCTGTTTCTCTCATACCTCCGACGCCGACGAACGGCGGCAAGTGGCGGTCGAAACGACGGAACTCTCTGCCGGAGTGGAGCTCTGGTTGAAGCCTTGGAGAGAATTCTCTCCATTTCTCTCCCGTTGTAAGATATTAAGCAAGTGAACAAAGAAGACCAAATTTTAGACTTATATGCAGCACATAAAACGACTGTGTTTTGAGGGGGACTCTTTGTGTAGTTTCGCACGCGGGTAAATAGCCTATATGGTCTCTACAATTTGTAATTTTTAAGCTTTAGTCAGTGAAGTTTATTTCCATTATTTTAATTTTGATTGCTAATTTTATGCATGTTTTATTTCGGCCCCAAATTTAATTTTGCTTTCAAATTAACCCTTATTATTATTATATATATAATTATTTTTTATTTATTTTCTATATTTTTTTGTTTATTTATTATTATTATATTATACTATTTTTATTTTTTACTATATTGTTTTCATTACTCTTTCGTTTTTATTACTGTTATTTTATATGTTTTATTATCATTTATATATATATATATATATATATATATATATATATATTTGTTTTCTACACATTTTTTTTCAATCTTCTTTCAGCTTTTTCAATTTTTATTTCAACTTTTCAACTTTTCCCTTTTAGCCTTTTTGACTTTCTTTTTCTTTTTTAAATATAAAATTACTATTATTTTCTATAGGTTTTTTCCCTTTTAAATCTAACATTTTTTTTATTTTTTTTCTTGAAATTTAACATTTGTCTTCTTCTGTTTCATCTTCCTTTAACATTTTATTCTTTTTTCTCCTTTGATTCTTTTTTTATTTTTAATTTTAGTTCGATATTCATTTCATTTTCATCTAACATATTTTTGACCTTTTTAGTAGTAATTTCAATTGATCAAAGGTAAGCAATTCGAATTGGATTTTTAAATTTTAATTTAAATTATAATTTTCGCAATTAAAGACAACCGACAAATTAATTGATACCGAAATATTGTTTTAAAATGATCGATGGAGACTTCAAATCATTTAATCCAAGTCGAAGCCCTATTCCGGGCCCAACCGAAAGACGGTTCCGATAGCTTGGCGACTCCGCTGGGGAAAGGTAAGTGAGTCAAGCCATAATTAATTTTCGGTTGTCTTTTTATGCGAAAATAGTAAATTTTAATTTTAATTTATTTATTCGATTTCAATTAATTACATTTGGTTATTTTTCAAATAAATAGTTGTACTGACATTTTTTTTAATGATTTTAGATTTTTAAAAAGTTTCTATCTCTGGCTCTATACTCAAGCTCCGAACCCTTTTAAAGTGGGGGTGAAAGCGACGCATTCGTGAAATTTATTCTCCGCACAGGCCTAGCAAGTAACCTTCGGGATTCATATACCTTATGTCTTCGTGTGAATTTATTCACCGCATAAGCATAAGGGAATGTATCCTCTCAAGTTTAACTTAGTCCACATGAGCTTGTAATGGGCTTAGGACTAAGGGACTGGCAAGCCTAAGGGGCACCAACTAGGAGAACTCGAGTACCTTTTTAGAACCTAAATCGGGAGACTACAGGAGTTAGAGCCTACCCCAAAACTCCATTTCAAAACCTATGATGCTTGAATAATATCATGTTTTATTTTCTGTACAAAGCATGCAAACTAGAAATTTATGCGGTTAGGACTTGTTCAAAATCAACATGCGGGATAGAGATCATGTGGGGTAGGACTTTTATATTTATCTGATTATTATACTTACCTCACTAACTCTTTTCATGTTTGTTCTCTCTCATCATTTGCATCATTTAAAAGAGGTGTTGATTCACCGAAAATGTGTTTGTTAAACGAAAATAATTTGCATTAATGGACAAAGGGGTTACAATACAAGAGATGAAAAACTCAGAAGTCCAGCTAGGGTTCGAATGGACCAGGATTTGCACTGTGCACACCAAAAGTCAACTTTTTGAGCCGACAAAGGTTGCAGGGGCAAGACGAGAAAAGGTCATTGACCTGGAGAGCTCCTTCAAAGACAACAGGCCACTATTGACAAATTCAAGAAGGAAGCTTCGGATAGTTCCTATCTATGGAGGATTCCAATGGCACTTTCGTTAGGAACAGGCTCAGCCGAAGAGGCAGTTCTTCGAGACTTTTTTAGAGCAAGCAGCTTGTCACTTACACAGTTTAGCCAGAGAAGCCGGAACAGTTCGACAGGGTATTCAACCGGTGACACACAAAAAATGGAAGACGAATCAACTTGTCAGAGGCTGTTCGGGATCTATACATCAAAATATTTTTTGTCTCTTAAAAACGTAACACTTTTGTCCCCAATAACGATTATTTACAATAACAAACATGTTTTCGGATCAATGCCTCAAACATTTCATGCATTTTTGCATTTTGCATCTACATTTCATTTTTAAGCATTTTCATAAACATGAAATTTCTTCATGGAGGATTCGATGAAGTGTTCTTAACCACATGACGCCACATGGAAGCAAGATTTTAACAATTAAAGAAAAAATTGAAATCAGTACAGTGAGAGTCTGATCAGCTGATTGTAAGACAGCCTGTCAGGATGATCTAAGAAAAGAGTCCCCATATCCTAAGGGCTACGATGTTGAAGTTGTGTGGGAAGCTCTAGACATTCATCTAAGAACTGTAAGACACTGAAGCGCAAGATTCAAAACCTGATGGATTCAGGGGCATGGACAATCGAAGAAGGGGGCATTGCATCTACCATTTGCACTGAGAGCATTGTTTTGTTTGAACACATTTTTTATCTTTCATGTTTTCTTAACATTTTAAACGACTGAATTTATGTTACCTTCTAAGGTGGAATAATTGAACGAATTTTAATCTTTAGTTCTTTGAATATTAAATGAATTAAATATTCTTTTAATTCTTCAAGAATTATAGATTTTTGACATATGGCAAGATCAGATCTTTCTTATCATGTTCAAAAAAATCCGTCGATTCTTTACCTAGAATAATCCATGGAGAGTCATACTGACACATTTGAGTCAATAAAGTCACACCATCGTCCTTTTAAACGTAAACCCAACATTTTTTTACCAATAAAACCTAAGGCATTGAGTACAAGATACAACTTGGGGCATCTCGCATCAATTTTCTGAAGACGAGCTTGTACAATTGAGGCATACTGGGAGTAAGACGCATAAAAGGAGAATTAATTCGAAATAATTATATCATGCATTAATTACATTGTTTTCATGTGAATAAAATTAATCCTGAAAATCTATCCCCCTGGGGATACCTCTTCTGTGAAGACTTTCATGTATAAAATTATGAACGACTTTCTTTCTTTATCGCTTCACAACAGGAGAAAATATATATCCTTTGTGTCCCTTTTTGAGCCTATAGTATTTTTTCTGATTCAACCCTAACCAAGGATCACCCTACACACTGGGAGGCAAGGTGGAAGAAATCTACTCACATGAGTGAAGACATCAATCCAAGGAGATACCAAAAGGTGAACCAAATGCCAAGTGCAAAGATCCAATCAAGAACAAAAAGAGAAGGAAAAAAGAGAAAAACAAAGAAAAAAAGCAAAAAGAAAAGAAAAAAGCAAAAACAAAGGAAAAATATAGAAAAAAGAAAACAAGACGCATATACAAATATTCTCTCGATTCAAATGACGCATCGAGATTCAAATTATGAGATTGATCAAGCACAATCATTCCTGAATCACTTCACTCGAAGTTCATATAGCATCCAGAGAAAATCAAGAAAAACACATATGAGAAGATTCAAACTGAGCAAGACATGATTGAAGGCGTCATAATGAATTGATCCTTGGTTCAATACCCTGAAACACTTGTTTGGGCCTATTTATCATTTTCTTTTATAACCATGAACCATGATTTACGTTATGTGCCTTAAAAGTCTCTTCTAATTATACATGGATTTCTAAACAGAAGAGACTATCTTCAGATTTCATCCTACTCATCAGGATTAATCTTTATTTACAAAAAGTTTTCTAAAATCTTTAATGCATGATATAGAAAAAACAAATGGGGGTTCAAGACGTAGATTCTGATTACGCCTTGAAACCAAAGGAGGATTCGAGTTGAAAACCTAAAAAGACAGCTTGAATATACAAATTCCTTGATAAGGCATCGCACAATCTGAGTGTGACCATGAAAGCTGGGAGTCGGAGAACACTTCCAGTAAAGGAGCATGCGAGCTACCCTATGAAACCATTGAGAATCAAATAAACAAAAATGCCAAACCGTTGACCAAACATAATAACCTGATACTTTTTTTTCTTTCTTGTTTAACCATTTCCCAAAGATAGCTTTGATCTTGGCACTTGTCAAATAGCTATAATTTATTGAAGGATTAACAATGTAATTAATTATTTGATATCCAATGAACTCTAGTTTTATGATTCGTCTGAATTGTAAAACTGTGAAAGGGACAATATTTTCAAAACCTTTGATTAAACATTTTTCGAAACTCTTTTAACTAATATTTTCAGAACTTTGAAAATAAAAGTGAAAGAAAAAACATTTTTTCAAAACAAGACAATCTCTCTAGAGTGGATCTGGGTAAATGACATGTGGCTCTCATACACAAACTCATGCTTAAAATCAATGTTGAAATAAGAAATGAGGAACAATGGGGGCACCTTTGAAGATTCAACATCAAATGTTGGGGCATCTTTGGAGATTAACATCGAATATTAGGGCATCTTCGGGGATTCAGCACCCTGATGAGAATTATCAGATCTTCTGAATGTCTTTCCTCCACATGCAGGAACCAGCAGACAAAGAATGAGGCTCCATCCAGGAGATAAAAAAAGAATTCATTCATGTTGCATGCATCTTAAAGCATCATATTTATCATTTTTCACATACATAATTTTTGCAGCTTTAGAGTCAAGTTTCAACTTCAAGGAGAATGATACTTGATTCAAAAGAGTTTGTAAAAATCGATGGTGGTTGCTTAACTCAGCAGCGAGAAGCTACACCTCAACCAATTTGATATATTGAAAGATCAACAGATCTTATAATCAACTTCAGACGGGTTCAAGAACCAATTCGGAATGGATCCAGTTCAGCTTAACTCAACGACGAGGGAATAGTCTCCAGTTAACGTTTTCAAGCTAGATTTCAACTCCACGATGGATGATATCCGACTGACAAAATTTGGCTTTCCCGTGAAGGGGAGTCATCTAAAGAATTATGATCGGTTTAGACTCGTGAATGGGGGTTATCCTTCATTTAGAGGAAATTTACACCACAACTTAAGCCGAGAAAAGCTGTGTGTCAACAAACAACTCAACCAGTCTTATTCATAGTCAACTTCAACTTCGTAGCGAAGGATATTGGACTCGAAGCGACACAATTTACTCGAGATTGGATTTCAACTTCACAACAAAGGATATCCAACTCAAAGCCAATTTGGTGAAGCAATACTTGGATTTCAACTTCACAACAAATGATATCCAACTCAAAGTCGATTTGTTGAAACAACACTTGGATTTCAACTTCACGAAGAAGTATATCGTGCCCGATGAAGTGATTTAGTGTCACAGCAAACATGTCATCCACATATTTGACTTCCTTAAGTAAATGATTAGAGCTTCTGAAAAGATTTCTTTAACATGCAGGAACAAGCAGGTTATCGATCGCCTTTGAGATCGTTTCTCTCGAAACAAGGGGTTAGTATCACTTTAGACTAATTTACTCAAGACAAAGTTTTGTCTCTCTTGAGACAGTTTCCCTTGAAACAAAATTTTTGAATATGTTTTACATTAAACAAATTTCGTCTCCCTTGAGACAGTTTTTTTTGGAACTAAGTTTTGTCTCTCTTGAGATAGTTCCTCTTTAAACAAATTTTGTGTTTGTCTCTCTTGAGATAGTTTCTCTTGAAACAAATTTTGTCTCTCTTGAGACAGTTTCCCTTGCAACATAGTTTTGTCTCTCTTGAGACAGTTTCTCTTGAAACACCAATCTTTAAATATGTTTCTCTTGAAACAAAATTTTGCCTCCTTTGAGACAGTTTCTCTTAAAAAAACCTTTTAAATCGTTTCTCTTGAAACACAAAAAAAAAACCTTTGAAATTTTTTCTCTTGAAACACAAAAAAAACCTTTGAAAATGTTTCTCTTGAAACACGAAGACTTTTCGAGTTCGATTCCATTCAGCTCGAGGGCCTATCAACCACATGGTGGAGTCAAAGAATTATTTTCCAGTTGAATTTTTAAACCAATATCTTTAAACCGAGAAGAAGACCGAAGGGCAACGAAAAGTCATATTCTGATTCAAATTCTCAACTACGGTTTCAATTCCATATCATTTCAAGATGGACTCAACCTCGCGACGGGGGAGCCAACCGCGACTCAAATTCGACAGGGAGTTACTCCTAATTCAAATCAATTTTCAACTCTACCAAGCGAAAATTTGTGTCCTTTTGTCTTTGTCCTATTTTTCGTTCCACGATAAAAGACAAAGAAGGCAGATGTAGACACTAATTTTCGTTTGATTATATATGTATTATTATTTTATTATTTTGTATTATGATATAATATATATACATATATTTATTAAATACATATGTTTTACAGGCTCACCATCTCCTCAAGCACCGTTCCAGTCACTCGAAGAACCACTCCTCACGTAATCACCGCCGTTCTTCTCGGCACCAACCTCACAAACCAAAAAAAGTCAAGACTCTCAAGCGTTTTAGTTTGAAGGAAACTCTAACTAAAAATAGCAGATTTATGACTATAAAAGTGTGTAAAAATCATGATAGAAAGGGGGTCGATATCCAAGAAATCACCACAACCAGATGACAGAAACCATCAACGACGAGAACCATCGTACCACACATCAAACAGACGGCCAACCAGACCCCCACAGTCACAAACATCCACAGTAAAACAAAGAACCATCGATCAAGGATCGAACACAACCACGGTGAGAATAAGACAAACCAACTTAACCTCAAAATATCACAACACAACTCAACACAAGAGAAACCCGAAGCCATTCGAGCAAAAGCAAAAGAAAAAAAATACGAAAAGTTTTTCGTAGATCTACGATGATAGAATCGTTTCCAGGCGAAAATAACCCCGGATCTGTAAATAGCGTGAGAAAGCGCTTCGAACGGTCTATTTCTCTCATACCTCCGACGTCGGTGAACGACAGTAAGTGGCGGTCGAAACGGCGGAACTCTCCGCCGGAGTGGAGCTCCGGTTGAAGCCTTGGAGAGAATTCTCTCCCTTTCTCTCCCTTTGTAAGATATTAAGCAAGTGAGCAAAGAAGACCAAATTTTGGACTTATATGCAGCACAAAAAACACTGTGTTTTGAGGGGGACTCTTTGTGTAGTTTCGCGCGCGAGTAAATAGCCTATATGGTCTCTACAATTTGTAATTTTTACGCTTTAGTCAGTGAAGTTCATTTCCATTATTTTAATTTTGATTGCTAATTTTATGCATGTTTTATTTCGACCCTAAATTTAATTTTACTTTCAAATTAACCCTTATTATTATTATATATATAATTATTTTTTATTTATTTTCTATATTTTTTGATTTTTTATTTATTAATATTATATTATACTATTTTTATTTTTTACTATATTATTTTCATTACTCTTTCATTTTTATTACTGTTATTATTATATGTGTTTTATTATCATTAATATATATATATATATATATATTTCTACACGTTTTTTTTTCAACCTTCTTTTCATTTTTTTCAATTTTTATATCAATTTTTTCAACTTTCAACATTTTCCTTTTAGCCTCTTTGGCTTTCTTTTCTTTTTAAATATAAAATTATTATTATTTCCTAAACGTTTTTTCCTTTTTAAATCTAACATTTTTTATTTTTTTTTATTTTCTTGAAATTTAACATTTTTTCTTCTGTTTCATCTTCCTTTAACATTTTATTCTTTTTTCCTCCTTTGATTATTTTTTTATTTAATTAATTTTAGTTCGATATTCACTTCATTTTATCATCTAACATATTTTTGACATTTTTAGTAGTAATTTCAATCGATCAAAGGTAAGCAATTCGAATCGGATTTTTAAATTTTAATTTAAATTATAATTTTCGCAATTAAAGACAACCGGCAAATTAATTGGTACTGAAAGTACACTTCAAGGGTGCTAAAACTTCCTTGACCGTAAACGACTCCCGAACCCGATACACTTCTGGTAAAACGCAGATCAGGTAAGATGGTGTTTGATCAGCCCAAATCTTGTTTTAAAATGATCGATGACGACTTCAAATCATTTAATCCAAGTCGAAGCCCTATTCCGGGCCCAACCGAAAGACAGTTCCGACATTAGGTATTTTTTTTGGCATGATAATTTTGATAAAAGAAAGAGCAAGTTAGGAAAAGACATACGGCCTCCATGAGTTGTTGAACTTCATATTCAGAGAGTTTGGTTACTTGTTTTGCGAGGACTTGCTTCAATTCTTCGAGTGTAACGGTGCCGCTGTTATCTGTATCCATGCCTTTGAACGTCTCTTTCAATCCCATGATTTCTTCCTCTGATAAACACCCCGCAATTACCCGCAAAGCAACTTTCTTGAACTCGCTCATTGCTTTGAATTGCTTCAGCCTGTTCAGCACTGCATTGTCCAGAGGTATGTCCGGTGCTTCACCATCCTCTTTGATCCATGGATGACCTGTTGTTGTTCATTCCCTATCAGCATCCCAATTTCAAAGTAAAATCACAAAACATTGAGCCATATGTACACGGACTTATAACCTGGCTTGCGGTTAACCTCTTCTTGGGATTGGAATTTACCATCTTCCTTGCAACATCCTTTGCTTGAGTTGAAATTTGAGGCCATGGATCACTATTGAAATCTATATGCCCTCGTAAAATTGCATTGAATATCCCATTCTCGGATTCTATCAGAGAAAACAAATTATGTTAGACATGTTTAGTGAAAATTTTATATTTAAACTACATCATATGCTACTGAATTTTAAGTTATATATTATTTATATCATTGAATTCTCTAATTATAATATTGAAATTTAGTTTTAACTTCAACAATATAATCATGAGTTAAATTTTTATGAATGACGTAGATAAAACGATGTCATTTTGACGACGACTATTAACGACTAAAACAATATCGTTTTATACATTCAACTTTAGAAATATATCGATTTAAGAAAGATAAATAATCACTAACCTGACCAGAAGGGAGGGAAACCAGACAGAAGAATATACAACATAACTCCAATACTCCATATGTCTGCTTCCGCCCCTGCCCCGAACTGACCCCTACCCAATTCTTTCCCCAAGGTGTAGGTTGATCTCACGTCTTCCATTGGCCGGCCTAAGACGGTTCCGAGGGCGGAAGACATGGACGAGGAGGCGGCGGGGGCTCCTGCTGCTGGTGCTGAAACTTGTTGTTGTGCATCTCCCTTTTCTTCGTTGTTAGCTTCGTCGTCGGCCGCGGGGCTGCCACGACAGCAACAATACTCCATTGTTGAAGGGAGATGGAGAGAGATTGGGGCGGGGCGATGACCTTAGAGCAGGCGGAGAAATCTCGGAAAGTTTATCTGTTAGGGAGTAGAGAAAATGGAAGGAACAACAACAACAAAACCCAATTACCATATGCAATGGGGGTAAGGGGAGATAAGGTAGTAGGTTGCCTCCAACGCCAGGTTGAGAGTAGCTTCCGTGAAAGACTTACGGCAGTCAGAAAATTAAAAATATAGATAATGGAGAGGATTGATAGTGAGATATTATAGGATGAAGGGGGTGCCTAAATTATTTTGGGTTGTGCTTCAAACTGTTGGATGATGAAAATGTTTTTATTGTTTCAGACACAAAGGTAATGAGGATTTTTCGGACAAAGATTTGTGTAACAGCTTTTGTGTGTGTCTGGCAAATCAATATGAAATCTACTGAATCAATCTCAGTTGCCTTTTACTGTTCGAGGGTTTTGATTTTTGTTTCATGGCATCTCTGTCCCAACAGCCACAGTTTCACTCATCAACCAATTTCAGTTGCCCTATTTTATCATCATCCAAGGGATTTTTTTAGGGGCTACTATTCGTTCATAAAGGAACAAACATTAGTCAAATCGTATTCATTGTTCATGATAATTCCCATTATTAATCAAATCAATGGCGATATATTATGCTCATGTCAGATTACTCACTCATTAGGTATCCTGCTTATCAATACGGGTATCTGAATAGTCTTGCGCCATACATTTATCAACACTTTAGCGACTTTGGCGGCTTGGTCAGTTACTCGAGATTTACGATTATTTCATTTCCTGATGCTAGCAATGTACAGTGGTCAAATAGGATCATTTTCTTCTCGAGACCTTTTACTTTTTTTTATCATGTCGGAGTTCGAATTAATTCTCGTTTATGTACTTCTATCCATGTGGGGGAAGAAACGTCTGTACTCGGCTACAAAATTTATTTTGTACACTGCATGGGGTTCCATTTTTCTATTTGACCGCTAAATTATAATATAGTATCGAACGTTCGTGTTTTTTTTTTATCGTAACACATTATCGCTAGTGGAAGAACTATTTAGATTTATATGCAGCTATAACATGTATGAGTTACATACACAATATATCAACTATAGTCTCTCAACCTACTTTAATAATCAATGCTCATAAAATCATAATCTGTTTCACACTAATAATTTATTCAGTTTGACATCCATATTGTTTATGAGTTACAATGAACTAGTGGAACTATTTAGATTTATATGCAGCTATAACATGTATGAGTTACATACACAATATATCAACTATAGTCTCTCAACCTACTTTAATAATCAAGACAAGTTGACTTCTCATTAAACTTAATCAACACGATGGTATTAACATGACTTATTCGGTCGGGATAATGCCATAGACTAAGGACTTATTTAGATTACTAACGAATATAAGTTGTATCTTACATTACAGTCTTATAATATAATTTAGAATCAATTAGGTAATCAGTGAAGTAATTTTTATTTTTATTTTATTATTTTACAGTGATTCTAAGTTTGAGAACATAATGTGTATAATAAATGAAATCATATATTAGTCGATGATGAATGAAAGATACTATATCAGTGGTCAATATCTTTAGATTGCTTTAGCAGCTGATAATTATTGTGAAATGCAACTGTATAACATGGACTGCAATGCCTAAAATATGGGGCAACTACATTACAGAATCTGCACAAGGACTGAAACTGTGTTTTACCAAAGGGTAAATTTTGCCAAGAAAACATATGGAAATGATAGGAGGCATTGGATAAGTTAGAGAATCTCAGTACGTCGGAACTGATGGATCAACCTTGGTAGCATATGCATGTATTCCCCCGGACAGATTAAACGCTTTCCTAAATCCCTGAGCCAGAGAAAACAATGTAATTTCGTCAAGGAGGAATCGGCAAACACGGAACCAAAATAGCACAAGAGAAACCTCAGAAACAACAGTAATGGTAGAAAACTAAATGAAAGATGAACTTGCGGTCAAGGAAAACAGTAACCAAAATGGTCTCAACTTGAAGAGTTCACATCTTAGCATAAGGGAGCAGAGAGCAACTCGATGGTGATTGGAAAAAAATTTCAGTACAATGAAAGCATACTGCAAACCTAAGCTGTTGCTGATGAGGACAATGAAAGCATTCAATGATATATCATAAATTACAGCACAGCACAGCACAGCATAAAAGCGGCTAGCAGATCATTGGTTTATATAAACATGAAGAGTGGACGAATGAGGAGCCGAAAGCGAATGTAAACTCCAAATAAACACATGCAACAACTGTGAAGACAAACAAGTAAAACGGAGAATGTGAAGATAATAAAATTAACCTGAGTCTGTAACCACTTGGCAATCTGTAATGATCGAATGCCATGGTGACACTGCATTATACATTTTAACACAGATTAAAACAGAACTTTGGAGGATACAAAGAGAAACAAGCATAAATGCAAGAGAGTCTATTGGATATTAAATGCTATAAGCTATTTCTAATTAGAAAAAAAGAAAACTTAAGGAGGGGGAACCTCTCCCTTGTTGGGGTAAATATTTTTATCAAGGAAAAACAAGGAAAGGTGAGAATCCCTTACTTTCCCTCTAAATATTCAATTTCTTTATACCCAATTTAGAGTAAACAGAGAAGAAAGGAAAGGTCAACTATTTTCAATTAGAAAATATCTTTTTTACCATTTTATAATTTACTAGAAACATTTTATGGTTTTTTGAGAAAAAGATACAATTGAAACAATGATATTTATAATAATCATTCACTTCTTTTCATTGTTTAACCAAAATGGTTACTAAAACTCCTTTCATTTCCTTTATTATTATTTATCCGAACACAAGGCAAGGAAAAACTTTCAGGTGCAAAAGCTCATGGCTAGCAGATTCCTTCTTAAGTTGCCACAGATTGTTAAAAGGAAGACTTTAATGAGATACTGTAAAAGATATCAATTATTAATCTCCCCAGGGAATATTTGATTAGCTATTATCAGGATTATTTTATGTCTAATCAAATGAATAAAAAAAATCTCCTAGCCTTGCAAAAGGCTATATAATTAACATCTTTCCCAACCAATAGCATGAGAAAAGTCCCCTCCCATCAAGACATGCGAGGACCGGAATAAGGCTTTCCAGTAGGTCATTACCAAAATAACAATAAACCTCCTATTCTTGTTGCAACTGCTCTCACAATCGCAGAGAATGCACTAGAAGACACACATACAAAGAAAGAATTCTCGTCGTGATTGGAGGAAAGTTGCTTTTCTTAATCCACAATAGCCAGAATTACGCTTAAAGTTTCTTTTGCTTTTATTAATTCTTTAACACAACTTATTATCAGATGCCATTCATTTGGTTAGCTAAATGCGAGAAAAAAATGGTTGAATATATTGGCAATTGGCATCGACAAGAAAATACTCACCATGACATATGTATCCTTCATTGGATCAAGTTTGGTAGTTATTTCAGGCCCCCAACTTCCAAACTGGAGTAGAGGAAGAACCTGGAATCCTGGTAAAGATGCTTGAGACCTGCCACGTCAAAAAGATTGGGACATGAATTAAAGAAGCCATCATCCTCTTCAAAAGCAAAAAACAAAGTGCACTGCCTTAGTATGAAATGTTCCAACTATTCAACGCCTCATGGTGATATAATTCGCTAATTGGACTATGGGTAAAACATTGTATTGTTTGATGTTGTAGTGCAACTAAAGGTAAACTTCAGATGGCTAACCTAAAAAACAATTATGATCTATGAAATGCTGTAATAGAATCATGATCATTAAAGAGACTTCAAAAATGATTTCAGTCAAATACTACAATTTTTAAAAGAGAAAATAACCTCAGTGACCAAAAATACCTTATAATATACGATTTTAACCAACTTTTTTTGGATTTGCCAAAATGACCAACTAAATCGCAATGCGATCGATAATTCGCAACGCGATCTCCGGTATCGCAAATCAGTTTCCAGATTCGCAATACGATTTTGGACTATCGCAATACGAACTTGGACTATCGCAATGCGAACTTGGACTATCGCAATGCGAATATGTAAATCGCAATGCGATAGTCGACTATCGCAATGCGAACTTCGACTATCGCAATGCGATTTACATATTCGCATTGCGATAGTCGAAGTTGCATTGCGATAGTCAAAAATCGCATTGCGATAGTCTAAAATCGCAACGACTGGTGGTATTGCATTTGTTTCTTAAGAATTTTCTCTAAAAAGATAGTATTCGCGCGGACGTGTCGCAGACACGTATTACCCCGACCCCGACCCGAGACGAGACGGACGGCGGCGACGCGCGAGAGTCCCCCTTGTTCTCTATCACTCAACAAGGAAGTGGGAAAGCCAAGCCTTAAATACCATTCCCAATAGTGTTTCCAATACTATGTGGGATTGAGCATTACCAACACTTGTTCCCAATACTATGTCGGATTGAGCCTTAAATAGTGATATTATTTTTGAATGTTTTTCTTAAAATTGCAATAATCGCGATTGATTGTAGATTGATATTTAATTATGACATATTTAATCGTATAATACTAATGCAATTGGTTGCTGATTCAGTTGTTTTAAGGTGCATGATTATTAATTATTTCCTGAATAATCACATTGTATTGGAAACAAGTGTTGGTAATGCTCAATCCCACATAGTATTGGAAACACTATTGTGAATGGTATTTAAGGTTTGGCTTTCCCACTTCCTTGTTGAGTGATAGAGAACAAGGGGGACTCTCGCACGCCGCCGCCGCTGCCGTCCGTCTCGTCTCGTCGTGGTCGTGGTAATACGTGTATTCGACACATCCGCGCGAATACTATATTTTTAGAGAAAATTCTTAAGAAACAAATACAATACCACCAGTCGTTGCGATTTTGGACTATCGCAATGCGATAGTCAACTATCGCAATGCGAATATGTAAATCGCAATGCAATAGTCGAAGTTCGCATTGCGATAGTCCAAGTTCGCATTGCGATAGTCGACTATCGCATTGCGATTTACATATTCGCATTGCGATAATCCAAGTTCGCATTGCGATAGTCCAAAATCGCATTGCGAATCTGGAAACTGGTTTGCGATACCGGAGATCGCGTTGCGAATACGATTTAGTTGGTCATTTTGACAAATCCAAAAAAAAGTTGGTTAAAATTGTATATTATAAGGTATTTTTGGTCACTGAGGTTATTTTCTCTTTTTAAAATGTTCAAGAAATTCCACTTTTCTTGCAACCTGTTTCATGACCTAATGCTTAAAAGCTTCAAGGAAATGTTTAATCAATTAAGAGTTGAAATTCTTTTTTACCATATCACCTACACCAAGAATATAGAGTTTTTTTTAAGCATTTAGAGTTGCTATACTAAAATTGCTATAACTTTTATAACTAGAGGAAAAAGTTGATCAAGTAACTTTGTTGTCGATCTTATTCATCATTTAAAAAAGTATATTTAGAAAATCTAAAAAAAAATATCTTGTTTTTTCAATTATGTAAAGACAAAATAAATCATGCAAGCATACACTTCTTCAGGTTCCCGGACATCTATCAACTGAGCCTCTTCAATGAAACTAGGGTCCTGCATTTTTGCTTGGAACTCCTCTGGTTGAATGTCTTTAAGCAATGACTCTTCCCTGAAGCAAGCTAAACGGGAGTTAGAACCTACTTAGCTTCTTCAAGCACAGGTTTCAATGGTGTAAGTGTTCGTTGATAATCTTAGCAGGAGAGTGAGTCGTAGTGATTTATGGGCTCGTTTTAGTCATATTGGTAAGGTTATTAAAGGTGTTCATTCCGTTTATCAATAATAGACCGAAGTATAAGGCAAGCACGTTTGCTTTCGTCCATTTTGCAAGTAAGGAGGATCTGTGTAATGCAGTGGATAAGATGAACAACGTACTGATTGATGGGAGGAGGATTTTAGTGGCTGTAGCCAAATATGAGAAAATATCTGGGTCGAAGAGACAGAAAGATGGGAGGGTTGATGGAGTTAATAGTGCTGGTATCAGTGGGGGAATGGGTAGAAGTTTGCCTCCTCAAGCTGACAGGGTGAGGAGGATGGAGATGCTGGATAAGTTTCATGATGGGAGGTCCTACAAGGAGGCGGTGGTGGGGGTGCATAAAGAGTCAGAGGGTGTGCAAGAGGGTATTCATTTTAATTCGAAGGAGCTGAATAATTCTAAGGATGTTGCCATCCCAGTGGAGGATAGGGTCTGGCTTAGATCGTCTCTTACTGGTATCTTCAAAGATTTTTGAACTTCATGTTGTGCAGAAAGCGTTAAGGAACGAGGGCATCAACGTAAAGATTGTTAGGTGGGGTTTTTCTAAGAATGCGTGCCTGGTTGTGTTCCAGTCGGTGGAAGAGAAGAAGTTAGCAATGGAAGGAAATGGGAAGCTTTGTCCTTCTGGTTTGAAAGGTTGGAGCCGGTATTGGATGAGGAAAGCATTCCCCGAGCTTTTTGTACGATATCCATGATAGGAGTTCCTTTAAATTGCTGGTCGGTTCGTTCTTCACTAGGGTGGTATCCAGGTGGGGCAAGTTAGTGAAGATTAAAGATGAAACTGCTCAGAGAGTGGACTGCAGAGTTGCACAGATGCTTCTTAGGGTAGTCAGCCCTTTTGACATCCCTGATCATACTTCAGTTATTACGAATGGAAGGAAATTTCTGATAAAAATTAAGGTGGATGGGGGGGATGATTTCTTTCCTGACTTCTCAGATCTGGCTGAAGAGGTTGTTCTAGAGGATCCTTCGGTGGAGAACTCCTCCGGATGGAGCACAGAGGATGGGCAGGCACAGCATGGAGGTCACGTGGGATGTCAGGAAATGTCAGAAATCCATAATAGGGTGCTAGAGTGGGTTGCAGACTCACAACGTGGTATTGTCACAGATTCCGAGAGAGTTGACTTCTCTCCCAATGAAAAGTCGGAAGATCTTTTTGAAAGTAAGGAAAGCGGGAAAAGTATGGGGGGGGATCTTTTTAAGCTTGATAATGTTGACCGGGAGAGTGGGCCTAACTCAGGCCTTGGAGGGCTTCAGTTGGCTGGTCTGGAGCAAGAATACTGCCCAAACTCTATGGGCCATAGTCCTTTTTCATCAGATACAGTTAAGGACCTAGTAGGGGCTGAAGCTGGAGGAGGGGCTCCGGTTGGTTTAAAGTTGATAAGTTTAAGAGATGGTTCACAAACCTGCTCTGCAAGTTCGTTATCCATGAAGACTGCTCCGGTTGGAAGGAAATTCATCAGAAGTCAATAAAAACTTATAGCAGGTCGAAGTCTAGAAAGATCTGGAATCAGGTTGTGAAAACTTGTAATAATGTGCAGGATTGTAAGGAAAAGTCACGAGGGGTGTTCAATGGTGGGACAGGAAGAGATTTAAGTTCTAGAGGTTGTCTTTCTGATGTTCCCGAGGCTGCTGGTTTTCGATAAAGGAATTGGACATTCTTGGGTGAGCAGACCATACAGGAGAATTAAAAGGTCTCTATTTAGGGAAGCTGTTGATCATGCTAGTGTTGATACTGTTTCCTCATCAGCCTTTCCTTTGCTGGTTGAGGAAGCAATTGCTACATGGGAAATTAGTAAGATGCTGGGGATATCTTTCAAGGAGGGGAAGGAAGCTTTTATACAAAAGATTGTTGAATTGGAGAAAGGGTTGTGTGGGGCTATTTGACCTTGAGATTTGTATGTGGGAGTTCTGGGTTCTTTTTGTTTGAGTATCATGACTAAGCTAAGTATCTTGTCTTGGAACGTTAGGGGTCTGGGTAAAAAAGAGAAACATAGAGTTGTGCAAAAACTTGTTTATGAGAAGAAACCGTCGTTTCTTTTTCTTCAAGAAACAAAACTTGAAAAATTACCAATGTCTTTTTTAAGGAGGAGTGGTTTGAATGGGTTGCAGGGGTTCGTTGAGTCTCCAGCAATAGGTTCATCTGGAGGTATGTTAAGTTGTTGGGATGATAATTTTTTGAGATTGACGATCAGTTTATTCATAGGAGGTTTATTGCTGTTTTTGGAAAGATCAAGTCTAATCACCTTAGGTGTGGCTTCATTAACGTTTATGGCCCGTCTGTGGAGGAAGAGAAGGTTGCTTTTTTTGATGAACTGGGACTGTTTTTAAACGGGTTCAGTATTCCTTTGTGTGTGGGAGGGGATTTCAATGCTTATTTGAATGAAGAGGAGAAGTTAGGCAGAGGTCATAACAGGAATTCACTGGAAATTTTTAATCATTTTATTCAGCAAACGGGACTTATTGATCTGCCTCTTGTTGGGGGGAATTTCACATGGAGCAGTTATCGGGACTTGCCGACGGTTGTAAGACTAGATAGGTTTCTGGTGAACTGTAATTTCTCAGCAGAATTTCCGGTATCAACCAGTTTCTTTTGCCTAAATCTATCTCCGATCATAATGCAATTTTCCTGGAGAGGGGGGCAGATAATTGGGGGAAGAGACCATTTAGGCTGTTCAATTATCTACTGTCTGAGGATGGTTTTGAGAAGATGGTTGTTGAGTCTGTTAAGCTGTTCAAAGAAGAAAATTCAAGAGCTGGAATTTTGAGTATGCTTAGGAATACAAAGTCTGCCATTAAGTGCTGGTCTGGAGATAGAAATCAATTTCCTAAGAAGGACATCTCTATGTTAGAGGACAAATTCATCAGATTGAAAAGGGGATGCAACATCATCCTCCTTCCAATGATGTTGTCATTTCGACAGAGTTGAGGCTTTTGAGAAATGAACTTTGGAGACTTCTTAGAATCGAAGAGCAGATTTGGGAACAAAAGTCTAGAGAGAAGTGGGTCAAGGGGGTGACCGAAATTCAAAGTTTTTTCACACTTGCGCTTCCATTAGGAGGAGGTTGAACTCTATGTATGCTTTAAATGTTGATGGTGTTATCACCAAAGATCCAGGTCTTATCAAGTCTAGGGTCAGGGAGCATTTCTTTAAAGCGTTTAATTGTTGCTCAACAATGGAAGTGGAGGGTATTAACTTAGAGTTCGCAAATATTTCCCTGCAACAGAACCTATTGCTAGAGAAGGACTTTACGGAAGATGAGATTTGGGGGACCATTAATTCTTGTGATAGTAATAAAGCCCCTGGGCCAGATGGGTTGAACATGGGTTTCTTTAAGACCTTCTGGCTTAGCTTGAAAGGTGATATATTGAAATTCTTCCACAACTTCTATTTGGGTAAGGAATGGGAGCATGGTATTAACCATTCCTTCTTAACTCTCATACCGAAAGGTTCTAATGTTGGGAGTTTAGATGATTTCAGACCTATCTCCCTTGTAGGTGGGATGTATAAGATCCTATCTAGTGCCTCGCGAGAAGATTGAGATGTTGCATCAATGATATAATCAGTGAGTCTCAATTTGCTTTCATTCCTGGGAGACAAATTTGGATTGCTCTTTTATTGCTAATGAAGGAATTGATTTATGGAGGAAGCGAGGGTTGAAGGGTTGTGTATTTAAGGTAGACTTTAAAAGGCTTATGATTCGGTAGATTGGGACATTTTATTTAAGTTATGGCGAAGATGGGGTTCGGTTCTAAATGGTGTAGTGGATCCGGATGTGTGTGTCAACTGCTTCGGTGTCAGTTTTAGTTAATGGGGTCCCTACTGATGAATTTCCTATGGCTAGAGGCCTCCGGCAGGGTTGTTCCCTGTCCCCTCTGTTGTTTAACCTTGTTGGAGAACTGCTTAACCTGATGCTTCGTAAAGCAGTATCTTCGGGCCTTTTCAGTGGTCTGGTGGTTGGTAAAGACGAGACCTCAGTCAACTTATCTCATCTGCAATTTGCAGATGACCTAATCATTTTCTGTAGTGCTTCGAAGACCCAGATTGTTAATGTTAAGAGGATCCTTCGGGTGTTCGAAATTATGACTGGTCTGGAACTTAATCTGTCTAAGAGCAGATTATTTGGGATTAACATTAATGAGGAAGAGCTTCTTCAGTGGGCTAATGCTATTGGATGTCCTGTAGGACATTTTCCTGCAGAATATTTAGGGCTGCCTCTTGGTGCTAAGAGAAACTCTATGATGTTGTGGGATCCGGTAGTTCAAAAGTTTCATTCAAAGCTAGCCGGATGGAAGGCGAAGACTCTATCAATGGCAGGGAGGTTGGTATTACTGAAGGCAGTTTTGGGTTCCCTTCCTATATTTCATGTCCCTTTTCAAGATGCCTGTTTCGGTGAGTGTTAAGCTGAATTCCATCATGGCCAGATTCTTATGGGGAGGAGGAGTGGCGGCTAGGAAAATCCATTGGGTCAATTGGACAAAAGTTTGCTCCGATAAAAGTGTTGGAGGTCTTGGTGCTATGAATATAAGTCTGATGAATAGAGCTCTCTTAGGGAGATGGTCTTGGAGGTTTGCTAACGATAAAGACTCAGTGTGGAAGAAGGTTATTTGTTGTAAATATAATTTGGATCCCAGTTTACTGCTGTTTAACGAGAAACTTCCTACACATGCTTCTGGATTTGGAAATCGGTGGTCCTCAACCATTTCAAAATGATCAGTTTGGAGCAAAGTTTCGTAGCAACTTTAAAGTCAGAGTGGGTGATGGAGGGAGCATTAGATTTTGGTGGGATAGGTGGGCACATGACTCCCCACTTAAAGTGATTTTTCCGAGGTTGTATGTGCTGTCTATAAATAAGAATGGGAAGCTTTATGAGTTTGGGGAATTCGATCTTCAGTTTGGTCTTGGCATGTTAATTTGAGAAGGAATTTGAGTGAATGGGAATTGGTTCAGTACTCTGACTTAATGACCCTAATCCACAATATACCTCTTTCTCAGGAGTTATCGGATGGGTTGGTCTGGTTTGGCAATGGGGAAGGTGTCTATACTGTTAGTTCGAGTGTTAAGTCATGCAGGCCTGTTGGTATAACAGACCCCTTTTGGAAGAAGTATGTTTGGAGGGGAACGGTGCCTCCTAGAGTGGAGGTCTTCTTGTGGCAGGTCGTGCACCAAAGATTGCCAGTTAAAGTTGAGCTAAAGAGGATAGGAGTTTCAACTATTGAGGATGTTGCTTGCCCCTTTTGCGGAGAGGCGGATGAAACCTCAGCACATTTATTCTTTTCTTGCTCGGTGGTGTGGTCCTTATGGAATAAATTTTTGTTTTCTGGGGAGTTTCCTCAGTTTTTCAAGACAATGCTCACAGCTTTATGGTCGCTTGGGATGAATTGGTACCTAATTCGAAAATTTGGTCCTTCATTCCGGGGGTGGTTTTATGGACAATGTGGAAGGGTAGGAATGCAATTGTGTTCGAGGGGGGGAAGGTAGATCAGATTGATTTATTCTTTTTGGCAAGGTGTAGACTGGCGGCTTGGTTCTTAGCTTACTACAAGGCTGTATCTATCCCTAAGGACTCTCTTATTTGTGACCCTTCACTTGGGGATTGCTGCTCCTTATTAAGCTCTCCTATTATCAAAACTGTGTCCTGGTCTAAACCTCCAGAAGGATTTATTAAGATGAATGGATGCGGCTGTGACTGAAGATTGGAGGAAGAGTGGTGTTGGGGGCATTCTTAGAGATCATGATGGTTCGGTGGTGGGCTCTTTTCAAGAGGCTGCTGGTCCAGGTCCACCTGTTTTGTTAGAACTCAAGGCAATTATGAAAGGGTTATCTTTCTTTGACTCGATCCAGCAGCGGTTTAAGGAAAGGTTAATTGTTGAATCAGACAGTAAATTAGCAGTGGATTGGGTCAAGAACATCGACCGTTGTCCCTATGTTTACTTAGACATTGTGACAGCTATTGTTGGCAAGGTTAATGGACTGAATAGTAGTATTAGATGGGTTGCTAGGTCTGCCAATGTTGAGGCTGACAGTTTAGCTAAGGCTGGTATTGGATAGATCTCTGGGTTTTTAGTTGGGTTTCTATTAGGTTTTGGGTTGCTTATTTGAATTATAGATTGTATGGTTGTTTTAACTCTTTGTAACTTGTGGTTATCAATGAATTAATGAGGCACTCTTTTCCTCCTTCCGCTGATTAAGGAGCACCTTGTGATCCGTTAATCATGAAGGGGGTTTTTAAAGAGGCCTACCTTTCCTATCAAAAAAGATAGAACTTGTAACAAGTGCCATCCAAAATTAGTTTTGCATTTCACAACTTTGTTTAAAGGTGCACTAAAAGCAGCTTCCTCAAATTCTGGCACCTACTATGTTTACCATGAAAAAGAAAGATCCAAGAAACATTTGCAATTAAATTGTCAATCTTTCTCTTCTTGTCTACATTGTAGATAACATAAAAGAAAATAAACATATTTCATAAAACTAATAAATATATTCCAAAAAGAAAAAAGAATTAAATCCTACATGCCTTAACTTTTCAATGAGGATATTGATTAAACTTAAACAAAATCAGTATAACAAAAAGGGATAAAATGCATAGAACGCCAGCAAAGTATAATGAGGGTGAAATCTAAAAATAACCACGAATATTGTAAGGAAGATTTCTTGGTTTGTAGGTGATGCTTTCACATGCATAAGAAACATCTGATGCACGTGCGATATCTAGCATATGGACCGTTAAATATGCCCTCACAAGAATAACACTTCAGGATCTAAAGGAACTTGGAAGCTTATGGAAACTGCAAGCAAATGGCAAAGCCCAAGAAGTACCATAAATGGGAGATATTGCGTAAAAATTTATATCAACACGTCATATTTTAGAACTCAAATAATAATTCATTTTCCCACAAATGCACAAATAGTCAATTATCAGAATGGTTAACTCCCAAGTTTTTCTAAATTTTAAACTCAATATTGGATAACTTTTTGAATTGGTAAAATCAACTTTATGGCACCATTTTGAAATACATGAGCATAAAAGTTTGATAAAATCTTCAAATTCAAGCACTATGTCATAACTCATATAATTCAAAAATCCAAACTCCCAATAGAACATTGAAAGTTGCTACCACAAATTTAATACCAACTAGCTAAGATTGTCTCTTGCACAGGTTCGAACCCTCAAAACAGCCATCTGTTGAAAACAGGGAGAAAGGGTATGTGCATCAAGACCTTGCTTATAGTGGGAGCATTGTGCACTGGGTACAAAAAAAAAATTAGCATTAAACTTTTCTAAAATTTTCCACAAATTTGGAGCCTTGGAGGTTTGTTCCTCCATATCCATGCTTAAAGACACTTCAAGAAAAAGAAAGAGTTGAAACAAAATAGAAGATTCTTAGTATATTTTTAACTCTTCAAAGGATAAATGCATATAAAAAAGAAGGGAAAAGAAGTAGAATCAGCCTACCATTTGCCCCTTTCTTACCCATCCAAGCATTCCTCCCTCTTGCTTGGACGGACATAGTGAGTATTCCACAGCAAGATCACCTAAATCCTCCCCTTCAGCAAACAAATAACAAAAAAAAAAACCAAAGTTAAATTACTTGTGACAGTTAAACATAACACAAGCAACATCAAAATTGATTTTAATCTATGCTCTATTTTGTTGTTGCCTTAAGCATTTAATTTCCTCTTCCTAGAAAGATGCTACAAAGTAAATGTTATAAAGTTGAATAAAAATGACCATTTGACCAAATACAAGACCAGTTCCAATACAATTATCTTATAAAAAGAAAAATCATCTATTGATTTGAATTTATGTAAAAGAAAACCAATTCCTTAAATTTTAAATTTGCATTCTAAGGGATTCAAATGGCCGCCGAAATAGTGATGTGAAGCCAAATCACACCAATAGCAGTGGATCGCGGCTGCAATTTAACAGGTAGCAGCCGCTATTCTAATTTTTTTTTAAAGCAGCTCATTTTTTTAAAAAAATCAACTCCTTTTAAACACATCGCAACCCAAAACTTCGCCACAGCCATAATTTGAATCCCTGTACTATGTTACACTAACAAAACCATAGCACCTTCTTGAGGTAGTAATCAACAAGTCACCAAAATGTGATATTTTAAAAATAACTTTCTCTAAAATCAAATATTCAGCTAATTAAAGTTTGAAAAGAAAAAACCTCCTGCTATTCTCTGTTGAAGCTCCACCAAGAGGTTCTGGTCGTCTTCTTTTAGAAGCAAGTGCTGTACCAATATTTCTCTGCTATCTCCAAAGCTACTCTCGGAGTTAAATGAAGCTAAGAAAGAAAACAATTAGAGCAAAAAGGGGGGGAACGAAAATATGGTTTTAGCCAACCTGATAGTCTGGGTTGTGTATGACCCACCATGGGAGAGACCTGCCTGAGATTAAGAGTTGAAGGATACGGGCGGGAAGGAGCGATGGGTCTGGAGAAGAAAGAGTGGAAAGCAGAAAAAGTGGAGAGTTTGTGGAGAGAATAATAAGGAAAGACGAGTTGGTGAGGATTGGAACCAAAGATTTCCTAAGAGCAACGAAAGTTGTGGGCGATGCTATCGGAGGAAAATGAGCTGCCCTTAACATTTTTCACTCACTGTTACGTGATTCGCTTCCGAAGTTGTTCATGGGTAATTCACCTCGTAGATTGTTCGTTTAATACAAGAATCATCAAGGGGTTTTGGGATAATTGAAAGAGAAATTTGGATTATTTAATCGATGACACTGGCTAGCCCAACTCGTACTGAGAAGTGGATTGACTGAACATCGACTTCTTCATATTGGACTCAAGAAACTGGACTTTGATGGATCTGAAACCCAAAACCTAAACACTTGAAAGTTACGTGCAACATATCTTTATTTTCTTTTTGTTGCCCACTCGGTTTACAGAGTTTTACTCTGACTAATTTAAATCTTTTAATGTAGATTTTTTTTATCTATATAAGAACTTAAACTTAATATCTCTTTAAATGATATCAAATTGCTTACTACACGAATTAATCTCGTTGATGACAATATATAAATGACTTAATATTAAGCTCACGTGAAATTTAAATATGCAAGAATTGAGATTAAATGGATGGTCTAATTTCTTTCTATTAAAAATAATTTCTTTCTATTAAAAATACCAAGGAATGGTTTAAGGTCTATAGATCTTGTATCGTACTCTTCGTTAAGGAATAGAGTCGGACTCTAGCTTTCACTAGATTTGGTGGGATCTCTCATCCAAGAGTCTTTGTTGTCTTTGAGATCATATTGTGACTTGTGTACTAGAGCACTAGCATGTAACTTGTCTGTGTTGAGCAGATCTTAGCGGGAATGATTAGATTGTCAAAAGAATATCACTTATCAAGTGTCGCATGATTTTATAACCGAATTAACTGAGCACAATTCATTGAGAGCAAGATTGATTTAGCTAGGAAAAGTCTTTTTTAAGTATCGTATGACATAACAATCAAGCTGACACGTTATGTCAAGACAAGTAATTAGTTACAAGAGATATGATAAAAAAATTGCCACTAAATCAAACGTTGTTGGCCATAATTTTATAATTTATAAAATCATATTGAACTTGAACTAATTTATACATAAGACATGCATTCATTTTTTTTTTCAGTATTTGAATAACAAATAAAATCCATATCAGGAAGCTTTTCACTTCACATACTTAGCCCCATATCCCATACAAAGCGACAACTTGGGTCTATATTGTATGAGTGTGGTTAGGGTGAGTTGGGAGTCAGACACCATCTTTTCCTCCTTGTATGGGGCTATTCCCATGGCCTTTAAGCTAAATTTCCTTTTAAGTTTAGGATTTGCTTCTGTTCTATCTGCGCACCATGTGCCCTTGTTTTCATGGCTCATCATGGATCCACTCCTAAACAAAAGCTTCTTCATTTTCTGACCCTTTGTTTGTTGTTTTGCAATGGCCACACTTGGCTTGTTTTCATTGCCAACTTTCACTAGCCTCGCACGTCTTGCGAAAATAACACCTTTGGGTTCCGCCATTTTTAATTGCCTTCTCTTTGCCTACTCCTTGCTCTCTAATGTCTTGTCTGAGTTCGGATGGGATCGTTTCGATTGATCCCACAAGTCATCGGTTTGGTTCTTGGCCTGGGATCTGCCAGCTTTCTCTTCCTTGACATTCTTCCAAGCCGCCATGAAGGGATCAAAGTCATCATTCCACAAGCTCCTACGTTGAAACGAAAGTCTTAGGCCACTACTAGGCGACCTAGGGGACGATGATAAACTCGAGCTTTGTTTATGATGATGATATTGAAGTCTTGGCGGAGGCTTCAACGGCATCACTTTCCAATCATTAAACAGTTCATCAGCAAACGCCATGGCGGGAAGCGGTTCCTCTGATTGGGACTTGACCTCGCATTCACCAACATTGAAACGACGACTGGTTTCGAACTCGAACTCGTCATCACCATTGGAGCTTGAATCTTCATATGCAGACTTGAGAGTCCTTTTAGTGGGACTTGTTGGGACACTAAAGAAACACAAACCTCCCACTTCCTGGCTGATTCTCCTGGGGCTAGTAGGTGCACTCATATAGAAACTATCATCTGCCATTTTTATCTTTCAAAACCCTTGGCTTGGGCTTGAAGGAGAAACCCCATAATATATATATAACATGGTCAACAGCTTCCAAATTATACTTCAAAGATTAAAAGACAGATATTAGTAAGATATTGAGGAGAAATTCCGGGTTTATGTCCCCTCCAACAATAGCTAAAGATTACCATTCAAAGTGGAAAACACTTGTTTATTGTCAAGATGTCTGTGTGAGGAATAGTTTATCAGATTGGTGAGTACATAAATATTGTAAAAGACTATGCCTAAGCTTGTTGTTTTGTGAATGATACAAGAGGACCAGATATATTTGTCTTGAGCATAATCCGGTAAAGATGCCTGGGTTTGTAACTTGTATAAAACTTGGGTTATGTAGATGATTGCCAAGGAAATCAAACACTCGGGTCACGGAGTTGGATACAGGTTTTAAATTTGAAATCAATAAACAATATTAATGATTTCAGTCAACCTGAAAACCTGCTCGTGATATGTTCAAAATTATGAATATATATATATGAAGTAGGATCAGCTCATACAATATAATTTTTTTAGTTATCTACCTCATTAAGATCTGAGTTAATTGTAATATAGGTCTTTAAAAATTATGATTATCGATTTAAATCAGTCTATAAACTTTTGAATATTCTAACTATGTCCCTAAATTATGGCTCCTATTTCAAATTGGTCTCCCAACCTTTTGAGTATTCCAAATTTTTCCTCAAACGTCTCATTATATATTGGTTCCCAAACTTTTAAACATTCTAATTTTTTCTCTGAACTTTTTGCATGATTTAGGGGAACTTATGGTAATGTTCAAAAGTTTGAGGGTTAATTTAGAATGAGTGTCATACTTTTGGGAAGAATTTGGAATATTTAAAAGTATGAGGATCAATTTAGAATGTGACTCACGATTTGAGGATAAAATTAGAATATTAAAAAGTTTAGGGACCAATTTAGAATGAGAATCATAATTTAAGGATGTACGGTGCAATTAACTCTTAAGATCGTTGGATGAGTAGAAAAGAAGACTAAAATTAACAGCAGTAAATGAGAATATATTCATAGAAAAAAATGAAATGAGATGATTTCAGCTGTTTATTTCCACTCGTCCAACAATCTTAAAAGAAGATGTAAAACTAATAGTCTTACACTAATCGTAAGTGGCCCCTAACCCTGAATATTAATCACAAAATCAGAACACTAGGGTCAATTTGTTGAATTCCTTGTTCCCTTGGTTTAAGTCGAAGCAAAAGCAGGAATTAGTATTATAGGTCTCATTGGCATTTGGATATTTTTCTCATTGTTGCATATGGAAAGGGCCTATGAAGGTAGATCCATTGCTTGTGGAAGATTGGTTCTCATAAGTTTGCAGGTTCTAAAGGTCCCTCTCTTCTCATCATAACAAAGCTCATCTTTGCATTGATGCAATTTGAACTGTTAAATAAGGTTGATTTGTACGGTTCATGGTATGAAAATAGGAGATTATAGACTGCACCTTGAACATTGCAGTTAGAGAGCTGTAATGTAAATTAGCATATGAAGCAATGTTTGAAATGGAAAGCATATTTTCTGGACCAAGATCAATTCTTCTTGCACCATATATTTCCACCGTCATTGATATATACATTACAATTTAGTTGTAAAAACTGTTAGCATAAGTTTTCAACACAGTTTCAGTTTCCATCCTAGTAATTGGGATACATGTGAAAGCAATCTCTGTACGTGGATGTTGGCTTTTACCGGTGTTTAACATACTGATACAGCCACATTTGAACCACACAAAATAGTACTTAACATAGAAAAAATGGACCAAAGATGAGTAATAAAAGGAAAAAAAGAAAAAGAGGATATATTTTCTTCATATCTTTAACTCCAATGTTGAAGACAAGTCTTTCTAGGTATTGCTTTCTCTCTCCTTATTATTCCAATAAATTTTGTTTCTCTCGTTGTTCTTCTTCCTCTCTCCTTTTCATCAGTAATTTCTATAAGATACATTATTTAAAAATAACCACTATATATGTGATAAAAAAAAATATCCACCCTCTTTTTCTTCTTTATCTTTCATATATCTTCTTTAAGCAAAAAGTATTTGAAACCGTTGTACTTTTGAAAAAAATCAATGCGGTCCTAGAATTATTTATGCACTCAACATGGCCCTCCAACTCATAAAATAAACTCAATATGGACCATTGACTAACGTTTTCAACTGTTGACCATTATGGTGCTAAAGTGGCAATTCACTGCACTGACGTAGTGATCTATGGTGACTGATGACATGACATATGAGCTAAATTGGTTTTTTTGATCTTGTTTAAGGACCAAATTGATTTTTTTAAAGTTTTGGGCCTTATTTAATTTGTTCTAAAAATAAAAATGATTGTTTTTTACAAAAAAAAAATCAAAGAATATAAACGTGACATGTATATCACTTAACAATTTTTTAATGGTCGTTACGGCTTAGACACTTAAAAGTGTAATGGATGCACCTACTTTTAAGAAAAAATACTTTAACCACTTAAAGTTAGCTTAGGGTATAATTAAGTACTTATTTTTGTATTAATCATATACAATATATGTATTATTGTAGTAAATATATTTTTTAATTGAAATGAAATAAGCTAATAACTAATCGATCCAATAATTTGGCCATTCTACCCAACCATCTCCTCACCCTATAGGGCATTTTCTATGAAATTCATATGAATGCTTCGACACAAGTTTCACCATCTTGTCGACCATTCTCCAGAGGTGCATATTGAAACATCAATTTCCACTCCCGATGGCATAGAGCTGAAATGTATGCTATTGCATCAAGGACCGAGCAAACTCCTATGGCTTTGGAAAATCTCATGATCCACTCTAGTAGCATCCCATAATACTCTGCCGCACACTGAATAGTTTCGGAAGATGTGTGAGATAAATTCCACTACCACAGCTAACGGCATCCGATAAATACCAACGAACCCTTTCAGCATGTGTTAGTATATCTTTATTTTTATTTTTGGATAATTCAATTTTATTACCCAAAGAGCAGAACCTGCTTCAAAAACAATCAGAGTTCTGATTACATTAGAACAACCTACTTACAAAAAGAATCAAAGATCAAACTATATCTCAATGCTTACTAAGAGTAGTATTAACACTATCAACTCTGTTTAAATTCCTATTCCTCGATTGTAATCCTACAATATCCTTAATGGCACGGAACAGTTCTTGTGTATTTCGAGATCGGCCTTGAAACAATCTTTTGTTTCTTTCTTCCCACATAATGTAGATAAGAGCATTTAGAGCAATCTTTAAAATCGAAGTGAGCAGAGATTTTCCTTTCCAAGTAGAACATGCCCACGAACAAAGAGATTCCCATGAACGAGATTTATATTACAGGCCATAAAGAGAGAAGATTGAATTCCACAAGTAATCTGCCATAGGACATAAGAGGAACAAATGGTCCCTAGTTTCCAGAGGATCATCACAAAACATGCATTGGCAATCATTGATGAGCCCCATACGGTGAAGTCTATCCTTTGTAGGAAGTCTATCAAGTAAAGCCATCCATGAAATCAAACTATGCTTAGGTATATGCAGAGGGAACCAAATAATTTTCTGCCAGGGAACTAGAGGTCTCTTTTCCCGAATAGCATCCCAAATGATACTCACTTCTTTGATCCAGCTGACATGATAGGGTAGGCCTCATATCTCAATTTAAGGAGTCGTCTTAAGCTACAGCTAAGAGAGGGTTGACGTATTCGATTAGTGTTTATTTTATTATCTTATTGACGTATTCGATTAAAATTTTATAAACTCGACTCGATTCAGGAAAAATTAAATTAAGTTTGACATTAACTCGATTAACTTGAATTTTTTTACTCTATTTAACTCGGTCAAATGCTCACCCCCACCTAAATCAATTCTTGCAAGAAATTTTAAATTGAAATTAAAACCAAAATTTATAAAATTTAAATAGGGATGTAAACTTGATAATTAAAATCAGAATGTATCTTGTGGGACAAAATAATTATAAAATGTGGGAAGTAAAATTAAAAATTAAATTGATTGATTAATTTTTAGTAATGGCTAAAATGTGATTTTATTATTTAATTAAAGGGTTTACTTTTTTTAACAATGATAACTGAAAAATAAAAATAAAAAATAAAAATGATGACAGCTCAATGTGTGAGAACAAAAATCATTCAATGGATAGTCTTTTGAGATTTTCTTTTATCAGTCGCATACAGTGGATGCTGTGGCATCTTCGTTGCTCACTGCACAAAAAAAGTTTGAATGTGAAAGAATTATAGTTAGGTTTCACATATAATTGCTGTCAAGAATCAAGGATAGTCAGAAGGTATAAAGAACACCACTATTGTCAAGGCTCCCAATTGAGTCAGAACAAGTGGAATAGGGATGTATCGTTGTTATTCCAAGATCTATTGGGTAAAGAAACTATAATACATAATATGATCACTAGATGATTTTACTTGACAAATATTATGTGGAGAGATCATTGTTTTCCCAAGTGAATACTTATCTTTCATTATTATCTGTCATTCTCGATGTGTTGGGAACTTCAACAAGTCCAACTTATTTACAAGTGTACTAAGAACTTAAAACAAACTAATACTTAACCGAAAAACTTAGAAAATAAAGCACTTTCATTAATATAAAACACAATTATAATGTAATTATTTTTTTTCTTTTACTCTAAGTTCTCTTTCTATAACGTACTTTTTTTGAAATCTTTTCGCTCTTTTTTCGTCTCTTTTCATCATGGTAAATCTCACCCTTATTTATAGATTTTAGTGGCCATTAAAGTATTTTACATGTCAATATCTTAGCCATTAGTCTTATAAATATTTAAATTCTTTCGTGAATAATTTTTTATATAATATTAAATATTACAATATCTTTATTATTTTTTGAATATTTTAAATATCTTTATTATTAAAGTAGTCTTTTGACAAATGTTTTTCGTCGTTAATTATTACAGTGCTTATAGGACAATTCACAATGCTAACGTGTGCCTAGACTATAGAACCCATGTCGCCTTAGTGCGGGAATTTTGACATTGGCTTTGATGCTATTTTCATACATCACTCTAAAGTCTAAAACTCCATGATCAGTTGCTCATAAGATTTGCTTTGGCAGCATCATTGAAACAACCACAATGATATTGAACTCCTCAAGACACAAAAACACTAGCATCAGTTGCTCAAGTAACGAGATTTCGGAAGCATTAAACTTGCCTTCAGTAAATGGTTTCTTGTTGAATATGAACTTTTGGTGACAAGAACGTTGCATACAAGATTGTCGAGTAACATGCTCAGCACCTCTAGACTAGCAGGGTGTGATTTCAAAGATGAGTCCGTCAAGGACCGTGTCCCAGCTACTTCATTATCAGCATACCATGTCGAGTAGCTTCCATAATAACCATCAAGTCCATCCTGCATTTAAATCCAACCATGATTAGGCAGGTTTGAATCTTATAAAACCATAATTGTTCTGTCCTTTTAACTAAATCTGAACACCACTGCAACCTGTAACATGAAAAGGTTAAAAATCTTAACAGGTAGGGAGAAATCTTCCACCTTTGCTCTTGACGGATAGAGTTTATAATGCCTGATTTAAAACAACATCCTACTTGTAGCATTTGAACTTTTATGTCTTTTTCGAGTACGAGGATAACTCAACCGAAATTAAACGAATAAGAATGTGTTTGTATTCGTTTATTTATTTTTTAAGGTGTTTGTTCGTTTACCGTTCATGAACATGTTCACATATTAGTTTAACGTTCGTTTAGTGTTCATTTATATGTTCGGAAACGTTCATTTGCAAGCTAAAAATGGTAAAATTAGACCACTATTGCTTAAATTTCTTAAGTTTCATAGTTTAAACTCCAAATTTCACAATGTGTTTAATTTAGTCCCTACGAGCCATTAACGAGTTTGTTCATGAACATAAACAAACGAGTCGATAAACAAGTTTATTCGGAACATAAATTAACTGAACACACCTCTTTTCGTATTTGTTTGTTTATTAAATGAATATAAAAATTTTGTTCATACTTTGAACGAACATAAACAATTCGATTGTTGACCTAACTTTGATCGAATCAAACCCGAATAACCCTAAATCTGTTTCGTATCGTTTACATACCTAGCTCCAACCAAGTCAGCACATAACCAGACAGCATCTAAACTAGAGTCTACTTTTATGCCACAAAACATAACACAAATCTGCTAAGATAGACAGCTAATAATACAAACTGATTGCAAATCAAAATTATAGCAATAAACAGGTTAAATGGAAAGATAATGTGTGTAAACTACTCGAGAACCTCAATCTTCTGCATTTTTTTAGAAACTGCTTCAGAAAATATAGCAGTAATGAGGATATAGATATCTGCACCAAGTATCAAATCAGAACCTCCGAGATATCTGTGTAATTGTTTTTAACAATATAAATAAAAAATTAAAATTAAAACAATTTTATGAAATTTGAAGCAACTTTATTTTTAAATGGAACACATCTGAGATAATAACACTCTATTTTACTATTGAAATCGTTGGTGGGTTCTTAACAAATGCTATTTAATAACAAAAACAAACGTAAAAGGTTTTATATACATATATATAATCACAACTATCTCATATGGTTTACCATGTAAAATTAATTTTTCTATAATAAACTACATCAGATACCACCGAAATTTAAGCGTTGTATTGTTTATACACTGAACTTTTAATCTTTCCAATTAGAGCATTGACCTTTGATTTTCGTTTTAATTATACCACTTGCCCGTTAAATCTTTAACAGCCGGATCAAAACGACATCATTTTGGTGAGGTGTCTACATCCGTAGTCGTCAATCACGTCAGCAACCATTAGCCACGTTATCATGCATTAATGATTTAATGGTTCAGTGGTATAATTAAAACGAAAATTAAAATTTAATATTATAATTGAAAGTTCAATTATATAAATAATACAACACCTAAAGTTCGGTAGTATCTGATGTAGTTTACCCTTAATTCTATGTAGATGGAGATGGTATTCCTACTTGATTCAAATGTTTGAGGAAAAAGTGTAATGCAAGTAGTTTTAGATGGGTTGTTTCAATGGTTCAATAATTGGTCATAGGAATGCTTGTTTTCTACAAAGAATTTGATGTCTGCCCGTCATTTTCTAAGAGGGACTTCACACCAAAATTTCTTAGTTTTGCTTCGACTTTGGACTTGTATCTATGGATAATAATGGAGTGGGATGAGATATGTTTCTCATTGCTTATTTGTTATTATATTAAAATTTAATTTCCATTCACGTTTGAAATTAATTTTATATTTTTCAAACTCAATCAAAAAATTATTTTAAAAAATCACTCCAAACTAATTTAGTATAATTTTTAGTCATTATGATCACGAGACAATAATAACTTTAAGTTTATACTCGTAGCGAGTCGCGAAATAAAGATGTATATAAAAGTTTTTTATAGGAGATGAGTTTAGGGTAAGGATCCTGCACCCACTCTAACTAATTAATGTCTTATATCATTTTTAATTAATTTATATTGATTATAATGTAATATATGTTTGAAATATTCTTAATCATTTGACAATGGATATTCAAACACTTTTACATACTCGAATCCAATACTTCTAGGAACATCCTTATACCTTAAATGTTAATATATTACATATATTTTATCAAATTCTAATTAATGATATAAAATTATATTTTTTATAATTATTGGGAAACAAGAGATAATTTTAAAAAAATACAAATTAAATAAATCTTAGAAAAAGCTCGATCTAACCAAATTTATTTTTACATAAAAAATAACTTTTTAAAATTGGATAGAAATTTATTATGTCATTTTTTTTTCATTCAAGTTGCATCTAAAAGAGATGATACGAGATTCACAAAATCAGAAATCAAATACTACTTGTCCGTCACGTGGCATGATTTGAACGGTGCCCTGGGCCGTCATCTTTAACTCCCGACCACTCCTCGAGCTTTGCGCCGAAGCTTCCAGAAGGAAGGATAGAGCCCGCAATTATAGGCAGCCTGTGCTGTTTCGTTTTATTGTGTTTTTACTTTTGAAAACGTTGAGAGCAATAACAACAACAATAAAATCCAATTTTCATATGTAATGGGGTAAGGAGGTGGTAGGGTAGTTGTCCCTAATGTTAGGTTGAGAGTAACTTCCGTGGAAGATCTCCGACAGTCAGAAAATTAAAAATATAGATAAAATGCAAAGTATGTATAAATAAATACATAAATACATAGTTGAACAATATTCATATGCAGTCATTAGGGTCAATTTTCCATTTGGTCATCAACATATTACTTGATTTCTGTTTTGATTATGTTTTAGTAATTCACCATTAAAAAGTAATAATGATGTGATGTGGTATTATTAAAATTATTTTCAACAGTGACGTTACATTATCTTAAGTTGATATGTCAACATCATTGTTAATATTTTAACGATGAATAACCAAAACATAATCAAAATATAATATTAGATATGATTTACAAAAATTATTTTAGTGAACAAAAAAGAAGCTAAGTGGCCGTTTGTTTACTGCTGAATGAAACCATTCATCGTGTTTGATTTTCATCTCTGAATGAAGACTATGCTGAATGAAACAACAAAACCTGTTGAATGATTCAGCATTAAAGTACATTCTGAATCATTAAGCACTCAGTATTTTACCATAATACCTATTTTTTCACATGTTTTATTAAACAATCATATCTTATAATATAATAATTATTATGAAGGTAAAATGAAATATTCATAATTCAGATTGTACATTCAGAACCATTATCAAACAACATGTCACATTCAGAGCCAATTCATACAGAGCATTTGAATCATTCAAGCCATTGAATCATTCAGCGCTTAATCATTTTATTTTATCAAACAGCCCCTAAGTAATAGGTGGATCACCAAATGTATAATTTACCTAAAAATAATATAAATCTAAAATGGTATACTACACTTTAGTACCTCAATTATCACTTTTGTTTCGTTTTAGATACCATTTTTTTCAAAATTGTCGTAACTAGTTTTCGCCCGGGTACGAATTTTTACTTGGCGGGAAAATAAAATGAATAAATAAATGATTTTGATTAAAAATATTTGGGAGTCGCTATTGACCTTTTTGGGTTAGGTAGGTCAAATACCTAAAAACAATCTTTTAAAATAGTTTTTAAGAAAACATAATTTAAAAGATAAACTGATCTGCGTATAACAAAAAAAAATAGTAAAAAAGGGTTTGTGGTCGGTTACGTTTAGGGAAGGATTAACACCCCTATAACGCCCAAAATTGGTACCAATTAATTATAATTGTCTCTATTATTAGAAATTTAAGAATTCAAAGATATATTTAATTCATAATCTTGTGATTTCAAATTTATTAGTATAATTCCAAGAAAATATATTAATTTTTATAAATATATTTTTTATATTTTTAAATAAGATATTTATTTACTTATAATATCAGAAAAATACTTATAGTTGCTAAAGACAGCCCCTTTCTTAATATTAAAAAATAAATAAATATTACTAAAATATTTCTCTAAAAATAATAATTAAATTAATATATATAATTTATAAAAGTAGGATATTTATTTATTTAAAAATATCAGAAAATGACTTCTAGCTGCTTTAAGACAACCATTTTCTTAGTATTAAAAATAAATATTAAAATATGACTATTTTTCCTCAAAGTAATTTATATAAATTAAAGCAAAATATATATTAATAGGATTTTTATTTAATAAAAAATGTCAATAAATAATAATATTATTCATTATATATTTATATGACTAAATTAAATATAATAAAATAATTAGAACATTGAATTAAACATATTGAAATTTAAATATTAAATTAAAATAAATAAATAGTGACTAAAATAAATAAAATAAAAATTATAGTATTAAAATATAAAAAAGTAATAAAACTTGTAAATAAATGAAAGTATTAAACTTAGTGATTGATTTATAACATATATTAAAATTAAATGCCTAAATCGTAATTAATTATTTAAAATTACAGTGGCTAAACATGCTATTTTACCTATTATTAATTTAGGGACTAAATAACATATGTCAAATTCGAATATCAAATAAAACAAATTAAAACATGTTGTTCATGATTAAAATATTAATTATTAAAATTAAATGGCTAAATCGATTATTTGCCTAAATACATATATTTTATGATAAGGACTAAATTATAAATTAAATAAAATTCACAGACCGAATTAAAAGGATCTAAATTTGATTTCAATGACTAAAATATAAAGTTACAGATATGTAATGGTCGCAGGTATAGTTTATCTATTAATAAATTACGCATATACCCTTCCCCAAAACGGCGTCATTTGGGAAGGAGTATTTAAACCCTAATATGGCCGGCCCTTCGGGCCATTCTCTCATTTTCTCATTTCCTCTTCTCTCTCTAAAACCGAGAGAAGCATTTCTCTCTGCTTCTCTCTAGGATTCCCTCACCGGAGGGAATTCGTTCACCAGTCGGCAGTCTTACGCCGTCGCCAACCTCACCGACGGTCACCGTCCCCGGGGCCGGATTTTATAAAAATACCACCAAATTAAAGCTCGTATTTTCCTTAATCTATATCTAGGGTGGTTTTGGCTAAAAACCCTCTAGATTTCCCTAAATCTAATAAAACCGTAGGTATTACCTTCGTTTGCACAGTGAATCCGACGAGTAGGGTAAGTTTTTCTTCTATTTTCTCTTGATTCGTAGCTGACTGGGATCGTTGGTAGTAGTTTTTTTTTTATTTTGCTTGCTATGTTCGTTCTAGTTGCTCTCTGTCCTCTTCTTTTTTCGCAGGTTCGGTGACTTATATAGCCACCACTGAGCCTCCTTTAGACAGGTAATATGGAGGTTTTCGGTGAGTCACCAAACTATTGTGGTGACTCACCCTATAGCTTACGCGTGGCAGCTGGTGTTGGGATCTCTGGAGCCTTCAGTTGGCGTCATGGCAGTGTGGTAGCAGAGGTCGAGGCGGTGGCAGCAGATGAAGCGACGTGGAGTGGTGGCAGTGAAGACGGCGGTTGCATGGCCCTAGGGTTTCATGTTGGAAGGATCTAGACCGTTGGATCTGACAAGATCCAACGGCTGAAAGGAGAGGCGGATGGGGCTGAGATATAAACCCTAACTGGGTCGGTCTATTTAGGCCTGTAATAATATAATAATTAATAATAATAAAATAATAATATAGTAATAAATAAATAATAAAATTATTATTATAATAATAAAAACAAATGGATGAAAAATTTAGTATCTTCAGCTGTCCCTCTTTGCTCATTCTTGTGTTAACAAGAATAGGGGAAAGACGAATAGATAATAAGTTTTTTATCCACTTCACTTAATTATGATGGCAATGTTGAACAAGTTCTCATCTGGATTAGTTCTTCTCATTATGAACTTTTCCACTGAGGATGACAATTTATCTCATTCTGTGATGTAATCTATCAAAAAGTTGAATAAGTTCTCTATTATAAAACGTTGATCCTCAAGGGAGGTTCTTCTTTCATTCAACTCCATAGGTGATGAATCAAGCTAAGGTCGAACAAGTTCTTCTCATTATGAACTTCTTCTTCCTCTTCAGATAAGTTCTTCTCATTATGAACTTTATCTGGAAATGTTGATGTTGATTTATCTCCTTCTGTGATAGAGTCAAGCAAAAGGTTGAACAAGTTCTTCTCATTATGAACTTCTTCTTCCTCTTCAGATGAGTTCTTCTCATTATGAACTCCTTTGGAAATACTAATCTTCAAAAGAGGGGTTGTTAATTCAGCTTCATATGTGATGAATTAAGGCAAGGTTGAACAAGTTCTCATCTCATTATGAACTTCTTCTTATTCTTCAGATGAGTTCTTCTCATTATGACTCTTCTGGAAATGTTGATATTGATCTATCTTCTTATATGATAGCGTCGAGCAAAGGTTGAACAAGTTCTTCTCATTATGAACTTCTTCTTCCTCTTCAGATGAGTTCTTCTCATTATGAACTTTATCTGGAAATGTTGATCAATCGAGTGATGAATTCAAATTTTGTTGAAATCTTTGCTAATCTTTGAATTCCTGTCAAATATTCAAATTTGATAAAATGAATGAAAATGTCCCTATTTTTGCAATGTCTAAATATGATGCATGAATGTTAAGCTCATCTTTATTTGATTTCAAATTGGCCAACTCGGTCTTTCTTCACTTAGTCAAATCATTTCAAGCTGGTATTATCTTTTTTGGAATAGATTCTATATCCTTTTTGCTTCATTTGCATTAAAGTCTCAGAAGAAATGTTTCATTCACAAATTCTGTTGAGGTCAGAATTATGACCTTGTTGCCCCATTTTATCATGGATAACACCGACTTTCTTTGTTTGGACTTGTGTAGAAATCAAATAAATCTTTCTTCTTGAAAAGAGAATCTATCATCTTTGAAGAATGTAGATGTAGATATGCCAAACTTAGTAGAGATAAATTAAGAGCGGTATATGTTTTGATTTGACTCTTGAAACACATCATAAGGATGATTTATCCTAATTCCTTTCATGTCTCCACTAATCAGATCTCGAACAAATCCATTCTGACCATATTATGTCGAGGTGCTTAACAACAACCTATTGTTCAATCTCAGTTGGCTCCACTAGTTTCTTGTTGTTAAAATTTCAGCTCTCCTTCTGTGGAAAGAAATCTTCATCATATCTCACTTCTAACTTTGGATTTGAAGAAGACAAACTTCATCTTGGATCAATAAATGGAAACACCATATGATCGCAACATTGGTTCAGCACCATAATTACTGGTTCGTAAAACATTTGACAACACAATCATCATTTCCTGTGGCTTCTGCCCAAAATTTCTTTTCTGCTTTTCTGTTTTACTTGCTTCCAAATGACTCTATGATGGTAATAACTTGTTCGTTTTCAACAATGATTGCAAATGTTGATAAGACTTACTTTGGATTCCATGCACTTAAAAGTATTAACATAAAGTGATAGCCATAAATTTTGTTTGTTTCAAAATTATGTAATCCATTTGCAAGATGTATATAAAAGAACAAATTGAATTTCAAAAATAAATTGAATTCGAAAAGATAAACTTGGAATCTATTAATAAATATATAGAAATGTATTCAAAGTTATGGCAAATAGGAATAATATATATTCAAATGAATCAACAAATTATTAGCATAAGTATTTCTAAACTAATCAACTTGATATAATTTAGAGCACTGGGGTAAGCTTATGTCTGAAAGATCTCAAATGTTGCCAGAATGCTTGTAGATGTAAAGTTCCTCCCAAAATATCAAACTCTTAAGAGGGTTTAATTGCTAGATGCCTAATATCAACATGCATTTGAGAAGACTTTTCAGGTTTTCAACTCAAATCCTTTCTTTGGTTGCAAGACGCCCTTTTGGGTTTTCATCTTGACCCTCTTTTTTCTATTATTATTTTTTTTTCTTTTTTCTTTTTTTTTCTTTAAGCATAATATTTCTTGACAGAATCTGAGTTTATTGGGTTTCTCGGAACTTTTTTATCCATTTCTGCCAAGATCAACGCTCTTCCGAAAAAAGTCCTTTTTCTAACATATGGCCCTTCCCAATTAGGCATCCATTTCCCACGAAAATCTTTATGTATAGGCAATATCTTTTTCAGAACTGGATCACCCTCTTGGAATTCTCTTGGATGTACTTTCTTGTCATGAGACTTCATCATCCGTTTCTGATACATCTGCCCATGGCAAATAGCTTTCAATCTATTCTCCTCAATAAGGTTCATTGATCAAATCAAGCCTGGATCCATTCAGACTCATCCAATTTTACCTCTCTCAAGATTCGAAGTGATGGGATTTCAACTTCAATCGGTAAGACTGTTTTCATCCCATAGACTAAAGAAAAATGCATTGCCCCAGTAGATGTTCGCACAGTAGTTCGATGTGCATATAAGGAAAAAGGTAACTTCTCGTGCCAATCTTTGTAAGTTTTCAGTAGTCTTTGTAATGATTCTCTGATTTTCTTATTTTGCTGCTCCAACTGCCCTATTTATCTTTGGGCGATATGTCACTGAGTTTGCATGCTTGATCTTGAACTGTGCACAAAGTTCAGTCATCATTTTGTTGTTCAAATTCAAAGCATTATCTGTAATGATTCTCTTTAGTAACCCATACCGGCAGATTATTTCTTTCTTTATAAATTTGCAAAATGTAGATCTCTTAATATTGGCATATGAAGTAGCTTCAACCCTTTGGTAAAATAGTCAATTGCCACTAGGATGAAACAATGTCCATTTGATGCTTTTGGTGTGATTGCCCTAATGAAGTTTATTCCCCACATAGAAAATGGCCAATGTGTCATCATTACATGGTAAAGGCGATGGAGGTGCATGAATCTTATCAGCATACCTAACATTTATGACATCTCCTTGCATAATCAATGCAATCTGTATGCATGGTAGCCCAATAATACCCATATCTCATTATTTTCTAGCCATGGAAAGACCATTTGCATGTGTTCCACATATCCCCTATGTACTTCCTCAATGATGCTTCTGGCTTCGCTAGTATTTACACATCTCAATAACATTTGATCATGCTTCTTCTATACAAAGTCTCACATCAAGAAAGTATCCAGCAGTCATTCTTCAATGTTCTTTTATCAATCTCAGATGCATTTTGTGGATAATTTTGATATTTGATATATTGCAAGATATCATAATACCATGTCTTGTCATTTGCCTCTTCTTTTACACTTTAGTAATGTGCATGAATTTCATATACTTGCATTTTGATCGGCATCATATCAACTTTTTTATTTGCCTGAAACATAGCAGCTAATGTAGCCAAAGCATCTTCCATTAATTTTCCTCTCGAGTGAGATAATAAAGGTGACTCTTTTCAAATTCTTTCACTAATTCTAGGATAAAATCTCGGTATTCCAGTAATTTGGATCTTTCGTCTCCATTCTCCTCTTAGTTGATATACCACTAACGATGAATCTCAATATATCTTGAGATATTTAATTTTCTTTTTATGGCTGCCTTTAGTCCCATGACACAAGATTCATATTCTGCCATGTTATGGTGCAAAGAACTCCAATATGCTTGTAAAAGGATAATAAATATTTCTGGAGAAATTAACATTGCCCCAATTCCTCGTCCCAAGGCGTTGGATGCTCCATCAAAATAAAGCTTCCAGGATTCATCATTTGTTCTGACTTCTTCATTCATGGATATGCACAACAAATCTTCATCTGAAAAATTAAAACTCAGACTGATAATCATCTGATACACGACTGGCCAGAAAATCAGCTATGACACTTCCTTTTATTACTTTCTGTTGACATATACGATATCAAACTCGGAGAACATCTGCCATCTAGCCATTTTGCCTGTCAAAGCTGGTGATTCCATTAAGAACTTAAATCAAGTCTAGTTCTCAGCCAAGTGGTATGATATAACATGTATTGTCTGAGTCTTCGAGTAGCCACACCAAGGCACAACATATTTTTTGTATTGGTGGGTATCGAATTTCACAATCAATAAACTTCTTACTCAGATAATAAATGGCTTTTCTTTCTTCCAGACTCATCATGTTGTCCCAGTACGCATCCATCGAATTTTTAAATACTGTAAGTAGAGAATTAACGGTCTATCAGGCATTGGTGATACTAAAATGGGGGCATTGGATAAATATTAATAATATCCAAAGTTTCTTGACATTCATCATTCCAGACTTCAAGATTGTTCTTTCGAAGTAACTTGAACACTGGATCACATTTGTCAGTTAATTGAGAAATGAATCGAGATATATAGTTCAATCACCCAAAAAGCCTCGAACTTCTTTTTTTGTATTGGGTGGTGAAAGATCTTGAATTGCTTTACTTTATCTAGATCAATCTCAATTCCTTTTTGACTGACTACAAATCCCAAAAGTTTTCCCTGACGTTACCCCAAAAGTTCATTTAGCGGGGTTGAGCTTTAATGATACTTTATCAATCTCTGAAAAACTTTCTTAAATTTTGAATATGTTCTTCTTCGGTTTAAGACTTGGCAATCATGTTATCCACATATACTTCAATCTCTTTATGCATCATGTCATGGAACAGAGTTACCATTGCTCTCTGATACGTTGCCCCTGTATTTTTCAATCCAAATGGCATTACTTTGTAACAGAATGTGCCCTACATGGTTACAAATGTGTTTTTTCCATGTCCTCGTGATTCATTTTTATCTGATTATACCCTGAAAAGCCATCCATGAAGAAAAACCATGCATGTCATGCAGTATGTCCACCAATGTGTCTATATGAGGTAATGGAAAACTATCTTTTAGACTAGCTTTGTTTAGATCTATGTAATCCCACACATTCAAACTTTCCATTCTTATTTGGTACTGGAACTATGTTGGCTACCCATTCTGGATATTTGGATGCTTGTAGAAACCTGCATTAATATGCTTCATCACTTCCTCTTTAATCTGCAACAACATTCTGGCCTCATTCGTCTGAGCTTTTGTTGAACAGGTTTATATTTTGGACTGATCGGAAGTTTATGCACCACTATATCTGTAATCAACCCAAGCATATCTTGATAAGACCACGCGAAGATATCTTTGAACTCTTGGAGGAGATTTATCAATTCTCGTTTTATCTGGGCTGACAAAGTAGTACCAATTTTCACTTCTTTCTTCATTGGTTCTCAGATTTACAGTCTTAATCTCTTCTTGTGAGTAAGATTTGTTATCTTCTTTTTCTACCAGTCTTAACAATTCGGTAGAAACATCTCATTCTACTTCATCCTCACACTCATGATTTCTTCAACATCATGTCGCTCTAAAATTTATCTCATGATTAAATTTAGGAATAAGCATGCTATTAACATTGTGACACCTGCAAATTTAAGTCGTACATATTCCAAAGGATATAGTAAATTTATGAAATAAATATAAAGAATGAGAAATAATGAATATAATAATGTAAAATGTGAAGTAGAAAGAATGATTGCCATTTGAAAATTTTAAGAAACTTCTTATATTTGATATTAAGTGAACTTAACATAATTTCCCTTACAAGATAAAACCTTTTCATATTCTTGGGCTAAAACATAAAGGCTGATTCTGAGTATTACTCTGAGTTAATTTAAAAACTACAAGGAGATCCTCACATCCAATTGTTGAGTGTTTCACCAGGAAAACAATGGGATCCAGCCAAGTATTTGCCAGTCTGGTAGTCATTTGTGATCATGTGATAAATAATTCTTTCATAGCTTCCTCCACCATGCTTTAATCTTTTGTCAACTTTTCTTCTCTAAGAGTATCAACCAGCTGTTGTTCCACATTAACCATTCCTCCCAATTTAAATGTGAACTTCAAATGAGGGAAAGACATGCGTTCCCAATTTCTTCTCCTTTCAGTCTGGCCCTTCTATCTTCACCTCTTCTTTTCATCTCTTTGTTCATTTGCTGAGAGTTGGGCTTAAATCCAAGTCCAAAGCGATCTTTCTTCATCTTCATACTTACAGGAACTGAACTTCCTTGAAGATTTTTTCCCAAACTTTTTCCAGTTTTAGCTCATATACCTCAAGTCTGTCGTACAACCATTTTAGTGAAATCAGACAATCTGGGATGTGGAATTTTGCTTCCCTCAGCAACAAAGGTTGCATTGACAAATTCCAACTCGGAAAGAGCACTCGAGAGCATCATCATTGGTTTCAATATACGAAGCATCAATTGTCACAGAAACAATGATTTCTTCCTCAGTTCCTACACATATCAGTTGACCATCAACAAAAACTTCAGTTTCTAATGCAAAGAAGAAGGAACAGCTCCTGCAGAAACAATCCACGGCCTCCTAATAAATAATTATATGTAGGGTGAATATCCATTACCACAAAGTCAATATTGCACACTACTGGTCTGATCAACAGTGGTATTTCCATTTTCCCAGTACCTCTTTTTGAGTGCCATCAAATGCTCGCACTACGTTCTGATAATTCTTCATGTGCGATTTATCTACCCGGCATCCTTTGAAGTGTGACTAATAGCATCAAGTTAAGAGCAGATCCATTATCAATTAGTACTCCTGGCAAAACATGTCTATGACAATGTGTGGTATTATTCTATGCTTTCACTGATCCCATTCCACCTTCAGGTATTTCATCATCAGTGAACGTTATGTAGTTATCAACAGCTATGTGCCCCACAATCCTGTCTAGCTTGTTGAGAGATATATCTTCAGGGATAAATGTCTGATTAAGAATTTTCATCAAGGCGTTTCTGTGTACTTCTGAATTCATCAACAATTAAGAATTGAAATTCGTGCTTACTATTTGTGTAGTTGCTCAACCACACTATATTCGTTATGTTTCAGAAATTTTAAAAATAACTGCGCTTGTTTTTCTGTCACGGGCTCATTGACTGTTGGCGGGGATTCATCATTAAATACCTTTTGGGGTATTACTGTAGCTTTTCCCTTTGCTTTCGCTTGTTCTGATGCATTCGACGTCTCGTGAGAGTAACACCTCTCACTTCTTGTAAAGAATCCGACTTCACTTACTACATCAGATGTCGAATCCACACTCTGTTCTTTCTTTTCTGCTTTTTCCAGAGAAACAGATCCTCCTACCATTGAAACATTGGTAGTATAATTCCAAGGTACCTTACGTATCCTTATAGGGAAATGGTAAAGGAGTTGTGATAACCACTTTTGACTTTGTTGGTGCAGGATTCACTATAGATTATTTCACCGTGATAATCACAGGGTCACTTGTTCTCTGCCTAGGCTTAGAATCTTCTGATGCGCAAACGTCATCTTCTTTTTTTCCTGGTTCTTCTTCAAAGAACTCCATCTCTTTGTCATTCATTAGTTTTTGCACCAATCCCCTAAATTCAGGGCATAATTGAATTCCATGTCCCTTTTCTTGATGATATTCGCAATAATTTCCGCCTTCATTATGTTTTGGCTTGAATTGTTGTTGAATCATACCAGATAGGAAGAGTTGTTGAAATATCCAACCAAAGGGATTTAATTTCAGAAACATCAGTTTTTGTTTTCCTTATTTTCTTACTGGATTGCGTTTACACTTTTATCTCCATGATTGGCAGCGGATGATTTGACGTAGCTGGTGAATTGAATTCCAATTTTCCAGTATTAATCAAATTTTGGACCACCCTTTTGAGTTCCAAACAATTTTCAATAGAATGACCTGTAATTCCATCATGATAAACACAGTGCGCTTTTATATCATACCATGGAGGGAATGGTGGTTGTATAGGAATCAAGGGATAAGGTTGTATTACATATGCGTTCAGTAGTGAATCATAGATCTCAGCATAGGGTACTGGTAATGGTGCAAAGAAGACCTCTCATTTTCCCTGCGAGATCCTCTGGATTCCGTTCAATTAGTGTTTGTTTCTCTTTTTAACCCTTGGTTGGGTTATCGTAACACTTTTCAAGGTATATTTATTGTAAGCATTCGCATTGTTAACTTCATTCTCCTTTTTTCGATACATGGGTCTTTTGGAACTAGACCCCTCACTTGATTCAATTTTGCCGCTTTTCATGACATTCTCAATGAGTTCTCCAGAAATGACCAAATCTGCAAAATTTCTGGTTGCATTCCCCATTAAATGGCCAAAATATGGAGCCTTTAAAATGTGGATGAACATCATTGTGGCTTCTTTTTCTTATAGTGGTGGTTGAACTTGTGCTGTGTGTGTCACGTCATCTCTGGGCGTACTGTCTGAATGTTTCATTGTTCTTTTTCTCCAGATTTTGGAGAGTTCATCTATCAGGAACCATATATGTAATGTGGCGGTACTCTAGAAATGCCTTTGCCAGATCTTTCCATGATCTGATGTGGGCTTTGGTCAATTAAGTATACCACTTTAAGGTTGGTCTTGTCAAACTATCTTGAAAATAATGAATTAATAATTTCTCGTCTTTCATATGACCTGTCATTCTGCGACAAAACATGGTAATATGGGATGAAGGGCATGTAGTACCGTCATATCTTTCAAATTCAGGAACTTTGAACTTAATGGGGAGGATTAGGTCCGGGACTAAACTCAACTCACTAGCGTCAAACCCATAGAACGATTCAGTTACCTCTAAGGATTTTATTATTTCCTCCAGCTCTTGATTTCTAGTCAATTTTTCATTGGCTTTTTCTTTCTCATTCAACTCATTCAGATCTGGAATTAGATCCTCAGCATTAAATTCTCCTATCTTCACATCTGACATAAGCGGGTTTTTTTCTTGAAGACGCATGATCCACTTGTTGATTTTCAATAGGTTTGGTCTCTTGAAGTGCCGATGTGCGAGATTGAATTTGCACAGGTGTGATACCAGGATGATAAACCGGTTCTGGTGTGAAACATAAAGGATATATAATTTTCTGGTCAAAAGATACAGGATTTTCATGAATTTTTCCAATGGTAGCTTGCTTTTTTAACATATCTTCTATTTTTTGCATCATACTTTCTTGTGAATTTGCAATGCTGGCTTCAATCTTCTCTAATTTCATTCTCATTTATGTTTGTTCATTACTATGTTGTTCTTCGAGACGTTTTATTTTATCCTCCATTTTCTTAGTCACTTTTGTAACATCCTCAATACCGGGTTAGTGACTAAATTATAAAATTTTAGAATTTGGGGATAAAAGTAGAAAAATTGAATAGTTCAATGATTTATGTGGAGATATTTCCTGAAACTTATTAGTAATAATTAAAGGAGATTAAGGGCAAAATGGTCTTTGTTATCTAAAGATAATTATCTTATCTCTTTTTAAGAGATAAGCTTATGGGGAGAGTTATGGAAAACTTCTCCCTTCTTCTTCCTCCTCCACGTGAGAGCTCAAGCAAAGGTAAGATTTCTTGTTGTGATTATTAGCTGAAATTTAAGGTTGAGTTTTGATTATTAGGTGATAATTAAGCACAAGAAGAGCTTAAATTATCTTGAAACAATAAGATGAAGAGAATAGAGGGAATTAAAGAAAAGAGAGGAATAAGTGAAATTTTGAAAGATGGTTCTTTAATGAGGTTTTAGAGTGAATTTGACTTGCCATCAATCTAATTAACATGTATGAAGTGTTAGAATTGGATTTGTAACATGTTAAAATTTGGGTATGATTCTTGAATTTCTTGAGTAGAATAGGATATGGAGGTTAAAGAAGTGATTATTGAGTAGAAATGAGTGCAAATGTATATGTAAGTTAAGAATATGAAAGGGGATGAAATATGAAGCATTTGAGTTGAATTAAATGGATTTTCGGGCTTAAAATGCAATTCTGGGTAAGGTGTATCGATGCACATTGAATGTGCATCGATGCACTCTTTAGAGAAGAAACATCAATGCATAAGGAGTGCATCGATGCATAAGGATGCATCGATGCATCCCTTTAAAATGAAAACATCGAAGGTAATTTGTGTATCGATGCATAGGTGCATCGATACACATGTTAAAGAATGCATCGATGCACTTCAAGAGGAATTGAAATACACATTTCTTTTGGTCTAAGAAATGATAGATTAGTGTATATCAATTGGATACTGATATGCATCAATGTATGATTATATAGATATCGAGCACGAACAAGTCCGGGTCGATTGGCAAGTTAAGATTCGATCGAAAGAGAGGAAAATCATAAAGTGAATTGGAACGTAGTGAGGCCAAGGTGAGTGCACATTAGATAGTGTATTATGTTTAATGGAAATAAGACTTGTTACAAGTCTATTTCCTATAGTAGAATGCATGAATTCATTAATATGAGCATATGTTTTATATGTTATGTGTGTTATTGATTGTTACATATGTTAATGATATGAGAATAAATGTTTATATGATACATGTTAAGTGTCCATGATATATGCACATATGATAATATGAATTAAATTATGTAATATGATACATAACTATGAGATAAGTGAAGAAATGTATATGATAAAGATTATGTATGATAAATGAATGATATGAAAAGTGACATGAACTACATGAAAAAAGCTACCTGATTACAGGTACATGTGAAAGAAGTTATGAGTTTATAAGAACATGTGATATGAATGTGTATATTGATACTTGAAAGTGAATCATATTATTATATGAATATGAGAAATGATATGATAAAGCTATGAGCATAGAGATATGACTATGTGAAACGATATAAAAGAGAATGCACATATAAGTGTTAGGAGAGCTAGAGGTATAGTTGGCATGCCAAGAGTCGAGGGTCTACGCGGTCATTCGGGACATATGTATTATATGTAGTCCTTTGGGACATCTACGTGGTCATTCGGGACAAATTCTATGTGCCCCTAGTGGGAATTATATGAGCTATGGTGACAACATAGTGCATAACTGCAATAGACACACATATCTACAGTTCTCACATGTGTACATGGGCTAATAAAGAGATAATTGTGAAATCAATGTATGTGATATATGTATATTTGTATGATATGATATATGAGTGATATGGGTTATTGTATCTATTACATGAATATATGTTGATGTATATGTGAGTGAGTATAAATGACTTATATATGATGATATAAGAATTTGTTATAAGTTATAGAATATGAATGTAAGAGATAATATGAATAAGAAATAAGAGATATGAAGTATAATAGTATAGAAGCAGGATAAAACATAAATGATGATCTGTATGTAATTGTTATATGAAAAGCATATGAGTGAGATGATTTGATATGATGTGTATGATATGATCATAATAGTTGTTCATGCATGATTACAAGTTAGAGTTTACACTATATATTTATTCGCCTCACTAAGTCATAGAATTAGCGTGTGAGTGTTTCACACGTAGGTTCTTACAAGCTTATGGATTGTTGAGGTGCAAGTTAGGTCAGCATTTTTCCTTATAAAGGTTCAGATCAGAAAATAGATGATTTAAATGTATTTTATGGTATAAAAGTCTAGTTGGCATGTATTTAAAAGATTTGAATTGTATAAGATCTGAATAGTTCTGTAAACGTTTTGAATAAGTTATATGTTATAAAAGTTTTTAAATTACTCACTATTTTATACAAGTAAATGTTTTAAAAAGTCAATGTGACACCTCAGACTCGGATCCAGGTCGGATTCGGGTTGGGGTGTTACACTTTTCTAGTACCGTAGTGGTGTTGAATTTCTTGTTTGGCCAGGATAACTGGGATTGAAAATTCTTTTCATATATTTTTTTAAATTTTACTTAATAATGTTTATCTTAAAGTAAAATAAAAATTATACATAAAGAATAATGCAATGAATAATGAATGTATGTAAAATGAAAATATGCAAAAGGTATTGATCCCAAAAAGTTAACTGTCATTAAACAACTTCCATCGGCATATAAAAGTTTCTATATAATAGTTCATAACTACAAATACGACATAGCTTTCCTACTAAGCTTTATGATTTCCTTCATCAGCCATGACATCTTCTTTCCAAACTTAGAAACTGGATCAACGTGGTGCTCAATAATCTTTGCTTCAGCAGCTAACTCCCCAATATATCTGGCAACTTCGCTCATTTGTACCATGGCCTCGAATACCATATTGTTTCTATTTCACTTATTTCTTCATAAAAATCAGTTGATTTTTGTCATTGTTCATTAGTTTCATCGAGAGTTTTCTTTAACTCGGTGGTTCTTACTTGACAACTGTGCAAAGTACTTTTAAGATCTCGGATTCGTCTTCGTAGTGAAGCGTTCTCCTCATAACTCTCTTTAAGATCACTAGGTCCTAGACGAACCTTTTTGGAATAAAGATTCTTCAAGTTGCAAGATGTAAGCATTAAACTCTGTGTTTTTATTTCTACACTGATCCAAATCCTCTTCAAGTTTTGTTCGTGTTTCTTGTGTCCTTTGATTAAGCTTCTGGATTTGCACATTTTTGTTTCTACATCGTTGCATCCAATTTTTGACCACCTCTTGTCCTGTTTCGAGTATGGTGTTAAAGTTCATTCTCTCCAAATCCCATTTTTCCTTTTCAACATCGAACTCTTCAATCCATTGTCCCCTAACTTCAAGTTCGGCAATCATATTGTTCATTTCGGCTTCAATCCCTTGAATATGATGTTTTCTCGACTTCAAATTCTTTAAGAATGCCATTCTTCATATCTCTAATTCTTTGGCTCGATCCCTTTCTTTCTTCATTTCATTCATAATCTTACGACTTTCAGCTTTGTGTTTTATAATTCGCTCCCTTTTGTCAACCTCAGATCTTCCATTTTTGCTTTCCTTTCTCAAGGCTTTTGAGTAACGACTATTTTTTCCTTTTAATCTTCGACTCGACCTTTCTCAATGTTTAACTCTTAGTAATCTGTGTTGTTGCTCTGCTCGATCCTGATGCTCTTCGGGATTTTTGCAGCTCATGGTAATTATTCCTCAACGTTTTGCACTCACCATCTACTTTTTCTTTGTTTTCCCTCAGCATTGCACATTGTGCTGAATGAAAGTCAACGATAACGCCCAACATAGCTTTATCTTGTCGCATTTGTTCTAACTCTTTCAACAACCCTCTCTTTCTGTTTCAAACTTAGCTCATAGGATTTCTATCTCTGATGGGACTACACGAATGCGATCTTCCATAGAGATATCCTCATTTTGGTCTGGTAGAGGAATATTTTCATTTTTCCTGGCAGACCTCCATTCCTCATAATCAGGGGTTAACATTACTTTCGCTGCTTTGGCTCGAATACAAAAAGTTATTTTCCAAGCTTTAACGGATCCATGATGTTTTTTTGTAATTTTTGATATGAAATGCAAACTTAGACGAATGCAACCCAGCAGTAACGGGAACAAATTGACGACCCTCATACTGCCATATAATCAGAAGTTATGCATATCCAATTTCTCCATAAAATGAACAGCATCACCCAGTTATAATCACCATATTTGTAAAAGAACTCCCTTTGTATTTGCCACGGGGCGCACCAAACGTTGTCGTTGCTTTGCAGATTTCGAAAAGCATTTATCCACATGTCTTTCGTGACTTCTTTCGGCCATTCTTGCTCAAGAAACTCTTTCAACGCTGAGTAGTTCGCACTAAAGCGACGGTATGAAACCTTTATGTCCTCAAAAAATGGCTACATATCATATAATAATTGTGCACATCCGAAAAATTACCCACCTCCCAGTCTTCTACAAGCGCTTAATGATCGAAAGGTTTATGCTAGAATTGCATAAGCATGATGACCATTTTTTACTGGTTGAATAAATCTACTACTACAGCCTCAATGTATCCCAATGCTTTCTGGAAGATGACCATACCATATATACCCAGAGCAAAGAGATCAAATCGTACTTTATCATCTGAATGATTTCTTCGATATTGGTCCAAGAATGCCTTCGCCCTCGCCCTTTTGTTTTGTACGGGCCACTACCCATTCCTCTCGTACACCTGCAATCTTTGCTAATTTAACTCTGAAAGGTTGAGTTTTGATTGACCTTGAATAAATTCGATTCTCCAAAGCCCCTTCTATATGTAGCAAAGTTGTAACTCTTCAATAATAGGAACCAAATCCTCTTTATTGAAAGTGAAGCAATTATATCCTGGATTCCAGATTGAATCAGGGCTCGGAGTAATTCATCATCAACTTCGACATAGAGCAAATATGGGATGTCCCCGTAACACTGATAGAACTGCAGCTTTTTTTTGAGTCCCAACTCTCCCAAATGTGTCGCAGATCTTGAATATCATTTCCTTTTAGAGAAACTGGAGCATAACTTGCTAACTCTGGTATAATCATCCTACAGACTGTCTCCCCCTATCTTTGTAAGTCTTCAGACCACTGTCTTACTTCTGAGTTTGGAACTATTTGGTTTGAACACTTTTTATCCATAGATGAAGGGTTTCCAATGAGACGATTAACTCGAAGATCAATACCTTTAATCCTTCATGATGCCATGCAGATAACAAAAATAAAAGGAAAAACATAAAAAATGAATTAGTTCAAATAATAAGGAAGGAAAATTTAATTTAATGTCTACCCAAATATTTCTATTTAAAATGCTTCTACATAACATACTTTAAACAATACTATAATCTAAATTCTCATGCAATTTATTCATCAGGGAAATAAATAAATAAATTAAAAGGAAAAGTTAGAATTCATTTCTCCTTTGTGTACACCTATTTTGGACAAAATTTTGGCATGGTTTCAGATCAAAGAGTTTATAGATTTTACAATATGTAGAGTTCATTTCTAAGAGTAAAGGTACCCGAATTGTCCTTGTTGATGCCCCCTTGGGCTGTCAAACCCTCAATCCTAGTCCACTAAAGACTTAAGCGGATCGAGTTCAATTCGAGGGGACACATTTCTCTATGCCTTACACGGAGAATAAATTTCATGAAGACATAGAGCATGTGAACCCCAAAAACTACTTGCTAGGTCTGACACGGAGATAAATTCTCACGAAGACGTCGCTTTCACTCCCACTTAAAAGGGACAAACTTGATTATAAACTTATGTCATGCAATGCAAGTGTGTGTGTGAGGCGAAATATTCAAACCTTTGATAAACAAATAAAAATGAAATTTAATATCTGAAATAAAATAAAAATAATAAGAAGAATATAAAAATATTATGAAAACCATAAATAATAAAAATTTAAAAGAAAGAATTATAAATTAAATAAATATAAATTTCTAATTGATAGAGACAATTTATAATTTATTTTAAAGCTTGACCAGTCCCCAACGGAGTCGCCAAGCTTTCGTAACCTATTTTTGCCCGGGTATGAAGTTTTACTTGGCAGGAAAATAAATGAATAAATAAATGATTTTGATTAAAAAAATGTTTTGGGCGTTGACATTGACCTTTTTGGGTTAGGTAGGTCAAATACCTAAAAACAATATTTTAAAATAGTTTTTAAGAAAACATAATTTAAAAGATAAACTGATCTGCGTATAACAAAAAAATTAGTAAAAAAGGATTCGTGGTCGGTTACGTTTAGGGAAAGATTAGCACCCCTATAACGCCTAAAATTGGTACCCATCAATTATAAATTGTCTCTATTATTGGAAATTTAAGATTCAAAGATATATTTAATTCTTAATCATGTGATTTCAAATTTATTAGTATATTCCAAGAAATATATTAATTTTTATAAATATATTTTTTATATTTTATAAATAAGATATTATTTACTTAGAATATCAGAAAAAGACTTCTAGTTGCTTTAAGACAGCCCCTTTCTTAATATTAAAATAAATAAATATTAATAAAATATTTCTCTAAAAATAATAAATTAAATTAATATATATAATTTATAAAATAGGATATTTATTTATTTAAAAATCAGAAAATGACTTCTAGCTGCTTTAAGACAACCATTTTCTTAGTATTAAAAATAAATATTTAACTATTTTTCCTCAAAGTAATTTATATAAAATTAAAGCAAAATATATATTAAATAGGATTTTTATTTAATAAAAAATGTCAATAAATAAATAAATATTATTCATTATATATATATTATATGACTAAATTAAATAATAATAAATAATAATTAGAACATTGAATTAAACATATTGAAATTTAAATATTAAATTAAATATAAATAAATAGTGACTAAAATAAATAAAAAATTATAGTATTAAATATAAAAAAGTAATAACTTGTAAATAATGAAAGTATTAAACTTAGTAATTGATTTATAACATATATTAAAATTAAATGCCTAATTCGTAAGTAATTATTTAAAATTACAGTGGCTAAACATGCTATTTTACCTATTATTAATTTAGGGACTAAAATAAACATATATCAAATTCGAACATCAATTAAGACAAATTAAAATGATGTTCATGATTAAAATATTAATTTAGGTAAAACGGCATCGTTTGGGAAAGGGTATTTAAAACCTAATATGGCCGACCCTTCAGGCCATTTTCTCATTTTCTCATTTCCTCTTCTCTCTCTAAAACGAGAGAAGCATTCTCTCTCGCTTCTCTCTAGGATTCCCTCACCGGAGGGAATCCGTTCACCGGCCGGTAGCCTTACGCCGTCTAGATTTCCCTAATCTATATCTAGGGTGGTTTGGCTAAAAACCCTCTAGATTTCCCTAAATCTAAACAAACCGTAGGTATTACCTTCGGTTTGCACAGGAATCGACGAGCATGGTAAGTTTTCTTCTCTTTCTTTGATTCGTAGCTGACTGGGATCGTTGGTAGTAGTTTTTTTTTTATTTTGCTTGATGTGTTCGTCCTAGTTGATCTCTGTCATCTTCTTGTTTCGCAGGTTCGGTGGCTTTTAGCCACCACCGAGCCTCCTTCGAACCGGTATATGGAGGTTTTCGATGAGTCACCAAACTATTGTGGTGACTCACCCTATAGCTTGCGACATGGCGGCTGGTGTTGGGATCTCTGGAGCCTTCGGTTGGCGTCGTGGCAGTGTAGCAACAGAGGTCGAGGCGGTGGCAGCATATGAAGTGATGTGGAGCGGTGGCAGTGAAGACGGCACCGTGTGGCCCTAGGTACATACCCTAGGGTTTCATGTTGGAAGGATCTGGACCGTTGGATCTTGTCAAATCCAACGGCTGAAAGGAGGCGTAATATGGAGGTTTTCGATGAGTCACCAAACTATTGTGGTGACTCACCCTATAGCTTGCGACATGGGCGGCTGGTGTTGGGATCTCTGGAGCCTTCGGTTGGCGTCGTGGCAGTGTAGCAGCAGAGGTCGAGGCGGTGGCAGCATATGAAGTGATATGGAGCGGTGGCAGTGAAGACGGCAGCCGTGTGGCCCTAGGGTATCATAACCCTAGGGTTTCATGTTGGAAGGATCTGGACGTTGGATCTTATCAAATCCAATGGCTGAAAGGAGAGGCGACTGAGGCTGAGATATAAACCCTAATCAGGTTTTAGGGTTTTTGTTAGGCCGGTCTGGGTTGGTTTTTTATAACTGGGCCGGTCTGTTTGGGCCTGTAATAATAATAATAATAATAATAATAATAATAATAATAATAATAATAAATACTAAAATAATAATAAAATAATAATAATAGTATAAATAAAATAATAATAATAATAATAAAAACAAATGGATGAAAAAAGTATCTTCAAAATCATACATAATATTTAGTTTTGATTTCATTTTGGTCATTCTTCGTTAAAAAATGACAGAATTATTGACATAACATATTTTGTTTTTTCAATGATGATGTGACATTATCTTATGGTAACACATCAATATCATCATTAATTTTTTAACGACAGATGACCAAAATGAAACTAAAACTAAACGATAAGTATGATTTTGGAAAAAAATTGAATGACCAAATTAAACAACAACAAAAATATCGTTGCCATCGACTGCACCTAAACCCACCACACCTCCACCTCTGGGCTTGTCACTTGACGAATAGCCACCAAAGAACCTCAAATCATGATTTAAAACCGATGACAACAATTAAAAATGCGACCTTTACACGACTCTATGGGGCCTGACGATGCAATCAACGAAAATGAAGACAATAGATGGCAAAGACGACATCGACATCGGTGGTCGTCATTGTCATGGATAAATAAGGGTTAAGGTTTGGGTTTTTTTTGTAATTTTAGATAAATTTGGGGTTTTTATAAATATAATAGTTTTTTAAAGTTTTTTTAAATAAAATTTTTAAAATTATTTAAACATGACATATGTCATTTAATGAAACATTTTAACGGCGATTTCGGCTCGGGCACCTTAAATAATTATGTTTGTAACGTTAGACACTTGGATTAACTAAAAAAATTTAAGCACCTATTTTAAAAAATAGTATAATTTGGACACTTATTTTTATATTAACCTAATAAATAATAGATAAGGTAGTTGATGGTATTAGATAAATAAAAAATAATTCTACTCATCAATGAGACAATAACTATGGTAGTTTATAGTATTTTTTTTAATTGCACATTCACGTTTTTTCATACTCTATCTTTGACTATAAACATCATGAATTTGGTATTTAATTTTAAATTTCCAGTCAATAAAACATCATAAATACATGTCGAATGATTATTATTTTATTAATATAGAATGATTATAAGTAGTAATATTTGTTCTAAAAATTCTCCAGTATTTTAATACAGAATGCTCAAATATCATGAGTCGCTGGTGTTCGAACTCAATATCTCTAAAAATAAAATCATATTTTTTATTAAAAAAATAACTTGTATATAATAAAAGCATTCTAACTCATATATGAAATGTTTTATCAGTATTCTTAACAATCCAACGAAAGAAAAAAAATATTGAAGTTTATCGTTATAATTCAACAAATAGATCATCTACGAGTATTTAATTTGAAAATTAAATTTATTATTATAATTAAAAAAATAAAATAAAATATTAAAAACTAAATAGAAGGGCGTATTCCACCTGCTATTCAAAATTTAAAATAATTTTTAAGTTGTTGTGCTCAAATTTTTCTTATTCAAATCTACCTTAGAACACTAAAGCAGAAAATGGACTAAAAACAAAAGTTGAAGACAATAATTGTTCACTAAAATGAGTTCCATGTGAAATAAATCCAAATCAATCTTGGTTTAAATAAGATTATGAATTAATTTTTTTAATCAAATCATTAATTTATTATCTGATGGAACTTTCATAATCTTATTCAAAATTAGTGACCCGAATTAAATAATGCAATGCCTAATATAAATTTTTGAAAGGGATGATCATCAATCAGCCATTTTCTTGTACAAATCTATATATTCTAAAAACTATGGAGATAGATACAAATAATACACTCTAATTATAATAATTATTATAAAGTAGTCAAGAATACGTACTAATATGCAAAGTTAGTCCCTTTACTCTAATTTATTATTTGATTCTCTATGAAAAATTAAAAGGTTGGTTCAATTGTTCCTAGACACGTGAACTTATAAGTTTTGCTAATATTTTATACGTAAATGATTAATGGTCCTTCTTTTATTAACTTTTATATATATTTGTTGAATTTCTGATTTTTAAATTAGTGATTTAACAACGTGGTTTAATAATGTAATTGGACTAATTTTTTAGTTTTTAAAATTGAATTCTAATATGTTACTTTGGTCAAGTAGAAGATGACAATTCAATTAGACCATTTATAATTATTTGACGCCCCTGCAATGTAGGTTGGTGAACTAATTAAAATTTGTTTTGTTAGGCAAAAATTGAAGTCCTCCACCTGCATTCAAACCGAGCTATATTTGATGTCTTTTGAGGAATTTGGAGTAATTGTTCGATAATTCAAACGGTGAGAAGTGTCTTTTAAAAAATGAACAATATACTTAAAATTAACCTCTTCAGACGATCGTTGGAGGGAATTAAGACCTTAGAAAGTTGAATATTTAATGAATTTTCGTGATTTTAAGTAATTTTGTGAAAATTAATTTGAGGAGAAAAAGAAAGAAGAATATGCACATTTTAATATGATATTGTTTCAAACAACAATGGACGACGATTGATCATGACGACGATCAAATGAGTACAAAAAAAACGATCATGTTATGTCGTTAATAATTTAATGATCTAATAACAAAAGGGTCATTTTAAATTTTAATAATGAAAGTAAAATTTTTATAATCAATAATTAAAATAAGGAAACATCTATAATTCAATTATGAATGACATAATGCATAAATGAAAAAAATATATATAACTTATGCTTGCAAAAACAATAGTAATTGTTAAAAGGAAAATAGAACAAAACAGTAACAAGAGTGTCGGTTTAACAATAAGTGAATTTAATATAATATTAAATAAAAAGGAAAGATGAATATACCTTATTGTTTATTTTATTTAAAAATAATTTAATTTAAAAATTTTAATTAATTTTTTTATTTTACTTAAAATGATGTGGAATAAGTTTTGCATCGTGTGAATTTTTTTATACGAGCTGATTACACGAATCAATTGAATGTAAATTCAATTGAAAGAATATTAAATATTAATTTTGTAAATAATATATTTAAATAAATTAAATAAAATAACTAAAATTTACGTATTCAAGATTAAACACGTGTTTAAAAAATTATATATATTTTTTTGTTTAAAAAATTAATATAATTCTGTCACTTTACCTGTAATCATTAATTTAAAATTATATAAATAGATTTTTGATATAAAATATTATGACGGAATTGATATATATATATATATATATATATATATATATAAACAAATTATAATAAATGTGTGAAATTTACATTGATATTAATTAAAACACCACCAATTTGTTGTTGTCGCAATAAATTTTAATATTCGAAAAAGAAGAAAATAAAAAGAATTTAAAAATTGTCCCACCAACTAAAACAGAAACCATTGTGAACAACTCCGTCGTGCCCGTTGTGTTTACCTGCTCCTCTTCCTTTATTTAACTCCCTATCTTTTCGGAAACGAAATCAGCGAAAATTACCCGCTAGATTCTTCTATCTCCCCAAATTCTAGGGTTCTCTTTAGCTTCTCCTTTTTTAGAAATCCTGATTCGGTAATTCTTTTCTTTTTCTTTTTTTTTCTTTTTTATTTGACTCCTTCATGGATTTATTTCTTTGTTTGTCTGTTTGGTTGCCCGCGAAATCTGTTAGCTTAACGAATGAGGAAATTAAGAGTAGAATGTTTTCTTTCCTGTTTTGGTTGGTAGTTTGGTAGAGTGTTCGTTTTTCTTAGTTGTAGTTTTTTTTTTATTGAAAAAAGATAACAGGAAAATGTCACAGTTTATGATTTTGAGAGTTTGAATTCTGGTGGAAGATTGATGTTTGTTTGCCTAGAAAATTTGAAGGAATGTGAACTGGTTAGGAGCTTCAATTCTAGTGGGATAGATATCATTTTAAAGGACTACAAGAAAAGAATGCAAAATTTCGTAGTTCAATGTAAAACCCATTTTTATATCATTGTGTTGCATCCGGTGCCAATAATAAGAGCATAAGATAGCTTACATTTGTTGCCTGCAAATGTGAAATATCCTAATTTGAAAATCTTATTGTTTCTGAGTAAATTCCGGTAGTTTTACTCTTTGGAATTAGACAAGTAATTCTTAACTTCATGGCTGGGGCATGGAAGACTCCAAGTGGTCAATTATCTAGATTAGAGCTTTTTTTGTTAGCATGTTATTAGATAAAGTGTTTGACACACCAATGTTAGTCATATTTCTCTGCCATATAATGCTCTCACTTACCAGTGTTAGCCTGAATAAACCAAATGCAATTTGTTAAAAGTGATTTATCAGCTTATTCCTTTTCTTCTCGAATGACAAACCAAAACCCTGACTTGCTAGCAACTTACGATCCAGTTCAGGAAAAAAGTTATTTAGTTCACATTTGGGATCATTACCTGTCCTCTTTAAAGAGCTTATTTTCCTTGAACGATCAGTTTGAAGTGCACTGTAGATTCGAAATAACTTGGATTATGAATATGATTCAGACTGAATATATTTTTCCGGTACTTTAGATGGTAGGATTGTGCCAGCCACTTTGAAAATAGCAACAAATTTGATAGTAGTTGAGGTATTAAAACAAATGTGAGATGCTAAGAAATAGATGACACCAACCTTTTCGAAGAAACTATGAAATAGATTAGAACAAAGTGGAGAATCAAAGTAAAGCAGGTTTCTTTGTTGAAACTAATTCAATTGATTTAGCATCTCACCTTTGTTTTAATCTATTTCATAGTTTATCTGCTGAAATATTTGAAGAATTCTGTTTAGAAAATCAAATGGTCCTTATTGCTCTGGATTGACCTTCTCTTCTTGTGAGAAGGCCTTATTTAACTTTTATAGTTGAGCTCTAATTATGTTCTGGCTACTTTCAGTATCTCATTTTGGCTTTGCGATGTCAAGTTTGGAGGAGCCACTCGGTTTTGACAAGCTTCCTAGCATGAGAACTATTGATAGGATTCAGAGGTTCTCAGCTGGTGCTTGTCGGCCCAGTGCAGATGACATGAGCATGGGAAACTCTTGGATTGATGGGAGGAATTGCAAAACATCAAATAGCTGCGAGTAAGTCGATACTATTATCTTAAGAACTGTTCCCCTAAGAGCACCCATCTACTCCTTTTTTTCCACAGAAGTTAACAATAAAATTAAACGTTTTTGGGCCATTTTTTACTTGATATTAACAGTTTTAATTCAGTCGAAAGCAAAAAAATGTTTTCTTTCTGGAGAAATTAGTTATTAATATTTTGGTAATGGTCGCTGAAAAGATACTATAGTGAATTGCAGTATCTGATCTTTACATCTTTGTTTTATTTCATAATTGAAGATTACTTTTAGAAGTCTTTGCTTAGTCAAGTGGATCTTCCCATCAAAGGCTAAACCGGTAAATTTAGTTATAGAATTTAAAAACTAACTAATGCTCTGGAAATTCTTCTATCAATAAAAAATCCAGCTTTATTCTCATGCTAAAGCATGGCTTAGAACACATTCTAGCTACTCAAGCTAAGCTTAATTTGCATGCTATGTTGCTTTGACTCTTATTTTTCCTTGATGTACCTATGTCCGAGACATGGATATGATATAACCTCCAAGGATCATCCAACACATGGAAAAACTTACAAAAATTTGACCATAACATTCAAATTTGAGTAACATACATTGCTTTTCTACTTAACTTCATGCTTGGCTAATAGTTCTGTTGTAATAAGTGGGGTTTGAGTACTTTGAAGGAACCTAAATCATTCACTCCCTGGTCACATAGGCCTAAACAAAATTGTAACTCTTGGAGATAACGGTTCTGTTGCCCATATTGGTTTACTGTTGATTATATAATTGGAAACTACTTGGATTATTTTTGTTATTCCTTTTGTATTTAGTGAAACTATAAAGGATTGTAAGGGCATTAACACTTTTCTGTAAAATTGATTTTAGGTGAAAGGGCAAAAATGCTTACTTTTTGCTTTGCCTTGAAATTTAGCATATGATCTATGGTTAATTGTTGATGTTCCCTCTTTTCCTATTGCTTTTTGTACCATAATCTGTAAATGGTTAGTATTCTGCATGCATCAGTTATCAATTTATTGACATTATTGAAAAATCTGTTTTCCAGTGAGGATCATGAAGATTATACAGGGGAGACATTCCCATGGAGAAGACAGGTGAGGGATGTGTCTGAAGGAGCTTTTAACCAAAGGGCTAAAAGCTTAAGCAAGAATAGGGAGAAACTTGGACATGTTTGTAAATCAAGGACACGGTCAGATCAGCAGTATAGCTCCAAGTGCAACGACAGGGCATACGAGACATAACAAACAAGGTAATAAATAACCTGAATAGATTTGTATACTTTTATTTTTTGAAACTGTTAGGGTTTCATGTATAATCATTTCTGGGATTTTGAATGGTTAATAAGTATCTCTTATGAGCGGAATGTGTTTCTTGTGTTTCATTATTTAATATTTCTGAAATTATTGACTTGCTTCATCTAAAATCTTTTAATTAATGTGAAGCAGTTTTTAAAGGTATACCAAAGTTTGTGAAGATAGTGGAAGTTGGTCCGAGGGAGGATTACAGAATGAGAAGAATATCGTGCCTACGCCTGTGAAGGTTGAATTGATTCGGAGATTGGTGGCTTCAGGATTGCCTGTTGTTGAAGCTACAAGTTTTGTATCTCCTAAATGGGTTCCTCAGGTATCATGATTTGCTTATTTTAGATTGAGTTAGTACATTATTTCCCCCCTTTTCTGTGGTTTCCATTCCTTCCATTCCATTCGATTAGATGATTTATTTTAACTGATAGAGGATACATATGATGTTCAAAGCCTTCAAAATGTCTGTTGTTTCAATTTGGATGCATTTTGAGTTGGTTTTCAAAGAAAGTCAATGAAAATTGTAGTTGACCTTGTAACCATGAGCAAGGAGGCAGTTGTTTTTGGGTTTAATTCCAGATTTTTCTTGGCTTCCTGAGAGTGGCTAGTGATCTTGCTTCTTCATCAGAATGTAGTTGTTATGGGTTGCCTTTGTAGTCAATACTATTATTAAAACTAAATTATTTGGTTACTATAAGGAAATCAGCTTATTAGGAGTATTTATTAAAAGTATTTGGAGATCTTATTTATGAGTATTTCATATTATTAGAAGTCTTTCCTTAGCAGGAGACTTGCTTTCTAATTACCTTAGTAACTCTTTTATTTGACCTAATGTAACCTCTATTTATTCTCATGATGATATAGATAACCTGCTATTGATTCATTCTTTACCTTTTTGTATAGTTAGCAGACGCAAAAGATGTAATGAAAGCAGTATGCAACATAGAGGATGCCAGATTGCCTGTTCTAACTCCTAATTTGAAGGTTGACAATTTTTCTATGGAATACTTATCAACCTCATTGTGATGTCATATAAATTTCCTAATCTGCCGTGCATATTCTTCTAGGGCTTTGAAGCTGCTGTTGCAGCAGGTGCAAAAGAAGTAGCAGTCTTTGTATCTGCTTCCGAGTCTTTTTCTAAGTCAAATATTAATTGTAGCATTGAAGAAAGCCTAGTACGTTACCGTGCTGTTTGCCTTGCTGCTAAGGAGCATTCTATTCCAGTGCGTGGGTATGTCTTGTTCTCAATTTAGTTGAAACTCGAGTGATGATATTCACATATGCTTATTGGTATCAAATAACTTGATGTCTGGAACAAAGTATCAAATGCTTTGGTACAAATGCAGATTTATCAGATGTGTACGGTTTATACTTGGATTGTCCTTGAATTGCGTATCTGATGTCTGCTGTAATGAATCATTAAAAAATATAAATTTGCAAATTTTCAGCCTTCAAACCTTTATTTATTTGCTTATCTTTTCTTATCCATTTCTAGTTGTTTTTAGGAGAATTCTTGATAAATTAGCTCAGCATGTTTGGCTAGTATAGAAGTTGTTAGAGTGGATTTTTGAATTATAGTTTGTTAATAGATGCTTGGAATTTGTTTAGTAATCAAGTATATTTAACTTTCTTTTCCACCATTCTAGTTTTGAAATGTTGTTCAATGACACATCAAATGCAATATTACTCTAGTTGGAGTATTTTGTTTGTGCTTTGTTCATTTTGGCTGGTACAATGTGCAAATTTCATGGTGCTAAAATTTTACAGGTATGTTTCATGTGTGGTTGGATGTCCAGTGGAAGGAGCAATTGCTCCATCCAAAGTGGCCTTTGTGGCAAAGGAACTTTACGATATGGGTTGTTTCGAAATTTCCCTTGGTGATACAATTGGAGTTGGTACCCCTGGTAATTCTCTAGAATCTAGATTGTCACCTTTTAGAAACAGAAGTATGTGGTTGAGTAGGAAACAATCACTATTAGCTTTTTTGGTTGCATTTGTTTTCTTTTTGCTAATGTTTTCCATTTTTTATTTTGTTTTCCTCATTTGAAAATTTTGAATTATGCATTACCTTTGTTCATGTGTCGGTAAAAATGAAAAAAAGAAAAGAAAAGAAAAGAAAAGAAGAAAGAGTACAAAATATGAATATTGCAATAAAAACTGAAAAAGCTTTTATAAAAGAAAAAGCTATTGCAATTTATCCCTATTATTCCACTTCAAAATAAATTAGAACAATAGAATATTGCAAATGATTGTCTCCTGTTCTTTTTCTCCTACTCTATACATGCTTAACAAGTTTGCATATGCACGCATTTAGTTTTGCATACATCCACATTGACATATATGCATGCATAAATCCATATATAAAACATGCATGCCTACACGCATCCATCCATCCATGTAGGCAGTGTCTTCCCATACATGCATGCTTTGTAGATATTATTTTAAGATTTCAATTTAAAGAAAAAGAAATTGAAAAACCAAATAGGAGTTGCTGTTTTAATTTGAGATTAGCATCACCTTGAAGAATCTATGGTTATTTGTGCAAGAAGCATGTAAAATTCTCTGAAAATCTCATTCTTCTCTTTGATTTATATTCGAGTCAAACATTGGTTCTTAGGAGTTCTTTGCCATTTCTCTTTGGCACAGGTACTGTGGTTCCGATGCTTGAAGCAGTAATGGCCGTCGTTCCTTCTGAAAAGCTTGCTGTCCACTTCCATGACACTTATGGACAATCTCTTTCAAATATTTTAATCTCTCTCCAAGTAAGCCTTAGAAAAACACAGTGAAGCCATATATCGAATCGTTACATGATAATTAGCTCGTTTACAATATTAACACAGTTCAAAACCAGTGATGGATACCTGAAAGCATTACTAGCTTACCTTCTTTTGTCATTAATCTTATGGACTGTTAGATTTATTGCAAGGTGAGATTGAATTATGGCATGTGTTATGTTGTATCAACAGATGGGGATTAGTACAGTGGATTCCTCAGTAGCGGGATTGGGTGGCTGCCCGTATGCAAAGGGAGCTTCAGGGAATGTTGCTACTGAAGACGTGGTGTATATGCTTAACGGCCTCGGTGTGAAAACCAACGTCGATCTGGCAAAGCTCATGTTGGCCGGTGATTTCATCAGTGACCATCTGGGTCGTCAATCTGGTTCGAAGACCGCAGTCGCACTGTGCCGGGCAACCACCGATGCTTCCAAGATATAATAATATACATATAATTATAATTCTATGGGGTGTTCCTTAAAATGTATAATCTACAATTGCTATACAAAATAAAAAGAACAAGCGCGGCTGTATACGTAGTAGTAGTAGTAGTAGTCTTTATTTTTTGCAAGGAGAGATGTATTATGTTAAACTCTTAAAAGTGGAGGAAAAGCTCCACTATTGTAATTTGTAAGGCATTGGAACTTTTGCATTTTTCATTGAATAATCTAAGTTTCGTGATTCAGTGGTTAAAGGGATGATTATTATTTTTAGAGATTTTATATTCTAATAAGATGTTTGTAGGAATTAGGGGCGAATACAGTAATCCTCTAGGGGGGCAAGTTTAATGTGTTAAGGAAAAAAAAATTACATACCTATTATTGCTAAGAAAAAAATATTAAAATTTTAGACTCTCGTTTTTAAATTTTTGGATCGGCTGTTAAAAGGAATGTTTGAGTTTTTATTGTCAAATAATTGAAATTCTTTTGAACATATATTATATTGTAATCAACAAATACTAATAAAAAAAAGATAAAGTACATAAATGGTCCCCCGACTCTATATTGTTGCTTTGTTGAATCTCCTGACTATCGTGAGTGATAAAATGGTCTCTTGACAATTTTGGAACAATTTTGGAACATATGAATAGTCTGATGTCTATTTTATAGCTTTTAATAGTCAGATGACTCAACAAAGCAACATCTGACTATTAAATTGCACAGATGATCACTGTCTTCACTAAAACTTTTAAATTTTGTTTGATTTGATCACTTGACTGTTAAATGTTTAACCCAAACACTAAAATATTATATTTTTCGACCATTTTTGTTTCTGTTTTTTTCTCTAACATTTTAACATTCTTCTCCTCCAAGGTCGTAATAATTCTCTTCTATTATTTGATCACCACTCTATCATTTATGACATAATTAGTATCAAAATATTGTCATTTTTCTCATTTCTTTATTGAAATCGAATTTCATTAAAATTGACCGAATGCTACAAATCATTACAAATCATCTAATTTACTATAAAAATAAGTAGTTAATTGGAAAAATCACATCCAATTAAATTGGTTGATCAATTTTGAGCATCAAAATTTAGGGTTTTAAAATTCCTATCATCAAAAGAAAAACTAGCGTGGCACGCTAAAGTATTCTTCTGAAGAAAAACCTATAGTCATCTTCCAAATTAGAAATCATCAGCCTCCTTTTGCTTGCATCATCATTGTTTGTCGTTGTTTCAATCACTATAGCCACCATACACAACACCCACCATACTTAAGAGTTTATCATTTTCTCACTACTGTTAAATCATTTATCATTATCGTTTCATCCAAGTCTCAAACATCACAAAGGACAACTACAATCAATGACCAACCCAACAAAAACTCGAGTCATCATCATCACCATTCCCATTCTATCACTATCAACAACAAAAAATAGCATTAAAAAATCAACAACATAAAAAAGCAAATAATTAAAGAAAAAAAAAAGAGAAAAAGAAATCTACACATATCGTCTTTAGTGAGTTTTCAATAAATGAAGCAGTCGTCACTTAAACCTAATGGTAGTGGGAAGTTTTATTTGGTTAAAAGATTAATAAAGTTCAGTTTCAAGCTAATCCTTACCTTTTAATTTTGATCCAGATATGGAGAGATTAAAAGATATATTGATCAATTTAAACAAAAAGAAAGAAAAAGAAAGGGAATATGAGTAGTTCAATGGCCTTTTTAATTGAAAAAATAATTAAATGACGACAAAAACAATAACAAAATGAGGAGCAACAATTGTCAATTTCAAATTTAAGAAAATAGAGATTTTTTCGAGGAAAAAGATAATTTTAGCGAGATAACCAAAGATAGTGATCATAATGAAATTGTATTAAAATATAGTGATTGTATTGCAATTTGTCAAAGATTAGTGACCAAAATGTAAATATTCTACACTTTTTGTTGTTTAACCAAAATAAATTACTAAAACTAAAAGGTAAACCCTAAGAGAGAGTTGGACAAGAAGAATTGAACAAATACCGGTCAGCTCGACGGCCCCTCTTCAGTCTCAGCCTTCCTCCGCCCTCGGCCGCACCTCCCGTTCCCTTGGCTTGCTTTATTGGTTGCTCCACCCACATCTGATCCGAAAGCTACTGAAATTATCCCACAGCTGAGCCGACAAGTACTGAAATTAACTCACATCAACCACCATTGTAAGTTTTCTTTTGATACTGAAATCTATTAGATTAATGTTGTAATATAAGACAAAAATTATTTAGTACATATCATTTCTCTTCAATGAGTCATTTGCAGAACTGTTTTCGCCAACCAGACATAAAAGTTGTGTTCTGTTTTGTACCATATATTTGCTAAAAATAAGCTGAGCTTATTGGTGATGCATTATAGTTATTTTTAGAACTCAATTCGATACATAAATTTGGTGAATCATTATAGTTTTTTTTTTAGTTTTTCCATAAAATCAGAAATCAGTGACCTTGTTTTTTTAATATAGACTAAAGTTGGCGAGGTTAATGTTGTGAGCTTATTGAATTGACTTTGTATAGAATTTAAATTGTCTAGGTTATGCTAGTTAACCGATCAACTAAAGTTGGTTCAGACTTTTTAACAAGCAGGTTCAGTTTTTGTTCTCAATTTTTGAAAGTCAGTTATGTTAGTTTTCAGAGCTTTTCTATTGCTAAGTGTATCTTCACCAATCCACTCGTCTTAGCAGCCTCCCAAAACTCTCTTGGCATGAGTATATTTGCTTCTGCGGCAACAAATGTAATTCTCGTTTGTTTTCTAGGGCTTTGAAAGCTAAAATGGAAGTAGAAAATGCTAAAGAAGTGAATCTGGAACAGAAGAAGAAGCATAAAGGTAAACATGACAAGCCAAAGCCATGGGATGAGGACCCAAACATTGATCGGTGGAAAATTGAAAAGTTCGACCCTTCTTGGAACCCGGATGGATTGTTGGAAGTTAGCTCTTTTTCCACTATCTTCCCTCGCTACCGAGGTAATTAACCAACTTCCTCACCATTTTTTTTCTAGTTTTAATACCTTTTAGAAATTTACTTATGTTTGGTACCTTTTTTTCCCTAAAGAAAAATACTTACAAGAAGCTTGGCCGAAGGTTAAATCAGCTTTGAAAGAATATGGTATTGCTGCCGAGCTCAACTTGGTAAGTTCAAATTCTTTATAATGTTTTCAGTGGCTTAATCTAATGATCTTTTTGTATTCTAGATTTTGGGTTGGTTAAAGTTGAGTCTTTTGTTTGTGGCAACCCTCTTTAGATTGTAACAGATTGTTTGGGTGAATTGGTTTATTGCTTGGGTGTTCTAAAATTGTGAGTAGAAAGGAAAGACATGATTTAGTTAATGTCTTCTGCAATGGTCTGTCAGTAAAAAAGATATGCAACCATCCAAATAAAAAAAGTGGTGTAATTTTCACCATATTAATTACTATTTGTAAAATTGGGTTTTAAATGTTTTATAGCATGCTTTTTGCACTCCATCTTGTCCGGTTCTAGAAAAAAGAATTAGTACTTTTGCTTCGTTTAACTTTCACCTCTGCGTGCTCTTTCTTCTTTTTTCCATACAAGCAATCTTCTGTCTTATGCCCCATTAATTGTTCCTTACGAAAGCTGTTAGATTGATGGATCAGCATCTGTCTTTGTCATAATTAGATATAATCCCATATATATATATATATTAGATTGCTTCTTCAAAGGTTGAAGGATCGTCTCGCGTAAAATACTTTATAAACTCTCTACTGCCAAAAGCCTTTTTTCCCCTTGTTTCTTCTAATCTTTTTCATTGATTACTGGCACCATACTATCATAGTTATAATATTTGCATATGGTATTTTATCATCTGATACCTTTAATTGCTGATCAGGTTGAAGGGTCTATGACAGTTTCTACAACAAGGAAAACTAGGGATCCATATATTATCATTAAGCCAGGGATCTCATCAAGCTTCTGTCAAGAAGTGTTCCTGCACCTCAGGTAAACTTGTCAACTGTGCTTGCACTTTTCGTCAAGGAAAAAAAAACTATTTAAATGCTTGTTTATTTCACATGAAATTGTCTGTTTTACATGAAATAGGTTTTGATTAGTACTTAAAATCATACACATAGAGGTTATTTTTCATAGAGCATATTACTGAGTTCTCAAGTTTAATAGTTGTTTGAGTATAATTCTTACTGTTTCTTCTAATTTTAGGCCGTCAAAATACTTGATGATGAAATGCAGTGTGACATTATAAAAATTGGTAACTTGGTCCGCAACAAGGTATGTGTTTGTGAATTTCATTTATTTATTTGTTTAAAAATTTGCCCATTTTACTTTTTAAAATATAATGGTTTCTATTGGTATACAAACAGATACTTGATTACTTGGTTGAAATTTCTGTCGAGCTTTATTATTTCTTTTATTTTCACTTGTAGTTGTAGTTGAGCTTTGGCTGATCAATGGATCTTATATCTCTGGAACACCTGAACTTTCACTTTTTTATGCACACATTCTTTTAGCATTTTGTAGGGTCAACGATGATGCATTTCACCAGTAAGAAGATTTCTCGACAACATAATGCTCCATAAATTTGGATCATAAAATAATGTTTGTTCTTGAAGCTAATTATGGACAAATACCTAGTCAGTTTGTTTACCATTTTAGTTTTACACGTTCTATACATCTTAATTAAATTTGATGTAAGATCTTTCTCTTTTAGTATTTCATCTTTTTACGACTGTCTGGGCAATGCAAATCAGGGTCCTCTCTGTTTTTTTTATATTCCAATCTGGATCCTATGATCTCAAGACTATGATCTGACACATTTTGTGACGTTTTCTTTTCATCTCTAATTTTCCTATTCATAGAGTAGCTTATTCAATATACACATGTTTGTATGTTAGTATATAAGTACATATCTATGCCTTTTGTCACTAGTGTGCTACATAGGATCAATTAGGTTATCTTTGATCCGGCTATTGTGAATTGTTTGTAAGCAGCATACTGCAACCCGGACCTGCTTATTATTAGGAATGGCAGTGGGTGCTTAGAGTATTTGAGGTTATGTCAGGGCTGCAACTGAACCTTAAGAAAAGCATATTGTTCGGGATTAATATTCCCCAACAGGAGGTTAAGACTTGGGCAGATTCTATTGGTTGTACAGTGGGAAACTTCCCCTCTAATTATCTAGGCCTCCCTCTAGGTGCTACTAAGAATTCCTCTGTTATTTGGGAACCAGTGGTACAGAATTTTCACTCTAAATTAGCAGGTTGGAAGGCTGCTACTCTATCTATAGCAGGGAGATTGGTTTTGATCAAATCAGTTCTTTCCTCACTGCCTACGTATTTTTTATCTTTGTTCAAGATTCCAGCTTCTATCCTTAAGTCTCTAAATTCAATTATGTCTAATTTTTTATGGGGAGGGAGAAATGGTAATAAGAAGATACACTGGGTTAAATGGGATGATGTTTGCAGATCAAAGAATGAGGGAGGCTTGGGAGTTCGGAATCTGATTTGTATAAATAGGCAACTGCTAGGGAAATGGTCTTGGAGGTTTGCAAATGAGAGAAGTTCTGTTTGGAGGAATTTTATTTGTAGCAAATACAACATTGATTCTTCTAGATTACTGTTTGATAGCAAGATTTCTACTCAATCTTCCTGGTTATGGAGATCAGTGGTTAATAACCATTACAAACAAGACTCCTTTGGTTCTAAGTTTCGTAGTTTGTGCAATTTTCACGTTGGAAATGGTAAGCATGTTCGATTTTGGCAAGACAGCTGGGCTGCTGATTTTCCGTTTAAGATTATGTTTCCTAGACTGTTTTCGCTTTCTACTAATAAATACGGTAACTTTGTGAGTTTGGGGAATTTCTTTCTTCGGGTTGGATTTGGGATGTTCAAGTTCGAATAAATTTAAATGATTGGGAGCTTGAACAATGGTGTAATTTGGTGAGCATCATTTCTTCTTTTTCTCTATCTCTTGATTCTAGTGATGGTTTGATTTGGAAAGGTAGTGGGGACGGTGTTTATACAGTCGATTCTTGTGTTGAGAGGTGTGGATCAGGTTCAGAAGATGTTCATTTCTGGAATAAAATTTTTTGGAGAGGATTGGTTCCCCCTAGAGTTGAAATATTAGTGTGGCAAATTGTGCTTCACAAAATTGCTGTTAAAACCGAATTGGTTAAAAGAGGTGTTCAAGGTATTGAGGATGAGTTATGCCCTCTTTGTAGAATGGTTGAAGAAACTTCATCGCATCTATTCTTTTCTTGTTCGGTTGCGTGGTCTTTGTGGAACAAATTTCTAAATTTTTGGAGGTTTAGTTCTGTGTTTCCTGCAGAAGCAAAAAGTTTTCTTCTAGCTTGGGATGAGTTGAAATCCAATTCTGCAATATGGACTTTCATTCCTGGGGCTGTTATTTGGTCAATCTGGAAAATCAGAAATTTTATTGTTTTTGAAGGGGGAAAGCTTGAACAGTCTGAATTATTTTTCTTAACAAGAGTTAGGTTGGCCTCTTGGTTTCTAGCAAAGAATAAGGATGTTTCTATTACTAAGGACTCTTTAATTTCTGATCCTTCTATAGGAGATTCCTATTCGTCCTACAATTTCTTGAAGTCTTCTATAATCCCTTGGTTACCTCCCCCTATGGGTTTCTTCAAGGTAAATGTGGATGCAGCCACTAGCAGTGATTGGAAGGAATCAGGTCTTGGAGGTCTTATGAGAGATCAATCTGGTGCAATCCTAGGTTCTTTTCAGGAGCCTGCTGGTTCAGGACCTCCAACATTGAAGGAACTTAAAGCTATTCAAAGGGGTATTTCTTTCTTTGCCTCTTTTCAAGGGAGGGTTAAAGATAGGCTGATCGTTGAGAGTGATTGCAGGGTTGCAGTAGACTGGATAAATAATGTTGACTCATGTCCAATTGTATATGGTTTTATTGTTAGAGATATTGTTGATAGTCTTAGAACTTTCAGGGGGGTTGTTAGATGGGTTGCAAGGACAGCGAATATGGATGCTGATGGTTTAGCAAAGGCTGGTATAGGTTGATTTTTATGTTGTTGGCTTCTTTAGTTTGGTTTTCTGGCTCCTGTATTGTTTGTAAGGGTTTTTTGGAATAGTTGTTCCAAGGTTGTAATTCTATTTTCTATAATGAAATTATAAGGCACTCTTTTCCTCCTTCAGATGATTAAGAAGCTTCTATACAAGCTCCATTAATCAAGAAGGAGGTTTTTAATGAGGCCTTCAAATCTTATCAAAAAAAAAAAGTGGGTGGGCTATCTGCAATTTTTGAATTATCCGAATCTGAAAATCTGTCTAAAATTCTGGATCCATTTTTCATTTGCAAATTATCCCAGTATTACTATATGAATTAAATATTATTATCCGTCAGATATTTGAAACTGAACAAATCCGAAGCCATTAAAAAGTTGGATGACCAAGCTTAGAATTCCCATAGAAGCAAACATATTCTTCATTTTGTAATCCAGAGTCGGATTTGGATATCTGAATCACAATATGTATCTGCATAAGTAATGTGATTCGGATAATAGATATCCAAGGGTATCTATCCTTACCCACACAGAATCTACAACGAATAGTAATTTTAACATCTGAATCCGCAAAAAATGGATTGGATATCCTCAAATATCCGATTCTGCAGTCCGAGTTGTCATCCCTACTAATTATATTCCACAGGCTTTATTATTTATTCATGATTTCTCATTCAATCTGGCCTGCTCATGAAAATGCTATAGAATGTTCAAAGTGGAACATATATATCCGCTTATATGTTTGTGTTAACTAATTACTAGTCATTTGTAGTGCATGCTGAAAAGGCGAGTTATTTGAATTGCATCCCTTTTAGTTTTTATATTTAAATTTGCAAGTTATTTCCACCAAGAAGACAGTTTTTGGTAACTTTATTTTTCTACTTCTGTGGAATTTGGTTAATCTATTTTTTGTTTTGATAGATGGCAAGATATTACATTTGTTGTATCTAAAATTTTTCATAAAGTTGGCTAAATATTTTGTTCATGCAGGAACGATTCGTTAAAAGAAGGCAGCGTCTTGTGGGGCCAAATTCTTCGACTTTGAAGGTGTGTATGCACTCTTATTGATGTCTTGGCAAGATTCTGAAATAATCCCCTGGAAAAAAGGCTATTTTGAGGCATGAGTATACACTTTTTACTATGAAGTGGTGTGCTGCAATTAACTTCTGCAATTCTATTGTCTTATCCTCCCTTCCTTTACTGGATGCAGGCACCTGAAATATTGACTGGCTGCTACATTCTTGTTCAGGTAATTGCTTACCCTCGTTCTTTTTTGGCAGTTGAACTGCATTTTTTTCTCTTTGTTGAAATGGAGAACCACAAACTGAATATTTTTGTCATTATCAACGTGATGGAATAGGGAAACACCGTAGCTGCTATGGGTTCTTTTAAAGGTTTAAAACAAGTCAGGAGGATTGTGGAGGACTGCATAGAGAATAAAATGCATCCTGTGTACCATATCAAGGTGCCATAAACTTGACTTTGCAATTTTGTTTTACCGTTGTTCTTTAAATTATGTAGTATTAGATGTTTTCAATTGTATGAACATTCGGGGTTGAAGCCATGAATTTCGTGTTGGGGGCTGGGATAAAATTAAATATTTCTTTTTTTTTGGGGGGGGGGGGGTTGGGGGGAACAAAGCTAAAAATTTTGTTAGAATGACAAATTGAATTATTATGTCTTGGGAGGTGCTACAAATGCAAATTTTTCTTTAAACAAATAAGCTTAAAGGGACTAAATTAAATTATTAATTATTGGAAGGGACTAAGAGTGCTATTGGTCCATTGGACCATTTAACCAAGTGGTGCCAAGGTCCCTGCTTGCCACCCTTGGCTTCACCCTTCAGCACCATATCCTTTTTTCCCTGTGTTACCACATCTTTCCTTTCACTTCCCTTTCCGTTTTCCAGATTCTCATGATGAAGAAAGAACTCGAGAAGGATCCAGCCCTTAAAGATGAAAACTGGGACAGGTTTCTTCCGAAGTTCAAGAAGTAAGATATATTCTCTTCATTCGTGTTTTTTAATGTTTTAATTTATTTTCACCTTTGTTGTGTTAGATGTCCATTTAATCATCTAACAATGTTTCCAGGAAAAATGTTCAAACAAAGAAGGTTAAGAGCAAAGAGAAGAAACCATATACCCCATTCCCTCCTCCTCAGCAACCTAGTAAGGTAAGACAGCTGATTGTTTTTCATGGTAAAACAAGCAATGTTTTTCCTTGTATTTGGAGCATTATACCCCTGTATCGTGTCTGAATGTGTCGGATATTGTCTTGGACATGGGTTGTTCAAGAAAAATAAAGAGTTGAAGCATCATATTATTTGTGGAAAACTAACTTTGGTACATGGTATGTTCCAGATTGACCAAGAACTCGAATCTGGAGAATACTTCCTGAGTGAGAAAAAGAAATTAACAAAGAAGTGGCAAGAGAAGCAGGAGAAGCAGGCAGAGAAAACAGCCGAGAACAAAAGAAAAAGAGAAGCAGCATTTGTTCCTCCCAAGGTTCTAATTCCGAAACCTATAACGGCTCATACAGACACACACGAACACCGTGTCCAACCATTTTTATCACGCATTTATTTGTTTCAACAATAATATAAATTACCTGTTACAGGAACCCTCGAAGCAAGATTCTAATAATTCCGGGAACATGGAGGAAGATGTTGCTGCCCTTGCTAAGTCGTTGAAGGTAATTATAATCATAAGATCTCTTTTCTTTTCAAATATACTTGTAACAATCCGGGATAGATCTAAGCACTGGTTTCCACTGCAGCAAAAGGCTAAGGAGTTCGGGAAGCAAAAATCTCTGCAGAATATCAATGCCGAAGAATATATTTCAGCCCCTGCTGCTGAACAACCTTCGAAAAAGAAAAAGAAATCCTAGCATACCTAGCGTAGGTTTAACTATAAATTTTAGTCTAGACAAGTTCATGGTACGACAAAGTCGGCTAAATACGTGGTGGCGTTGCTTTATCCCGTGATGCAGATGTGTTATTGTCGAGAAAAAAGCTTATATTAGACTGGGAAAAAACCCTAATATTCATGTTGGAACTTAAATATAGTTGGTCACCCAACTAGTTTATGTTTTTGGGATAACTAATCATACAGCTAAACATGATATCAGAGTTTTCTAATTTGAATCATGGAAACTGTTCTCATATTAGATTTGTTGTGGTCAATGTCTGAACACATTTTCTTGTACATTTGGATTCATTAGGTTTTAACTTGAATATAATAACTGATTATTTCTTATCTGTCTAAGCTTATGAGATAATTTGCAATTCAATTCAATGGATTTGAGTCTGACTTGTACTACAGTATTCAATGAATTTAACTTGCCATCTTAGATTCTTAGTGTTATGTTTGGTTGCATAGATTTTAATACATGGAGAAGTTTGATTAATTTTTTGAACTGGGAAAAGTTTATTTATTATGCGAGAAAATTTAATACAAATCCAAATTTGAAATTAAAAAAGATGAGTAAAATCTCAAGTAAAAAATTGAATCTATTTTTTTTTCGTTCTAGGGGAGAGGGTATCTTCATATATATATATATATTAAAATATTATCTTTGTTTATCAAGTTCTTTTTATCTTCCTGTTCATCCAAATTGAATTTGAAATCAAACATTTGCTATTGTGCCCTGAAACTCGAAGATGCTGGGATCGAATTCAAAACGTTAGAGGGAAATAGTATGTTTAATATAAGGTTCAAAAACAAGAATCTATGTATCCCTAAACTCATCATCGATGATTATACCAAATTTTTCCTACAAAATTCCATCGTATTTGAGCAACTGATTATATCAAACAAAGATTTGCATCATGTCGGTGATTACATAATGTTTATAGACGGCCTCATTGGTTCACCGAAAGACATTGAAATATCTCATTAAAATGAGATTTTGAACAACACTTGAAGTGATGATGAAGCAATGGTAGCCATGATTATCAGTCTGAAGTCTATGTAATGGATTCCCAAAACTTGTATTACAAATTTACAATGGAGTGTTCAACGATGTGAACGAGCATTGCAGCAAACTTAGAACAAATGGATGGATTTTTTTTAAATACATTAATGAAGATTCTAAAAGTAATCTCTAAGATTAAGTTTAATTTTGATATACATTAATCTTGGTATTTAAATGACATCAAAAAAAAAATATAAAATCATGAAAAAGTTTATAAAATAATTTGCAACAATAAAACATTCTATAGTGGAGGACTATAAATATAAACTTGGTTCAGAATCTCATTTCATTGTCAACCGTGATAAGCTTTTGGGAAAAAATGGCGTCTTCTTCTTCTTCTGCAGGTGCAGCTGTTAAAAGACTATCGAATATCAGCAACCATATTTGCCCAACAGACTTAAACCCTTTAGTCAAAGTATCTGCAGAAGTGTCCGAGGCTTTGTCGAGTGGTCTCCCAGTCGTTGCGCTCGAGTCCACCATCATTTCCCATGGTACTTTTTCCTTTCATATTTTTTCTTTTTCTTTTTAAAATTTTTGAATCTGAATAAGCTCTATATCTTATGATTGGAATTGTTGAAATCTGTTGATCACTTTTCCAGTCAACAATTGGTGATCAACAAAATCCCATTTCAAATATCCTCTGAATAAGATCAATTTTTTAGTGATAAATTGCTTTGGAGGGTCAAATTTAATCCTTAATAGATTATCATTCCCCAAAAAAGTAATATTTTTTGTAACAACCCGAAAAAAAAAACAATTTAAATCGGTGTAATTTGGTGAAATTTGGGGATTAAATTAAAAATTTTCAAAACTTGTAGGCAATATTAGAAGTGAATGAAATTCAGGGACCAAGCTCTGAATTACTCATTTTAGTGTCGGCAGGAAATTTGATATATACGTATGTATGGTTTTCTGTTTTCAAAACAGAAAACAATTGTGAAATTCCTACTCCCGCGCTCTACTTCAAAGCTTGATTCCAACGCCGTCCGACCTCCGACCGTCAAATTGAAACCACCATCGTGTTCATCTTCGACCCGTGACCAAAACCTAGTAAATCAATTATAGCGAAACGCTGCTAAACGACATGAATTTCGAGTCAAAGTCTCGACGTTTTTTAGCACTACCGCCGAGAAAATCTTAAATTCATCTCCGATCGTTGATCGGTTTTCGACACCTCCCGCACCATCGTGTTCCTTGTGGCATTTCGAGTCCGCCGGTGTCAACCTTGGTCTCCGTCGACGGCGGCGCGTGAGGAGGTGGAGCAGTCAAAGATTTGGCCGAGTTGAAATCGAGCTCTCCGCCGTTCAAAAATTTGAACAAATCTTTGTAAGTATCTCGAAATCGCTCAAAATAATTTTTAGAAATTTTTTCGTAATTTTTAGACCCCCAGAGAAGGCTACACGCGCCGACGCAGGGAGAGTGAGTGGCTGAAAATCGGTTTGACCGGTTTCGACCGGTTTGAACCGGTTTGACCGGTCTGAACCGATCCGACCCGACCCGACCGACCCGACCGTTGACCGTTGACCGTTGACTTCATTTGACCAAAACTTAAAATGGCTTTGACCGACCATTAAACGACCGTTAATCTTTTACGAGTATACCTATTCTGATAGTTTTTGACGTCCCGAATCCGTTTTCGAAGTCCGTTTCGTCACATTCGAACCCGAAGACCTCCAAATCGATGGTCAAAGTGGTTGACTTTGACTTTGACCAAGAATTTAAATTTTCGAAAAGACATATTTTATGTTTCTCGACGTCCTGATTCCGATTCCGCAATCCGTTTGGCCAAATTCAAACCCGAAATCCTCCAAATTGATAGTCAACCCCTGAAAATGCTTATATACTTAAGAATTTTAGCTTTGAACAATTAAGTAAGATTTGGAGCTGTTAAATTATTATTGTTTGAAGGTACAAGAGACTCTCCGGATCGTTCGACAGCTCGAGCCAGCTCTTCTAGATCAATTAAACCACGTGTGCCAGTATTCACCCGTAAGACCCGTAAATTTTATGATTTTAGAGATTTATTTATGTTACCCATAAGTAATATAGTGTTATTATAAAATAGGTTCGAAAACTGTAGCAGAGCGTGGTGAAACCAGCAATCAGTAGATCTACTATTTGAACCTATTATCAAGGTGTGTTCCCTAATTATTACTGAACTGTTTTATTGGTTTTAATATGAGGTACACTGAGTCCTTTGGTTACTGTTTTATTGATGCACCAATTTAATGTGATGATTTATGGAATTTGTGTCACGGTGCAATTGAACTTTTGGATTGAATTACAATAGTATAGCTCTGATCAAGCTAATAAACAGAATGAGCCTAATGTGACTCTTGGGGCCCCAAGATGCATTAGGTTGGCTTCCCTTGCTGTGTGCTTAGGGTAAGCTATATGGACTTGGACTTACGGGCTTAAGGATACAAGCTCTAAAGCTTATCCTTAGGTTGACTTTCTTTTTGCTGTGTGCTTAGAGTAAGCTATATGGAAAATAGTTTTGGAAATTACTGATGGTGTACAAGAAAAGAGTTTAAACTATGATTTTCAAAAGTTAAACTCTTTTATGAATTTATGAGATTTACTGGACTATGATTTGTTTAATGTACCTATTGTGATTTTAAGGTAATATTGGGACACACTGAGCCTAGCTCACCTTTCGAAAATGTTTTCCCCCTTTCAGATACTATTGGTTAGATACATCGATTCGAGCACTTGGAGGATCAACATATCTCTTGAAGTATATCTGATTGTAATGTTTTATCTTGCTAGTTGACTTTATTTTGGTGACATGGACCTTATTTTAAAGTATCGTATTTTAGGAGTATTTTAGGATGATGACACTTTTGCTATTACTATTCGGTTTATTGTGATTTTGATTTTGAAGACCTGTTTTAAATTAATTTATTACTTATTGGTATTATATTTACAAGTTGGGTTTTGATGGTATAATTTATTTCATGACATTTATAATGTGATTTTACATTGATTGAATAATAGTTTCAGAAAATGTCTTTAAGAATCATAATGTGATCCACTAGACTTAGTCGAAACGCATAGGTCGGGTCTAGGGGGTTACATTTATTGGTATCAGAGCTTTTAGTTTTTAAACCGCGGACTGTGTATGAGTCCACATTGGAAATACGATTTTAGAAATATTTTACAAAATAAGTTACTAAGGCCATGCCATAAGTTATTAAAATTTTAACTGTGTTCGAGACTCCAAGTGCTTGTCTAACCCTAAGTTTTATCTCTTGTAGTAAACTCAAGATCCACAAAAAATGAGTGCTAGACGTGGTCGTCGAACTAGCCGAACTAGCCGTGGACGAGGTCGAGTGGCTAGATTTGCAGACCCGATCGATGAGATACGAGTAGATCCCCCACCTCCGATAGGTGATCATGCTCCTACAACCCCAACAAATCTACCTCTTGTCGCTGGTATTGGCATGACTACACCGATCATAGGAGCGACGGATATTGAGTCAGAGTCTACCGGAGTTGCATTGGATGAGAATTTTGGTAGACAATTTCTGCAGTTAATACAGGGAGCAGTCAAAGCTACTGGTGTTGTATCAGAGGTTCCTATTTCGCAGACTTTGATTGCCAATGGAGTTAGAACTTTTGGGGGACAGATTGGAGGATCTCCTACTGAAGCTGAGGATTGGCTCCAGGATACAGAGAGACGCATGGATCAGTTGGGTTTGGACTCAACTAAGAGATATCTGGGTGCTGTAGCGATGTTAGATGGCAATGCCTACACTTGGTGGGAGTCAGTGACTAGTAGTGTTCCTACCGATCGTTTAACCTGGAATTTCTTTAAGGATCGCTTTTGGAGCCGTTTTCTGGGAGAGCGTTACTTAGCTCAGAGACGACAGCAGTTTCAAGACCTGGTTCAGGGAGACATGATTGTTTCTGAGTATGAGATCGAGTTCTTGAAGTTGCTGAAGTATGGATTCAGTATGGTACCCACTGAGAGAGATCGATGTCGTATATCTGCCCTTGGACTCAGATACGAGCTGCGTAGGCAAGTTGTAACCCATCAGGATGAGATTTTTGATGTGCTGGTGAGCAGAGCCAAAGATGCTGAAGAGGTGGAGGTTTTAGCTTCTGGTAGAGAACGTGTTGATCAGGAACGATCTAAGAAATTTTCAGGCCCTATTAAGTCATCAACACAGTTCGGGAAAAGGACTCGTACTTCAGTCCCTCAGAGAAGCAATACACGTTTCATGCCTGCAGCATCCTCACCGTTAGTTGGCAGTCGAGGCGGTTCCTCGTCGTATTATCATGGGCCCCTCTGTGAGTATTGCGGTAAACAACACACAGGAGAGTGTCGTAAGAAGATGGGTCTTTGCTATCAGTGTGGATCTAGTGGTCATTATCGGAGGGATTGTCCTCAGCTAGCTTTGTTTGAGCAGACCGCTACCCAGACTCATGTACGTTCTCAGACTACAGTACAGACTCCAATTAGAGATCGTAGCCAAGTAAAGGCTCGTGGTTTAACGTCCAGGACTAACAGTAGAGCCCGACCTCAGTAAAATAGAGGGCCAACAGTTTCTGAGGCTAGACAGCCAGCTTTGGTTTATGCCACTAGACGTCGGGATGACAGAGATGAGCCTGAGGTTATTGCAGGTACATTTACTATTTATTCTATCCCATACTTTGCATTACTGGACAATGGCTCCACTCACTCCTATGTATCGAGCTTGGTATCTCGAAACCTTCAGATTCCGATCTAGAACATTGAAAATACTGTTACAGTTATGAGTCCAGTAGGACAAGCGGTATTAGTGAATAAAGTATTTCGGCGTTGTCCTCTCGAGGTTCAAGGAGAAATTTTTCTCGCTGATCTTATAGAGCTTCCTTTAGAGGAGTTCGATCTAATTCTTGGGATGGATTGGTTGAATAAACACAAGGTAAATCTGGATTGCGAATACAAGCGGACTACTCTAAAGACTTCAGATGGTCGGACTGTTGTGTTAATTGGTGAACGACGTGGCTATCTCTCCAATATAGTTTCAGCGATGGAAATTGATCGTATGATCCGGAAGGGATATGAGACTTTCATTGCTTGTATTTTGAACACTAAAGGTTCATTGTCCACGATCGAAGAGATCCGTACAGTTAGCGAGTTTCCTGATGTTTTTCCATAGGAGTTGCCTGGTTTACCTCCTGATAGAGAGGTAGAGTTCGAGATAGAGACTTATCCGGGATCTGCACCTATTTCTATGGCACCTTATCGCATGGCTCCAAAAGAACTTAAGGAGTTGAAGGTCCAATTGCAAGAATTATTCGATCGAGGATTTATTCGGCATAGTACTTCACCATGGGGAGCTCTAGTTCTGTTCGTGAAAAAGAAGGATGGGTCGATAAGATTATGTATTGATTATCAGAAGTTGAACCAGATGACGGTCAAGAATAAATATCCATTACCCAGGATTGATGACTTATTTGATCAGTTGCGAGGAGCTATTGTATTCTCTAAGATTGATCTTCGTTCGGGGTATTATCAATTGAAAGTTAAAGGATCTGATGTTGCAAAGACGGTTATTCGCACTAGATATGGTCATTATGAATTCTTAGTGATGCCTTTTGGTTTGATGAATGCTCCTGCAGCTTTCATGGATTTGATGAATCGGGTGTTCCGACCATATTTGGATCAATTTGTGGTGGTCTTTATTGATGATATTCTGATCTATTCTCGTACTGAGGCAGAGCATGACGAGCATTTGAAGATCGTTCTGCGGACTTTGAGAGAGCATCGTCTATATGCCAAACTAAGCAAGTGTGAGTTTTGGCTTCAAGAAGTGTCGTTTCTGGGGCATATTATTTCTGCGCGAGGTATTCAGGTCGATCCAAGCAAGATTGAAGCTATTGTGAATTGGAAACGACCCAAGAATATCTCTGAGATTTGCAGTTTCTTGGGCTTGGCTGGTTATTATCGACGTTTTGTTGAGGGCTTTTCGATCATTGCTTCTCCTTTGACAAAGTTGTTAAGGAAGAATGTGTCGTTTGACTGGGGTGAGGCACAACATGAGAGCTTTGAGAAATTAAAGGCGGTATTGACTCAAGCACCAGTATTGATTCAACCAGAGTCTGGGAAGGATTTTACAGTGTATAGTGATACGTCACACTCAGGACTCGACTGTGTTCTAATGCAGGAAAGTAAGGTGGTGGCTTATGCATCCCGTCAGCTGCGACCGCATGAGTGTAATTATCCTACTCATGATTTGGAGTTAGCAGCAGTGATTTTTGCCTTGAAGATTTGGAGACACTATCATTATGGAGAGAAGTGTTACATTTTCACGGATCATAAGAGTTTAAAGTATCTTCTGACCCAGAAGGAGCTTAATTTGAGACAGCGACGCTGGCTAGAGCTTCTAAAGGATTATGATTGTGTGATTGATTATCACCCTGGTAAAGCTAATATTGTAGCGGATGCTTTGAGTCGAAAGGCGATAACAGAGTTGAGATCTTTAATGGCCATGATGAATTTATATGACGATGGCACTCTGTTAGCAGAATTACAAGTTAAGCCGACCTTGGTTTATGAGATCAAAGCTAAGCAGCCCCTTGATAGCTCATTGTTTTCCATCTTTGAGCAAATAGAGCAAGGGACAAGCTCAGATTACGCCCTTGATCAGGATGAAGTTTTATGCTTCAAAGGTCGGTATTTTGTGCCGGATGATGCTGAGTTGAGGCAGACTATCCTTACGGAGGCTCATAGTAGTCCATATGCTATGCACCCCGGTGGAGATAAGATGTATCGGAATTTGAGATAGAGGTATCATTGGGTCGGCATGAAGAAGGACATCTCGAATTTTGTGGCGAGGTGTTTGACTTGTCAGCAAGTTAAGGCGGAACATCAACATCCATCAGGTTTGTTACAACCTATAAAGATTCCTGAATGGAAATGGGAGCGTATTACTATGGATTTTGTTATTGGTTTACCTATGACTCCTTCGAAAAAGGACTCAATTTGGGTGATTGTTGACAGACTTACAAAGTCAGCTCACTTCATTCCTGTACGGGTAAATTATACGTTGGACAAGTTGGCGAGGTTGTATATTTCAGAGATTGTTAGATTGCATGGTGTTCCGTTATCTATCATTTCAGATCGAGATCCGAGATTTACTTCGAGATTTTGGAAGGCGCTACATACGGCTTTGGGTACGAGATTGGATTATAGTACCTCCTTCCACCCACAAACTGATGGTCAATCTGAGAGAATAATTCATATTCTGGAGGATATGTTACGGAGTTGTGTAATTGATTTTCATGGTAGCTGGGAGAACTTTTTGCCTTTGGCTGAATTCGCTTATAATAACAGTTACCAGACCAGCATTCGTATGGCACCCTATGAAGCACTCTATGGGCGTAGGTGTCGCACCCCGATTTGTTGGACTGAGTTGCGTGATAGGAAGACTTTAGGACCTGAGTTAGTGCGGGAGACGAAAGACACAGTCAGATTGATCTGTGACCATCTGAAAGAGGCATTTGATAGGCAGAAATCTTATGCAGATCAAAGGAGGAAAGATATATAGTTTGACGTTGAAGATCAGGTTTTTCTCAAGGTATCTCCATGGAAGAAAGTATTGAGATTTGGATGTAAGGGTAAATTGAGTCCGCGATTTATTGGGTCGTATCGTATTCTGAAGAAAGTTGGACATGTTGCTTATCAGCTTGAGTTGTCTTCCCATCTTAGTCGTATTCATGATGTTTTTCATGTGTCTATGTTGAGGCGATACCGTCCAGATCCAGGTCACATCATTCAGGTTGAAGAGGTAGAGCTGAGACCTGATTTATCTTATGAGGAAGAGCCCATTCAGATCTTAGAAAGAGATGAGCGAGTTCTTCGGAATAGGCGTATCCCAATGGTCAAAGTTCAATGGAGTAATTGAGGCCCCTCAGAAGCTACTTGGGAGACATTGGAGTCAATGAAGGCTCAGTTTCCTCAGTTATTCTCATAAGGTAAATTTCGAGGACGAAATTTCTTGTAGAGGGGAAGAATTGTAACAACCCGAAAAAAAACAATTTAAATCGGTGAAATTTGGTGAAATTTGGGGATTAAATTAAAAGTTTTCAAAACTTGTAGGCAATATTAGAAGTGAATGAAATTCAGGGACCAAGCTCTGAATTACTCCTTTTAGTGTCGGCAGGAAATTTGATATATACGTATGTATGGTTTTCTGTTTTCAAAACAGAAAACAATTCTGAAATTCCTCCTCCCGCACTCTACTTCAAAGCCTGATTCCAACGCCGTCCGACCTCCGACCGTCAAATTGAAACCACCATCGTGTTCATCTTCGACCCGTGAACAAAACCCAGTAAATCAATTATAGCGAAACGCTGCCAAACGACGTGAATTTCGAGTCAAAGTCTCGACGTTTTTTTAGCACTACCGCCGAGAAAATCTTAAATTCATCTCCGATCGTTGATCGGTTTTCGACACCTCCCGCACCATCATGTTCCTTGTGCCGTTTCGAGTCCGCCGGTGTCAATCTTGGTCTCCGTCGACGGCGGTGCGTGAGGAGGTAGAACAGTCAAAGATTCGGCCGAGTTAAAATCGAGCTCTCCGTCGTTCAAAAATTTGAACCGATCTTTGTAAGTATCTCGAAATCGCTCAAAATAATTTTTAGAAATTTTTCCGTAATTTTTAGACCCCCGGAGGAGGCCTCACGCGCCGCCGCAGGGAGAGTGAGTGGCTGAAAACCGGTTTGACCGGTTTTGAACCTATTTTGACCAGTTTGACCGGTTTCAACCGGTTCGAACTGGTTTGATCGATCTGAACCGGTCTGACCCGACCCGACCGACCGACCCGACCGTTGACCGTTGACCGTTGACCTCCTTTGACCAAAACTTAAAATGGCTTTGATCGACCATTAAACGACCGTTAATCTTTTCCGAGTATACCTATTCTGATATTTTTCGACGTCCCGAATCCATTTCTGAAGTCTGTTTTGTCAAATTCAAACCCGAAGGCCTCCAAATTGACGGTCAAAGTGGTTGACTTTGACTTTGACCAAGAATTTAAATTTTCGAAAAGACATACTTTATGTTTTTCGACGTCCTGATTCCGATTCCGCAATCCGTTTGGTCAAATTCAAACCCGAAATCCTCCAAATTGATAGTCAAACCCTGAAAATGCTTATATACTTAAGAATTTTAGCTTTGAACAATTAAGTAAGATTTGAAGCTGATAAATTATTATTGTTTGAAGGTACAAGAGACTCTCCGGATCGTTCGACAGCTCGACCCAGCTCTTCTAGATCAATTAAACCACGTGTGCCAGTATTCACCCGTAAGACCCGTAAATTTTATGATTTTATAGATTTATTTATGTTACCTATAAGTAATATAGTGTTATTATAAAATAGGTTCGAAAACTGTAGCAGAGCATGGTGAAACCAGCAATCAATAGATCTACTATTTGAACCTATTATCCATGTGTGTTCCCTAATTATTACTGAACTGTTTTATTGGTTTTAATATGAGGTACACTGAGTTCTTTGGTTACTGTTTTATTGATGCACCAATTTAATGTGATGATTTATGGAATTTGTGTCACGGTGCAATTGAACTTTTGGATTGAATTACAATAGTATAGCTCTGATCAAGCTAATAAACAGAATGGGCCTAATGTGACTCTTGGGGCCCCAAGATGATTAGGTTGGCTTCCCTTGCTGTGTGCTTAGGGTAAGCTATATGGACTTGGACTTATGGGCTTAAGGATACAAGCTCTAAAGCTTATCCTTACGTTGGCTTTCTTTTTGCTGTGTGCTTAGAGTAAGCTATATGGAAAATAGTTTTGGAAATTAATGATGGTGTACAAGAAAAGAGTTTAAACTATGATTTTCAAAAGTTAAACTCTTTTATGAATTTATGAGATTTACTGGACTATGATTTGTTTAATGTACCTATTGTGATTTTAAGGTAATATTGGGACACACTGAGCCTAGCTCACCTTTCGAAAATGTTTTTCCCCCTTTCAGATACTGTTGGTTAGATACATTGGTTCAAGCACTTGGAGGATCAACATATCTCTTGAAGTATATCTGATTGTAATGTTTTATCTTGCTAGTTGACTTTATTTTGGTGACATGGACCTTATTTTAAAGTATCGTATTTTAGGATGATGACACTTTTGCTATTACTGTTCGGTTTATTGTGATTTTGATTTTGAAGACATGTTTTAAATTAATTTATTACTTATTGGTATTATATTTACAAGTTGGGTTTTGATGGTATAATTTATTTCATGACATTTATAATGTGATTTTACATTGATTGAATAACGGTTTCAGAAAATGTCTTTAAGAATCATAATGTGATCCACTAGACTTAGTCGAAACGCATAGGTCGGGTCTAGGGGGTTACATTTTTATTTGTTTTAATGCATTTGGTTGTAGGAATGTCGTATCCTCAGAATCTGGAAACAGCGAAGGAGGTGGAGGCGATTGTGAGGGAGAGTGGAGCTGTTCCTGCTACCATCGCTATTCTGGATGGCATACCTTGCATAAGTCTTTATTCTAAAACTTGTTCCTTGTTATATTATAAGCCCTTTTTATGTTTGTTGATGGAACAAGTTTGTCTTCATTGATAGTTGGCGGTTCACCCTTTCTGGTTTGGATGAGAGCCACAGCCGGTGAGAGGGTGACCATTGGCGGCCGTTTCTATGTGAGATAGAATTTGGTCATGAGAATAAAGATAGTATGAGGATGAAGAAGAAAATTGTCGCTAGGTGATGTAGATTCCAACCCTTCTCTCAGTCGTGTTGAGGGATATTTATAGTGACCCTAGTTGGTGAAGTGGCCTATGGTAGTTATGGTTATATGTAGATTAACGGACTAGATAGTTCTGATAGTCAGACCTTGGATTTCCCTATGTCAGTGGTCTTGTCTATGCATCGTAGTCATCCCATAGACCCATGCCCAAAGAGTGAGGGTTCTTGAAGGCTTCGGTGCTTGGTGGAGGCTTGGAAGTTTCCGGAGGTCAACCCGGGTGTATAACAATGTCTAAACCTTAAATGAGTGGTTTCATTTCTATTAATATTTGTTGCTAATTCTGTTGATCCTTCCAGGTTTACTACTTTATTACTCGGGAAAGTTGACACATAGCATTAGTGTATATAGCCATTGCTTTGAGCAGCATATACGGTTTCGAGTACTGAATTTGATTTATTGTTTTGTTTGTTGATTAAAACTAGGGACCATAAGGCATTCTTAGTAGTTCTTTCTTTACATTTGGGATGTGTAATTTAACAAACTAAGCTCATCTTTCAATGCTTTTAACCGTTTCATATGTTGCTGCCATGACTGCATTTTTGCTAGCCCAGAACCTGGCCCTTAACTGGATATCTATGAATATAAATTTTAATTTCATTTTTGACATAGGTTCTGGGATTCTAATGTTGGTAGTTTTTGTTGTCTCTAGGTTTGAATTCGGAAGAACTGGAAAGGCTTGCCAGATTGGGAAAAAGTGCTCAAAAGACAGCTCGAAGGGACATTGCATATGTTGTGAGTATCATATAGAATTGTTGGTTTTTGCATGGCAGATTCTCCTAGTCTTTTCCATAGATCTACTTAGGGAAAAATTGTACAGGATTTGTTACATAAAAATGACATTACGATACTAATAAACTAAGTTTACTTTATAGAGACATGAGAATGAAATATTCGTTAAAATGTTTTTGTAATTTCTCCCCTGAACAACATATGGCTGCATGCCATCTAAGTTAGACATTGTTCACATAGAAGAAAATCATTATGAATCTTGATGAATAGTTAAACTTATTGTTTCTGTGAAGATATTTTGCAATATTTCTGTCATATCACATTTAGCTTGCTGCAGGACTATTGGTTCATCTCTGATATTTTCTAAATAGAACAAACATATTAGACTTTTGCAGGCATTTTTTTTATAGATTGAGTGGTTACATTATGCTAATTTTCCAAAGAGCTTTCAAATTTGGTGCAAATTATAAAGTAATAAGCACAGAGATTGATGTACAACTGCTTGCAGGTCTATTCATTAGTTTATATTCTTCGAAGTATTTTTTTTTTTCTTTAGTATTTCCATTTTAGGTCAATATCTACCTCATTCTTTTTGTAATAAGTACAAGGCTAAAACCATAAATGATACTGACCTATAGAAATCCAGTGAGTTTAAGAGGCTTATATCAGTATTTAGTTCCTATCATTTTCCGATATGTTGCACCTCAAAGTATGTCTCCTAACAAATGTCCATTTGCAGGTGGCCACCAAGAGGAATGGTGCAACAACTGTTTCTGCAACTATGTTTTTTGCTGCCATGGTGACTACTAGATTTGAACCTATTCTTTCATTATATACTCAGATGAATTAACCAATCACATTTTCTCTTTTCCTCTTCTTGGCTGTAATTTTTACCCTTGGTAGTGTCTCCTCTAAGACATTCAGCACTTACAGGTTGGTATACCTGTTTTTGTTACCGGGGGAACTGGGGGAGTGCATAGGCATGGCGAACATAGTAAGTTGTACTTTGACATCAGCAATAGTTCTTCAAATTAGTTGTCTCTGATAGTGTTTAATACTCCGGAACCAATGAACCATACCATTATGTTTTTTTTCATGAGCAACTTATTTAAAATTGTATGAATATTCTATGCTCTACTAATTGTACTTTTCTGCTTCTTATGTTTGAAAATGCAGCAATGGATATATCCTCTGATCTCAGAGCTTGGAAGGACACCAGTGGCGGTCGTCTCAGCTGGTGTAAAATCTATATTAGATATTCCGAGGACACTGGAATATTTGGTACTCACTTTGTCGACAAACGTTTTTGAAAGATTCTGGCTTCATACTGAATTATCAATCTTTATCCTTGAATGCAACATTGTAAGTTTTGTTGTTAATATAGGAAACTCAGGGCGTTTGTGTTGCTGCTTACAAGACCAATGAGTTTCCTGCCTTTTTTACTCAAACAAGTGGCTGCAAGGTATAAATAGTCAACTCATAGAACATTGTATCAAGGTATTTGCATTGAATTTGCATTTCTATCATTATAACGTAAGATTGGATCTGTCTACTGGTTAACTTTATATCAGATATCGAAACGAGGATCAGTGAAAAATGACTTCTGCTTATTAATCTTATTTATCTTTGGATTGCTTTTCTTCTCCATTGTTTTCTTCTCCTCTCTTGTTCCTGGGAAATGTGGAGTGGGTTTGGTTAGGAACATCACAGCATTTTTTAAGGTTTCCCGGTTGAAACTTCAAGTAAGAGTGTCAAATTGAGATGTTATGGTCTTGATATGTGCACAAAGAAAAATTCTTAGAATGTTATATAGTTATGCAGATTTACATGCAAGCTTACTGTCTGAATGCTTTGTTCAAAGGAGAATAAATGGTGTTTTCTTTTTCTTGGTTGGTGGTAATAATCTAGGTGCCTTGTCGGGTCGATAGCCCAGAAGAATGTGCAAGGTTAATCGGCAAGTGACAAAATTCATTTGATCATATCTTTAACTCTTTAAGAGCTTGTAGTTGTGTCTTCATGACTTCTTTTTCTTATCTACAGATGCGAACCGGAAACTTAATCTCGGAAATGGAGTATTGATTGCAGTTCCCATCCCGAAAGAACACTCGGCTTCGGGAGGCTTAATGGAGTCTGCAATACAACAAGCCCTTACAGAGGCTAGGTCAAAACTGCATCATGCACACCAAGCATCTGATTTTCTGAATTAATATCTTGGTTTCTGACCTTCATCTTTATGTTCAGGGAAAAGAACATAACAGGGAATGCCGAATCTCCGTTCTTGCTTGCTCGGGTTAATGAAATAACTGGAGGAGCATCACTCGCTTCTAGTATCCTTAAGAGACCAATTATATTTATACTTGGAGATTACACTGTTGTTATTCTTCAACTAGCATTGTATCGTATTGGTTTTCTTAACCAAGCTCTAGACATTGCGCTTGTGAAAAACAATGCTGCCATTGGAGCCAAGATATCTGTAGCCCTGGCCAACCTCACCTCAAACACCAGTGTATAAAGGTACACCATAGGGAGTTGCTGAAAACAATCCTCCTGAATTTAGTTTTGATTTGATAAATTTGGATAGTGCTTTTTGGTGGTTAGTTTGTCCTGAATTTGATTAAGCCTTTTAATATAGGCATAATGCTGACATTCACCCCAATGTTTGATTAGATAGTTAATTTGGTCTATATTCTTTTTCTCGAAGCATTTTAGTTCCTAGTGTTTCATTTTAGGTCAAAAGAGCCCATGGTTGAATAAAAATTGTTAACAACAATCAACACTTGTCGATGACATGACACTATCATGTATGCATAAGAGATGATGTGTCCCATGTTATGTGTCTTAAGTGATGATGTAACACATGCCACGTATTCAAAGTGATGATATGGTATGGGCGCATTATATGTGCTACATCATCGCTTTGAACATGTATCATGTCATTACTTTAGACACATGACGTGTTGCATTATCACTTATGTACATGTGGTAGTGTCACATCAGTACTTTACGCATAAAATACAATATATAATTAGCTTCGTGTAATGAACGTAGGACGATGGTGAGAAAAGCTACATAGTCAAACCCAATCAAAATTCTTATCTTATGTGGAAAAAACAATGTCAAGTCAATTGATAAACGTGCCATATCAGTATTTCGTCACCCCCAGTAATGACTGTTAACATCAAGTGGTTGATATTTTATATATTGATAACGTTAGTGATTGAATCGTTAGTTTCAAAACACCAATGGGTAAAAGATAAATTTACTCAAACATGAGTGACAATTTGTGTAGTTTACTCTTTTTTTTAGAAAAACGTTTTTACATAGTGTTTTTCACTCGTATTGTTACGACTGTAAATGAGATAAGACAGATCGTGAGTTACTCGAGTTCGATTCAATCAAAGTTCGACTTGAGTTTTTAACGAACCAAAACGAATTATTAATGCTTATCTCGAAAAGCTCACAAGCAACTTGAAAAAATAATATATTAAATTTTAATTTTTTAAAATTAAATTATTAATAATGTTAAAATTTACATGTTATTTATTTTTATAAAAAATACAATATAAGACTTCCATGAACTTAAGGTTCAAGTTCGGACTTGAGCTTTAATTGAGCTAAGTCTTGAAATATCTCGAGTTCAAGTTTTTTCGAGTTTTAATTTTTCGTAGTGAGTCGAACTTAAAAAGTTTAAGCTTGTAAGCTTTCGATTCAAATCGAACTTTAATTTTTGATTTCGAATTTTAATATAATTTGATAATCTTAAATTCAACTACTTTCAAATTGTGGATGCAAGGCATTTGATTTGGCAGATTCAAACTTTTTAACCGACGGAAGAGAATTTCGAAGGTCATGCATGGATGACAAGCATGACTTGTTTTTTTTTAAAAGAAATCTTAATAAAAATACTAAAATTACATTAAACATTGAAAATATATTTTCATAATATTTTTTTCAAATAAAAATTCATCTGATCTATTATTTTTAAAATCAAGGCACTTAATTGTAAACTGTTTTATAACAACTCATATATAATTCAAATTAAAATCAACTTAATTTTTGGTACGTCTATTTAATATAAGCCTAAAAAAATTAATATCACATGATTCGTGAAATTGTATTTGGCCCACGATTTTAAGATAATATAAATTTAAAAATTTTAAATCAACTTACAAAACATAAAAGAAGTATTCATTATATTAAAAAATTAATTTTATTTTTTTTAAAATAAACAAAGATCCAGTTTAATCCATTTCTCTCTCTCTTTTAAGACTATACTTCGTTTATTTCTATAATTTGACTTAACATTTAGAGTCAGTTGATATTTCTTTTTAAAAATAACTTTTAAAAGTGAAGTAGAAAAAGAATTTTTAAAAGTGTTTTTTAAAAATGGAGTTTGAAATTTAATTATTCGAAATTACTGTTAAAATTAATTATGTTGTAAATTAAAAATATATCATTTTAAATTATATTTACACTTATTAATACTAAGATATATAAAATATACCAACTTAAACTATAAAATATATATATATATTCTTTAAGATAACTCATTAGCAGGGATAAAAATATAAATTTTCTTCTAAACGTAAAGTTGAAAATGAAAAAACTAAAAATCTCATTTTTTGTGGTTGGTTTGAAACCACCATTTCCACATTATTTTAATTTTTTAATTTTTTCCCGTTTGACATTAAATTTGCAGTCAAAACAAACTTTTTTTAGTTAAAAATGTTTTTAGACAATATTACTAAACACACCCTTATTCTGATATCACCTCTAATATTTCTATAAAAATAATTATAGATTTTAATCCATTTTAATGATATATTGTATTTCTATTACTCATTAACTAATTTAATTTTTTAATATTAGTCCTAATGAATGTATTTTTTCTCCTCCTACATAATAATTTAACCCTTTTAGACAAAAAGTCATCACAATCTTTTAATGAAGAAGAAAGATATAATAAACTAGCTGAAAAAGATGATCACATTCATTTTAATTTAGATGAAAAATCACATTTGATTGTTCAGCGGAGGAGAAAGAGAGAATAAACAAATTGAAAAAGATAATAAACAGTGGATTTGACTATTGATTTTCACAATAAATTGTAGAAGAAAATAAACCGATAAATAAATATAAAAAATAACCATAAACTTTATTAATTATTTATATATGGTAATACATGGATATCACATCTTTCAGATTCTCAATTTGTCACTCATTATCTCATATCAGTTCTTCCAATATGAGGTGGAACAACGTAACCCGAAACGAACACAATACCTTATTTAAAATCAAATCATCTTGATGGAAAAAAAAAAACTCAAATCATCTTAAAAGGGAAAAAAACTATGTGTATGAATATATAAATGGAATTTACGTACTTCCCCATTTCATTCCAGGTTGAACAGTCAAGCCACATGATTTAGCAACAAACACTACTTTTTCCATACTAACAAGCTTCTCAACGTCTGGTGTAACGTACTTTCATATGCATGGAATATTCAGGGTTTTTACCACATCACAGCAACTCTTCGACGGAGGGATTTCCGGCCCTGATATTTTAACGTACTCCGAGCATTGGGACACCAACCTCGGAATACTTGACTCACATTGGGCCGAGACTCCGTCGTGCTCCCCCCAGAGAGTTCCAGCAATCACCGACATTGCCAGGCTCAAGAAACGAAAGCTAGACGAAGCCATTTGCTACTTTTTTTCTTCTTCTTTTGTTTCTATCTAAGAAAAACAATGGTGATTTTGGGTTTGGTTTAGTATATATATTGATATTTGAGAGGAAAAGTTTGGTAATTTCTGACAGAAGTACCCATAAAGGAGTGGTCCTTTAATATAATTTGTTGTGGTCCATATTGGAATTATATCCTTTCAGTTGCACTTTCAAATTTTCTTTTTCTTATTTGAACTAAACTGTTACAATTTCATTTCATTATTATTATACGACAAATTTGAGTGAATTGCCTCATTATTCGCCCGTCAGACTTCAAAAGGAATTATTACTTTATTAGTAAGGGGTTTTAGTATTGTTTTGGAATTGCTGGTGACTTGTCCTATGGGTCACTGCATTGTTTATGCATCACTAATAGGTTATAAATGAGAAAAATTGAGTTCAAATATTACTGAATTTCATTCGATTCAAAAAATATTTAAAATTGAGGTCGATTGACTTAAAAGCTCACAAGTTTAAAATTACCAAATTTAATTTAAACTAAAAATAAAAATTGAAGCTTGTCTTGATTCAATAGCTTGTGAGCTTAAAATTTTTAAAGCTCGACTGAAAATCAAAAATTAAAGTTCAACTCAGGCTTTAAAAAACTTGAACTCAAAATATTTTCACACTTAGCTCGATTGAAACTCAAACTTGAACTTCAACCTTAAGTAAATGAAAACTTTATATATATTTTTTTCCAAAAAAAATATAAACGTTGATATTATTACTAATTTAATTTAAAAATAATATATTTTTCTTCAAGTTGCTTGCGATCTTTTCGAGTCCGCATCAAAAACTTGCTTCAACTCCCATTCGTTTTGAATATTAACCGAACTTTAACTAAGTTAATATCGAATAACTCGCAACCTGTCCCATCTCATTTACCGCTCTAATCACTCAAAAAACATTTCTACTCATGTATGCATTGTTTGTAGGCTCAAATAAACATTTCTTAATATATTTCTATTGGATATGAATCACTCCAATGTACCGTTTAATCCATGATTTAAACATCAGAAAATTTACTGTGACTCTAGTCCTACAAACAAATATAACCCCTACCACAATATCTCAGTCCTGTTACACCAGTTAAAAGTTAGACTGAAAATCTACCCTAAGTTGTTTTGTCCCATCATCTAACAAATTTAACAGATCTGCTAACTTATATGAATGCGATTAGGGAGAGGCTCCACCGGTAACTGTCTTTCAAATGATTGCTGTGAAACCTGAGGATTCCGATTTAAGCTTCAATTGAATACTGCAGATCATCATGGTAATGGCACTCTGCCTCATCCACAGTTGCAGGAGCATCAGGTCCTGTATCGATTCTACTATCTTGTGACATAACTTCCCATCAAATGTTAATGTTACTGTATATGGTTTCAATTCATTGTTAAAAATTTGTCAAGCACCTATACTTTGCTTCTCATTAAAGCAGTCCCATTTTGTTTGAATTTATATCCCAAGTTGGGAATCTGACTTGTAACCTGGAAAGGAGAGAGGGCACCATGTTACTTCCTCAGAAGATTCAGTTCTAGGTACCAACACCATTTTGTAATTCAGCCAATTGAGATTCATCAACTCTTTTGGCCACCTTACTGGGACAGAGAGGAGGGGTCGTCTTACGGCAGACATGACACCGAAATCCGATAATCTTGCTTTTGTTCTCTGAATTAAGCCCATAAGCATCTCCATGAAACCATTCTGCATAAAATTAATTGAAAGAAATATTATGGAACAATACAAACAATGAAAATTTCAAGCATCAGCATGGAGTGTGTTATTGTGAGAACTGGTTAAGAAAAAGATGAAAACTAATTACCTTCACAAATTTCACATGCAATATAGTTTGAATTAGATGCATATCCTGATTCACAACAAAGAAGACATCTGGGTGGATCAGGGGTGACAGTCATATGTTCAGAAGGAGCAAAAACCAATTTTCTTTGAAATTGTATCACCCGTTCATCGTCTGGCTTACTAGTTAACCGAAGACCATTAAGCCAGTAACTACGGTAAGCCCTTGTTCTCTTCTTCTGCCAAGAAATTTCCTTCATCTTCTTTGGTGCTTTCTTCTTTGGTTTCCTTTTGCCTTTCTTGCACCTACCAGGCTTTTTCTTTTGCAAAGGAACGTATTTTATTTTCCTAGGTGAACGGCGCAGTGGCACAGCAGCAGCAGCCGTTTTATCCTTATGTGACCGCAGTGACATTCGTACTGTCAGTAACTTTTCATTAGCCCTTTTACCTTTTTGTGGCAGTTTCCTTGCACTTTTTGCGCTCGTCTTCCGCCCCTGTGTGTCACCCTTTCCTCTTTTCATGACATTACCACCTTTTTTTGCATTGACACTCGACTTGCCATCTTGGCAGCGATGGCATGTATATGCGCACTCACTAATGATAGCTCCAGCGGATTTTTTAACGTGCCTCTTATGAAAATATCCTGAAATTATTTCAAACTAATCAGAAATGTGAATATATGTAAAGAAAGCACTTATGATTGGAAGCTCATAAAAGCATTTAATAACAAGAAAAATACACTTCATTAATATAGAAGAGCACCACTTACCCTTACAATGCTGACAGCAGACGGCTTCCCTGCCGATTTGATAAAAAAAATTACAGTTAATCAAAAGAAAACAGTTCAGGAATAACAACTCATTAAGTATCCATTAACTATGAAAATGGGCATCCTTGAACATAAACCAAAAACTTATCCCTGACCTCTGAAGTTTTGGATCATTTCTCTATGAAGGGTTTATTACTTATTAGTGCTTTAATAAGAATCGAGTGGACTGAATAATTCTCCATCCCAAATATATTCAGTGCATTATCTCGTAAAAGAACAATTATTTATAAACACCGGCAAAAAAATGTTAAAATGCCAATTTTGTCATTATGTTCTAGTATCTAACAAAACATATCTTTTAAGTTCTTTTTTCCTTTTCAATCTTAGTTATTAGCAAATTTTGAAAATAAGGTCTGACATCATATTTGAGACAGGGATTCGTAGAAACAGTTCCAATACCATGAAACTAAAAACTACAAGAAATGATAAAGCACTCAAAAGTAATTTCTACCTGATGAAGACATCTTTGTTACAATGCCCACATTGATAATACTCTGACCTTTCTGCTTTAGAGAAGAGATAGGCGAAACCCTTGTTCTTTGATGACTTTTTTGCCACCCTACTGATCTCAGTAGATTTTTCAGAAATCATCTTATTAGACATCCGGGCAATTTTCCTCTCTTCGAAACTTTTCACAAGATGCAAGGGCACATAAGATTCATTCAACCAATATTTCTTTCTTTCACTTGAAGATTCTTCAACAACAGTCCCACATCTTTTGACAATGTCAGGGATGATTCTCCTCTTCCCAAAATCAAGAAGATACTTCACCACATCTCCCTCTATGGATTTTCGGCGGACAACACATTTCTTGAACAGTCTAATTGATTTCTTAAAGTCCTTGTCTACTGTAGCAAGAGCATGTGAGCTTTCGATGTCATCCCACCTAATGTTTGATTCAAGTTCTCTTACCTGAAAATATAACAAGAAGTGAGCCAGCATTCAAAAGAATGGATTGTTCATGAAAACTTTAATAACCGTATTAAAAACATGTAACCGAAAAATGCAAATAATCAAGGCAACTAACCAACCATGTAAGGTCAACTGTAAAATATTATCAACTGCCTTGTGTCCACTTAGACATTTATAAATGAAAACATATGGCTTAATGATGTAACCATAGTTGGCCAAAATTAAATAAAGAAACAATACCAGAGATTATAACTAAATAGCATTTGCTTTGCATACATATCTAACATGCGCAAGATAAGGAGGAAATACACAAGCCAGTATCTAAAGTTGAATCCTATTGGACCCCAGGGAAAAAAACTAAACTTTCTCAAACTGCCAGACCTTTCAAGCCATTTTCTGGCCTCCTGTCAAACCCATCATCTTCCTTCTTGGGGTGTTCCACTCTTCAACCCAGCCACCTCCATATTTTCACCTCTCAACAGCCTCAAATCCCAATTACTACGTCTACTGCATCTCTTCTTTGCAGAAAACACCACTAACACACCATTCCATTTTTATTTGTTATTGTTTCCTCTTCACTTGAAGCACTTTATCTTTCTCTAACATACATCTAAAATGGTACATCAACCAACATTCACTTCCCCTAAACCAACCAAAAATCATCTAATTCCAAATAAAAGTTAATTGCGTCTGTAACCAAAAACAAAGACCCAAAGTTCTGCCCTTCCCAAAAGTGATTATAACATGGCTACAATGAAAACTGACACAGAAGCCCAAGAAATTCCCCTCCTACCAAAGTTCTCTCTTAAGACCCAATGTTCTATCTTAAAACCTTTTTTTCATTTTAAAGCTTTTAATCAAGAAAATTAAAAAATAAAAGGAATAAATACTTCTTTTCATTTTACAGGAAAAAAATAATGCTTTAATGCATTATATTATGATAAATTATTGTTTTTACATATTAACCATTTGAAGTTTTCCAAAGTTATAGTCTTTTCCATACAGCCTCATGGGTTTATATATAGTTATAGTCTTTTCCCCCGTAGCCTCGTGAGAAAGAAATCAATATTTGGAAAAAAAAATATTTAAGCCACAGGATATTATGCTTACAATCAGTGCAGCTACATTGCAAGAATTACAAAATAATAGAAAACTGCATGAAGGTGGAAGTCAATAGCCTACATTTCTTTACAATTCAATCAACAAACACAGCTGGAAGATAGGCATCAATATTTTCCCTCCACTTTTGCAGCTATTATCTATTACAAATAAGACATGAGGGGGTAAGGAATCATACCTGGAAAGCAAGTTGTTGTACATTAGTTGATGACTCAACAGCAGCTCGCCATGTAACAGATTTGCTTCTCTTTGAAAAATCTGAACTCTCAGGATAGAGTATGCCTGGTATCTTTTTGCCTCCACCTATAAATTTTAAACTTTAAAGAAATTCAGAATCATTATTCTTTTTTTTAACAATACCAACCAAAAACTTTAGAGAATGCTAGGAAAAATGCAGACCTTGCCTAGCGGCCTTGGAAACCAAAGAGCGAGGTAAAACCTTCCAGTTGAACAACTGACGAGAAAACGTACCACCTCTCCACCAACAAATACTTGGTCCAACAGCAGGATTCGAAGTTCTTGCAATACCATGCTTGGCAGATCCACGACTTGAAGCAATCACAATATGAGAAGCTGAACCCATAGTGACAGCAGAATCCACATGTTTCATCCAGTCTGTTGAAAGAGCAAGATGATGCAGGTTTGCCTCTAACTGTACATGTAAGACAAATAATGTCACAAACAATAGAAAATAAGCTCCAAGTAGTATAACCTATATAACTTACCAGTTTTATATTCTTTTAAGTGGTTATAGTTGATAGATGACCAGTATCTAGCTCAACTTATTCAAAGCGCTAAGGTGGGAGAAGCTAACATAACCAAAATAAACCAATCTAACCTTCTAAAAGAACTTGAGTGAACCAGATATGAATTCACTAGAAAACACGGGTTCTATTATGACCCTAACCCAAAGTCCAAAATTATCTGAACCTGAAAATATTTTCCTTGACATGATAATGTGGAAAAGTTTTTGGAAACCCAAATGTCCAGCCAAACCTAACCCGACCCAGTTTAACACTAAAACATCAATGAGTTTAATGGAAAACAATCCACAAAAGTCGAAAAGAAACCCAACCTGACCCAACCATTGCTGCCACCACTAAATAAACAATTTTCAACAAATTTCCCTTCGCAGCAATCAGTGTTATATGTGTGTATGAATAAAAATTTGAAAGAGATTGATAGCAGTAACATATAAAACAGAAATTTCTACATTTTACAGAAACTAACTAGAAAATACTTACCGTTAGCAATAAATGTTTAACAGATGCAATACTAGATGCCTTGAGAATGCTTTTATGCCAGATCTTCATGTAGTGTAGATTCAGCCATGGACCCGAAAGAAGCCCATCCAAACGATTTTCGATGGAAAATATATGACACATGACATCAATAACATGGCCCTTTTTATTCCACCTTGACTGAAGGTCAACCATCTCACTTTTTGAAACTTGCGGAACACAACCCAAAGCAATTTTAAACAAGCAATCTGTATCATCCACAGGATATCTACAGGGGAAGCACCACCCACAATTTTCTTTACGAGCATCTACATATATATTATGAATATCCGGCCAATGAAACCTGTTGGATTTCTTCAAAATAACCTTCATCTGCATCGCAATTATCTCCTCCAGCGATAAAAGGGAATCATCATTTGTTTTTTCTGCTGGCTTACGCATTAACTCTTCTACAACTAATGTGGCAGTTTGGGCAAAACTATAGTGGTTCATGTAGCCATTCCCAGGCTGCAATTGCGATGCATCACCTCTTTTTGCATTTATGACACGTGAAGCATGGGGAGAAGCTAACTTTCTCTTGCTTTCTTGCTTAACATCTAAAGCATCAGATACCAAAGAACCGTCTTCAAGAGTTGAACAGCTTCCTGGTATCTCAAATTGGTTTGAGACCTCAACAGATCCCTGTTCCCGAAAGTTAGGAAAGACTGAACCCATTTGCATTGTTTCAGCTGACCCTTCAGAACTCATATGTGGAATTTCTGTTCCAGCCACCAAATCCAACATGTTTGCCGACTCTGCCACCTCAATATCATGATGACCAGAATTTCCAGCAACTCCTTTCGCTTCTGGATTTCCACCAGAAGCAGCCTCATTCTTTATGGTACATATTTCTGCAGAAAAAACAGTTGGCAGGGATGAGCCAACAGTTGGAATTTGTCCCTTTCTACGTGTCTCTGAACAAGAAGAATTCAGAGATTCAAAGTTATTACTAGCACCATTTGAGCCAACAGCTACATCCCACTGCTTGCAAATTACTTTTAGTATGTCACTATACTGGCATGAAGATTTTAGCACATCAAGTACAAGGTTGAGGTCACATCTATGGTAGTAATTTGATGGGTATTCAGCATCAAATGAATCTAACCTGCAATATCAACATCAAAATGTCAGTAACAGCAGAAGCAACAACATATTGAAAGTCATTAACCTTGAAATAAGTAAACCTCTGTGTCCATATTTTATTAGATGATGGAAATAAATGCTTGTATCCTGCTTAAGATGCAAATGGAATCTGAGATAGACAAAGATAGGGGAAATAAAGGACAATACATTCAGAAATGGACACAAACACGGGCAGAAACCAAATCATTTAGAGTAGTAGACCAAAGCAACTCAAATTCTATCATGACGCAATAAAATACTCATCCATCAAATTAATTTATTAGAAAGAAAAATACTTCATCATGGATAACACAAAACTCTAACTGATAATTGATTTTTGGACATGTGCAAAAGAATATTAAATCTAGTGTTTGTTGTTCATAATTATGTTACTGTAACAAGTCACAAACTATTGAAGTTGTTGTCTTCTGGTTTTGTAATTCATAAAAGTTTTAAACCTAGGATTAGAAGATAAGTTTTCTGGTTATCTTAAGCAACCTCTCTTGTATGTGTGTGTAAGCAATGATATTATAACTCAAACAGAAATACGCAACAAATATTTTGGGTAAAAAACTGTGCAACAATATCATTCACACAAAATGATGGTTAAAAAATAGAAGCATGCTAATCATCAATCTGCAGATTTTATATGGACATCAGAAATTCCCAAAAAATCATAATCATGTTAAATAAAATGATTCTTCTGAAAAACAAGGCAACACAAAGTGTCATAAATGGTGAGGATGGCTGTTAAAGGCTGTGTCAATGATGTCTCCATATCACATACCATCTGTATGGATAATGACATGAAGATTCCATGGTTAAAGGATTATATATATATAAATACAGCTCATCAAGTTATTGCCTTCTTTACACAATCGGGTTAATAATAGCTACTAATAACTGTTAAAACAATTTCTGACAAAATAAGAATTAGGAGAGAAATGATAGATCAAAAGAAAAAAGAGAACAAGGGTTATGATCAGTCTTCATCAATAAGCCAGGAGAGAACTTCCAACTCATAATATAGACATGCCTTCATGACTCATCAACAAAGGTAGTACTAGAAATCATTATTTAAAAAGTTGGGTAAAACAAACTTACACCAACAAGTAACCAGAGCTGTTATAGTATAACCGACCATGAGGATCAATGCCCAAAAGCTCCGCTCCTCTAAGTGATTTACGAGGTTTCACCCAAGGCTTCTCTCTTTCAATTGCACATTCAGGGCAATACCAGTCACCTTCTGGCAAAAGAGCATTCACAACACCTACACACTTTGAATGGTAAGCAGCAGGACAGCCATCACAGCATATTAAACTCCCATCCATCTTACAAAGGCAGCAATCATCACTATTCCAGTCAGTAGTGTCATCAATTATATCCTCACTTAAGCTAGATCCACCTGATACATCCATGGAAACTTTTCTTTTCTTGCAAACCCCATTGTTCATATTTCGATCAAAATCCATGTCAGGCTCAGATGCCAAAGACCTTCTATTAATCTCCAATCTTACAGCTTCAACCTCAATCAAATCATCACACAAACACCTAAGTATCTCAACCTTAACAGATGCAGGTAGTTTATAATAGTCACTTCTGAATAGTTTCAAACTAGTAAGATCAAAACCATAACCCAATCCGGAATCATGAATGAGTAGATACTCGACCAAGAAAACGGGCCATGTAATAGAGTCCAAGAAACCCCAATTAAGACTCCTACATTGTATGATCAACAAGAAATATTAAACAATGATAATTGGCAAACAAAAACAATGTTGGAAACGCAAGGGAAAGAGAGAGAAAAGAAACGGAAAGGAAAAAATACCTTAAACATTCAGAAGCAGATTCAGAACCTTCATTAGATAAGTACTCCAAATGCTTTTTCAGAGTTTGCAAAATGGAAACGTGAATACAATCAAATAATGTGCTGGGAGACTGGCACTTCAGTGCAGCCACAAAATCCTCCAACTCAAAGGGACTTAAAAATAGTAAAGTACTAAATGACCGCAAACAAGCATAAATAGAAAAAATATCAAGTACAGAAATCCCATCCAAATTCAAATTCTTGGAAGATGGTGGTAGTTGCAGTTTTGGAGGAAGAACAACAGGCCCTTCAGACACTTTATGACCTGAACTAATTGGTTTCACCTCTGTTACTGCGCTAACTGAAGGAGATGTTGCCAAACCAGAAACGACACATGTTGCAGGTGGTGGTGAGCTTGAAACACGATTTCTAGAAGACCCTCTACGAGCACTTCTTCTTAAGACCCTTTCTGTTGAAGAATCCAAGTCCTTTCCAACCTTTGTTCTCTTTCTCCGACCACTAGCTTGTTTGAATGCACTTCCGTTATCAACTTGGCACCCATCAATTACTGCAGCACCAGACTCAGGGACACCCTCTAACCCAACTGTGCCACAACCATCAGCCTTGACGACATCCAGATCCACAACAGCACCCTTCTCAAGGATTCCTTCAGCAGAGCTAAAATCTGAATGATCTTTTTTCAATTCCTTGTTAGAAACACCCTCTGCAACATCATTTTGCTCCATTGTCTTTGTTTCTTTCGGTATCTCTGCACAAGTGGTAGATTCCCTCACTTCCACTTGCCATCCACAGTTACCATCAATAGCATCTTTGTCAACCTCCTCATCAGCCCCTAAATTCAAATCAAAACCGCATTCCTTCCCTTGGGTTTTGCAATTAAGATTGATATTATCATCCAAATTGCAACTAGCGTCCAAATTCAAATCAATAAACCCTCTCTTCTTCACATTCTCTCCCCCGCCACAAGAAATTCCATTATCATTTAAATGATTATTAATGCAATAAGTATCATTAAGATTCAAATCAAACCCAGAAGAATTCAAGTCAAACTCATTTTTCATTTCAATATCCCCATTCCTATTCAATTTCAAATCCCTCATAGATCCAATTCCCTTATCATCTAGAGTTTCACTCAAATTCCCATCAATACCCTCATTCTCCTTCAAATTCCCATCAATAACCTCATCCTCCTTCAAATCCCCAGCAAAACCTTCATTCAGATCAACATTTGTATTTAAATTCAAACTGGTATTAAGAGCTAGGGTTTCTTTATTTGCAGTACCTGGACAAACACGAACTTTCCTCTGAACACGGCGTCGTTTTCTGGGCCTTCCAACCCTCGGCTTCTCACGGACAACCTCAAACTCAGGGTTGGATCTCGGGTCAAGGGTTGTGTTAGAAGCATCAGCCATGACAAGAGAAGCAACTTGATGAATGTCAATTTCCTCCGAATGGCCGTCCTCGAAAAGGATCTTGAAAACCCCAGATGAGGAATCAAAGGAATCAACAGTGCCGGACTGAAGACCAAATCCTTTAAACTCTTTCTTCACGGATTTGCCCACAAACTCCATTTTCTCATTCTTGCTTCTTTTTCTGTAGTTTCTTCCCCCTGTTTTTTGAAATTCGAAAAACTAAAGTATTTGTGGGGACTAAAAGGGAGAAAGAAAACCCAGACAGGAAATGTTGATTAAAATTCAACCAAATAAGATTCGGAAGGGTTTTAGTTGGACGGAGAAGCAAAAGGGAATTATGGGTTTTCTTCTTAACACGGAGAAATTATTTGAATTCAAGGGTTCAAATGGGTAAGACTTTGGTTTCTTTGTAATAATAATAATATTAGGAGAAAATGAAGAAATGGGGTCTCTTTCAATTCAAGAGACGGAGACAGAAAAAGAGATGAACTTGGGACGAAAGGAGCGATGTCAGGTGCGAATCAGATGTTAAGGTAGAAAACGGCACAATGTGAAATCTTTTTTAATTAATAAAGATTGGTTTTTTATGAAAATTTTGCTTCTTCCTCTTACAATTTGAACTCGTTATTTATTGCCTGATCACTGGTCAAAAGAGGTGGGTACTATTGGGATGAAAAAGCAAATTATTTAATTTTAATTTTTATATGAATTTTATTAAATATCAGCTTAATTCTTAAAATGATTGATTTTTAGTTTTTTAAAAAAAAAAACAAATGGAACTAGAAACTAGCTAGTAAGAGAACAGTCTTCCTGCAATATAGCAGTCATTTCTACAGGAAGATCTGAAAAATGTACAAAGCCAATAGGAGCTACATAGTCTGTAGCTTTGTTCTATTCGCAACGTATATGTAGAATCTTTATATTCCAATCACAATTCTGGAGTTTAAAGATGACCTCAACCAATGTACTTCCGATTAACTAACGGTTAGTTTAGGGGATAAAACATTAAATCCATTAATTAAGACGCTATATTTCCTATAATAATCTTAAGAATTATTAAATTCTCGCTAAGTTCATTAATAGGTTGGAATAGGGTTCAAGCCAGGCTTGTAATAGGTTTGGGTATTGGGTAAATGCTTGGGTAATTTATATTTAGGGTTCCTAATTGAACTTAAAATCCTTAATTTTTAAAAAATTTTCTGTTGGAATTCTCTTATTGGTTAGTGAATCTTAAAATATTATATCTAGTCTATAGGATTAACTCCTCTGTTCGAGAAAATCAAATTAACGATGATATTTTTTTCTTCATTTGAGGATACTTAGTCGTGTTTAGATGATCAAGTCCTCTACACAAAAAGTCAAATTGAGGATGGCATTACTCATTCTCTTCAAAGCAACTAATCAAGTTTGGATGATCGACTCCTCGACGTGAGAAAATTAAATTGTGGATGATATTGCTCATTCTCTTGAAGACAACTAATCAATTTTAGATGATCGATTATTCGGTGACCTTAGGGTCTTGACAATAATATTTTTTAACTGTTATTATGGTGTAAGCACTTAAAAATGTATTTTGGAAACCTCAAGCACTTACTTTGAGTGAAAAATATTTTATGAACCTAAAATTAACAAATTGTATGGTTTGGGTCTTTACTTTTTTCATTAACCTTATTTTAAAAAATATATAAAAGATAATATTGTCATATTATAATAATTAATGAGATGATTTTCTAACTCGTTATAATGTTATTTCGTTAATTATTTGTGATGGAAGAATATTTTTCTCATGTTCTTTAAATCAAAACAATGTTGTTTTGTCACGAGGATGGGGTAATGTCCCAACTTACTAAATTGTAACTTTCTTAATTAATTATAATAAGATAACCTTAATGAAATTCATATTCGTTTAAGGGATCATATTTTAAATTTATATTCACATTCATAACTTTTTAAAAATTGGGATAATATATATATATATATATATATATATATATATATATATAGCGCTTTTATAAGTGTTTGATCATATTTAGTCTAAAATAAACGATGATTGTTTTATTTTTTCTAAAAATTAACAATCATGATAAATATTTTTAAACTTAAAAATAATTTTTGAAAACATTATACTAATAATAGTTTTAGAAAATATAAAGAATTGAATTAAATTAAAATTTCATGTATACAATCAGATTAGAATTTATGTGTAGCTTTAATAATTATCCATAATATTCTTTACTCGGGTATTATAAATTATCTCTATGTTATTAACCGATTACAAAATATTATCATTCGCTACTACCTTATACATCATACACTATTAATTCAAAATTATTTATCTTTAAATTGATTTTTATACATTAACAAAAACAATAAAAAATGATATACCAAAATGGCCAATTACAAGAAAATACCATTACAGGTTTAGGAGAGACATGTCACCATCCTAAAATCCGAGTGATTTTTCTTCAAATAATTACTTCATTTATTAATTGTATTCGCCTTGAAATTTCATTTGTGTTTACCCTTACAAAATATTTACGTGATTAATATGTATGTGTAGATATCATGAGAAATTATATTCACTTTAAAAAAATATTTATGAATTCGATACTGATCAAAGGGTAGATATCATGAGAATTTATTCTATTAGTCCATTCAGTCTTCAATCATAATCTCTCCAAATGAAAAGATTATAAAAATAACCTAAATAAGTCTCTTAATTCTTCAAATATAACATTATCTGTCTAATTCTCATGGCCAAATAAAACTGTATGCTACTAAATTTACTTTCAAATCATTTCTTACCTTGCAAATGCAGCTACCTAAAGCAGGTCCTCAGACGAAAAAAATCAAAATGAAAGAAAAGATGAACCAAAATTGCATGCAGCTCGTTTTTCGGTCGAAAACGGTACGAGTTTGCTTCCCTTTACGAGAAAAATCCTATGCATCCTCATCATTCTCTACCAATATCCTTTTGCATGCTTCATAGCACATGAAAGAAATCCCAGCAGCAGGTACCAACTTAAGGCAACTAGGACCCAAACCTTTATATAGACCTTGAATCCCTTCTTGTTCGAGAATGCTGGCAAGTGCATGCAGCACATTCTTATAGACCTGTCTCCCGTTCAGAGCTCCAACCTGCATCTGCTTGCGAGCAACCTCGAGCGGAAAGGTTGCACTGCTTGAAATAGCTCCGGCTAGTGATCCAATTAAAAGGGTTTCGATGTTGCCAATTTTCTCCTCCTTAAAAACTTTACGGTACACTTTCCGCAAGGTATCATATGCAAAATAATTAGTGGCAGCATAGGGAATTACTCCAATGAGACTAGGAGCAAGGCCTCTATAAAGTTCAGCAGGACCCTCCTTTTGCAGAATTTTTACGAAAGCATCAACTATACCATCATACATGTCTTTCTGCAAAATTAAGAGATCTCGGATAAAAGTGAAAACAAATTTTACTCGGTGAATTACAAATGTTAGGAAGTGGTTACCTCAATGGTTATTCGAGTCTTAACTAACTCAAGAGGATATGTCACCAAAGTTGAGCTGACTCCAGCACAAGCCCCAGCAAATAATGACGCAGGAATCGGAATTTTTGGTTCTTCTCCAGGTTTGGGTGACAACCGCTTGTTCACAGTATCAAAAGCGAATAGCTGCAGTACATGGGGGATTAGTACTTGAATACGTTAGGAACAACTGTAACCATCATCTTTAGATAAAAACGCAACAAAGAATCCTAAAATAGATGCATCTGATCATTCCACCATCATACTGTTGCTCTACTGGATTTAAATGGGAGAAAAGTTCATTAGCATTGGCACAAATCATGTTTACTGTCGATGCCTTCTGTGAGTTCTGTACGACGACCATAACAAGGCCGCAAAGACTACAAGTATAGCGCAAAACCATCCTCTGAAACAAGCCAACAACCAAACAAACGTGTGGCTAGTAATAATAACATGCAACAGGTTCGACGATATAACTGAGTTGAGGAATTAAACTGCCAAAGCTGCACCAAGCAGTGAAGCACAGAGCTAATGACAGCAATGTTAACCAAAAATTATCTTCTCCGCCTCTTTCATATCTATAAAAGTTTAATATTTTCAATATTTGAGAAGATGAGAGCCTGAAAGAAAATTGCAGAAGAAAAAAGCACATAAAGGCTTTACTTACAACCTAGTATCAATCATACTACATGCATCCACTGGATCACTGAACCAGTGGAATAGGTATTGTGCTAAAGGAAGATTTCGTAACCAAAAAAAGTCAATATAATAGGAATTGTCGAACTGATGCCAACCACCATTAACCAACACACTAAAAAGTTTGCATCTTAAGTAGTTTAGCCGGTCTCCTTATATTTATTTCATCATCCTTCAGTAAGATTAGAACCATAACCATAGTCAATAACATATTCTAGTTTTTTAAGAACACCAGAAAGATAGCTAAGAAAAATTAGCAGTCGATATATTGGCAAAGAATTAACTAAGACATGGAAACATCAATCAGTGAAAAACAAAAGCTGATATGCCTTTAATGGAGCAGAAAGGTGCAACTGTATATACACACAATGTTCATCATGATGAAAGAGTTCTTCCTCTTCTTGCCTTTTATTCTGCCTTAACCAGTAAGTTGTATGAAATATAAAAAATAAAGCAGTAAGAAAATGAAAAATCAAATTCCTGGGGTGGTTGTCACAATTCATGGTTGCACCATCCCTATGCGGTAGGCACCAAATATATTTACTATTCCATTACGAAAACGCTTATCTAAGGTAATCGGAGCTCTGATTAGTTATCCAAACAATAAGAAAACAACCACTTTGATCAATTTATATAATCTGGCTACAAACACCTTATTGTTAAGATAAAATTATAAAGAAACGCCAATGCAATAATGAAATATAAAGCTATCAACTAAAGAAAGTCAATTTAACACGCTAGAGAAAACAAGATACGCAGTTAGACAAAGTATCAAGTAAAAGGCTGATACCAATAAACAGAAGCTAAAATGGTGTCAGATGCTAGCATGGATTTAAATAGGCTATCGGAATAGTGGCCATTATATAGCAGCAACGGTGCAGTCTGAAACAACCACAATTTAAATCCCTGGATACTAGCATCGAGTATGTGACTGCATTGATATTTGGTAAAAGAGAGAAAACATTAAAACAAATATCAATCTAAACCACTGGCATTCCAAAAACAACAACCATATAGATTGACCAAAATATTTTACTGCAAAAAAGAACACCCACAAATCTAAGAAACAAGCAATTGGTTATATTCAGTACCACAAAACCATAAAGATGATGAATAACATTCATAAAAATGGCAATAAGAGTTCAGGGATTGAATACCTCAATCGCTTTGCTTGGCGCAACTCGAATGACATTAACAAAATTACCCCTAAACAACCCTTTCCACCCATCAGTCTGCATTATATTATGGAACACCTCAGTTGTAGTGTTCCCACTACTTCCAACCATCAAATGTGTCCTTATTGTCTCCAATGGCGCAACACAGGTCCTTGAAACAGCCCCAGCTATGCCACCACTTATTAACCTCCTTAATGAAGGATCAGAAACTTTGATTTTCAGTTTTAACCCAACTTTCTTCTTCCTCCTCTTCAAAGAAGCTTCCTCTTCAGGAACTCCAACAACTCGAATTTCCTCTTGAAATGGTAAATATTTCAGAACCAAATCAGAAAACGGGGCTTTAATTCCACCATTGTTACGGGGATTCGGGGAGCTTGGTGAGACTCCAAATCCCATTCCCATTTGTCCAACGCTTGCAAATAAGCCGACTGGATAGCAGTTGTTTTGCTCCACATTCCATTGAGACCCAGAATCACACATAGAGAAAAACCCATCTTTTTTATGACCAAATAACGGGATTCCTCTCTTGCCCATGATTGAAAAAACTTCTGAAAACAAATTTTAAGAAGGTATTCTTTTATCTAGGGTTGACTGAATACAGAATCCGTTTCATCATTATCTCAAGAGAATTGAGAGTGCTTGTGAAGCAAAGATTCGTCTCGGGACAAATGGGTGCTTAAATAAACAAATTTTGAGGAAAGGATACAAGGAAAAAATCGACTTTTAACAATAAAAATAAAAGGCGATGAAAACAAGAAACAAATGGGAAATTATAGGAACACTTAAAATGAAAAAGAGGGAGGCGAGTAGGTGGCAGTGATGTTGTTTGTCAAAACTCAGAAGGCCATTATATAACATATACTGCTAGGGTTTGTAATCCCATAGGTTTGGTGTTTGGTTTCTATTGTACTTCAAATCCAACAAGGGAAGTGAGAATCTGCATTGAACTTCTTCCCTTCCGTTGCTTTAAATGAAGAGAAATCAGAATACTGGGAAAAAGGCTATTGAGTTCCCAAAAAGATACCTTTGGTGTATACTTTACAGCATGGAGGGTGTACAAGATAAGACATTAATATAAGATTTAGAAAAGATATTATCTAAAATATTAATATTTTTTATCAGACATATTATTATATAGAATAGGAAAGACGATATTAAAAATGTTATTTTTTTATCAAAAATATTAATACGGGGTCTTATCTAAAATATTATTTTTATATCATAAATGTTAATATGAGAAATATTTATTTTAGGTAATAAAATTAACATTTCTGATAAAAAAATAATATTTTAAGTAAGATTTTATGAAAATATTAAAAAAAATATTAACATTTTAGATGGTGTCTTTCCTTAATTCATTCCATTTTATTTTAAGTTGTTTTTCTTTTCGTTTGAGTTTGACCTAATTTAATCCAAAAGTTTTTCGATACGGTAATTTAATTTTAGATCAAAAAATAAAGAAAATGAACATAATAAAAAAAATGTTATATTTGAAAGTATTAAACTTTTATGTATGCATTTCTATCAAAAATTATAATTATTATGATTTATTTAGATAATTAACTTTTTTTTAAATGTAAACTAAAAAAAGTATTGTTATCTACTCAAAAGTTTTAGCAAGTCCTACTTTTTATATTATTATATTACGAGTTAATTATATTATATATTTTTAAATTATAATTTTATATTAAATTTAATCTCAACTTTTCTAAATTTTAAAATTTTATTTTTTATTCTAAATTATTCCTCAAATTTTTGAATATTTTAATTTTATCATTAAATTTTTAGATTCATTCTAAATTGGTCTTTAAACATTTGAATCTTTCAATTTCATCCAAATATATAATTAGTTTCAGTCATAATTTAACCTAATTTTTTTTCAAATATATAATAATATAGCATGTCCTAACGATTTTATTAACATGAGATGTGATTATCATATACTTATAATTTGGGATGAATTGAAATGTTCAAAGTTTTAGGACCAATTTAGAATGAATGTCATTGTTTGATGATGAAATTGAAATAATAAAAATGTAACACCCCAACCCGTATCCGACCCGAATACGAGTCCGAGATGTCACATTGACTTTTTGAAATAACAAAACATTTGAACTTATACTAAGAAAATACACTAATATTCTATTAAATTATGCTTCATTATAAAAATTTGAAAAAATACGTATTTATGAACAATATTATACGGTATGAACAGTACTATATGGTATGAACAATACCGTGAACAGTGAAAAATTTCAAATATAAATTATGTATCGATGCACTGCTACAGTAACTTCGGCAAAATACTTATAAATTTATAAAAATCTAAGTTTTCATTCGTATAAAATTTATCATTTACATATACACATTTAAAACATTACAAAACTCAATCATATGATTTTACAAAGCCGATTAGAATATATCGGATTTAAACCTTTATTTACATGCCAACCACTATCCTTATTACAAAATACATACTATACATTTCTTTTATGATCTGATCTTTGGAAACGAGAAACTGACCTGTCTTGCATAACTTTTAGCAATCATCCTCTTCTCTGAACCTACGCGTGAAACAATCACACGCTAAGTCGTTGACTTAGTGAGGCATATAAAACATATAATAAAAACCATAAAACGTTTCATATATCAAAACACATACATTCACATATACCATCATATTTATATTCATATATCAAATCCACACATGTACATATATGATTATCTTCTTTCTTATCATTATCTTATTATCATCATTAATACCTTTTATCATATAATCATATACTTACCATTTATACACATCATATATCATTTCATAAAGAAATACATTTAACATCATATATTTCATGTAATACAATTCATATAATTAAAATCATATATCTTTCATATAACCAATACTTGAATCCTGTAATTTATTCTATATAACAAATCACATATACATATCACATTCAATATATTTGTTTAATCTCTTTATTAGCCCATGCACACCTGTGAGAACTTAAGGTATATGAGGACATTGAGGTTGTGCACTTATGCTGTCACCACAGCTCGTATAAGTCTCACTGAGTGACATATGAAATTTGTCCCGAAAGACCTATGTAACTGTCCATATGTTCCAAAAAAACATAGGTAAACTGTCCATATGTTCCGTAGAACATAGGTAACCCTCGACTCTTGGTATGCCAACTATACCACTAGCTCTCATATCATATAACATGGGCATTATCATTTATACATTTCATATCACTTGTTCTTTCTCTTCTGTCACATACCACATGTATGTGTAACCATATCACTTGTTCTTTCTCTTCTGTCACATACCACATGTATGTATAACCATATATCTCATATCATATCACGTGTATCACAAGTGCATGTATTCACGTAGTTTACTTTCATGTAATTCATGTCACTTTTTGTAACCCCCCGGACCCAGTCTGTAAGATAGACTCAAACCTAAGTGGCCACATATCCCATTCAGAGTTTTTTTTATATATAACTTAAAGAACGTTAAATATAATATGGAACAAAATATTAACAATACAGATATGTCCAAAATTATAGCAAATAAATGTCACCAAACATAACTGAAAAACATATAGAAATATATGTTCGTACAAAATAAGTAGTTGATTTCCCCTGATGCCAAATCTGCTAGTTCACGGTCTGTTGTTATCTGAAAAAGGGTAAAAACTATAGAATAAGCTAAAAAGCTCAGTGTGCTCCAAACAGTATAAAAAAATATACAAATAAAATCTTTCAATGAAATCGGTTTATGCAACATGTTTTTTTTTTATTTTTAAACATGAACACTACCCCCATCCGTTCACATCATAATTGTGTAGGTTCCCCAGAACCATACACCCAACCGCACATGTCATTTAGACCCTGAGCACAAAGCCGAGAAGTCTGCAGATAATCTTCCTTCAATATTACCCCCAAATGACAAAATTAAGCATGAATGTATTCAAGTGAAAACAATGATTAATCACTTAAAACATAAAAATATTTCATGCTTGAAAACCATATGCAGAAATACAAAAATCAGAATTCAAATCAGTAATATATGATAATTCAGATGTCATATAAGCAGATCTCAAAAATCGGTATGAAATACCTTAATTCAGAAATTATATCAGAATATACAGTAAATCAGATATCAAATACTCAGTATTCGAATGAATCATTTTAAAACAGTAATGTAATACTGTCAGGAAACACACCTGTAACAGTCTGAGAAATCGGATAGGGAAGCCTACTACTGGGTTTATCGATCACGCTCTGCTGCAGTGCTAGATCCTACAAATTGTAAAAATCCATATTGGAATTCTAATAAAAATAATCTTAATCTTTACTTAAAAATATACGGAAACCTACGGGTAATTCTTGTATTACACAGTTCGGACTGATCTGATGAACGAACAACACCGGACCTAATTGATCCTTGCTCAGGTGAAACACGAGTACCTTCATAACATATTTTTATTGAATCAATCCTTGACCAAATCTCAATTAAATAATCAAAATATTAAAATACTAAGCCTTTTTGGGTTCACAAGCTCGATTTAGGAATTTCGGGTTAGAATTTGGCAAAACGGACTTCGGAATCAAATTCAAGACATCGAAAAACATAAAGTATGACCATCCAAAATTTCGAATTCTTGGTCAAAATTAAAGTCAACGGATTTGACTGACGATTTGGAGACTTTTGGGTTTGAATTTAGCGAAACGGACCCAAAAAACGGATTCGGGACGTTGAAAACTGTCAGGATATGTATTTTCGGAAAAGATTAACGGTCGTTTAATAGGCGGTCAAAGCCGGTCAAAGTTCTGGTCAAAGAAGGTCAACAAACTGTCAAACATTTTACACAAATAGTACCTTTTTAAAATAATTACCAAAATAGCACCTTTTCGAATTAATTTCCAAAATAGCACCAATTTTGAATTAATTCCCAGAATATCACTTTTTTGAAAAATTACCAAAATAGCACCATTTCGAATTAATTCACAGAATAGCACCAAAATCAAATAAATTCCCAAAATAGCACCGGTAAACGGGTCGGGTCAACGGGTCGAGTCGGGTTAACGGGTCGGATCGTGACCGGTCAAAACAGATTCAAAACCAGTTAAACCGGTTTTCAGCTTCCACTCGCCCTGCGGCGGCGCGTGTGGGCGCATGAGGTGTCATCCGGGGCTCTAAAAATTACGGAAAAATTTCTAAAAATTATTTTGAGCGATTTCGAGATACTTACAAAGATCGGTTCAAATTTTTGAACGGCGGAGATCTCGATTTCATCAAATCGGAAACTTTGACCGCTTCACCTCCCCACGCGCCGCCGTCGACGGAGACCGAGGATGACACCGACGGACTCGGAACGGCACAAGGAACACGATGGTGCGGAATGTGTCGTAAACGGAGCAACGATCGGCGATGAATTTAGGATTTTCTAGGCGATTGAGCTAAAAAAACGTCGATGCTTTGACTTGAAATTCACGGTGTTTGGCAGCGTTTCGCTTCAATTAAATTGAAGGGATTGTTCCTGACTCGATAACGAACACGATGGTGCTTTCAAAACGGCGATCGGAATTCGGACGGCGTCGGGATCGTCGTCGGAAGTTGAGGTAGGAGAAGAAAAATTTGGGCGTGGTTTTCTGTTTTGAAAACAGAAAACCACGTATTCATATATATATATAAACCAAAACATACCTAACATTTAAGGGTAAATTCAGGGCTTGGTCCCTGAATTTTCTTTTAACTCTAAAACAAGCTACAAGTTTAAAGAACTTCCAATTTAGTCCCCAAATTTCACAAATTTTCATAATTAACCTCAAATTTCAATTAAACATTATTTTGAAATTTTCGGGTTGTTATAGTTCTCCCCCTCTACAAGAAATTTCTTCCTCGAAATTTACCTTATGAAAACAGATGAGGAAATTGAACCTCCATTGACTCCAAGGTCTCCCAAGTAGCTTCTGAAGGGCTACGATTACTCCACTGCACTTTGACCATTGGAATACGCCTATTCGAAGAACTCGTTCATCTCTTTCTAAAACCTGAACAGGCTCCTCCTCATAAGACAAATCAGGTCTCAACTCTACCTCATCAACCTGAATGATGTGATCTGGATCTGGACGGTATCGCCTTAACATAGACACATGAAAAACATCATGAATACGAATGAGCTGTGGAGGTAACTCAAGCTGATAAGCAACAGGTCCAACTTTCTTCAGAATACGATACGACCCAATAAATCGCGGACTCAGTTTACCTTTACATCCAAATCTCAATACCTTCTTCCATGGAGATACTTTGAGGAAAACCTGATCTCCAACCTCAAACTCGATATCCTTACGTCGCTTATCTGCGTATGACTTCTGCCTATCAAATGCCTCTCTTAAGCGATCACGGATCAGTCTGACAATATCTTCAGTCTCTCGAACCAAGTCTGGACCCAAAATTTTTCTATCATTCAACTCTGTCCAACATATAGGAGTACGACATCTACGTCCATATAGAGCCTCATACGGTGCCATGCGAATACTTGCCTGATAATTATTATTGTAAGCAAACTCAGCTAACTACAAGAAATCTTCCTAACTACCACGGAAATCAATCACACAACCTCGTAACATATCCTCCAACACCTGAATTACTCGCTCAGACTGTCCATCAGTTTGAGGATGAAAAGTTGTACTGAAATTCAAACGAGTGCCCATAGCCTCGTGCAAAGCTTTCCAGAACCTAGAAGTGAATCTCGAATCTCGATCAGATATGATAGACAACGGAACACCATGAAGTCTAACGATCTCAGAAATGTACAACTTAGCCAGTTTATCCAGAGAATAATTAACCCGAATATGGATAAAGTACGCTGACTTGGTGAGTCGATCAACAATCACCTAGATAGAATCCTTTTTGGAAGGAGTTAGAGGAAGACCAATAACGAAGTCCATCGTAATACGCTCCCATTTCAACTCAGGAATCTTAATTGACTGTAACAATCCAGACGGATGCTGGTGCTCTGCCTTAACCTGCTGACAAGTCAAACACCTTGCCACAAAATCTGAAATATTTTTCTTCATACCAGTCCAAAAGTAGCACTCTTTGAGATTATTGTACACTTTGTCCCACCAGGATGCATAGCATAAGGACTACTATGAGCCTCTTGAAGAATAACCCGTCTCAACTCATCATCTTTAGGGACGCAGTAACGACCGTGAAAACACAAAATACCATCCTGATCCACAGTATACTCCAAACTCGATCCTTGCTTAACTTGTTCAATATTGGGAAGCAACGAGCTATCAAGGAGTTGTTTAACCTTAATCTCCTCGGCCAAAGTAGGTTTAACATGTAACTCTGCTAACAAACTATTATCATCAAATAAACTCAAGTTGGCAAATAAGGCTCTGAGATCTGATATCGCCTTATGGCTCAAGGCGTCTGCCACTACATTAGCCTTCCCTGGATGATATTCTATCTCAAAATCATAGTCCTTTAAAAGCTCTAACCAGCGACGCTGTCTCAAATTCAATTCTTTCTGAGTAAGCAGATACTTCAAACTCTTATGATCATATAGATATAACACTTTTCTCCGTAAAGGTAGTGTCTCCAGATCTTTAAAGCAAAAACCACAGCAGCTAATTCCAGATCGTGAGTAGGATAGTTACGCTCATGCAGCCTTAACTGACGTGACACATAGCAACAACTTTCCTATCTTGCATCAAAACACATCCTAATCCAGAATAAAAAGCATCGCTATAGACAGAAAAATCCTTCCCAGATTCAGGCTGAATCAACACTGGGGCTTGAGTTAGAACAATCTTCAATTTCTCAAAACTAGCTTGTTGGTCCTCAGACCAGACAAATGGAACATATTTCCTCAATAGTTTCGTCAGAGGAGCTGCAATAAGGGAGAACCCCTCAACGAAACGACGGTAGTAACCAGCTAAGCCCAAGAAACTACGGATCTCAGAGACGTTTCTGGGTTGTTTCCAGTTCAGAATAGCCTCTACTTTGCTCGGATCCACCTGAATGCCATCAGCAGAGACGATATGTCCAAGAAAAGTCACTTCGCTGAGCCAGAACTCACACTTGCTCAACTTAGCGTATAGCTTATTCTCCCTTAGAGTCTGAAGAACAATCCTTAAATGTTCCTCATGTTCCGCTTCACTTCTAGAATACACTAGTATGTCATCAATGAATACAACTACAAACTGGTCCAAATAAGGTCAAAACACCTTATGCATCAGATCCATAAAAGCAGCAGGGGCATTAGTTAACCCGAATAACATCACTAAAAACTCATAGTGCCCATATCGAGTACGAAAAGCAGTCTTCGGAATAACCGAATCTTTCACTTTGAGTTGATAATAACCAGATCTCAAGTCTATCTTTGAAAAGATAGAAGCCCCTCGAAATTGGTCAAATAGATCATCGATCCTGGGCAGAGGATATTTATTTTTAACAGTGAGCTTGTTCAGTTTTCTATAATCAATACAGAGTCTCAATGTCCATCTTTCTTCTTGACAAAGAGAACTGGAGCTCCCCACGGTGATACACTAGGTCGAATAAATCCCCTGTCCAACAACTCCTGAAGTTGAACTTTTAGTTCCTTAAGCTCCTTTGGGGCCATACGATAAGGAGCCATTGAAACCGGGGTAGAACCAGAATAGACTTCAATCACAAACTCGACTTCTCTATCTGGAGGTAATCCAGGCAACTCCTCGGGAAAAACATCAGGAAATTCCTTGACAATTCGGATGCCTTCAATATCGATTGTGATCTCCTAGTGTCCAAAATATAAGCAAGAAACGCCTCGGAACCATTCCTGATCATCTTCTCCGCTACCAAGGCAGACACAACATTCGTCAGAAATCCACGTCGTTCCCCGATCATTACAATCTTTCGATTATTGGGGTCTTCAGAACAGCTCTCTTAGTCTCAAAATCAATATTTACTCGATGTTTGTCCAACTAATCTACGCCGAGAATCAAATCGAACTCTTCAAAGGGTAACTCCATTAGGTCGACCAGAAAAATCTCCCCATTGATCTCTATAGGGCACTCTCTAAAAATACGATTCAACACGATGGATTTGCCTAAGGGACTTTGAACTATCACTGAACGCTCAGTATTCTCAACAGGAATATTTAGACCCTCAAAAACGGAATGTGATACATAGGAATTTGTAGAGCCACTATCAAACAATGCAAAGTATGGAACTGAATGAATAGTAACATTACCTGCAGTCACATTAGGCCTATCACGATCTTGTCGAAGTCTAGCAGTGTAAACCAATACAGGTTGTCTGGCCTCAGATCTGACTTGACCTCTACTCTGAGATGCTCGGCCTCTATTAGCTGATCCAGGTGCTCTCTCCTGAGTACGACCACCCGTAGGAGTCTGAACAGTACTCTGAGTACGAGCAGGAGTACGAGTTAGTGTTTGAACTGCAGAAACTGACACTGTACAATCCCTTATAATATGGTCACCAGAACCACATCTAAAACAAGTGTCAAATTTTCTTCTGCATTCCCCAAGATGATGTTTTCCACAATAATCACATGTCTGCAAAGGTTGTAACCCAGATGATCCACCATGTCTAGAAGGTTGAACAGCTGAAGAACCAGATGCAACAGGTCTGATACTCGTACTACCTCTCGGAAATGAATCACCCCTGTCTCTCTTGATAGGGTGTGTAGAAGAATCAATAGAACCAGAAGGCCTCCTGAATCGGGTTTGAGCTCGATCACTATCTCTCTTGTACTCCATACCCAGTCGCTCTATTTCCTCAGCAGTCTTGGCTATCTCAACCAAAGCATCAAAATTCCTCTCTCGGTGGGTAGCGACTCGACTCCTGATCTCATACCTGAGTCCATTCTCGAACCTCAAGCATCGATCTGTCTCCGTGTCAACAAGTCCAGGAGCATAACGGCTCAATCGGATGAACTCCACCTCGTAATCCATAACAGACATATTACCTTGCTTCAGATTCTGAAACTCCTGGCGTCGCTCCTGCAGATATCTCTCTCCGATGTAGCGACTCCGGAAGTGCGTCTTGAAAAGATCCCATGTTAATTGGTTCATGGAATACTACCAGAAATGGATTGCCACAATCTGAAGCTTTATTTCTTCAACATAGGTAGGGCCCCCTTTAACTTTTGCTCAAGTCTGAGGTCCATCTCATCCATAATTCTCTCTGTGTCCTCCAGCCAATACTCAGCGTCTGTCGGAGGTCCACCAGTAATACCCTCGAATGGAACTACACCAGCAGTAACTAGAGAATTTGAAATCTCCACTGCAATCATGTTACTAGGGGCTCTAGCAGCTCTCTGGAACATGCGGAAGATAGCTCTATTAATGGCGTCTTCATTCATCACAGAATCCTCATCTTCAGTGACGGGAGGGTCTCTCATAGGAGTAAACTGATCATCATGAGAAAGAGTCGGATCTACTTGCGGAACAGGAGGATCACGTGGTGACATCGGATCTTCTATCGTAACAGAAGGTCGAGTGACTCGCCCTCTACCACGTCCTGTCCTACGACCTCTAGCAGCATTCATCGTTGGATCTATAAGGCTCTACAGAAAGAATTTGAAACATGTGTCAGATTAGCATCAGGGATCTGAGAAAACTTTAAATCATAACATAATGTGACATTTTAAAAAAAAAAATCCAAAATTTAGGACCCATATACAGTCCGAGTGTTTAAAACCGAAAGCTCTGATACCACCAAATGTAACCCCCCAGACCCAGTCTGTAAGATAGACTCAAACCTAAGTGGCCACATATCCCAATCAGAGGGTTTTTTTTATATAACTTAAATAACGGTCTGTTGTTATCTGAAAAAGGGTAAAAACTATAGAATAAGCTAAAAAGCTCAGTGTGCTCCAAGCAGTATAAAAAAATATACAGATAAAATCTTTCAATGAAATCGGTTTATGCAACATGTTTTTTTTTATTTTTAAACATGAACACTACCACCATCCGTTCACATCATAATTGTGTAGGTTCCCCAGAACCATACACCCAACCGCACATGCCATTTAGACCCTGAGCACAAAGCCGAGAAGTCTGCAGATAATCTTCCTTCAATATTACCCCCAAATGACAAAATTAAACATGAATGTATTCAAGTGAAAACAATGATTAATCACTTAAAACATAAAAATATTTCATGCTTGGAAACCATATGCAGAAATACATAAATCAGAATTCAAATAAGTAATATATGATAATTCAGATGTCATATAAGCAGATCTCAAAAATCGGTATGAAATACCTTAATTCAGAAATTATATCAGAATATACAGTAAATCAGATATCAAATACTCAGTATTCGGATGAATCAATTTAAAACAGTAATGTAATAATGTTAGGAAACACACCTGTAACAGTATGAGAAATCGGATAGGGAAGCCTACTACTGGGTTTGTCGATCACGCTCTGCTGCAGTGCTAGATCCTACGAATTGGAAAAATCCATATTGGAATTCTAATAAAAATAATCTTAATCTTTACTTAAATAATATACGGAAACCTACGGGTAATTCTTGTATTACACAGTTCGGGCTGATCTGACGAACGAACAACACCGGACCTAATTGATCCTTGCTCAGGTGAAACACGAGTACCTTCATAACATATTTTTATTGAATCAATCCTTAACCAAATCTCAATTAAATAATCAAAATATTAAAATACTAAGCCTTTTTGGGTTCACAAGCTCGATTTAGGAATTTCGGGTCAGAATTTGGCAAAACGGACTTCGGAATCAAATTCAAGACGTCGAAAAACATAAAGTATGACCTTCCGAAATTTCGAATTCTTGGTCAAAATTAAAGTCAACGGGTTTGACTGACGATTTGGAGACTTTCGGGTTTGAATTTAGCAAAACGGACCCTAAAAACAGATTTAGGACGTCAAAAACTGTAAGGATATGTATTTTTGAAAAAGATTAACAGTCGTTTAATAGGCGGTCAAAGCCGATCAAAGTTCTGGTCAAAAGTGGTCAACAAACTGTCAAACATTTTACACAAATAGCACCCTTTTTAAAATAATTACCAAAATAGCACCCTTTTCGAATTAATTTCCAAAATAGCACCAATTTCGAATTAATTCTCAGAATATCACTTTTGAAAAAATTACCAAAATAACACCCATTTCAAATTAATTCCCAGAATAGTACCAAAATCGAATAAATTCCCAGAATAACACCGGTCAACGGGTCGGGTCGTGACCAGTCAAACCGGTCAAAACCGATTCAAAACCGGTTAAACCGGTTTCCAGCTTCCACTCGCCAGCGACAGCGCGTGTGGGCGCGTGAGGTGTCCTCCGGGCTCTAAAAATTACGGAAAAATTTCTAAAAATTATTTTGAGCGATTTCGAGATACTTACAAAGATCGGTTCAAATTTTTGAACGGCGGAGAGCTCGATTTCATCAAATCGGAAACTTTGACCGCTTCACCTCCCCACGCGCAGCCGTCTACGGAGACCGAGGATGACACCGGCGGACTTGGAACGGCACAAGGAACACGATAGTGCGGGAGGTGTCGTAAACGGAGCAACGATCGGCGATGAGTTTATGATTTTCTAGGCGATTGAGCTTAAAAAAAACGTCGATGCTTTGACTTGAAATTCACGGTGTTTGGCAGCGTTTCGCTTCAATTAAATTGAAGGATTGTTCCTGACTCGATAACGAACATGACGGTGCTTTCAAAACGGCGATCGAAATTCGGACGGCGTCGGGATCGTCGTCGGAGTTGAGGTAGGAGAAGGGAAATTTGGGCGTGGTTTTCTGTATATAAAACAGAAAAACACGTATTCATATATATAAACCAAAACATACCTAACATTTAAGGGTAAATTCAAGGCTTGGTCCCTAATTTTTTTTAACTCTAAAACAAGCTACAAGTTTAAAGAACTTCCAATTTAGTCCTCAAATTTCACCAATTTTCATAATTAACCTCAAATTTCAATTAAACATTATTTTGAAATTTTCGGGTTGTTACACTTTTCATATGATTTCATATTTATATGTCACATAACTCGTATCACTTTGCATGGTTTCACATAAACATATATATCATATCATCTATGTTCATTCATTTAATCTCATATGTTCACATATCACATAACACATAGAATAACATGTCAGACATAACTCATGTATAATGATGCATATAACATATAATCATGTAGGTCATGTCACATAAGAATCACAAATCAATTAACATTTTAGGAGTCACTTCTTACCATAGTAACTCCGTCACTGGCTCAACACAAGCCAATGTTTGTTCGATAACATAAGTACAAATTAAATTGCACTCACCTTAGCCTTGCTTTGATTCGATCCTAATTCTTTGATTGTTCCGTAGCTTGTTTAGGCTCAATATCTACATAAACATAATTTCTGAGACGATTATCAAAAGCCTAAACCTTATAACTTGGTATTAATAACTTAGGCTAATTTAATAAACCAAACTTCAACTTTTCCTTTAGGAGTGTACCGATGCACTATGGATGCATCGGTACCCAAATTAGGTTCGAAATTCCCATGCATCGATGCACCCCTTAATGCATCGATGCACCTTCAAATTTTGTCTTAGTGCATCGGTACACATTCATAGTGTATCGATGCACCTCTCCAAAATAGGCCATTTTCACCCGAAATTCATCAATACTTCACCCAAATTTTCATGTATAAAATCCTTATCATATTGCTAAACTCATCTATAACAACTTTAACTAATTTTTATCATTCCAACACTTTATAGTCTCCCATATTTCATCCAAATTCTTAAGGCTAAGAATCATATCGAATTTTCCATGTTATCCAAACTTAATTCTAACACTTCTACTTCTTATTCTCATAGATACCATGTCAAATTCATCCTCCAAATTCATTTAAACCTTCTTATTCAAAATTTCACTTAAAAACCCATTTTCTTTAATATTTCACAACTCCTTTATTTTTTTGATTTTAAGATAACTTAAGCTTTCCTTAAACTTAGTTATCTTCTAATAATAAAAACCCAACTTAAATTTTAGCTAATAATCAACAACAAAGAAATATTACCTTTTGCTTGAGCTTTCACATGGAGGAGGAAGAAGAAAGAAGATGAAGAAGAGAAGTGGATAAAATATCTCCTTCATCTTATCCTTATATCCTTATCAATCCCATTTTTAATTAATTTCTAAGTCAAATGACTATTTTGCCCTTCACTTCATTTAATAATTACTAATAACTTTCAGGAAATATTTCCAAATAAATCATTGAACTATTTATCTATTCTACTTTTATCACCAAATTCTGAATTTTTATAATTTGGTCACTAACCTGATATTGAGGATGTTACAAAAAAAATTAGAGACTACTTTAAAATAAAGGTCATAATTTAAGGATGTATGTTGTAATTAATTCTTATTATGAATATTTTGGACAATATTGTTTCATTTTAGGGTAATTTTTTTATTTTAGAGCATTAACCGTTTATTAACTAATGATTTTAATCTATAAAGAGATTTTTGTCGCAAAATGAAATATTGAGATCAAACTATTAAAAAAATAAAATGATTATTTTAATAAACGTTGGAGATTAATTTTAATAGTAATGTTAGATTATATATATATATATATAGAGATATAACACAGTAAAAATATATTTACATTAGGGTAAACTATACGGGTGACCACTTAACTATGGTCAAAATTCATTTTGATCACCAATGTTTCAATTTGATTAAAAAGACCACCCAACTATTTAAATGGTTTAATTATGCCACTCTTCTTTAATAAAAATGACATAATTATGGATTTGATCCTTAATATTTATAAATCCTATCAATTTGGATATAAATTATTTGAATTAAAATAAATTTAATTTCCAATTAAATGGTGACACATGCCATTACCTAGTTGGAGCATATTTTCTTAATTTTTTTATTTATGTAATATATTTATTTTTCTACCAATAAGGTGTAACACGTGTCACCGCTTTATTAAAGTGAGAAAATAATGAGTGAATTGAACTTAGGTCACCCCATTTAGCCAAGGTCACGCCTAAACTAGTGTACCAAGACCCCTTTTAGTTCCAAAACACAACATGTTTTATATATTTATTTCATTTACTGACAGAAAAAAAGAAGAAATAAAAATGCAAATTTAGATAAATGATTAAATTAAAGTTCAATCACATATTTGAATATAATTTATATTTTTTTTATTTTTTATTTTTATTTTTTATTAATGGAATAAATAATTCTTAACTTTTATTCGATTAAAAAAATATAAAATATAAAAATTTCTAAATTATAATTAATAAATAAAAAGTCAATAATTATTTATTCAATTAAAAATTTAAAGTATAAAAAATTGAAATTAATAAAATTAAGATTTTTTTAATCGAATAAATAATTATAATTTACAATTTTTATATTTTATATTTTAAAATTTTAATTGAATAAATAATTATTGACTTTTATTTATTAATTATAATTTATAATTTTTTATATTTTTTATTTTTTATTCGAATAAATAATTATTGATTTTATTTATTAATTATAATTTAATAGATATATGAAATATTAAATTATAATTATCATATAAAAATTAAAGATTATTTTTTATTAATAAAATTTAAGAATTATTTCTTCCATTAATAAAAATTAAAAACATTAATTTTTTTTGTAAATTATATTCAAATATGTGATTGAATTTTAATTTAATCATTTATCTCAATTTGTATTTTTATTTCTTTTTTTTTTCTGTCAGTAAATGAAATAAATATATAAAACATGTGATTTAGAATTAGAAGGGGGACTTGGTGCAATGGTTTAGGAGTGACCTTGGCTAAACGGGTGACCTAAATTTGATTCTATCCAGACGCACTTTCACTTATTATTTTCTCACTTTAATAAGGTGGTGACACGTGTCACTACTTTATTGGTAGAAAAATAAATATATTACATAAATAAAAATTAAAAAATATGCTCCAACTAGATAATGGCATGTGTTACCATTTAATAGGAGATTAAATTTATTTTAACTAAAATAATTTATATCCAAATTGATAGGATTTATAAATATAAAGGACCAAATGTATAATTATGTCAATTTTATTAACGGACAAGTCACTATCTCGATTAAACTAACGTAGAGTGACCTGATTGAATCATTTAAATAGTTGGTGGTCTTTTTTAATCAAATTGAAACATTGGTGGTCAAAATGAATTTTGATCATAGTTGGGTCGTCACCCGTGTAGTTTACCCTTTACATCACACACTTGAATTTACAACATGGTTTTTGAGTTTTGAGGACAAGCATATTCCTCCTGTTCTCGCGTGTAGAACCGTAGCCATGGCTGGGATTACCACCAGCTTCCCTTTCAAGACCATCCCGACTAGACCCACCAAGACCATACCTTTACTTCTCTCTTCCATCGAATCCAAGCTCTTTGGCATCCATTTCTGCATCCCAAATAGTTTTTCTTCTTCTTCTCTTCACTGCTCTTCTACTATAATCGCCCGTTACGGTGGTGGTGATTCTCGTTCCTCCGCTACCGGTCGTCCCAAGAATAATTATGAAGACCAGGCGCTTGATTTATCCACCATCAGGTTTTCACTTTTGTTATTTGATTTAATTGCATAATTGGGTGGCTTTGTTCTTTTCATCCTCCCCCCCCCCCCTTTTAATTTGAAGGGTATGTTTGTTTCTGTGTTGCTTTGGTTTTAGGTCTGATTCTGTCAGGCTTATTGATGAGCAACAAAATATGGTTAGTGGCATTTTCCTTTCTTTCCGTTTTGTGTTTAGTGCTAAGATGACAGTTTGTGCATGATATTGATTTCTTTTATCAATTGTCGAATTGATTTGTTTTGTTAATGTGTAGGTTGGGGTAGTGTCTAAAAGCCAGGCCATTGAAATGGCTGAAGATGCAGAGCTCGATTTGGTATGCTATTGTCAATTTCTATTAAATTTCTATTAAATTTCTATTAAATTTCTATTGTTTCATGACTGTGTGTTTGTGACAGTGATTTTCCTCACTATCAGGGTGATTGAACTAGGATAGGATAGTGGGGGCTCCAAATTGCTTAGGGACCTAAGAAGTATTTAAGCCAAAAAAAGGGGGCCAAGTCTTATTTTGAATAAAGTTTAAACTGTCAGTGGCTAAAGTTGAATTAAACCAAAACTTTTGCCTGGGGTGGGGGTGGCTCCCATTGTAATATTAGTTCCGTCCCTGCTCACTATGTCAGTAACAAGAACTTCTACGTTTGTACAATCGAGTGAATTTGTAATTTTTTGCTTGTTCGTAACACTTTGTTTTGCATTTGTTTTGTGAATATGTTGTTTGTATTGGTAGCAGGATATTCTCAGCAGAGTTTGTGCATTGTTCTTCAAAACAGATGATTTTTTGTAATTTGGTAACAATTTCAAAAACATTATTTTCTTCATACAAACACACATCTTTCAATTACTTTTGGATGGAAAAAAGCAAGTTCTAAGGAGATAATCAAATCAAATAGAGCCTTTGGCATTTCCATGTTGTACATTGGTTTTATTATATGGGAATATTAAGTGATATTACAAAGAGAATGTAGTTAAGCCCACAAACTTAATTACCAGGGATGAGTAGCTTTATGATTATAATTTAACTTTCATGCTGATACCTTTAGTTCTTCTCCCTTTGTGGATGCATGAATGTTAAGCAAAGTGCTTGTTTAATACCTTGTTTCTGTTTCCTATAAGATATTTGTTGCATGCTAGAGTCGGCATATGATGAGCTACTTGCCTGAGAAGGTATCAGTGTCATTTTAGTTTGGATTTTTTTTCTTAGTTTTTGAATACAGTATTCATTAGTTCATATTTGGTATTGGTTTTGCCAATTTTCCTGCTGCTGCATAAGTCTCTAGATGCTAGCTTATATCCTTGGGCGTCATAGTTGTTCATTTTAGTTGAATTACTTTATCCGTCTCTTGAGAAAACTTGAGCCCATATGGCCAGTAGAAAGAGAATAATATGTAAAGATCAACTACATGTTAAAGCTAGTGTTTAATGCTATTCCGGTCTTTGCTAAGGGCACTATAAACCTACAATCTGCTTTGCTACAAGAAGATACCAAAAAAAAAAAAAATTAAGGTTTTATACGACATTCAAGCTGGTATTACATTAGACTTCCATCTGTTCGTTGTCTCTGTTTTTTTCCTTTTTTCTTTTTTTTTTATATAGAATTTACTTGAGTACCATATGCTAAGTGCATCAGAACTTATATTTTTTCTCTTTCAGAAAACAAAGTTTCTTTGAACTTCTTGTGTGTATGTAATGGTGATGCTGAAATTTTTTTTAATACCACTTTTGCAGGTGATATTATCCCCTGATGCAGATCCTCCTGTTGTCAGAATAACGGATTATAAGTATGATATGCTTTATGCTAACTTGAGAGAAATAGTTTTAGTTTATTATTATTCACGTGTTTATGGAATTTTTCTCCTACTAGTTTAGAAGAAATTGTTGTGAAATAGAAGTGACAGCTAAATTGTGATATTCTTTTTGAAATTTAAGCTGGGGGAAGAGAAATTTAAAGCTTGGAACATCCCTTTTAAATGAGACAAAAGTAACTCTATTTACCGTCTCAATGTGATGTAAATAAAGGGTGGGGGAAAATCAGTTGAGTCTACCAGGTCTCTTCATCTACCCTACTGAAGACACTGAATTCCCATATTAATTCCTATGAAAATTGATGTCTTAATGATGTTATCTAGTAGTCATGTCCACGTTGTTGAAGGCATCACTATTGGACTGATATTAAAAAAATGTTATATTAGTAGTCTTAGTTTTACATATCTTTTCCTTTTGAAAGTTCATTTTCAAGTGTATTAATATACTTGTTTTTACCTTTTCCTCAGTAAGTATAGATATGAAAGCAAAAGAAGAAGAAAGTACAGCAGAAAAAAAGTGCGTGTTAACATCCTCTTCTTTAGAGTTTTCTCATTGGGGAATGCTAAAGTCATATAACATCTGGCTGGTGGCAAAGTAGCTCTGTTCTAATTTAATAATATCTTTATGATATGATCCTGTGGACCCAGGCAGATTGACTGTGGATTTAGCACTTCCCTTTGAATTTCTCTTTCATTCATATCTGAACTTTCCTTTTTGCGGATTGATGCTGACTAAACTATTATTTCAACTGTCAGCTAATCGCATAGATCTTAAGGAGCTGAAAATGGGGTAAGTATTTTGCATTATACTTCTATGTAGTTCTTTGTCTTTAATCTCACAATACCTTCGTCTTTTTGGTCTTGTTGATGTGTAATTATCATCCATAATTTACAAACTTAGCTTCTCTCGGTGAATTTATTTCATAAGCACGCTTCATGATTATTTTATTGCTGTTAAAAGTTTCTTTCTATCTCCCAATGACCATAGTCTGACCCTAGTATCTTTTTTGTGGGTGTCTAATTTTTCTTTTATGCACCGATGACTTGGTAAATGAACTATAATCGTACTATTTAATATCTTGAGTTTTGTTAGTTTATAGGTCTTAGATGATTTATAATTTTATATGATGAACGATAAACTCTCTTGGGAAAGAAAGACGACATACCCTGATACCTTCAGTTTTACACGATAAATGATAAACACACAATGACACAACCTATCCTTCTGCATAAACCCTATACAAAGGCTTGCAATTTAACCTAGTTTTTTGGAGGCTGTGTATTTCCTCGAGTTTTGCAAATATAAGAAAAGCCTGATATTAATAGGGCTTTAGGCTTGTGACTTCCTCAATATACAAGTGTCATTTAAGTCTTGGTTTCATTAACACTGGAATCAGAAAACTCTGAGAAATTACCATGGTAGTGTTATATGAATGATACTATCTAAGTGAAGTGATCATACTTGGTATTGAGTCAACTTTCCCTAGCCTCTTCCTTGGCATGCAAGTGCCATTGTTCGATCAAAACTATCTTCATCAACAGTTGGGGTAAAAAGTTGTGAGAGTTACTCATTTGACTCTGGCTTCTATCAAGAATCTTATTCCAAAGCTACAATAAATAGCAATTTTTTGTTTATTGTTTTGTCTAAATTGCATTTTTTTGTTTTGAACAGTTATAACATTGATCAACATGATTATGTTGTTCGTTTGAAATCTGCAAGGAAGTTTCTGAACAATGGTGATAAAGTTTTTCTTCTTTTTTTAAAGGTTCTTGTATAATTGTTATGCTTGACATGATACGTATAGGCCATATATTGTTTTGGAGTTAAGTAGCAGTGAAATATTCTGATCTATCCTTTCAGGTTAAGGTCATAGTGAACTTGAAAGGTCGAGAAAATGAATTTAGAAATATGGCTATGGAACTCATCAGGCGCTTCCAGAATGATGTTGGGGAGGTACATTTATGATGTATTACTACTTTTTTCTTTCGTCGATAACAAAAATGCAATGTTCAAGGGTAAAAGTGTAAGCATCATCATATAAAGCTCTCAAATTTCCAGCAGTTTTCTTATTGTAATATGTATTCCGATGAAATCATGAATTAAGCGGTATGCTTAGAACACAAATTTTAAACTTCTTGCCAACCTGAAACAGTCCAAGTTGAAATAGAAAATATTTTAAGCATTTCTACCAATAGAGGTAACATTAATTAGTAGGATTTTGATTAAAGGGATAAAGCAACATTTGGTCTATGAACTTGACAGCTTTTCCAAACTCGGTCCCTGGATGGTTTTTGTGGTCCACATTAGTCTTGCTATTTTACAAAATTTCCAAACTTGGCACCTGAACTTGAATTTTTAGTCCTTTTGATGACATGACACTTTAAGATTGTGCCACATCATCACCTAAAAGAATTAAAAAATGTTTTTTTGTGATGATGTCGTTTAATTTCTGAGTGCCACAACATCAAAAGGACAAAAATTCAAGTTCAGGGATCAAGTTGGGAAAATTTGTCAGACTTCTGGGGCTAATGTGGACAAAAAAGAGGTTCAATTTCAAGGACCAAGTTAGGAGAAGTCAAGTTCAGGGACTAAATTTTGCTTTATCCCAAACCAATGTAATTTCTTTCAAGTGCTACGTTTTTAATTATTTTTTATATTTTGGAAAATGTCATCAAATAGTTACAAGTAGAAAGTTGTCATCATTGAATGTTTCAGTAGATCGGGTAATATCTGTTGGTTGGACAAGAAGAATGAAACTGAAAACTGATTTGTGAACAACATAATTAGCAACTCTCTAGCTTAGGGTGTTTGAGTCTATGCTTCCAATAGTGTTTGCCGCCCCCTTCACCTATTTTTGTGATTTTTAATGCATTTGTTCAGATTTCATATGCCATTTATAATCCCTTATCCGAAAGCTGCTCTTAACTGTAATCCTAAACCACCATATTGATCCGCAGCTTGCAACTGAGGAAAGCAAGAACTTCAAAGACAGGAATATCTTCATATTATTGGTTCCGAACAAGGCTGTCGTACAAAAAGCTCAACAAGATGCTGGAAAGAAAAAAGATAAACCAACCAAAAATGAAATCTCAGCTAGTGTCTGAGCATCGAATCTTGAAGAGCGTTTTTGGCGGCGTAACAGTCAGGCAGGTATATTATGTTCTTCAACTATGGGGTGTCCTTGGCTTGTCCTCAAAAGTCTCTGTATAGTAAATTAGTCAGTCACTGGATGTGTTGAATATTTCATTCTATTTTAATAACAGAACCAACCTTTTCCGCATAAAATATTTGCTACATTTTTGTAGACCAGAATCGAATCTCTGTTGTCTTTCCTCTTTGTTTAAAGTGTTTTGGCTGATCTGCAACATGATCCCAAAGGTTAATTCTATTATATCGTATGTGTGACTCGATGCAATGCTAATCTCTGTTCTGTTGCATGCTTCACTGCACGCCGATGTCGAAGCGCCACATCCCGGAGATCACTTGAAAAGAAAAATATAGAATAATCTGCAGGGCAAACCCAGTGTTGCATTGGTGTTGAAATCTTATGTGCAGATAGCAGGACGGATGGGAGTTAAATGTTGCTTATAGAATTTTGAGAAGGTATATATAAATGCAGGGAGGGGTAAGATGTATAAACAAATAATTACATTTACTTGATATGAAAATTATTAGATTGATTTATTTGTATAATTATATAAAATTGAATCAAATTTAAATTTTTTTGGTATATAATTAGGGAAAAATAACGTTGTACATACTTATATAAAATCAAAGTTCTGTATGATATGAAATATTGGAATAAAACTCATGAATAAATTTGAATTTCTCTCAAAATTTAAAACAATGAGTTTTATAAAATATATAAATATAAAATTAATAATATTCAAGCTTTTATTATTTTGATGGTAAATATGACATTTTTCGATTGAAGTTCACATTTAACAATAGTGCAAGTCTTTTGTTGCCATGCCAAATGCTCAGCTGATCACACTATTTGGAATGATTTAAAACCTTTATTTTTATTATAGAGATATACTATATTTTATTTATTTTTGTCTTAGAGAATTGTTGAAAAGATGGATTATGATTGTAATGAATTATGTCTTATAATTGGTCATTATATAAAAAATTTATATTACAAGTATACGTGCGTTTATCTTAAAAATATTTTTAGATTCATCATCGATCACTATAAAATTTTCTTTGGGAAGGTGTAACAAGAATGTTGTCGAAAACATTAAATGTATTAATCATGTTAAAACGATTAAATTTGGTTACCTGTAAATTTTATCTTTCTACGTATTCATCTTTTACATGTATTAATTCACGGCCACGAAGAGGTAAAATACATGCAAGGAAACGAAGAAGATACTCCAATATTTAATTTGTTTCACTTGAGAAATGTGTGTTTTTTTTTGGGTGCCTGCAGCCTAAGCCTCTGAAGAACCTTGATGATTAAGTTTGCGAGATTTGTGGCGATGACATTGGGTTGACGGTCGACGGAGATCTCTTTGTGGCTTGTAACGAGTGTGGTTTCCCTGTTTGTAGGCCTTACTATGAATATGAAAGGAGGGAAGGCACTCAACAGTGTCCTCGGTGCAAAACTAGATACAAGCGTCTCTAAGGGTGTCCTAGGGTGGAAGGGGATGAAGAAGAGGAGAATGTGGATGATATCAAACATGAATTCAACATCGACAACGAACAGAACAAACATAGGAGTGTAGTAGAATCGATTCTTCATAGGAAGATGAGCTATGGTTGGAAGAGGCCCTGAAGATGATGAAAGTCTTCAAATTCCACCAGTTATAACTGGTGCTCAATCTCGACCAGTAAGTGGGGAATTCCCTATAGGAGGTGCTCTTTCTTATGGCGAACAATTGTCGAATTCTTCTCTTCATAAACGATTGCACCCATATCCCATGTCTGAACCTGGTATGTTTCTTAACATTCTCTTATTTAAATCAACTTCTCTATATACTACAAAGTCTCATTACTGCATAATAACTTGCAAACAGATGGAACTGCAAGATGGGATGAAAAGAAAGAGGGAGGACGCATGGAAAGAGAGAACGGATGATTGGAAAATGCAGCAAGGGAATCTGGGTCCTGAGGGTGATGATGCCTCTGACCCTGACATGTCAATGTAAGTATTTTTTTGTAGTGTGTGGCATGTGAAAATTTTGTTTTACAGTAATTTATTTTCTCAAGCAAACTTCCTTGCAGGCTTGATGAAGCTAGGCAACCACTGTTAAGGAAGGTGCCAATAGCATCTAGTAAGCTCAATCCTTATCGTTTGGTGATTGTAGCTCGTCTTGTTATCCTGGCATTCTTTCTCTGCTATCAAATTATAAACCGGTGCATGATGCAATTGGACTGTGGCTAACTTCTGTGATCTGTGAAATCTGGTTTGCCTTTCGTGGATCGTTGATCAGTTCCCTAAGTGGCTCCCTTTTGATCGTGAGACCTATCTCGACCGCCTTTCCCTTAGGTATACAGATTCTGCAGATATTCTCGTGAAACATCTAATATATGGAATCAATTTGCTATGACTGTGGTCATCAATTGGTCTACTGTTTAAGTTATCTTTAGTCCCATAGCCAAAACTCACAATGGTTGATGCATGTATGAGAGGGAAGGTGAACCCAACATGCTTGCTCTAGTTGATATCTTTGTCAGTACAGTAGATCCCACGGAGGAACCCCCTCTTGTTAAATCTAATACGGTTCTTTTGATCTTAGCCATGGACTATCCAGTGGACAAGATCTCTTGTGAAATTTCTGATGATGGTGCATCCATGCTTACTTTCGAATCATTGTCGGAACCAGCTGAATTTGCTAAAAAATGGGTTCCATTCTATAAGAAATTTCCTGTAGAGCTCCTGAGATGTACTTTACATTAAAGATTGATTATCTCAAGGACAAAGTCCAACCCACATTTGTCAAGGAGCGTCGAGCTATGAAGGTTTGTATGAACTCTCGGTTTCATAATTCTATGTTTAAGCTCAGTGAGTTAATTTATGTTAAAGTTGATGAATTTCTTTGGTGAGTAACAGAGAGAATATGAAGAATTCAATAACAGAGGGGTGAATCATGCAAGATGGTACACCGTGGCCGGAAAAAAAATATAAAGGATCACCCTGGAATTCAAGTATTTCTCGGTCAAATTGGAGGTCATGATACTGAAGGAAACGAGCTTCCTTGCCTTATGTGTCTTGAAAGAAAAGGCCTGGTTTCTTGCATCACAAGAAAGCCGGTGACATGAATTCCCTTGTAAATTTCTAATCACAGCACTATATAACTTCTGTAATGTAAGCTCTTAGATTCGGTCTGAACTTTACGACCGAATCTTTAAGATCACACCAATTCAGATTATCAGAAATTATACAATTTTTAAATAACAATGAGTTCATAAAATTAAGTATAATTCAAGATTAAAGTTCAAAATAATATAAGATGCAATATCCCAAAATCTCAAATATAATAATAATAGTATTAAGGAATAATGAAAATAAAAACATAGTTTGAAAACGTTCATACAATATACAGGTAATAGTGCTACTAGTCGATCCTCCAACTACCAATAAAAAATCCTAAAACTCTGATAGATCTGAAAATACAGAAACTAAAGAGTGAGCTATAAAACTCAGTGTGTCAAAGGATACCAAACAGAAACAGGACGAGAATTAATCTCATGCGGAATCATGATAAAAATATGATCCCATACAGAAACAAGTATGAATTAATATACATATTAAAAATGATACACCTCAATCAGAAGTTAAACATATTTCAGATGACCATAATCAGAATACAATCTTGCTTACAAATAATATCATACAATACAACAACATAAAATTTATTAAAGGTATCGAACGGGTAAAGGAGACAAACCTATAGTAGCTATTCAAAACCCATTAAACCTTACGCTTCCCATGATCCATAGTACTAGGTCTTGTGGAATGGGAATACGCATCTCAAGACAAGTGAGTGGAATCAAACTGAGCTCAACGAGGGTAGTCGGACTCTACCTAAGATCAATGAGAAGAGACATGATCACAAATGTTAGTTTTTCGAAAAGATTGAGGAGATGAGGTTTTAACGAAACTTGTTTATTCGAACCTTCACCAGTTGTAAACGATGATGCCCAAAGATAATCCAAGAACATTAGACGAACGGGGTCGACGAAATGAACACAATGACATTGGAGGTAAAAATCACGACGGTCTAGACAATGACGAATTGACAAAAGACCAAATTTGAAACCAAAAGATTGTGAGAGAGAGAAAGAGAGTGATAGCGGGAATGCTCACCTGCGGCAACCTTAATATATAACTAAAAAAAGACGTTACCGGAAACATTATTAGGCTCTAAAAATGATCGAAAATGAAAAAAAAAATGATGTTTTAGGTAATTTTTTACCGGTTTTATTATTTAAACAATAACAAAACCGTTAACGCCTTATTTTAGCCTTATATTAAGGTGTCGTACTGTAGAACTTCCCGATAGCGGCAAGAATGGGAAAAACGAAAAGGAAGGGGAATGGGTTTCAAAATACCCTAATATTAATGAACTAATTACGCTCTTAGCCCTTAGATTTTCAAAAATTCACCAACCAACACTAAGTTTAACAAAACTTTCGATTTAGTCCTAAAATCGAGATGCGACATTTCCTTCATAATTATGCTAATTCTATGCAAAACATTTCAGGTTCGCGTCTCTGAGGTGCTTACGAATGCTCCTTTTATGCTGAACTTGGATTGTGACAATTATATAAACAACAGTATGGCTATAAGAGAAGCAATGTGTTTCTTGATGGACCCTCAATGATCCGATGGTATCGAAAGGCATGATCGATATGCCAATAGAAACACAATTTTCCTTGATGTAAGCGCCATTCCTAATTCTTTGAGATGTCCCAATAGGGCTTTATGCTTACAATATACACTAAGATTACACATTAAATGAATAAAAAATTTATTCTTTTTTCTCTGGTTTCTGCATATTAACATGAAAGGTCTAGATGGTATTCAAGGCCCGGTATATGTTGGCACGGGGTGTGTTTTCAGAAGGCAAGCTCTCTATGGCTATGACCCCCCAAGGGTCCTAAGCGCCCAAAGATCATAAGTTGTGGTTGCTGCCCTTGTTTCGGACGCCGCAAGAAGGATAAAAGGTATTCGAAGAATGGTGGAAACGAAAATGGACCAAGTCGAGAAGGTGGTTCAGATTACATTTTTCTATCCTCTTGTTTTTTCACCTATCTACTTTTCCTTCACCTCACTTGCCCTGAATTTTATATATATTTGTGAAACAGCAGTGGAGGATGATAAGGAGTTACTGATGTCCCAGATGAACTTTGAAAAGAAATTTGGACAGTCAGCCATTTTTGTAACTTCAACCCTGATGGACCAAGGTGGTGTGCCTCCTTCCTCAAGCCCTGCAGCACTGCTTAAAGAAGCCATTCATGTCATCAGTTGAGGTTATGAAGACAAAACTGAATGGGGTAGAGAGGTACATCCAACAAGCTTGAAAATGACATCTCTTATTGATTAGAGTTGGATTGTCCCTTAACAATCTCAACCTTCTTGTGCCTTGTGTATGAGCCAGCTTAGTTGGATTTATGGCTCAATCACTGACGATATCCTAACTGGTTTCAAGATGCTCTGCCGTGGATGGAGGTCGATATATTGTATTCCCAAGTTGCCTGCATTCAAAGGTTCAGCTCCCAGCAATCTATTTGCTCACAGACAAATTCATCATGCTACCATTAAGTAAATAAACTAATGGTCAACTCTAACCCTAAAGATTTAAACATCTTTCTGCTAATTTGTAACAAGTTGTCTATCATCTTCCGTGACAGATAAACACGTTTGCCAGCCTGTTCTTCATCGCCTTGTTTCTTTCGATCTTTGCAACCAGTATTCTCGAGCTAAGGTGGAGTGGAGTGAGCATTGAGGAATGGTGGAGAAATGAGCAATTTTGGGTCATTGGTGGGATTTCAGAACATCTATTTCTGTTGTTCAAGGCCAGCTCAAGGTTCTAGCAGGGATTGACACCAACTTCACGGTTACATTAATGGCAACAGATGATGAGGAGTTTGGAGAATTGTACACCTTCAAATGGACAATCCTCCTATTTCCTCCAACAACTGTGCTAATAATAAACCTAGTTGGAGTAGTTGCAGGCATCTCAAGTGCCATAAACAATGGTTGCCAATCATGGGGGCCTCTTTTTGGGAAGATCTTCTTCTCCTTCTAGGTCATTGTCCATCTCTATCCATTCCTTAAAGGTCTAATGGGGAGGCAGAACAGGACACCCACCATTGTCATTATTTGGTCGGTGTTGTTGGCTTCAATCTTCTTGTTGCTTTGGGTCCGAACCGATCCGTTCGTGTTGAAAACCAAGGGTCCAGACACCACACAATGTGGCATCAACTGCTGAAACCAAAAAGAAAATAAAAATTGTTTTCCCATTTCTTCTTTGACGCATGGTTTGTAGATTATACATGTAAATTCTTGCTCTTGTGTAGTATTAGGCTGTTGTATGAACATGCCAAATGGAGATGCCCTTGAGTGAAAATTTTGTGTAGTTTATATATGCATGGCACCAAGTTTTGTCAACAATAATGATGAATGCACTAAGTTTAAGACTTAAACTCCATCCATCGGCAAGGAGGACGAATTTCCCTGCAGATGATGTCGTTTCTCGGCGAAGCTTACTACATGAAATTACTCTGTAAAAGTTATGTTCCATGGTCCCAAAACAGCCAACAATGAAATAACACGGACTGCAACATGCCTGCGGTGATAAATCTTCTTTCTATGAGCTTTTCCTTTCCTCTTTCGGATCAGACTGTGGTTTCACCGATTTCTACCATCCATGTCACCGAGATTGGTAAACATCGTTCGGTTGTACTATGTCGACATCCTCAAATTCATTGTCATCTGGATCCAAGAAAGGAAGCATGTAAAGATGCAGGTTTCAAAATATCAGTCCAACATGCATGTTTGAAGTACAATGAAAGTGTATGGTAACCAGGGATGGACCTAGAGGGGCAGGTAGGGGCGGTCGCCCCCTAAAATTTTTAGATATTTATTGTAATTGTAGACATAACAGATATTATATCAATCAATCCACGACAGAAAGAACCAGAAGCGTCGTGCAACATTACATTGCAGACATAAAAGCATCCCCGAAAGAATTATTAAGCTCACCAAAAGACTTGACATTATTTGAAATAAATGTTGATAAAATGAACAGAGTATTCGGTGAAACTCTTATTCACCTATAATTAATGATATACAAACGAACATAAACATAATTTTTTTTGCTCAAACTCGATTCATTTATACCCCTACATATAATGTTCATGAAACTCTCATCCACCTATAATTAATCATATACATTTTCAGGTACTTACAATCTATGTCTTATTCGGTAGCTTATTTTACCATTATCAATTCTTCCCACAATTCTCCATTCTCATCGAAACCAGAAAACAAGCAAGCAGACATTTTTACAATATAGTCTACAAGAAGCTAATAGTGGGACCTCGAAAAATCAGAGAAATCCCTTTTCCTTGAGGCTTTCAACTGTTTCCTTGAGGCTCACATCCAAAGGAATGAATTCTATGCCCAAAGATTTTGCTTTTTCCTTTGACACCTGATACGTTGGCTCAAAAGGCTTGTCATCCGCGCATCTGATAATTTTTTTTATTCAAACAAGCACTACTTAAGCATATATCCCAACATCGAGTATGCAACATAAACTCCACAAACGCAAACACCCTTGTAGATATAACTAGTTGAACCTGGGGTTTTTAGGGAGAACAATACTTCCCTTTACTATTAAGGTCGTTCAATGGCTTTGCTAAAATGACTATTTAGTTAAAAGTAAAAATTCTTTTAGCTTAAAATGAAATGTTGAGGGTTAAAATACTCTATAAGAATAAATAAGAATCAAAATGACCATTTAATCAAATGTTATAAGTATTTTTTTTGACATTATGTCGTGTAAATAACTTACTTTTGAGGAAGTTGGAGAGAAGGATAGAGGTGACGTAAGATGTTGACGATTTCAGAGTAATGTGCAACTCTCTCAACTAAACAATATCTTCCACTAGCTGATGGAATCTCAAATGCCTGGATATGTGCCTTTGCAACATCTTTAACATTGACCCAACCAAAACTTGCATTTGGGAAGGTCGATGTTGCTCCTGCAGAAAACAACAGATGATAAAAGAAGTTATGAGTAATGTAGGTAGATGTGATCAAGGATTTAAATAACAGTATGTTATTAGAATAGCGGTCGTTATATAATCGTATCAGTGTCGTATGAAATAGTTATTGTATGATCGGGATTTTAATATCACACGTTATGTCCACAATCTACACAATTGAAAATACGACCCCACACAGTAGGTATGATTTGAATGAACAAGATTACATAGAACTTAAATGCATTTTTTATCCAAAACTAAAACTTTTCCAAGTCATCACTGGAATGATGCCCAAGATTTAACACTATCCAGCTAGAATCTCCATCAGGAAAGAGTATGTGAAGTGCAGTGTTTAAAATGAATTGAGAAACAAAAAATACCTTTAATTATGTTTAAAATCACTGCAGCACTGGTATTAAGTGTTGGCTGTAAAAGAGGGCCAATTACCGTGGCTGGGTTTATGACAACCATGTCAATGCCCTTCTCCTTTGAAAATTTCCATGCACAATCCTCTGCCATTGTTTTTTGAGAGTGTGTACCAAAGCTGAATTAAAAAGGAATTAAGCAAGAAACATTATTTAATTAATTAAAATGAGAAATTTGAACTCATTAAGTGATATCGATGATAAAAGGTTCGAGCAGCTACGTTTGCAGGGTGTATGTGCATTGTTAATGACTTAGAAAAATTATGAACATATACTAACTTGTAGGATTGAATAAAACTCGACTCGACTCGAAAAACTAATATTTTTTACTCAACTCGAACTGATTCGACTCACAATTTTATAAACTCGACTCAAATAAAAAAATTAAATTTGAGTCGAGTTATAAAATAGAACTCGAATAACTTAAAATATTTAGTATTCGGTGGATTAATTTTTAAGTTTGAGTCATGTACCTCAACTCGAATAAATATATATGTATTATATATGGTTTTAAAAAATCGTTTAAATTGAAATCAAATATCTAAGTCGATTTATTCGAGTTTCTGTTTAAATTTAATTATAAATATTTATAATATTATGGTAATATTATAAATATTTATAATTAAATTTAAACAGAAACTCGAATAAATCGACTTGGTTAAAAAAATTTAAATAAACTTTGATTTATAAAATATGACTTGTCAATTCGAACAACTAAAAAAAATTTAGCTCGTCTCGATCAAACGCTCACCTCTACTAACTTGTAACCACCTAGACTATAAACCGGCTGAGGTTGTTATTTTGCCATAAATATTTAGAATCTCTCTTGCTTACTTTTTCCATAATTATTCCAATATAGCATGTTGAAGTTCCATAAAAAACATCGCAGCAATACACACACAGCATCAGACCACATGCAGACCTTTAAGCCCTTGCAGTAATGAGGATCGGTAAACCAATTTTCATCAACCACCTCATCTGGAGTACGAGGTTTTGTATTATATGCAACTGCTGCTATAGAAGATGTCAATACCACTCGTTTGACGCTAGGGTTCTTAGCACACGACTCCAAAACGTTCAGTGTTCCCTTCACGGCAGGATCAATTAATTCCGTCTGATGTCACAAACAAAACATTCACTTATATGCGAAAATATCACGAAAATAATATGAGTTGAATGTTAGTCAACCAATGGTTTCTTTCCAACATGAAAGTATTTAGACAAAAAATTAAAACGTTGGGGAGGTAAAATGCTTTTAAAAAAGAACAAGGACAAAGTGATAATTTGTACAAACGTAAGCGGCCTCAATAATTAAGAAAAAGATTTTTCTCTAAATCTTAAGTTCGAACCGAAGATAATATATATTATTAATGATTAAGAAAAAATTATCAATAAATACTACCTTATAATCACATATGAAAGAATTGAATATCAACCTGGGGATCCACGACATCAAAATAAAAGGGCGAAGCTGTGTGGAAAACAGCTTCACAGCCTTCAACAACAGGATCAAAGGAACCTTCTTTCAATAGGTTTGCTTGAAACAGCTTCAGCCGGTTCTCAGCACCTTCAAGTGCAAGCAAGTGTTGTGTCTTTCGTGGATCATCTATGAACAAAATATTAACAATTGAAACGTCTAAAAGCATCGGAATTCAGATGGTAACGGAAAAACAAACTCACTGATGTCACGAACCGAGGCTTTGACGGTGTAACCACGAAGTAGAAGCGGCTTAACAAGCCATGATGCGATGAAACCAGAGGCTCCTGTAACACACACCGTCTTTCCAACTCCACTGCTCATTTTCAGTTGCTTTGTTCTCCTTTTTTTTTTGGTGTTTGGGGGGGGGTTCTTGCTCTGTTTTGTGGCTGGGAATTGCATCATTTTCTTATCTTCGTCTCCGATAGCGACTTCTTTTCCACAACGCTCGCTTTGATGGTTGGATTTTGGACAAGTCTTAGGTTGATGAATAAAAATTATCTGTCTAGCTCAGTTGGTAGAGTATAAGGCTCTTAATCTTGTGGTCGTGGGATAGGGTTAGATAATTTTTTTTCTTAGGTTGATGAATTTAAGCATGTACGCTCCAGTTCCGCCATTAATACTTGAAAACTTATGGTTAATAATATTTTTTAGGATAAACTATGTATTTACTCATCCAATTATCACTTTAGTTTCATTTTGATCATTTAATTTTTTTTTCAAAATATACATAATGTTGCGTTTTAGTCACCCGCTATTAAAAAATAAACATAACTGATGAAGTGACAATATTTCTTAATTTTTTCAATGATGATGTTGTCACCCCAAAATAGGGGTTAAATTTTCAAGCCTTTAAGATTAAGAGACAATTTGACATTTTATGGAATTTCAGTATTTGATTATAATTTTCTTTAAAAGTACAGGAATGAATAATGTGATTAGCCATAGTTTTAGGGTATTTATATGCCGATTTTCTCTTCTTTTCCTTTTTTTTTCTCTTCCCTCCCATTCACCAGTCGCATAGTCTCTCTTTCCCTCTCTCCCACCCATTTCGATTTTTGTTAATTTTATCTTCGTTCAAGTTTTTGTGAGTGTCATCATCGACACCGTTGGATTCATCTCATCATCCCCGTTTAGTCAATGTTCTTTTTTTACCACTGTTGCTAGTAAGTCTGAAGAGAAGAATCTTTCGAGTTTTATAAAAATCGTGTCTCTGTCACTCTTTGCCGCAAACCAATCTCGATAAGAGACTTCTCACACTTAAATTGAAAATATGAAAAATTTGGTATGAATTTGCTCATCATAAGATAATGTCACGTCATCATTTAAAAAATAAAAAAAATGTGACGCCAGGATTTCTATGTGTATTTCTTAACAACGAGTGACCAAAATAGAATAAAAATATAAGTTCAATGGTAATTTTAAGAAAATAATTAAGTGACCAAAACGATACCATAAGAATAATTAAGTAACTAAATGCGTAATTCATCTTTTAAAATTGTTTCAATTTTGTTCTCTTTCTTTCGCGCAAATTGAACGATGCTATTTTATACATTGAAAAAGAAATCTTCATTCGTTTTATTTTTCTTTCCTTCCTAATATTCTGTTCTTCCAAGCACCACCACTTACATTTATTTTCTTTTCAATTTTCTGTTGCTCCAAACATAATTTAAAAAATGGTGTAAAATTAAAAGTTTAATAATTTAAATATTTATCTTATTATTCATAAAGTTAACACTTTCATTTTTTTATTAATCTAGGGTGATTATAAGTGATAGTATATATTTCAAATAATTTCAATCATTTGACAATAAACGATCAAAATATCTTATAATTATTAGTGCTTGAACTCAAGATCTCTAAGAATAATAATTATTCTTTTAACCACTGACCCCGCTTAGTTCGTGCAGTTAAAACTTACATTCTAAATTTTAATAAGAAATTAAAAGAAAAATTAATAAAGAAAAAAAACAAAGTATGAAAAATTGATTTAGTTTTTCAATGAATAATTTACGGATTTTTGTCGGTCTAGGCAATAACTTCTCCGTTGATACAAGGCCTCAACTTGATATCTGCAACATTTGAAGTTTGAACCATCCACGTACTCCAGATCGCAACATTCTACTTTTGCTTCCTGTAATTAATTAATAAATAAGACATATTATTATTATTATAATTCAACATTCTTTTTATTTTCTAAAGATATTGATTAACAGGGTTAATTGTATTATATGTCCTCAAAGTATGATTATAATTTTAAATTAGTTCCTAAATTTTTAAATATTTCATTTTCATCCCTAAACTATAACTATCATTTTAAATTAGTCCTCAAACTTTTTAATATTTCAATTTTATCCCCAAACTATGATTTTTATTCTAATTTGGTCCCCAACTTTTGAACATTCAACCAAGAAGAAGGCATGAGCAGCTTGGCAGCTGGGATCTACCCAAGGCAACCGCGTGTTGAACATGTAAAAGGGAGGCCTAGCGGATTTCTTGAAAGGCTGAAACGTCTCGAGTGGTTTCCTTAGTAGACTCCGAGGCATCACGGTTTCATAAACATGAGCCGAGTAACCCCAGGCGACCGTAAAAGACCAGTTGGTCGGCTTGTGGTAGCAGATGCTTTGCTGTAGCAGACGAGACTGGTCGAATTTCGCAGCTTTCATCAAATGGTTTATCGATTCGTATTGGTTCTTGGAAGGGAATATTGGGTTTATTCCGTCGAGATGGTGAAGCGAGAGAAGAGGTGACTGTGGATGAGATGATAGCAGGCCTGATATGTCGCCGAGGAGATCGATCTGCATTTTCCAAATTAATTCATATGAATCTTTGGTTACTTAATTCGTATTGGGTTTATCCTCACCTTTTCATTTTAGACAAAAAAAATAGTTATTCAAAGCCGAAAGTATTATATTCTCCGTAACAAATTATATAAATTATATATTTATTTCGATTGTAACGTAAAAGATTAACATCAAGACATTCTTAGTTCTAATTGAAATTATTATCAATTATCTAACTTTTTAGAGTAAACTTGTAATATTTTAGATTAAAACCCGTTGCAATGTAATATTCTCGGATGTAACCAAAATTATTCTCAATTGTACAACTTTTTAAGTTAGACATTATAACATTATAAGTTAAAATGTCACAAGTTAACTTTAGGTTAGGCGGTTGCATGACATAACTACTCTAATTATTTAGAAAATATTGATTATGAGACAATTCAGATTACCTGGTGAAAACCTTTTACATGGGTGAGATCAACGCCTAAATCAGCTAAGCAAGAAGACAACAACTGATCGCTAACACGCAAATAAGGGTACCTCTCAATACAATCATCGATGATTGGAACCAGTGTTTTCACCAACGAGTAGCTCAAAGCATAACCAGCTCCACCATAAGCCATATCGAACGAGAAATCGAAATTCGACTTAACCGCCTCCGATGTCATCCCGGTGTAATGGTATTTAGTATGATCATACTTCCCTAGTACCTCAACCAGATTCTCAACAAAAAAACACAGTGTCATCATCTCCCATAACATACCATCTCACGTTCTGGTCGTCCTCGAGCCAGAACGTTTCGAGGATCGAACGGAACATTCGGACCGCAGCCGGAACAACGAGTTTAGGGTATACCCTTAATTTCTTGACGTCTTCATTGACTTGGAATGGAGGGTAAGTTGAAGGCCAAGGGAGGAAGTCTTTTGGTGGAGGTGAGTCCAAGAAAATGTTCCCTCTTGTTCCATTTGGCTGCCACCAGGACTCAATGTATGGTTTTCTGGATTTCAATGTTTTCTGGGAACTGGCCAATATGAACTTGATATGGCTAATATTTGTGGCAAATTTCATATCATCTGTTGAAGTGGACCATTTGAGTTCATTAAAAGGAACAAAAGATTGGCTGCATTTCTGGCTATACAAGATTGTATAAAGCAATACCAAAATGGTTGAAATAGCTATTGCTATGCATGAAGCTCCAAGAGATAGATATTGAAGTTTTGGGGGAAATGGAGTTTTAGAAGACATTGGGACTAGAGTGGAAAGCTGAAAACTACAATGGAAAAAGAATGGATCTGAAATCCATGGGCGATCTGATATGAGTTAAATCCTCAAGAGGTTTCTTGAAATTTAAGTTTCTCTAGATTTGAGAATTCCATTTTGATACCATAGAGTGAAATTAATTACTTATTTTGCAATTTATTTATTGGTAAAAGAATATGCATAGTTCGCAACCGATTTATTTATTTAATTAATTATTGATGGGAATAATGTAGGTATATTGGTCATTGGTGGTTTATTCTACCCAAGTGAAGAGTCGGTCGTTGAATGACGATTAATCGATAATCTTGACAATAAAAAAGATCAGGAAAGAAGAAACCCTTTATTTTACTTGTCATAGAAGTTTATATGTTGAACTTTAGTGTCGATGTCAGATGTAGGACCATGATGACTATTCGTAGATGGATAAGATAAATAAATTTAATAGATCACGTGAGTCTGTAAGTAATCAATATCATGAAATCATAATTGACCAGATGATATGGAGCATTTGAGAAAATTTGAAAATACGACCTAACGTGTCATATGTAATTATAATATGGATGTAATGCATGTATGAAGTTAGTTAAAAAGTGTACCATAATGAAATTCTTGCATAGGTTGTTTGTATGAAATGTTGCTTTTTCTTTTCTTTTCCATGAATTATGTAACTTCATCACACCAATTGTGTGATATAAGTTTAAAAAAAATGTGAAACTATATAGTAATATATATTATATAGGAAGTGCAATAATATAAACAATATCAAAATTATGAATTGGGGATTTGTGCACTACTGCTTGTTGAAGAATTAAGTGTCGTTCGAACTCAAGTATATGACCCACTAATTACGGGGTAATGGAAGGAATTAAGCATTTACTTAACGTTTCTTCTTTGCGTTTTCTATTTTTACATTTTAGAAGTGGGTTGTGTCTTCTCCCTACGAAGACTTAAGTAAGATTAATTGCTTCAACTTGTTAAAAGAATTAAGGGTAGATTTCATAGTTGGTCATCCAATGTGTTTCTATTTTGGTTGCAAAAATATTATTATTTATATTAATGTTTAAAAAAATAAATTGTTTTAAGAGAAAATAACCTCAGTGACCAAAAATGCCTTATAATATACGATTTTAACCAACTTTTTTTTGGATTTGCCAAAATGACCAACTAAATCGCAATGCGATCGATAATTCGCAACGCGATCTCAGGTATCTCAAATTAGTTTCCAGATTCGCAACGCGATTCTGACTATCGCATTGCGATTTCCCAAATTCGCGTTGCGATTTTCCTAATTCGCATTGCGATTTACGTATTCGCGTTGCGATTTTCATAATTCGCAATGCGAATACGTAAATCGCAACGCGATTAAGTAAATCACAATGCGAATTAGGAAAATCGCAATGCGAATACGTAAATCGCAATGCGAATCTGACTATCGCAATGCGATTTACATAGCGCCATTCGTATTAACGCGTATTTTTTTTCAAATTCCAAACACGAATTTTTTCTTAATATATCGGAAACTGAACCGTCCACAATAATCGCAACTCATAACCTCAAACCTAAAATCACAACACTCAGTCTCATCTCCATCTCTCACTCTCTACGGCGAAATTCGTCCCCATCTCCGAAGATTTTCGTCCCCATCACCGGCGAAATCCCTCACAACCATTCACGGTCAGAAATCCCTCACAATCATTCAGAAATGGAAAATCAACCTCCGATGGTTAGTTTTTTTAATTATTTTTATTTTGAAATTTTTGCATTATTTTAGGTTTTTCATATTGAAAATAATGATAAGTTTACTGGTAATTTCAATAATAGATTAACCATTTCACTTAGATTTCTTATTAAATTCATTCGATTGCTGCCAATACTGCTAAACTGTTTAGTATTTAACCCTGTGAAGTTAGTATTTGTCTTTGTTTTGTCTTTTGGTTGAAGTAATGCATAAGAAGAATAGTTTCGAGAATGAAAATCGCAACGCGGAAATGACTATCGCAATGAGAGAATCGCAACGAGATAATCGCAACGCGAAACCAAAATCGCATTACGATTCTCTCGTTGCGATTTTCATTTCGTGTTGCGATTCTCTCGTTGCGATAGTCATTTCCGTGTTGCTATTTTCATTCTCTCGTTGCGATTTTCATTTCAACCAAAAGATAAAACATTGTTGCAAATTTTAGTTTCAAGAATAAACTACTATTTATGTTTATTGTTTTTGGTATATCTTCACAGTGTAATTTTTGGTATATCTAACTTGGTATGTTTATTGTTTTTGTAGAAATTTTTTTCGGCTTCATTGACATTAAGGAATAAAGTTAGCCTAGCCACTACAATTGCTTCGAAGCTTTCACCTGCACAAAGAAAATTGTTTGAGGAAACCTGCTTCGGGCCATGGCTGAGAGTACAGCATCCGGGTGGATATGCTAATTTTTGTGGCTTCAGACCATAACTAGCGATCTACCCGATAGTATACAACGTGGTGAGGAAGAGATATGGTTTCATTTTCCACCGGCGTATACTTGTTTTGGGCGGAAGGAGTTCTGCTTAATCACTGGTCTACAATTCAGACACGATGATGTAGGCCGATACACTCGTCATATCACCCGCCCATCATAGTTATCCAGGGTTTTTCCTGATGAGTCAATAGAGAAGCCGAACTTACACGTCGACGACCTGAAGAAATTGTTTCATAAGAAATATGGTTTTACTCGGATGAATGACGTCGATGTTGTCCGAGTATGCCTTCTACTACTTTTGTATGCCGGCTTTTTAGGCAGAGAGGCCAGACAACCTATTCCTCAGGAGCTAATATTATTGGTAGAGGACCTAAATGCATGGAATCTGTTTCCGTGGGGTTCGTATATATGGAAAGCTACCTGGACTAAGTTGTCGTCTGCCTTTGATGACCGCAAAAGTTTGTGGGGCGATGGGTCGAAATACACTTTGTCAGGCTTTGTTTGGGCCTTTAAGGTAAGAATTTCTATATAATATTTTCAAAATTATAATTAATTATTTAACAATTACTAATGTTTGTTATTATATTATTTGTAGATTTGGATATTCGAGACTTTCCCCAGCATGCGGACATATGCATTAAAAACCTCAAATGATATTCCTAGGGCTATTTCCTGGAAGAGAAAACGTCTGTTGGATTGGGAATACTTAATACCATACGCGACAATAAATAATGTAAGTTAACACAAATACTATCATATATAAACAAGTTATTAATACTAGACGTTTAACTTTGTTTGAGTTTTTATATTTTTAGGAGGCCAACACTCCATTAATGAGACTGACACCCACATAGGCTGAGCTTGCCACTGATTGGTGGCAAGCTAGTCAACGTTTTCTTGATGGCACGAATGATGAGCAACCTCCACTTCGAGAGCCATCACCTCACCCAGAGCCATCACCTGATCGACCCGACTATACACCTCTACAACGAGAGCCATCACCTATCCCGTCACATCATCGAGCCTCTTCTCCACCATCACCTCATGATAGGCGACCGGCAAAGATGCCACGACTTCTATCTCCCTGTTCTCCACCTCCACCTCCACGGGATGAGTCAAGGGAGTTACGTGATGAGGTTAATGCCTTGCGTGAGGAGATCGGTACTCTACGCGATAACGATGGTGTATGGCGTGTGGAGGTGTCTACTTTACGTGGTGAGGTTGCCGCTCTACGTGAGATGGTAGTATTGTTGCAGAATGAGGTTCATACTCTACGCAACGAGGTAAGTTTAAGATTTTCCATATTTAACTTGATGATAAATTTACTCGTAATTTCACTTAGATTAACCATTTCACTTAGATTGCTTAGTGAATTTATTCTGTTGCTGCCAATACTGCTAAACTGTTTATTAACACTGTGAAGTTAGTATTTGTCTTTTGTTTTGTCTTTTGGTTGAAATATATTCGGTTGCTGCCAATTCTGCTAAACTGTGTATTCTTTAACACTGTGAAGTTAGTATTTGTCTTTGTTTTGTCTTTTGGTTGAAAGTAAATTTGTTCGTTTGCTACCAATTCTACTAAACTGTGTATTCTTTAATACTTTGAAGTTAGTATTTGTCTTTGTTTTGTCTTTTGGTTGAAGTAATGCAATCCATTCAAGTTTCAATTTGCAGAAGAAGAAGAAATAGTTTATTCTTGAAACTAATTTAGTAACACTGTTTTGCCTTTTGGTTGAAATGAAAATCGCAACGAGAGAATGAAAATCGCAACGCGAAACGAAAATCGCAACGAGAAACTATAATCGCGTTGCGATTTTTGGTTTCGCGTTGCGATTCTCTCGTTGCGATTTTTATTTCGCGTTGCGATATTCATTTTTCACGTTACGATTTTAAGTTCCAGAAACTATTCTTCTTCTGCAAATTGAAACTTGAATGAATTGCATTACTTCAACCAATAGACAAAGACAAATATCAAGTTGACAGTGTTGCAAGTTTGATACATATTTGCCTTTGTTATCTGATGCATTTTGTGAACTATGATAGAATAATGACTTGGGTGAATTCAATGCAAGTTTGAAACATATTTGTCTTTGTTTTCACTGTTTAAATATCATGTCTGTTTATTTACTGATATTTGTATTTAATTATTTAACGGCCCGATAAGGTGGATGCTTTACGTCGGGTTTTTCTTGCACGGCAGAGTTTACGCATCAGACGACGTGCACGTGCTATTAAGTCTCCGTACACCCCAATAGTGCGAAGACACCGCAAGAAGAAGCCCGACTCGCCTGTCATCCCTCAAGAGTCCACTCCTATCGTTGAAGATGCCCCTATCATTCCTCGAGAGTCTTCTCCCACCGTTCAAGAGGCCACTGTCATCGTTGAAGAGGTCCCTCCCACCATTCAAGAGCCCGATTCACATGACGTCATATGTAGGATTCTTGAGAAACCCTCTGACGTACCGGACATGATGGATTCAAGTTGACTCTCGTATGAGTTACCGGCCAGTACCATACCGGTATCTGAAGTGGAGAGGAGACAACTACCGGACACAATTCTGGATAACACCCTTTGGGCTAAGACCGTAGTTGATTTTTATCTACATGAGCGGAGCCAGGGGTGTTTCACTGACATATGCAAGCTCAACGATGATATCTATTTGTTGCTTGATCGGTCTTGGTGGGGCGTATTATTAGGGGTCGAAGACAATGGCTATTTCGATGGAGGGGTAAGTCTTATATTTTTCTTATATTTCAATTTAATTTTTTTTTAATTTATGTAAGTTACTAATATATGTCTTTTTTTTGTAAAACAGCATATCGATGCGTGGGTGTCACGTCTTCTAATAATTATGAAACTTAAGGAAAATAAAAGAAATACACGATATACAATTATGCCGACGTCTTTTAACGCCGTTCACTTGAAGAATCAACGAGATGAATCATTTGCGTTGGGCAATGGACAAGCTAAACTTTATCCTGCATGGTGGGAGGTTGATAAGGTTAGTATTTATTTTAGATTGAGTTTAAAGGTATTCATAAATAAGTGCGCAAATGAATGAATTATTACTTATGATTGTAGGTGTTTATCCCTGTTTTGGAACGTAAACATTGGCTTCTCGTCGAGCTTCAGCTCCCATCCCTTAAGGCAATAGTATATGACAGCATGATAAATTACATATCATTGGCTGATTTAAGAGATATTATTAAGGGATGGAGCTCTCATTTGGCTAAATTCTTGGATGCGATAAATTATTGGACTCGTTCTGGAAACAAGAAGCCAAAGAAGCTCAATATTACAGTTAGCAGAGACGAGACCGCATCACAACAAACGAAAGGACCCAGAGGGGATTGTGGTCCTCTCGTATGCTTGGCGTTGGAGCGTTTGATCACAGGAAGTATAAAGTATCTACCTCCCACCGATAGAGATAGAGCTGCAGTAGGCTTGTGGTTTCGGCATTATATGGCTAGATCGATATATACGAGACGCTGCCTACCTGCATCCGCGTTATAAAAATGTCCATAAACAATTGGTAAGTTTATAGGCTTGTGGTTTGAAAATGTTTGGTTAAGTACCTAGAATTCAATAATTTGCTGTTTGTAGGTTTTAGATGTGTAGAAAGTGTTGTTTGAGCAAATGTTTGGTTTCTGCAGGTTAATCTCAGAAGTGAGCTGCGTGAAAATGATGTATGGCTGCAAAAGTTAATTCAATAGTAGATGAGGAAATAAGAATTATTGCTTATTTTTTGATTGTTTAATTGATTTGTAAAAGATGATTTGTAAAAGTTGATTTGTTTAATTGATGTGAACATAATTCTTATTTGTGCTTGTTTAATTGATTGAAATGTAATGATTGATTTTGTTGATTTCAATCTGCATTATGTTGAAGGCAAAAATGACTATCGCAATGCGAAATGAAAATCGCAACGAGAGAATCGCAACGCGAAACTAAATTCGCGTTGCGATTTTCATTTCGCTTTGCGATTCCCTCGTTGCGATTTTCATTTCGCATTACGATACTCTCGTTCCGATTTTCATTTCGCATTGCGATACTCTCGTTGCGATTTTCATTTCGCATTGCGATAGTCATTTCCGCGTTGCGATAGACATTAAGATGATTGCGAACGTCATTTCCGTGTTGCGATAGTCAAATGAATGCCTAATAAGTGATAACAACTGAACAGATCATAGCAATTTTCAAACTCAAGTTACTAATACATGCCTAACTAAAAATGTTAAAAGTTCACACATAAAATCCACATAATACAATATTTGCATTTAAAAATCACCTAAGTTAACAGTCCCAAAAGGTGAAGCCGGTTGTGATTGAGATTTTAAAGATGATTGCGATTTTGATTGCCTTTTTCTTGACACCATATGAGCTTTGGATTTTGATGAGGATCAATATTTTGGTAGAGGAAAAGATGATTGTGATGGCACTGGTGATCCACATATCAACCTTGTATGACCACTTTCTTTGCACCGACTACATGTCGATCTCTTCTTCTCTTCACCCTTAGACGGTATACGATCGTGACTTTTTGGTCGGCCAGGTAGCCTTCTGTCCATGGCTGGTGGCAAAATTGTTTGTAAGTCATCTGGTATGTCCCACTCAGAAGAATGTGGAATAGGGTAGACAATCTCACCATAAGTCTGTCGATATACTTCTGTAGTGTAGCAATCCATAGCGTATGCGCTTGAATCATCTTGGTTTAGATGAAGAGAAACTTTTATAACATGGCCACACGGATAACCAGATGTTTGCCATTTCATACAACTACACGTCTTTGCATTTAGATCGACAAGCCCATTTAAGTTATTATCCAGTACTTCAAACAAAGTGTTTGAACATGGTTCAACTCTCCATGACGTTGACTTCACAACACGTTTCGTTATCTTTTTTTCTGTCCATGGTGTAACACGATGTTCCAATGTTCCTGTAAATTTAAATAAATAATACTTAGTAAAATATATAATAAGTTACGAATTTAAAGAAATAATACCTGCATGGTTTCTTTTCTTGTAGTACCACTGTTGAATAGAGGCTCGAAAAAACTCCATTAACATAGTAATGGGTAATTTCCGGAATGACGACTTAGAGCGTTGATTGATTCTGCACTATTAGACGTCATGAAACCATATCTTGCTCCAAGTTGATGTACTCTTGACCATCTTTCAAACCCGACATCTTCTAGTGTTTGAGCACACTGAGGCAAAACACGTCTTAAACAGTTTATATGCTTATTAAAATCCACTTCCCGATAAGCTTTTACAGCCTTCCAGTATGTCCATTTGTGATTTTTTATACCAGCAGACCTTGATTTTAGATTTCTATACAAATGAACACCACAAAGTCCATGAAAAGCATCTGGGAAACACCTTCTAACAGCGTTGTCAATTGAGTTTGCCCTATCGGATATAATTGTCAGATTGCTAATAGGACCTATGCAATCCCTAAGATACCCCATAAACCATGTTCATGAATTAGAGGTTTCAGATTTTCCAACTCCGTAAGCTATTGGCAGTATCCCATTGTTAGCATCCATGGCTACTGCTAATAAGTTTACTCCAAGGTATCGACATTTTAAATGTGCTCCGTCAACTATAATAACTGGGCGCATGCAATTAATAAACGAACGAATCTACAAAATCATATACACAAGAAATATAATCATTTAAATGTGAAATGCATGTAACTAACAAAAATGAGTCAACAAAATTATATTGATTTACTAACCGCAACACCAATGGCGATAAACAGCAACTCAAAGCGTCCATCTCTATCTGTTTTGATATGAGTTACCAACCCAGGATTTTTCAGCTTTAAATTATGACAATAAGCCGGCAGTTGGGCAAACGATGCTTCTGGCGACCCCCTCAACAATTCCAAGGCATAACATTTGGCTCTCCAAGCTTGAGAATATGAGATACTAATCTTGAACCGAGCATTCATGTCAGTCATAATTTCATGTCCCCGATATACCATTCAAAAACATTAACTCAGCCAGAAAACCACCCAACACCTTTTTGTTTGCCTGTCTATGGTGAGGAAAAACTTGGGTTCTTGAACATGTATGTTTATCAATAAAAGTCCTAACTTGAAACATTTTGCAATCTTTTATCCTCTTTGCAATCATACGCCACATACAGTTTTTGTCAATCATACACCTTGTTTCGAAACGATCTTTGCTTGATTTGTTAACTTTTAGTTGATAGCCATCTTCCACACATTTCGTATACAAAGCTATCTTCAAGTCTTCCTTTGTATCAAAACAATCATCTTTCTTGATACGACTAATTTTTGTGTGACAATCAACTGCTATCTTTACCAACTCTTCTTCCGGTATCTGAAGTAATTCTGACATATTCCAGTTATACTCCCGTGGCATTTTCTTCGGGGACTTTTCTTTGGGGATTTCTTCTTCTTCTTTTTCTTCTTCAGTGTTATATGAATTACAGAATGTATGTTCAACATGTTCATTTACAGTCGTAACTTCCTCCTCATTATCATCAACAACATCTTCCTCGGCAATGGATGTTTCATCATCAAAATTCGGGTATTGACCAATATCAAAATCATTACACGCAGGGTCTGTTTCTTCTTCTGAAAAATGATCAAAATCTGAGTATTGACCAAGATCAAAGTCCGGGTATTGACCAAGATCAAATTTCGAATACTGACTAGTACTCACAATTTTTTTTGTTGGCTCATCATCGTCTAACTGGTCAATACGAAAACCGAAATTTGGTGCTGAAAGTTGATTGGGATTTGGATTAGGGAAAGGTTGTGGGTTTTGAGATTGTGTTTGGTATTGGAAATGTGGTGAAACAATATTTGCTTGGTGATGAAATTGTGGTGGAACCATTAAATTTTGAGCACCATAAACTGGGGTTGAAAAACTTAGTTGATTACTACCCGCTACTGACCCAACTTCACTACTTCTAGGTTCAACAACATACAATGTAACATCATCACTTGAAACACTAATGTAAGCAATGAATCGTTCAACATCTTCATTGTCAGTTAACAAATAAACTTTACCATTTTTCTGATAAGATAGCCTAAATCCACTTAGGGGCTCTAAATTCAATTTATTTGCAACACGTAACATTAGAGTTTCATAAGTTAACTTTTTTAATGACAATTTTAGTTGAAGATTCATGGGTAAAGGCATATATTGTAAAACACCATGAACATTCTCCCATGACCCTCCAAAACACAAATTTATCCAAACATGATCAACATTAGATGATTTCATTATTGTAAATTAATTTACTAAACAAACGAGCTGTGAAACTAAAACCTGTTGCCGGATGGGGAAGGATGTCGTTGGATATAGGAACGGATGTCGTCGGAGAGAGTGATAGATGGAGATGGAATGAGTTGCGATTTAGGGATTTAGGTTATGAGTTGATGCTGCTGCGTATTTATATACCCAAAACATTTGTGTTGCGAAATTAAAACTTGTTGCGAATTCAGAAATCGAGTTGCGAATTTGAAATTCAGTATTGCGATAGTCAGAATCTCGTTGCGATTTACTAAATCACAATGCGATTACGTAAATCGAAGTGCGAATTAGGAAAATCGCAATGCGATTACGTAAATCGCAATGCTAATTAGGAAAATCACAATGCAAATACGTAAATCGCAACGCGAATTTGGGAAATCGCAATGTGATGGTCAGAATCGCGTTGCGAATCTGGAAACTGATTTGCGATACCGGAGATCGCGTTGCGAATTATCGATCGCATTGCGATTTAGTTGGTCATTTTGGCAAATCCAAAAAAAGTTGGTTAAAATCGTATATTATAAGGCATTTTTGGTCACTGGGGTTATTTTCTCTTGTTTTAATTATATGTCGTTAATTCGTTAATAAAATTATTAATATAATTTATTTTATTGATATAATAATAACTTTTATTTTTAATATTTGAATATTGTATTGATTTATTCTTATTCTAAAACGGCTGTCCCTTGTTCCCATATGTAATGAGATAAGGGGGAGGTAAGATAGTAGGCTGCCCTCAACACTAGATTGAGAGCAGCTTCTGTAGGAGACCTTCGAATTATGAAATGCCCTCCATGGGACTCGATCCCACGACCTCAAGGTTAAAAACCTTGTGCTCTACCAACTGAGTTGGATGGTCATTTCAATTTATTCTTATTCTAAATAATTCAATAAATTTAATCTTCATTTTACAAATTATATTAATTAACCCGCAAACACAATTATTATTATGTTGATTCCTATAGTTTTGTTTCTCTATGAGTAATTCAAATAAACTAAGTTTAAAAAAATATTAATCCTAATTTTAATGCACGAAACATATGAAATTAATATTATTTATGAAAATCAAGTTTGAGGTTTGTCCACGTTCACCACATCAATTATTCATGGGAAGAAAATTGTTTTGTCGATCATTGATGGTTCATCCCTTTTTGATTTGGACAAAGAGTCACAATTAGTGTCAGAATGACCATTGGTCTAGTATTTTACTATGAGAGACGGTTGGTCATAAAGGAAGAAGAAGAAAAAGGTTATGTATATGTTGTTGAAGGTTTGATATCCTTATCAAGTATAGGACAATTATGAATATTTGTAGACTAACGAGCTAAATAGATCGAGTAGTCAGAACTTGACTTTTGCTCTAGTAGGTCATATATAAAGTATTGTCTATGCCTTGTAATTGACTCGAAAGTCTTTATACAGAGAATACATACTCTTTGGAAACTCTGATAAACAGGCCTATCCAAAAATCTTAACTAACAAGAAAATTATAGTTTTCAAAGATTAATTTCCAAAAATATAACATAATTCATTTTTTATGTTTGTATTAATCTAAAAATAACTCACACTTGCATAATGACATCAAAAAATTAGTTATTTAACCACAGTTGGCAGTTATGAAAGAATGAAGCAATTGTTAAGCCGAAACTAAAAGAATGTCTTTATGTTCCATGGCTTAATACACTTGTTTAAACTCGATTACGAGTATTAAGATTTTACTAGGAAAAAAATCTAAATTAAACTTAATTAAGTCAACTTTATTATTTCAATTTTTTATTTATTTTAGATCAGTACTAAATATGAACAACTTCAATTTGAATTCCAATATTCAAACTTCAAGTTGATGTCGATTTTAAGTTTTTAAATAAATTTTATTGATTTTACTACAAATTTTAAGTTGTATAAATTTTAAACATTAAATAAATAATAAATAATTTAAATCTTAAAATGAACTGTTTACTGTTTTTTTTACAAAGATTTTGATAAAAGATGATACCTTTTAATTTAAAAAGGAAAAGAAAAAAAACTATGATTTTGGCACTTCCTCCTCATTCCGGGTCTCGACCCGGATTTTAACCATTCATACGTTTCGGAATCTGCTCTCTTTCTCAGATCTGAAAATACGTTAATCGAATTATCAATGGTGATATCCGAGGATGGCAATAGTAGGTCAAAAACGACGATGGCGGGGTGGTTGTTGGTGGGAATCGGGTCCCTTATATTGCTCGGATTCCTCTTCACCGCTTTTATCTCGAAGCTTCTTCCGCCGTCAAATTATCACCTGATTGCTGTCATCCAAAACGACAGGTAATTTCGATATGTGGTTTTTATGTTCTTCAATTTTGGCGTATTTTTTTTAGTTACTGATGTTCACTGTTTTCTAAGACTGCCGTGAGTTAAGGTTCTGTTTGGATTATGTTAATTGAAAAAAGAAATTGCTCGACAGTAGAACTTTTTTTCCCTTTTTACTTGATAATTAGTGTAATCTGATACATTTGAGAGATCAGTTTGTTTAGTATTTAATCCAGATTTGGATAGTAATATTCAAATATTAAGTGTATAACAACTGGATTTATTTATCATTCAAATTAGTCTGATTCGAATTCTGCTAAAAGATAGCAATATCTGAACAGCTGCCATCTCTACTAAATAGCAACTTCAGGATTCAACCTCAAATAATAGTCAACTCGAGCTCAACCAAATACCATTTTCTAAGCTCCAACTCTGCTAAATTGTAAAACAGAACTATTGAGCTCGGCTCAATTAGGTTTGTTTACTTTATTTACATACTTGAGCTTGAATTCATTTCATATACAAATTTTTTAAATTTAGAGTAGATATGATCCTCAACAAATATTTGCAGTTTAAGTAGCCACCAAAACTGGAATAGGAAGGAAAGCAAAAGACTGAAATTGTAGTATAAGATAATATTTACCAGGAGTGCACAGGTAAACCCAACAACCAAGCAGATCAAATAACCGTAAAACCTCTAAAAATGGAGAGAGTATGCAGCTAGTTGAAATGAACCAAGGATGAAATTTGTGAATCGATTGAAGATTTCAGCCAGAAAAAATTGAGGAGCCAAACCAGCATGTTCGAGGTGCTATAGGGATTTTATTTTGGATGAAAAGGAAGAGAGCCTTGTGTGAGACTGGGACTACGGAGAGAAAGAAAAGGCATGGGCGTGTGGCTGAGAGATAAGTCTCTTTCAGTGCTTTGTTTTTGTTAATGCTACAAGGAAGAATGTTAAATTTTGCACCTATCCTATGAGACAAAAGATAGAATCCCATTAGATCAATGATGAAAGTAGCTATGATGTAGTGAAACTATGCGGTTGAGAGCTGAGAGAGAGAGAATAAAAAAATAGGTTTCAGGGTTCTTAATTTAGTGTAAAATAGTAAATTAACATTTGAATTGTTAAAAATATTATAAATAAAAAGAAAAACTCAACAGTGATTAATGATTGAATTTTAGGGGGGTTTTCCCTTCTTTTTTTTTTATGAACTTGAGTAGCTTGCAAATAAAAGTGTCTTATTTACACCTATAGTCAGGGTTATTGGATGCATGCATTGCTAATGTTATGTTGTCAAAGTGATTTTGGTCAATATATAGTTGGCCATTCCTGTTGCTAGTGCCCCAACCTGCTAGGCATATAATTGTGACAAAGCAAATATGTGTTGTTGGACAATATGCGTGTTGTGTTTCTTGTTTTCCCCTTTGCCATCCATGTAAAAATTAATACAACCCAAATTTGTCAAAACCTTAAACTTGAATATAACAAATGTATAACACGTTCCGTGTTAATCGTGTTTAAATGTGTCAATACATATTGACTACAATGCTTATGTAATTATTCAACATGCAGTCTTCATTCTTTTTAGCCTACCAAGGCAAAATAAATAAGCTTTGTAATTGGATGCAATTTGAAACATGTTATAAGGGCTTTTCTTTCATTCTTTTTAGACTAAAAGTTTTGCAGCTACCTTTCTAATATTAATGTTATCAGAATATTGCAGTCCCTATATATTTTTCTTGATTTTTGCTTCCTTTTCTTTAGCAGGTATTACTGTTACTTGGTACCCTTAACACTTCCCGTATTTGTGGTTGCTGTATATTTCCATTGGCTTAGCATGAAATTATTCAGGCATGCATGACATCTGTGGCAACAACCAATGTATCCATGTAAACAAAGAAATTATATTTGAAAATGTGAGGAAACTTGATTTAGGTGCTTCATAACGACTACTTTGAAATATTGAGTAATTCAAGTAATCTTGTGTTTATAAATAGAAACTTAGCAGGTAGCAAAGGCAAATTTAAATGGAACACTGTGCAGGCCCATAAAAGAATTCCCTTTTCACTTATTTTGTTTTATGTTTCTATGAGTGACAACTTTTGTATGATATGCAACTTTCCTTTGTAATCACAATGTTGCATCGAAATGAGAAGCTTTTATTTATTTGCTTTACTGCTTGTGATAAAATCAAATGTTCAACAAGGAATGGTCTTCAATTGGCTTCTCGATTTGTTTTCATTACTCCATTTGCTATGAGCCTAGTTACCAGGCTAAAGTGAATCTTAGATGATGATACATGTCTAACATTGACAAGCTTGTCTTTTTAAAGTATTTCATATACTTGGAGGCTCATACCATCATATACCCATGTCAGAATATGTATCAAACCCTTGTTATGAGTCAAGTTCCATTTTGTCTTTGGTTTTCTTGTTTAAAATAACAAGGAATAATGGAAAATTAACTTGTTTGTTTACCAAGAAAACTTAATCTCTCTCTATATATATACAAGAAAAAAATATAAAATAGCCCTAACTTCTGTACCAAGAATAAAATATAACTATACAATATATTATAAGTATTAAATGTGACCCTGAATAAGGGAAAAATCAATAAGAAACCCATTTGCTTAACAGAAAATGAGTGAGAAGCATATGAATAAGAGATAATTTGAGCATCGTACCTAATGTAACTTCGCTCATTGTCTACTTCAATAGCATCTTCAGTTACTTTAAGCACTTCTAAAGTGTAGGGATGTTCAGGATCCTTTATATCTCTAATATGATTTAAGAGTACAAAGAAAATCTAAAAAACATGCACCATAAAATCCGAAAATATTACCCAATAGCTGCAATTTTTTAATACATAATTAGAATTGAAAATAAGACGAGACAAATCGCGAGCTACTCAAATTTGATTCGGTCAAAGCCCGGTCAAGACTTGAGTCGATTGGATTCGATTTGAGCTCGAGTTCTAAACGAGCCGAAGCGAGTTACTTGATACCCAACTCGAAAAAAATAATATATTAAATTTATAATTCTTTAAATTAAATTATTAATAATAGTAACATTTATATGTTACTTTTTTTAAAATATAATATAAAGTTTTCATATACTTAAAGTTTCAGTTCGAGTTCGAGTTCGAACAAAGTCTGAGAATGTTTTGATTTCAATTTTTTTAAGTTTGAGTTAAACTTTTTATTTCAAATTAGATTCGAGCTTGACAATTTTAAACTAATAAATTTTTAAGGCGAGTAAAATTCGATTTTAGACTTTTCAAGTTAGATTGAGTTCGATTTTACTCGATTACAGCCCCAGAGAGGATAACAATAGCTTGCACAGTAGCTACGATACGAACCTGCCGCTCTTTCTTCTCGTACACAGTAGGGTTTGCATTTGTTAAACCAGAAACCATAATTTCCGAATCAATAAACAAAATAAAATTATAAAAATAAATCAATCATATCATCACTGTTCTGTTTTCCTTTACCGCTGCAAGTAATTGTTTTTGGTTAATCAAATTTGCTGCTCCTTGATTTCTACCACAATTGAAGAACAATTACTTGTTTCAAATTTACAGATAAAATTAAAAAAAAGTATAGGGTGATTATAATATATAATATCTGTTTATAGTATTTTTTTAACAATTGATAACGTATATATATCTTATAGACTCAATTGTTTAGGATAAAAAAATCTGTTTTTCCATGAGAAGGGTGATGTTTAGGGCTTACGGGATATTTGTTAACGTGGTCAAGCTTGCAACTAAGCTGTATGATATAAGCCTGGTGGTGGTGAATAGGGAAAATTAGTGTTTCGGCGCCTAGAGATTGATTATTGCTGGATACGCATGCTTGTAGAAGAAGCAGAGTTGACAATTTATTTGAATCCAAATGCTGACCTTAGACGTCGTATTGCTATACCTAGACACATATTTGAAACTCCTAGTGAATTGAGAATATTGGGAACCCTGTTTATATATTCACCCATGTCTAGCTAAAACTTCCATCTAAATGTATGTTGCTGTTGTAAATTTTGATGCAAATTTCTAAAAGGGCTGCTAAAGGGGTTTTCTTTTTTCTGAACTAAGGCTTATAAATTTCTTTAAAAGTATTAATTTTGTGAACTTACTTTAGTTCAATTGTATCTTTTAAAGCCTGTTTGGACCAGTGCAAGATGTGAGGATTCCATATCAGCACAAGCGAATGTTTGGTTTTGTAACATTTTTCATCCAGTGACTGTGAAGCACATTTTGGCCAGAGGAAACCCCCATTACATTTGTGATTCACGTGTACTTGTTAAAATCGATAAGGAGAAGGGAAAAGTTCCTGACAAGTAAGGCATTTTCTCTTATTCGTAATTTTTCTTACTTCTGGCCATCATCATGCAATGAATTTATAACTGATATTGGAGCAATTGCGGGAGGCAATACCTGCAACAAAAGTTAGAGAAGGTGAACTTTTCTTCATGTTCAAGTCCTTCAGGGCTTGACTCTAGAGAGCCATATGACCCTCATGTTGGTAAGCAAACAAGAATAGTTTTTTGTAGGGTTGTCGACACATTTTTTTTCTTTCTTTCATGAAATCGAAAGACGGGAAACAGAATGCTTCAGGTGGCTGTTTCTCTGATTTTCCCCCCCTTTTCTCTTTACATGCAGGGGCAAAGATGTTCTACAATGCTCCTGAGATGATGTTGAGAAGGGAACTTGAAGAGCAAGCTGATCTCCAGCATTCTATTGAACTGCAAAGGAGAAGGTTGGTGAACTTGCAACTTCCAGACTTCAAGAAAGATGGCATTCATCATCACCACTGCGGCCTATTGGTTGGTGCTTCTGTTTCCTTGCCTGCTCATTCCCATGACAGTCAAAATGTTCCCCCATCAGACAGCATTAAAACAGAAGTCTCGAAAGGTTTCTAATCAGCCTCAGTTGTTCTATCCCATATTTGAAACTTATTTATGTTTTTGCAGTTTTTATTGCGGGCATGAGCTGTAGGGAATAAAGGTAAGCAATCTCAGAACTCAGAAAAGGAGTAACCATGCTATATGAACTAATCTTTCTCAGATTCCATTCGGATGGCTTTCGTTTTAACGTTTTGATGTGATACTAATGCACAAAAGTAGAGAAGCATATACGAGAAGAATCCCGTAGATGCGTATAGCAAGACTATACAGTGAAGAGTGAATCCGTAGAGAATATATCCATCGACTCTTGGATACAAAACTACTAACAGCAAATGCCATATTGGATTAGATAGACGGCAGACTAATTAATATTTGAGTGTAGGGCGCCTTTTGCCCTTCCTTTGTAGGTATGTATTCCAGTCGAAAAAAGTCGCTGTATTCTCAACGTATGCATCGCGTCTTGTCTCACATTTTATCGGATAAAAACAATATTGTACTATGAATTGTATGAATAGACTTTGAAATGTGTACATTTATTTAAAGATATCTGAGATGGGGTTTGCATGGTAATTCTTATTTTATTGTTTGGTAATCTTTTAGAATAATGTTTTTTATTATTAAACTGAAGAATGTTGGTTATGGTTAGAAAATTGGAAAGAAAAGGTATCCTGCTCGTCTCATTTTGCATTTGGCATAATGTCAAAAAACAATTTGTCGACGTTCAATTGAATAATCATTTTATCTTCTTTTTTCTTGGAGTATTTTGTCCTCAACGTTTTGTTTTAAGATAAAATAATTCTTGATTAGAGAAAATTTGTTATTTGAATAACGGTTAATATTTGTCATTGACGTGATAAGTTTTATGTGTCAAGAATGATGATGTAACATTATTACAAGCTTTCGATTGGAAATGAAAATCATGCCTGGTGGTGTCTTAACCTCTTAGATGTGTTGTGTCAACTAGATGAAGGAGGTCATGCTAGCTTTAAGGTGGACAGAATGGTACCGATGTGGTGGTCGAAATCTGGGTTAATTGAGGTTGAAGAGAGAAATATAGAGAAGGGGAGGAAGAAGAAGAAGAAAGAAAGAAAAGAAAAGAAAATGAAGGGAAAAATCATTGTATAAAGTTCAATGATTAAATTGAAAAAAATTTGAAGTACATCAAGTGAAATAAAAAAATAATAAAGTTCAATGAGTAAATTTGTAATTTGCTATTTATATAATTTTTAAAAATTATTTATATAAATAACATTCTTTCAGTATTAGTTACCGAAATGACATCCATTCGTATTATATAGAACAAAAACACTATTTTGAGAGATACATTTGAAAAGTTATGTCTTACATGACATCCTGATCAGTAAATATTAGAAAAAAATAAATTTTATTTAAAGATGTATTTGATTAATCGTACCTTTTAGAGGTTTGAAAAATAAATATTTAATTAAAACGGTATATTTTAAAAATGATTAATTGCTTATCTGATACATCCACTATATCAAATTCATCAATGTCGTACATTTTGTTTTTCAATTTCATATATGAAGAATTGTATAATCAATCATTTTGTCCACTTATTTCACGAAAGATAACATGACATATATGAAAGAAAAATCAATAGCAACTAGTTAACCGATACCAAGAAACAAACAGATAAATCCAATACTACCAATCTTCATTATTGAAAACGAATAGATCAACAAGGCTGGAATGCCAACATGAACAGTAATACAGACGAGCTTTCCTCATATTTAAGTAGTAACATACATCCTTCTAGATCTCTCACATCTCATAGCCTTCATCGTCTTCATCCTCGTATTCAAGTTCCTCGTCGGCTGCTGCATCCTGGTATTGTTGATATTCAGATACAAGGTCATTCATGTTGCTCTCGGCCTCGGTGAACTCCATTTCATCCATTCCTTCACCAGTGTACCAGTGCAAGAAAGCCTTCCTCCTGAACATAGCGGTGAATTGCTCGCTCACTCGTCTGAACATCTCCTGGATGGAGGTTGAGTTGCCGACGAAGGTAGATGCCATGGACAGGCCCTGGGGCGGAATATCACAGACACTGGACTTGACATTGTTTGGAATCCACTCGACAAAGTACGATGAGTTCTTGTTTTGAACATTATTCATTTGCTCATCCACCTCTTTGGTGCTCATCTTGCCCCTGAACATGGCTGAGGCTGTGAGGTAGCGACCGTGTCTTGGGTCTGCAGCACACATCATGTTCTTTGCATCCCACATCTGTTGAGTGAGCTCTGGGACCGTTAGGGCACGATACTGCTGAGATCCCCGTGAGGTGAGAGGAGCAAAACCGACCATAAAGAAGTGGAGCCTAGGGAAAGGAATGAGGTTCACAGCGAGTTTCCGGAGGTCAGAGTTGAGCTGGCCAGGGAACCTAAGGCAGCATGTGACACCACTCATGGTTGCAGAGATCAGATGGTTCAAATCACCAACTGTTACAACCAACAATAAAAGATTACTTCAGCAAAAACCTTGTGGTACTAAGATGAAGTCAGATAATAGAAACTTACAGCTAGGGGTCGTTAGCTTGAGGGTCCTGAAACAGATATCATACAATGCCTCGTTATCCAACACCATGCACTCATCCGCATTTTCGACAAGCTGATGAACAGAAAGAGTAGCATTATATGGCTCAACCACCGTATCCGAAACCTTTGGTGATGGAAAGACGGAGAAAGTGAGCATCATTCTATCAGGGTATTCTTCTCTGATCTTGGAGATCAACAGAGTACCCATACCGGAACCAGTTCCCCCTCCGAGAGAGTGGCAAACTTGAAAACCTATTTGGACGAACAAATAAAATTCATAATTAAAAGAACCCCAAAAGCCAAAAATTAAAGAAATAGGAAACAAACAACGTAATTACTAAAAAGAAAAGAACCTTTACGTTTAAAATTTTTCTTTAAAGACCAAGATCTACCAGGCCATTTTCGTATGCATTATTACATTATCCATTGCCAAATATGTTTAGAACCATCAATAAATGAATTTGAGTTTGCTAACAATACTAATCCAATTTATATTTTTTATATAATCAAACGGATAACTGAGAAACATTAAATCACCAACATCAAGAACAATTATACCTTGGAGGCAGTCACAATTCTCTGCTTCCTTTCTGACAACATCAAGAACAGCATCAATAAGCTCAGCTCCTTCGGTGTAATGCCCCTTAGCCCAATTATTACCAGCTCCCGATTGGCCGAACACAAAATTATCAGGCCTGAAGATCTGTCCATAAGGACCGGTTCGAACACTATCCATGGTCCCCGGCTCAAGATCCATGAGCACGGCACGCGGGACATACCTTCCAGTGGAAGCCTCGTTGTAGTAAACATTGACACGCTCCAATTGGAGATCGGAGTTTCCCATGTAACGACCGGTGGGATCCATGCCGTGCTCATCGCAAACCACTTCCCAGAACTTGGATCCAATCTGGTTCCCGCATTGCCCGCCTTGTACGTGAAGGATCTCCCTCATTTTTTGTTTGTTTGAGAGTTTGTTAAAATCCCTGCGAAGATCAAGAAATGGAAAGTAAAAATATATTCTTTTTCAAAATGATAAAATAATAGAGATATGGGGACTGAATCTTACGGCCGAAGCGAATGCGATATGAGAGGATCCGACGATGAAGCGACGGAGAGAGAGCTTGAGGGATGTGTTTCTACCAGGAGAAATGGAGCTTTATTTATACAAGGGAGATGCAGGGTGTTCGAAGGGTTATTTGGTCTTTTCCATATCCAGTGAATAAAAAAAAATCAATCTGGACGTTGATTCGGTTTAGTCGGATTACGTAATTATTAAATCATGATTATATATTCAAAAAATAATTTTTAATTAATATAACAATTAATTAATAGAAATATATATATATATATTTGAATTAATGATATGATGTTCAATTCATGGATGAGAGGTCAAGGTTTCAAATCTTATATATTTTTTATAAACTACAAGATTGATCACTTTTATTTTAGCTTTGTATTTTTTCTTCATTAAATTTAAAATATATAATATTTGATCAATTTTGTTTTTATTTAATTAAAATTTGGTCATTTTTATTTAATTTCCTCATTAACGACATTCAAAATTTCACTGACTAAACATTTAAAAATCAATAAGGTAAGTGGTAACATCTTAATTAATAAAACCACATGACCACAACTTAATGAAATAAAAATAAAAGTGATCAAATATTATGTTTTTTAAATTCAGTAAGGAAAAATATATAAAACTAAAACGAAAATGGTCAATCTTATAGTTTACCCTTTGTTTTTTTTAATGTTGGTTTATTGATTTAATTTAAGGTAAATTATATCACATATCACTTAATTATTGGTAAGATTATAAATGAGTTATTTGATTTTAAAAAATTATAAACAATCATTTAATTAATAAATTATTAAAAACATGCCATTGGTCTGTAAATGAAACGATCTTTTGAAGGCAGGAAACTATTTTTAATGATTTTCTTATTGGGTAAACTACACCACAAGTCATTTAAGATTTCAAATGAGTTACTTTATTATTAGAAAGATTGCAAACATGTCACCCATTTTCAAATTGGTCATTAACGAGTAATTCAATTAATCAGAAAGAAAACTCATTTTGAGTTTTAGGGTTCTCCAAAATTGATAGCTTCATTTATCGATCCGAACGTTGGATATGTCGTCGTTGGTGGGTTGAAAAACATATCTAGACATAGAGACCATATGATGATGTACCTCGTAGACCAAAGTTCAATAAGTTTAAAAGTTTTTGAGTGATTTTATGACTATTGAGAGAGATTCTCATTAATCTAATCGGGTGAATTGAACGAAAAATTGAGGTGAATCTTATGTTGAAAATTGAGGTTCAACGATCATCGTATTTGATAAATAACAACAGTCGGTGTGATATCTCCTGACATGATTGTTATAATTAATTAATTGGGTAAATTGATAGCTACAATCAATTAATTGAGGTGCTTGATTGTAACTTTATAAAATAAAATATTTTTACCTATGTTGGGTACAATGGAAAAAAACGCCTGAGGGAGGTTGAATTTTAAACACAGATGGTGTTTATAAAACAAATACAGCTCTGGTTGCTGCAAGAGGGCTGATCCGAGACAGTAATGGTGACTGGAGAAGTGGGTTCATGTTGCGTTTAGGGAAGGTGAATAGTTCGATTGCTGAAATTTGGGGGGCTCGACAGGGTCTTAAACTAGCAAAAAATCTTGGCTTAAGCAAATTGATCCTAAAGATGGATGCAAAATGGGTTGTGGAGCTTTTTAATGGGGAAAGGATGGAGGATCTCTCAGAAAACGTTCTGGTTAATGATTGCATAAACATCCTTAAGGAAGGTTGGGTGGTAGAAGTAAGACATATTTGGCGTGAGGGCAATAAATGTGCTGATAAGTTGGTGAAACTTGCTCTACTTCAAGAAGAAGACATCTCCATTTTGCAAGTGGCTCCAACTGAACTTCTTGCTTTGTTGGGAGCTGATAGGGATGGAGTGGGCGAGTTGAGACGACAGATTGTTTGCTTTTCATATAGTGTACCAAAAAAAACCTATTTATTCACATTTTCTGTTAATTTTAAGGGTTAGATAATATTGTCAAAATGTACTAAAAAAATCGGAATATTCATTTTAAACATGAGGTTAAAAATAATAGATAAGTTAAATAATATTAAATGATATTTTAATATTTTTCTATAAACTTAACTTTTTAAGCTATTTATAAAAGCTGGTTTGAAAAGTATTTTGTATTAATTAAAAGGAATTAATAAATAGAATCCCACTTATTCAAATCTCAATACACTTTTAAATCTGGGTTTAGATAAATTAAAATATAAGGTTATTGGAAAATTAAACAAATTTTAGGTGGAAAATACAAAAATATATATATAAAAAATTAGTGCATTATGGGTTGAATCATGGTAACAATCCATTTTCATTCAAACTAACAAAAGCCCAAATCCATTCTCCTAAAAACCCTAGAGACCGGAAATCAATCTATCACTATAATTAGATTGTAAAAGTTCCGTAAACCCTAATTCCTTTTTATCTGCCGCATCCGAGACCATCCACAGTTCAGGTAACCATCAGCTGCCCTTTCTGGCAAACCTTCAAGAACTGTAATAAAAGAACAACAATTTCTCTGCATTAATCTGTATTTTTTCTTGAATTTTATGTACCATTGGCTCGTATTTGTCTGTGAACTAGCAGGGTACTTTGTTCAATTTCCAACATTTTTTATGAAATGATTGCTCATTAGAGGAAAATAGGCTTACCTCCGTACTTATTTGTAGATTTTTATCTATCAATGAGGTTGATTTAGATGACTCGTTTCATTGTTTCTATTCATTGTTTGTCTCGAAGACTTGCTTTTCCTTTTATAGCTGATAGATATGTAGAATATGTTCTAATTTTCGGATTGGTTTTGATTTGATGCTAATGTGGACTAGAAATGAGTGAGGAAGCTAAGGCTGTGGTTCCCGAGTCACTTTTGAAGAAGCAGAAGAGGAATGAAGAATGGGAGCTTGCCAAAAAGAAGGCGATTGAAGTTGCAAAGAAGAAAAAAGTCGAGAATCGCAAGCTGATTTTCACTAGGGCTATGCAATATGCAAAGGGGTACGAGGCTCAGGTAAATTTGTTGTTCTGTTTTGATTTGTGTTTAATCTGTTTTTAGCAAATAATAAAAGCTTCAGAATCATAATATTTATGATCTATAATTGACAGGAGAAAGAGCTGGTTCAATTGAAGCGGGAGGCAAAATTGAAAGGAGGATTCTATGTAGATCCAGAAGCTAAACTCTTGTTCATCATCCGAATCCGTGGGTATGTGATTATTTTTACATTACTTTCATATATGGATCTAAATCCTGAACTGTAACGAGCTGTGAGTTTTTTTGGTTTCAGTATCAATGCCATGCACCCTAGGACGAGAAAGATCTTGCAGCTCTTGCGTTTGAGACAGGTAGTTTACCAGGCCCATCCCAAAAGATGGGCACACTCTGTGCTAGTTTTTAAAATGAGGCACCTAAAATGTTTTATAATAAAGATTAATTTGTTAAATTTGAAATTATGAGACATCTACGAGGTCTTTTTATCAAAATTATCATGGAAAACGATTAAAAATACTGTCAAAATCTTCGTTTGCAACTTTCTTTGCCACTTTCCCTAAACGGAAAGTTTGTTTTTCCTTCGAACGAAAATGTTGTTAGGGCACAAAGCTTGTACATGAACAGGCTTGAATGACATTCATGTGTAGGGCCCCTAAATTTTGAGGCCCTATGGCGTGTCACATGCCACACATGTTAATGGACTGGCCTATAGTTTACCAAACCTTTTCTGGAACTTAGATAATACAGATTATTTGAACCAATACCCCACTTTTCCTTGCCCGAATGGTGTGTATGTATGAAGTAAATCTTCCTTTGATGGATGACATTTGTGTTGGACTTCAGATATCTAGCTGAAATAACCTCTCTTTGAAGCTTTAATGTTGGTGCTTAGTGTGCCGCTTTTCTATATATTTTTTGTCTAAAATTAAGCTGTACCTTATTGTTTATATATAGTTTGAAGTTGTTGGAGCTCTGTACTTTGTCATTTGGATAGTGTAACTCAAATTTTAATTGCTAGCTTTTTGTTAAATTAACTACTTCCATACGATGCTCACTTTGTCACTGGGTTTTTCTTTCTAACATTGCCACAAACTGATGGTTGTTTTATGTACAGGAAACTATATAACATTTTCTTTCGATAAATGAATCAAATCCGATTCTAAATTGTTTTGTTCATACCAATTGCAGATTTTCAATGGTGTTTTTCTTAAAGTGAACAAGGCAACAATGAACATGCTTCACCTTGTTGAGCCTTATGTGACTTATGGGTATTTTTTTGTCTTCCTACTTCCTGCTATCGCTTTTTAGTCATGATATTGGCTTTTGATGTCATATTTCTCATGATATGTGATTTTAGATATCCTAATCTCAAGAGTGTGAGGGAATTGATTTACAAAAGAGGTTATGGGAAGTTGAACAAACAGAGAATTGCTTTGACGGACAACGCAATCGTGGAGCAGGTCTGTATCTTATTGCATTTACTGAAGTTTATCAGTACTAAACAGTTACTAATCTATACTGTTGACAGGCTCTGGGCAAATTTGGCATCATCTGTGTTGAAGATCTTATCCATGAGATCATGACCGTAGGACCTCATTTTAAGGAGGCCAACAATTTCCTTTGGCCCTTTCAGCTCAAGGCGCCGCTAGGTGGTCTGAAGAAGAAGAGAAACCACTATGTCGAAGGAGGAGATGCGGGCAACCGCGAGAATTACATCAATGAGCTAATTCGGAGAATGAATTAGATTCGGGGGTGATAGTTAATTCAGCGGTGGAGGCATTTTTGGTTTGTTCTGAAGGATGCTGATATTTGTTTCTTTTGGCATTTAGATACATAGTCTTGTCTAAAACCATGAATTCTTGGTGTTTTACCATTATTATATTTTCTGAAACAACTTTCCCAGAAATTTGTTGCCTACAGTATGAGATATAATACTGGGGTTCTTTGAAGAGTAGATGCCGTTATGATTCACTTAAGAATCAACTAAACAAATGACAAATCGCTAAAAATGTTTTAAGAATATATTAGTTTTATTATTAAAATTATAATTTTAGCTGTACGAATTATCATGTACATCGTACGAAGTTTGGGTTAAGCAAGTGAGGATGGTAGTTCAGTTCATGGATCAATCTAGAATTGTCATGATAAAAGTTTAATGGAATATGAAGGTGAGTAAAAATTGATTCAATTTTAAAAGATTGATTTGATTTGACTGAAATATAATCTGTTTGATTTTAAAAAATAATAATCAAATAAAGTATTAATGATAAAATTTGACTTGTTAAATTAATTAATTCAAAATTATTTAACTTAACTAAATTGAATATTTACTCCTAATTCCTCTTATTTCTAATTTCTTCATCATTTTAAGTTTATTTTCTTATCAAATTTAAATTGTCTCATACAATCTGTCTGACACAAAAAAATTTGTCACTTCAATTTTTATATAATTTTTAATGATAAATTTACTTTTTATAATTTACTTTTGAGAAAATAACCTCAGTGACCAAAAATCCCATATAATATACGATTTTAACCAATTTTTTTCGGATTTGCCAAAATGACCAACAAAATCGCAATGCGATCGCTAATTCGCAACGCGATCTCCATTATCGCAAATTAGTTTCCAGATTCGCAACACGATTATGACTATCACAATGCGATTATGACTATCGCAATGCGATTTTCCAATTTCGCGTTGCGATTTTCCCAATTCGCAATGCGAATAAGTAAATCGCAATGCTTGGAAAATCGCAATGCGATACTGACTATCGCAATGCAATTTTCCTAATTCGCATTGCGATTTACGTATTCGCGTTGCGATTTTCATAATTCGCAATGCGAATACGTAAATCGCAACGCGATTAAGTAAATCGCAATGCGAATTAGGAAAATCGCAATGCGAATACGTAAATCGCAATGCGAATCTTACTATCGCAATGCGATTTACATAGCGCCATTCGTATTAATGCGTATTTTTTTTTCAAATTCCAAACACAAATTTTTTCTTAATATATCGGAAACTGAACCGTCCACAGTAATCGCAACTCATAACCTCAAACCTAAAATCACAACACTCAGTCTCATCTCCATCTCTCACAACACTCAGTCCACAATAAGCCGGCAGTTGGGCAAACGATGCTTCTGGCGACCCCCTCAACAATTCCAAGGCATAACATTTGGCTCTCCAAGCTTGAGAATATGATATACTAATCTTGAACAGAGCATTCATGTCAGTCATAATTTCATGTCCCCGATATACCCTGCCATTCAAAAACATTAACTCAGCCAGAAAACCACCCAACACCTTTTTGTTTGCCTGTCTATGGTGAGGAAAAACTTGGGTTCTTGAACATGTATGTTTATCAATAAAAGTCCTAACTTGAAACATTTCGCAATGTTTTATCCTCTTTGCAATCATACGCCACGTACAGTTTTTGTCAATCATACACCTTGTTTCGAAACGATCTTTGCTTGATTTGTTAACTTTTAGTTGATAGCCATCTTCCACACATTTCGTATACAAAGCTATCTTGAAGTCTTCCTTTGTATCAAAACAATCATCTTTCTTGATACAAATAACTTTTGTGTAACAATCAACTGCTTTCTTTACCAACTCTTCTTCCGGTATCTGAAGTAATTCTGGCATATTCCAGTTATACTCCTGTGGCATTTTCTTTTCTTCGGGGACTTTTTCTTCTTCTTTTTCTTCTTCAGGATTATATGAATTACAGAATGGATGTTCAACATGTTCATTCACAGTCGTAACTTCCTCCTCATTATCATCAACAACATCTTCCTCGGCAACGGTTATTTCATCATCAAAATTCGGGTATTGACCAATATCAAAATCATTACACGCAGGGTCTGTTTCTTCTTCTGAAACATCATCAAAATCCGATTATTGACCAATATCAAAGTCCGGGTATTGACCAAGATCAAATTTCGAATACTGACTAGTACTCACAATTTTTTCTGTTGGCTCATCATCGTCTAATTGGTCAATACGAAAACCGGAATTTGGTGCTGAAAGTTGATTGGGATTTGGATTAGAGAAAGGTTGTGGGTTTTAAGAAAAACTTAGTTGATTACTACCCGCTACTGACCCAACAATATATTTCTAGGTTCAACAACATACAATGTAACATCATCACTTGAAACACTAATGTAAGCAATGAATCGTTCAACATCTTCATTGTCGGTTAACAAATAAACTTTACCATTTCTCTGATAAGATAGCCTAAATCCACTTAGGGGCTCTAAATTCAATTTCTTTGAAACACGTAACATTAGAGTTTCATAAGTTAACTTTTTGAATGACAGTTTTAGTTGAAGATTCATGGGTAAAGGCATATATTGTAAAACACCATGAACATTCTCCCATGACCCTCCAAAACACAAATCTATCCAAACATGATCAACATTAGATGATTTCATGGTTGTAAATAAATTTACTAAACAAACGAGCTGCGAAACTAAGACCTGTTACCGGATGGGGAAGGATGTAGGAACGGATATAGGAACGGATGTCGCCGGAGAGAGTGATAGATAGAGATGAAATGAGTTACGATTTAGGGATTTAGGTTATGAGTTGTTGCTGCTGCGTAGATATATACACAAAAAATTTGTGTTGCGAAACTAAAACCTATTGCGAACTTTGAAAATCACGTTGCGAAAGTAAGTATCGCGTTGCGATACTGACTATCGCAACGAGATAATACAAAATCGCAACGCGATACTGACTTTCGCAACGCGATACTGACTTTCGCAACGCGATTCTGACTTTCGCAACGCGATTCTGACTTTCGCAACGAGATTCTGAAAATCGCAATCATCTTCAAAATCCCAATCACAACCGGCTTCACCTTTTGGAACTGTTAACTTATGTGATTTTTAAATGCAAACGTTGTATTATGTGTATTTTATGTGTGCACTTTTAACATTTTCAGTTAGGCATGTATTACGATTTCTCGTTGCAGAAACTTTTGCACCCGTACATCCATTTCACGCAGCTCACTTAAGAATTAACTTGCAGAAACTAAACATTTGCTCAAACAAGACTTCCTACACATCTAAAACCTACAAACAACAAATTATTGAATTCTAGGTACTTAACCAAACATTTTCAAACCAAAAGGAGTATATATGTTAACAAAACTTGCATTTGACTTACCAATTAACAATGGATACTTTCATAACGCGGATGCAGGTAGGCAGCGTCTAGAATATATCGCTCTAACCATATAATACCGAAACCACAAGCCTACTGCAGCTCTATCTCTATCGGTGGGAGGTAGAAACTCTGTTCTTCCCGTCGTCAAACGTGTCAAGCACATGCATACGAGAGGACCACAATCCCCTCTGGCTCCCGGCGATTGTTGTGGCACGGTCTCGTCTCTGACAACTGTGACATTGAACTTCTTTGGCTTTTTGTGTCCAGAATGAGTCCAATAATTAATCACATCCAAGAATTTAGCCAAATGAGAGCTCCATCCCTTGATAATATCTCTCAAATCAGACAGTGATATGTAATTTATCATGCTGTCATATACTATTATCTTCAGGGATGGGAGCTGAAGTTGAACGAGAAGCCAATGACGACGTTCCAAAACATGGATAAACACCTGCAATCATAAGTAATAATTCATTTATTTGCGAACTTATTTATGAACACCTTTAAAAAAATTTAAAAAATAAACACTAACCTTATCGACCTCCCACCATGCAGGATAAAGTTTAGCTTGTCCATTACCCAACGAAAATGATTCATCTCGTTGATTCTTCAAGTGAACTGCGTGAAAAGCCGGCATTATTGTATATCGCGATTTTTTTTTATTTTTCCTAAGCTTCCTTATTATTAGAAGACGTGACACCCACGCATCGATATGCTGTTTTAAAAAAAAAGACATATATTAGTGAATTACATTAATTTTTAAAAAAAATTAATCAAAATCATATATAAGACAAATATAAGACTTACCTCCCCATCGAAATAGCCACTGTCTTCAACCCCTAATAACACACCCCACCAAGACCGATTAAGCAACAAATACATCTCATCGTTGAGTTTGCTTATGTCAGTGTAACACCTTTGGCTCCGCTCATGTAGATAAAAATTAACTGCGGTCTTAGCCCAAAGGGTATTATCCAGAATTGTTTCCGGTAGTTGTCTCCTCTCCACTTCAGATACCGGAAGGGTACTAGCCGGTAACTCATACGAGAGCCAACTCTCATCCATCATGTCCGGCAACGGTGGGGGTTTCTCAATAATTCGATATATTATCCCATGTGAATTGGGCTCTGGAATGGTGGGAGGGACCTCTTCAACGATGACAGTGGCCTCTTGAACGGTGGGGGGACTCTTGAGGGATGATAGGGGCCTCTTGAACGATTGGAGGGGACTCTTGAGGGATGACAGGTGAGTCGGGATTCTTCTTGCGGAGTCTTCGCACCATTGGGGTGAACGGAGACGTAATAGCACGTGCACGCCGTCTGATGCGTGAACTACGTCGTGCAAGGAAAACCCGACGTAAAGCATCCACCTTATCAGGCCGCTAAAAAAAATTAATACATAAATCAGTAAATAAACAGACATGATATTAAACAAAGACAAATATGTTTCAAACTTGCATTGTATTCACCCAAGTCATTATTCTATCATAGTTCACAAAATGCATTAGATAACATTCCAGAAGTAAGCACTTATATAAACATTTAAAAGGACAACATATATAAACATTCAAGAAGAAGAATAGTTTACTTTCGCAACACGAAACTTACTTTCGCAACGCAAAAATGACTATCGCAACGCGGAAATGACTATCGCAACGCGGAAATGAAAATCGCAACGACAAAATCGCAACGCGAAACACAAATCGCATTGCGATTTTCATTTCGCGTTGCGATTTTGTCGTTGCGATTTTCATTTCGCATTGCGATTTTCGTTGCGATTTTCATTTCGCATTGCGATAGCCATTTCCGCGTTGCGATAGTCATTTTCGTGTTGCGAAAGTAAACTATTCTTCTTCTGCAAATTGAAACTTGAAGGATTGTATTACTTCAACCAAAAGACAAAAACAAAACCAAAAACAAATACTAACAAAACAATTTAGCAGTTGGCAGCAACCGAATGAATTTATTAAGCAATCTAAGTGAAATGGTTAATCTAAGTGAAATTACGAGTAATTTATCATCAAGTTAAATATGAAAAATCTTAAACTTACCTCGTTGCGTAGAGTATGAACCTCATTCTGCAACGATGCTACCATCTCACGTAGAGCGGCTACCTCACCGCGTAAAGTAGACACCTCACACGCCATGCACCATCGTCTTTGCGTAAAGTTCTAACCTCACGCAAGGCATTGACCATCACGTAACTCTCCTAACTCATCCGTGGAGGTGGAGAACAGGGAGATAAACGTCGTGGAATCTTTGCCGGTCGCTATCTGCAGTGATGGTGGAGAAGAGGCTCGATGATGTGATAGAATAGGTGATGGTTGTCGTTGTGGAGGTGTATAGTCGGGTCGATCAGGTGATGGCTCTGGGTGAGGTGATAGCTCTGGGTGAGGTGATGGCTCCCGAAGTGGAGGCTGCTCATCATCCGTGCCATCAAAAAAACGCTTACTAGCTTACCACCAATCAGTGGCAAGCTCAGCTTCCGTGGGTGTCAGCCTCTGTAATGGAGTGTGGCCTCCTAACAATATAAAAGCTCAAACAAAGTTAACGTGTACTAGTAATACTTGTTATAAACATATGGTAGTATTTGTTAACTTACATTATTTATTGTGTATACGTAGTAAATCTTCCCATTGCAAGGTCGTTCCTCTTCCAGGAAATAGCCCTGGGAATATCATTTGAAGTTTTATTGCAATGTCTTCATGGCGGGGAAAGGCTCAATATCCAATCTACAAACAATAATAACAACATTAGTAATTGTTAAATAATTACTTATAATTTTGGAAACTTATATAAAAATTCTTACCTTAAAGGCCCAAATAAAGCCTGTCAAAGTGTATTGGAACCATCGCCATGCAAACTTTTTCGATCATCCAAGGCAGACGATAACTTATTCATGTAGCTTTCCATAAATACGAGCCCCACGGAAATAGGTTCCACGCATTTAGGTCTTCTACCAATTTGATTAGATCATTCGGAATAGGTTGTCTGGTCTCTCTGCCTAAAAAGCGACATGCAAAAGTATTAGAAGGCATACGGACAACATCGACGTCATCCATCCGAGTAAAACCATATTCTTATTCAATAATATCGTCAGGTTTCCACGTGTAGATTCAGCCTCTCCAGCTCAGGAAAAACCCAGGATAACCATGATGGCGGGTAATGTGTCTAGTGTACCGACTACATCATCGTGTCCGAAGCGTAGACCAGTGATTAAGCAAAACTCCTCCCGCCCAAAACACGTATACGCCGGTGGAAAATCAAACCATCTCTTCATGACGTTGTATATATCGTCAGGTTTTCCACGTGTAGATTCAGCCTCTCCAGCTCAGGAAAACCCAGGATAACCATGATGGGCGGGTAATCTAGTGTACCGACCTACATCATCGTGTCCGAAGCGTAGACCAGTGATTAAGCAAAACTCCCGCCCAAAACACGTATACGCCGGTGGAAAATCAAACCATATCTCTTCATCATGACGTTGTATAGTATCTGGTAGATCCCTAGTCATGGTTTGAAGAAACAGGTGTGTCAACATCGCATTCCACCGGGATGTTGTACTTTCAGCCATGGCCCGAAGCAAGTATCCTCAAATTTTTCTTTGTGCAGGTAAAAGCTTCGACACAATTGTTTTGGCCAGGCTGACTTTATTTCTTAAGGTCAATTGAGCCGAATAAAAGTTCTACAAAAACAATAAACATACTAAGTTAGATATACCAAAAACTACACTGTGAAGATATACCAAAAACAATAAACATAAAGAGTAGTAGTTTATTCTTCAAACTTAAATTTGCAACACTGTGAATTTCTTATTTGTCTTTGTTTATTTGTTGAAGTAATGCAATTCATTCAAGTTTCAATTTGCAGAAAAATAATAGTTTCTGAAAATGAAAACCGCAACACGAAAATGACAATCGCAACGCGAATTTGACTATCGCAACGAGAGAATAAAATCGCGTTGCGATTTTGTCATTGCGATTTTCATTTCGCGTTGCGATTCTCGGTTGATTTAATAAGCAATCTAAGTGAAATGGTTAATCTATTATTGAAATTACCAGTAAACTTATCATCAATTTCAATATGAAAAACCTAATAATAATGCAAAAATTTCAAAAAGAAAATAATTAAAAAAACTAACAATCGGTGGTTGATTTGGTTGATTTCCCATTTCTGATTGTGAGGGTGGCTCTGAGAGATGGAGATAGATATTAATATTCGTGTGTTGGAATTTGAAAATATAAATATACGTCTTTGCCTACTAATGTGCGCTTTGAAAATATCGTATTGCGATTATGTATTAAAGTTGCGAAATCGTTGCGAAAGTCAGTATTGCGTTGCGAAATTAAGTATCGAGTTGCGAAAGTCAGTATCGCGTTGCGATTTTGTATTATCGCGTTGCGATAGTCAGTATCGCATTGCGATTTTCCAAATTTGCATTGCAATTTTCCAAATTCGCATTGCGATTTTCCAAATTCGCATTGCGATTTTCTAAATTCGCATTGCGATTTACTTATTCGCATTGCGAATTAGGAAAATCGCAACGCGAAATTGGAAAATCGCATTGCGATAGTCATAATCGCGTTGCGAATCTGGAAACTGATTTGCGATAATGGAGATCGCGTTGCGAATTAGCGATCGAATTGCGATTTTATTGGTCATTTTGACAAATCCAAAAAAAATTGGTTAAAATCGTATATTATATGGGATTTTTTGTCACTGAGATTATTTTATCTTTACTTTTTAATCTTTGTATTTTATTCAATTTAATTTTTTTACTATAATATTCTTTTACAAATTCTTGTTTCCTTCTATTCTTGGACTTTTTATATTCTCATAAATATTTTTTTCTAAAATATATTCTTTAAAAAATAAAATTATAAATATATTTTATAATTTTAGATGATATTTATTTTTTCAAATGCTATTACAATGTGAAAAAGAATATTAAAAAAATATATGTATATCTTATATGTTGAAAAAAACATTAAATTATATCAATCCACAACATAATATTATAAATTTTATAATTAAATATGAGTAGAAATTTTAAAAAAAATAATTCAATTCAGCTAAACTCAAATTTTATAAATTCGATTCGAAAGAGTCTCAAATAAATTTAAATCCTGTATCTAAGACTTTACATAAAGTATAACTTACATTTCAAAATATACAAGAAAGTTTTGGTCATGGACTCCCTGCATTCGGTAATTATATCCAAATATTTACAATGTCTATTTTCATTCGATTCATAATATTTGAAACCCATCCACCAGAACATGATGAATCTGTCTATGGAAATTGATTCTACTATGTCCTGCCATTTTCAAGTTCCCTGCTACCACAAGCAACCCTAACATCATTGATCAGTGATTGTTGAACCTCGAGTCCGGCTTCTTTCATTCCATACAGAAGCTTAATAGCATGAACACACAGCTTATTATGCACATAACCCGTAACCATGGCGTTCCAACAAGCAATGTTTCTCTCATCGCCAGCAACCTCAAATGCCTTCTCAGCATCTCTCACCAACCTGCATTTCCCATACATGTCGATCAACCCGCATCGAACGAAACCTTCAGATTCCAACCCGAGCTTGATAGCAATGGCGTGAACCTGTCGTCCTGACATCCCTTCATCATCCATCCCAGCACATGCCTTTAGAACACTTGAAAGCGTAAAGCTGTTTTTCTTAATACCTTCCCTTCCCATATCGGTAAAATCATCGAGCACCTGGCGGAATTGATCTTCCCTGCAACTGTTCACCATTTTTGCCGTCCATGTCACAGTGTTACGCTTTGAAGACCGATTAAAGAGAGTGTTGGCATCATCCAAGCACTTGAAGTTCCCATAGAAGTTGATTAAGGACCCGGTTAAAGAAAAATCACGGGTAACACCTAACTTGAGTAACCGTCCATGAACTTGCTTCCCTAATTCCATATTATTAGTCAAAACGCACGATTTCAGAAGGCACACTATGATCCAAGATGGGAATTTGAAGAAAGAATTACAACGTTCCATGAGAACGAAATAAGCAATGGCCTGTTCGGAGTCACCAGCCTGGAGGCAAGCGACAATCATGATAGCCCAAGAGTTGAAATCTCTTAGAAACATTTGATCGAACGTCTGGCGTGCAATCTCCAAGTGACCACAAGATACATGCATAAGGAGAAGGCGGTTAAGCAAAGGCAAGGAGACTTTGATACGGTTGTTTTGGATGTGGGAATGTAAGCGAAGAGCACTAGAGGAGTGGCGGGAGAGGGTGCATTCTTTGGTAAGGGAAGCGTAGATATCAGGGGGTATAGGAAGGGAAAGAGAATCCATTAAGCGCAAAATGTCGGAGGTGGTGTGACTGACGGTGGCCGGAGCGGTGGAAATGGGTTTGGCGGTCGGAGTCGGCGGTGGCGCTGTTAGTTTGGACCAGTGTTTTGGAAATCGCGGCGGCAATTGAGATTTTTTGAGCAAAAACCTTTTGGAAGGTAAAATGTTAGGGAGAGGCGGCGATATCGTTTCCATTGATGTTTTCATCTATTTCAGTGTAAGAAAGGCTAAAGGAGAGGGATAGATACGATTACTTTGCTCTCAAATCAAACATTGGAGTCGTCGTGCTAAACAAAAACTTAAAATAAGTATCTAAATTATATTATTTTTTAGGGTAAAGTATAGTAATGGTCACTGAATATTTATGAAGCTTGCATTTAGGTCCCCCAACATTTAAAACTTGCAATACAGTCCCCCAACATTTATTCCGTTTGCAATATGGTCCCTGACTTAAACCACAGTTAGAAAATTAGGATAAATTATAAAAATGGTCATTGAACTTTTCAATCACTTGAATTTAGGTCCCCCAACTTTTAAAACTTGTAAAACAGTCATCAATTTCATTCTAAACCCTAATTTCCAAGTAATTCAATTTTATTCTAAACCCTAAATTCTAAAATACTTAAATTAAATTCAATTATGTCAAATTTATTATTATTTAATTTCATCTTATTTCATGTGATACATATTTTTTATATAAATATAATAGTATAATTCTTATCTGTTGAAGAAATTTTTTAATTAAAAAAAGTAGTTAGGATATAGAAGAGGTTGAAAATAATTCGAATTTTAAATTTATAAAATGTTATTTTGACGTATAAATAAAAGTGTAAACTACTCGGTTGACAACTTAACTATCTAGCCCTTTTTACTTTTGTCATCGATCTTTTAAATTTATCAATCATACCACATAATTATTTAACTGTTTCAACTAAGCCACTAGTCGTTACCAATTGATAAAAATGATGATGTGGCAGTTAAAAGGAATTGGTATTATTATACATTCAGTCTTTATTATTTATATAATCAATTTGGTCCTAAATTAAAGAAAATTTAATAAATTAATCATTTAATTAGGATCTGACATGTGTTAGCACATGATCTTGACACGTGTCATTGGTGACACATGTTACCACCTAATTATTTATATATGCTATCAATTTGGTCCTAAATTAAATAAAATTTAATAAATTAATCATTTAATCAGGATCTGACATGTGTTAACACATGATCATGATATGTGTTATTGGTGACACATGTCACCTCCTAATTAGAAGAAAATTAAGTTACAAAGAAGTAAAATTTGGGTCTTGGGCAAACTCAAACCTGAGTCACGCAAATGAAAGATACAGGGTGGAGCCACTAAGCTAACACCATCGTTTGTGTTAAGAGATATACAATAATACATATACTAATAGTATGATCAATGCCAGAAAAAAAAGAATATAATGTAAAATGGAAATAATGAGATTTGAACTTCGGCAAAAAATTTGAAAGCAATAAATGATGGGAAAATATTATATTTTACAATAAAAAAATATTTTGATAAATTGTTTGATAGATTTAATATATTTTTTAAATATTAGTTGATACAATATTTTAAAAGAATAAATTTAAGATTTATATTTTTAAACTAAATTTAATAATTATATTTTTCATATTTATAATTCATGATTATATATATAATCTTAAGTTGAGTATTTCTAATATAATTAATAATTTTAATTTCTTATTAAAAATAAAATATTCAAAAAATATAAATGATTCATACATTAATATATGAATATATTTTTTATTTATACATCTAAATATAAATATACATTTATATAAATATATTTTTATTCGTTGTGTCTGTGCCTTGAACTCTTTCTTCAAGCCTATATTACCTTAAATTGAAGTATTTTAGAATTTAATTGAAGTATTTTAGAATTTAGGGTTTAGAATAAAATTGAATTACTTTGGAAATTGGGGTTTAGAATGAAATTGATGACTGTTTTGCAAGTTTTAAAAGTTGGGGACCTAAATTCAAGTGACTGAAAAGTTCAATGACTGTTTATATAATTTATCCTAATTTTCTAACTGTGGTTTAAGTTGGGGGACCATATTGCAAACGGAATAAATGTTGGGGGACTGTATTGCAAGTTTTAAATGTTGGGGACCTAAATGCAAGCTTCAGAAATGTTCAGTGACCATTACTATACTTACCCTATTTTTTTATTTAAGTGTCTAAATTAATTTTTTGATTAATTTAGGTGTCTAAAGTTATAAATATTATAATTTTAAATTTTTCAACCGTAACAACCGTTAATTTTTTTTATTAAATGATGTTTTATATTCGAATAATTTTAAAGATTTTATTTTTAAAAAAACTTAAAAATAAATTATTATATTAAAAACATTTTTTTATAAAAAAATCTCTCTCCCCGTCTCACTGCCCCTCACTGTATTAACTGTGTTCAATACAACTCTTAGCATTCAGAACTTTAGAGCAGCAACGGCAATTCCTGCAACTCTTGGTCTTGATCTAACTGTTGCAGGCTATTGGTCTTCAACATTCTTCCTTTTACTTGTTATGCAGTTCACAAGTTATTGTAAAGGTGGATGGTTGGGATAGTGAGTTAATCAAAAACTTGGTGCGAGATTTTCTAAAAACTATATATTTAAAATTTTATAAAAGATATCGCGCGTCATATTCCGAGTTATTGAAAAAATTGACTAAAATAAATTTAAACACCTAAATAAGAAAAGATGTATAGTTTAGACATTTATTTTTATATCAAGTTTTTTATTTATTAAGATTAAAAAACTTGTAAGCGGAGGCTTATTTCCATGATCCCCTACCTGTCGATTGCTGCTCTTCTAGCAATTATTCCTCAAGTAGAGGTTCATGTCCTACAGGTGCAAAGAAGGGTAAATCTTCGAGGGAGAGAATGAAGACGAAGGTTTCTTGTTCGAGGTAGCAATTATGTCCTCAATTGTTTTACTGAGTAAATCATTATATTCCCCTACATTAACATAAACGTATTATTTAAAACTTTAATTTAATTTTTGAAGCATAGTGATGAATATAAAATTGAAATTTGTACTTGATGAAACTCAATTTGAAAAACAAACGCACAAAATCAAATAACTAAAATATTTCATCCGAATTATTCTTTTAGATAATATGAGAGATTTTAAACAATATATAATTATATATCTCTTTAAATTTAGCTTTTCCAATATGTTTTGGAACTAACAATAGTTTAAACCCATCAATACAGAAGATCAGTCAAACAGCATTAGGATGAGATCAGTCAACCAACATTCATTTAAGCTGTTAAATATATCCCATAAAATATTTTTTAATAATGATATTTCCATTAATTATCACTGAAAAATATTTTTAAAAAAATTGGTAAATGTTGGTTTCACTCTATCTTTATTCAGAGTATATTTGGACACCACAATGTAATTTTATAAAAAAAAATATAATTATTATTTTAGTGACAATGTAACCACTAAGAATTCTAATGATATAGAGATATTTATAGGCACAACGTAATTACATATAATTTCAAGTCATACTTAATTGTACAAATTGTTATTATATAATTATATAATTTTAAATTCTAAATAGTATTAATTGTTATACAAAAGTAAAGTTAAACCTAATTTTTTTTATAAATATGTAAATACGTACTCAACATAAATTTATTAAAGTTAAAAAACAGGTGTTGTATATAATATTATAAAACCCTAATGTATAGAAATAATAATAAATTAGAAATTGACGTCATAAGTAGAAACAAATAAATAATACAAAAACATCATGCATATATAAATAAATAAGTTAAAAATGTTATATATAGAAAATGATATTATAAAAAGTATACAAACATAAAATTACTGATATTTGATATAAAACTCTAATAATAATAATAATTAAAATTATAATTACATATGTAATTACATCAATTTGAATCTTTCTTAAAAATTAAAGAGTATATTTAGAGATTACAAACACGTAAAAATTATATCCAAATCTAACTATGGGATGATTTTCCAAACCCATCCTAAATTTTAAAATTATTATTTCAATCTTGAAATGATTTTCATAATTATTAGATAATATATATTAAAATTATGTTATAATTATATTGATATACACAGTTAAATTGAAAATTCAACTGCATTGTGATCCCTAAATATATTAGATATGTAAAACAAGAATAATAAACAGATGATTTTGATTTCATAATAAACACAGTAGTTCTAAAGATAGAATTAAAAGATTCAATTTGTTGAAAGTAACAAACATCATAAGCTGGGATGAGATTAACCAAAAAAAAAGAACTGAAAGCATTGAAATTTGTAGTTCTTGACAAGCTACATGATCCATGCACCCTCATGATCTACTGGCACATAAGATTCATTTAGATCAATATCAAGCATCTTGCGGGAACAAACCTGATGACTGCCTTCAGTTTCGGAACATCGGTCTTCGCCCTCCACTGTTGCTGGTGCTGCGGTTTTGTTCACCGGAGCTTCAAATTGTTTTCCATGGCCATTAGGGTTTTTGGGGTAGAAACCTTCCATGGATGATAGATCACACCATTCTTCAACAGGCTTCCTTGGGAACTTGTGAAATTGATCAAAACAACCATTCATATCAATTGGAAGCTTGTACCTTGACTGATCAAACTCAAAGGAATCTCCTCGAGCTATCTTCATCAGGCAATAAGCAGCTTCAAGAACCTCCTCCTCTTCCGAGTTTTCTTCTTTTTTAAAGCTAACCTGATGGACTTCCATAGCTTCGCCGTCTTCGGAAACACTCGAACAACAGCTGTTTTTGTCAGAAGGCGGCGGTCGGACCCCTCTCCAACTCCGTTCGGGATGATTCCTCATGTGCCCGAACAAAGATTTCATTGACTTGAACTCCTTGTTACACACGCAGCAATTGACAACCTTATCATCATCTTGATCATCACTATGTTTCGGCGAGATCCGTTTCTTAGGGTCGGAACGAAGCTTCGAAATCCTTCTATGGCGACCATTGTTTTTGTTTCCCTTCGTGTGAATCCTTATATGACCTCCCAATGCCTTCCCTGAGGTAAACTCCTTGCTGCAAACGGGGCATATATGTTGATTACAACGTTTCGAGATCTTCAGTTTTAGAATCTTGATCGGCTTTGATGGTCTTAAATCTGATGTTTCTCCGGAAAAAGTTTCGTTTTCCATGTTCCTATCAGCTTGATCAAGAACGAGAGCGAAGAATTTTTTTTCACAGGGAAAACTGATAGGACACAACAATGGAAGTGAAAGGTGAGATTTGGACTTTTAGAAGACTTGGAATTATGATGGAAAGTAAAGAGACAAAGTGTGAATCAATTTATTATTCGGTGAAAAAGGTAAAAAATTGTTGAAAAAATAAATTAAAAAAATATAAAAATTAGAGAGAATATCAACTTCACTATTTAAAAGGGGTGAAGAGATTTTGACCCTTAATTCACTTTAAATTTGATTATAAAGATAAATGGAAATTAATTAAAATTAGAAATATTTTTTTATTAATCTAGAGTGAGTATAATGTAGTATATGTTCAAAGACTTTCGACAATATAATATTGGATGCATGTATCTCTAGTATACATGGTGTTTGAACTTGTGACCTCAAACAATATTTTAATGTATATAAACCGAAAGTAAATTCAATTAAAAAATAATGAAAATATAATATTTTCCTATTAAAAAAGTGTGGTTGTAGGGTTTTGCCATCCATTTTATTATTTAATTAATTTAATTATAAATTTTTTAAGTGTTGTTTTTTCTTTTCGTTCAACAGATTTCGAGTATTTATTTTTATTTTTCCCCATAGATTTATATAAAAATAAAATTTGAAAAATATTTCAAATGTTACATCCTATAATGGTGGTCTTCATTGAATTTCCATTGCATAACGATTTGGACAGTTTTGAAGAATTAATGAATTGAATTGGAAAGGATTTCAAGTATTTAATTTTCATTAATTATAATTATTTTATACATGGTAAAAACAATACATTGCAACTTTTAACTTTGTAGCTTTCTCTCTGTATATACATATATATATATATATATAGAGAGAGAGAGAGAGAGAGAGAGATGCGTGTGGCTCTAGGGCTTTGGAATGGCAGCTAAAATCTCTCACCACTATTTATTCACTTTTTAAATACAACTATTGTGAATATTTATTGAATTTAATTGAAATATGCCTCACACGACTACTTAGGGATGGCAAACGGGTACAATTTCGTGGATTCCGCACCGCATCCGCTCCAATTGGAGCGGGGATGGGTATAATTTTAGCGGGTAGTGGGCGGGTGTAGATTTATATAGTGGTACCTGTCGTGGGTGGTGGGCGGGTAATGGGTTTGAGACATTACCCGCCCCGCATCCGCCCGCGTCGCATCCGCCCACTCAGCTAAATATCTATTAAATTTTGGACTATTATAAATTTAGGTGTAATTTTAGAAACTAATTTATAAATTTTAATATTGTATAATATATAACATATAATTTATCCAAATATTAAGGATATTTAGTCTTTAATCTGGTCTTTAATTAGGGAAATATTCGGCTCTTTGATTAAACACATAATCCCACTAACCACATCACTTTCCATGTTCTTTAGCCAATGCTGTCCATCCAAACACAAATTAGCCGTACTATAAGCATTAACATCAAAAGCAGCAGTTTCCATGTAACAACCTGGAAAAATTTAGAATAATATTAAATTGAAATTGGAGGTTAATTGTGAAAATTGGTAAATTATGAGGACTAAATTGAAAGTTTTGAAAATTTGAAGTCCATTTTAGAAATTAAAGAAAATTCAATGACCAAGCCCTGAGTTATACTTTTGAGTGTCGGCAGGTTTTTCATTTAAAAAAATGAATTGGTTTCTGCGTGAAAACACAGAAAACCAATTCAGAAATTCCCTTTCCCCTACACCAGTTTCCAACCTCGATTCCGACGTCGTCCGAATTTCGATCGTCGTTTTGAAACCACCGTTGTGTTCATCATCGAGCGAGGAACAAACCATTCAAATTAATTGAAGCAAAACGCTGCCAAACGTCAGGAATTTCCAGTCAAAGTCTCGACGTTTTATTTAGCTCGATCGCCGAGAAAATCTCAAATTCATCGCCGATTGTTGCTCCGTTTACGACACCTCCTGCACCATCGTGTTCCTTGTGTCGTTTCAAGTCTGCCGGTGTCAACCTTGGTCTCCGTCGACGGTGGCGCGTGAGGAGGTGGAGCAGTCAAAGTTTCGGCCAATTTAAAATCGAGCTCTCCGCCGTTCAAAAATTGGAACCGATCGTTGTAAGTATCTCGAAATCGCTCAAAATAATTTGTAGAAAATTTTCCGTGATTTTTAGAGCCCCGAAGGACGTCTCATGCGCCACACGCGCCGTCGCAGGGAGAGTGAGCAGTTGGAAAATCGGTTTGACAGGTTTTGAACCGGTTTTGACCGGTCTGAACCGGACCGACACGACCGTTGACCCGACCCGACACGACCGTTGACCGTTGACTTTCTTTGACCAGAACTTAAATGGCTTTGACCGACCCTTAAACGACCGTAAATATTTTTCGAGTATACCTATTCTGATAGTTTTCAACGTCCCGAATCCGTTTCCGAAGTCCGTTTTACCAAATTCGAACCCGAAGGCCTCCAAATCGACGGTCAAAGTGGTTGACTTTGACCAAGAATTTAAATTTTCGAAAAGACATACTTTATGTTTTTCGACGTCCTGATTTCGATTCCGCAATCCGTTTGGCCAAATTCAAACCTGAAATCCTCCAAATTGATAGTCAAACCCTAAAAATGCTTATATACTTAAGAATTTAGCTTTGAACAATTAAGTAAGATTTGGGGCTGATAAATTATTATTGTTTGAAGGTACAAGAGACCCTCCGGATCGTTCGACAGCTCGACCCAGCTCTTCTAGATCAATTAAACCACGTGTTTTAGTATTCACCCGTAAGACCCGTAAATTTTATGATTTTAGAGATTTATTTATGTTACCTATAAGTAATATAGTGTTATTATAAAATAGGTTCGAAAAATGTAGCAGAGCATGGTGAAACCAGCAATCAGTAGATCTACTATTTGAACCTATTATCGAGGTGTGTTCCCTAATTATTACTGAACTATTTTATTGGTTTTGATATGAGGTACACTGAGTTCTTTGGTTACTGTTTTATTGATGCACCAATTTAATGTGATGATTTATGGAATTTGTGTCACGGTGCAATTGAACTTTTGGATTGAATTACAATAGTATAGCTCTGATCAAGCTAATAAACAGAATGGACCTAATGTGACTCTTGGGGCCCCAAGATACATTAGGTTGGCTACCCTTGCTGTGTGCTTAGGGTAGGCTATATGGACTTGGACTTACGGGCTTAAGGATACAAGCTCTAAAGCTTATCCTTAGGTTGGCTTTCTTTTTTATGTGTGCTTAGAGTAAGCTATATGGAAAATAGTTTTGGAAATTACTGATGGTGTACAAGAAAAGAGTTTAAACTATGATTTTCAAAAGTTAAACTCTTTTATGAATTTATGAGATTTATTGGACTATGATTTGTTTAATGTACCTATTGTGATTTTAAGGTAATATTGGGACACACTGAGCCTAGCTCACCTTTCAAAAATATTTTCCCCCTTTCAGATACTGTTGGTTAGATACATCGGTTCGAGCACTTGGAGGATCAACATATCTCTTGAAGTATATCTGATTGTAATGTTTTATCTTGCTAGTTGACTTTATTTTGGTGATATGGACCTTATTTTAAAGTATCGTATTTTTAGGATGATGACACTTTTGCTATTACTGTTCGGTTTATTGTGATTTTGATTTTGAAGACCTGTTTTAAATTAATTTATTACTTATTGGTATTATATTTACAAGTTGGGTTTTGATGGTATAATTTATTTCATGACATTTATAATGTGATTTTACATTGATTGAATAACGGTTTCAGAAAATGTCTTTAAGAATCATAATGTGATCCACTAGACTTAGTCGAAACGCATAGGCCGGGTCTAGGGGGTTACATACATTGGTATCAGAGCTTTTGGTTTTTAAACTGCAGACTGTGTATGAGTCCACATTGAAAATACGGTTTTAGAAATATTTTACAAAACAAGTTACTAAGGCCATGTCACAAGTTATTAAGATTTTAACTGTGTTCGAGACTCCAAGTGCTTGTCTAACCCTAAGTTTTATCTCCTGTAGTAAACTCAAGATCCACCAAAAAAATGAGTGCTAGACGTGGTCGTCGAACTAGCCGTGGACGAGGTCGAGTGGCTAGATTTGCAGACCCGATCGATGAGATACGAGTAGATCCCCCACCTCCGATAGGTGATCCTGCTCCTACGACCCCAACGAATCTGCCTCCTGCCGCTGGTATTGGCATGACTACACCGATCATAAGAGCGACCGATATTGAGTCAGAGTCTACCGGAGTTGCTTTGGATGAGAATTTTGGTAGACAATTTCTGCAGTTGATACAGAGAGCAGTTAGAGCTATTGGTGTATCAGAGGTTCCTATTTCGCAGACTTTGATTGCCAATGGAGTTAGAACTTTTGGGGGATCCTACTGAAGCTGAGGATTGGCTCCAGGATACAGAGAGACGCATGAATCAGTTGGGTTTAGACTCAACTAAGAGATATCAGGGTGTTGTGGCGATGTTAGATGGCAATGCCTACACTTGGTGGGAGTCAGTGACCAGTAGTGTTCCTACCGATCGTTTGACCTGGAATTTCTTTAAGGATCACTTTCGGAGTCGTTTTCTGGGAGAGCGCTACTTAGCTCAGAGACATCAGCAGTTTCAAGACCTGGTTTAGGGAGACATGATTGTTTCTGAGTATGAGATCGAGTTCTTGAAAATGCTGAAGTATAGATTCAGTATGGTACCTACTAAGAGAGATCGATGTCGTAAATTTGCCATTGGACTCAGATACGAGCTGCGTAGGCAAGTTGTAACCCATCAGGATGAGATATTTGATGTGCTGGTGGGCAGAGCCAAAGATACTGAAGAGGTGGAGGTTTTAGCTTCTGGTAGAGAGCGTGTTGAACAGGAACGATCTAAGAAATTTTTAGGTCTGATGGAGTCATCAGCACAGTCCGGAAAAAGGACTCGTACTTTAGTCTCTAAGAGAAGCAATACACGTTTCAGGCCTGCAGCATCCTCACCGTTAGTTGACAGTCGAGGTTGTTCCTCGTCGTATTATCATGGGTTCCTCTGTGAGTTTTGTGGTAAACAACACACAGGAGAGTGTCGTAAGAAGATGGGTTCCTCAGCTAGCTTCGTTTGAGTAGACCGCTACCCAGACTCTTGTGCGTTCTCAGACTACAGTACAGACCCCAATTAGAGATCGTAGTCAAGGAAAGACTCGAGGATCAGCATCCAAGATAGACAGTAGAGCCCGACCTCAGTAAAATAGATGGCCAACAGTTTCTGAGGCTAGACAACCAGCTTTGGTTTATGCCACTAGACGTCGGATGACAGAGATGAGCATGAGGTTATTGCAGGTACATTTACTATATATTCCATTCCATACTTTGCATTATTGGACAATGGCTCCACTCACTCCTATGTATCGAGCTCGGTATCTCGAAACCTTCAGATTTCGCTTGAGAACACTAAAAATAATGTTACGGTTACGAGTCCAGTAGGACATGTGATATTAGTGAATAAAGTATTTCGGCGTTGTCCTCTGGAGGTTAAGGGAGAAATTTTTCTCGCTGATCTTATGGAGCTTCCTTTAGAGGAGTTTGATCTAATTCTTGGGATGGATTGGTTGACTAAACACAAGGTAAATCTGGATTGCGAGTACAAGAGAGCTACTCTGAAAACTTCTGATGGTCGGACTGTTGTCTTAATTGGTGAACGTCGCGGCTATCTCTCCAATATAGTTTCAGCGATGAAAATTGATCGTATGATCCGGAAGGGATATGAGACTTTTATTGCTTGTATTTTGAACACCAAAGGTGCATTGTCCACGATCGAGGAGATTCGTACAGTTAACGAGTTTCCTGATGTTTTTCCGGAGGAGTTGTCTGGGTTACCTCCTGATAGAGAGGTAGAGTTCGAGATTGAGACTTATCCGGGATCTGCACCTATTTCTATGGCACCTTATCGCATGGCTCCAAAAGAACTTAAGGAGTTGAAGGTCCAATTGCAAGAATTATTCGATCGAGGATTTATCCGACATAGTACCTCACCCTGGGGAACTCCAGTTCTGTTCGTGAAAAAGAAGGATGGGTCGCTAATATTATGTATTGACTATCGGAAATTGAACAAGATGACGGTCAAGAATAAATATCCACTACCCAGGATTGATGACTTATTTGATCAATTGCGAGGAGCTACTGTATTCTCTAAGATTGATCTTCGTTCGGGGTATTATCAATTGAAAGTTAAAGGATCTGATGTTGCAAAGACGGCCATTTGCACTAGATATGGTCATTATGAATTCTTAGTGATGTCTTTTGGTTTGACGAACGCTCCTGCAGCTTTCATGGATTTGATGAATCGGGTGTTCCGACCATATTTGGATCAATTTGTGGTGGTTTTCATTGATGATATTCTGATCTATTCTCGTACTGAGGCAGAGCATGACGAGCATTTGAAGATCGTTTTGCGAACTTTGAGAGAGTATCGTCTTTATACCAAACTAAGCAAGTGTGAGTTTTGGCTTCAAGAAGTGTCGTTTCTGGGGCATATTATTTCAGGGTGAGGTATTCAGGTCGATCCAAGCAAGATTGAAGCTATTGTGAATTGGAAATGACCCAAGAATATCTCTAAGATTCGCAGTTTCTTGGGCTTGGCTGGTTATTATCGACGTTTTGTTGAGGGCTTTTCGATTATTGCTTCTCCTTTGACAAAGTTGTTAAGGAAGAATGTGTCGTTTGTCTGGGGTGAGGCACAACAGGAGAGCTTTGAGAAATTAAAGACGGTATTGACTCAAGCACCAGTATTGATTCAACCAGAGTCCGAGAAGGATTTTACAGTGTATAGTGATGTGTCACACTCAAGACTCGGCTGTGTTCTAATGCAGGAAAGTAAGGTGGTGGCTTATGCATCCCGTCAGCTGCGACCGCATGAGTGTAATTATCCTACTCACGATTTGGAGTTGGCAGGAGTAATTTTTGCCTTGAAGATTTGAAGACACTATCTTTATGGAGAGAAGTGTTACATTTTCATGGATCATAAGAGCTTAAAGTATCTTCTGACCCAGAAGGAGTTTAATTTGAGACAGCGACACTGGTTAGAGCTTTTAAAGGATTATGATTGCGTGATTGATTATCACCTTGGTAAAGCTAACATTGTAGCGGATGCTTTGAGTCGAAAGGCGGTAACAGAGTTGAGATCTTTAATGGCCAGGATGAATTTATATGACGATGTCACTCTGTTAGCAGAATTGCAAGTTAAGTCAACCTTGGTTGATGAGATCAAGGCTAAGCAGCCCCTTCATAGCTCCTTGTTTCCCATCTTTGAACAAGTAGAGCATGGGATAAATTCAGATTACGCAATTGATCGGGATGAAGTTTTATGCTTTAAAGGTCGGTATTGTGTGCCGGATGATGCTGAGTTGAGGCAGACTATCCTTATTGAGGCTCATAGTAGTCCATATGCTATGCACCCCGGTGGAGATAAGATGTATCGGAATTTGAGAGAGAGGTATCATTGGGTCGGCATGAAGAATGACATCTCAAATTTTGTGGCTAGGTGTTTGACTTGTCAGCAAGTTAGTTAAGGCAGAACATCAACATCCATCAGGTTTGTTACAACATATCAAGATTCCGGAATGGAAATGGGAGCGTATTACTATGGATTTTGTTACTGGTTTACCTATGACTCATTCGAAAAAAGATTCAGTTTGGGTGATTGTTGACAGACTTACAAAGTTATCTCACTTCATTCCTGTGCGGGTAAATTATACTTTGGACAAGCTGGCGAGATTGTATATTTCAGAGATTGTCCGATTACATGGTATTCCAGTGTCTATTATTTCTGATCGAGATCCGAGATTTACTTCGAGATTTTGAAAGGCGCTACATACGGCTTTGGGAACAAGATTGGATTATAATACATCATTTCATCCACAAACTGATGGTCAATCTGAGAGAGTGATTCAGATACTGGAGGATATGTTGCGGGGTTGCGTAATCGATTTTCATGGTAGCTGGGAGAACTTTTTTCCTTTGGCTGAATTTGCTTACAATAACAGTTATCAGACCAGCATTCGTATGGCACTTTACGAAGCACTCTATGGGCGTAAATATCGCACTCCGATATGTTGGACTGAGTTGCATGATAGGAAGACGTTGGGACCTGAGTTAGTGCGTGAGACGGAGGACACAGTCAGATTGATCCGTGACCGTCTCAAAGAGGCATTTGATAGGCAGAAGTCTTATGCATATCAGAGAAGGAAAGATATACAATTTGAGGTTGGTGATCAGGTCCTTTTAAAAGTTTCACCCTGGAAGAAAGTATTGAGATTCGAGCGTAAGGGTAAATTGAGTCCAAGATTTATTGGACCATTTAGTATCTTGAAGAGGGTAGGACCTGTAGCATATCAGCTTGAGTTGCCTTCTGAGCTCAGTCGTATTCATGATGTCTTACATGTATCAATGTTGAGGCGATATCATCCAGATCCAGATCACATCATTCAGGTTGAGGATGTAGAGCTGAGACCTGATTTGTCATATGAGGAGGAGCCCATTCAGATCTTAGAGAGAGATGAACGAGTTCTTCGGAATAGGAGTATTCCAATGGTCAAGGTTCAGTGGAGTAATCGAGGTCCCTCAGAAGCTACTTGGGAGACATTGGAGTCAATGGAGGCTCAATTTCCTCATCTATTTTCATAAGGTAAATTTCGAGGATGAAATTTCTGGTAGAGGGGGAGAATTGTAACAACCCGGAAAAATTTAGAATAATATTAAATTGAAATTGGAGGTTAACTGTGAAAATTGGTAAATTATGATGACTAAATTGAAAGTTTTAAAAATTTGAAGTCCATTTTAGAAGTTGAAAAAAATTCAATGACCAAGCCCTGAGTTATACCTTTGAGTGTCGACAGGTTTTTCTTTTAAAGGAAATGAATTGGTTTCTGCGTGAAAACACAGAAAACCAATTCAGAAATTCCCTTTCCCCTACACCAGTTTCCAGCCTCGATTCCGACGCCGTCCGAATTCCGATCGTCGTTTTGAAACTAGCATTGTGTTCATCATCGAGCGAGGAACAAACCCTTCAAATTAATTGAAGCGAAACGCTGCCAAACGTCGGGAATTTCCAGTCAAAGTCTCGACGTTTTATTTAGCTCGATCGCCGGGAAAATCTCAAATTCATTGTCGATTGTTGCTCCGTTTACGACACCTCCTGCACCATCGTGTTCCTTGTGCCGTTTCGAGTCTGCCGTTGTCAACCTTGGTCTCCGTCGACGGCAACGCGTGAGGAGGTGGAGCAGTCAAAGTTTCGGCCAATTTAAAATCGAGCTCTCCGCTGTTCAAAAATTGGAACCGATCGTTGTAAGTATCTCGAAATCGCTCAAAATAATTTGTAGAAATTTTTCCGTGATTTTTAGAGCCCCGGAGGACGCCACACGCGCCGCCGCATGGAGAGTGAGCAGCTGGAAAACCGGTTTGAACCGGTTTTGACCGGTCTGAACCGGTCTGACCCGACCCGACCCGACTGATCCGACCCGACCGTTGACCGTTGACTTTATTTGACCAGAACCTTAAATGGCTTTGACCGACCCTTAAACGACCGTAAATATTTTCCGAGTATACCTATTCTGATAGTTTTCGACGTCCCGAATCCGTTTTCGAAGTCCGTTTCACCAAATTCGAACCCGAAAGCCTCCAAATCGATGGTCAAAGTGGTTGACTTTGACCAAGAATTTAAATTTTCGAAAAGACATACTTTATGTAAGATTTGGGGCTGATAAATTATTATTGTTTGAAGGTACAAGAGACTCTCTGGATCGTTCGACAGCTCGACCCAGCTCTTCTAGATCAATTAAACCACGTGTGCCAGTATTCACCCGTAAGACCCGTAAATTTTATGATTTTAGAGATTTATTTATATTACCCATAAGTAATATAGTGTTATTATAAAATAGGTTCGAAAACTGTAGCAGAGCGTGGTGAAACCAGCAATCAGTAGATCTACTATTGAACCTATTATCGAGGTGTGTTCCCTAATTATTACTGAACTATTTTATTGGTTTTAATATGAGGTACACTGAGTTCTTTGGTTACCATTTTATTGATGCACCAATTTAATGTGATGATTTATGGAATTTGTGTCACAGTGCAATTGAACTTTTGGATTGAATTACAATAGTATAGCTCTGATCAAGCTAATAAACAGAATGGGCCTAATGTGACTCTTGGGGCCCCAAGATACATTAGGTTGGCTTCCCTTGCTGTGTGCTTAGGGTAAGCTATATGGACTTGGACTTACGGGCTTAAGGATACAAGCTCTAAAGCTTATCCTTAGGTTGGCTTTCTTTTTGCTGTGTGCTTAGAGTAAGCTATATGGAAAATAGTTTTGGAAATTATTGATGGTGTACAAAAAAAGAGTTTAAACTATGATTTTCAAAAGTTAAACTCTTTTATGAATTTATGAGATTTATTGGACTATGATTTGTTAATGTACCTATTGTGATTTTAAGGTAATATTGGGACACACTGAGCCTAGCTCACATTTCGAAAATGTTTTTCCCCCTTTCAGATACTGTTGGTTAGATACATCGGTTCGAGCACTTGGAGGATCAACATATCTCTTGAAGTATATCTGATTGTAATGTTTTATCTTGCTAGTTGACTTTATTTTGGTGACATGGACCTTATTTTAAAGTATCGTATTTTAGGATGATGACACTTTTGCTATTACTGTTCGGTTTATTGTGATTTTGATTTTGAAGACATGTTTTAAATTAATTTATTACTTATTGGTATTATATTTACAAGTTGGGTTTTGATGGTATAATTTATTTCATGACATTTATAATGTGATTTTACATTGATTGAATAACGGTTTCAGAAAATGTCTTTAAGAATCATAATGTGATCAACTAGACTTAGTCGAAATGCATAGGCCGGGTCTAGGGGGTTACATTCCATGTTCTTTAGCCCCTCAAAACCCATATTAGACGCACTATGAGCATTAACATCAAAAGCAACACAACAATCCAGCTCTGCGACTACATGCTCCCTACAATCTGTCTCCATAACATTCGTAGAGCTACTCCTCTGACAAATTGAAGCATGCGCTGCTACCCCATCACGAACTGTCTCGGAACCAACTCCAATATCCCATTAGTTTGCTGTCAGGTGGGTCTAGATGGGTATGTCGCTAGTGGGTAGTGGGTGTGGGGATGGATTTGAAAATGTACCCGCGTGGGCAGGTGTGGATTTGAAAATTTGTACCCATCATGGGTGGTGGGCGGGTGGTGGATTGAAAAATAATAGGTGGATATGAGGATGAAAGAGGGGGTATCCGCACCCGACCCGCCCGTTTTCCATCCCTACGACTACTTTCGTCTTATATTTCCTGAAACAACTAAATTAACATCTCCAATCTATAACTCTCATTTTAAATTGGTCTTTAAACTTTTGAATATTCCAGTTTCATCCCTAAATTATGTCTCTCATTCTAAATTAGTCCTTAAACTTTTGAACATTCTTATTTCACCCCTAAACTATGACACTCTCTCTTTAACTTGGTCCCTAAAGTTTTGAATATTCCAATTTCATCATCAAATTCATCTGAAAATTAGTTTCTACCATAATTTAACTTAAAATTTGTTTTTTTTCTTTTCAAACATATAATAATATAATTTGGTCTAACAATTTTATTAACAAGGGATGTGATTAGTATACACATATAGTTTGGGATGAAACTGAAATGTTCAAAAAGTTTGGGGACTAATTTAGAATGAAGGTCATAGTTTGGGGATGAAATTTAAATGTTTAAAAGTTTAAGGACTAATTTAGAATGATAATCATAATTTAAGGAAAATTTTGAACATTTAAAAGTTTAAGAACCAATTTAAAATTTGGGTCATAATTTAAGAATATAGAATGCAATTAACTCTAAAAAATAAATATTTTTAGATCCACTTCCAGCAATGCACTCCCCTTTTCCCCCTAGAGTTCACTCTCTTCTTATTATGATTAGATTTATAATTTGTTAAAGCAGAGAAAATACATTTGGCCGGTTGATTAAATTATTTATCTTTGTTTCCTCGTATTCCTTTAGGTCATGGGTTTTAGATCCACTTCCAGCAGTGCACTCCCCCTTTTTCCCTTAGAGTCCACTCTCTTATTATTATGATTAGATTTAGAATTTTTAAAAATATATTATTTTAAAATAATTTAATTATGTTGTTAAAGAAGTTTAAAATACATTTTAAAGATACTTATAAATTATGAAATCAAAGGAACTACTAAAGACTCCTTATTTCAGCTAGCCTAGCGGATAACCCAGTCTCGACACTGCACGAAGCAAAATGGTCCGCGCTTCCATGGACACAAAACATCAGGCTGGCACGACCAAGGGAACTGATATAACCAGGTTCGAGCTGCTACCATCCGCCCCTCGAATAACAGCGCCAACACCGACCGTCCTCTCGGGATAAACCCATATCTTTCAATCTCGTATCTGACGGAAGTGGCTGAACTCGTTCTTTGGTTTGGGACGGAATCCTTCCTGGGCTCGTTGGATGCCCTCTAGCTGGATCGGTGGTTGTTGTGAGTTTCCGAAAACGCCTAACGGAGACCAGCGCCCTATAAGCTCGCAATATGCTTGGGAGGTAGACGAAAACCCCCTTTCGATAGGGTACCCGCTACCCAACTTAAAAATCGTTAGAGGCTTCGGCTTTTGTCAATGCCTGTCCAGTTCCTGTTGTGGCCTGGGTTGTCAGGAAGTGAGTCCGTCCAGACGCAGGTCGTGTATGAATGCTTCCTTTATCCAAACAAGTTGGGCATGAATTGCTAAGGATCCAATAAGTCCAACATTGATCCCGTCAGACATGTCAATTGGGCAAATGCATTCATAGTGATTAAGATGGACATCGTATCTGAAAATTAACAGTTCGTCCGGTTAAGCTTCCGGGGTAACAAAACAACGTAAATGAAAGATAAGACTAAAGATTTAAAATTATTATGGTAAGTAATGAGACATAAATTATTTGAACCAATTAATTATTAGGTGAAAAAGGAATTATTTTGTAGAGAATAAAAAATTACAGAAGGAATAAAAAAGTGAGAGCATATATCCGCTTTATTATTAAAAGGTTTAAACTATTTAAACTTAATTTACTTTAAATTAAATATTAAGATAAATAGAAATGAATTGAAATGAAACTAAAAATATTTTGAATGTATATTAACTGGAAGTGAATTTTATTAGAAATAATGAAAATATAATATTTTCTTATTAAAGGAAAAAGATTTTAGGGTTTTGAGTTTTGACATCCATTTTGTTATTTGATGATTTTAATTAAAAATATTTGAAGTGTTTTTTTTTCATTCGACAAATCTTGAGTGTTCATTTTCATTGGTTTTAAATAAATAGGTGTCTAATGTTTTTAATATTATTATTTAAGTGCATACGATGTAACATCCATTAAAAAATATGTGAAAATAAGTCAAACAATCAATATTTAACATGTGATTTAATTTTTTATTTCCTTTAATTATTTTAAAATAAAATTCATAAATTTTCAAAAAAAAAAACCTTAATTTTTCTTATTTTTCATAAAATACTCCAAGACCTTCAATACATATGTCAATCACCAACACCACTGGTGATCACCCACTCACTCGTCGATCATCCTCCGACCATTCACACATCGTTTGGGATGGATATGAGTTGGGTTTTAGGGATTTAGGTTAAGATTTAGAGATTTGAGTTTAAGGATTTTGGAGGTATGAAACTACAATTGACAGTCGGTGATGGGTGTATAGGCGACGAAGGGTGGGTAGACGACCAGTGGAGATGGTAGCAATGGTGGTTGACCGACGGTGGGATAGATGCTTTGTGATTAAGGATTTTAAAATTTCTTTTGAGATTTTAAAAATATTTTAGGTTTTTTAAAATAATAATAATTTTAAGTTATTTTAAAAGTAATTTTTTTAAAAAATTTATAAAGGTACCACGTTTCATATTTTAAATGGATAACGTAATTTTTTTAACGCCTGTTACGGTCGAGTTACCTAAGTGATAATATTGGAAACATTAGGTACCTAAATTGACCAAAAAAATTAAGCACCTAAAATAAAAAAAAGGTGTAATTTGAACAATTTTTCTTATATTAAGCCAAATATATATAACCCCAAAAATTTATATAAAAGTAAATTTTAAAAAATCTCTTATATAGTCAACAATTTCTAGAGCAAGTGATTAAAAATTTTCAGTTGACACATTTCCTCTCTCTTAAGGTGTGGATTCAATATTCGACAGGAACAAAATTCTCTTTCCCCTCCCTTAGGTAATAATTGTTAAAAAAAAATTCTCAAATGTGTAGAAATTTAAGGATTTAGGGTGTTTGAGGTGACGATCAATCACTGAATGAGTGGCGATGATTGGATGGCTATTCGTCGATGACAAAAAATACGACCGACGTGGATAAAAGATTTTAGAATTAAAATTCTTTTCAAATTTGATTGAATATAATTTTATTTTTTAAACTTAAATAATTTTTAAAAATTTTATAAATGCAATATGTGTCAAATAACAAATTCTTTTAACAGTTGTGAAGGGTTAGGCACCTAAAAAGATAACGTCATGAATGGTAGACGCTTATTTTGAAAAAAATTATCAACTATTTGACAATTAAAATTCAAACACCCTTGTAATCTCTAATGCTCGAACTTAAGATATTTTAAGATAATAATTATCCTTTTAACCACTGAGATAACTTAATTGATGTCATATAATTTAAATACTTGTTTTTTAAGCCATTAACCAAATTGATCCCTCAATACTAATTAGTATAAGCCAAACAAAATTATGGATCAATTTTTCTCATTTCCTTGCACATACACTTAGATAATCATTGTTGATGTTTATAATGCCTTTCAAGCATTTTCTTTAAAAAATATATACTATATACATATATATTTCTTCATATTTTCATATGTGATATACATATATATCATGCAGAGTTGAAGAACTCGACTAGAACATAAAAACAATCCGCTAATTACTAAAAAATTCAAGTTATTTGAGTTTTATTTTATAACTCAAACTTTATTTAAACTTTTTTTTTGAGTTTTTTAACATTGAATCGAATCAAAAAATATAATTTATTTTCAAGTCAAATAAAATTTTGCTCTCCTCTTACCTAAATAAACTTTAAGAAGTTTAAGCCTAAAATATAATATGCATCTCATTCAGTTTTGCCAAAACATTACTTAATGACAAAGTCTCATTTAACACAAGTTTCAAACACCAAAACCAACTTAAGACACAGCCATAGGCTCTCAAAAGTCAATATATGCATATAGCAGCATGTTCACCAAATTTGAAGTCAAAAAAGAATATAACAGACCATTACTTACAAGTCCTATAAACCAAATCAAAGAGTACATATCCATAAACTCATAAAACCATACCAAAACACCAAATGAACACTCATCTCCATCTTCCAGCCTTTCCTCTCCTACCAAAGGTGCTTACTCCGGGCATATGAGTTCTAGGTAAATAAATCGGAGGAGAGAAAGCAGCAGAGAATCTTGCACCTCATCAGCACCAGACTCTTTCCAAACCTAAATACCAATCCTCATGTATAACGACAAGTGCCAAAGTAAACCAAATGCCTAGCAGTCATGCTACACTTTATTACAAAACATGGATATTAGTGAAAACTTTCTCCTATATGAAACAGTTCAGGACATATGGGAGGCAGTCAGGGAAACTTACTCCAGTTCTGAAAATACTTCAGAACTCTTTGCGGTTGAGACGATTCTTCATGATCTTCTTCAAAGAGAATTAACGGTAACTCATTATTTTGATGTTCTAATATGTAATTGGAAACAATAAGATACATTTGAGTTTTATGAGTGGAAGTGTTCAGGGGACAATGCTTTATATAGTAAGAGAGTGGAGAAAAACAGAACTTCTAAATTTCTGCTTGATCTGGACAAAGGTTTAGATGATGTTAGAGGCAGAATATTGGGAACAAAGCCTCTTACAAGTCTTTGAGAGACGATTTCAAAAGTTCGTCGAGAAGAAAGTAGGAAGAAAGTAATGTTGGGCAATCAGCCACCGCCTCCAAATCCAGATGGGCATTGCTCTAAACCCGATCATACAAAGAAGACATGTTGGAAGCTACACAAAAAGCAAGCAGGTTGGAAGACAAATAGATTAGCGCAAGATAGTCGTGCAAACTCAGCCGATGTCACAGGAGAACAGCAGTGGACAACCGAATCCAGCCCCCTTCACGAAGGAGAAGCCAGACATGCTAAAATTGTTGTTGAACAACACTCTGAGACAACACTCTACCACTGCATCAGCCACAAGTTTACATTCTTTTCAAGTGTGTTTTTCAGGAATTGGGTTTGAAGAGGAAGATCGGTAGCTCCAAGATGTGTCACGGATTATACCTTCTCAAGCCTCCCGAATAAGGACAGGCCATAGTAGCTGCTACAAGTCTATCTGTTTCGAGCCAATTTAATTCAGAAAGAAGCTGTAAGCTGCAAATGGATATTCACTGTGAAGCAAAAGACAAATGGAAGTATTGAGAAGCTTATGGCCCAATCGGTAGCCAGGGGTTTCACCCAATCCCATGGAATTAATTATCAAAAGACATTTGCTCCCAATTGGATATCCAGAATGCATTTCTAAATGAGAATCTCATAGAAGAGGTCTACATGGACATTCCATCTGGGATTGATAAGAACCATGGCAACAGAAAGGTTTATAATCTGTTGAAGTCTTTATGCAGGCTGAAGCAATCTACAAGAGCCTGGATTGGTCGATTCTCGAAGTTAGTAAAAAGACATGGCCTTATCCAAAACCAATCTGATTGCACACTGTGAAGCATTCTTCAACAAATAACTGGAAATGATATGGAGGGATCAAACATGCATTAGTTGAAGAATTTGAAGTCAAAGATCTTGGTCATCTTTGGTACTTTCTGGGAATGGAAGTGGCTCGATCAAGGAAAGGTATATTTGTTTCACAACACAAATTCACCTTAGGCTTACTAAAGGAAACAGATATCGGCAAGCACTCCAATAGACTCCAAAAAAAAACTCGAGCGTGAAAAGAGTTCCAATAGATAAAGGGAGATACCAACGTTTGGTAGGGAATTTTTTTTTTGATAGGAATTGAGGCCTCATTAAAAACTCCCTTCATGATTTAAGGAACTCATTGAATTCCTTAATCAGAGGAAGGAGGAAAAGAGTGCCTTAACTTTATTAATAAAGATACATAAGATTTACAATAATAAGATAAACCCCTTACAAACAACTTAATAACCCAAAATTGGTAGGGAAATTTATCTTTCTCATACTTGACCAAACATTGGTTTTGCTGTGAGCACAGTCAGTCAGTCATGAACAATCCAATTGAGGAACAGTATACCAAATTCTCAGGTATCTAAAGTGGACTCTAGGAAAGGGTAGAAAGACTAACTACCGAGATATAATGTTGTACTCTGATGCAGACTGAGCAGAGAGTCAGATGGATAGCAAATCAACATTGTTCCTTTGTATGGAGAAATCTTGTAACTTGGCAAAGTAAAAAACAATATGTTGTTTCCTGGAGCAGTGCTGAATCAGAGCAAGAGCACTTGCAGTTACAATATGGGAAGGGATAAGGATCAGGAAAGCAATGGCAGCATTGGGTTTGGAATTTGGAAAGACTGTGAAGCTCAAGTGATATAACCCAACGGCCATCAGAATTGCAAAGGATCCAGTTCATCATGATCGAACTAAGCATGTTACAATTGATAGACCCTTCATAGCAGAGATGATAAAGAATTCTGAAGTACAATTAATATACACTCCAACTTGTTAGCAGTGTGCAGACATTCTAACAAAGGCTCTTCAAGGACTTAACCTTGAGAGATTATGTGTCAAACTGGGCATGATTAATATCCACGCTCCAGCTTGACGGGGTGTGTTGAACAAAAAATATTATGGGTAAGTTATGGGCTGCTGACAGAAAATATTATGGGCTATTATGAGTTAGTTATGGACTGTTGACAGAATATTATGGGTTAGTTATGAGTATATTATTATTTAAGTTTAGGTACCTCTATATATGTATGTATGCTATTAATAAATAAAAAATTAGAAGATTAATTCATTCAAAATCTTCAATAAGCATTTCTATGCTCCTGTGCGTGCGAACATGACCTAAGCAATCCATTTCACCAAGTGTAATAATGCATAGATTACACTCTTGGGTGCTACATGCAACCCAAACACAAAGTAACTTGTTAATCACTTAGTAACACAATTACAAGAAGCATAACGCACCATGTCAGCATTATAACTATTAAAACAGTAAGTTAACATCGCCTCACCATTTAACGGTAATACCTAACCTTTAAACATTTTAAAGCTATAAGGCTTGTAAACTGATAAATTTATACTCTCGGTTATGAACAAGAGAAGGCTTTAATATTTAAGTTTGATTTACACGTAAATGGTCTGAGTGCATTTTTCTTTCCCCTGCAGATTTTACGCGGACTATTCAGTATGATCTTATTGATTTTCTTTGTTCAAAGTAAGGATGAGAAATTTTCATTCCAAGTTTATTTATAAATACAATAAATTTCTTGAACCTACCATTTAAGATGCTGAAAAGCGCATTACTGGAGCTTGGAGGGAAGACAAGTACTTAGCATCAGCCTTGTCGATTCCATTGAAAAGATAGCTGAAGGGAGGCATTTCTATATACTTTCCAGAACCAGGGGCTACTTTTAGCTCACCATCTTGCCAAACTACTCTTCCTCCGACTATTGTTACTTCAACTTTCCCCTGAGAAACCATATCGAAATCATTCAACATGGATGACATGGTTCAGAGCACACACACATAAATGTGTGCTTCTACACGTACAAGTACACACAGGATATACAAATTTAATGATCAGAAGGTTCTATGTATGATGAAAATTGGAGACACAAATAGATAAGAAAACTTAACAGGGACTGAAAGCAAACGACCACTTATATTTCTTAGAAAACTTAATGAGTTGTTTAAGTTCATTAGCTTATTATTATTAACCTTAGTTTAAGTCTCCTATTTTTCATACTTTCAATCCCAAGTCTTGCTAAAACTGTAGTTACTGGACTTCTATTTTTAAGCACTAAAATTATTCAATTAATGAAGAAAACCTGAAAGATATTTTTCATCAATCAAGCTTTCTTTAGCGTTGTATTATATGCCCTTACCGTTGGGGTCAGGTATAACTCCTATATGTTCTTTCCAATTTTTTCTTTTTGTACAAATAACTCCAGAACCGTTCCAGATGGGAAATAGGTCATTAATAATTCACTTCGAAACACGGGAAACTCAACTATTAAATCACTGGCATAACACAAAATGACCTTCAAAATTAGCATTCAAAATATGGGTACTGTTCTTCACGTCCCCGAGGAGCAACTTATGCCTTTTATCCGTAAAATTTGAATATCTCCATCTCCAGGGTTTATTTATTTTTTGATAGGAATAGAATGCCTCATTAAAAACCTCCCTCATAGTAGTTCTCTGCCCTAAGGCTAGAACCAACTAGCGGAAGGAGAAAAAGAGTGCATCAATTTATTGATAATAAACCAGTTACATAAAACTTAAAAACAGTCTTGAAAACTACATAAAACATAAAACACTCCTATAGGAACTTTCCTGTAAGACTTACAAACCAACCAAAACAACGTTATTAATCACCCAATTCCTTCCTTTGCTAGCTTATCAGCCTCAGAGTTACACGATCTAGGAATCCACCTAACAATAACCTGTTTAGTAGAAACAGTAGAAGCAATTTCCTTGACAAAATTTAACAGAAAAGCAGGGGCTATAGCTTGATCTTTTATCCAATCCACTGCTATCTTTGAATCACTTTCAATAATTAGTCTGCCCTTTGAAGCCCATTGTGATGAAACAAATAGGTCAATGCCTTTTTTGATAGCTTTCAACTCAGCTAGGATGGTAGAAGTAGGACCGACAGTTTCTGAAAATGAGGTAAGTATAACCCGATTCCAATCTCTGAGGATACCCTCTATTCCAGCATTCATTCCAACCGAACTAACAGCCCCGTCCATATTCATCTTAAAAAAATCCACTGGAGGGGTACTCCAGCAATTCCCCATCTTGTTCAGGTCATTGAACACTGTTAGATTATCCGCCAAAGAAGGGTCAAAAATTAAAGAATTCACCTGAATAGGGATTAGGGGATACTTTGCTATATACCATTTAGCTAACCTTAACCGAACCGTGAAAACCAATGATAATCTATCCAACTCTTTTTTCAAAGATGATCTCATTTCTCATCTTCCAGATTGACCAAAAGACTACCCTCGGAGTAAACTTCCACATAGCAGATTTAGGATTCACATCAGCCCAGAAACTGAGCAGAGATGGAGGGTCTTGCGGAAGAGCTAGCCGAATACCCCAGTACCCTATAATCTTGTTCCAAAGTTCCCACGTAACTTGACATGAAATAAAAAGATGCTGAATTGATTCATTCCCTTGGTTACATAGAGGGCAGAGAATGTTATCCCCTAAAGGAACCCCTCTTCTCAACAATTCAACTCTAACCGCAACTTTTTGGTGGGACAATTGCCAAAGGAAAGATTCTACTCTAGGAGGAACTAATCCCAACCATACACATTTGCTCCATTGAAACGTTTCATCATTAATTATAGAAAGAGCTTTCCTGCATGCTTTAACAAAATACAACCCCACATTCGACCCATTCCACAGCAAACAATCATCCAATGACTCAGTAAGTTTAACATTTTTTAGCCTATCCAACAGCTGTACCAACTGCTCCACCTCCCAATCACAAAGATTCCTCCTAGTCTTAACACTTCATTCCCATCCGGTTGAATCAAAACTCCCAAAATCTGCAACAATACCCATTTTATTTAGCGAAAGGGCATAAATTCTGGGAAAAAGAAGTTTCAAAGGAAACTCCCCAAGCCATGTATCACTCCAAAAGGATATCGATTTCCCATTCCCAATTTGAAGCTTTGCATGAGATCTAAGACAACCTCCAATGGCATCATCCTTAATGAAATTGTTCACAATTCCCCTCTAAATCCAAGAATCATTTTGAGAGATAACCTTGTTTATCTCCATGGAATGGCAACTCACATTGTGTTTGCAACAAACGAACTTCTTCCACATCGAGTTTTTATCATTAGCAAATTTCCAAATCCACTTACCCAACAATGCTCGGTTTGAAATATTCAAATCAATCACTCCCATGCCTCCACCACTCAACGGCTTGCTTATTTTATCCCAACTCACCCAATGCATTTTCTTCTTTACATCCCCTCCACCCCATAAGAAATTTGACATCATGAAATTTAACCGGTGAGAAATAGAAGTAGGCATCTTAAAAATGGAAAGGTAGAAAATAGGTAAGGATGATAAAACCGACTTAATAAGTACCAATCTACCGGCCATAGATAGAGAGTTAGCTTTCCAACCCGCCAGTTTCTTGCTGAAATTTTCAATGACCGGCTCCCACAGCTTTTCCGAGTTCTTTTTCACCCCTAAAGGAAGGCCTAAATATACTGTGGGAAATGAATCAACAGAACAACCAATATCCCTAGCCCAATCATCAAGGATGTCACTCTCCACATTAATCCCATATAGTTTACTTTTAGCCAAATTCAGTTGGAGCCCCGTCAATAATCCGAAAATCCTCAAAACTCTTCTAACATTCTTTATATGAGTAATTGAATCTCGACAAAAGATAATTAAATCATCTACAAACTGCAGATGAGACAAATTAAAAGTGTTTTGATTATTTCCAAAAGAGAACCCTTGAAAAAGGCCCAAGTCCACTGCTTTCGACAGCATCAAGTGAAGTAATTCCACAACCACATTAAACAGAAGAGGAGAAAGACTGCAACCTTGCCTCAATCCTTTAGCAATAGAGAACTCTTCAGTAGGTGACCCATTCACTAGAACCGAAATAGAAGCCGTTGAAATACATTGCGTGATCCAAGAACGCCACCTCTCACCAAAACCCATCTTTTTCATTAGCTTTTGCAGGATCTGCCACTCCACAATATCATATACTCTACTAAAATCCACTTTGAATACAACCCCTTTAAGTCCTTGTTTCCTCCAAAACTCAATTCCTTCATTAGCTAAACAAGCACAATCCAACAATTGCCTTCCCAGAATAAAAGCAAACTGTGACAGACTAATAATATCATTGACACACGACATTAGTCTCTTAGAAAGAACTTTTGACAGTATTTTGTACAAACTGCCCACAAGACTAATCGGTCTATAGTCTTCAATACCCTCGGGATTACCTTTCTTAGGAATCAAGGTAATAAATGCGTGATTAACCCCATGAACCCACTTCTTTCCTTTATAGAAATCTGGAAAAAAATCTCCATAGTCTGATTCTTAAGAATTTTCCAGTATTTTTTGTAGAAAGCCATGGTAAAACCATCCGGACCAGGAGATTTTGAACTATCCGAAGAAAAAATTGCTTGCCAAACTTCTTGTTCCGAGAATTCCTCCTCCAAAAATGTGCATTGAGTTGTTGTTAATTGCGAAAAAACCAAATTCAAGTCCTTTACCTCCATGGCCAAATTGAAATTGTAAGCAGACTTGAAAAAATTATACACACTTCCTTTTATTTTCCCTGCATCCGAAATTAATTCTCCATCAAATTCAATGAATTAATCAAGTTAACTCTATTCCTTCTCATAGAACTTAGGTGAAAAAACCTAGTATTTCTGTCTCCATCTTTAATCCACCTACTTCTGGACTTTTGACACCAAATACTCTACTCAATCCTTAACAACCTCCACATCTCTTTTTTGCATTCAATCCACTGATCCCACTCACCCTTAGATAAGGTTCCACCTTGGGACTTTCCTTCCAGGTCTTGTATCTTCCCTTCAAGCATCGAAATGGAATCTGACATCCCTAAATGACTACTTCCAGGCCATCTTTTGATCTGATTTTTTGCAGCTTGTAACATCCTGAAAATCCCCCCATTATTCCTCTTCTTTTTCTCAACTGTCACCAAGTCTTCCACCTAGCCATCAAAACCTTTTTCCTCTAAAAGATAATTAAAAAATCTAAAAGGTTTGGGGCCCCAATTGATACTAACATCTTCCAGCAAAACTGGATTGTGATCAGAAATAGAATTCGGTAGAATGGACAGTGAGATCTTTGGAAAACTATTTAGGAATCTACCACTAATTAGGAATCGGTCTAATCTGACCCATGTAGAATCTTCTCTATTGCTACACCATGTGAAAGTCCCTCCTAACATTGGCAAATCAATAAGATTTGCTTGATTCACAAAAGATCTAAAAATATCTATCGTGTGCCAATTCTGTGATTTCCCAAGCTTTTCTTCCGGATCAAGATACGCGTTAAAATCACCCCCTATACGCACCGATATATTCATCGAAAGTACAAAATCTAGTAGCTCCCCGTAAAATTCCTCTTTTTCAGATTCGATAACAAGACCATAGACATTAATAAAAGCGAATTTCTCTTGATCGTTCATAAATTTTTCCACCAGTGCCAAGAACCTACTGTGCACATGCTTCTTTGTGACTTTGAACTCATTATCATTCCACATAGAAATCAGCCCACCCTTTGATCCCTGGGCTGGAGACACCATCATTTCCTTTAATAAATTTCCTCCAATCCTCCTAGTAATCAACACATGACATTTTTCGAGCTTTGATTCTTGGATAAAAATAAAATCTGGTCTAACCTTCTTGACTAGCCTTGAGACAGCAACATATTTTTCTCTCCTCCCTAAACCTCTAATGTTCCAAGATAGAATGCTTAATCTATTCATAAAAAGACTTCACTCCCACAACCAAAACCCAACCCTCCAAACAGCAAAACATGAGAACCTTCAAATCATCCATCCCTTGCTGACTCCGACCCATTTTCAAGGCTTAAATTTTTTTCTATGAAAGTCTTCTTCCCTTTCTTGAACGAGATGCCTAACATCTAACAAACTTCCCATGTATCCATTGCTTCCTCCACCGCCTTCGAGAATTGAGGAGAAAAGACAATAGGTGAATTGACCATATCCGCTGCTATTTTATTTTTTAAATTGCAATCTACAGAACACTAGGCAGAGTAAATATTGAAAGAATTGAGTTTGCTTGGAGAATTTTAAAAACAATGTGCACAAAAGACTGAACACAAAAAGGACAGGAAGCATAAATTAATCAACAACCCATAAATTAATCATCTTTTCCTTTACACATGTAAGAATAAACCCCCATCGAACTAACCTAAACAAGGCGCTTCTAGCATTTATAATAGAAAACAAAAGAATCATGAGTTACTAGCCTCAGCAAATGGAAAATATAAAAGGATCGAGATTACCTTTCCTTTCCTACCGTCATAGACATTTGTGTCCGTCCTAGAGTGGTGTGTGCTGGCACTTATTTCAAAGCTAGAGTTGGGATTAAATATAATAATATCTGCATCTGATCCAACAAGAATGGCTCCTTTTCTTGGATAGATATTGAAGATCCTGGCACTGAAATATCTTGGCTATTAAAATTGGTTTTATATGCTTTAAATCAGGCAAGGACTAAGGTTTCCCCCCCCCCTTTTATGAGAAAATAACAGGTTATTGAAAACACAAATACATATCCTTTCAAATGCTGTAAATTCAAAAACAGACAAAGGTTATAATAAACAAAAATGACCCAATGAAATCATACCATTCAGTGCTTGTAATCTGGACAAAATCAGTGACAGAAATTTGACCAGATTCCTGGAAAATGCAATCGTCTCAGAGAAAACAAATCATTATATAATATGAATCTAAATCCTGCTGCTGTTGTTGTTTAAACGAGGTAGAAGTCTACTAAAGCTTACCACCATAGTATCCCAAACCAGGTGCATCCTCTCCTCAATTCCTAATTTCCCAAAGCCAAAGGTACCACACTTTATCATGGTTTAAATAACAACAATATAAGAATGAAATTTCAAAAAATCTAGGGACCATTTTATATTACCATTGACACCATTGGGAATTTTCCGGAAATCATCAATGCCAAATGCCTTTTGTGTAGAATTAAAAGTACAATGATCAGTTCCTACCAACTGCAATTAGTGAAAGAAAAAATCTTCAGAAAATCTATTCAACCATTTTTCTAATAGCAATTCTTATGTCGCTTTAAATAGGAAAATATAATTTAAATGTCATCTTGCAGAATTTATAGTTGCTCAATAAATACTACAGCTCATATCAGCAAGCTCCGCAAACCTTCTAGTGTCCCTAAGATCCGGTGCTTAATTTTTAACTACATAAATCAATGATAAAATAAAACCTGCAAAACTCCAGTTGAAAGGGCAGCTTGCAGAGCCTTGTCATGACCTGCTTCCCTGATAGGAGGACTCATGACATACCTGAAATGTGTAATGAATATAAAATCTCAATATACATGTATGATTGATACAATGTGATTAAAGAGAAAATGACGAGGGAAGATTCTTGCTTTGCTGCAGTGATGAAGTCAGGATTCCAAAGCCCGGAATCGTTGAGGACTAATCCAGAAACCACAGGCTCTCCAACAACTTTCTGCCCTGTAACATACACTAAGTTATAAACCATTCCAGTTCAGAAATGTACCTCATAAAAGAGCTATTACACATCTATGGCCCCAGCAAAATATGATCTTGAGGGGTAAACTGAGTTGCTCCTGTTTACTTTCCAAAAGTGACCACCTCAATACTTGAGTGAAAATCCATACAGTGAGAACAATTCATCTTTTCATGATTATTTACAGCAAGCAGAATTGGAGCAACTTCAAGAAATTTCAATCAGAAGATATAGGCCATAATACAGTTTGGCGTTCATCTAGATAAGATTATCCAGACAAATTATGAATGGAACACAAAGCGATTCCAAACATTTAAGGGAATATACCTGTGTTGAAATAAATGGTCAGCTTTTTAACGGGAGCTTCAGCAGGAAGGAAATATTAAATAGCAGTGAAACAACTCAATCCATTTTTTAACTGAACAAAAAGCTAAATAATTTGCAATACCCAGAGAAGCCATAGATTTCCAGAACATCTACCATGGATCCTACTATTTCGTTCTTTCAATAAATTATTAAATGTTACTATATATCACAATAAACAATTTTTGGGTGTCAACATGCCATTCTCAAAGAAATTATGTATTGCAGAATAGCATGTTAACTAAATAAAAGAAAATGACAGCTTTCAACAGAGAAAACTTTTCATATTTGTACAGGGGAAAACTCCTCCCATGTTGAAGTCTCCTAAATACTATTTTTTTTATAGAAATATCAGGCCTCATTAAAAACCTCCTTCTTGATTACACCAACTTAAAGTTATAAGAAATTTTTCTATCAGCTTAATTACTTAATTATGGGGAGTTGTAATACATAATTTCTATTTTCTCCCTTTCTTCTTGTTTTTGTCAAACCCTAATTTAGCCATATAACCTTAAAAATATTAGTGGCTGACAAGGCAATTGCCCCAAATTTAGCCGCAATATGCTCCTCAGTCGTGATCAACATGTTTGATAAGATCTAGATCATCCTAGATCACCAATTACCAAGAAATCAGATCACTGTCTAAGAAATTACTTCCCATTTTTGTCGAGTCCGATCAACCATGATTTTCGATATAAATTCTTCTTAGGATTTTATTATTTCATATGTCCTTTTAAATAAGGACCAGGCTCACCACATAAATAGAAAACCTATGTAGAAAGCTGACGATAATTAGGAGTTTAATTTCTCTTAGAAGTTTAATATATTTGTGATGTAACTATATTTTATGATTAGGCTTTATTTTCTTAGGAGATAAGATAAGTTTAGGAGATAAAAGTTAGGAAGAATAGAAACCTAGTAGGACTCTAACTTGTAATCCACAACCTATTAGAACAGGTTGTATTTTCTTTTTCCAGTAAGAATTTTTTATCAGGAAAATTTCTGTTTCCCTTCTCTCGACTTCCCACAACCTATTCGTAAAAGAAAATGAATCAAATCAAACTGAAATTAGAAAACATAATCAATAAACCTAATCTTTAGTTAAATAACCCTAATTAACAGCCTTTCCTAATATAGATTTGACCCGTAACAATAATGCATGAATCCTACTATGCAATTACCAACATGCATAAAAAGTTCATGTACAGGAGAAACAAATTGCTCATATGAATAATAGAGAAAGAAGTATTCACAAAAAATGAAAATAAGTTAAGATATCGGAAAACTTCAAACCTGATTTTCTCGCTTTAGCTATTTCTTCCATGGCATCAATGCTCATCACATGGACAACATATAAAGGTGTATTCACAAATTTCGCCAAATGAATTGCCCGTGCAGTTGCCTCACCTTCTAGCTGCATGGAATTGGAAACTCAAATGGAAGCCAAATCATGACCAGAAAATATGCTGGACTGCACCCCAAAAAATCGAAAGGAAAAAAAAAATGAAGACAAAGAAATATCTATAGGGTAATAGTTTTGCTGACTATAAACACAGTTTGATGCAATCTACTAAATTAGTGAATACTGAGAAACTTTCACAGTATCAGTTGATCTTTGCATCAGTGATTAAGGTGGGGGGAATAAAGCAACTTTCCCTACTTGTAATTAGAAATTATATTGAGATTCAGAAAAAAGAGTAATATAACTGACATAAAAATTGCACAAACAAGGAGAGACACTGACTTATAGAAAAAGTATAATCAACCACAAAGAACAAACAAACAAAAAATGTAAAGGCAAAGTTATCAGTAACATAGTATACAAAAACCATGTTTGAAAATTTACCACTGGAGGCCTGGAAAGGGAATGTCCTTCTGGACCAGTAATACCAAGACCAATCATTCTGTTTTGTCCTTCAAATACAGCATCTCCATTTTCAGCATGGACCATAGCCAGGGCACCAAGAGACTTACACCTCTTAAATCCTTGTAGTAGAAGCTCATCACTTATCATAAGAGACCCCTTGTATGCCATGAAAAACTTGAAAGAGTTAATACCTATAAATTTGTGAAATTCCATGAGTTTCATTCATGTATATAATTCAAATTTGGTAATAAATACAGATTATGAAGTCTGGAATGTCAAAGAAGTTTGCATCACAGGTATTACGATGAATCATCTCAAAGATGAAGAAGCTTACCTTTCTCCTTAACCATTATTTCCATTTCTCTTGAAACTGACTCATCCCATTTTGTGATTGCCATATGGAATCCATAATTCATACAAGACTTCTTTGCTTTCTTTTTATAGGCTTCAAAACCTGCTACCAAGCTACCGTTAACGGGTATGACAAAGTCAATATGCATTGTTGTTCCACCTGCTAATGCTGCAGCCTGACCGCTAAAGAAGTCATCAATTGTTTCAGTCCCCATAAACTCCATAGCTAGGTGCGTGTGAGGATCAATCCCTCCTGTCAATGTTTAGAGAGCTAGTAAACTGGTGAAACAAATAAGCCATATTTAGCAACAAGGTTTTAGGAAATATGGAAATAACTTGACAATGTTATTTATGCGTGTTGACTGTCAACAGCTAATAAGCTATTATTTGGGATTTTACTTGTTTCATATTAGAGATTTTATTTATTGGACATATTATTGTTTCCTTAGGTTTACTTAATTTGTATATATATATCTTGTTACTTGAGTTAATACACAAGTGAAATAATTCACCAAACCTTCTATTGTGAAAAAATTAGAGAATTTAAAAATGAAGAAATAGAGAGAAGAAGAAAAAATCTAATCAAAAATTCTCATTGAAAAAAACAGAAAACATATCCTGTTTTATAGGCTATTGATTATAAATTAGAGTCCTAGTAGGCTTCTTTTCTTAACTTTTATCTCCTGAACTTTACATTATCTCCTATGAAACTTAATCCTAATCGTACAATTCAAACAAATTAAAATTTATCTCCTAAAATAAATTAAACTCCTTAATTCTCGACAACTTTCTACACTCCCCCCTCAAGCTAGGGTGTATATGTATATAAACCCAGCTTGGATTTGAATCCATCAAAATTAGCTCTTTTTAGTAAGAATGTTCACAAGCTGCATCTGAGTATGAATGTAGCTCAGTTCAACAATCCTATTGTTGACTCTCTGAAATAAAGTGTCTGTTGAATGAGAAAAATTATTATAGGCGTTTTTCAAAAATTTCTTTCTCTAAAAAGAAATAGGATGGAGAGAGTGAGGGCTTTTGGCCGTTCATTTTCCGGTAAGGAATGGACTATTTTTGTTGGAAATCTTAGTAAGAGAGTCACTAGAGGTGAGTTAAGAGAGATTTTCAACCATTATGGAAGAATAGTGAGGGTCTTTATTCCAAGTTTTAGGATTAATCAGAATTATAAGTAATCCACGTTTGCTTTCGTGCAATATGCAACGGAGGAAGGTTGCAGAAGAGCAATTCAAAATGTCAACGGAACGCTGATTGATGGTAAGAGAGTCACAGTGGGGGTTGCTAAGTACAAGAGGGGCAGGAAAAGAGAAGCAGATGCAAAAAGAACTCAGTTGGAAGTTTTTAAGCCAGTTAGAGAGGCTAATGGTAGACAGCAGGCTGATTTGGAGAAACCAAGAAGCTTGAGAGATGACAGATCGTACAAGGAGGTTGTGAGTGTGGATAACAGTAGGAGCTTCGATCAACAACGAATGGTGAATAGGGGAGCCCAGAAGAAATCAAATGGAGTGAGAAATGCATGGGATATGCACATCACATCACAAGATTTTTGCTGGGTGAAAAACTCCTTAACGGGGGAAGACTCCTTTAAGCCTGAGATGGTGGCGAGAGCTTTGGCGAAGGAGGGTTTCCAGGTCAAGATAGTAAGGTGGGGATATGTTAGGAATGCCAGCATTATTATGTTCAACACAAATGAAGAGTTTTTAAAGGCGTGGTCGAGTCTTAGAGAGAAATTATACTGCTGGTTTGATTGGGTTGATCCATTGTTAAGTGAAGATGGAGTCCCTTTGGCGTATTGCTTGGTCGAGTTGGTTGGTCTACCGCTTCTTAGCTGGAGTGTTCCTTTTCTGGAGAAGCTTGGAGGTAAGTGGGGAAAGGTTGTGAGTATACTGGAGGATACAAGAAATAGAGATGACCTCTCGGCCAGAATGCTATTAAGGGTTGCAAGCCCCTTTGATGTTCAAGAATCTGTTATTGTAGGATCTTATGGAAGATCATTTAAAGTGAAAATTAATGTGGGATCCAGTTCTAAACCTATCTCTGAAGCTTTTGGAGACATGAGGCAGAATTCTTCATATGGCAGCAGATGTGACGATGTGTCAAAGGGGACGATGGTGGAAACACAGAGAAGGAAGAAGACAATAGGGAGAACTTAGCAGAAGGATTCAGATCAAAGGTTGACACGTGGCTCCAGAATAGTAAAGATAGGGGGATGTCAACTGAAGCAGTTTGGTCTAAATTGGACATGTGCGTACACAAAAGTCAAGATAGTGGGATGATGGTGGGTAGTGGGGAACACTCTCTGGAAAAAGATTCTCTCACACAACCCAACATTAATGGGATGTCAGACAAATTTGAATTTGGTTCAAGACCTAATAGGGATTATGCGGGTATTGGGCTGAGAGAGGTAGTAGATCAGAGTAGTTCAGCCCATTCAGACTCCTATTGGGAGTCTTATTCCCCAGTTACTAAATTAATTCCAGTTGGGCCTGCTGTGAAATTAAATAGGGATGGGACAAAATTTCATCCAAATGCCCGGTCTCCTCCTAAATCAATTGAAGATGAAAGAGGCATCTTATTTGAGGTCATTACTGAGGGTGTTCAAGCAGTTCAGCTTCATGTTCCTGGTAAGCAAGTAGGAGGAAATCCGACACAAGAAGAGGTTTGTGAAATTAATGTTAAGAGCCTTATGAGGGACGGGCAATTCAACTCTATTAATATCCAGACTTCTTTAGAGTCCAATAAGGAGGAAAGAGGCCTACTAGATGATAAGGAATTTGAGGACGCCCAGGAAGTTGATGGTTATGGTACAGGAAAGGAGGGTAATGGTAAGTTGATTCAGGAGGAGAGTGGAATTTGTAAGAAGAGTCCTAATCGCTGGAGATTGGGATTTCCAGTTTCAGCTAGGTTATCATTTAAAAGCACTGGTGGAAAGAGGAGCTGTGGGCGCTTTTCAAGGGTCTACAAAAGATCAAGAGGTAGAAGAATTTGGCTAAGCTCGAGGAAGGTGAATTCTAAAAGTTGTTGTCAGGTTTTTCTGAATAAAGATCATAATGCTTCTGAAGGTTTTATTCAGCGGGTTTTTCCAGAAAACAAGGGAACTGAACAATATGTTGATGTATCTTGCTCTGTTTTTTATCAGAATTCAGCGTTGGTTCCATTAGTTTGTAATAATCTTTCGGAGGATCGGGCTTCAATCCAACCTCCTGTTTCACAGACCAGTAGGAGTTACAGGAGGGAAAAAAGAGTTTTAACTAGGGAAGCTGTGGACTTGGTTAATATTATTACTGTCTTTTCCCCTCAATTTTCGAAATTGGTGGAGGCAGCAATGGCAACTTGGGAAGTTTCTAAGTTACTGGGTATCTCCTTCAAGGAGGGGAAGAAGACTTTCATTGAAAAAATTATTAGTCTTGAGTATGGCTCGGAGGTTGCTAGAGAAAATTGATTTCTCAGGGAACGTTGTTTTCTCGGGGAAGTTTAAGGGGGGATTGTTTTGGTTTTTCTATGATTAAGTTAAAGCTATCTATTGTGACATGGAATGTCAGAGGTTTGGGTAGAAAAGAGAAGCAAAGGGCTGTACAGAGATTAGTGCATAATCACTGCCCTCATTTTCTGTGGTTGCAGGAAACTAAATTGGAGAAAATTCATAAATCTATTACTAGAAGGTGTGGTTTGAAAAACCTGCAAGGGTTTATTGAGTCCCCTTCAGTTGATGCTTCAAGGGGTTTGCTTAGTTGCTGGAATGACAATTTTTTTGAGTTGGAAAATAAGTTTGTTTCCAGTAGATTCATAGCTATTACTGGGAGGTTTCGTGCCAATAATTTCAGATGTAGGTTCATCAATGTATATGGTCCTTCTGTTGAGGAGGAGAAAGGAGGCTTCTTTGAAGAATTAGGCATGTTCATTAGAGGTCACAGTGATCCTATTTGTGTTGGAGGGGATCTTAATGTATATCTTCATGAGGATGAGAAGATGGGAAGGGCCCAAAATTGGAATTCAGTAGAGATTTTCAGTCATTTTTTGCTCTCAACAGGTTTAATTGATCTGCCATTGAGTGGGGGTCGATTTTCTTGGTGTAATAACCAAGATTCACCAACCTATGTTAGATTGGACAGATTTTTTGTTGATAGCCAGTTCTTGGCAGCATTTCCAGATTTAATTCAATCTCTATTGCCTAGGTATGTATCTGACCATAATGCAGTAATTATTGAAAATGGTGGGGTTAATTGGGGTAAGAAACCTTTTAAGCTTTTTAATTATCTTATGGATGAAGTTGGATTCGAGGATGTGGTCAGTTTTTCAATTCAAGATTGTAAGAAAAACCAGAGAAATGCTGGAATTTTCAGTATATTGAAAAATACCAAAATGGCAATCAAAAACTGGGCAGGGAGGAGAGACAAGTTTCCTGGGGATTTGATTTCAGATCTTGAATCGAAGATTCAAAAGCTAGAGGTGGGGCTAATTGGTTACAATTCTGAGTTAGCACATGAGTTGAAGGTGTTAAGATCAGAATTGTGGAGGCTATATAAGATAGAGGAGCAGATTTGGTTTCAGAACTCTAGATCGAAGTGGGTTGAAGATGGCGACAGAAACACAAGATACTTTCATATTTGTGCTTCAGTTAGGAGGAAAAGGAATGCCTTGAATACTCTTCTTCTCAATGGCATCTTTGTGCATGACCCGATTGTTATTAAATCAACAGTCAGAGATCATTTTTTCAAGACTTTCAATGATCTGTTTACTCTTCAGGTGGAAGACATTGAGCTGGATTTTTCTAGTTTGTCACTCGAACAGAGTTTGAGATTAGAGAGAGAATTTACTGAGGAGGAAATTTGGGAGTCTATTGAGTCTTGTAATAGGAATAAAGCGCCTGGGCCAGACGGTCTAAATATAGTGTTTTTTAAAAGATTTTGGAATTTGATTAAGGGAGACGTTATGAAGTTTTTTAATAACTTTTATTTAGGAAAAGAGTGGGAACATGGTGTTAATCATACTTTTATTACTCTTATCCCTAAGGTATCTAATAGTGGTGATCTTGATGACTTTAGACCCATTAGCTTAGTTGGTGGATTATATAAAATCCTTTCCAAGTGTCTTTCGAGGAGGTTGAGGAGCTGTATTTCAGAATTAATCAGTCCCACTCAATTCGCTTTTATACCTGGTCGTCAAATTTTAGATTGCTCTTTAATTGCCAATGAAGGAATTGATTTTTTGAGGAAAAGTGGACTCAAAGGCTGTGTTTTCAAAGCTGATTTCAAGAAAGCTTATGATTCGGTAGATTGAAATTTTTTGTTCTTAGTTATGGAGAAAATGGGTTTCGATTCAAGGTGGAGAGGCTGGATCAAAAAATGTGTTTCCACAGCCTCAGTTTCTATTCTGGTCAATGGAGTCCCTACTGAGGAAATTCCTATGGCAAAGGGTCTTAGACAGGGATGCCCTTTATCCCCTTTGCTGTTTAATTTTATTGGTGAATTCCTTAATTTACTGATTTTAAAGGCTGTTTCACAGGGGCTGTTTTCTGGTTTGGCTATTGGGAGGGATGAGGGGTCTTTTAACCTATCTCACTTACAGTTTGCGGATGATCTCATTATCTTTAGTGGTGCTTCGGAAATGCAAATCCTAAATGTGATAAGGGTGCTTCGTGTGTTCCAAGTTACTTTGGGTTTACAGCTCAACTTGAAGAAATGCAAGCTATTTGGTGTGAATTTGAATGATGAGGAAGTGCATGAGTGGGCTAAGACTATTGGTTGTTCGGTTGGAAGCTTTCCTTCTGATTATCTAGGGCTTCCTTTAGGGGCTTCTAGGAATTCAGCAGCTATTTGGAATCCTGTGATCAGCAATTTTTCCAAAAAATTAACAGGATGGAAGGCTGCCTCTCTTTCTTTAGCAGGGAGACTGGTCTTGGTTAAGTCGGTTTTATGTTCGCTTCCAATTTATTACTTATCTCTTTTTAAGATACCGGCTTCGACAGATGAATTCTGTAGGAATGGCTATCTACCTTTACATCTGAAGTGAGAGAAGCTCCAGCTTCTCTCTAACCATGTGTTTTCAAATTTCAAATTTCCAAGGGAGAGAGAAAATATGGGTGTCGTTTATACAGCCCTCACTACCGTCATCCATCATTAGTCTTCCACCTTCAGTCGCTTGTCGTCCGCCGTCCTCCGGCCATCGTCCGCCGTCCTCCAACCACCGTTCGCCGTCTTCCGACCATCGTCCACCGCCGCACTCCGACATCCTTTTGACGCCGTTTTTCTCAAGGATATTCGTCTACCCACAACGTTTCCTTTTTCCTGGTTATTTTTGTTAGATTCCTTTTCAATCGGAGCAAATCTACTTGCCTTTCTTCGCCGTTCTTTTCCACCACCAGTTTCCCGAGTTTCGTTTTAACCGTTCCACTGTACTCGTCGGATGCTCGTGACAAAAACCCAAGTTCTCTACTGTGAATAATCACTGCTGGTCAACGGATCTTCTTGAGAAAAACTTATTTTTCCATATCGTAGTTATTGGCTCTGGGTTTTCACGTTTGGAGGCATATCTTACCTAGCATTTTACTTCTCTGATTTTTTCGTTCAAATCTGCATTCAAAATCCAGGACAGTTTGTCAAGTCTCTAGGTGTTTTATTTCAACAGTCAGTCATCATGCCATGTGTTGGAATCCTACCTTCTCTCAAGATGAGACCTCCGGTTCAAGTTCCTTCACCCTCTGCAGCTGCGCATTCTCTGTCATCTCACCTTTCTCATCGTGATGAGGTTCGTACTATCTTCATTATGGGTCTGCCTGAAGATGTCAAAGAGAGAGAGTTGCAGAATTTTCTGAGATGGCTTCCAGGTTTTGAAGATTCACATTTGAGCTTCAAGGGAGATAAGCCCAAGGGTTTCGCACTCTTCTCAACTGTTAAATTTGCAGTTGCTGCCAAGGATGCCCTTCAGAAAATAGTTTTTGACGCTAAGTTAAAGTCCTTCTTGCACATCGAGATGTCAAGGAAGAATCTTGTTGTTAAAAGAGTAGTTACAGATTCTGATTTTGACAAGTATGGAGGTTTTCCTGTTCCTCCAGTACTGCCATTGCCAATTCCAGCTTCTGTAGCATCTCCTAGTTTTCATGTGTCAGTTAAAGAAGTCTGTTGCGATGAAAAATCTGCAGTAAACGGTGTACACGAGGGATCCAGGGAGTCGATCACAAAGGGGTGCAGAGTTGACAAGTCTGGATGCTTCACGTTATTTGTTGAAAATTTACCAGAGAAGATTCATTGGGAGAGGTTTGGATCTCTTTTTTGCTCTCATGGTCGGGTACTTGATGCTTTTATTCCAAATAAAAGGAATTCAAAAGGAGTTCGCTTTGATTTTATTCGCTTCGCATCAATCGAAGAAGCAAGGAGAGCAATCTCAAAATTGAATGGCTCTCGTATCGACGACAACAAAATTGGTGTTTCTTTCGCTAAATTCAAACCTCGACATTCCTATTGGAGAAAGTCCTCGACAGGTGTTCTTCGCAAGTTCGGGATGGAAGATGATTCGAGGATGAATCATTATAAAGTTGAAGGTGTTATAGATGAAGAAAAACTTCAGGTGTTGAGCAATTGTCTAGTGGGGTGGTGCAAGGACTTTGTCAAAATTGGTCATCTCGCTAGACAAATGCAAGCGAAAGGTCTCACTGGCTTCACCTTAATGAGAGCTGCTGGTAATGCGATTTTAATGATTTTCGAAGACAATGCTTCACTGAGAAGTGTAAAGAACGATAAATCAAAGATTCTCGCAGAGTGGTTCTCCTTAGTCGAAGCTTGGTCAGAGAGTTTGGTAATGGAGTGTCGTCGAGTATGGTTAGTTTGCGAGGGTGTTCCTTTTCATACATGGAATTGGAATACTTTCAAGAACATTGCTGATAAGTGGGGTTTATTACTAGCTATCGACGAAAGTTGTCATTCTCCATCATCCTTTGATCGGGCAAAAATTCAAGTGCTCACAAAGGCTGATGCGAGAATTGATGCGATGGTGGAATTGAAGGTTGGTGACAACTTCTTCAAGGTCATGGTGCATGAGATAGAGCCTTCATTCAAACCAAATTCTTGGGCTCCTGAAGAAGACGAGTCTCATTAGATCTTGTTTCTTCAATTGTGGTTTTGTTTTAGTTCATATGGCTGTAGGTGTTGCTTTTAATTTGCATTATGTTCTGTTGCGCTATTTTATTCCTACTGCTGGTGGTGTAATTAGAAGTAAGGTGATTAGACTGTGGCTTTGTATGAGGTTATATGAGGTTAAGGTGTTTGTTGTAATGGTGTTCATCACCATGAGAGGATATTCCGTGGTATCTTTTGTATCGGGTATTATTATCAATAAAATTTGAGGTACTCTTTTCTTTCTTCCAATGTTCGTTAACATACTTTAAGTATGTGAACGAATAAGAAGGGAGTTTTTAATGAGACCTCCAACTTCTATCAAAAAAAAATGATGTCAAATTTCCTGTGGGGAGGGAGTGCTGAAAAGAGTAAGATCCATTGGGTTAGCAAGCCGACTGTATGCAAATCAAAGATGGAGGGGGGTTTGGGTGTGCTGAATCTGAATTTGATGAATAGAGCGCTTCTTGAAAAATGGGCTTAGAGGTATACAAACAAAAGGGGGTCTGTCTGGAGGGATTTTATTTGTGCTAAATATAATTTGGATCCTTCTTTGTTATTGTTTGACAGTAAGATTCCAAATAAAGTTTCTTGGATTTGGAGATCAGTGGTTATTAACCACTTTAAAGTTGACCCTATTGGCTCAAAGTTGAGAAGTTTGTGTTCTACTTTAGTTGGGGATGGTAAATTTATTCGATTCTGGCAAGACATTTGGGCGAATGATTATCCACTTCTCCTTATTTTCCCTAGATTGTTTTCCATTTCGATTAACAAAACAGGCAAGTTATTTGAGTTTGGGGAGTATAGCACTGTCGGCTGGATTTGGGATATGCAGTTTCGTAGGAATTTAAATGACTGGGAGATAGAGCAGTGGGCTAATTTGATGGTTGTCATCTCGGCTTTTGCTCTGAATACGAATAATTCGGATGGGATGATTTGGAAAGGGTCTGGGGATGGGGAGTTTACTGTCAAATCTGCTGTTAATCTTTGCTCTTCAGTTTCTCTAGGTTCGGATGAGGCTTATTTTTGGATTAAAATTGTTTGGAGGGGGCAGCTGCCACCAAAAGTAGAATCCTTCATGTGGCAGGTCATTCTAGGGAGATTGGCTGTTAAGACTGAACTGGTGAAAAGAGGAATAACAGGAATTCAGAACATGTTATGCCCTCTTTGCATGATGGAAGAAGAGTCTCCATCACATTTGTTTTTCTCTTGTTCGGTGGTGTGGTCTGTTTGGAATAAATTTCTAAATTTTTGGAAGATTCAATCTGTTTTCCATTATAATGCTAAAAGTTTCCTCTTGGCTTGGGATGCTTTGAAGACTGATTCTATAATTTGGTCTCTCATTCCAGGGGTAGTTATTTGGACTACTTGGAAATTGAGGAACTCAATTGTATTTGAAGGAGGGAAGTTGGATAAGGTTGAATTCTTCTTCTTAGCAAGGTTTAGGCTTGCTTCTTGGTTCCTTGCGAAGAATAAATGGGTGCATATTTTTAAAGACTCTCTTATTTCAGACCCTTCCTTAGGGGACGATTGTTCCACCCTTTCTAATATGATTGTGTCTAATATTCCTTGGAACCCTCCTCCTATGGGTTTTGTGAAAATTAATGTTGATGCTGCTACGACTAAAGATTGGAAAAAGAGTGGTTTATGAGGAATTTTAAAAGATTCCTCTGGAACTACCCTAGGGTCTTTCAAGGAGCCTGCAGGTCCGGGGCCTCCAACATTTATGGAGTTAAAAGCTATTCAAAAAGGGCTAATATTCTATGCTGATTTTCGAGGGAGGTTAAAGGACAGATTGATTATTGAAAGTGACAGCAAGATGGTCGTGGATTGTGTTAAGGGGGTTGAATTCTGTCCGGTTGTTTATGCTTATTTGGTTAGAGACATTGTTCACTGGCTTAATATGTTCGATGGTATGGTCAGATGGGTAAGCAGGACAACTAACTTAGAGGCTGATGCCTTAGCTAAAGAAGGAATTGGTTGATTTTGTTGATGCATAGGGGTCACAAGGTTGCCTTGTACTTGACTTGTTTGTGTTGTAATCTTCTTAGAAGGATGTATCTTATGTATATTATTGTTGTATTCAATAAAATCCTAAGGTGCTCTTTTCCTCCTTCCGATGGTTAAGGAGCTTACCTATAAGCTCCTTTAATCAAAAGGGAGGTTTTTAATGAGGCCTGAATTTCTTATCAAAAAAAATAAATAAAGTGTCTGTCAATCTCCACATGTTTTGTTATGTCATGAAGAACAAGATTTTTGGCAATGCTTATGGCTGATTTATTGTCACTTTTCACCTTAAAATAATCCTTAGAATCAACCTTTAATTTTTTTAACAGTCTTTAATCCATATTCCTTCACAAATTAACGAAGCAAGAGCTCAAAATTCAACCTGCTGCTTTTGGCTTCTCTTTTAGCTTCTCCGTGTAACAAGATTAAACCAAACAATGGAGCAATAGCCACTTGTAGATCTTCTAGAGTAAAAATGTTAATAGAGTTCGTTGATTTATATCATTTTTAGAAGATCATTCTGAAAGTTGACAGCATGGACTTTCCTTACGAAAGAAAAATCAGAAAATGGTGGCATATTCCAATCTTTTTATACAATGGTTGAAACCCAATTTGATAGCCAAATTAAAGTCCTAAAAAGAGACAATGGGGTGAGCACTTCGCTAAAGCCTAAAGAAAAAGGGATAGTTCATGGCAGTTCATGTGTTGACACACCTCAACAGAATGCGATAACTGAAAGAAAAAACCGAAATTTACTGGAGGTAGCAAAGTCTCTTATGTTTTCAACTAGAGTTCCAAAATATTTCTAGGGAGAAGCCATTTTAACTGCTGCCTACCTCATAATAGAATGCCTAGCTGAGTGTTAAAATATCGAAAACCTCTGGATGTTCTCCTACAACAATTTCCTCACCTTAAGTCTTCCTTTTTGATCTCTCCTTAGAAGTTTTTGGTTGTTCCACTTTTGTTCATATTCACCACCAGTGTCGAACCAAACTAGACCTTAAGTCCATTAAATGTGTGTTCCTAGGTTACTCTTCTAATAAAAAGGCAATAAACATTTCTAGGGAAAAAACCATTTTAACTGCTACCTACCTCAGATTCATGTTTAGTAGATTGGAATAGAAAAGGAAAATTTAAAAGTATGAATACGAATGAAATAGCCAGACAAGAGAAGGAATAGGCTGTTCCTTGCATTTAGACTCTAGAAAACTTGATGAACTGTAACAACTTAATTGCATAAAATGTAGGACATACTTGCTTATTCTTTTCAAGTAATCCACTTAAAGATTTTAAGAGCATGCTTCCAGCTAGCTTCTCTGGTATTCACAGTTAAAATTCCAAAATCTATCATATACTCGTAGAAGAGGAAACTACCTGGCATGACATATTTTCCAGTGGCATCAAGCAAGGTGACATCTTCATCAACCTGCTAAAACAATTCAGCATATTTACAGAATCATGTAGCTCAAACATTAAATTAAAATCATAATATTGAACATCAAGACCAAACAACAGCTTAAATTAAGGTAAGAACATATCTACACCGCTGCAAAGATAAAACCTAAGTTTCACATATTTATACCATGAAAAAGCAGGGTTTGATATCACGAAATTCCGAGTGGTTTGAGAATCTTATATAAGATGTTACAACTTAAAACAATAAAAATCACAACGAATGGGTTTGTCCCTTGGAAAAATTTCAAAAGAAGAGGTCCAATTTATAACTGACAGACCAAGCTCGTATTGGGGATTTCAGATATTGGTAACATCTTACCTTGATATTAGGCCTGACAGCTACAATAACGCCATCTTCAACATAAACATCAGCTACATCCTGATTGTGAGCATTCACCACTGTTCCTCCCTTAATCAACAGCTTTGACGACGACGTGGATGAAAACCCACACGTTGACTCAGGATATCCAACCCCAGCATCACAAAACTGCAAACAGTTCAATAAAAATACACAGTCACTTTAATCAGTTTTGTCACATTTTAGACTTATTTTTTTGGTTAAAAACTAAAGTAAAGTAGACAGGGTTAAGGGTAAAGTCTATCCGCAAACTTTAATCTGAATCAAAACTTCTTTATTTTTTCCAATATAAATCCAAATTCATTAAACAAATTCTTTCATCGAAGAATTACATAGAAATCATTTCACAAAAAATAAAAACGTTTTGAGTTGTATACCATTTCAGATTCTTGAATTAGATTCATTTCGGACGGAAATTGGATCAAACGAAGAGAAAATTTTGAAATACCTGATTCGATTGCGAGAAAGGAAGAGAGCCGTAGAGAATAAGAAAAGATAGCAAGATAAGAGATGTACATGAATACGCCATGAAAATGAAATCTCTGCAGAGCTAAGGCAAAGTTAACTTCAGTGTGAAGTTGGAGATGGATCATAATCATGGAACATATATATATTCATCGGCTTGCTTGACTTTGACCAGGTGTTTTTCAAATCCATGAGGATTTCTAACGTATTTTCGTATGGGCCCAAACTTTATGTTAAGGTCCAATGATAGTTTCTTTATTTTTTATTTTTAAGGGTTAATTTTTTAAATACATCTTGAATATTTTTAAAGGATGATATTATAAAGTAAAATATATATTTATTAATTTTCAAGGGTTAATTTTTTAAATATATCTTTAAGGGTGATTTTTTTCTTTTTCACCAACTCGTCGTTCTCTTATAAGATTCATTTTTCCATATAACTAAGGACTAGATTCATTTTTTCAGATAATTAAAGATTAGAAAGAATTAAAGTTGAATATTCATAAGAAGATAGGCAGGAAAAAGAATAAATATAATAGGAAAATTTGGGCTTATCCTTTAGATTACTTAGAAATTTAGAATTAGTTTTAACTAAAATATTGCATTTTAAAATATTTTATAACAAAACAATAAAATTTCAAGTTGATTGAACGGATAAACTCTAACTTTTGTTTTCAAAGATCTGGAATTCGAATCTCCTCAAACACATATTTCAATATTTATTTTCCAACAAAATGATATTGTTTTAGGTATTTTATACATAAAAAAAGCCTCACCAAAACAACATCATTTCAATGTAGCAGCCACATTGTGATGTTAATGTTTTCACAGTAGTGTTACAAAATTGAAATGAAAATCAAAATTTAACACTAAAATTGACAGAAATGAAAGTTCAATGATATAAACAACTTAAATTCAGTGATCTTAAATAAATTCCCCTAAAAAAACGTAAAAAGTTAAAAGACCATTAGTAAAAACCAAAACATTCCCAGGAAAAAACAATAAAAAACTTATCATCTTTCAAACTTTTCACTTTTTATTCAGTCGCTCGAGTTTCTTCACCATTTGCAGCCGGAAAAGGTTTATGGTATCAAATTTTGTCCATTATTTTAAGCCGTAGTTGTACTAAATGTGACTGAAATTTGTTTTCTATGTAATTGGTAAAATTTGGGATGCCTTGAGAGCAGTGTAAATTATGTTTGGAATAGAAGAATGATTGACCCTGCCTTGTGATATAGTAAATGAAGCAGGTTATGCTGCTGTACACACATTTGCTTACTCTGAACCTGCCATGCGAGTTTACATGTTTATTGTTCAACACGGATCTAAGGGGATTGATCGTCTTGTGATGAGGATGAAGAGAGAACAGAGATTTTCCAAGAACGCAGGCCAGAAAATAAGAAAAGAACCCCACATAAACCCCAAATCATGTATGTGTTTGAACGCACTTGCAAATCACAGATTCAAAAGTCAAAACCTTGTATGCAAACACTAAACACAGGCTTCAAGCAACATAATTAGGCATTAACGACAGAAAAACAGAAAAAAAAATTTATGAAGCTCCACTGCACCAACACTGAAACGACTTTTGACCTATCAACTTATAAAACAAGAAATGCAAAGCTGTAATTGTGCTAGATTCTCCGTAAAAATATATTACTTCCAACATCCCGAAAACGAATCTCGTAGCCCAATAAAGTTTAGTACCTAATGCCGAGTTTGCACTTCTACTAGTGAACAGCACCAAATTCATAGGCAAACAAGCTTAAAATTCCAAATAAATACCAAAATACAGGTGTGTGTGTGTGTGTACACTCACATGTTTTCCAGAAAAATAAATATGAAGAAAAATTGCAGGTCTCAACGCATTTATATGACTAAATATTAATGTTATGGAAAACTCGATACCTAATTTAACCACAGAATCAATCATCAACCTCTGCTCTAATCTCTCTTTGCAGCTCATCTTTGTAGTCTTCGAAAGTACCAGGAAAAGTGTTAACGGTCCCATTATCTACTACCCAAATTTGACTCTTCTCTTCATCCTCACAGACACGTGATATCAGCCTAGAGTCGTGACTTACAAGGACAACTCCACCAGTGAACTCATCTAATGCATCAGCCAGAGCATCTATGCTTTGCATATCCAAATGGTTTGTGGGCTCATCCAATAGCAATATGTGAGGTTTTGACATGGAAATTGAAGTAAAGACAACTCGAGCTTTCTGCCCTCCAGACAATTTTGCAATTGGAGTGAGGTGGTTATGGCTGGGAAGTCCAAACTTCCCAAGTTTGGCCCGAACAGCTTCCTGTTTGCTGAGTCCCTCTTGATCTGGATGAAGACGAAGAAGATACTGCACTGGTGTCTCCCCCATTGTTAGTAGATCTACAAAGTGTTGTGAATACCTACCAATCCTCAACTTCTGGCTCCTTCGTACTTCACCATCTGTCGGAACTAGATCACCAGCAATAAGGTTCAAGAGAGTAGATTTACCAGCTCCATTGGGCCCAACAATGGCAACCCGAGTTCCCATATCAATTCCCAAATCAACATCCGAGAGTTTGAAATCCTCCCGATTAGGATAACTGAAGCTTACATTTATTATCTGCAATAGAGGAGGTGTCAGTTCAGTAGGCTCAGGGAAGTGGAACTCAACACTGTAGTCTCTCCACTTCTTCGGTGCCTCAGTTGGCTGTTCATCCTCATCAACCTTGCCCTTTCCCTTGTTCTTTGCTGCTTCTTTTGCAGCTGCAAACTTGGCTCGATCTTTTACCTTCTCCTGCTGAACTCGATTCCCTGACCTTTTTGCAGCTTTTACCTGCTTCTCATAGATTTCGAACTTCTTATTCATCTCTTTACGACGCTGTTCATACCCTGATTCAAAATCATCGAAGTTCCCACGGTAGAATTGGAGCTTCATATCATGTAGATGAATAATATCTGTGCAAACCGTATTAAGAAAATCTCGATCGTGAGAAACAACCACCAATGTTTTCTTCCACCGGAATAAATATTCCTCCAACCAAAGAACAGCCCTAAGGTCAAGGTGGTTAGTCGGCTCATCCAACAACAAAAGTGTTGGTTGCACAAAAAGTGCCCTGGCCAAAGATATCCTCATCCTCCAGCCACCACTAAAGGAACGAGTTGGACGACCTTGCATTTCTTTGGTGAAACCCAACCCAGCAAGAATCTTTGATGCCTGAGCTTCAGCAGCATCTGAACCCAATATCTGCAACCTTTCATACAGTTCTGCAAGCCTTTCTCCTGTATCGTCCCCATTGAGATCATTTTCATCCTCTCCTCCATGGGAAGAATTTTGCAAAGCTGCAACTTCTTCTCGAAGCCTAACTAAATCTTCATTTGCAGAAACAACTGCCTGAATGGCAGTTCTATCGTCACCAACCACTTCCTGCTCAACCAAGAGCACATCAATATTTTTCGGGACTGGAATCTTCCTCCATACAAGAAGCTTTAACAAAGTAGACTTCCCCATCCCATTTGGTCCAACCAAACCATATCTTTTACCATGGGATATCTTAACCGATGCATTCTTTAGAAGCTCTTTCCCACGAGCTGACACTGAGAAATTGTCTACGGTAATATCTTTGACATTTGCATCTGCATCATCCTCACCATCAAGGACAGAAGCCCGACTACCAATAACCACAGTGAAAGCATCACGATCGTCTTTAAGAGCCTCTTGTTTTGCCTGCTCGACAGCTTGAGTAGCAAGCATTTCTTTTTTTTCACGCTTCTTCAATTCCTTTTCACTTATGGAGATATCAAGCTGCTTCAAGCTCTGCCTCTGGTGTCTGTTAGATTGAGTTTGCTCTTCCTCGGAGGGATACTCCTCCTCCTCCTCATCTGATGGTGGGAGATCAATTCCATCAGTATATGATGAAACCTTAGGGCCCTTTGCCTTGGGTTTAGCAGTAGTAGGCTTCTTTGTTTTATCAGGTTTCTGGTCCATGCTAGCAAGCATAGCTGAAACAGAAAGATTCTCTTTTTTCACCTCTTTGCTGCTTCCCTTGACTTTTGCAGTAGAACCACTCTCGTCTTGCTTTTTCTTTCCCATTGCAACTACTACTCTGGTCAAATAACATGAATAAAAAGATCATCAATTCAGCTCCATTAGTCTGATGCTTTTGTCATTATTTTATGCATATTACTGCTTTTTTTGTGACTCAAAAGTTACCAAAAGGAAAAGCAGCTAATAACAAATGAAATCATATTTGACTAGATTTTAACAAATGTGTATATATAAATCAAGCATGGTAAACTAATTTATTATTGTTGGGCTGCTTTTCTCCTTTTCTAGTATTCACCATGTACAATGGCAAAAAATGGATTTTCATCATTTAAACACTATGAAATCGATCTTACCATTTTTAGTTTTTTTTTCAAGCAGGTCGATTGAAAATACCCCTAAATCAGTATTGCATCATTCAGATACTATAACCGTAATCTAAGTAATGTTATATTTAACATTGAGCTGCTATAGAATCACAGGTCTTCAAAACTCACGACAACAGTAATCTTCAATTTCGGGCAGGTTGATTAAAAATCCCTAAAATCTTTATACGTGTAATAAGTATATGCATTAAGGTGATCTTATTTTCTTGGTTCTAGCAGGTTCATTTTTGAAAAGATAAAAAAAAATAAGTCCCTAAATACTTCTACCTTGATAATAATAAGTATACTTTAGGAAATTCGTAAATCCTGACTAGTATCAACAATTGCAAAACATCCTCATTAGTGCAACGAATAAAATTAGTCTTTCGGTTTAAAGACAAAATTCCACAACCAGAAAACATACATCTAGAGGTTAAATCAAAGTGTCAAAAGTATTAGATCGCGCAATACTTGATAATCAATACATGTAATAAGTATTAGATCGCACAAGAACCTAACCAAAAATCAAAGTCGGCGTTGATTCAAATCTTTCATAACTAATAATTGATTTGGAAGTGCTAGCAAGGATTAAATTAAATTAATCTCAAACTACAATATTATTTTCTGAGCAACCAAACAGCTTACAAATTAAAAGAACAGATGCCCTAAAATTTTCCAATCATCAGATTTAGAGAGAGAGAGAGAGAGAGGCTGAATGGATTCAAGAAGATCAATTAGAAATTTAGATCATTGCAGAAAACGCATAAATAAGCAGACCAAAATATAAATTAATGAAAAGAGAGAAATAAAGCACCTGAATTAGCTGAACCGAAGAAGAAAACGAGAAGCGCCAACTGAATCTTCAAAATCGGAAGAGAAAAAACATGGAATTAAAACCCCAAACGGATGCCAATAGATCTTCAAAATTAATAAAATGAAACCAATGAGGGGAATAAAGGGGTAGAGAGAGAGGGTTTCTCGGCAGGAGAAAGACAACACCGATTTTCCTTCTTATAATTTTATCCCCTTAAATAAAATTGTAGCCGACCTCCCAGCCAAAATGAATAAATGAAAAAGGGTAAATATGTTTTTTATCTATAATTTTATTCGAATCAATCTTATAAAAAAACAAAAATTGGTGAGCTTCGAACCTTTGTCCACGAAAAAAAAAATCATTATTAAGGAAATATTTTTTAAAAATTATACTTTTATATTTAATTAACGAAAAATATTATTATCGTATAATAATTTATTATTAATAGTAATATTTTTAATTAAAATAGTGAGATTATCATTGTTTAAATTTTTATGTAATGAATAATTATTATTACTTTGAATAAAAATACCCTTAAAATAATAAATTCTTTTTATATTAATATTTCACAATTCTTATTCTTCGTACTTTACTTAAAATTATAAACATAATAATAGAACACAAATAATTTGATTTAGTAAAATATTAATAAATTTAAATAGTTAAAATAATTTTATATTTTTAGCATTTAATATGTTAATTGTTTTATAATTTTATGAGGTGAAAATGATATTATTGTAAAAAATATATAATTATTTGAAAAAAAATTAATTTTGATTTATTAAAAAATAAACTTTATACATTGAAAAATAATATATTTGTCCACTTGAGACCAAAATATTATTTTTTATGATATATATATTAATGGTTATCAAAATCATTTTAAAATATAAGTTTGATATACTAATTATGTTAATTATATATTAAATATATTTTTTTCTTATAAGTTAGATAATTTAACAATTAAAATATTTTTATGAATTTTTATTCAAATATTTCTAATTTAATATTAAAGTTTAACGTGTTGAAAGAAATCATATATCACAAGGATAATTTGGTAAATATATGCATCCAATTAAACTTATATTCATTCGATCAAATAATGTAATCTTACAAACAGTTCAAACAATGTTCTCATAATAATGTTACATTCTAATATTTTTATTCCCAAATATAACATTATATTTCGTGAACCAAACGAAAATAATTTGATTTAATTTTGAGATGACGATAAATTTAAAAATAAATTTTGGTGAAATATTAACATATATATATGGTAGTTTTTTTTCTTCTTCTTCTTTTGAATATTTTAAGATGATTATAAGATAGTATTTGTTCACAACTTTTTCAACATATTGACAATTTATACACAATTTCTCGAACTCAAGATCTCTAGGGATAATATCTTCCCTTTTACCACTAGGGTCACATGATAAATTCATGACAATTGGTAATTAGAAGAGAAAAAATGACGTGAAAAAATAAAAAAATATATATATTATGTCAATGTCATCGTTAAATTTTTATGACGGATATTAAAATAAAATATAACATTAAATAAATAGTTAAACAACCAAAATAAAATTATAAAAATAAATTAGGTATCCAATGGGTAATTATCTATAAATGAAAAAAAAGGTATCCTAACAGAAATCGGAAACTGTTGCCCAAACTTCATATTAACTTCCCACCTGGTTTTAGTTATCAATTAGGCCCAAATTTAAATTTATCTCTTTTAATAAAAATATTATTTTTATTTGAGTAATATCTTAAGGCTTCTCTAGCAAACTCGGTTCGTATGGCCTTACCAATTTATTTCATGCAAACGATTTTGTTACCTATTCAATTTTATTTTGAAACTAAGAATTTCACTCGTCATGAATCTATTAAGTGATTTTAATAGTAAAAAAAATATTATTTTCCTTAGAGATTTTAAATTTAAATAATTACGTCTACAATATGTATATGTATTATTAATTAATTAAGAAACTCGATATTTCATTTCGAGTGATAGCTATGTATCTTATAAATCATCTTTGATCAATTGGGTATATATTTTGACAGCCTAAATCTAAAGGCAAACTTGGGACCAAAGGCAAAAAGGCTCAAACTCCTAAGGTAGAAATATAATATTATAAATGTTATTGAAATCTTTATTCAGAGATCTTATTGTTTGATATTCTTATTTTATCAATTTGTTGAATAATTAACAATGTTATAATACTACAGACATCACCAAAATAACATTATTTTGAGAAAAGCCAAAATTATACCAAATTACTGTTGTAGATCCATATAAAACTCAAATTTTTCTCAATTTTATTTTGTTTCTTTCTTTTCTTTTTTTCCCTTTTCTTTTTTAATTATCTTTCCATATTTTGACCATTATTTGTTGAAATCAATCACCTCTAACCGTCATTGACGGTGACGGTGACTAATGAGTCATAAACCCTTTCTATCAAATTTGTTTTGCCCTCTTAAACGTAAACCCGATATTCGTTTAACAAAAAAAGAATATTTTGGTCGTCTCAATCAGGTCCTGAGAGTAAGGATAATGCTAATACAAGATTTTAATATCTTTTACTTCAAATCTTATCTAACATAAATATTTTTATTAAACCGACTAAGACCCTAAATTAATCTTAAATGTAAAAAAAAATCTCATTAAATAAGATTCATCAAAGTCTCTTCCCATCTCCATAATCTTTTAGCATAAAGATTCACTCAAAATCCTTTCCCGCTCATATCGAATTCATTTGTAAGTATACTTTAATATTTCTCGAATTCCTTCATGGTTGAATAAAAACTCATTACAATACACATTCTCAATAAACTACGATGAGATTCGGGCCTTCTTGAAATTTACTTGAAAATCTTCATCTCAAAATTTCTCTATTATTTTCGAGTTGTCAGGTTAGATAAATCATATCGATTGAAGTTGGTCTGTTAGATTGATGAATCAAATGTTCTGATTCTTAAAAATGAAAAGCACTGAAAGAAAGTCTAAATATTCAAATGAATGTGTTATTCTTAAAGGTCATAGATTCGAGAAATTACGTTTGTAAGTTATATGCATTATCAATTATTAACAAATATTTTGAACATAAAAAAAATTTCAAAAGGGATGCCTTCGTTTATAGTAAAGTGGACCTAAAGTCGTAAAACTATTACTGTTATAGTATCATTTGGTATTTTTGAGAAACTTGAACCATAATCAAAAGAGAGAAAAAAGAAAGAAAGAATATATTGATCGTTTCAATCACATTGTGAGGGTGAAAATAATGTCGACGAAAGATTTTAATTCTTTTACTACAAATCTTTTCTGACATTAATATTTTTTATTAAATGATTAAGATCAGTTGATTTAAACTCAATTTATTCAGAAAAAAAAACTCAATTTGTTTAATGACTTTTTATTTCTTTTTTTTATTATTCCCCAACTTTTTTAAAATGATTTTTTATATTTTACGTAAATATTATGAATTTTAAGGATATTTTGGGATAATTATTTTGGATGATTCTGTCACGCTTGACGAGCACATATGAACACCGTTAATGATGAGAACCATTAAATTAATTTATAAACCGTTAAATTGTAAAGTATTAAATGTATAATTATAAATTAATTAAAAATCTAATTGCGATTTAATTAAAATATAATATTTATACAACATTAGTTTTTAGGTTAAACTATATCATTGAACCACCTAATTATTTATCACTTTTACTTTAACCATTGATTTTTCAATTCTGTCAATCGGGTCATTTAACTATTTAATCTGTCAATCAAACCACCTGCCGTTAAATATTAATAGAGGAGATGATGTGGCATTTAATAAAAATTATATAATTACACATTTTGTCCTCATTACTTACACATTCTATTCATTTGGTCCAAACTTTTATTTAATTCAATAAATTTAATCCTCAATCTGATGGTGACATGTGTCACTTTGTGATTTGATTATATATATATATATATATATATATATATATATATATATATATATTTTCATCCAATTGAATGGTGCCACATGTCACCAATTGAATGAATGAAAAATAAATTAAATCAATATCTGCTGTTGGTGGAGTTTAAACCTGAGACGCAAGCCGAAAAACTAAGCACCTTAACCACTAAGTGGACCACTAAATTTGTCTAGTATATAGAACATAATTTATATAATTTATAATATAATTAATGGTAATAAATGAAATTATAATGACTCAAACATGAAATAATTGAATGGTATGAAAATATAAAATATATATAAACAAATATTATAATTGATTAATAAATGAATATGTTTTATTTATAATTTAATTCACATTTAATGCAAAAATTTAAAATAAAAGTGAATTTAATATGTTATAATTGAAATGTATCATTTTACGTATTTTAATTAATAAATTGTCTTCATTATTTTAATTTTATTGGATTGAATGCATCATATCTTATATTTTAAAATATTATAACGTCGATCAGATTCTAATCTTATTTAACAATAAAATCAAATCAAATTTACCCTAAAATTTTCTTCAAATATATAATGAATAAATAATAAAATATAAAATTATTACTCTAACCGGAATATAAATAAGTCAATGCATAAGTTAAAATGCTTATTACGATAAGCCCTTAACTATCAGAAAAATTCTAAGTCAATGAAGTTCTTCATTATATTTCAATTATAATATATTAAAAAAATTTCATTTAAATGATTTAAAATATAAATAAAATAAATTCACATATTAATCAGGAAAGATGGAGGATCTCTTATTTGGGATAAGAGGCCAATTGATTGGTTCGATTTCTGCTGCTATTGTCATGATATCGGTTATGATACGCACGACCAGGAAACGCTTCTGAAGGCTGATTTAGCATTTCTAGAATGCTTGGAGATTCATATGAGCACGGCGGGTGATCCCCATATTGCTCAACTTTACAAGACGATGTATGCCTAGTATTCAGTTTGCTTTAACATAATTATATATATATATATATATATATATACTGCTTCATGTTGCTTGTTTTTAGGCCAACCTTGCAATGGGCGAGGTGAAGATGTTGATTTGAGGCTGTTCATTTTAGCTGTGTTGAGTTGGTATGTTTGTTCTCAGTGCTCTACTTAATGAATGACAGGTCTGAAAAATATACTAATCCCATATAGAAGGCACCTTATAAAACTACAATATGGGCAACCTCTAATTGATTTTGGATGTATAAGTAGCCTGAGAAGGAGAAGTTGGAATTTTCAAAAAACTTGAAAGTTATTCAGATGGCCACCATGTAGAATGAAGGTAACCGGATTTTCGAACAATGTTCTGTCCTATCCTATTGTTTCATTGAAGTCGACTTTCTAGTGTGAGCAGCTTATCGTCATGGTCTTCATTAGGAATGCGCAATCCTGATCTTATTTGAATCTGAAACAGATGTTGTTTTATTCATTTATTAATCCTTTTTTGTTTGTAGCTATTTCAAACTGTGAATATTATTGAATTGGCTTTGATAATAGCGTAGGCCAAGTGATTATTGGCTGTAAATATAGAGTTTGGTTATGGCTATAATTTTTTTTTATTGGGTTCTTTTATTCATTTATTAATCCTTTGTTGTTTGTAGCTTATAGATTGCCCAAAGTTTCACATGGATGGTTTGCCCCATGGTATTCACTTGAATCTTCATATAATTTGTTATGCATATATGTTAACAGTGTGCAGTTCAGTTCCCGAATTAAAACTGTCTGAATATAGCTTAGATATGATGTCTGCTAACATTTGTTTTCAAGTTTTTTTTTTTCCACTTAATATTTTTTTATTGAATCTTTTATTCTGATTCGATTCTATACAGATGTAAGAATTTTTTTGTTCTATTTTTATTATAATAAAATTGAAGACACTCAATTTTGTCCGATGTTATACTATATAGTATTATAAACTATATAAGTCTTTATTCATATTTACATTTATTTACATTTTTTCAAGCCCGATAATAAGATCACGGCCCAGCAGCACAAAGACCAACTGCGCGTGACCCAGTCCAGGATTCAGGATCTGCAGAAGGCTAGGGTTTCCAGCAAGCCTTCCCCTTCTGCGCCGCAAGTCACTCCCAGGCTCGTACGCCTCTCCCCCGTGCTTCTCGACAACAAGCCAAGATCGTGGACGTGTGGGACTCCAACCAACACGCTTCAACCCACCGAACCATCCGGCGCTAGAGTCTCGGTCATCACCAACAAACACAATAACATTAGTGTTTCATTAGGAGTTAAACTCTTAAAACAAAAAATAGAACCCTATATTGTACTATAAATAAATATGGAAATCAACACAAAAAAAAGAAAAAGGAGGAGGATTGATAGGAGAAATACCAGAGAGCTTTAGGCACAAATACTCAAAATTCGCGAGGCAAATCAGAGCTATTGTAATCGAAAGGAAATAAAAGGTAGCAGTGTTTTTACCTTTGTTCATCCGTTTTCTGCCTTTGCATGTTTTTTCTATGCCTTGTACTGCGTTTTGATTCGAAAGACAACAAAAAAAAAACACTTTTCCAGCCGATGAACAAGGGGCGTTTTCGGGATCTACTTCCGTAGATCTAGCCCCCGAGGCTCGATTTTGTGAAAAACTATCTGGATTTTTGAAACGAGGAGGGAAAGAGCTTTTAGAAAATCAATTTTTTTTTGAGTTTTGTCGTCGATGAACGGCGGCGGTGAGGCGGCACAACGGCCGGATTCTGGAAAACCGGCTCTTGTTCTTCATCCAGGAAGAACATAACAGAGAAAATGTTGAGAGAGAGAGAGGGCTCTCTCGTGCGAAGAAGAGAGAAATGAAGACTTTCAAAAAAATTTTGGCTTTCTTTCAATTTAATCCTTTTTCTGATTTTAATTATCTTTTTATATTACTTTAATTTTATATATATTTTATATTATTATTATTTTTTATTTACTTCGTATATATTATATATTATTATTTTACTTATATGTATATTATATATATATTATGTATATATTTTGTATTTTATCTTATTATTCCTTTACTTTTTTATTATTTTATTTTCATTATTTAGTTTTTCTAGTATTATATATATTTTTTTCCTCTCTCATATTTAGCTATTATTATATGGTATTAATATTATATTTTTTATTAATTTTATTTATTTTACTTTATACACTATTATTTTAAATTTTTTTATATATACATATGTACATTTTATTTCATTCTTATTATTTTACATCTGTATATATTATTTTATTTCACTTTTATTATGCTTTCCTTATTTATTTATTCTTTTCTTTTTTCGTTTTATGTGTCTTTTTTATTTCTTTATTCTTTCATTTTTTTTACCTTATCATATGTTGGCATACTTGTCTTCATTCTTATTTCCTTCATGTTCTATATCTCCATGTCGATTATGTTACTTTTGGTGTATCATTTATTGTTATTTTGTTCTTCATTTCGTTTTCTTTATTTTTCAATTTTAATTTATTTTCATCACCTTTTCTAATACACATTTTGACTCTTAAAAGGTTCGCTTTCAAATCAATCAATTTTAAGTAGTCGAGATCGCTATTTTACCTCTTAATTTAAATTTACATTTTTCTTAACTAAAGACAACTGGAAATTACGTAGTACTGAAAGGATAGTTCAAGGGTGCTAACCCTTCCTTGACTATAACTGACTCCCGAATCCGACACATCTTTGGTAAGACGCAGATCAGGTAAATTACAAGGTATCCGGTCAACCCATTTATTTTTAAATAAATGATCGGTGGCGACTCTAACCATTTAATCCAAGTCGAAGCCCAATTCCGGGTCCAACCGAAAGACGGTTCCGACAGCTTGGCGACTCTGCTGGGGACACAGGTGAGTGAGTCAGGCTAAGGTAATTTCCAGTTGTCTTTTTAACGAAAAGGGTAAGTTTAAATTTTAAGGTAATATTTCGATCCTTATTACTTATTTTTGATTATATTTTTCGAGTAAATAGTTGGACTGACCGTTTTCTAATGATTTCAGCTTTCCAAACATTTTTCATCTAAGGCTCTAAACCCGAGCTCCGAACCCATTTTAAGTGGGGGTGAAAGCGACGCCTTCGTGTGAATTTATTCACCGTATGGCCTAGCAAGTAGCCTTCGGGATTCATATACCTTATGCCTTCGTGTGAATTTATTCTCCGTATGGGCATAAGGGAATGTGTCCTCGAGTTTAACTTAGTCCACAAGCCTGTGATGGGTTTCGGACTAAGGGTCTGGTCGGCCCAATGGGGCGCCAGCAAGGAGAACTCGAGTACCGTTTTTAGAACCTAAACCGGGAGACTTTGAATAAATAGAGCCTACCCCAAAACCACATTCCAAAACCTAGGACATTTCTTTCCTAACCTTTTTTTATGTCCTTATGTTTTTTCCTTTACCATTTATTTTTTTTATTTTATTTTTATTTATTTCTAGTTTACTAACCTTTTTGCCTTTGTGTTTGTTTTTAGCATTTGCATCATAACAAGAGGTCATTGATCCCTAAAAAGGTGTTTATTAAAACTCAAATAATCTGAATTCATGGACAAAGGTGTTGTAATACAAGAGATTGAAAACGCTGAGGCACGACTATGGTCCGAGAAGACTCAAAGTGAAAAGGGAGACAGTCTTCAAGGAAGCTATGTGTCAGAGTTGGTTCGCTACACCCCTATCAGCCTAAAACAGAACAATGTACAAGAGCTTCGAGATATCTGGGACAGTCGGAAGAATGATCGGAGACAGAAGTTCAGCCAACGGTACGGTGACATTGCACTCTTGCTTCATGTTAAGACTGATGAGCCCTTAATCAGAGCCATGGTTCAATTCTGGAACCCGGGATATAGTTGCTTCACTTTTAACCAAGAGGACATGGTGCCCACCATCGAAGAATACACTACACTGCTGCATTGTGAAAGCATCAAGCTTGAGAGCCTACATTAACATCAAAAGCCAGCCCTTCAAGAATGCACTGGCCAAAGTTGCAGGAGTAGATGAGAATGGGTAATCGATCGGACTCAGCGTAGAGGCAGTGGAGAAGGAATTGAATGGATCCACATAAAGCAACTAATGAAAAACCACCCTGATGAGTGGAACACTATAGACCTTTTTGCACTGGGTCTGTACGGTTTGATCATCTTTCCGAAAGCTTTGGGGTACATTGACGATGCTGTGGTGGAACTAATTGAGCAGCTTTCTAAATGAGTTAACCCAGCACCAGCCATCTTGGCCGAGACCTTTCGATCTCTCAACCATTGCCGAAGAACTGGCGGAGGAAGATTCACCGGGTGCATTCAGCTCCTTCAGGTCTGGATTCACAGCCACTTCTGGAAGACTAACGGGGTTGCCTACCGCCGTTTCAACACTACCTATTCACCTCTAGGTGAATTTATCACCTTAAAATGGCATGAAGGCGCCTCAAAGGAAAAATGGATGAAGGTCTTTACGCATCTTCAGGACCGGGATATTGTCTGGAGAGCCCCCTGGCTATTTCTCAGTGACGTTCTTTTCCGATGGTGACTCTGACACTGTGACCTTACTTGGACTTTGGGGAGCAGTCGGGTATGCTCCGTTATTAGCACTTAGACAGTATGGAGCACGTCAGTTTGTCCCAGCAACATGCGGGTTGGCTACGTCAGAGTTTGAGTATCACGGTGACAGCTATAAGAAGATGATCAAAGAAGCAGTCGATTCGTGGAGGAAAGTATTCCGGATGGATGTTGTAGCTGCCAAAGCATGCTCACTCGGATTATGTGGAGTGGCGAAGATTGAGAAAGAATGACAACATCCCTGTGCCAGACTGTGATGACACCCGAACCATGGAAGAACATCTCAGGCATGTCTCTTCTGAACTCGAGATAGCCAAGACCGAGTTTGAAGCCGTGAATAGTGAGCTGAAGCAAATGATAAAGGAAGTTGAAGCCGATTGCTATCAGTGGAAGCTAGATGCTGACTCTCAGAAAGACCTGGCAAATAAACTGGAAAGAGAACAGAAAAGAGTCTGTTTTGAGTTCGAAGACTTGAGAAAGGGGTATCAAGATAAGGTCAAGGATAACGCCAAATTGAAGGTAACCTCTGAATACTGGAAAGACAAGCTCATAGCCTGAAAAGGAAGTTTGAGGGCCTGATGAGAAAGCTTGGAGGAAGATGAACTGCCCAAAGGCGCTTGGCAGATAGTCAATATCAGAACCAGCGCTTGAGAGTTCGGGTAGCTGACTTAGAAAAATAGCATGAGAAAGATGGCAAGACAATAGCTGAGTTAGAAGTTATTGTAGATGGGTTCAAGAAGCAAGCAAACGAGCTTCATATGGTGCCCTTCGACGGAGGATTACAGTGGCGTTTCCGTTGGGAACAAGCACAGTGAAGGGTGAGTGCCCGAGACGCAACCATCCGAGATTTCCTGGATCAAGTGCAAAAAGCAGCCCGTCATCTTCACGACCTAGCAAGGGAAGCTGGTGTGGTTCGATAAGGCATTCAACCAGTGACAGATGAAGGCAGAAGACTTGTCAACCTACTGGAAGTTGTTCGGGGTCTAGAGGATTTAGTCCGAATGTACCTTTAATTTGTTTTTATGTCTCTAAAAAGATAAAACATTTTTGTCTGAATAAGGATTATTTATAATAATGAACACTTTTCTGGATCAATGCCTCCAAATTGCATACATCATGCATTGCATATTTTGCATTTTTATATTTCATGTTTTTATTTTTTATTCCCCATGTTTTTACATTTGTATTAACTAACAGAACATGTCTCAGACACCAAGCTTACCATCGCAAGCCATAGATACGCATCACTCTCACAACACTCGTGCAAAGAAAAAACAAATGGATGTCAGATTGGAAAAACTCGAGGAGAACATGGCAAGACTTCAAAAGGAATTAGAGGACAAGATGTCTCAGAACAGTCAACGTACCATGGAGTCCATAAAGAAAAGCACGGAGTCCCTAGTCGACCAGATCGTGGCTAAGTTATCTGGTTTACAACAACAGACAAGTGCATCCGGAGAAGCTGCATCTGAGGGGATAACCATACCACCGACCCCACAAGTGGTTGCCTCATCCGGGACCTTACCCGGACTGCAAGGTGACTCATCTGCCGCTAGAGGGAAAGCTGTATCAGCGGCAAATTTACAGACTTCTGCGGCAAAGCCTGACAGTCATCTAGACGACTGCCCTATCCCGGATTTTGACGAGGAGGATAGGCGAAGAAGATGGAAGAAAAGATTAGTTCCCCATGATTATTATGGTGTTGATGCAATGAAACTAAGCTTGGTTCCCAATTTGGTGCTTCCACCAAAATTTAAGGTTCCTGAGTTTGAGAAGTTCGACGGGAACAGCTGCCCTTCGGCCCATATCACTATGTTTTGTAGGAAGATGATAGGGTACGGGGGAAATGACCAACTCCTGATCCATTGCTTTCAGGAGAGCCTGTCCGGTTCAGCTACTCGGTGGTACAACCAGCTTAGCCGGACTCATATCAAGACGTGGAAAGACTTAGCCAAGTCTTTCTTGGAGCAGTATAAGCATATCAACGATATGAGACCAGACCGGGTCATGTTACAAAGCTTAGAGAAAAAGCACAATGAGAGTTTCCGACAGTACGCACAGAGATGGAGGGATTTATCTGTGCTAGTTCATCCACCCTTGGATGAAAAGGAAACAAGAAAGCTGTTTGTACAGACCTTGAAGGCACCTTACTTCGCGCACTTGGTAGCAATCACGTCGGGAAGTTTCTCAAATTTAGTCATGGCCGGTGAAATGATCGAGTTGGCCATTAAACAAGGAAATATTGAGGGAGGAGACTCCAGTAAAAAACCTCCCGTGAAAAACAAAGAGCGAGAGATCAACAATGTAAACACCTACAACGTCAGCAAGGGGGTTACGATCTCAAGCTCAAATTCCACAACAGATGTGCCATCCGGTACTTCTAGACAGAATCAGAGAGAACCAAGAAGGGAAAGGGAAAATGAGCAGTTCGAACCCATTCCTATGACATATAAAGAATTATACCAACAGCTCTTCGATACTCATGCAGTGTCACCTTATCCTATGAATCCAATAAGTCCCCCTTATCCGAAATGGTATGACGAGAGCGCTCACTGCGAATACCATGGCGGTGTGCAGGGGCATTCGATTGAAAGTTGTCTCGCATTCAAGAGACTTGTGCAACGAATGCGAAACAAGAATTGGATCACTTTCAACTCCGGAGCACCAAACGTCGCCCAGAATCCCTTGCCCAATCATCAGGAGACAGGAATCAATGCCATTACTACTGAAGGGGGAAGGAGAATTAAATCAAGTGTTTCGGAAATTAAATCTCCTTTGGCTTGGGTATGGAGCCAAATGGTAAAGGCAGGATTTCTTGCACCATATCCAGATACGACAGAAAATGAAGATGGTAAACATTGTTGTTACCACAACAAAGAAGGGCATAAAGTGCAAGATTGCCCAGAGTTCAGATTGTTAGTCCAGCTCATGATGGATCGGAAGGAGCTGGAGTTTTACGAAGAAATTCAAGAGTCCTTGGAAGCAGATGTTTGTGCCACTGGAGAATCATCAGACAGAAGATTTGGTAGGGGTAGTCCTTTGATAATTACCCCTAAGGCAAGCATGACAGTAACAACACCAGCCAAGGTGGTAATCTCAGCACCTCGGCCTTTTCAATATAAGGACAATCGGCAAGTGCCATGGAAGTACGAATGTCAGGTGAGTACTTCCGGAGGATGTAATAGTAAAATGGGGAAAAGACCACTTGAGCCGTTCAAAGAAGATGTGCTAGTTGTCAATGAACCTATAAAGGAGGAAGAAGCTAAAGAGTTCCTCAAGATCTTGAAGCACAGCGAGTACAACATTGTGGAACAGCTCCACAACTTACCTACATGTACTTCAATGCTAGCACTATTTTTAAGCTCGGAATCACATCGAGAAGCGCTATTGAATGTCCTTAATCAAACGTTCGTGCCACAAGACATACCAGTCAGCAAGATGGATCGACTGGTGAACAATATTCAAGCTGATAATCTCATCTCATTTTCAGAAGATGAGATTCCATCCGGAGGAAGAGGCCGAACAAAGGCGTTACACATTACTACCTACTGTAAGGGGCATGCTTTACCAAGTGTCTTAATCGATAATGGTTCGGCCCTGAACGTAATGCCTTCGATTACATTGAAGAGGCTACCAATAGATACCTCTCATATGAGAGCTTGTCAGAATGTGGTCCGAGCATTTGATGGGACCAAAAGAGAGGTAATCGGAAAGATCGAGGTATCATTGACCATTGGACCAGCCACCTATGATGTTGAGTTCCTTGTGATGGATATCATACCGTCCTATAGCTGTCTATTGGGAAGGCCATGGATTCATCAAGCAGGTGCAGTACCCTCCACGTTGCACCAAAAAGTTAAATTTCTCATTGACGGGGCCTTAGTAATTATCAACGCTGAGGAAGATATCATGGCAAGCGTGACCACGGAGGCTCCATACATCGAAGTAGACGAGGAAGCGGTAGAATGTTCGTTCCGCTCCTTGGAGTTTGTGAATGCCACATTCGTGGCGGAAGGAAAGAAGATTCCAAGACCCCGACTCTCCAAATGCACAAAGATGGAGATCAAGCAAACCTTGGGCCGAGGCGCCAGGACTGGAAGAGGTTTTGGGAAATATTTGCAAGGAATGATTAATCATGTCCTTCTGATTTCAAAATTAGACCAGTTTGGGCTCGGTTTCCAGCCCAGTTATCATGAAAAGAGAAAGGAGATCCAAAAGAACCGGGAGAGAAGATTAGCCAGATTGACTGGAAACGGACTCAAATGGAAGCCTATGACATTCCCACCTCTTTTCAGAACATTCAAGTCAGGTGGTTATATGTTTGAGACCACCATATCCGAGTTAGAAACGGCTCTGGAAGATTTGAACATCAATGTCGTGACCATAGAAGATGTTGACAACGGAGATAGATCCGGGATATGCCCTCTGCCACCTGGGTTCGTGCCTAGCAGTTGGTCAGTGGAAGAACTACATGTGGTTTACAAGAGTCTTTCAGAGTAATATTCGAACTATCCCTATTTGCTTATACCCGGGGCAATAGGTGATCTTTTGTAAGGGTAAATAAACATTTTGTTTAAGTTTAATAAAAGATGCATTTTTCTTTTTCCAGGGCAAACAAATTTTTCTTTTATTTTTGAATTCATTGTCTATTTCCTTCATTCCAGTACTTCATTTCCACTTACCCTCGAAGTTAATTCTTGACTGTTCCGTGTGGGATACTTTCCTCTCACACATGCACATTATTCTTCTTTCAGGTCCACAGATAATGATAATGTAGACACTGATGATCCTGATCAAGAAGTGGATTTTGAATCAACCATTTTTCTTGGGAAATTTGATGAATGCGATAATGAAGGGGAGTACAACTTGCATACTGAATTGTTGAGGATGATAGAAAGAGAAGAAAAGCAAATACTACCACATGAGGAGGCGATCGAAATCTTAAATTTGGGTACTGAAGAAGATCGAAAGGAGGTTAAATTCGGCACAATTCTTTCGACTGAAGCAAGAAAAAACCTGATAGTCTTACTTCAGGAGTACAGAGATGTGTTCGCTTGGTCGTATCAAGACATGCCGGGACTAGACACAGATATGATAGTTCACAAGCTGCCAATCAAACCAGAATTCAAACCTGTGCAGCAAAAACTGAGAAGAATGCGACCAGAAATGCTCCTTAAGATCAAGGAAGAAGTCAAGAAGCAATTTGATACCGGTTTTCTTCAAGTAGCCAAATACCCGGAGTGGGTGGCCAACATAGTGCATGTGCCGATGAAGGACGGGAAAGTACGCATGTGTGTCGATTACCGGGACCTTAACAAGGCAAGTCCCAAGGACAACTTTCCTCTGCCACACTTAGATACTCTGGTGGACAATACAGTCGGGAACGCCTACTTTTCATTCATGGATGGATTTTCGGGGTACAATCAGATCAAGATGCATCCCGAAGACATGGAGAAGACCACTTTCGTCACAATGTGGGGAACTTTCTGTTACAAAGTGATGCCTTTCGGATTAAAGAATGCTGGGGCAACATATCAGAGAGCTATGGTGACCTTATTCCACGACATGATGCACAAAGAGATCGAAGTTTATGTTGACGACATGATTGTTAAGGCACAAACCGAGAGTGAACATGTCAAGAATCTGAGGAAGCTCTTCCAGAGATTGAGAAAATTCCAACTGAGACTAAACCCTAGTAGTGTACCTTCGGGGTAACATCTGGAAAACTATTAGGCTTTATAGTCAGCAGGAGAGGCATTCAGGTCGATCCTGATAAGGTTAAGGCTATCCAGAATCTACCTCCACCACGAACCCAAAAAGAAGTCCGAGGTTTTCTGGGCAGACTAAATCACATAGCTCGGTTCATCTCTCAGTTAACCGACAAGTGTGACCCCATCTTTCGTCTCCTCTGAAAGAATATCCCTGGAGCATTGGATAAAAACTGTCAGATTGCATTTGAGAAGGTAAAAGAGTACTTGTCTCGCACTCCTGTCCTGATGTCCCCTACCCCAGGCAAACCTCTGTTCTTGTATCTCTCCATATTCGAGAACTCAATGGGGTGTGTCCTGGGTCAACATGACGAATCTGGGAAGAAGGAAAAAGCCATCTACTACTTAAGCAAGAAGTTCACCGATTGCGAGGTCCGATATCCTCCTATGGAGAAGGTTTGTTGTGCTCTGGTCTGGGCTACAAAAAGACTCCGACAATACATGTTGTATCACACCACTTGGCTGATTTCCAAGTTAGACACATTAAAATACCTGATGGGTGTACCTGCTCTATCCGGAAGGTTAGCCCGATGGCAGATGCTTTTGTCTGAATTCGACATCGAATACGTGAGCCAAAAAGCGGTAAAAGGCAGTGCCATATCCGATTTTTTGGCAAGCAGAACTGATGAGAGCTATGAGCCGCTGGACTTTGATTTCCCAGATGAAAACTTGATGGCCATATCTTTAGAAGAAGCAGATACTTCAACAGACAGCTCCTGGAGAATGCATTTCGATGGAGCATCAAATGTATTAGGACATGGCATCGGGGCAATCCTGATCTCTCCGGAAGGGAGTCATTACCCATTTACCAGCAGACTAAACTTTGATTGCACCAATAACATGGCAAAATATGAAGCATGCGTCTTGGGAATTCGGGCTGCATTGGGGCAAAATATAAAGACTTTACGAGTGTATGGTGACTCAGCTTTAGTAATCTATCAGCTCCGAGGAGAATGAGAAACTAAGGATATAAAACTGTTAGAATACCGGAGACTAGTGCTGGATCTACTCGAAGAGTTCGACGAAGTCACCTTCCACTACGTGCCTAGAGAAGAAAATCAGATGGCTGACGCTTTAGCTACATTGGCAGCCGCATTTAGGGCTGGTGGAGAGTCTGAAATGATTCCAATTAACATGCAGTCGTATAAGTACCCAGCTCATTGTTACCAAATTGAAGAAGTGAAAGACACTAAGCCTTGGTACTACGACATTCTGTAGTATATCAAGCATCGGAGTTATCCAGAAAAAGCCACCGAAACCGATAAGAGAACCCTTAGAAGGCTGGCAGCTGGATACGTCCTTGACGGAGAGGTTTTATACAAGAAAAGCCATAACCAAGTTCTGTTAAGGTGCGTCGATGCTGAAGAGGCAAAAATGATAGTGGAAGAAGTACATGATGGAGTTTGTGGAGCACATGCAAATGGGCATATGATGTCAAGACAAATAATGAGATGCGGATATTTTTGGTCCTCACTGGAAAATGATTGCATCAACCATGCTAGGAGATGTCATAAATGTCAGATTTATGGAGACAAGATAAATGTTCCACCCCATCCGCTTCATGTAATGATGTCACCATGGCCTTTCTCTGTGTGGGGCATGGACGTTATCGGGCAAATCCATCCGAAGGCTTCAAATGGTCACCGTTTCATTCTCGTAGCAATTGACTATTTCACGAAATGGGTAGAGGCTGCGTCATATGCCAGTGTCACTCAATCCACTATTTGCAAGTTTCTGAAGAAAGAAATTATATGTCGGTATGGTCTACCTGAAAGGATTATCACCGATAACGCAACAAACTTGAACAACAAGATGATGAGTGCTGCTTGCGAACAGTTCAACATAAAACATCACAATTCCACTGCTTACAGACCAAAGATGAACGGAGCAGTAGAAGCAGCAAACAAAAACATTAAGAAGATAGTGGAGAAAACGACTGAAACTTACAAAGACTGGCATGAGAAGTTGCCTTTTGCTTTGTTCGCTTATCGAACCTCGGTACGAACTTCGACTGGGGCAACTCCATTTTCATTAGCTTATGGAATGGAAGCAGTGCTACCCATTAAAGTCGAGATTCCGTCTCTCAGGGTCTTGTCAGAAGTCAAACTGGATGATGCAGAGTGGGCACATCCAGATATGATCAACTTAATTTGATAGATGAAAAAAGACTGAAAGCCATTCATCATGGTCAAATCTATCAGAAACGAATGATCTGAGCACATGACAAAAATGTGCACCCAAGAATATTCCGCGAGGGAGATCTGGTGCTAAAAAGAATTTGGCCAGTCCAGAAAGATTTCCGATGAAAATGGACGCCAAATTGGGAAGGACCTTATGTCGTGAAAAAGGCTTTCTCCGGAGGAGCCCTCATCCTGGCTGAAATTGACGGACCTGAACTGCCACATCCCATCAACTCGGACGCAGTCAAGAAATACTTCGCTTAGGATGAAAACCCGAGAGGGCGTCCTAAGTTGAAAAAAAAACAAACAAATAAACAGAGAAAAACGTTTAGGGTGAAAATCTGAAAGGGCGCCCTAAATTGAAAAAAAAACAGAATAGGAAATAAGGGGGATCCAAGATGAAAACCCGCAAAGGGCGTATTGCAACCAAGGATGGATCCAAGTTGAAAACCCGGAAAGGGCAATTTTGATATTAACAGTGGAAACATCCCGGCACATGAATCTTCTACGAACTCAACAAATCAGAGAAATGTTGCACTCTCCCAAACGTTATCGCATTTTCAAGGATCTTTTGGCAAAGACTACATTCAAAGTCATTAAACGGCTTTTCAGCTCAGAAGTGCCCACATTATCGAGATCTAAGACATTCATTTACACATCACCGTGTATTCATTTTCTAGAATGTTTGCCATGTATTATTTGTTCTTCTCCTCCCTTATGAATAAAGACCATCTTTCCTCTAATTCCTTTTGAGCATCTTGAATTTGATTTAAACCTAATGATTTATTTATTTTTATGAAAGATAATCGCATATTACTGTACAAAGATTCATTGAAAAGTACAGGTACCCAAAAGCCGATCATACTTGAGATAATTGAGGAGTATCTCCCAAATCAAGAAAAAACAGAATGTGCACATCATGTTTAAACATTTGAAGAATTCAAGATCAGAGATCGGAACTTCAAGCTTTCAAAATCAAGAGTCAACAACGACAGGCCACCGGAGATCAAGATTTCTCTCTAGAGCCCAGAATAACATATGTTGCCTATACATTTTAGGCATACCTAAGAGCATGACATCCCTAACATCGCATATATGCATATCTTTGCAGGTTTTACCCAGAGTCAATTTCAACTTCACAACGAAGGATATTGGACTCCAGACAACGCAAGTTCAACTTCACGACGAAGGGACCGCTGGTTGTCAACAAACATTTCTCAAATTCAGATCCAATTTCAACTTCACAACGAAGGATATTGGACTCCAGACAATGCAAGTTCAACTTCACGACGAAGGGACCGCTGGTTGTCAACAAACAACTTCTCAATTTCAGAGCCAATTTCAACTTCACAACGAAGGATATTGGACTCTAGACAACGCATGTTCAACTTCACGACGAAGGGACCGCTGGTTGTCAATAAACAATTTCCCAATTTCAACTTCACAACGAAGGATATTGGACTCAAGACAGTACAAGTTCAACTTCACGACGAAGGGACCGATGACTGTCAACTTCTCAATTCAGAGCCGATTTCAACTTCACAACGAAGGATATTGGACTCCAGACAACGCAAGTTCAACTTCACGATGAAGGGACCGCTGGTTGACAATAAACAATTTCCCAATTTTAACTTCACAACGAAGGATATTGGACTCAAGACAGTACAAGTTCAACTTCACGACGAAGGGACCGATGACTGTCAACTTCTCAATTTCAGAGCCAATTTCAACTTCACAACGAAGGATATTGGACTCTAGACAACGCAAGTTCAACTTCACGACGAAGGGACCGCTGGTTGACAATAAACAATTTCCCAATTTCAACTTCACAACGAAGGATATTGGACTCAAGACAGTACAAGTTCAACTTCACGACGAAGGGACCGATGAGCCAATTTCAACTTCACAACGAAGGATATTGGACTCCAGACAACGCAAGTTCAACTTCACGACGAAGGGACCGCTGGTTGTCAATAAACAATTTCCCAATTTCAACTTCACAATGAAGGATATTGGACTCAAGACAGTACAAGTTCAACTTCACGACGAAGGGACCGCTGACTGTCAACAAACAACTTCTCAATTTCAGAGCCTATTTCAACTTCACAGCGAAGGATATTGGACTCAAGATAGCACAAGTTTAACTTCACGACGAAGGGACCGCTGACTGTCAACAAACAACTTCTCAATGACAGAGCCAATTTCAACTTCACACAGAAGGTTATTGGACTCAAGACAGCAAAAGCTCAACTTCACAGCGAAGGGGCGACTGACTGTCAACGAACAATTTCTCAATTTCATAACCAATTCCAACTGCACGAACAGATTGACTCAATTTCAAGACGGAGGAGTCATCTGCAACACATCAATACCGAAGTTTTCAGGTCAAGTTCCACCTTAATGAAGAAGTATCTAGAGCCAGAAGACGATTCAGAGGCCAATTGTCAAAAGCTTTGAGCTCGTTTTCAACTTCACGACGAGGGATTTCGTGCTCGGCGTTTTCCAATTTAAACTTAACCTCACGGAGAGGGAGTCATTTTGAAAATTTCAACTCTACGACAGAGGATGTTTGATATAGACAAAATTTGTGTCTTATAATCTTTGCTCCACTTTCGTTACACGACAATGAGCAAAGAGGGGCAGCTGAAGATACTCATTTTTGTCCGATGTTATACTATATAGTATTATAAACTATATAAGTCTTTATTCATATTTACATTTATTTACATTTTTTTCAGGCCCGATAATAAGATCACGGCCCAGCAGCACAAAGACCAACTGCGCGTGACCCAGTCCAGGATTCAGGATCTGCAGAAGGCTAGGGTTTCCAGCAAGCCTTCCCCTTCTGCGCCGCAAGTCACTCCCAGGCTCGTACGCCTCTCCCCCGTGCTTCTCGACAACAAGCCAAGATCGTGGACGTGTGGGACTCCAACCAACACGCTTCAACCCACCGAACCATCCGACGCTAGAGTCTCGGTCATCACCAACAAACACAATAACATTAGTGTTTCATTAAGAGTTAAACTCTTAAAACAAAAAATAGAACCCTATATTGTACTATAAATAAATATGAAAATCAACACAAAAAAAAAAAGAAAAAGGAGGAGGATTGATAGGAGAAATACCAGAGAGCTTTAGGCACAAAATACTCAAAAATTCGCGAGGCAAATCAGAGCTATTGTAATCGAAAGGAAATAAAAAGGTAGCAGTGTTTTTACCTTTGTTCATCCGTTTTCTGCCTTTGCATGTTGATTTCTATGCCTTGTACTGCGTTTTGATTCGAAAGACAACAAAAAAAAACACTTTTCCAGCCGATGAACAAGGGGCATTTTCGGGATCTACTTCCGTAGATCTAGCCCCCGAGGCTCGATTTTGTGAAAAACTATCTGGATTTTTGAAACGAGGAGGGAAAGAGCTTTTAGAAAATCAATTTTTTTCGAGTTTTGTCGCCGATGAACGGCGGCCGACGCCGTTCAACGGCGGCGGTGAGGCGGCACAACGGTCGGATTCTGGAAAACCGACTCTTGTTCTTCATCCAGGAAGAACATAACAGAGAAAATGTTGAGAGAGAGAGAGCTCTCTCGTGCGAAGAAGAGAGAAATGAAGACTTTCAAAAGTTTTTTGGCTCTTATACATCGATCGACCGATCCGCGTGTTTTCGAAATAATTAGGGCAAACTACTCTTTGGGTCCTTCGTTGATTCTGAAGAGTTATTTCACCCCCCAAATCGAAATTAACCCTTAATATTGCTTTGAATTTTGACCTCTAGCTTGTAGTTCTTTCAATTTAATCCTTTTTCTGAATTTTAATTTTAATTATCTTTTTATATTACATTATAATATTTATATATATTTTATATTATTATTAGTTTTTTATTTCACTCTCGTATATATGTATTATTAGTATATTATTATTTTACTTATATGCTATATTATATATATATATATATATATATTGTATTTTATCTTATTATTACTTTACTTTTTATTATTATATTTATTTTCATTATTTAGTTTTTCTAGTATTATTATATATATTTTTTTCCTCTCTCTCATATTTAGCTATTATATATATATATGGTATTAATATTATTATATGTTTTTATTAATTTTATTTATTTTACTTTATATGCTATTATTTTACATTTTTTATATATACATATGTACATTTTATTTCATTCTTATTATTTTACATCTGTATATATTATTTTATTTCACTTTTATTATGCTTTCCTTATTTATTTATTCTTTTCTTTTTTCGTTTTATTGTGTCTTTTTTTTATTCTTTATTCTTTCATTTTTTTACCTTATCATATGTTGGCATACTTGTCTTCATTCTTATTTCCTTCATGTTCTATATCTCCATGTCGATTATGTTACTTTTGGTGTATCATTTATTGTTATTTTGTTCTTCATTTCGTTTTCTTTATTTTTCAATTTTTAATTTATTTTCATCACCTTTTCTAATACACATTTTGACTCTTAAAAGGTTCGCTTTCAAATCAATCAATTTTAAGTAGTCGAGATCGCTATTTTACCTCTTAATTTAAATTTACATTTTTCTTAACTAAAGACAACTGGAAATTACGTAGTACCGAAAGGATAGTTCAAGGGTGCTAACCCTTCCTTGACTATAACCGACTCCCAAATCCGACACATCTTTGGTAAGACGCAGATCAGGTAAATTACAAGGTATCCGGTCAACACATTTATTTTTAAATAAATGATCGGTGGCGACTCTAACCATTTAATCCAAGTCGAAGCCCAATTCCGGGTCCAACCGAAAGACGGTTCCGACAAAAATATATAACGAATTGTGCTCTTATATTTTTATTTATCAAACATTAAGAGTTATAATAAATCTCTTCAACATTACTTCAACTTAAACGTTAAGAGTAGGAATGGCTATGAGTAAGGTCCGATTGGGATTTTAATCCACTCAAACTTGATTTGTAAAATAACTCTCCTCGCTCGTACTTGAAACTTAACCTGATTTTTAGGTCAATTTGTATTCGATCCAACCTAACCCTATATATATATATATAATTCATTTTTTTGTAAAAATAAACATCTAATTGGAAAAAAATAGAGAATATATTAATATAATTATTTCTAAATATATAAAATATATTTATAGTATTATGTGGGCTCATATCAAACTTTTTTCACATTAGACTCAAATCCAAATTTTCAAAATAGAAAATTAGTCTAAGTAAGTCAGGTTGAAATCAGATAAAATAATCATTCCTAATTAAGAGCAAATTTAAATATTATATCAAATAATAATTATTTTTTTATAATCAATATAATTACAATGTAGTATCTGTTCAAAATCTTACTTAGTCATTGACGCACACCTATAGACACATTTGTTTGAACCTATGACCTTTGAGAAAACAACACTTCTTTCAACTACTAAGGTCATGGTGAGTTCATATCAAATAATAATATTAAAGCTACCCTTTAAATAGAATAATAATATTAAAAATAAAGAAATAGCTAAATTTTCGGTAAAGTGACGGCAGAAAAGAAGATATTAAGAGAAAAAGAAAGAAATTTATTTATTAAATTTTAACGTAAGCTCCTAAAAATGAATGAAATTAGGTCCAGCTTAGCTATTTAATTCATTAGATTATATTAGATAGATATATATATAACTGCATATTCTTCACATCTGGACTCTCCCTAAATGGGGAGGAGTTGAATGCAACACTCAATTGGGCTTAAAGAACTATTTGATTACCAAATTAATCATATTTTGCTTTTTATTAATTAAAACAAATATTTCGTAATAAATAAATAAGTTATAGAAATATAGTCTAGCTTTTCAATATTACTATTAGAAAAAATAGTGTTAAAATTATATTCCTTATTAATTTTTTTATCAAAATTGGTACTTAATTTTTTTCTGTTACTATTTTAAATGTTCAGTTGTTAACAATTATTAAAGTTATCTTTTAAAAATTACCAACCATTCAATGTTTAATACATGACTTAAATTTTAATTTATTTCCATTTAAAAAAAATAAAAATTTTCAACATTTCAAAAAGAAATTCTAATTCATAAACAAAGTTCATGAAACTCTAATTTCTAAATCTCTAAAATATTATTTCCATAATTAAATTTAGAGATTTGAGAAATTTAGGTGACGATAAGAAAATCATCGGTAATAGGAATCAGACGATAATGATAGTTGACGATAGAATAAATAATTTACGAGTTTTTTAAACACTAATACAAAAATGATCCTGAAATAATTTAAAAAACATTAAACACTCATTTTAAATAAAATATATATATAAACATTTAAAAATAAGGAGTTATATGATTTGAAAATATTATTTTTTAACTAAACGTTAATATTATTCCAACCAAAATCGGGTGAATTCACGAGATAATGTTCTCGATTTTTTTTTCACGATATGGTGCACATCCCAGATTAATTGTTGAAATGGGGTGAATTCTACAGTGATGCCATAGGACGCCATGCAATCCAGGCGATCTTGTAGGACGCCATGCAATCCAGGCGACATACGGGAACATACGAGCCAATGGTTCTCCCCATGCATACGAGCCATACGAGCCAATGGTTCTCCCCATGCATACGAGCCATACGAGTGCGAGCCATGCGAGGTGGCCATGCAGTGGAATAGAGAGGTCGTTCTCCCCATGCGAGGTCCCCATGCATACGAGCCATACGAGTGCGAGCCATGCGAGGTGGCCATGCAGTGGAATAGAGAGGTCGTTCTCCCCATGCGAGGTGGCCATGCAGTGGAATAGAGAGGTCGCCATGCAGCCTAGGCGACCTTGTAGGTCGCCATGTAGTCCCGGCGACCTTGTAGGTCGCCATGTACTCCCGGCGACCTTATAGGTCGCCATGTAGTCCCGGCGCCATTCCCATCGTCCATTCCCATCATCCATTCACATGCAGCCCCATCATCCATTCACATGCAGCCATATAGATTCCTTCACGTGTGCATGCTGCATGCCTACGGCTCCCAATGAAACCATGTGAACCATTGCTGCATGCATGTGAAATAATTGGTACAATAATTGAAGCTGCAATTGTACAATTATTGGTGAAATAATTAAGGCAGTCGGTTGGTGAAATAATTGAGGCAGCCGGTTATAAAAGAAAGAAAGAAAGGGAGAAGAGATTGTAGAAGAAAGGGAGAAGTGATTGTAGCCGAGAAAGAAAGAAAGGGAGAAAGGAAAGAAAGAAAGAAAGGGAGAAAGGAAAGTAAGAAGAATTCGAAAGGGAGATAAGGTAAATTTTTTGTATTTAAATTAGTTTATTATTATAAATGTTTAATTTGTTAGTTTAGGGTTTAGGGTAAAACAAAAAGCAGCTAATTAGTTTGTTAGTTTATGGTTATATGATTGTTAGTTTAAGTTATAGTATACATAAATTAAAATATTTAATTAGTATATGTTTGATAGTTATATAGTTAAAAAATAATTAATTAGTTTGTATTGTTAATAGTTAGTTATATAAAAAAATTATTTAATTAGTTTGTGTTAGTTAAATAGTTAAGTTATATTTGTTTGTTGAATTTATATTATATAAAAATTAGTTAGTAAGTTTATTAGTAGTATATTATAATGAAAAATAGTTTATTAGTTAGTTTTAGTTATATAGAAGAATATTTTATTAGTTGTTTAAGGGTTTAGCGTTTACGTTTAACTTATATTTTAAAAAGTTTAGTTTGTTAGTTTATTAGTTTATTATATTATAAGCTATTATATTAAAGTTAGTGTTGTAAATTAGTTAGTTAGTTTATATTAGATTATATTAAATGATTTTTTAAATATTGTTGTTTAATTTTTTTTACAGATTCATTCCAATGGCTGACCAAATTCCACTGTTGAGGCTTGACAATGAACATATTTCAAGTCATTTGGGAATAATGGTGAATAAAATATTTGTTTAATGAATTATAATTAATAAATATTTGAATATTATTTTATGATTGTGATAATTTTTTTGAAATATTTAATTGTAGGAGGACGAGCAGCGAGTCCTTCGTCTTCGACTACATAAAGTGCCCAAGCCACACCCACTAATAGAAGAAAATTTGCAAGAGGCTGGATTTTGGTATATCACATTTGTGCGAGATTACAAGTTGGTCCCAGGTTTGATCAGTGCGTTGATTGAACGTTGGAGACCAGAAACGCACACGTTTCATTTGCCGTGTGGCGAATGCACGATAACTTTGGAGGATGTGGCAATGCAACTCGGGGTCCAAACTAATGGGATGCCGGTGGTAATGTCACATGAGTTTAATAAGGTGGAACAACTTTGCAACTTGTTTCTTGGGAAAGCGCCCGTACCACCAGAGTGTAAAGGGTGGCGGGTGAGGTTGTCATGGTTGAAGAATGAATTTCAACTTCAATCAAATAGTACGGAGCACGAAATTATATATGCAACACGAGCGTATATATTACAATTGATTGGGGGAATTTTGATGCCTGATAAATCCGGTAGTTATGTTCACACTCAGTATCTTCTTTTTTTAACAAATTTTGAGAATTGTAGGCAATATAGCTGGGGTTCGGCGATATTGGCGTTCTTGTATCGTGAGATGTGCAAGGCGTCATTAGTCGTGAATGATAATAATACAGTAGAAATCGGTGGATGTCTATTGCTGCTACAATCATGGGCTTGGCATAGACTTCCGTTTTTGACACCGATTAGTCGGACTGCGGTTGACTTTCCACTTGCCGGAAGGTAATATGAATCCTCTATTTTAATATAAAATATTAATTAAAAATATTTATTTTGATTAAAATTATTGAACAAAATGTCTCTATTTTTGTTTTGATTGATATACAGATGGAGGCATAAAATTGAAGGCACAGGGTTGGTGCACAACAACATTAAAGAGTTCAGGTTGAAGATCGACATTAAGGCCAAAAAGGAGGTATGCATAATTTGTATTTTTTAATTATTATTTAAATTAACTATATTATCTGATTTAAATAAATTTTATTGTTTTTGTAATTTTACAGTTTAATTGGAGACCATACATGAATGAAGAATTATTTGCGTTGATACCGCACGATATTTTAGATGGGTTTCAATATTGGTGTGCTGTTACACCATTGATCAATTTTGCTTTTGTTGAGATCCAATTTGGGGATAGAGTGCTGAGGCAATTCCACTTCCACCAACCTATTCCGCGGAGTCCATGGGATCATGACCTCCTCCAAAACTTAGATGGTCGTCGTCCAGTGAATTGGGTTGAGACGCATGACGAACTGCACAGATTTGATGGTCGTCGTAAAGAAAGCGTTAATTGGGTTGAGAAGCATGCAACCTACATTAATGCTTGGAACAATAGGGCTTCATTCATGCCAACTCTTGACGCCATTCAAGACGACGACTTTAATTTTGAGACTTCGGCTTACCTTGCTTATTTTTTGGATAATGGAAAGCCGTTCCTCACAACAATAGTAGAGAGGCGACAATTTTTGAGGTTTAAGAAAAGATTTGGTAAAGCTGAATACTCTCTACCGAGTGGGAGTGGGAGTTCATCTCTACAAACTGAAGCGGAAATGACCGATGTGGATAATAGCGCACCACAATCGTTGCATCACGCAGTTAATGATTCTACTGGCCCGGCATACATACCAGAGTTTGTGCAACCTGAGGCACCCATCTATTCTCCTACGTTTTCGTCGACGTATGACTTTGAACACATGACAGTTCAAATACCCCCAATGAATGAGGGGGATGGGTACAATACTCCTGAGCCACAACGGCCACAACGTATCAGACGTCCGCCCCGACATTATCATTCAACAACACCCCGACATCGACAACAATTGTAAACTCGTTTGCTATTTATTACAAATTATTTATTGAAATTAGACTACTTTTTTTACCTTAACAATGATTTTTAGTATCAAATCATTACTAGTATCAAATAATTAGATATTTAGTAAATCAACTATTTTAAATCATTAGTATCAAATAATTAAATATTAACAATAAATCCTTATTAATAATAATTAGTAAATCATTGATATCAAATCATTAAATATTTAAAAATCATACATAAATTCGACTATGTATAAATTTAAACTCAGTAATCCACACTTGTACACTCATTTGTTAGTATTCTAAATAATAACTAAATAATTATTATAAAATCATTATTATAATGATTATTATCAAATCATTACTAAATCATCAAATCATTAAATATTTAAATCATTATTAAATCATTTTTATAATGATTATTACTAAATCATTATTATAATGATTATTATCAAATCATTACTATAATGATTATTATCAAATCATTACTAAATCATCAAATCATTAAATATTTAAATCATTATTAAATCATTATTATAATGATTATTATCAAATCATTACTATAATGATTATTATCAAATCATTACTAAATCATCAAATCATTAAATATTTAAATCATTATTAAATCATTTTTATAATGATTATTAATAAATCATTATTATAATGATTATTATCAAATCATTACTATAATGATTATTATCAAATCATTACTAAATATTTGTTCATTAAATATTTAAATCATTATTAAATCATTATTATAATGATTATTATCAAATCATTACTATAATGATTATTATCAAATCATTACTAAATCATCAAATCATTAAATATTTAAATCATTATTAAATCATTTTTATAATGATTAATAAATACATAGAAATACATATATGATTACTAATGATGAGGCCTATATCTTGGTAAATTAGGACAATTGTTTTTTGAATGGCCTTCACCCCTACATAATCCGCATCTCTTTGCTTGACCTCTCTCTATAGCATGAAAATCCATACTGGTATGAATTCGAGTGGACTCAGGTCGACCCTTTGGACTTCTGCGAAGCATTGGATTAGGTAGCCATTCATCATGATCCTTTTTGGGCCAATATGATTCATTCGGGATCTGTCTGAACACATAGCTGTAGACATTTAATATCCTACGTAGCTGAACACATACTGGTCGTTCAATTGCCGCCAAAATACCCGTTCCTCTATCGGATATCAAGCAAACTCCATCTTCACGAACGACATATTGACGTAGATTGGTCAGAAAGAAATCACAAGCCTCTGTTGTCTCTCCCTCAACAATGGCGAATGCAATTGGGAAGATATTTCGCTCACCATCTTGAGCAACTGCCATCAAAAGTACATGCCTATATTGACCATACAACCACGTACCATCTACTTGGATCATACGTTTGCAAAATGGAAATCCTTCAATACATGCCTTGAATGCCCAAAATAGTCTATGAAATATTTTCTTCCCTGGCAGAAGTTGACCTTCTTCGTCATATGCGGGCATGGTTTGAGACTTCACTATAGTTCCTGGGATAAATCGCTTCATTGCTTGTAGCAAATGTGGTAGCTCATTGTACGATGTATCCCAATCTCCATACGTCAACTTCATTGCCTTCATTTTCGCATTCCACACCTTGCCATATTTTACTTGATATCCAAATTGGCTTCGAATAGATGCAGCTAACACTGAACAAGATATCCTTGGATCCTTTTCAACCATCGCCTTCACGTATTCACATATTACATCGGAGTCCAATAGTCGGTGGTCTTGTTCGATGGAGTTTCGCAAACATGTGTGCGAACCATTGTACCTCGTGATGACCCAAACATCGTGCCTTTGATTTTTCGACACTCTGATCTTCCACTTGCACTCTGGGCCATATTTTACACACTTTGCGTATAGGGTTTTCTGGTTGGACTCTGCAACATGGACATCAACATGGCATTTGATGCAGTACTCTTTAATAGCCAGCGTAGCTTCATTTTTTCCTCTGAATTGCACCCCAACTGAAAATTCACCAGAATTATCGAATGATTCAGTCATTTGGTACGGAGGTAAATGTGGCATGTCTGGGAATTCAGGTGCCCTCATTGCATCATAATCTATCTCGTACATGTGAGGAGTAGCTTCATACGGTGTCGGAACTTCATCAATTGCACCTCCACCAAAAATATTTTCGTCGCCGCCCAAAACGGGTTCTTCAGTTTCTTCATCTTCGCTTGAATCATCATGAATTTCTCCCCATCGATTTTCAGCGTCAATATCAACAACCAATTCCGGTATGTTTCTCGTCTCATACTCTGCTGCTATAGATGTCCCCCCGACTTCATTTACACTTTCCAATAGTGCCATAAAACTGTTCGGGAACCTGTATGTCGGCTCCTCAAACTGACTATATAAAGCCATTTTAGATGGATTTTGAGCCACACCTCTTGATGACCCAGGAACATCACATATGTTACGCACATCAACAAATAATTCAATAACTGCTATATTGGTTGACTCATGTAATCCAACCATGGTTCCAATATCATCATCTTCTTCAAGTGGAACTGCAGCATATCTGACTGGGTTAGAGCATATCATAAACCTATACCTCAAACCATCCACTGCAGCTCGAATTTTTCTTTCTATCTTATGCTTCATTTCTATAAATGTGATGTCTTTTTTGAACATCATATTTATTGGTTTTTCAGACTGAAAAACTACTCCGACCTCATTTTCCATAATCTGTCCATTATAATGGACAATCGTGAAAAAGTTGTTGCTCATTTTCTCTACAAATAAAAAAATAAATTAATTTAGATTAAAAAATTAGATAAGATAATTTCATAAATTATTAAATATAATATAATATACTATTATATTAATGATCAAATAAAAGTTATTATTTAACTTGATTGATTGCTTACTAATAAACCTAATAATGATTTGATAATTACTATTAATCTAATGATTTGATATTTAATGATTTAATAATAATATGATTTAGTCATAATCACTAATAATTATTTATTATAAATATTTAATGATTTAGATTTGATACTAATCATTTAGTAATTATTACTAATAATAATGATTAGTTTGATAATATTTTTTTTTAAAATATCAAACAAATTTGTTAGGCAAAACTGTCGAGATAATGTTCTCAAAATAATTATTTCGCGAGATAATGCGTTGTCCGGATTATTTCATTCAATTAATTTTTACTTCTTACTAATATACACATACAATGTAAATTAAACAAAATATTTTTAAAACAACACTAAATATTTTTAAACACAATATTTTTTAAAACGGAAATTATCTCGCACAAATTAGTTTATATAAATCTAATATAAACTTACTAACTAACTAATTTACACATACACAACAACAAAAATGGACAACAAAAAATAATAAATTACTCACGTCTTTATGCCTTCTTCCTTTACTTTCTTTTCCTGCCTTGTTTCTTTCTTCGAATCAATCTGTACGTGGGCAAATATTGTAAAATAATGTCATGTATGTGTAAACAAAATATTTATTTAAACAACAATAGCTCCCACAAATTAATTTTATATAATCTAATATATTATAATATACCTTAAAGTAATAAACTATTTCTTTATTATAATATAACTTAGTTAAAATAACAAACTAATTAAGCACTAATTAATTTTATTATAATATAACTTCAACTTCAACGAACAACCTAATATACGTTTAAAGACACTAACAAATTAATTAATATTTTTTATATTTAATAACTTAAACTAAGAAACTAATTAACTAATTTTTTATATAATAATATATAACTTAAACTAATAAACTAATATAATATAACTTAAACTTACAAACTAATAATTTATACTAACAAACTAATTAACTAGATTTTAGTTTTAAGTTGCACCCGAAACTAACAAACTAATAATTTCATATAATAAACTAAATTAAACAATAAAAAATTACCTCAACTATGTTTGAGCCTATATCTTCTTTCTTCTTCTTCCTTTTATTTCTCTCGGCAAAATTTATATGTGCTGGTTCTGCTTGTGCTTCTACCCTATACCCCATATCCTTTATATAAACAACTGAGCGTTAACTATTGAGCATTGAAAGGCTCACAGCTAAATTAACGCTGCAATAACGTAATTATAGATGCAACACATACAGGTACGGGTGCAGGAATCTCTGAGCTATGAGCTATGATGCAACGCATGCATGCAAGCTATGAGCTATGATGCAACGCATGCATGCAGCAGGACCTTGGTCGCCGAGACTCCATGGCGACCACCGTGACCTACAGTTCGCCGTGCATATCCATGCACAGTTCCCACGTCCAATGCACCATCCCCTCCCCCATGCATTCCCACCCCATGCATTCCCACGTCCAATGCACCATCCCCTCCCCCATGCATTCCCACGTCCCATGCATCCCCTCCCCCATGCATTCCCACATCCCATGTTGATCCCTCCCCCATGCATTCCCACCCCATGCATCCCCTCCCCCATGCATTCCCACGTCCCATGTTGATTGCATGCATCCCCTCCCCCATGCATTCCCACGTCCCATGTTGATTGCATGTCCCATGTTGATTGCATGGCCCTATTCTGTAATACACACAGGTCGCCCGGATGCCATGGCGACCTCCAAGGTCGCCCGGATGCCATGGCGACCTCCAAGGTCGCCCGGATGCCATGGCGACCTCCAAGACCACTGTAGAATTCACCCCATTCCAGCAATTAATCTGGGATGTGCACCATATCGTGAAAAAAAAAATCGAGAACATTATCTCGTGAATTCACCCAACCAAAATCAGTGTATCCCTCACGAGACAAATGAATATATAAACTTAATGACAAACGGAACAGCAAAAGCAGAGGCGTATATAATTGGAGTTCACGGGCTTAGAATTTGTCAATTCCCACTTCATATTTTCCAAATCCCATTTTTCTCTCTTTCCTTTCCCACGCATAACACTAGAAATTATAGTCTAATATGTTCACTGCCATCCTCTTCTTCTTCATTCTCTTCAACAACTCCGCCTGCCATGGCGGCCCAATCCAAACCATTGTGGTCCTAGTCATGGAGAATCGCTCTTTCGACCACATGCTGGGATGGATGAAGAAAATCAACCCCGAGATCAACGGTGTTGATGGGACTGAGTGGAATCCTTTGTCCACCACTGATCCCAACTCGGAGAAGTTGTTCTTCCAGAATCAAGCTCAGTTCGTGGATCCCGATCCCGGTCACTCTTTTGAAGCCATAAGGGAGCAGATTTTCGGCTCGAATGACACCTCCGCCAATCCTCCGCCCATGAATGGCTTCGCTCAACAAGCTTCCTCCATGGATCAGTCCACCAATATGTCTATGTCTCAGAGCGTTATGAACGGATTTGACCCTGAAATGGTCGCCGTTTACAAATCTCTTGTCTCGGAATTCGCCGTCTTTGATCGGTGTTTACTCCTCTTCCGTTTTTCTTTTTTTTTTTTCTGGGTTTGCATTTTTGAAAATTAAGCATTGATTGAATTTATTATCCAGGTGGTTCGCCTCCGTGCCCTCATCCACGCAGCCGAATCGTCTCTACATCCATTCGGCGACGTCTGCCGGAGCGACTAGCAACATTCCGTCACTCCTAGTAAAGGGTTATCCACAGAGGACGATATTCGAGAATCTCGACGACGCCGGAATATCCTGGGGAATATACTATCAGAACATTCCGGCCACATTGTTCTACAAGAATCTCAGGAAACTCAAATACTTGTTCAATTTCCGTCCGTACGGGCTGACCTTCCAGAAACACGCGAAGGAAGGGAAGCTGCCGGGGTACGTTGTGATGGAGCAGAGGTACGTGGACACTAAGGTGGAGCCGGCCAACGACGATCATCCGTCGCACGATGTGTATCAAGGGCAGATGTTCGTGAAGGAGGTGTACGACACGTTGAGGAGTAGCCCACAGTGGAACCAGACCTTGTTGATCATCACTTACGATGAACACGGTGGGTTTTTCGATCATGTGGCTACGCCGGTCAGTGGGGTGCCTAGCCCAGATGGGATTATGGGTCCCGAGCCATTTTTATTTAAGTTCGACAGATTGGGGGTACGAGTTCCGACCATCATGGTCTCTCCTTGGATTGAAAAAGCCACCGGTAAATTCCATTTTCATCCTTTGCCTTTTCTATTTGCATTTCCTACTTATTTCGTTATCATCAGTAAATTTTACATGATCTTTTGGACCACACTTATCCATTATATATATCATGGAATTAACAATAGTAAATAGAAATATATTATTAAAAAATAAAAAAAAAATTCAGCAATTTATATTAATTTATCTATAATTCTAAACTAAAAAAAATTGAATAAATTTTTGGACATACACACCATATGATACAACAGTAATAGTAATACTAATTAACTTAATATTTACTCTCTCTATATATTAATAGTAATAAATCTTTAAGATTTAGTTGGATAAAATATTAGATTTTTTAAATAAAATTAGAAGTTTATTTGTATAAAAATGTAACATAATAGTTATAAAAATATAAATAATTATTTAATCCTTCAAATTTATTATGTATTATAACTGTCAGATTAATAATTAATGATAAATTTGAATAAAAATATTAATATTAATATTAATATCTTTAAATAAAAATAAAAATAAAATTAATTTCTTAAAAATATAATATAAAGATTAAGTTTTAAGCTTTTAAATAATAGAATTTGATTTTACTTTACGTGGAGAAAGGAAAGCTGCCTACCACCTAAATATTTCATACAGAAGGAGAAACAGGGATAGGTGGGGATGTGAAATTAACCCTTTCGTAGTATTTATACTGTGTAGGTACCTTTTTTTCTTCTATTAAAATGAGATATTAATACTTTGTTTTATATAAATATATGATATAATATAAAAATTAGCTTTCCATGTTTCTTGAAATATAAATTTTGGTTTATACTTATTTTTAAAGTTTAAAGTAGAAAAAATCTTCACTTTTAATCAAATAGTCATTTTTTATTATTTTTAAAAGTTTTTTTAACCCTTAATGTCTTATTTTAGATTAAAAAAAATTATTTTAGAGCGTTAACCCTTTACTAACTACTAATTTTTACCTACAAAGAATTCTTTTACTTTAAAATAAAATGTTGAAGCCAAAATATTTTAAAAAAATAGAAATCAAAATGATTATTTTTATAAACATTGGAGGGTTAATGTTGATATTATGCCTATATATATATAATGATATTTGGGAAGCTTACTTCTTGAGGGCTACAATCATTTGTCTCTTTCCGTCATTGTCAAAACAGAAGGTGAAACTTTTGTTGAATGGAAAAGCAAGCTAGACAACCGAAAAAAGTATAGGCTGACCTTATTCTTAACCAAAGCCAACGACATTCTGTGCTCAGGGAAACAAAATGGTCAAGGGAGAATTAGGTTTAAATTCGTCCCCAGACATTTAAATTTTTTATATAATTTAAATATTTTTTTCTCATAATCTATTTTCATTTCTAGAATTTTAATAAATTTAATTTTTAAATTTTTTTAAAATTTTTATGAATTCACCTCTTTAAAAGATTATACATTTATCCCTATCCTAACAAATTAATATGTAGATATAAGATTCATAGTGTGTAATATTTTCTTTAGTCCTTTTGCATATTGATTGCTCCTATTTATATTTTATGTATCATCTGTGAATTAGATATTAACATATTATCTTAAAATTTTTATAATAAACTTAAATTCATCTGTGATGATGTGTTGTCATATGATTCACTAACTATATATATATATATATATCATCAATACATCAAATATTAGAATTTATAAATTTTAAACTTAATTCACATGATTAAATCCATATTCTCTATCTATTTAGTTTAATAAATCTTGTCCTTTATATATATATCCTTTATATATATATCCTTTATATATATATATATATATATATGAATGCCAAAACATTAACTTGTGAATAATTGAGTACTTGAGTGATTAGCAATTTGAGAATCTAGAAACGGGAAACAAGATTAGTATAATGAGCAAAGAATTGTTATATTGGGCCATTGTTGTTGTTTGCATTGGCGCTTAAAATTACAATGTTTTTTTAAATGATGCAGTTGTTCATGGGGGAGATGGAAAACCATATCCCACATCGGAATTCGAGCACTCATCCATTCCAGCAACAGTAAAGAAGTTGTTCAACCTCAGCTCTCCATTCCTCACTAAACGAGACGAATGGGCTGCCACTTTTGAGTCCATTCTCCAAACTCGAACTGAGCCTAGAACTGATTGTCCAGGTTAGTTGAACGCACATATATTTTACAGACGCAGTTGTTCGAATTCATTCCTCTAGTTTTATTTGTTAATTAGGCAGATGGAGTTGATTTTTATTCAAGTATTTTCTTTGGCACCTACCCATATAGTGGTGTGTGAATTGTGTTATATATATAAAATTGTTGTGACATGTGAAAGTTTTGAAAATGGTAAATGTAACATTGAACAGAAACGATGCCGACGCCGGTGAGGATAAGAGACAGCGAGGCGAACGAAGAGGCACAGCTGAGCGAGTTCCAGCAAGAGCTGGTGCAGCTGGCGGCAGTGCTGAAGGGAGATCATATCCTCGCAAGTTACCCGGAAAAGACAGGGAAGAAAATGAGCGTGAAAGAAGGGAAAGAGTACATGGAAGATGCAGTTAAACGGTTCTTCGAGGCTGGTCGTTTCGCGAAGAAAATGGGAGTCGACGGCGAACACATTGTTCAAATGAAGCCTTCCCTGACTACACGATCATCAAAACCTTCGTCTCAACATCCATAAGCTGGTTTATATAGATATAACGCAAATGTGAAGACGTATAGCAATGTTGGTGCTTTTCAAGTTATATTATTATAGATGTTTATAGAAAAAGAGGAGATGTTGAAATAATAAAAACTTCTCTGTATTTTCCAGAGTATTTTATGTCATTTACATGAGCTTGATTATATCTATAATATGCAGGGCCGTGGATGGGGGGCGCAAACTGCGCGATCGCGCAGGGCCCCCCAAAAAATGGGGTCCCAAAAAAAAGTATATAGTGATGTTTTACCAATAAACGTCATTATAGATGGGCCTATTGCGACGTTTTAAAAAAAAAGCCACTATTATTGTCCCGAAATCGAATATATCTAAAAAATAGAAGTCATTTTATACGAATTTGTACAGGGCCCCGAAAACTCTGCCACGGCCCTGATAATATGTTGCAACATTGTGAAATCCCTATTGGAAGAAGAAAGGTATCCAAACTGTACCACTTTTTTCTCTATTATTCCAATTATTTTTCTATTAAAATAGATATATAAAGTTTTATTTTGTAATCATTTTAAGTGTAAATAAAGTTGGTCTAAAAAAATTTAAGAACCAATCAAAGTTAGACAAATTTTTTTTAAAAAAATTATTTCATTAAATAAATAAATTTTATGTTAATTAAAAAAGCTACATTAAAGAGTAATTTATAAAATAGGTAAAAGTATTGTTATATTTTTATTCGGTTTTAGTAAATTATATATTTTTTAAGTTAAAATAGTTGTTTAACATTTTACAAAATTATCATTTTAAAGATAATTCTGTCGTAACCATTAAAACAATTTTTAAAAAACAGTTAATCAATAAATGTTTAATGCCTAATCTAATTATTATTTTTTCTAAAAATAAAATTTATAAATTTAAAATTATTATTTCTATTATTATGATAGTAAAATGCTCCATCTGAGGAAACTGTAATACGTTCAGCCAGCACGGTTCACTTCCCACCCTTCTTGGCAGCAGACTTGGTGACCTTGGCACCGGTCGGGTCCTTCTTCTCGACATTCTTGATAACACCAACAGCAACAGTCTGTCGCATGTCCCTAACAGCAAAACGCCCCAGAGGTGGGTACGCAGAGAAGGTCTCGACAACCATTGGCTTGGTAGGAACCATCTTAATCATATCAGCATCACCACTCTTAAGGAACTTGGGTTCCTTCTCAAGCTCCTTACCAGATCGCCTGTCAATCTTGGTCAAAAGCTCGGAAAACTTGACTGCAATGTGGGAAGTGTGGCAGTCGAGGACCGGGGCATATCCATTTCCAATTTGGCCAGGGTGGTTCATGATGATGACCTGAGAAGTGAAGTGGGCAGCCTCCTTCGCACGCAGGATCATCCTTGGAATTCGATGCAACGAAACCTCGCTTGAGATCCTTGACAGCAACATTCTTAACATTGAACCCAACATTATCACCAGGAAGAGCCTCTTGCAGATCTTCGTGGTGCATTTCAACAGACTTAACTTCAGTGGTCAGACCAGAAGGACCAAAGGTCACAACCATACCCGGCTTTAAGATACCGGTTTCAACACGACCGACCAGGACAGTTAAAATACCACCAATCTTGTAAACATCCTGAAGTGGGAGACGGAGAGGCTTGTCTGAAGGCCTCTTGGGCTCATTGATCTGGTCAAGAGCCTCCAGAAGAGTAGGACCCTTGTACCAATCCAAGTTGGTAGACCTCTCAATTATGTTATCACCCTCGAAACCGGAAATGGGAACAAACGGAATCTTCTCAGGGTTTTATCCCACCTTCTTCAAGTAGGAAGAGACTTCCTTCACAATTTCATCGTATCCAGTCTTCCGAGTATTTCGGGGTGGTGGCATCCATCTACCAACACAACCAAACAGAAGATTAGCAACAATGTCACCCAACAACAAACAAGCATCAACCATAAGATATATAAGATTTTTACCTTGTTGCAGCAGCAAATCATTTGCTTGACACCAAGGGTAAAAGCAAGCAAAGCATGCTCACGAGTCTAACCGTCCTTCGAAATACCAGCCTCAAAACCACCGGTGGTGGAATCAATAATCAGAACGGCAGTCGGCCTGTGAGGTACCAGTAATCATGTTCTTGATAAAGTCACGATGTCCAGAAGCATCAATCACAGTGCAGTAGTATTTGGTGGTCTCGAACTTCCACAAGGCAATATCGATGGTGATACCACGCTCACGCTCAGCCTTGAGCTTGTCAAGCACCCAAGCATACTTGAATGACCTCTTGTTCATCTCAGCGGCTTCCTTCTCAAACCTTTCAATCACACGCTTGTCAATACCACCAAGCTTGTAGATCAAGTGCCCAGTGGTGGTCGATTTACCGGAATCAACATGGCCGATGACAACAATGTTCATGTGAGTCTTCTCCTTACCCATTCTGAACCAATAGAAAACAAATCCTAAGAAGAAAAAAACAGAGCATAATTTGAAGACGTCACCATAATAACAAGCGATCCGATTTCTAATAAGATTAACATAATCATGATACAAAAGAAAAGTGACCCAAAATTAAATCATACATGATAAAGATGAAATAGAAAAGATTATCATAATATCGGGTTCCATAACCAACCAAATCTAAACAATTCCTTTATGAAAAATGAAAATTAAACGAAAAGAAGGATTAGGATAAAGTAATGACTGATGTTTTGATGAAGGTAACGAACCTTTTAGAAGAGATGGCTTGGAGAAGCAATGAAATGGAGAATGAAGAATGGGAGGTAACAGGTGGTCTGGAGTGTCAAAGGATCTGTTTATAGTTTAGGGTTTCTCTTCTGGCCGTTGGATATTAGTAGTCCTGGATCCAATGGTCTCTGGTTAAGTTTGGCACGTCGGATGTTCACATTTGATGATTTTGCCGTCGGTAGCAAGAAAGAGCTAAGGCATTGATTTTTTTCTATACAAAGGCATCATTTTCATTTCTTTTAGGTTGAATACCTCTTCTACTTTAATGAAATTTCCACTTTGACCCTTCTATTGTTTCTTAATTAGTTTATCTCTCCACTTTCAATTTGTAATCACTTTAATCTGTCGATTTCTTTAAAATTTATGATATGATCCATTTAAGTTCTATCAGGCGTAAAAAAACATTTATTGCACGCGTGGTATAATCTAAACGTGATATTTTTTCCCATTGAAAAATGTCAAATGACTAAAGTGATAACAAATTAAAATTAACAGGTTAAATAGACCAAATAATATTGAATGGGACAAAGTGAGAATTTTACACAAGTATAGGATACATTTTAGGTATTAAGTTTTTTTTTTAAAAATTTATTTTCATAAATTTTCAAGTAATATATATATATAGAGATGATAGTAGATCAGATATCTATAATTTCTGAATTATATGAATCTGTAAATCTCAATCAGTAGTTCTACAAATTTTTTAAATATTATTATGTATATCTAAATTTGAATTAAATACTATCCATCAATACTCAACAATAAACCTTCATCCTTACCCTTATCCTTGTTCAAACATTTATCACTATCCTATAACCTCCTAAAAATGGCAAACATTCAGAGTTTCAAACTGGGTTTATTAGGTAACCTCACTAATAGTACTGGTATTCTGTATAGTTCCGTTTTCCCGATCAACCGTATCCAGACGTACAATAAATAACAGGCACAGTAATATGCAAATAAAATTGCTGCTTTTATATGGTTCCATATTGCCTCACCACAGTCAATTTTGATCTCTTCGTTCGCAGCATGATGAACTTGAGCAGGGCTGGGGGTCCTCAAGACCAAGCTTCAACATGATATTTACCGGCCTTTTCTAAAGACCTAAGCCATCTCGCCACCGATTCTCTCGGAGTCCCACTTTCCTTTGATATAATCTCCTCCAAGGCTACCATGACATCTGATGGCATCTTTGTTGAAGACCCTGCAACATAGATGGCTGCTCCCTCACATAGCAAATTCCAAATCCTTTCGCTTTGTTCCCGCATTTTATGTTGCACGTAAACCTTCTGAGGTTGATCCCTCGAGAAGGCGGCATAAAACCCACCACCCTTGGCTTCTGAAAGCACCCCATCGTTTTGTGAACGAGACAACCACAAATCTCTATATAGAAAGTCATTATCCTTGTTTCGGCAACCAAAGAAGAAAAGAGTTGGAGCAATTATACTAGATTGACTCTGTACAGCTCTTTCCTCCACAAATCCGCGAAAAGGTGCACAACCGGTTCCGGGTCCAATGAGAATGAGGGGAAGTGAATGTGGTGGGGGAGGCAGCAAACCTTTATGAAACCATACTGGAATGTGAATCCCTGTTTAAGAATATTAGTAAGAGTAACACATGCTAAGCACACAGTTGGAACAAGGAAAGCAAAGAATTTGGAGCTATGTAATAGCACATTCATACTTTGTTCGGGATCGAGACTGGCTAGCCATGTCGAGCAAAGGCCCCTCCTTTTCCGCTTGAAAGGTGTTGTCCATGAGACAACATCCACAGTCAAATGCACTTGATTTGGGTGAGCCAAAGGGGAAGAGGAAATGGAGAAAGCCCTGTTTTTCAGTGGTGGAACCAATTGCACCAACCATTCAAATGGCATTTTCACAGAAGGGAAATCCTCCAATACCTTTTATCAGAAATATTGACATGAATTTTGTTTTCAGTGTAAGTTGGAATCCTCTTTAAAATCATGTAATATTTAGTAAAGAACTATACAGAGGGTAATTTGTAATGCTATCCTACTTTCAATGTTATCAACACCAAAAACGACATGAAATAAAAATTATCCTATCACTAATAAATCTCAGACATGCCAAACATAAGAAAAGATAGTAACCTAATACTATCCACTTGCTTATCTTAGCTTATCCTAGTCTTTCAACCAATCAATGTATTAAACATACTAAAAAGAGAAAAAAAAAAGATTGAGGCATGCATAAGATGCAAGAATACAACATTTCTAGGAAGAATTGGATTTTGAGTTCTGCATAACAATCTACAACTAAAATATCTAAGGAGATTTTTCCAAACAGAATGATGACAAAGAATGAGTTTTGTATATTTTTCTGTATTCCTCTACAACCGAAGACAGAAAAATAATAAAATTCAAAAAGATCAGAATACAAAGCAAGCATTAAAATATATAAAAAGAAATAAAATATCAGTTACACACTAAATCTACTTTACCTCCAGAACGGTTCGTCTTTCCTTCTGGTTGTACTGATAAAGATCATCTCTTCCTTCAGGTGAAACAAAATACTGAAGTCTTTCTTTCTCATGTTCAGCAGTCGCAAAGAAGCTCATAACCTGCAAACATTGATGTCAGACTGGAACAAGACATGGAAAACTTGGTGAAACTTTTTGTTTCTTTTCTTTTATTTCTCAAAAATCATTTTAAGACCTTTATAAGTGTGAACCCTGAAATTATATTCAAGGCAATACATTTATGACAAACTTCCTAAATGGGTACATGCAATTGAACCATACTGTCAAGTGTATTCCAATCCACTAAACAACTTGGATATACGGACAGCATGATTGTTTCAAAGATATTATAGTGTCACAGGAATCACTCGCACAAGGCAAGGACACAGAGGTCATAAGCACCTGTAGGGTAGTGTTGGTACAATTCATTTTTGACAAAATGGAAGTTGGCATATGTGTCGCAGAAATTCTGCTTAAAACATAAACCTATTTGAAATGGATCCATCATCTCATACTTAATACCCAAATTGCAAAGCATCTACTTATATGACAATTATTTGATAAAAATGCATAGGCAACTGTAACACTTCTCATTTTTAAGTTATTTTCAGAGATGATATTCTGATAGTGATACTGCATATCAAATACCATAATATAAAAACCAAAGTTAAAACATACAGGATCTTGCCTCAAAGAAATAGCGCCTGGGGGAAGCAGATGCAACATCCATCGTCAGTTCCACAAAAGTTCTTAATTTAATGGGTACATCCAGAGGAGTTAACCTGTTATCAAGATGGTGATTTTCCATTTCTCTAGGATGGACCTGAGATCAAGCATATTTTTCAGCACAAGGTTAGTAGTATATAGCAAGTTCAGGTTTCAAGGTTTCTTATGTTTGTGACAGGTACAAAACTAAAAGTGATGAGGCAACCAAAACAGGCAATGTAAGTATCATAATAGTTAACTATCATTCAAAGTAGAATTCTATCCTATGGATGAGAAATACTGTCAAACCACGACAAGCAGTAAATAAGTCTTTCGTTGAGATTCCTTTTTGTTCTTCAACTCCCATATTTACTTAAAATATTAATTTTAAAATTATTCATATGATAAATTATCATTTAATTGAGAAAGGGTATAACTGGAGCAATATAACACAGCATACTCTTTCATTTCATTTCCACTCCTCAACGAACACAGGATTTTCATAATCCCTTCCTTTCATCAGTTTGGTAATGCATTTAAAAAGTGTGGTGGAAAAATGCTTTTTAAAAGTGATTTTGAAAAGCATTTCCAAAAGGGCCTGCAGAATGAAACATCCTTTCCGTCAAAAAGCCCCTATTTTTGTTTCCCTTCATTTCCTTTATAGACTTTAGTCCAAACTCCAAACATATTTTTAGCTGTAAGTTTTCTCAAATAAACTATAATCCTCTACTTCCAAGATAAGTATTCCTAATGTGTTCCATAAAATCCTTTGAACATGCAGTTGATGCAAATCCAAAATATCAACATATGATTATATGAATCAACAGTTCCATCAGAAAGAAGGATTACTACAATTTGCCAATATGAAAAAGAACTTACTGTTATGAATGATTCAGGATCCAAGTTACAGCGCTCTATGAAAGTATCAACTGCTGCAGGATTCTGTGAAGGGAGAACCTCTAGAACATCGCCAACTTCATACTGAATTACCTATGATATATAAGAAAAAAGTTAAGCAATTAATACGGCTCATGGTTTGATAGGTGAAGCCGTAAAGGGAATTCAATGGCAGCAACAGAAACAACTTACCTGAGAAACAAATTCAAACTCAAAGTGACGCACATCTTTTTCATGGCTCACTCTAGTCAATGGGCAATTTTTCACCTGCAAAGTAATGTTAAAACATCAGGGATACAAAATACAGAGCAAACTATCCCATAAATTAATATTCATTAACAGTCGAAAGACCAACCATGGGAAGTACTTGAAACAAATCCTAAAAATCATTAAAGGTAGGTAAATATGAGCCCATGTAATAACAGGTTTATATATATACACATATATCAATTTAATAAATGTATTTGCTTTCTTTCTAGTAGTATTTTGAAACCGCCGAATGCAATTCTGTGCCAGAGAATAGGGTTCTAGTTCAAAGCAATAACTTAAATTATCTTTATTATAAAAACTGGCAAGAATCAATAAATAAAACTAAGAAATCAAAGAAGAAAAGGAGATGGCAAGATGGTTGAAGTTGAAGAAACGCAACAAGAGGAGGCAGGAGATCTGGACTTGAGACTAAGCTGGATGTAGATGAAGTCCCAAACGAAGACTTTGCATTGCGTGCCAAAAGTTCAAGCCAAAGAAATTAATCGGAATAAGCAAGGGAAGCCACAATTGATGAGCAAGTCCAAAAGCAGGAGGAATACTCATGCCCACATCCAAGTAACGTAGGTCTAAACTTTGGCTTTCGTTTTCCCCCTCCTAACAACCTCCATAGATTACATACTAAAAGCCATTTGAAAAACAACAATTCTAAAATCTTAGAGCAGAGATGATGAGTGAGATAGGTAGAGAGAGAAGTGCAGAAAACTCGAAAAAGTCCATTGCCTCTACTGAGGAATGGACAGTGTTCATTGACAATCTTAGTAAGAGGGTTTCAAGACGAGTTCTTAGAGAGTTTTTTTAGCCCTTATGGTCAGATTGTGAGAATATTCATTCCGCGGTTTTTAGAGAAATCAAAGTACAAGTCCTCAACATTCGCTTTTGTCCAATTTATTGATGAGGAAAGTAGGGAAAAAGCTATCCAGTCTGTGAATGGGAGATGGTTCGATGGGAGGAGATTATCGGTAGGGGTTGCTAAGTATCAGAAGGGAACTAAGAAGGAGGTCGATGATGGGAAGAGTATGTTGAGGATCAAGTCAAGAGAGCAGGAGTTGGTTTCAAATGGGCTAAAGGCAAAGTCGATGCAAAGCTTCAGGGATGGCAGAACGTATAAGGAAGTAGCGAGGTCTGATGTAAACAAGAGAAGAGAACAAGAGTCAGAGATGTTGGTGGAGGGTAGCAAACGTAATGCTACTGGTGTGAGGAACGTGTGGGAGATGCATATTGCGACAGACAATTTCAAGTGGGTGAAACGATCATTAACAGGAATAATGAAATCAACTTATGAGTATGAGTCGGTAAAGGAAGCCTTGGAGATAGAGGGATTGGGAACTCAGGTGTCGAGATGGGGTTATGCTTGGAAGGCTTGTATCATCACTTTTAATTCTGTTGATGAATTTTCTTATGCTTGGGAGAACAAGAAGGAAGTGTTGTCCTTGTGTTTCGATTGGTTAGCTCCAGCAGTTAATGAGAATGGTGTTCCTTTGGCTTTGTGCCAAATAGAACTGTGTGGTTTGCCCTTATTGTGCTGGAATGAGGCTTTCTTGGAGAAGCTTACTAAGGATTGGGGAAGGTTCATTTGTTTTAAGGAAGAATCAAAGATGAGATACGACCTTTCGTCTGCGAAGGTTTTGTTAAGGGTGGAGAGTCCCTTCGATGTTCCAGAAATGGTCATTGTAGGTTCTTATGGTAGATCTTTCAAAGTTAAGATTCTCATGGGGTCTGTGTTGATCCAGCCGAAGGAACTGGGGAGGAAGATGGAAGAGAATTTTTCAAACAAGGTGAACAGGGATTCTGTCCTTTCCGAGTCAGAGGAGGACTGTGTTCCAGAAAGAGCAGTTGAAGGAGAAGATTTTGCAGAGATTTCTTCGCATAAAGTTACTTCTTGGCTGAATAATGGTCATAATAGTGGTATGAATGGAGGTACTGAGGGTCAGGCTACTTCAAGAAAGTCAAATGCAGGAAAGTCCAATTGTGGGCTGTCAGGTTTTGTGGAAAATAGGTCTGTCCAAGTGGAAGGTCACGTGGGACTAGGTCTGAGAGAAAGTTCTTCTCCCGATGAAAAAAACCAATCTGATGTTAATGAGTCTCCCCTAAACTCTACTATGAAAATCTGTCCTTCTGGGCCTGCATATAACGTAAAAAGGATTGGAGACAAACTAATTTTCCAGCCCAATAACATTTTAGTCAATCCTTTGGTCCCTGTAGAAGTTGATAATCCTAGGCAAGTGATTATAATTTCAGGGGGGGAGAAGGAATTGGTACAAGCTGAGCAGGGCGTCGAATTGATCGTAGAGCAGGCTATCGAGCAGCGGAGTATAATTGAGGATAATGTGATAAATTCTCATAGACAAATGGACATGGATAGGAATAGTGTATCTGCTGACCATGAGGTGGAGGGCAGATTATTAGATAAGGAGAGCAGTTTGGAGTCTACAAAAAATTCTGGTCAGGGCTTTTCTCGGTCAACAAATTTAATGAACAGGAGAAGGTTCAGAATTGCTCCTTGTCATTCGGGTAGTGTATGTTCGGAGGGTGAAGTGGAAGTAAGATTTCATGATAGAATATATAGGAGGGTGACTGGTAGCACGGACAGGGAGTCAGTGGAATACGTTAGGGAGGTGTCTCAGCCATCTCAAGACTTTGTTCAAGCCAGGCAGGAAGCGGAATATACTAGGGAAGTCTGTGACATGCTGGGAATTTCTTTTAAAGGGGGGAATCAAATTGTAGAGGATGAGATTTTCAAGATGGAATTGTTGGGGATTGGAAAGGCCTCCTGATAGTACCTTGTGGATTGAATTTGGTGTTGAATGTTATTAAATAAAATGTCAAAACTAAAAATGATTACATGGAATATTAGGGGCTTGGGAAGTCTGAAAAATCAGGGCAGTGTCGAGGTTGGTTCTTAGAGAAAAGCCGGCTATTTTACTACTTCAAGAATCAAAATTGAATGTCTGTAGAAGTGGATTAACAAGAAAGCTTGGGGGTAATCTGCTCAGAGGCAGCTGTTTTGTTCCAGCTGATGGTTCGGCAGGAGGTCTAATATGTTTATGGAATGAGAATTACTTTGAGGTTAGTGCACAGATTAACAGTAGTAGATTTATGGCATTATCAGGGAAGTTTAAGATGAGCAATTTTGAATGTGTCATTATCAATGTGTATGGTCCATCAGTAGAGGCTGATAAAGAGGAATTTTTTAGGGATTTTTTATGTGCTGTTCAAAGCATCAACTTGCCGGTCTGCTTGGGGGGGACTTTAATGCTTATCTAGACCCTGAGGAGAAATGTGGGTTTACTCAGAATTGGCACTCTATGGATCTGCTTAGGTCTTTTATTCAGTCTTCAAATTTGATGGATTTACCGCTAGTAGGGGAGCGATTTACATGGTCCAATAATAGAGAGTCAACTACATGGGTAAGGCTGGATAGATTTTTGATTAGTGGATCATTTTTAAATCAGTTCCCAAATGTGATCCAAAAAATGCTTCCCAAATCCCTTTCGGATCACAATCCAGTTTTGTTGGTAGAAGAATGCAATAATTGGGGCCCTAAGCCGTTTCGGTTCTATAATTACATGCTTCAGGAAGATGGGTTTGTTGGGGCGGTGGAATCGTCATTATCAAATCTAAGGAGGGGTATTGGTGGTAGGGGTCTGTTTTCACTGCTTAGAGGAACTAAGCAGGTTATTAGGAACTGGCCAAGGAATAATCACAGGGGATTTTCCGATGCTATTTCTGAATTAGAATCCAGAATTAATGGCCTGGAATTGAAGCTACAGGAAGAGGGGACTTCCTTTCAAGAATGGGACTTGATGATTGTTGCGAGGAAGGAGTTGTGGAATTTGCATAGGAAGGAGGAGAGCATTTGGCTGCAGAGGTCACGAGTGAGATGGAGTATTGAGGGGGATAGAAACACAAAGTTTTTCCACATGTGTGCGTTGAATAGGAATAGGTTTAACACCATTTCTTCATTGAAGGTAGCTGAGGAAGTTATTTCAGAACCGGATCAGCTTAGAGGCTTTGTTTTTAATTATTTCAAGGACAATTTTAACTCGGTAACAACCCTAGAGGTGGACAAAATCAATTTGCCTTTTGCTAAATTGACAGATGATCAAAAGAAGCTTCTTGAAGTTAGATTCTCAGAACAGGAGGTGTGGGAGGCAGTCTTCCACTCGGATAGTGCCAAAGCACCGGGGCCAGACGGTTTCACCATGGGTTTCTTTAAGAAATTTTGGCCATCTCTGAAGTCATACATTATGAAATTTGTCGAGGACTTTTATAATGGAAGGATTTGGGAGCACGGGGTCAATCATTCATTCCTAACGTTGATTCCAAAGATCAGAAATCCTGAAGGTATAGAAGATTACAGACCGATAAGCTTAGTTGGCAGTTTGTATAAAATAATTTCCAAAGTTCTAGCTAGAAGGCTTGCGGCTGTTATTAGTGTTCTGGTTAGTCCGTCACAGTTTGCCTTCATTCCCGGAAGGCAACTACTGGACTGTGTCTTTTTGGCTAATGAAGTTATTGATGATTGGAGGAAAAAAGAGAGGAAAGGTGTTGTTTTCAAGGTGGACTTTCGAAGGGCTTATGATTCGGTGGAATGGCCGATATTGTTGAGACTCCTGAGAAGTATGGGATTTGGAGATAGGTGGCTTTCTTGGATTGATTTGTGTATCTCCTCCGCTTCAATTTCTGTTCTTGTCAATGGTTCTCCGACCAATGAATTCAAGATGGGGAAAGGGTTAAGGCAAGGCTGCAGTTTATCTCCTATGTTGTTCAATATTGTTGGGGAATTATTGAATCTAATGTTGATTAAGGCTGCTGATTGTGCTCTGTTTGAAGGGTTCAGTGTTGGTAGGGCGGAAAATAAGTTTCATTTGACGCATCTACAATTCGCAGATGACTTAATACTTTTCTGCAGGGACTCTTCTACTCAAATTATGAATATTAGGAGAGTTTTGAGGATCTTTGGTTTAATGACAGGCCTCCAACTTAATTTATCAAAGAGCAAGTTATTTGGTGTTAATATGGATGAGGAGGTTCTAAAGGAATGGGCTACGTTCGCAGGTTGTGGTGTTGGGGCTCTTCCTATGACATACCTTGGTATACCGATAGGCACTTACAGAAATTCGGATCTGTTGTGGGAACCAGTTCTGCAGAAGTTCAATAGCAAATTAGAGGGCTGGAAAGCAAAAACATTATCGATGGCAGGGAGATTAGTATTAGTGAAGTCTGTTTTGTCGTCCTTGCCAATTTTCTTTCTCTCTATCTTCAAAATCCCTCTAAAGATTAATCAAAAGTTGAATTCTCTGATGGCTAAATTCCTTTGGGGGGACGATCCCTTGAAGAAGCGGATTCATTGGGTTAATTGGAAAATTGTGTGTCAACCGTACGAGGAGGGTGGTTTGGGTGTCCTGGATTTGTCGATGGCGAATAGAGTGCTTCTGGGGAAGTGGGTTTGGAAGTTTGAAAATGATAAACATTCTCAGTGGAAGGAGATGATCTGCTGCAAGCACAATATTACCAATTTGTCTCTTTCAATTAATAAGGCTGTTAATCCGCAAGATTCATGGATATGGAGAGGAATTTTGAATAATTATGAGAAAAATGACGATATTGGGAATTGTCTGAGGTCCAATTCCAAGATCCAAGTGGGGAATGGTAGATCAATCGAATTCTGGAATGACATTTGGGCTAATAATTCCACCTTAAAAGAACAATTCCCTAGGATTTATGCTTTATCGATTAACAAAACGGGGAAAGTTGTGGACTTTGGCTGCTATGATAATAATTGTTGGAGTTGGAATATTTGTCTAAGGAGGAATTTATGTGATTGGGAATTGGATCAATGGATATCGCTAATGACTTTGATTGATAATATTGTCTTGATTGATGCTGTTGATGACTTCCTAATTTGGTCAGGGAGTGGAGATGGTTTGTTCTCAGTTAAGGCCTGTAGATCAGCTCTTATTCGAAGCTCTGGAGGAAATTTTCAGTGGAAGAAATGGGTTTGGTCTGGATTGGCTCCCCCAAAAGTTGAAACATTTTTATGGCAATTATCTCACCATAAATTAGCTGTTAGAGTGGAATTGAAGAAAAGAGGTATTCCTTTGGAAGAGTTATTATGTCCTTTATGCCAAAAGGAGGAAGAAACAATTCATCATTTATTTATGTTTTGTCCTGTAGCTTGGGAGTTGTGGAATTTGTTCATCAATTTATGGGAGGTTAATACTGTTCTGCCCAAAGATCCCCCGTCTCTACTTAGTTCATGGTCTGATTTGAAGGCTTCTTCTTCTATTTGGAATTTCATCCCGGGTGTTGTTATGTGGTCGATTTGGAAGGCTAGGAACTTAGTGGTGTTTGAAAAATGGAATTTTGAGACATCTACACTGTTCTTCATTTGCAGATTCAGGCTGGCCAAATGGTTTCTAGCTAAATTTCCTGAAGCTAACATCCAGGTAGATCTATTAATAGGAGATCCAAGGCTGGCAGATGGTTTAGTAGTCAATTTTCAGAAGAAGAAGAAGGATCGGTGCTGGTATTCACCTCCACCTGATTTTTATAAATTCAATGTGGATGGGGCAGTTAGAAGTGATGGTTTGCAGGGTGGAATCGGAGGCCTGTTGAGAGATTCGAATGGCTCTACCGTGATCTATTTCTCTAAGCCTGTCGGACCTGGTCCTCCTCTGTTTGCTGAGTTGAAAGCCATTAAAGAAGGAATTGATCTATTTCTACATTCGGACTGGGCGTCGAAGGGAAGACTTATTCTCGAAAGTGATTGTAAGACTGCAGTGGATTGGATTTTCAGGCCTACTGAGGCTCCTTCGTTCTTCAGTTCTTTGGTTCGGGAAATTGGGGATGTAATTTCGGGTAGGGATATTATGGTTAGGTTGATTCCTAAGGCTTGTAATTGGGAGGCGGATAAGTTAGCTAAGGAGGGGATAGGTTGAATGTCCTTACTGTTAGCGGTTATGTTTGGTATTTTAATTCGGGTGATGTTGTAAGTTATAGTTTTATGTAATTCGGGTTTACTAATATATTGAGGTACTCTTTTCCTCCTTCCGCAAGTTGCCTCTTCTCAAGAGGCAACTATGAGGGAGGTTTTTAATGAGACCTCCTATTCCTATCAAAAATAAATAAATAAAACTTCCAAGTCTTCCATACTGTCGTAAGTACTAAAAGAGAACTGGAAGGGAAAGCCACCAAAATCAGAGAATAGCACTAAAAATTTGCAATAAGTAAGAGATAGATCTTGATTGCATTCTACCCAAAGTTTCTAGTCATTACTGTTAATGGAGAAGTAGCTTTAGTTTTGTAGCTAGTTCATCTCCAGTGAAAAACTGTACAATTTACTTGCATTTCAATTTTCTTTCACGTGCATATGGATATATTCTCTTTCTTGAGCAGCACATTTATTTGCTTTTATAGAAGGTTTAGACATTCAATCAGTAAAAGCCTGCTACATAATGTGCAAATTACTGGAGAACAAAATATGCAAGAAAAAAATATTGTTCTTCAACTTGGATAAATCAATAGTTGGCATTGCACGGTTCTAGTTGATGTTTGCTTTCAGACAACCATTTTTTAGTATCATATCAAAGGTTCTAGATGGTGGACTGAACAAGATGGGTCAGCAAATGGACTTTATAATGAAGAGCGTTGAATCAAATTTCTATCACAATATAGAAAAGATACAAAAAAAAGTCAAATACCATTTTAAGAAAGGTATCAGGCTTGCTCTTTTCATGAGGAACTTTTCCAGAGAACATTGAGCGAGCACTCCCAATTTGCATCTGAAGGTATTTAAAATCTGAGAGAAACATAAGACAGTATGTTTTCAGAGGAAAAGGAAAAGGCAGAAAAGAGAATAGATGAGATAACTATATCTAGAAATCAATCCAGTGCACAAGGTTTGCATATCAGAGAGGACATTGGTTGAAATTGAATCATAGAAGGCAAAACTCCAAAACGAAACTAATCATCTAGAATCATTAGAAAATATTGTGGTTCATTCTTTATTCCTGATACACATCTTGAATTGCTATATGACTACTTCAACTACAATTTGTTTTAGGTCTGTTCATATTGTCAGCATCCTCTAACTCGCCACCCTTATACTTTTTTTCCAAGTTACCTGTTGCAGTTGATAATTGGGAATCCATGTTGTCTATGTTATGATAAGTGACTTGAAATTTTGGTTGGCCAATTAATTCTTCAACCGGAACCAAGAAATTTGGACCTTCAGGAAAGAAATCGGGTTTGATCTCATTTAACCCACTCCACAATGATGACATCCAAGGATCCAAAGCAGCTTCATACCTGCAAATATCAATTAACTTTTCGATTAATTTAAAGGAAAAATAATTCTACTAGTCAAGTTTCATTTCAACTCACCTTTTAAACTAAGCACATGAAAAAGTTATGATTAAATATAAAATATCATGTAAACTTTAAGAGCGAAGTTAGGATTCCATATTTCTTGCAACTCAATGTAAATGATTCAAAAGTCTAATTGGCACTTCTACCAGTAACAACAAAGACCTGTCACATTTCAACTTGCATGATCTTGGAATGCATCCATTGCAAAGATATATTTCTTAACCAATTAAATGGCTGTGTGCCATACATTCATAGCCACAAGGTTTCTCAAAGCTACCCTAAGCTATCTAATTAGCTCTACAGGACGGTAGACAGTTTCCAAAGTTTTTAAGACTTTTCAGGGTACCAGTGTTGGTGTATCTCTATCAATTCTTGGCACTAAAAGTGAAGCTTACAAAGAACATAGCCATTCACTAATGAACATTTAAATCTCTCTAAAAATCTAGATTTTATTAGGCATTCCCCCAACATTTTATTTCCAAAGGACCTTATACAATTGTTTTCTCAAAGCCACAAGGTTTCTCAAAGCTACCCTAAGCTATCTAATTAGCTCTACAGGACGGTAGACAGTTTCCAAAGTTTTTAAGACTTTTCAGGATTCCAGTGTTGGTGTATCTCTATCAATTCTTGGCACTAAAAGTGAAACTTACAAAGAACATAGCCATTCACTAATGAATATTTAAATCTCTCTAAAAATCCAGATTTTCTTAGGCACTCCCCCAACATTTTATTTCCAAAGGACCTTATACAATTGTCTGGTTCTGTATGGGGTTTTTGCAACAGGTTCTAAGTTCTAACTGGTTTTGATGACTCAACAGTGAACTATTTAGAGGAAACAGAGTACTGAGAAAACTAAGAATGCTAAGAACAATATTGCAGAAGAAACTGCCATCTCAACAAGTTCAATGAAATTATTCTTAAAAGTACTTAGAAATCATACCCTGAAGGATGCTGATCATCTCCCAAACCTCTCTCAATAACAGCTGTAGCCCCAAGGTCTGAAAGTCTTTTATCAAGCTTCTTTGCAACAAACTGCAGACACCAAATACCAAATTAAGTTTTTCTCCAATTATGCACCAAAAACTATGTCAATCATCACAAACAATTTAGTAGAAAACTGGAACATAAAACCTTTAGAAAGCAACCTAATTCGTAGTTTATGGCATAAATTCTGATAAGTTCTAACACCATAAGCGTCCACTTCAGCAAACAGCTGAACACATCAAATACCAGGTATTCAAAAGATATTCAATGTCATTAGCAATGGACACTTCAGCACACATATCATACATATTCTATGAAATTAGTAGCCGTCAAGAAGAAATATAAACAACAGTAACATGCTTCTGAAAATAGGCATTTGATACTATTTGTAATGTCATTGACAAGTTTACAAAGTCATTTACTTCTGCCTTCTCAGTTCTCAAAGATGAAGAATGTTAACTATGCTGATCCAATCTACACAATCTACCGTATCATAAAGAATAAAAATAATTTACATATGAAAAATGCTATGTACATTGAAAAAAGTAGATATGAAATTGAAAATGCAATCAAATGAACTGCGGAAAAACCATTACGTTATATTTCTGGTACCCAGAATCACCTAATCCAAACACCGCATAATGAACTCCTTCCAACCAATGGCTGCCAAGATTTCTTTGCAGAAGAAACCTCCAAAATACCTGCAACATATACAAGATTAGGAAAGTAAAAGGTAACAACTTTGAGACATAATAACAAAAATATGGTTATTGAAGAAAACTAATTAGGGTTAACCTTGCCTTCATTGAATCTGGAGGATCCCCCTGGCCTGTGGTAGAAACAACAAAAATTACAGTGTCCTCTGCAGGCAACGAGCTCTGCAAAACAGTACAAAGTAACTAATTGATACCATATACTTTTTAATCGAAAAATAAAAAGAAAGAATGAGTAGAGTAGAGTAGTTTACAGCATCATATTCATCGGTTGAACGAATCACGACGCTGCAGGCTCGTCGCTCCGCTTCTCGAGCAAGACGCTCGGCCACATCCAATGCGTTCCCCGTTTGAGTTGCGTATAGTATCAGCAGTTTCTTCGACTTCTCCATTCCTACTAAACACACACAATGTCAGGAGAAGACAGCTATGGAATATGAATTACGAGAGTTGGATGACTTTGGGCCAGAGACTGGTAGAGAAAAGATTGAGCCTAACAGACAAATATGTAAGGTTATGTTTAATTGTATATGACTTGTAACGCGCCTACGTGACGAGTTTTAATTTTTAATATATTTTATGAAACTCATCATATCGATGTAATGAATTTTACGTGTATTATAACAAATGACGTAGATCTTAAAATACTTTTAAAATCATCCTATTAAACTAAATAATTTATCTAATTAGATTATTGGGTTGATTTTACCTTTAGATGAAATTATGTGATAGAGATGTAAGAGTATAACGTCTAGTCAAAATAATACTAGATTATTCAGAGTATTTTTGTGATATATTTTTCAAATAATTCAAACTTTTAATATTTTATTTAAATATTTGTATGAAAAATTATAAAATTGTTTCTGTTATACTATCTAAATTTTACAAACACTTTATATTTAACCTATTATTAATATAACGATAAATTACATCAAATATCAATTGACTTTAAATAATGTATCACTTATATCATTAATTTTTTATTTTTTAAATTATAACATTAAATTATAATTTTAATTATATTATCAAGCCGTTAAAATTCAAACGGTCATGCGTACATACAAGTTAATGGCAGAGACAAGATGTTATGGGTGACGTTTTACCATATATGAGTATTATAGAAATATGAAGTGAATGCTAGGCTTTCCGGCTTAAGAAAAATAATGTTTGACAAATTTTTAATTAATCTATTTCAAACAAAATTTCGTTTATTTTTTTATTAATTTGAAGTAAATATAAAGTAGTATCTATTTTTTTTATAAGATTAGAAGGTCTCATTAAAAATCTCCTTATTGATTAATGGAGTTTGAAAAGAAGCTCTTTAATCATCGGAAGGAGGAAAAGAACGCCTTAGATTTTCATTAAAGAAAATAAAATTACAGCCTAGATAGATATCTTCGAAATAACCCTTACAACAGTCTATAAATCCCACCCCAACAGGAATCAAATGCTAAACTGAAAAAGCAAACAACATAAAAATTAGTCTACTCCAGCCTTTGCTAAAGCATCGACGTCCATATTAACTGACCTTGCAACCCAATTTATAACCCCAAAATCTGAGATTGTCAACTATATCACTAACAACGAATGCATAAACAACTGGGCATGAATTGACATTGTTGATCCAGCCTACTGCAACCCTGCTATCACTCTCAACAATCAGCCTATCTTTAACCCTCCCTTGAGCAGAAGCATATAATGAAATACCCCTCTGAATAGCTTTAAGTAGTATCTATTTAAAGATAATTCTTAACCATTTAATATTAAACGTACATATATTTAATATTCATGAAACTCGAATCTAATATTTAAAATAATAATAATATTTTTTTACTACCGATACTTTTAGTTGGTAACAAAATTCCGTTTACTTTATTGAAAATATAAGCTGTCATAATTGCTATTGCATGGGTCCATTCATGTTCTTTTATCATACTCTACTTACATTTTTTATTATCCTTTTTGTTTTGTGTAACCATTTTCTTTATTTTCAATAAAAAAGAGTTTAAGTGCTTAAAAATATTAATTTGACAAAAATAAAATTCTAAATGTCTTTTATTTTCTTTGGTAGAAGATTACACCAACAAGATTCAAACCATGATCTTTGAGATACCAACAAACAATTTTAGCCACTACTCACTAATAATATTATATGTTTATTAGTAATTATTTGTTGGTAAAATACTTGTTTTATTTTACTTGACACAAAACTAAATATCCTTTTTTATAAATAAGTCTATTAAAGTATATTGAAGTAAGATCCATTAACGCTAAAACTTTTAAACATAGGATTAAGGGTCACTTTTTCCCGGTAGTAGTTTGTCCCTATCGTATTTTCGTATCAATTTAGCCCTCAAAGTTGTTTAATTGCATCATTCTATACCTACCCTAACTTAAAACCTTAAATTGATAATCCTATACCCTAAGCTATAACTCTATAACCTCTAAACCCTAAACCTAAATCTTTAACCCCTCAATTTAGGGTTTTAAGCAAGAGATAGTGTATAAAACGATGCAATTGAGCAACTTCAAAGGTTAAATTGATACGAAAATACGATAGCAAAAATGATAAATTAAGTCTACTACAAAAGCAAAAGTTACCCTTTTAACTTAAACATATAATTTTTTATACAGTACATATACTATATAGACCTATTATATAATGTACTAACGACAATACAAATCAAACAAAACTCAATCACCATATATATCATCACAATAATTATACATTAAATCATTTTTATAAATAAATCCTCTCAATGAAAGTATTTTCATAAAATTAACTTCATACCGGAGACATTTTATGAATTGAAACAAAAAAGAAAAAATATATAATTGCCATCTTAAAAAATATAATGAACAATGATCATTTTCTCACTTCAAATATTATAGACTAGGTACTTAAAAAATTAATACAAAAACAAATTATTAAAATTTTGAATGCTCTTCGTTTCCTTCCAGGGAAAAAATGGTTTGTTTTACTATGATCAAAAGATATAGGATTCTCATACAGTCATACTCAGACCATGCACGACTAATTCAAAAACAACAAGTGTAAAAAGCAATCACCTGTTACCATCACTAATAAGGCCATTGATTGACATGCCTACAAGACAAGTTTAAGCGTTTAAAAAAAAAATAAGCATCATATTCGTAACAAATTCCGGAAAGGCAAAGAACATGTGTAAGTTGGGTTGTCTTCGAAATTTGAACATCCCCTCCAGAACAATCACAAGTACCCTGTTTTCTGCTGGAAGTTTCATTCCTGCACTGATGATTATGAATCGATCAATAATGCAAGAACATGCTGAATTACAGATGGTATTACAAAACAGGGTGATGCAATGGAATTGAGAAGCAGCGTTTGGTGTGTATACATACATCTATATTTTATATATACTAGCAACTTCATCCAATGCAAGAGGTTTCATGTCTATTCTTGTGCACCAAAAATAGGAAAGCATGACTAAGAGATTCTAAGTGGCGTGCAGCTCAGATGGCCACCCATATTGTCAAAACTATTAGCTGTGCTCTTTACATCAGATTTTGGTTTCATAGAAATAGCTTTATACTTCTAATTCTTGTTTCTTTTTTTCTCCTTGTCTGTTCCTCGTCAATCTTAATTAGATATTCCAAGCAAAATGAAGAGATTTCTGTGCATACCTTTCGCATGATTACAACTCTTTATCAGTACCTAGCAGTGCTTTTTCTGCTGCCTTCTCTGCTTCTTCCAACGCAAATGCTTTTAGTGATTCAACATCCCTTTTCCCTGGTCATTCGCATAACATGCAGAGGGGAAAATAATTCAACACCAAAAATAGTTCTGAAACATGGACTTTTGAAATCTTTATTAACTGAAGCTTATTATCACATGTAGAATTTAAACCCAAATATATTTATGGTGAAAGGCAAAACACCTACGATGTGGCATACAACAAAATAAGAGCAGCTACACAACAAAAGGAACAGATTTATTCTACTTGTTGGTTTAGACTCGTATACAGTTGAAGTCCAGTCAAATGGCTCAAAATGGAAAAGAAAATTCTAGCAGTTCCGTTAATTAAAATCACGCTTCTTTGAATCCATATGCAAATCATAAGAAAACCCAATACCACATTAAATAGCCTTTACAAAGCTTAGTCATGTTGAGAGGCAGAATGGCCCAAAAAGCTCAGTAATTTCCCCCATTGCAGGGTAGAGCTCTACAATGACATTTTGGCTATAAAACATACGTGTCCTTTTGAAATAAGCTGAGGAATATAAAATGAAGTGCAACATGTAAATTTTCTGAAATTTCAAATTGTCACTTTTTTCAAATTAAAGAAACTCACAATTAGAGCATATGGATAGGAAAAGGTGTGTACACTAAGTAATAAAAATTGACTATTCCCATTTGAAATGGGTTTATTGACAAATACACAAGAATGCCCACGTTCAGATATTTCATCGCATCATAAACTTTGATAATTATCAGATATTCAAAGAAACACGAACAACCTTAACATTAGGGAACCTGATTCAGTCACTAATTCAATGGATGCTAATTTTAGAACAAGTAGGAATAGACTTTGAGCTATGCATAAGATAAGTAAACATATGCTTTTCCTTTACCTCTTTAATTTCCAGAGAAACAAATAAGTTCTCACGAGAAATAGAATACAATAAAATATGACAGAGAGATATAAAAACCACTTATTTACTTATTCTCTCCCAACTGGATTGCAAATCAAACCTGAAACACCCCTACAGCAGAAGAAAACATTGCCACTTTCCTTCCTAAGGCTCTCCCAATACAGCTTTACCAGCCTAGGTTCTATAAGATAGAGATTACTTCTCTTTAAAAGGTTCTACTCCATTGAGCCTCCTCACTTCTACTATGAGAGTACACTGTTCACTCCACACTAACATCATACACGACCTATACTGCTTTGTTTAATTGAAAGTCCAATCCAGGTCCCAAAAGCTTTTCATCCCTATTGAATTAGAACAACCAAGTCTAAAGGGCCCAAACTACTTAGTGCAGATAGCAATATCTTTATTTTTAAATAAAAATATTAATCCTTCATATGCAGCACACACACAGAGCATCTTGTGTTTGAATTAAAATTCCGGATTTGCAAAACAAAAAAAAACAACAAAAAAACAAAAAAACAAAAAAACAAAAAAACAAAAAAACAAACTAAAAACAGGAACAAGTGAAATTTCAATGTTACCTTGATATTTAGCAACTTCTTCGCCATCATAAAATAGCTTAAACGTGGGATAGGAATGGATGTCTACTTTAGTGCATACAGGTTTGCTTACACTGCAATCAACTTCTCCAATCTCTATTTCATCTTCTCCTTCCATTGCCTTTCCTAACTCATCCCACAAAGTCCCCAAGTTCTTACTGAAAAATGAACAAATAAAAATAATAATAACATTATAGTCACCAATAAGCAAATTACACGCGGCGGATGAGGTCTAGTTCACTCAAACAAATTTAGTAAAGCAGGCAGGAAATTATTACCAGTGTTTACACCAAGGAACACAAAATTTCACAAACCAAGCCGTGTCTTTCTCCTTTATCTGAAAAAGGAAAAAATGATACGCAAAAATACAAGATATGCCCGGAAAAAATAATCCAAATTCACATTCCGCGTTGGTTTTGTGTTTTGCAGTTCAATGTTGATGACAAAGTTGATACTCAAAAAAATAAACTAAGAAAGAGAACATGTTTAACAAGTTCTCTAGCGGAATAAATTTAAAAAAAATGGAAATCCTCACGTCATTGTTAAATTTCGGGGAAAACATACACACACACACACACAAAATGACAACCGACATGATTGAAGTGAAAGAAATTCAAAACCCTAAAAACTTTATAATTATTATTAAATTTGTGAGATTAGAGGTTAACAAAATGATAGAATAAGATTGAATTGGATTACCTTGTCGGAGAAGGTGTCGGGAGTTAGGGCTATAACTTCCGCTTCTGTATGAACGGATATTGAAATCAAGAAGAGGATTAGGAGAACAGCGAAACGACAGCTGTTTTTCATGACTGGTGAACGTGATTTTTCCGGCGACCTTAGTCTTTCTTTGTTTTTCTTCTTCGATCGGAATCAAAAAGGAGATGGAGATGTTGAGATTTGGGACTTTTCTCACTTCCCAGTTCAGCCAAGACAAAGAACTGAAACATGGCATGTGCTTTATCACGTGACCCATTTTCCTTTTTCATGGACCCAACAAAGGCCCATTTAAGATTTACACAGGCATTAAAATTTATTATAAAATACTCTTCAATATATCCGAGAAAAGGACAGAAACTCTGTTCACCCTCCTTATTTCTTCAGTCTTCCTCTTGATAATTCACTCCCTTTCCTCTGAATGTCGATCAATAATCGTTCTCTCAACAAATATAATTCTTCATTCAAATTTAAAGAAATGAATCATTGATAATTATACTATTTTTTTAACAATTACATTAACTCCTCCATCAAAGGTTAACGATCAGTGGCTTAATTACAACACTTAAATAGTTAAATGATTTGATTGAAAATTTTAAAAGATCGATGGTTAAAATAAAAAAAAACAATAATTAAGTGGTATAACCTACCCTAAATATTTTTTACTCTTAATTTATAATTTTTATTTATTTTAAATAAAATAATTAAAATTTACAAATTAAATATCGAACATAAATTAGAATTTATGCTATAATTAACTAATTTTTATAAAATAAATGTAAACTAATTTTAATTATAGTTCAGTCTAAAGATTACTTTTTTATCAGTTATGTCACAAATATCCAATTTAATATAGCGCTTAAACATTTCTAACCGCTAGCACATATCGCATATTTGAGAAAAAATTACATCAGCGTTATAGTTAAACTTTTTATTATCAAAAATAAAAAAAATATAACCTTAGAGATAATTTTTTAGAAAAACTGATAATCAGTTTAAAAATGATAATAATTTAATGAATAATAAGATAATTTATGCTATATAAGTTTTAGTAAACAAAATAAGAAATTCATTGTCCGACTTTCATCTGATTTATTTTATTAACAAGCTTCTTAGTTGTCCACTGCATGTGCTTGTTCACTTGTGTCAATATCTTCGAGCTTAACTTATTTACTAGAGGAGTCAATTTACAGTCAACCTGAGGGGATGGGGATCATCATTATAACATAACCCAACAAATTTACCGAGTGAGTTTTTTTTTTTACTGTGAATTCCATTGGCTTCTTTTAATCGAAACCAGATTCATTTCCAAACATGCAAGTTGTAAAACATTCTTCCAAATGGAATAAAAACCTGGATAAAAACAATGCATATGCAAAGAAACACTGTACAAACATAAATTGTGAGAGAATTCACCAAGTATGGGATTGGTCCGAGAGAGGAGATGTAAGGGTGGGGGAAGAGTATGGTGAAAAGGATTAGATTCATGACCAGTCACCGTCCTCTTCATCAGAGTATTCTTCCTCTTCCTCTTCATCAGAGTCTCTGTTGTCGTGCCAAATTAAATCCTCCTCCCAAAGTGGACAAGAACAAGTTGCCTTTTTGTTCTTCCACTCAGCACCACAATTATAGCAAAACTCATTCCCACATCTGCAAAAACAAAGCAACCATAAGATACGGAAACACTATGTATATGACACATGCATGCTGCCGACACGAAAACAAGTGTATGGGAACCTTCAAGGGGGGGTGTGTTGGTGGGTGGAGGGCAATAGTCCTGACATTTCCAAGACACAAGTATTCAAGGCACTGGTGCTGAATGTTGAGAACTCATATGAAACTCGTGATGTGATATCTTCCACCTCAAGCACGCAGCCCTTGTTATCAAGCAATCTCAAACCCACTCACAAATCCCCGTCCCCTTTCCTTCCCTTTATATTGGTTTTTAAACAACTTGTAGGGCAAAACACTTCAAAAGAAATAACAGAAAAGAACCTAAAAACCATAACTAAAATGAAATACCTGCAAGTCATGTGGTAGCAACCCTCAGAAAGTTCTATCATGTGGTTGCACTTCACACACTGGCGCCACAAATTCATTCTCGCAAGTGACTTCAGCTTAAGATCTTCTGCTGCGGGAAGGGGATTCTTTATTTTGTAATCTTCACATGTCATGCTACTGTGCCAAGGAACCTTGCAGTTGATACAGAAAAGGCCATGACATTTAAGACATTTCCTGGCACCAGATCTTTCAATTCCGACAAGTGCATCCTTAGCATATTCTGAAATCTCAATTCTTGACATTAAGGTTGAGCACCTAGGATATGGGCAATAAACTTTCTCTGTGACAGGAATTGAAGCCTCCTTCATTCGTTGTTTCAATGTCTCCATCATTTTAGGGGTCATGAATTTTCTGCAGCTGTCAACAATAAGCTCAGACTTACAGCCCTCGTGAGGACATTTGGGCACCATTCCATGTAGCAACTTCACCTCCACATGCTGTTTCATACAAGAAAAGCAGTATCGATGCATGCATCCATCGACTGAAAACATGCTCCCAGAATCAACATCTTCTAAGCATATAATGCAAGTCTCTTTCACCGTCTTGCTTTCATTTTTCTCTACAGGCCGAGAGACCTGAGATACTATTGCTTCCCTTGAAAGTTTAAATGCATATTTAATATCATTACGCGCCACAAGTGTAGGGCTGCAACAAGTAAATTTTCTTTGAAGAAGTAATACTTGATTAACTAACATTGAAATCTTCCTCTGCTTTGGTTGCCATCTCCTAGTAACCTGTATTGCCAAATACATCATGGAACAACATTTTGCTTGGCTCTTTATTTGAAGATAAAGAGGTTTTACAAGTTGGTTTTATCAATTACAATGCACAAATACAATTAAACCAAGTACGATCGATCATGTTCTTCCAATCTTGTGACATGTATATCAGACATTACTTAATTAAAGCTAATATTTTTTTTTGATAAGAATGATAGGCCTCATTAAAAAACCCCTTCATGATTAATGGAACTTAAGGACAGTTCCTTAATCAGCGGAAGGAGGAAAAAAGTGCCCTAGAATTTTATTAACAATAACATAAGCACATAGGAATACAACAACCAACTCCCTTAAGGAGATAGAAAACCAAAAAGAAACATCTCTCAAAAATAACATGAGGATAAACCAATACCAGCCTTAACTAGTGCATCTGCCTCTATATTGGCAGTCCTATTAACCCATCTAATAACACCTTCACAATCTCTGAGCTTTTGAATAATGTCTTTAACAATGTGAACATAAACATGACATAAAACAGCATCCTTAACCCAATCGACTGCCACCCTACTATCACTCTTGATAATCAATCTTTCCTTAAATCTTTGTCGAATAGAATCAAAGAAAGCTAGACCCTTTAGGATAGCTCTCAATTCCATCAAGGTTGGAGGCCCCGGACCAGCAGACTCTTTGAAAGAGTCTAAGATCGAACCAGATACGTCTTTTAGAACCCCACCTAAACCACTCCTCTTCCAATCACTAGTAGTAACAACATCCACATTAAGCTTGATGAATCCCTTGGGAGAAGGAGACCACGGAAAATTAGATAAAATCGGATTAGAATGTGGCAAGCAAAAATCTCCTAAGGAAGGTTCAGCAATAAGAGAATCCTTTGAGATAGAAAACTGAGTATTTTTAGCTAAAATCCATGAGGCAAGCCTAAACCTTGCTAAAAAGAAAATTTCAGCTCGATCTAGCTTCCCTCCTTCAAACACAATAGAATTCCTAGTTTTCCATATTGTCCAAAGAACCACTCCAGGAATAAATGACCATATGAGAGAGTTGGACCTCAATTCAGCCCATGCTAGGAGAAAGGTTTTAGCATCCACGTGAAGAACGTACTGAATATTCCAATAGCAAATGAACTTATTCCATATAGACCAAACAATCGAACAAGAAAAGAATAAATGTGAGGGGGACTCTTCCATTAACTTACATAAAGGACATAATAGATCATCTATGCCCTTTACACCTCGTTTAACCAAAGCTGTCTTCCCTGGCAGTTTCTGCAAAATCACTTGACATAGAAAAGTCTCCACTCTTGGAGGCAGCAGGCCCCTCCAAACTACATTATTCCAAAAATGAGCTTCCTCCAAATCCAAAGTCCCCGAATAACATAGATTAGCACATGATTTAACAGAAAAACCCCGTCTCCATTGCCCTTCCAAATCAGCCCATCAACCGAATCAACAGAAATAGAGAAGACTGAAATAACAACCATCAAATTTGTCCATTGCTCATATTCCCAATCGTTCAACTCCCATTTCAATTGAACATTCCAAAACCAGCCCCACGAGCTAAATTCCCCGAACTGGAATAATTTTCCAGTGTTGTTTACTGCAATAGCAAACAGTCTAGGAAAGATATCCATTAAAGGATGATCCATAGCCCAAGCGTCTTGCCAAAACCGGATAATTCTCCCATTACCTATTTTATAACTATATTTACTCCTGATTTTACAGCCAATAGAATCTGATCTGAATTGATTACTCACCATAGATCTCCAAATCCAAGAGAATTTAGGGGAAACATTATTGTCAAACTCCATTAAAGATGAATCCATTTTGTATTTGGTACAAATCATATCCCTCCAAACTGCCTCCCTCTCATTAGCAAACCTCCAAGCCCATTTCTCCAATAAGGCTCTATTAACCACATTTAAATTAGGAACCCCCAATCCTCCTGCAATCTTAGGTTTACAAACATCTGACCAGCTCACCCAATGAATTTTATTTTTCCCAATTTCTCCACCCCATAAAAAATTGAGCATAGTTGAATTAAGAGCCTTGTAGACCGAAACTGGAATCTTGAACGATGACAAAATATGTAGGGAGTGAACTTAGAACTGATTTAATTAAAACCAGCCTCCCAGCCGGAGAAAGTGATGATGATTTCCAGCCCGCCAACCTTTTATTGAAACTTTGTACCACTAGATCCCACAGATGGTTAGAGTTTTTGTGTGCTCCAAGAGGAAGTCTCAAATACTTTGAAGGGATTTTACCCACTAAACATCCAATCGTAGCTGCCCAATCCTTTATTTCCTCTTCATTCAAGTTAACCCCAAACAATTTACACTTCTGCAAATTAAATTGAAGACCAGACATAATTTCAAACACTCGGAGCACCCTCTTCACATTCAAAATCTGTTTTTTCGATGCACCACAGAAGATTATGAGATCGTCAGCAAATTGTAGATTAGATAAATTAAAATTCCCCTCCTCCCTGCTAATGACCAGTCCTGAAAACAACCCCTGTGAAACTGCCTTTAGAATCAATAAATTCAGAAGTTCCCCCACCATATTAAACAGTAAAGGAGACAAGGAACAACCTTGTCGAAGACCCTTAGCCATTGGGAATTCCTCCGTAGGAACCCCATTAACCAAGACTGAAACAGTGGTTGTTTTGATGCATTTCGAAATCCAACCTGTCCATCTATCACCAAAGCCCATTTTCCTCATTACTTTGAACATAATAGGCCAGTCAATTGTATCACAAGCCTTTTTGAAATCAACTTTAAAAACACAACCCTTTAAACCATTCTTCCTCCAAAAGTCAATCCCTTCATTTGCTATTAAGGGACAATCCAAAATTTGTCGACCGGGGATAAAAGCAAATTGAGATGGGCTTATTAAATCTGATAAACAACTCCTAAGTCTCCTCGATAAACACTTAGACAATATCTTGTATAGACCACCAACTAAGCTTATAGGTCTAAAATCATCTAGGCCACCAGTGTTTGTGTTCTTTGGAATGAGAGTGATAAAAGTATGGTTTATTCCATGTTCCCATTCCTTCCCCAAGTAGAAATTATGAAAGAATTTCATAGTATCTCCCTTAAGGACCTGCCAAGACCTCTTGAAAAATCCCAGATTTAAACCATCATGGCCCGGAGCTTTGTTGCTATCACATGACTTCAAAGTTTCCCAAACTTCCTCCTCAGAAAATTCCATTTCTAAGAACTGACTCTGCTCCATAGTAATTCTGGAAAAAACCAACCTTATATCGTCTATTTCTAAAGTGGATCGCCCATTGTAAATCTTAAAAAAATACTCCTTTACTATGGCCTTAATAGCAGTCGGGTCCTCAACCTTATCGCCCCTAAAGTTCAGGGCAACCAGCGCATTCCTCTTTTTTCTGACTGTAGCACACATATGGAAATATTTAGTATCACGATCCCCATCTTCTATCCATTTCGATCTAGAGTACTGAAACCAAATTTGTTCCTGAATTTTATAAAGATTCCACAATTCTGCTCTTTGAAAAGTCAAATATGCTAATACTCCACTGTCAATAACACCTTGTTGTTGCTGAATATCAACCTCTTTCTGCTGAATTTTCTTCTCTAATTCAGAAATCAAGGCTGCTGGATACTGATCTCTCTTCCCAGCCCACTTTTTAATTGCATTTTTTGTATTTCTCAGAAGACTAAACACACCAGCCTTTTTATGAATATTCTTGCAGTTCTGAATTAATGATTTCACCATATCTTCAAAACCCTCTTCCTCCATCAAATAGTTGAATAGTCTGAATGGTTTATGACCCCACTCAACACTTTATTCATTAGAACTATAGCGTTATAATCAGACACGGACCTTGGGAGTAGTGACTGAGCAATATCCGGAAACATAACCAAAAATTGACTATCAACCAAAAAACGATTCAATCTTACAAAAGTAGGATTATCTTGGTTATTGTACCAAGTAAACCTACCCACGTTCAGAGGAAGATCAATTAGACCAGTTTGAAGGATAAACTAACTAAATATCTCCATAGAATTTCTATTTTGACATCTGCCCACCTTCTCATCTTCTTGTAAATAAGCGTTAAAATCCCCTCCCACACAAAGAGGATAATTCTGCCCACTAAGAAACATACTTAATTCTTCAAAAAAACTAGATTTCTCCTCCTCCACTGATGGACCATAAACGTTGATGAAACCACAACTGATATTGTTATTTCGAAATTTACCAAAAATAACTATAAATCTTCTATGAAAATACTGTTGTTCTAGCTCAAAAATATTATCATCCCAACAGCACAATAAACCCCCTGACAATCCGATTGAAGGAGATTCTACAACACTCTTTAAATTATTAATCCCACTTCTTAAGAAAAAAGATCTCTGAATTTTCTCTGTCTTAGTTTCTTGCAGCCAAAGAAGAGTGGGATGTACACTAGAAACTAAATTTTGAACAACCCTCTTTTTTTCTTTTTTCCCTAGCCCCCTAACATTCCATGAACAAATTACTAACTTTGACTTCATCATAAAAGAACAAATGCAATCTGAACATCTCTACCAGCGACACCTTAATTCACCCCATTCAAACCTTTCTCTAAAGCCATAATTTTACCCAGAAAAGCTCCTTTCCCTTCCTTAAAAGACACCCCCAAAAGCTCACTAACCTTCCAAGTAGCAAAAGCTTCTTCCATTAAAATCGAGAAGGTTGAAGAGGAGGTTGTATCAATGCTCATTTGTTCAAGGGTTTCCCTTATCAAATTCCTTTTAGTTCTTCTGATTAACAAACCAGATTTGAATCTTAAGCAATCTACTTCTGAAAAATAGCCATCAATCTCCCTATCCTCACTCCCATCCACTGTGCCACTGTCTATATAAGGAACATTATTCCCATTAGCAATCAAAACTGCCGATAGACAAAGCTGATTATCAGCACTAAAGTCATCATCAATCCTTCCCTTAGAAGCTTTGACTTTATCTGCATCAGGCGAGAACTTCAGCAAATCCCCATACCAATATCTCCTTTCCGTCGACCTTCTATAGACCCTTCTACAACTGCCTGTGCTTCTAGTTTCTAACACATCACTCTTTGTTGTAGGTTGTCTTCTGGATCGGTTTAACTTTCTCCCCCTTGAATTATTTCCTGAATCAGATGTAACTAATTCGACCTGCCTTAAGTCTTCTTCTTCTACTGCTATTCCATCAGTGACCAACTGCTTAGCCATTGGGCTCTTCTCCAAAACTCTAGTCATTTTACTGCCTTTCTCTGTTAAGTTAAGATTGCGAACCAATTCACCAAGCTTATTTATGTTAAAAGCTGGCCCAGTAGGAAAAACCTTATTTCCTTTTGACCCAGACTGCCCAGAATCCTCAGATTGGGCCTGAGATCCATCAGCAGAAAAATAAGTATTTCTGATCCCCAAGCCTACAAGCTCTCCTACTTTTATACTCCCAACGTTTTGACTTTCTGACAACCCACATTTAATGTATTTCCTCTCTAAAGAAAGTCTTGAAAGCTGTAAATCCTTACCAACTCCTCCAGAACCACAAACAACTCCCTGGTCAATCCAATTATCCACTGTCAGGCGATTTTTTTCTACTGCACCTTCCCCACTATTTGACAGCATTCTGTCATCCTCCTCCTCAGACAACTACTCCTCAAAAAGTCCCCCAACGAAACCTTCCTTCGGAAAATTGTTGAATAAAGAACTTGAATACTCACTTGTCGAACCGACCTTGATACTTACTTTGAAAGATCTTCCATAAGAACCAAGAGTGATCACATCTGGAACATCAAAGGGACTAGCCACCCTCATTAAAATTCTTGTCATTGTGAGGTCTTCTCTTTTCCTTGTAGCATCATGAATATCAACCACTGATCCCCATCTACCAGCTATCTTCTCGAAGAAAGGTTCGTTCCAACATAACAGAGGGACCCCAAATAATTCCACCAGACAGAAAGCCATTGGAACTCCCTCATCATTCATTAATGATTCCACTCGATCAAACCATTGTTCTATAGCCTCTTCCCTGTTCTTCCACAAGTCCAGCATCTCCTCATGTGTTTTAAAAACTATAGCACAAGCGTTCCATACATAACCCCATCTAACAATTTGGACATCATAGCCTGCCTTAACTAAGGCATTCTGAATATACTCAATCTGAAAAGAATGTTTGATAATCCCCGTTAAAGACCTCTTAGCCCAGCTTGAGCTTTCTAATGGAATATGCAATTCCAAAATATTTTTCTTGACACTCCTCCTGTGAAGATCATCATAAGGCAAGTCTTTTCTCCCCATTGCATCTTTATGTGACATCAAAGCATCTCTATAAGTTATGTTATCCCTTATGCTTCTGATAGAGTTCCCTGCTTCTTTTGATTTTGACGATTCAGCATTATTCTGACTGGAAACCTTATATGGATAAATAAGCTTCCCCCCTAACCAAGGACGCCCATCCTTATATCTAGTCGGACTAACTGAGATCTTCCTTCCATCCATCACAACACCATTTAAATCATCAACAGCTCTCTTCAAACCTACCTCACTCTTAAAATGAACAAAAGTAAAGGTGGAGAATTTGTATTTTGGGTTTTTTGTTTCTTTGGGAATATAGACTCTCATAATAGGACTATGGACTAAGAAGATTTCCCTTAAAGTACGTCGAGAAACCCTCCTACTGAGATTGTCGACAAACGCCGTCCAACTCTCATCGGAAACTAACTTTTCTTTTTCTCTCTCTACGTTTTTCTCTCTCTCACTCATCGCAAACATATATTAAAGCTAATATTTTAATAACCAAAAAACTTAAATGGCCCAAGCTTGGGCACATCACACCCTGATTTCAATCAAAACAACCAGTCAACAAGATGGTACCAAAACTTGTACTCGAATATAAGCAAGGCAGTAACTTGGCATGAGTATTACCGGTTATAAACATAGTTAGAGAGAGTTTTACCAATGTTTTGGCACTTCACAACTGAGTAATTATACAATAAAAAGTTATTGGGGTTTGAATTGAGCTCTCAATGGAACCCCAAGAATCTCCATTTAATTGCTTACCTTCAGAATCAACATACCTTCTCTATAATATGCCACATTTTTCTCCAATTTAAAACCCAAGCACTTATTTACAAACAAGATAACCTCACCAAACTCTCAGTGACCCGAAAGGATATAGCTAATAAATAAAGACATATGCCGTACAATACTCCTCGACAATAAAAGATAATATTTCCAAAAGAGTCGAGTCGATTCCAACATTTCCACTAGCACGTCTACTTCCCCCTACCCTGGTTCATCAATTATTTATCTACTTCACAGTTTTTCTATTTTTCAAATAAAATGAATCAAGGACTAAAGTGCTATACTAACAATAACCTCATTATTCCATATAAAAAAATTCAAAACTACAAATAGCATCCTTCAAAAAACCATGTACTATATACTTCAGGCAATCAATTCTTAAAATCTTCTTGTGTTATCATTGGAAACATGAAATTGATGTATAAGAATTTCATATGTTGTATAAGCTGTAAGAATGAAATGTATGCATCATGTATTTAGTTATGATTCAAGATGATTATACATTTAAAGAAGTTGAAAGTAAATGCTTTTACCACGTAATCTACACAGTATTCAAAATCCATGTTTTCAAATGCGACCTCACATTTTACCCAGATTAACAAGTTACAGGAACAAAAATAAACGGGGAAACTCATATATATATTGAAACAAAATGGGAAAAAGGATGAAAAGGAACTTACGTATTGATAAATGGGGTAATAATCACAGCAGAATTCAACCCTATCAAGCTCCAAAGACAAAGCAGCATTAAGCCCTTCGATCAACGCCTTAAGCTCGGCCGCTTGTTTGCTCAACCCAACACCAATTAAAGGCTTCGTAATTTCCAAAATCAAATTATCCCTAAAATCACAAATCGCAACGCCGATACCCGCGCAATTCGACGCCTTGTCTCTAACCTTTTCTTCACTAATCAGCCCCTTAAAGTAAATACGAAACTCACACGCATCGTCGTCGGAAACATCATCGACGAATTCCAGTTCGCTGTCGGTTCCATCCAAACGCTGGTCCTTAGAACAGCCTTCACCGAAAGGGCGTTCAAAGCAATCGCCCCAGTCCGCCCAATCTTCTTCCGGGATTCCCGCAATCCGACGCGCGAATTTCTCGTCGTGGACTCGACGCTTGAGGTCTTCTTTGAGTTTCTGGGTTTCGAGGAGGAAGCACTTATGATCGATCGATTCTTGTTGGAATTTCGATAGCTCTTGGGACGTTAAGGAGAATACGGAGTCACTTTGAATAGATGGCTGGGGAGGCAGATGCGGCGGTGGTTGGGAAGTGTCGAGCGAAAGGGAAGCGGATAGGGCTTCTTGTAGTTGTAGATGGAAGGCAAAGTCGAGATCGGAATCGAGGGAATGGGCAGCCATGAGCTCGTTGTGTTGCAGTGAAAATAAGGGGTTGAGGTTGTCGTCGCCGCCGTCGGTGTTTGCTGTCGCTGCCATTGGCAACGAATTGGAATCGGCAGTCGATTGGGTTAAATAAATAAATGGTTTTAGTCCTTATTCCATACGTAACTGAGAAGTAGAAAGTCTCGCTAATGTATGCTACTTTTGGACCACTTTTCAAATCCAACCCAGGCCTTGGATTATCTTACACTGTTCACGGTTGAAATATTATTTTCTGAAAATAATTTTAGATTAAATTATATAAATGGTTATTAATATTTGAATACGAAGTTTTAAAAATAATAAATTGATCACTAATATTATTTATTTATAATAAATTAATCACTCGTCGTTAACAATTATTATTTAAGATAATATAATATTGAATATAACATTTAAAAAAAAGGTTCGATCACTTTCATTAAAAGATTAATTTCTTGTGTCATAAATACTTAATATATTTGTAGGATATAAACTGTAAGGGATTGTTGTTAGAGTACAGTTTATCTTTAAAGATTAAAAAATTAAGATCATTATTGTAAAATTATTTTAAAGATTTATAATTATTATATATTATAATAGGTATATATTGATTTATTTAACATGAACACAAACGAAAATTAATAATAATTTTAAAATTATAATTCAAAGACCAAATATTCGCTCATGTAGTCAAAAGCTGATTAGTTTAGCACATACTAAAACCAAAACATAAGATTGAAGTAATCGTAGTAGGTGACCTAAAGTTGGAAATTTTCAATAATAAGAAGAAAATCATAAAGTTCAGAAAAGAAAATTAGATGGAGTACATATTTCTCTTTCTCAACATACATGGGGCAAATTAGATGGAGGAAAAAGACGTAACTACTTCATCTATCAAAGCGATTAGATTGTAAACTTTCATCTATTACTGAGTTAAAATTTATTAATCTAATATCATCTCCTCCAACTTCTCCTTTGGAGCCATTGATTTAGAGTTGGGAGAGTTTCATTTCATCGGATCTTATATATTCTAATAATGCTTCATATTTAAGCATCAATCTTCATGTCCAGAGAGGCTGAGGCTCCCATAATGACTCTAAGTTGTTGTCTTCCAAGAAGCTCGGGTTGCTGTCGTAGCTTTGTGGGCTATTTCCGATGAAATCGTCGACGGGTTGGTGGGGTGTTTGTTGAGGAGACAGCTGAGACTGTGCCACTTCCATGCAAAGTAAGGCCGCAAGGTTCGCTTGTTGCAACTGCATGTTGACCACTTCTGCTTGAGCTTTGGCTAGTTGTGCTTGAAGCTCATTAACTTGCTTTTGCAACTGACAAATCGCTCCGGCGCAACCGTAGACCGGGTCTCGGATTCTTGCACTAGCCTCATACACCATGCTGCTTACTGCATCAGCCCTTTGAGATTCTGGAAGTTCCTGCAAAATTTCAAAGCCAAAGCCCTCAATTTAACATATCTGATCATATACGAGGAATGGGGGACACTCAATTCCCTCATTTGCATATGGGAGAAGCTGGTGTATCGGATAAGTACATTTGTTGACATATTCAGAAGTGTCAACTTTCTATGAAGAAAATAGGGTCCTTATAAATGTTAAAACTCGGATTATTTAGAAAGAACAACATTTTCTATTACCATTTAGACCACTCAATGAATTCTCAGAGATATCTTGTAATATTTGTTCATAATTTTTTAGTATATTGATAATATATATATATATATATACCATGTATACGTAATTGTTCAAATTTAGATACTCTAAATAGAACAATATTTTTTGTTACCACTTAGACCATTCAATGAGTGCTCAGAGCTACCTTATATGTTCAAAATATTTTTTTAGTCTATAGACAATGTATATATACTTTACAGATACAATTATTTAAACTCAAATGCTCTAAAAACAATAACATTTTAGTTTACCACTTAGATCACTCAATAAATTCCCGGAACTACACTCCTTCGCCATTAACATAAAAGAAAAAAGAAAAGTTAATATCAGGAATTATAAAATGTTGTTTAAAACGAACCCCAAAACAAGGGGGGTACCCCACAATTAATATTATCTTTTTGGCCACATTTGTTAACGCATTAACCCGAAGCTACTCTTTTACCATTTCAAACACTGTTTTTTTCTAAAAAGGAATATGGACGAATGTCAATTAGCAGGAAGATTCGACAAAAATATATATATATATATACCTGCAAGAACTTGATAATGTTGCTAGCACCAAAGACGCGATGAGCAATGGTAAAGTTGGTGGGTTCGTTTGGAGGAAAATAAGGAGCCAATACACATTTATCAGCACACCTGCGCCTTAAAATCTTGCAGGCGGCACAAGGGCTAATAACAACCGGTGGTGGGATCGGAGGAGAAGACGATGAGATCGAAGACTTGGGCGAAAGAGATTGAGGAGAAGATGAAGGAGAAGTTGCTACTTCTATGTATTCCATTTCCATCTCAAGGTATAGGTAAAGAAAGAGGGAGAGATGGATTGTTAGAGGAAAGAGATGATGTTGGGGTTTGTTTTTTTTTTTTTCATACGAAGGGTGTTTTTTTATAGTAGAAATGTGAGATCATATTGGTCAAACATTTCTCTTTTTTAGACTTTTGCCTATTTGCTGTCTTCTCTTTTTTTTCATTCTTTAGTACTTAAACCATACCTTTAGTACTTAAACTTTTACTTTTATTCCATTTTTGTATTTAAACTTTACTATGTTTCAAAATCATGTCTGACATTTAGTTTGTGTTTCATTTTAATACTCCCGCCGTTAAAAACTTAACTTGATGTTAATATGTTACTGTCGGAATCGTCTTTCGGTTGGACCCCGGAATTGGGCTTCGACTTAAGAAAATGGATTGGGAGTCGCCACCGATCTTTTATTTTAAAACAAATAGGTAGATCAGATACCTTATTCCTTACCTGATTTGCATCTTACCAGTGATGTGTCGAATTCGGGAGTCGGTTACAGTCAAGGAAGGGTTAGCACTCTTGAACTGCCCTTTCGGTACTACGTAATTTCCAGTTGTCTTTAATTAAGAAAATTATAAGTTTAAATTGAAAGGTAAAGTATCGATCTGAATACTTACCACTGATTAATTTGAAAATATCCTTAAAATCAAGAGATGTGTTAGGTAAAAAATGAAAACGAAAAATAAATAAAGTAAGAAACGAACAAAATAAAGAAAATAAATAAATAAGAAAAATATAGAGAAACGAAAAATGAAGTAAGATAAAAAATGAATAAAATAAATAAATAAAATGAATAAGTAATAATAATATATACACGAAAGAAAAATAAAAAATGAGAAGAAAATACTCCTAAATAAATAAAACAAATATAAAGGAAAAAAATAAGAAAATAAAAGAAAAGGAAAGGAAAGAAAACAAATAAAATATATAAAGACTAAAAGTATTCAAAAAATAGTAAGATAATAATAATACTTATAATAGGACGAAACAAATTAAAATAAAACGAAACTGGTATATAATATCATATATCATTAAATAAAATAAAAATAATAAAACAAACTAATGAATGAAAAATATATATACTAAAGAATGATATAAATCTTATACGTGTATATGTATATAGGATAATATAAAGTAAATGAAAGGAAAATTTAAATTTAAAGGGATTAAATTTAAAAAAAGGAAAATCGAGTGACCAATTTCTGAAGCTTTTGGGGCGAAATCGAATTTTGGTGATCAAAAGAGGCCTGTTAAAACTTATGAGGGACCAAAATGTAGTTTACCCTTCTTTATTACAAAACACGCGGATCTGATATGAGCATGGATCGAGTCAGTTTGGTCCGCTGGGCTTAATATATAAGCCAAAGAAATTTTAAAAAAATCATTTTCTCTCTTCTTTCACCAAAAATGCCCACCCTCTCTCAAAATGCTCTCCATTGTTCTTCACCAAGCGAAGAACACGATGGGTGTTCATCCAAAAACCCATAATCTGGCCATCGGTCGCCGGCCGCCGTTCATCCGCAGTAAAATTTGATTTTTTTCTCTAAAAACTTTTCTTTCCCTCGATCTAAATATCAAAATGGTTTTCATCAAAAATGTGCCTTGGGGCTAGATCTACGAAAGAAGATCCGGTCGAGCCCCTATGTTCATCGGCAAAACCTTTTTTTTTGGGTTTTCAAGCAAAAGAACGTGGGCAACAACGCATGCAAATGAAGAAAAACATGAAAGGTAAATGCTTTCACCTTTTATTGCTTATTGAATCGTTTACAAGACTTCGAATATGCTTGCTTTTGTGTGTATTTCGTGCCTATTTTTTCTGCATAGTAACCGTGTAGAACCGTGTCTTTTGCCTCTCGTCCCCCCTTGTGTGTTGATTACATGGATTTTTATAGCCTAAGAAAATCTATATTTAGAGACTAAATCTGAGTAAAACTCGGTTCAGTTGTGGTTGTTTGAAATCCCACTAACACAAGTCGCTTTTGCTTGTGTTCCATGTGTTCACGTCTTTTGGTGGTGAGCAAAACGGCCGGCGGAGCCTTCGGAGTGGCCAGAGGCATGAGGCGTGGGGACTTGCTTGCAACGGCTCTGGACGAGGCTTGGAACTAGGGTTTCAAAAACCCTAGTTTGCATCGGTTTGGGTCATGGGTTTGGTTTGCTGGGCCACTTTGTACTGGATCTTGTAATGGATATGTACATGAGCAAAATAAATAGTAAATATGTATATCATATAACATAATTTATAATATTATATAATATTAATTGAGGATGATGAAATTAAGTGTCTTCAGCTGTCTCTCTTTGCTCATTATCGTGTAACGAAAATAGAGCAAAGATTAAAAGACATGAATTTCGTCCATATCGAATGCCCTCTGTCGTAGAGTTGAAACCCGATGTTGAAACTAGTTTGTCAATTTAAATTGAAATATGAAATGTCTCCCTCGTCGTGAGGTCGAAGTTAAACTGGAAACTTCTGAGCACGATATCTTTCGTCGTGAAGTTAAAATCGAACTCAAAAACCCTTGGCAAATAGCCTCTGAACCGTGAAGCTGAAGTTTGACCCAAAGGCTTTTGTGTTACTGTACTGTAGATGACTCATTCGTCGTGAAGTTAGGTCGATCTGTTGAGGTAGAATACCCTTTGTTGTGAAGTTGGGATCCAATGTAAGTTGCGATGTTTCACAGGAAATTGTCTCAAAACTCGTTTCAAGGGGAATTGATTCAAATATTTTGTGTTTCAAAGGAAAAGTTTTCAAAGTTTATGTTTCAAGAGGAACTGTCTCAAGGGATACAAAATTAGTTTCAAAGGGGAAACTATCTCAAGAGAGACAAAATTCATTTCAAGGGAAATGTTTATGTTTCAAGAGAAACTGTCTCAAGAGAGACAAAATTTTGTTTTAATGGAAACTATCTTAAGAGAGACAAAATTCATTTCAAGGGAAATGTTTTCAATGTTTATATTTCAAGAGAAATTGTCTCAAGGGAGACAAAATTTTGTTTCAAAGGAAACTATCTCAAGAGAGACAAAATTCATTTCAAGGGAAATGTTTTCAATGTTTATGTTTCAAGAGAAACTGTCTCAAGGGAGACAAAATTTTGTTTCAAGGGAAACTGTAACACCCCCAACCCGTATCCGAGTCCGAGGTGTCACATTGACTTTTCAAAACTATGTTCTTTACAAATCCACTAAAATCTTAATTTCATCATTTAGGAAAATGAGTATTTTACATTAATAATTACAATCAAATTGTTTTTTTAAACTATCAGAGCATATTCAATTTAAAATCTTGTAACTACATGCCAACTAACTCTATAAAAAAATACATATGTTCAATATGTTTCTGATCTGATCATTGTAAGGAAAATACTGACATGTCTTGCTTCTCGCTATTCCACTCTCGCTTCTCATACATACGTGTGAAACAATCACACGCTAAGTTGTTGACTTAGTGAGGAATAAAACATATAATAAAACTCTAACTCGTAATCATGCTTGAACAATTTCTACTAACATATCACATACAAGCATCACACCCACATATACATATACTAATTCCTACTATCCACATTTCATATATTCATCTATAAAATAATTATCCATATGCGCACATATCATCCCTCAGTTCATAACTTTATCATCTTATTATCATACTTTCACATACGTATACATCATTTTACCAAACAAACATATAGTATCACATAGCATTTTTTTCATATTATATCCTTTATTTTAGCACATGCATACATGTGAGAACTGTAGATATGTGAGTCTATTGAGGTTGTGCACTATGATGTCACCACAGCTCGTATGGGGTCCTACTAGGGGCTATGAATTTATCCCGAATGACCACTATGAAATGTCCCGAAGGACCTATGAACCCTCGACTCTTGGCATGCCAACTATACCTCTAGCTCTCTTTACACATAACATGGGCATTAGCAATCTATCATGTCACATATTCACATGTACATATCATTGTTCATATGATTTCATATTCATATGTAACTTATCTTATAACACTTCTCATGTGTTCATATAACATGTATATCATTTTCATCTCTTGTTCATATATATCACATATGCACATAGATCATTTTCATATTCACATACAAGAACAAATCAATTCATATAAACAAGCATACACACACTCATATTAAACATAAGTTACTATTCATAAATTCATACACAACACTATAGGAAATAGACTTGTCGCAAGTCTTATTTCCATCAACCATCATATACTATCGAATATGCACTCACCTTGGCCTCACTAAGTTTCGATCCCCTTTTATGATTTCCTTTTCTTTGATCGAATCTTAACTTGATGATCATATCGGAACTTGTTCTTGTTCGATATATATATAATCATACATTGATACATATTAGTATCCAATTAATATACTCTAATCTATCATTTCTTAGACCAAAAGAAATGTTTATTTCTATTTCCCCTTAAAGTGCATCGATGCACTCCTTATGCATCGATGCACTAATTGCATCTGATGTTTCCTTTTTTAAGGGGTGCATCGATGCACTTCCTGTGCATCGATACACACTGAACAATTTCTGGAAATTTACCCTTGATGCATCGGTACATGATGAATGTGTACCTATGCACACTAGCCCAGAATTCCAATTTATGCCCGAAAATTCACTCTTTTCAGCTGAATTACTTCATATATCATCCCCTTTCTTATTCTTAACTTACATACTCATATTCAAACTTATTTCTATTCATTAATCACCTCTTTAACATCAAAATCATATTCTTCATATGTAATTCAAGAATTACACTAAATTTTCAATATGTCCCAAATTCAATTCTATTGCTTCTAACTTCTTAATTAGACCCTTGACAAGTCAAATTCATCCTTAGAACTTCAAAGACCTTTTTATAATAAAAGTTCATTTATAAACTCTCAATAGAAATTCCTTTTTAATTCTCTATTCTTGGTGTTTTAAACTTATATAAGCTTTCCTTAAGCTTATATATCCCTAAAGACTCAAATCCAACTTAAAAATTCAAGAAATCAACAGCTAAATCAAACTTACATTTTCTCTTGGCTTCCACGTGAAGAAGAAGAAGAGAACTCTGGAGAAATCTCTCCCTTTTCACGTGGTTCCCTTTTCTTATAAAGGAAAAATAAAAATCTTGCTTGTCAATTGACCATTTTACCCTTTAATTCATTCCATAATTACTAATTAACCTTCATTATATATTTCTAATAAATCATTGAACTATTCAATTATCCTACTTTAATCACCAATTTCTAAAAATTTTCAATCTAGTCACTAACCCGATATTGAGGATGTTACAGAAACTATCTCAAGAGAGACAAAATTCATTTCAAGGGAAATATTTTCAATGTTTATGTTTCAAGAGAAACTGTCTCAATGGAGACAAAATTTTGTTTCAAGGGAAACTATCTCAAGCGAGATAAAATCTTTTTTTAAGAAAAACAATCTTGAGTGAAATAAATCTTATTTTGAGTAAAACAGTCTCAAGTGAGGCAAAGTATGTTTTAAGAAAAACAATCTCAAGTGCGATAAATCATCTGCATTAAATGAGACTGTCTCAAGCGAGACAAAATTTATATTGGAAGTGTTAAAAAATCTGAAGATGATTGTTCCCTCTTGATGAGGATGTCTTGCTGTCTTTTAATCTCATATTCTCCTGAAAGATCTGTAAAATGTATCTGGATGTAACTATCCTGATGATGGATGTTTGATGTATGCCAAGATGAAATTTATTTGCTGTTTTATTGAATTTGTCCTCAAGAGAGGAAAAATCAAGGTAAGGTCTTTATTGCACATGATGATGAATGCAAAGATGCAAATTTCATGCGTCATGCATGTATGTGTTGATGTATATGTTGATATGTGAGGGGAATGGTTACGTGTGCAGTCTTCATTCTATCTCTGACTCAGTCTATCTTTATTTCCACCAGGGGGTATTCTTGCAAACCTCAACCTAGGACAATTCTTCCTTCCCCTATCAAATTTTGCCCTAAAAATGGCTTCATTTGCCTCAGCTTCGATCTTGAGCTTCGGAGCAATATTTGAACTCCAAGATATGCTTCTAGAGAACTTATCTTGTTTGAAAATGTTTTTCTTCCTTTGAAAAATATCAAAAGTAATTTTGAAAAATATTGCCCCCTTCTAGGTTTCACAATTGAAGCAAATCATAAAACAGGAGTTCATTGGATATCACAAGAATCAAATTCTCTTTTAGGCTTTGATAGCTGCAAATCTTTGACAAACATCAAAATAAAAAAGTTGGTTTAGAGGTGGGTGAAGATCATGGCATGCCCCTCTTTCTTGATTTGGCATTTTGATCGAGGCGAACAAAATGATACAACTAGCATAATCAACGGCTAAACTTTTTAAAACACTTCAGTTTCAATTCTCTGAAATCTTTCATTTGTTCAAGCTTCGTAGGCTTCTCTAACAAAGGTAGTGCGGAAATATCGGTCTAAAAATAAAATTCTTGAGTGCTCGTGTGAAATTGACTATAACAGGTGTTCCTTAACTCCCTTAGTCAATCATTACCGAAAATTCATTGTTTAGATAAATTTGTCGTTATCTGGCTAGCCGAATCCATAAAGTCGAGGCGTCTAACCAATTGCTTTAGAGAGATAGCTTAATATTATAATCACCTTTACCAGGTTAATTGAAGGGTTCATCTCATCACAAAGTCTTCGGCCTGACAAAAGCAGTGGAGAAAACATCGAATTGCCAAGTGTCCGAGCAATATCATGGTTTGAACGGAATCTATTCATAAAGCCAGGGCTTTTGAGTTTCATCTATAACCAATTGCCTTAGTGGAATAGCTCAGCTTTACAGATTTAATTTCTTAAGATTGTTAAGAAGAACCTGTTATAGTCTAGGTGTTTATTGAAGGTCAAAAATTTAATATTTAGAATTCAATTTCCAAGTAACTGACCTAAACTAGATTTACCTACTTGACTGTTCCATTTATAAAGATAATCATCATTGAACGTCCTTAACAAAGGTATAAACCAATTGGTTTTGCAATCTCATGTGCTAGTTGCCCCATTCTGTTCGCTCTTAATACATTTCTGAATGTCAAACCTTGGATGAACTCTTCATGAGAAGAGAAAACTAGCTCGGTAAGAGAAAAGCATGTAGTCTGATGTATCTTTTAAATTAGGACCAAAGGGGTCTTTGTTTTGCAGGGTTCAATCTTGTCATTTGTCAAAGATTTACAACCTTAATTATTAAACAACTTTTAATTAAAGTGATATTCAAGGAATTCAAGATTAAAATCTGCTCATTTCCTAAGAATGAAGCATTTTATATAAAATTTTTAAACGTTCACACATAAGAAGTACGAAAGAAAAACAAGTTCAAACAAGATAATATGCTTGATAATGTAACAAAATTCCTGATGGATTCCCCATCTGACTCTCGATCAGAATGCCCCATTACACATTGAAAGTACATGCCCCTGAATTGATCAGATCTTGGACCTTACGTCTCAATACCCCACAATTCTCAATGGTATACCCTGAGCTCTCAATATGATAACTACATACGGCGTTAATATCATGGCCTTCAGGATATGGGGCCTCTCTAGGTTTGTATCGGAGTCACAAGATTCTTCTCAACTAGAGTTGGGAGCAACTCCTCATATGTCATTGAGATTGGACTGATGTGAATCTTTTCTTGCCTTGGTTCCCTCTGAGATCGTTTAGAAGTATCGGATAGTACAGCTGCAGTGGTTGAGATCGTAACACCTTTTTTAGTGTTGTAGGTATTGACATTGTTGATCTCTTGTTCTTTACTCTTCATGGGAGGCTTCTCACTGGAATCTTTTCCCACAATTCTTCCTTGTTTTATAGCTAGCTCGATCATCTCACCAGCCATGATTAGATCTGAGAAACTTCCCGATGTGATTGCCACCAGGTGCCCGAAGTAAGGTGCCTTCAGGATTTGTACAAATAGCTTCCGAGTTTCATTTTTATCCAAGGGCGGATGAACTTGCACAGATAAATCCCTCCATCTCTGTGCGTACTGTTGAAAACTTCTGTTATGTATTTTCTCCAGGCTTTGTAGCATAACCCGGTCTGGTCTCATATCATTGATATGCTTGTACTGCTCTAATAGAGATTTGGCCAAGTCTTTCCACGTCTTGATATGAGTTCGGCTGAGCTGGTTGTACCACCGGATATCTGAATCGGACAGGCTCTCCTGAAAGCAATGAATCAGGAGTTGGTCATTTCCCCCGTATCCTGTCATCTTCCCACATAATATAGTGATATGGGCTAAAGGGTAGCTGTTCCCGTCGAACTTCTCGAACTCAGGGACCTTGAACTTTGGTGGGAGCACCAAATCCAGAACCAAGCTTAACTCCATTGCATCCACCCCATAATAGTTGTGGTCCCACTTAATCATCTTCATCTAGTCTTCCAGCATCTTGATCTTTTCTTCCATCTTCTTTGATTTGTCATCTTCATCTGAATCCGGTATATGGTAATAACCCGGATTGTTCTCAGGGTTAAATACAGAAGATGAGGGCTTCGTTTTTGCAGCAGATGAGTCCCTTCGAAGTTCCGGTATGATTTCAGGTGAGACAACCACTTGTGGGGTAGGTGGTATAGTTACCCCTTCTGGTGATTCTGCCCCAGACGTATTGGTCTGTTGTAGGACAACTAACTTGGCAATGATCTGATCAACCAAGGACTCTTGGTTCCTTATGATTGTATTCAGAGTACTCAGACTACTCTGGTTTATCTTATCTTCTAGCTCTCTATGGAGCTTCAACATGTTCTCCTCGATCTACGTAATCCTGGCTTCTATTTTCTTTTTCTTTTTTTTCAAGCAGGTATTATGCGGATAAGGTGTGTCTAACGCTTGAGGTAATGTCCAGTGTTTGTGCCCTTTTTTATGAGACATCACTTTTTAGTTAATTTGGATGAAATGAAAAAATAAAAATAAAAATAATGTGAAATATGCAATAATGCATGATGCATGAAATGCCCGAGGCATTGATCCAAAAAATGTGCCTGTTATTATGAATAATCATTATTGGGGACAAAGGTGTTTTATCTTTTAAGAGAGAAAAATATCCTGACAGCTTCTGACATGTTGACTAGTCTTCTGCGTTTGTCAATCACCGGTTGAATAACCTGTCGTACTGCTCCGGTTTCTCTGGATGAACCATGCAAATGTTGAGTTGCTTTTTGTATTGGCCCAAGAAGTCTCGACTGCATCTCGGGCATTTATCTTTTGTTGAGCATGTTCCCAAGGAATACGTTATTGGAGCCCTCAATTGATAGGAACTATGTGAAGTTCATTTGTCTGTTTCTTGAATTCGTCAGCAATGGTCTCCAATTTTAGCTATCGTTTTGTCATTGTTGTCTTTGAAGGGACTCCCAGGATCAGTAACCTTCATCTTGCCTTTGCAACCTCTGCCAGTCAGTTCTTCAAAGATAGGCTTTCATTGTGCTTGTAGCAGAGTGATATAATCTTCAATTGCGGGCACCACATCTTCTGGATTGAATGTGACACATAGTCGTCTTGTAGATTATCCTCTACATTTTCATCTCTTGTATTATAACCCCTTTGTCCATTAATTCATATTATTTTTTTGTGTAACAAACACATTTTTAGGGATCAATGGACTCTTGTTATATGCAAATGCTTAAAAGACATAGAGGCAAAAAGTTAGTAAAATAAATAAATATAAAAATGATGAAAGAAAGAAAGAAAAGTAAGGAAAAAAATAACATGGTTAGGGTAAAAATGTCTTAGGGTTTGAAATGAGGTTTTGGGGTAGGCTCTATTTCTCCATAGTCTCCCGATTTTGGTTCTAAAAAACGGTACCCGAGTTCTCCTTATCGGCGCCCCCTTGGGCTTTCCAGACCCTTAGTCCTAAACTCATCACATACTTTTGTGGACCAAGTTAAACTCGAGAGGACACATTCCCTTATGCCCATACGGAGAATAAATTCACACGAATGCATAAGGTATATGAACCCCGAAGGCTACTTGCTAGGCCCATACGGTGAATAAATTCACACGAAGGCATCGTTTTCACCCCCACTTAAAATGGGTTTGGAGCTCGGGTTTAGAGCCTTAGATGAAAAATCTTTAAGGGTTGAAATCATTAGAAAACGGTTAGTACAACTATTTACTCGAAAAATATAATCAAAAGTAAGCAATAAGGATCGAAATGTTACCTTAAAATTTAAACTTACCCTTTTCGTTAAAAAGATAACTGGAAATTACCTTTGCCTGACTCACTTACCTGTCCCCAGTGGAGTCGCCAAGCTGTCGGAACCGTCTTTCAGTTGGACCCCGGAATTGGGCTTTGACTTAAGAAAATGGATTGGGAGTCACCACCGATCTTTTATTTTAAAACAAATAGGTAGATCGAATACCTTATTCCTTACCTGATCTGCATCTTACCAGTGATGTGTCGAATTCGGGAGTCGGTTACAGTCAAGGAAGGGTTAGCACCCTTGAACTGCCCTTTCGGTACTACGTAATTTCCAGTTATCTTTAATTAAGAAAATTATAAGTTTAAATTGAAAGGTAAAGTGTTGATCTGAATACTTACCATTGATTAATTTGAAAATATCCTTAAAATATCAAGAGATGTGTTAGGTAAAAAATGAAAATGAAAAATAAATAAAGTAAGAAACGAACGAAATAAAGAAAATAAATAAATAAGAAAAATATAGAGAAACGAAAATGAAGTAAGATAAAAAATGAATAAAATAAATAAATAAAATGAATAAGTAATAATAATATATACACGAAAGAAATTTTTATTACAAAATGTAGTTTACCCTTCTTTATTACAAAACACGCGGATCTGATATGAGCATGGGTCGGGTCAGTTTGGTCCGCTGGGCTTAATATATAAGCCAAAGAAATTTTTAAAAAATTCATTTTCTCTCCTCTTTCACCAAAAACGCCCACCCTCTCTCAAAATGCTCTCCATTGTTCTTCACCAAGCGAAGAGCACGATGGGTGTTCATCCAAAAACCCAGAATCCAACCATCGGTGACAAAATTTGATTTTTTTTTTTGTTTTCTAAAAACTTTTCTTTCCCTCGATCTAAAAATCAAAATGGTTTTCATCAAAAACGTGCCTCGGGGGCTAGATCTACGAAAGAAGATCCGACCGAGCCCCTATGTTCATCGGCAAAACCTTTTTTTTGGGTTTTCAAGCAAAAGAACGTGGGCAACAACGCATGCAAATGAAGAAAAACATGAACGGTAAATGCTTTCACCTTTTATTGCTTCTTGAATCGTTTATAAGACTTCGAATATGCTTGCTTTTTGTGTGTATTTCGTGCCTATTTTTCTCCCTAGTAACCGTGTAGAACCGTGTCTTTTGCCTCTCGTCCCCCCTTGTGTGTTGATTACATGGATTTTTATAGCCTAAGAAAATCTATATTTAGAGACTATATCCGAGTGAAACTTGGTTCAGTTGTGGTTGTTCGAAATCCCACTAACACACGTCGCTTTTGCTTGTATTCCATGTGTTCACGTCTATTGGTTGTGAGCAAAACGGCCGGCGGAGCCTTCGGAGTGGCCAGAGGCATGAGGCGTGGGGACTTGCTTGCAATGGCGCTGGACGAGGCTTGGAACTAGGGTTTCGAAAACCCTAGTTTGCATCGATTTAGGTCATGGGTTTGGTTTGCTGGGCCACTTTGTACTGGATCTTGTAATGGATCTGTACATGAGCAAAATAAATTGTAAATATGTGTATCATATAACATAATTTATAATATTATATAATATTAATTGAGGAGGATGAAATTAAGTGTCTTCAGTTACCATAAGGTAATGACACATCATCATTGAAAAAAATTAAAAAATATCATGTCAGTAGTTCTATTAATTTTTAACGATAAAATATCAAATTGAAACCTAAACTAAACGTTAGGTATGATTTTGAAAATAAATAAAGTTTGTGTACCAAAATGGAACAAAAGTAATAGTTTAAGTACTAATTTGTAGTTTACCCAATTATTTAATTAGTTTCGTTAGGTTTATGCCTTTGGCTTTATTCAATGAAAATGAAACAAATTGCTTGGAAAAGTAGGGCATTTGAGAAGAAAAAAAATTAGTGTTTTATATTAGGGTAAAAAATTTAGAAAAACTGAAATGTCATAAAATATATATTTAAAATAGGGTAAACTATGTATTTAGTCATCTAACTATTGATGCAATTTCGTTTTGATCACTTAACTATTTTTAAAATCGTATAGACTGTTATGTTTTGGTTTCACTTAACTACGTTCGAGCATGCACATATAGGGTATGAGCCTTCATTGTTAAAGGGTTTGAGAGTTTTTGAACAGATATTGCATTGCATTCACTCTAGATTTAGTAAAACACTAACATTTTGAGTAAAACAAACTAAACTAGAAAAGTTATCTCATAATAAACTCGTATAATATTCGAGTTAAATTAAGAAATCAAATTATAAAAAATAATGCATCCAAAAATCATTTCTTTGGTATCAACTAATTGAGTTTTCAATAATTTTATTTTCACCTTTTTTTGGAATTTTCTTTATGGAATTCTATACCAACTGCCTAACATTTAGAAGTGGAATAGTTTTTCTCTAGAAAACTCAAATTGTTTCTTCTCCAAAATTCTTGGACTAAATTAATGATTATTAATAACATAATTTTCAAACAAAAAATGGTAGAAAAAGTCTAAAACAGAGTAGGAAAGTTTTGAAGTAGAACTAACAACTGCAATGTCAAATCTTATCTTAATGAATTAATTCGACTCAAGCTTTTTTAAAAATTAAATATAATTATTACGAAAAGTCCACAGATAACTACTTCTTGATGTCCCAACCTTAGCCAAAAGGACACGTAGCCAATTCATTGAAAGTAATGTCATTGGAGAGTTTAATTCGGAAATGGACTTGCTCTTGCACCCTCCCACACAAAACATAATGCTTTATCTACCATCCCTAATATATATATATATATATATAAATACGTAAAAAATTATATTCGGGGTGTAAACATAAAAGGTTATATTAAAATTTTTAAAGGTGCAAAATTATAAAATTTTAAAGGTATAAAATTAGATAATTAATAAAAAACACACACAAAAACCCCTAAAATATAAGAGAATTTAACTAGAAGTGCGACCGCTCCCTCAACACCCCCTAAAATTCATTTACGTAGTATAAAATCTTACAACAGTACTTGTATACATATTGATCGGTTTAGTACTCAATGTGCATTCAAATAAGAAAAAATTGGATAACAAGTGTTAAGCTATCAATAAGATACTTTTTTATTAATTTAGGGAAAATTCAGAGACTTTTAATCATTTGACATTAAACATCATATACCTCTACATACATGGTACTTGAAATTGAGACTTCAAAGAATAACAACAATTTATTAACTATTGAGGTCGTTTCCTTAATCACCGAAGTCGCTTAGTTCGTGAAGCTACCGATAAGGTTAAAACATATCTAATCTTGTTAATTATAATTATATGTTAAATCAAGTAGACATAAAAAAATGAGATTTCAACATTGTGGTGTGAAGTAGTTAGGATTTGCCAAAATTCTTGACATTTCTATTCTCCACTACTCCCACTAGTGTCTTAAAAAGAGTCTTTCGCCGCGTGGACCTTTGCTCCTTCCCCCCAAACAAAAATTAAAATTAGGAACAAATTAAATTTTTAAAAAAACTAGTGATTCATACCCAAGTCGTGTTCAAATTGATATGCAATAGGTTTGAATCCCCCGTTTGTATAAATAAAATAAGGGTAAATTACTTATTTAATCACCTTCATATTCCTGATGTTCTATTTTGGTCACTTGTTGTTAAAAATTAAATAGAACTCCTGATGTAGTATTTTTTTCAATGATGATGTGGCATTGACTTATGGTGACAAATCAGCATCATTGTTAATTTTTTAACGGATGATGACTAAAATGCAATATTAGATATGATTTTGAAAAAAATATAATAGAATGACTAAAATAAAATTACGGAAATAAATGGGTGACTAAATACATAGTTTACCCATAAAATATTTGGGTTTCCTCCATTCATCCAAATCGAAATCGAAATTTCTCAAAGAAATAAAGGTAATGAAAAAGTGTAAACGCAAGGAGCTTATAATCTAATATATACAACGAAGATATTTTGTATGAATAATAAAAGCAAATGCACTTTCACCATTTCTGTGGGCTATCTTTTCTGCCTCGTTAGAATTATAGAGATGTATCATGTATGGTAATTTTAATACACGGTTAAGGAAAAATATTAATATTTTTTAATATTTTAAATAAAACGCTATCTAAAATATTAATTTTTACCATAAATATTAATATTGGGCGCTACTTAAAATGTTTAACATTTCCAGTAAAGCGCTACCTAAAACATTATTTTTTATACCAGAAATGTTAATATTAGGTTCTATCGAAAATTAGTATTTCCGGTAAAAAAATAATGTTTAAGTGGTTTTTTACCTAAAATATTAAAAAATATTAATATTTTTATAAGATTTTTTTTAAACGTATATTAAGACTACCGTACAATAGAATTACCCATAGAGAGAATGCTGCAGTACTATTAAATTTCAGTTATTTTCTCATCAACCAAACAACTATTTTGGAAGACAGCTATAAATATATACAATATTATTCAGCCTGGTGTTCCAATATGGATGTTGACAACATTGAATGAAGGTTCTAGATCATAATAAATTCATTTTATTCAGATGCCCATTTTCATTTCAAATAGAAAAAAAATCATTTTGTTAACTTTTTTTTATTTGGATTATCAAAATATGCATTTTCTGGTAGTCAAGGTTAATACCCCGTTTGATTGCATAAAATCACATTAATTTTGACGATTCTAAAAAAATTATTATTTATCATCAATCAATTGATCTAATGAGATGATATACTAAATCTCTAAAATAACTCACGACTTTGAATTCTGATATTTATGAATATAATAAATTATATTGAAAGGGGTTATCCTTATATTAAATTTTTGTAGTATTTGATTCGAATTAATCGATTAATTAATTAGATACCAGTAATTATATTAAAAAAATCTATAATTCACTTTGACACATATTTCTTTTAACTTTGAAAAAAATATGAACACAAATTTTTGCTGTTTTCGGAAGGTTAGGGTAAGGAAATATTGGGAAGTGGGTGCCCTGATCTTCCCGAAAGTGAATGTAATTTTCAATGCAACAAAGACCAAGAAGCCATATTTATTCTTTTAGACTTGACCAATGACCAGCGCAGCTTTCACATCCTTTCTACATTGATGATAAACCTAAGTTTTGTGCACCAAATAAATGGTGCTTGGATGGCGAGGGATGACTGTAGATCACATCGGGTTGAATTGGGTTGGATCGAATTTTTGATTCGATTTAAAAATTATATCTATTCATATGTATGACTTGATTTTAAGAAGGTTTCATATTACCTGAAATCCGACTCAATTTTTAGGTCAAAATGTATATCTAACTTGATCAGACCTAATCTAAATATAATATATATATATATATATAGATCATTTTTATTAGGTAAAATAAGGATATAATTTAAAAATAAAATAGAAACGAATATTATTGCAACTATTGAAATATATAAATAATAATTATAATATTATGTGGGGTTGGATCAGATTTTTTATCCTAAATCTAAATTCTACCCAACATGTAAAAAAAACAATCCAATTTTATTTAAATTTTTATTTTCAAAATAAAAAACCAATTCGACCGAGTGAGATTGGGTCAAAACCATCGAGTTAGAATGAAATGATGATCTGTTTGGATGGATGGCTCTCCTGAAAATCAATCCCCAACAAAACCAAGTGGAAACTTCATCACACTAGACGAAACCTGATTAATATTTTCACATGGCACGGATTCTTCAACTTTTAACATACCCATATTCAATATCACAGCTCATAATTAGGGATGATAACGGGTAGAGTTGGATCGAATTTTGGTCAATTCAATTCGACTCCAAAAATATATATTTGTACCGATTTAATTCGATCGAAAAATATATATCATCCACCCAGTTTTAATCTGACTCGAATGTTTAGAGTATAAATATGATCCGATCTTATATAAAATAAAGAGTTAATTAAAAAACAATAGAAAGAAGGTGTATTATAGCAATTATCCATAAATTTATTTTAAAAAAATACACTATTATTCTCGAGTCGAATCGGGTTTACTTATCATCGTACTTGTAGTTATTAAAGAGATAGAAAGCCCCACACGGTTTAGGGCACCGGAGGTCTTCGGTTGAGTCCAGTTTTCCCCACAAACTGAGACACACTCTACAGCTAAATGCAACCTCAAAATTATTGACCTCATTATTCTTGTCTAAACAGTTAACCTTCTTAATATTGTCATTTGTACAATACCTTCGGTTTAACAAGATGTTCAAGACGGTCTAATGAGATGAGACACTAGATCTCTTAAGCAAAGTCAGAAATTTGAATCCTGTCATTTGCGAATAGTTCAAACTGAGTTGGATCGGGTTATCCCCATAATAGGTCTTTGCAAAATCCGATCCAGAATAATCGATCAATAGATCATATACTGGTGGTTAAACAAAGAAAATCATCATTTTGCATAGAACAAGGAATGTCTGTTGGATGCAGTTGATGAGAGCTTTTAATGGGGAAACGAGTTTGGAATGTAGGAACACAAGAATATACAACGTTACTGTTTGCTGCGTTATTCACACACCACCTTTTTAAGATACGTTGTTTATGGTATATCTAATGGCGGGCATTATATTAAATTAGGGTTTTAAGACTTTTGAGATGTACGGCCATTGGAAGGTCAAAGAGTATGTCCCATGGTAGATGATAAAAATCAACCTATTTATCATGACCTTTAACTGCTTTAATATTCTGAAAACGACTTCACTTACTCTCAAAGGAGACTGATTTTTGCTTCTTCTTTCCCTCTATCGTAATAGTTATCCACGACTTGAAAGGATTTATGCAAACATATCAGTTATTGGATTGGTTCATTTTAGAAACTGCTGCATATTCCCTTGAAAGGGTTTATGCAAAGTGGCTTAACAAAGATCTCACATAAATACTACAACTTGTGAGTTTGAAATGTCTCGTAGGTGTATCAATAACCTAAGAAAGTTTCGTAATTATGAAGTTGAGTTGTGAGTGTAATGGCGACATGTAGGTTTAAAGATGATCTGAGTTTGAAGATGACTTAAGAAGCGAATTGTGGTTCTTAAAGACGGTCTGTAGGCCTATAACACATCCAAACTAATCTAGTTGAGAATCGCATCAGTGATGTCACATTGATTGGTTGGAACAAAATCTAACTCGAATTCAGAAAGAATCAGAGATTTATGTATCGATACTACTTAGACAATATTAATACCAATTTAAAGAACAAGACTTCTGGCAATTCCAAGCTGGTGCAAACGTTAGCTGGACTATTAAACGGATTCTGAAATTGCGATCTGAAGCATCTCTCATTACCTCAATCGTTCCTATGCAATTGAAGGAAATTTGGGACATGATTCGAATCAAAGGGCAAAATGTCAATTGGCATAAATTAATTTGGTTTGCATTTCATATTCCTAAGTATAGTTTAATAGCTTAGATGACTCTTCTCAACAGGCTGCCTACTAGAGATCGGCTTATTAAAATGGGAATTTGCTCAGAAGTTCACTGTGTTAACTGCAATTTTAACCAATAAACAAGGGACCATCTTTTCTTGCATTGTCCTATGGCAGCTGACCTCTGGAAATCTGTTTTGAACCTTAATGGGATGAAGCCATCGATCATGTCATGGGATGGTATGGTTTCAAGGGCTTCTTCTTCATGGAAAGGGAAGTCTCTCCTTACCACCATTTTGAAAATTTCTTGGACTGCTTGCATCTACTTTCTATGGCAGGAAAGAAATCAGAGAGTCTTCCTAGGACGTCATAGAACTGTTGAATGTTTGCTCAAAGATGTCAAAGATGTCGTTGGAATTAGACTTAGGGGAACTAACATAAATAGACTTGATAGTACTAATCTAAAGCTTTGTAATGCTTGGGGTATTGTCTAACCAATCTCTTTTGTATAGGTTGTTTCATTTTTTATTGTTTCCCTTGATTGGTTGATTGGTTGTATCTATGTTGACTTTGGGTAATAAAATCTGAATTATCCAAAAAAAATATTAATACCAATTTGATATAATATCTATTCTCAGTTCAATTGATTGGTACCAATACCAAGTTTTGGGTATAATACTATTAGGAAGTATCGAAGTTTAGAATTGTTAAAATATGATACTAATAATCTATTGACTGGTATCAATACCTCCTACTAATTTGATACCAATATCACCTTGATAATATGAATTTTAAATGCATCAAGTAGTTAAAATTACCTCTTAGAAATTTGTCCTTTAACTCTTTAAAACATTCTCTAAACATCATATAGCATCGAACTAAATTATTCTATAGGCTTGTAAACGAACTGAACGCACACGAATGGAGGTATGTGCATGTTCGTTCATTTAATAAATAAATGAACATAAACGAACAATTTTTTTTTGTTCATGTTCGTTTATTAAGGAATATAACTTGTTCATGTTTGTTCATTTAATAAAGAAACGAACATAAGCGAACACGAACATAAATGAACACGAACATAAACGAACACGAACATAAATCAACACGAACATAAACGAACACGAACATAAATGAACACGAACATAAACGTTGGAGACCCTACATTCCATTGTTCTTTCATGAAAAATAGTCGACAATGCAAATCAACCAAATCTACGTTATTCTAATAAATTCGCCGGCTAAAAGTTTTGTGACATCAATGTCAGACTTTAGTGAGGTTTGTTAATAATGGTCTTTTCCGTTGGCAGAGTAGAAAATTTATGTAACACCCCCAACCCGAATCCGACCTGGATCCGAGTCTGAGGTGTCACATTGACTTTTTAAAACATTTACTTGTATAAAATAGTGAGTAATTTAAAAACTTTTATAACATATAACTTAATCAAAATGTTTACAGAACTATTCAGAGCTTATACAATTCAAATCTTTTAAATACATGCCAACTAGACTTTTATACCATAAAATACATTTAAATCATCTATTTTCTGATCTGAAACTTTGTAAGGAAAAATGATGACCTGACTTGCACCTCAACAATCCATAAGCTTGTAAGAACCTGCGTGTGAAACACTCACACGCTAAGTCTATGACTTAGTGAGGCGAATAATTATATAATGTAAACTCTAACTTGTAATCATGCAGGAACAACTATTATTATCATATCATACACATCATATCAAATCATCTCACTCATATGCTTTTCATATAACAATTACATACATATCATCATTTATGTTTTTATTTTGCTCCTATACTATTATACTTCATATCTCTTATTTCTTATTCATATGATCTCTTACATTCATATTCTATAACTTATAACAAATTCTTATATCATCATATATAAGTCATTTATACTCACTCACATATACATCAACATATATTCATGTAACAGATACAATAACCCGTATCACACATATATCATATCATGCAATTCATATACATATATCAAATACATTGATTTCACAATTATCTCTTTATTAGCCCATGTACACATGTGAGAACTGTAGATATGTGAGTCTATTGAGGTTGTGCACTATGTTGTCACCACAACTCGTATAATTACCACTAGGGGCGCGTAGAATTTGTCCCGAAGGACCACATAGATGTCCCAAAGGACTACATATAACACATATGTCCTGAAGGACCGCGTAGACCCTCGACTCTTGGCATACCATCTATACCTCTAGCTCTCCTAACACTTATATGGGCATTCTCTTTTATATCGTTTCACATAGTCATATCTCATATGCTCATAGCTTTTATCATATCATTTCTCATATTCATATAATAATATGATTCACTTTCAAGTATCACATATACACATTCATTCCACATGTTCTTATAAACTCATAACTTCTTTTACATGTACATGTAATCAGGTAGCTTCTTTTCACGTAGTTCATGTCACTTTTCATATCATCATTTATCAAATACATAATCTCTATCATATATAAATTTCTTCACTTATCTCATAGTTATGTATCATATTACATAATTTAACTTATATCATATTATCATGTGTGCATATATCATGGACACTTAACATGTATCATATAAACATTTATTCACTCGTATCATTAACATTTGTAACAATCAATAACACACACACATAACATATCAAACATATGCTCATATTAATGAATTCATGCATTCTACTGTAGGAAATAGACTTGTCACAAGTCTTATTTCCATTAAACATAATACACTATCTAATGTGCACTCACCTTGGCCTCACTACGTTCCAATACATTTTATGATTTTCCTCTCTTTCGTTCGAATCTTAACTTGCCAATCGACCCAAACTTGTTCGTGCTCGATATCCATATAATCATACATTGATACATATCAGTATCTAATTGATATACACTAATTTATCATTTCTTAGACCAAAAGAAATGTCTATTTCAATTTCCCCTTGAAGTGCATCGATGCATTCTTTAACATGTGCATCGATGCACTACCCATGCATCGATACACAAATTACCTTCGATGTTTTCATTTTTAAAGGGATGCATCGATGCACCAATTGCATTTGATGTTTCTTCTTTAAAGAGTGCATCGATGCACCTTGCTCAGAATTTGCATTTTAAGCCCGAAAATCCATTTAATTCAACTCAAATGCTTCATATTTCATCCCATTTCATATTCCTAACTTACATATACATATTTGCACTCATTTTTACTCAATAATCACTTCTTTAACCTCCATATCCTATTCTCCTTAAGAAATTCAAGAATCATACCTAAATTTTAACATGTTACAAATCCAATTCTAACACTTCATACATGTTAATTAGATAGTGACAAGTCAAATTCACTCTAAAACCTCATTAAAGAACCCTCTTTCAAGATTTCACTTATTCCTCTCTTTTCTTTAATTCCCTTTATTCTCTTCATCTTATTGTTTCAAGATAATTTAAGCTCTTCTTATGCTTAATTATCACCTAATAATCAAAACTCAACCTTAAATTTCAGCTAATAATCAACAACAAGAAATCTTACCTTTGCTTGAGCTCTCACGTGGAGGAAGAAGAAGAAGGGAGAAGAGTTTTCCAGATAACTCTCCTCACAAGCTTATCTCTTAATAAAGAGATAAGATAATTATCTTGAGATAACAAAGACCATTTTGCCCTTAATCTCCTTTAATAATTACTAATAACTTTCAGGAAATATCTCCACATAAATCATTGAACTATTCAACTTTTCTACTTTTATCCCCAAATTCTAAAATTTTACAATTTAGTCACTAACCCGGTATTGAGGATGTTACAATTTAACAGCATGAAGATTTCAAACGGTACAAATTGGACTACAAGGCAATAACATAGACCCGAAATCCCTTCGATGCTACATATCGTAATTGATATTATTGCTAAACCACCATTCAAAATTTTAATGTACCTAAAGTCTACTCCATAACTAAAGGTCACACAAGAACTATGAAAACAAAAGTTCATTGTCAAAGTGTATTTTCTACTTATTAATGGGTTCTTCCTGGAAAACCCATTACTTCCGCTATTACACTCATTTTCAGAAATTGCATAGAAACATTTGTTTTGTTTTCAGGCAAATTCTATTATATTTTTCTCTTTACTGATGCTTATATACTTCAAATTGTTACCTTTATCTTCTCATCTATTTCTAGAAAGAAGTATGATGTTTTCTTGAGTTTTATATGTGAAGATACCCGCAATAACTTTACATATCAACTATTAAGCCAAATAAAACAGAGAAAGAGATTAAATCAGACCTGTAAACTTCAGATTGCACTATAATATAACTTGTTTTGAAGCTTTCAGCAATCGTCTCCATTCTCCAGTAAACATTAGGGTTTGGGGAAAAAGGAGGAAAATGAATATAGGTGCGAGATGCCTCACGGGTTAACATATTGGATTTAATCTCTAAATAAAATTGGGTTAATTATGGAGTTGGTCATCAGAATATCAGATTAATTAATATTTTTAAGATACTTACAAATTGGTCACCAAAATTGATTTAAGAAGATTGGGTTAAACATAAATGAATGAACATAAACGAACATAACCGAACGAACATAAACGAACATAACCGAACGAACATAAATGAACATAACCGAACGTTCACGAACGTAAATGAACGAACGAGACCTATGTTCATGTTCGTTCATTTAATTAAACGAACACAAAATCTTGTTCATGTTCGTTCATTTAATAAATTAGCGAACATAAACGAACTTCCCGCCGCACGGTTCATGAACGGTTCGTTGAACGTTCAGTTCATTTACAGGCCTATTATTCTACATTAAAATATGACTCAAACACACTTTGTTTAGTTATCATATTAAGTGTCTTGACTGTAACGACCATTAAAAAACTTCATTAAGTGGCCAAAGTCATTCCCGGCAAGTCCAACGGCAACTGAGGAATGACGTCATTGTTGACAGTGATGGAGACAAGCCCCAACAATACTCCGATCACCATCACAGCACCACTCATTGTTGATTTATCTTCTTCTCCTATGTGTCCCTCTCCCTTTCTTTCTCCAATTCGTATCATTGCGGCACCACTCATCAGCAACCATTGTGTCATCGAAACCCACCCATCAGTCGTCAGGTTTCACTTTCGGCCACCCTTTACCGCCGTCCAAATAAGAAATTAGGGTTTTGAGCTTTGGAATTAGTGTTTTATGAATTATGGGGTATTTTTATAAAATAGAAAAGTTTAGGGTTTTTTATAAATAAAATAATTTTTTTAAGTTTTTTAAATAATTTTTTTAAAGTTACAGGAATATGACACGTGTCACTTAACGGTTTTTTTAACGTCATTACGATTGAGACACTTAAATTGGTAACGTTTGTAACGTTAGGCACCTAAACAAGAGAAAACAACATAAGAAATTTGTAAATAGTTTATGGTGATTATAAGTTAGTATATGTTCATATTCTTTCTTCTTAATCATTAACAATACACAATTCTGCAGACGCAACTGCTCAAACTTAGGATATCAAGAGAAAACAACATTCTCATTAATTACTTAGATCACTCAATAAATTTAAAAAATGCAACACCTCTCTATTTACCTCAGCGGTTAAAGGAATCATTGTTTCCTAAAAGTTACAAGTTCGAGCACCAGCGACTGCAAGGGTGATTGAGCTTTTATTATCAAATGATTAAGAGTACTTAGAACATATACTACTTCGTAATCACCTTTAGTTTAATAAAAAAAATTAATAATCATCCGGGAAAAAAACTTTTGATGGTCATGATTTAACTTTTGTTTGTTATTGCTTTAAAGTTATAGATGTCTGGTTTGCAGCCTTTTTAACTTTCTTTCCCACCATAACCGATTATCCGATTTTAACTTGTTTTCTTAACTACGCATATGGGTCCCCTTATTATTTATAAAAAAATTAATACTATAATCTAAAATTTTGAATTGATAACATGTAAATTAATAAATTTCTTTGAATAGTTAAATATGATTATAAAATAATATTTATTCATAATTTTATCTAGTCACTAATAACGCGCACATATCATTTATAAACGTAACTATTTAAACTTAAAATATTAAGAGATAGTAATATTCTCATTAACTATTTAGACTACTAAATAAGTCCTTGTGTAAATGATAAATAAAATGTCTATTATTAAGCTCAATGACATACTGTTATGAAACAATATATTGACTTGTGCTCTTTAAAAGGTACACTTCGTGCGGCTGATTGATTTCCCAAAAGAAAAGTTTATATTTTTCAAGAGAACGCGTAAAATCAATTATTATTTATCTTTGTTTAACGCGGAAATGTAAATGATTCGGTCCATATATGTTTATTTGTTGTGTCTTTATGGTAAAACAATGCTTTATATCTCAACCACACAATTGATCAATTAGTTAAAATTAATCATTTGCATCTCAATCATTTCACCGATTCTAGGGTTTAAGGGTGAAGTATAAAATTATACATCGATTATAGGGTATTGTTTTATTGAATTTCCTTACTATTAAAAGTTATAAAATGACTCTTCGACTATATTGAGTCGCTTTGTTGAGTCTCGCAACTAATAAAAGTTATAAAATGGTCACTCAATTATTCATATGTTCCAAACTCATCCCTTTTCGCTAAAAAAATTGACAGCAATATGAGTTGGATTTTAACCTGCTGACTGAGATATGTTAAAATCTGATTCTAAAATCTCAAACGATTATCATATATCAGTCAACATGTTAACGTCCAGCTTAGAAGACCGTCATTTTTTATTGAAAAAAGACGAGTCTAAAATATATGAATAGTCGAGTGACCATTTTGTAACTTTTAATAGTTGAGGAACCCAATAAAATAACGTCATATAATCAAAGGAACATTTTATAACATTTAATATTTTGAAAACTCGACAAAGCAGTGTCCTATAGTTGGAGGACCAATTTGTGTACTTTACCCAAAGTTTAATCACTTCAATTTATTTTCAACGTAAAATTGTACGATTGTGACCTTTCAAAGGAAAATGATGCCACTACTTTCACACTACAAAGTCAATGTCGATCAATTTTCTAAAGTTTAATCACTTTTATGTATTTTTTTTATTTCATTTGCTACAAGAATGAAATTTATTTTTCAACATGTAATAAGTAATATTTTTAAATGGGCCTAAGCCCCCTTGATTTAAATGGGAAAATTTCATTCTGATCCTTTAAATATTTTACATTTCAATTTTAGATTTTTACTGTAAATTTTGTGTCTTTGCCCCGAGAATTTTAAATCAACTTTGAAATATCAAAAGAAAAATATGTAATAAGTAATATTTTTTTAAGGAAAGAGATTAAAAACTTAAAAGACTATAAAAGAAGTCCATACCAGTTATCTATTACTGAATCAGCATCTGCGATTAGTTGCCAAGGCAAGTCCCATAAGAGTGATCTATTCTCAGTTCTGTCTTGTTCCATTATTGTACCTGCAACATCCGATGTTGTTGTTGTCAGATCAATCATGTTTTCACTATTGTAAAGCATCATCCTTTCCCCATTGAAACCCAGATTTTGGCCACCATTGTCAACAGTTTCCCCAATGCTGTTGTTCCCAATCCCATAGCCAAAACCCTGAAAATCGTTGAAGTTTCCATGGAATACAGGGTTGGCAACTGAACCTGCAACATTAAGGTAAGGGTTTCCAATAATGGAGAGGTGGTCTGCATCATCATGATGGTTGGTATTGGGAGTCAATGTTTGATCTTGGGTGGTCTTTGATGATGATGATCTCTTGGTTTTCCGACAGCCGCTGCCCACCGGAACATTCCTGAATGTTCCTCCTTTGGTCCAATACCTCCTACATGACTTGCAAAAGTACCTCGGCTGAGACAAGCTGTAGTTATTGTAATAACAAAACTTCGTGTCGGTTGAATCACATCTTGGACACTTGACGACTGCCTCTTCTGGTTGTTGTGCCCTTGCTTTTCTTTCTTCTTGTCCTTTTGAAGGGTTTACCGTCTCCTGCAAACCACAAACAAACATTTTTCTCGAAACAATTACAGGAATTTAGGGTTTCCCATCCAACTATAGCAGAAATTCTAAAACCCTAAACCTTAAATTAAAAGAAGAAAGAAACACAAAGCTGCACAATTTGATGCCTTAGGGTTTGTTCTATGCGAAAAAAGAAGAAACATTTATTACCTGGTGTTGTCCTGGTGAAGGATCCATGCATGCAACGAAACAAAAGAAAGCAAACTTCAAGAAAGAAAGGAGGATAAGGGACAATTTAGGTCTAAGGGAGGACTATAATAGCCTCATCAATATATATAGCCCTCCTCAAGGGCACCTATAAGAGGTATTTATTATAGATTTGGCCGACTCAAAGACACCTAGGTCAAAGCAATTAATTTTGTATAGATTATAAAAGATTATATTTTATTGGAATCTAGATTCTGTATTGAATTAATATTAATGACTTTCCTTAAAGAAACCATACCATAATTAATTACAAAATCTTTCTTCAATATCCACAATCAACCATTAAGAAATATTTCATTACTCTACTGATATTTAGATTTAAAAATATCCATAGCCATAGAGCTATATAAGTATATCTATGGGTTTATTTAGGCCAATTTTTTTATATCTAAATTCGATTTAAAAATTAAACCTCTTTATAGGTATATCTAATTTGATTTTTAAAGTTAAAATTTATATTCGAATCGATTTATATATTTTTTTATTAGGTAAAATAAAGATATAATTGAAAAAATAATATAGAAATAAATATTATTGTAACTATTTTTAAATATAAGAGATGATTATAAGACTTAAAAAATGTCAACCTCATTATCCAAATAATGGATAATTCAAAATAAATGATCATATATTTAAGAGGAGAGTGTGAGGGAAATTGGAAATGGATAATTCTCCTCAAGGTTAAAGAAGGATCCAAATAATTTAGGGTAAATTATATATTTAGTTATCCAACTATTCTTGTGGTACTATTTTGATCACCCAACTATTAGTTTTTTCAAAATCATATCTAAAGTTATGTGTTGGTCACCCGTCGTAAAAAAAATCAAAGGTGATGATGACATATCACAGTAAGTCAAAGTAATATCATCATTTAAAAAAAATAAAAAAAATTATCATGTTAGCAATTCTGTTAAATTTTTAACTGCTAGTGATCAAAACGAAACTTTATATATGATTTTGAAAAAGTTAATAGTTGAGTGATAAAAAAAGGAACCACATGAATAGTTGGTGACTAAATACATAGTTAACCCGATAATTTTTAACAAAGCCATGTTTTAAAAGATGAACGAAGCAATAGTTCATGTACTAAACATTAAGTTTATCCCAAAATTGACACAATCATCAATTCATACCAAAATTGAATATATCCAATTAAACACTAAATGAAATGAAACCTTAAATTAAAAAGGATTTATGGATTAACCTTAAACGAGTCTAAAAATAATGATAAATCCTCTAATAGATTTCTAAACATAAGAAATTTGTACATGAATTTGAAAATAATATTTAGAAAACTCTAATTTGAAATCCTTAAGTTTAGGGTTTTGGGATAAAAAAATCTAACTTAAATATGAATTAATACCTACTAAATTGAAGCTTTAGGAGAACACCACTCAAATTCAAGTTTGGAATCGAGTTATAATGGATAATTCAAAATAAAATGATCATGTATCTGAGAGGAGAGTGTATGGACATGGAGAATTCTCCCCAAGGTCAAAGAAGAATTACCCAACTATTCTCGTGGTTCCATTTTGGTTACTCAACTATTTTTTCTTTCAAAAACATACATAAAGTTACGTTTTGATCACCCGTTGTTAAAAAATTAACAGTGATGATGATATGTCACCATAAGTCAATGTCACATCATTGTTGATAAAATAAAAATTTATCACATCAACAGTTCTGTTAATTTTTTAACGGCGAGTGACCGAACAGAACTTTAGGTATGATTTAAAAAAAATAGTTGAGTGACCAAAACGAAACTTTTGGTATGTTTTTGAAAAAAATAATAGTTGAGTGACTATAAAGGAATCGTAAGAATAGTTGGTGGCTAAATACGTAATTAACCCAATAATTTATAACAAAGACTTATTTTAAAAGATGAAAGAAGTATATAGACAAATTATAGAATCGGATCGATTTATTTATTTTAGGTGCCTAAAATATTTCTCGCTCAAAGTAAGTGTCTAATATTTTCGACGTTAATCTTTTAAGTTCTTACATCATAACGATCGTTAAACAATTATTTTTTAAAATGTGTCACATTTATTTATTTATTTATTTTGAATTTTTTATTTTAAAAACTTAAAAACATTATTATATTTTGGTACATGTTATATCATCACTTATGTGGTGATATGACATGTACCACGTCAACAATTTGACATACGTGGTAATATCACGTCAATAACATACGTCGACTATTAATTAAATAACGGTTTTACCTAATAAAGGTCATTTTGACTAAAAATTAAAATATTAAGGGATAAAGTGTTTAAATATATATATATATATTAAAATGATTATTCGGACAAACATTGAATGCTAATTTTCACATTATCTCTCTATAGAATGGACCGATTATAGAGAAAATGTAGAAATTGGACAGAACAAACCAACTCGATAAAAATAAATTATTGATACGATTGTTTAAACAGTTAAACTTAAACATTTGAAAAACGATCATAATCGATAAAAAGTCTAAAAATAAAACAAATCAGAAAAAATATTTGTTTCTGTTCATGTTCATATTCAAAAATATACTTCTTAAATTTTTCTTATTTTTGAGAATTTAATTATTATTAATTTATATTTTTTGATTTCTTATTAACCATCAATATTTGATCTATTAATAAACTATTTCGGATCGAGTACTACAAAGGTCTATTACAGAGATCTAATGCATCATCTCACTAAATCAATTAATCATCAATTATATATTTTCTGATTTTTAAATTGATTAACTTGTTTATTTAATTAATTGAATTAAAAATAAAGTACTAAAATATTATATAATTAAATGATAACATGTATGTAATTGTTCATGAATGAAGGATGATTATTTTCTAAAAATGATTTGGTAGTTGAACTCAAATAAAAAATATTTCACATGAAGTAATTGTTTTATAACATCTATTTTCATTTATAATCTATAGTTTATATCTAATGTGGGATTAAATTGGTCTCACGCGTAAATTAAACTTGAATTTAATTATAAAAATATTAATTTTTAAACTGATAATAATTTAATAAATATAATTATAATGCTACTTGTTTTTTTTTCTTGTTTTTTAAACAATCTTTGACCTATATTATTCAAATTATTAATGAACACAATAAAGTAATGTTAATATGTCACCGTATGGTAATATCACATCATCATTGAAAAAATAAAAAAAAAATATAATGTTAGTAGATCTATTATTTTTTTAACGATAGAGATACTAAATTGAAAGTTAAACTAAACGTTAGGTATAATTTTAAAGAAAATAAAGTTTAGACGTAAAAATGGAACAAAAATAATAGTTTATATACTAAACATGTAGTTTACCCAATTTGAAAAATACATCCATGCAAGTGAAAATCTCTTCCCTTAGTGAGTTCCACCGCCTTTCTCCGCCAGCACATGGCTTTAATTTTCTATTTAACGGTCACATTATTTCATTCTTTGTGTTTAAATACTTTGAATCCCCTCTTAGCTTTCAATCTGCTCCCTTTTTTGTTTCTTGATTTTGCAGTTAATCTCTCTCTCTCTCTATTTCTCGCAGCCATGACATTTCCATCACAGCTTTCCCTCAAACAACTTCAAGGTTTTCACAACATCGATCGCATTGCTTATTCTAGACTTCTAACCCTTAATTTCGACCCTTTCCATGCAATGAATATCGTTGCCTTGTAGAATGCTCTTGAGAAATTCGGCTTCAAGCACTTAGTTTACAACCTTCAACGATTATCTGGTTCTTCGCTTTTCTCTTTGGCCAAAGAGTCCGTCCTTTGCTTGCAGTGCCTCTACTCTTCTTCCCAACAAATCTTCCCATGGCTCCGTCTCGATTTCCCGGAGATGAACAAACTTGTTTCTCAAGAAATCTTGTTGGGGTTTCTCGTTAAGAACAGGGAAAGCCTTAAACGGATGATCAAGGGTTTTGTGAAAGATGTGTGTGAGGTAGCGTTTCTCGAACAAAACTTGGGTCGCAAGCAATCTTCAACTAATGGTGGTCAACCCAATTTTGTAACTGCGACGAATGAGAAGGATGATGTTTTGAAGGGTAAAGTTGATTGGGAAGGCAAAACATTGTTACCGCGTTTTTCGTTAACAAATGTCGCGAACTTTAACGGCGCTATTTTCAGCGACGTTTGTGATAACGCCGCAAGTATTTTTTACGGTGCTTAAAAACACCGTTATAGGTAAAAAAACGTCGCAAAAAATCAGTTTTGCCGTAGTGGGACATCCGTTTTCAGACCAAGAAATCAATGGTTTCATTGTGGGTAAATTCGGGACTTGTGTGGAGGCAATCTGTATGGATAAGAACCCAAAGCGTTTGTTCGCCTGTGTTGTTCTAAGGTCACACTCAGACATGTCCAGGATTATTGGAGGTAAAAAACTAGTGCAACTCCCCATCAATGGCAAACAAGCCAGGGTTCGAAGATTCGTCCCTAAAACTAGTTTTGTTATGAAAACAGGTTGGCTGCAGTTATTGCAGTAAATTAGTGGTACTTAGTCTTTAAACAATGATTCATGACAAGATCAACAACATTGTTTCGTAGATTGTCTCCTATTTCATAAGTAGAAATGGTTTAGTTTATAGTTTTGTTACTTTCTTATGTTCCATATTCCGAGGTTGGTAATGCTGATTCCCTGGCTTTTGGTCTGATGGAAATGTGATATGAAACAAAACTTTAAACATTATTATCGAAGTTTCATAAACCGTTTCCTTTAGGTTTAAAATATACAAGGCAGAACATGCAGCCGAATAGCACAACTCTTGCAACATTCCCTCCTCATTCCCTGAGACTTTATCTTGATTAATTCAAATCAATTTATGTCGTACACTTAATTTTGATAGATAAGTCTCCCAATGAAAATTTTCTACTTACACAAGGCTTCAAACTAGAGACCTACTTAAGCGATATGTATCTCATTAATTCAAATTCACCATCTTATGTTAACCTCCGGAGTTGTCACCTCGGATACAAGAACCATTTATGTATAAAGCTGCTCCGGCGACTTAGTTTTTACCGGTGGAGAAGACGGGGCAATAAAAAATGAATCGTAATATAATTATGTAAATTATGAAGTAAATTAAGATATTATATAAAAATAATTAAAATATTCATGAAAATAATATATATACAATATGGATATATATAGGCTTAAAATAAAAATAATGCTTTAAACTATGCTTTCTTTTTGTTAAGCCAATATATAAACATGTAAAAATATACATAACCCAAATTATTAAAGAGTAAAGTACATAAATGGTATCCCAATTATAAGCCTTACTTTGTTAAGTCCCCGACTGTTAAAAGTTATAAGATAGTCTTTCGACTATTAGGTGCTGCTTTATTGAGTACTCTTACAATTAAAAGTTACAAAATGATCGTCTGACTATTCATATGTTCCAAACTCATTCTTTTTTGTTAAAAAATTGACTACAATATGAACTAGACGTTAACGTAATGACTAAGATATGCTAAAATTTAATCACAAAATCTCAAACGACTATCATATCTCAATCAAATGCCAACATCCAGCTCAGACGACCGTCAATTTTTTTACCAAAAGGACAAGTCTAGAACATATGAATAATCAAGTGATGATTTTATACTTTCAAGAGTCGAAGACTTAGTAAAACAATATCATATAGTCGGAAGATCAGTAATTTTTAATAGTCGAAACATTTACAAAATAACATCCTATAGTCAAGAGGCATTTGTGTAATTTACCTATTATTAAAATGTCATATCGGGCCGGGTTTGATCTTGGTTATCAATTCCAGCTTCTAGTTTAACCCATTTCCCGCTATAAATGTATAGAAAGGGTATCGGAGTGAAGAAGAAACTCCAACTGAAAGCAAAAGGACGAATGGAAGGATTGATTTTGTTTCTGGTTGCAATTGTTTCAATGGGAATGGCAATGGGTCAGGAGAATTCAAGCTGGAACGTATCAGCCATGTACGTGTTGGGTGATTCTTCAGTGGATTGTGGAGCCAACACTCTCTTTTACCCAATCTTCCATTTAAATCTCTCTTTGCTCCCTTGCAATGGCTCCAATTCCATCCTTCTTCCCTACCTTCTTGGTAAATTTCTTGCTTTCTTTCTTCTTTCTTGAAAACCCATTTCTTGAAATTTTGATTTTCCAAATCCTTGCAGCTAATAAAATGGGTTTGCCATACGCCGAGCCATTCTACACCCAGAACGGAACCATTGACGGCTTGCTGAGAGGAGTCAACTACGGTGCAGCACACGCCACGATCCTCAGCGCCAGCAGCCTTGGCCACCAGTCTCTTAACCACCAGCTGAGGCAAGTGTTCGAGACGGTTCAACTATTGCAACTTCAACTCGGTCACGAAAGCTCTCGCCGTTTCATCAGATCCTCCATATTCTACCTTTCCTTCGGCAAAGATGACTACATAGATCTCTTTCTTCGCAATTTCTCCGGCGTGATGGCTCATTACAACGACCATCTGTTTGCTGATATTCTGGTTAACGAAATGGTGCATGGCATGATGAACTTGTATGATATGAATGTGAGAAAAGTTGTGGTAATGGGGATATTGCCATTGGGATGTTCCCCAAGTTCTTTCTTCCAGTGGCGAACTGATGATGCGAATGAAATAACGGGTTGTGTTGAGGAGATAAATGAAGTGATTTTGAAGTATAACGTACTGCTCGAAGACAGCATTCTTAGGCTCAATGATGAGTTGCCCGATGCACATATTGTGTTTTGTGATCTTTACCAAGGACTCAACAAGATCATATCTTTTCCACATTTCTTCGGTATGAAACTATGAACCTTGTTTTGGATGATTATATTCATATCTTGATGAATCTGATGTTTTTTCTCTGAAAACAGGGTTTGAGGATGCAAAGAATGCTTGTTGTGGGCTTGGTTTGTATGGTGCAGAGATTGGATGCATCACTTCAGATATGGCCTGCAACCCTGTTTCATCTAATGTCTGGTGGGATTTATATAACCCAACACCACGAGTTAACTCATTGCTGGCTGAGTCAACATGGTCGGGTCAAGAACTTCTCTCCAACATTTGTCGTCCAACTACCATCCATGATCTGGTTCACATTTCTGAGCCCCATCGTCAATGATTTCTTAAACAACTGGGAATTGGCTGAGAATCCTGTCACTTTCCTGGGAAACATCAGGTCAACCATAAGCTGATGGTTCTTGATAGCAATCCCAAGTTAAAGAGAATGAAAAATATGAAACTCCATATGTTAATCTGTCGTGTAAATACTATAATTTGAAACATTCTTTTCCTTTCTGAATTTGTTCTTTTCTTACTGGAGAGATGGAGGTGATAACGATTGGTTCGAATCAAAAATTGACATGATCAAACGAATGGAATATCTTTAAGCGTTGAGTGAATCAAACCAAACCAAATGAAAATCAAGTAAAATACTAATAGTTTGAATTAAATTTCAATTTTCTTCCAAGAAACAAAGGCAAATTATCTTAAAATTCTAAACGGTGCTCGCAAACCTCAAGCACCACAGACCAACCACATAAACTATCAATTTGTCCAAAATCCATAATCTTGAAACTCAAACGACAACCTATACTTACCTCTCAGATCTTGGAAATCGGGAGCATCGTTAGGGAATCTAAATGGTGGAGAGTCGAAAGACAGAGTGAGGAGCAATATACTCGAAGATCAGCGCGGGCGAACAACGACGGGCAACTGTGAACAATGTCGAGCGGTGTACCCACGTACAAATGCAACGTGAGGTGTACCCACGTGGTTAATGAGAGCTAAGGCCTTCATGGAATAGTACGAGCATATGTCGGGCATGGTGGTTGATCGTCTGACTTTGCAAAACATGAAAAAGAAGCTTAACGAGATCTTTAGACACTATACACAAAGAATCAAAGATAGAGGGATGTGGCCGCTGAAGTACAACCACCTGTACTTGAAAGAAAAAAATCTCTTCAATATGCTTGAGTCGGCATATTATGAAAAGTTATAATTTCTGGTGAATTGATCGAATGAGCCATCAAGAAAGGAAAAGTTGATAATATTGAAGGTACTAAGAATACAACAGCTGCTAGGACAGAAAGAACATAAGCTAACGTAGTTGAAAATGATAGACACACTCCACCTAAAACACTTGTTATTGTGTTCCATCTCGGCGGATGCCCTAAGCCGGGACTAAGTGCATCTTAATTATTTTAGAAAAGTTGTAAAATTAGTCTAATATATTAATGGGAAGGGAAAAAAAAGGAAATTTACATATTCAAAAAAATTTCTTAAAAAAATATTAGAATTTTGAGCTCTCATTTTTTTAATTTTTAGATCCGATACTATTGTCGGCTATCCGAAGCCAACTCTGACTGCTCATCTAAACTTTTCTTTCTATGTGTCATAATATATGTCGAGAAATGAGCAAAAACTATCGAGGCAGAATATTAAAAAGCACCAATTCTCGTTGTACAAAAAAAGTCATCGGTTGAATGGAAATCACTTATATATTCAAACTAACCACTTTAGATATATAACATGTGCCACATTAACAATAAACGTTAAATATTAGTCAACTAAATATTTTTTAATCACTGAAGCATTAAAATTAAATTATTTTAAAAATAAAAATAATTATTTAATCAAACGTTAAACTCTGGTTGAGATTACATATATTTTTAATAATCGAACTTTGTCCAACCATATCTTGAGCAGTAATTGAGAACTTGTAATTGTAAATTTAGAATGTATCTCAAAGCTTCCACTCCTAATCTTTTAAATGATTGGACACATTTGCTAAATTCATCATGGAAGCAGCAAAGAAATAATAATAGAAAGTACAGACAAAGAAAGAGATGAACTGTCTCGCGGTTGCCATTTCATCTGGCACTTTTTGTAATAAAAGCTTCACAACGTTTCTCATTCTTCATAATATTTTCATTTCCTTCACTTGTCTCTGCAAAAGAAGAGAAATGTACAAGTCGAAGTTGCAGGAGCTTTGCCAGCAAAGGCAATGGGAATTGCCAAGGTACAGCTCCATGAAAGTGGCCCTCGTCATAATCCTTGCTTCAAATCCTCTGTCTCCTCAACGGCTCCTGGTTTCACTCCTCGGTCCCTTGCAAATCTTGTAAACATGCTCAAAACGACGCCGCTAAGTCCGCTTTCCTTCACTTCACTTCTTCTTCTGCTGCAAACGCAAATCCTGTTCACGAGGTATCCATGTGTTCTTCCCTTTTTATTTCAGGGTCCAGATTAACAAAATGGGTTTTCTTTTTAGCAGGCTGAGTCGGGAATGTACAAGAATCTGTTGCAAGAGTTAACTCAGAGAGAAGAATGGAGTTTACCAGATTATAAGACGACTCAATGTGGTGAGCCTCATAGGCCTACGTTTTTCTCCACCGTCCAAGTGGAAGGACGCCTTTTTCATGGGAAAGGAGGGAAATCCAAAAAGGAAGCTGAGATCAACGCTGCTAAACTTGCTTATACCAATCTAACTCAGCATAAATCATTCTCGTCTCTTTTCTAAGTTTATCTCGTTTTGATTATTTTTTCATTTCGAATTCGTTTAACGTTGTGTGAAGTCTACTTCATGAAGAATATGGTGGCGAAATTAAACATGGCGCCTTCCATAATCCTTTAATTCTTCATTTTGGAACATTTTCTTTATTGTATTAGCTAGCTGGAGCTCATATTTAATCAATATTTTGCCTTGTAGAAGAATTACAAGTAGGAGGAAAAGACTTGGCAAATTCCACTTCCAGTATTTATAACTCTGATTCTTGCTCTAAATCTGTGCCTGTCTCACTCAAACAAGGTCGTTAATGTTACTATTAATGTCCTTAATGACTGATGTTCTTTTAAGATCAAAACTATTATGACATTCCGGCATTTAAATAGCAGTTGGTTCTCAAAATAGTGGACGTTATATAGCAGTAACGGTACTATTTGAAACCGTTATTGCATGACCGCGATACTTACTACTATCTATCTCCTGCTGATTATTTTTCCCATTTCAGGCTTCCAGGGGGAAACTCTCAAATCTGCTTCCGGTTCAGACTTAACCGCTGCTGTAGAAAATGAAGAACATGCTGAAGAAGGTAAATATTTTCACCTTGCTCCAATATTCTATTTCTTCGTTTTCAAAGCACATTTTTTTTACTTAGATACCTTAAATCCATACTTGTGGCTTATTGTTGCCTGGTAGATGGAGTGCAAGAAGTGAAAACAGGAGAAAAAGAGGGCTCGAATTCGATATCTTGTGAACCAGCATAGGTTGACATCTCCGATCTTTCGATTTCGGACTCGAATTCGGAGAAATTTCCAGGATCGAGGAGTTATTTACTCAACAAAAGGTTCAGAGTTTATCCATGTTACCCTGACATTGCATTCCCACAAGGCATCACTGTGCTGCCCATCAGTGAGGATAAATGGGTGGCTGTGAGCTTGTAATTCCCAAATGAAACAGATGATTGATCCATCTCTTGTAGGTGCTTGTTAGACGTTTGTACTACTTTTTTTGCTATGAATTTTCTTTAGTATGATGATTTCAATGGCTATGAAGAATATGTTTTTACTCTTCACGTTGCTGAAACTTTAAAGTATTCTAGTGCTTTTACCCTAAATTCTAGTATAATTTAAGTAACTTTTTATATATTTTTATTGATAATGTATTTTCGTCTCTCTTAAAACTTTATATATTTATCCCGATATAAAATTTTGCGTCCGTTTTCTTATCATAATGCATGTCTTCTTTTATATACCCCTATAACTGTACATCCAACGCACTGGTTGTTGTCTCGACCAGACTCCCAAAAAGAGCCTAGGATCAAATTTGTTATCGACTGGCCTTTAGTTTTGCCCAATTGATGTCTAAACAAACTTCAGAGTTGCACATGCAACATTTTTTCCAGAAATTACTCGATTAGAAGAGCCTTGTTCATCTGTACTGAAAGGATACTTTTATGCGGATGGACCGAGAAGGGTGGATGGGAGAAATCCCCCATATTGAAAATTTAACATTATTATATATTTTAAAAAAATATATATTTTCTATTGAAAATATATTTTTACACTTGTAATTTTATAAGTTCGTAGTTTCTTAAAATTTAAAAAATTTACTCCTAATATAAAATAATGTGTCCGATACTACTGTTAAAGGTAGCCATGAATGATCCTTGAGGGTTTGAATTTGCCAAGTCTGAAATTTATGACTAAAGTTCCATCAAATGAACTGTATTTGGGTCTGAAATTTATTAGATGTATATTGGTCGACTATTTTCAAATCCATTTTTCTTAAACACTTAAGGTCACATTTCTTTTTTTGGATAAATAAAAGAATATTATTACCAAAAGGGAGTAGGAAACTGCTACAGAACAGACATCAAAACAGATACATATACAGTATAGGCATCAAAACAGTTTCAGACATCAAAACAACCAAAGTGGAGCATGAACATCCAACATTAAAGTTAGTCAATACCCCATTGGATACAAATAGAGATATTAACTCTATCTATTCTATTGATTATCCTATCTCTTAGTTGAATTCAAACAAACTCCTTAATAGCTTTAAGGATTTCATCAACAGTTCTTGAGCTTCTTCGGAATAGTCTTTTGTTTCTTTTTTCTCAAAGAGAATAAATAAATACAGTCCATGCAAGCTTCAGAATATTTATTAGGAGGGAGTTACTTGTCAGGAACCACATGCCCAGGACATTTGATGATCCCAGGACAATGAAGATTTCCGCAAGCCGGTTAGTAGTAAGATTTCCTTCCATAGAGAGCTTGCTAGTGGGCATTCCATGAACAAGTGATCTCTTGTTTCCTGTGCTTCTTTACATAAAACACATAAACCATCAGTAGCAATACCCATATGTTGTAATCTAACTTTAGTAGGAAGTTTGTCCAAAATAACCATCCAAGAGATCATGCTGTGTTTAGGAATGTGGAGGGGAAACCAAATCAGATTACTCTAGTGAACTTTGTCTCTCTTAACCCTAGTCTCTTCCCAAATTGCACGGACAAATGTTGCTCAGGTTGAGAAAACAACGTTGGCTTCACTCCTTAGTTTTAGTAATTTTCTGAAGGTCCTGCTGGTATTAGTGCCACTATCAATGTGCCAGAAGTCTTTATCGTTGTAATAAAATTGTGTACAACTTTTCTTTGACTTCTTGTCAGTTGAATCAATGGAAATTTCCATTTTTTGCATTATTGTTGGATAATTATTTATTTGATCATCCATTTATTATTTTAATTTGTTTATCTAATTATTTTTTAAAATCATATATAATATTATGTTTAGTCAGTCGTCGTTAAAAAATCAACGGTGATGTTGACATATTATTTTTTTATTACTTTTTGATACTGGCATGACATTATCTTATAATAATATGTTAATATCATTATTAATCTTTAAACGATGGATAAACAAAACATAATCAAAATGTAACATTAGATACGATGTTGAAAAAATAATTAAGTAACTAAAACTGAAACTAAGTAATAAATGTATGATCAAAAAAGTAATTTACCGTTATTATTATTGTTATTGTTGTTATTGAAATCACTTCGCGACCACTAATCCAAGAATAAATAATTAAATTCAAGCAGGGAACTTTCGTCATTTTAGTTTTTAGACTTGTCCATTTGGATAGTCTATGATTATAAACAGTTGAGATTTTTATTTTCTTCTGTACAAAAAATAATATAGTAGAGAATAATATTATGTAAAAACTAACTACGTCATATGTTACATAGGAAGAAATTGATGAGATTTTAATATTAGTTGATATTTGGAGGGTAAGTATTGATAAGAGTATAAAAAAATCAACAATTGATGAGAAGAAATAATTTAAACAATTTCATTCCAAATACCAAAATTAGTCAAATGCAAAGTTAATGGACTAAATAAAAAGAGAGTGTATTTTTAGTAAAAAAAAATAGGAATTAAAGTTACATAGGTATTATATAGTAGTATATGAGCATGTAGTTTAAATTTGGTAAAAAAAATAACTTGAAATAAAGGACGAATTAAAAAAATAAAAAATCATGAAAAATTGATGGATTAAATTGAAAAAATAATGTTACTAAAAGAGGAACTAAAAGCAAGTAGGTTTTTTATAACGATTAGGAACATGTGGTTCAAATTTGGTAAAAATTATTTTAAAATGAAGAAGAAATTAAAGGACTAAGAAATTTATGGACTAAATTTTAAAATTATTAAAATTATCAGTTGATTTTTAGTTTTCGAGTATCTCGAATTTTTCAAATTTCAACTCAAATTGAACTCGAAAATTGAATCGATGATTCGAGTTGACCCGAATAACTCAACTCGAATAACTCAATTTTTTTTTGCACATCCCTAACTATAAGTAATAAATTTATATAAGTAGAATCAAATCAATTAATTATAATTAATAAATTTATATAACTATGATTAGAATTAAATAAATGAATTGAAAATTAAAATAAATTTGAATTTAAATTCTAAAATGAAATATTCAAATTAGTGTGAATACTTTAACCAAAACAAGTAATAACAATAAATAATGTTATATATTAATAAGTTTTAAATTATTAAATACGAAATTCAAGAAAAAATATTTTATTCAAACAAAACCAACTCTTTCTCATATGATGTGATGGTTGTATTGAACCTGTTGGATGTCCTCATATCTTATTTTATTTGGCAATTTCCAAGAAAAAAATGGTTACATATAGTAAGGGACTAAATGATAACTTCAACGTTTACTTTTTAAGGATAAACTTCACTTTTAATATTTCAATTATCATTTTGTTTCACACAATTATTAATTTTTTAAAAACTTATCTAATGTTATATTTTGATTAATTTTAATAACTCATGTTAAAAAATTAGTAGAATTATTTGTGACATTATTGGTGACACGGGTAAACTATATATTTGACCACCTAATTATTGTTCATTATTATTTTAACCATCATTTTTTAAATTTTGTCAATCAAATCATCCAACTATTTAAATAAATTCAATCAAGTCAATTGACGTTAACATTTAACATAAGTATTGATGTGACAGTTAATAAAATTTGTATAATTAACTTTTTGATCCTTAATATTTATACATTCTATTAATTTGGTCATAATTTTAATTTAATTTAATAAATTTAATCTCAAATTAGATGATGACATGTATCACTACCAAATTAGATGATATTTTTTAATTTTAGTTATTTAAATTATTTTATTTCGTATCTAATCAGATGGTGTCACGTGTCACCACCTTATTTTATATAAAACATAAAGAATAAATAACATGCAGGTGAAGGGAATCAAACCCAAAACTTGGATATCTACAAAGTATGCCTGAATCACTAAGCTACACACCTTAGTTGTTAAAGGATTACAACATTTTATATATAATATGTTATAGTTAATAACAGAGAAAAAAAAAAGAAACATGCTTGTAAGAGAATTTAAACTTGGAATTTTAAGAGAAGTGCAAGCATCGTAGCCATCAAATCAAGCCCTGCATTTGATTAAATTGTAATATTATGTGTATATGATCATTAAATTAACTTTTTTAAAAAATAAAAAACTTATATTTTTTATATCTTTAAACTCTATTTTTTATATAATTTCTCTATATATAATGATTAAATTATTTTTAATATAATTAATATTTTAATTTTATTTAATGGTTACATAAAAGGAATTATATATATATAACCCTAGTCGCTCTCCTCACCCCTGTTTTATTTTCTTTAAATTTTTTTATCGTTTTTATATATTAGATCTATTTTTTCTTATTTGATTTTGTTTAGCCAACGATAACATCAATTTTAATGCTGGTTTTCGACCTCAGTTCTTTTTTTTAGTTTTTAAATAAGAATAATTCCGTCTTTATGACATTTTTCTCTACTTTTCTGATACGTTTTTCTCAATCTCCGTGGCACTTTTTTCATCTCCTTTCTCAGTCGTTTAGTGATTATTTTTATTTTATATGGATTTGACAACGACACGAATGATCAAGATAGCGTTTATTTGTAATCATGTTGATCTTTCCTATTATGTACCATCAAATTGATTGATATACGATTTTACGTTCGTGGATAGTTCTCACGAAACTCGACTCTGATTTGTGATTATTGGTGATATTTTAATAGCTTAATCCCTTTTTGTGGTTCGTTTGTCGATACAGACAGATTTATTCGTATTTATTTTTTGTTCGAGTCTTTTGGTTGAGTTTTTAACATTTTTCATGTTTGGTTCTTATATGATCTAAAGTGGTTAGTTTCAATGTTATAGGAAGATGCCCAAATTATGTATTTAGTTTACAATGATAGTTGTAAACCCTTATAATAATTTTGAATATTTTTCATTTTTAATAAGACTAACGTCTTCTATTAAATAAAATTATATATATATATAAATGATTAATTATATTAAAAAATGAAAATTATACTTTAATTATATAAAAGTTAAATATAGTTTAAAAATCGAATTTAGGCTTTGGTAAAATTGTTTTTCAAATTTCAATCTTGATTATATTTAAAGAACTTATATAAAAAATCAATATAGTTTAAATATATAAAAAATCTAAATCTTACTTTTTTTATTTTGGAAAAAACTTAGTTTAATGATTATATACATAACACTGTAAATTTAATCAAATATAAGACTTGTTTTGATGGCTAAGATACTTGCACACCTTAAATTCCCAAGTTTGAAATTCTCTTACAAGTACGATTTGTTTTTTCACTGCCAATAATTGTATAGATTATATATATAACGCCGTAAACCTTTAACAACTAAGGTGTTTAACCCATTGGTTTAGGCGTACTTTGGATATATCCGGGGGTTGTCACCTAATTGGATATTAAATTTATTAAATTGAATTAAAATTATGATTAAATCGATAGAATATATAAATATTGAGGATCAAATGTGTAGTTATATAAATTTTTTAACAACCACATCATCTCCTTCGTCAAATATTAACAACCAGTGACTTATTAAATGTATTTTAATAATTAAGTGACATGATCGATAAAAATTAAAAATGATGGTCAAAATGAAAAAGAGAAATAATTAGGTGATCAATGATATATTTTACCCTTAAGTTTTTGACAAGTGATTGAAACGAAACTAAAATACAAAAAGTATGATTTTAAAACAAAAAGTAGTTGGTAGCTAAAACATAATAAAATTGATAATTGGGGTACTAAACATGTAGTTTAGCCTATTTATTAATTATACATATATATTAATATTAATATTAATATTGTGGTAAATTACAAATTTATCACTGAACTTTATTCTCTCTCCTATTTTACTCACTATATTTTAAAAGTTTTTAATTTTTCAATGAACTTAATATATTGAGTTTTTTGTCACTCAATCGTTAAATGGTTAATGACATTAAAACGACACCATTTAAAAAATAATTTTTTTATGAAAGCGACGTCGTTTTGCATCTATATAACTACTAATTTATAATACTGTTAGTGAAGAAAATAATTGAGTGACAAAAAAACAATGTATTAAGTTTAGTGAATAAATTGAAAATATTTAAAATACAGTGAGTGAAATAGAAAATAAGAAAAGTTTATAGAGGGTGAAAAATACATGAGCTGGTCCGACCTAAGAAAAATATATAATTTAACCTTTATATTTAGGGATAATTTCAATAATGCTCCTTTATATATTATTATTTTTAATTAAATCTTTATTTTTATTGAATAAAAATAATATTTTTAATAAATATATTATTTCAGACCGGATCAATTCGAGTTCAAACTGTATATCAAAAAATGAGTTAAATTCAAATCGATAGAAGGTATATATATTTTTCGTGTTAGGTCAAATACCGAAAATCCACCCCGACCCAACCTATGTTCATTCCGAGAACAAAAAAGAAGTACAAATTTCCGAAAATACCCATTTATCAAATAATGACCCTCGAAAGGCCTTTCTCCTCGCTTCTTTCACTGTAATAAATCATCAAAAATAAAATCATCCCAAGAAAAATAATAATAATAATTTTCTCTCTTAGTTTCCCATTTATTTTTCCTTTTGTTTTCGTACACTTCAAAGTTTACCTCTCAATTTCGTAGCTATGACTGTCATGGCCCCTTCCCCCGTCGATGTACTCTCTCTCTTTTACTTCTTTTTAATGATTTGTTTTCCTGATTAATTGATTTTTAAAGAGTTTTTTAGGGTTTTTTAATGCGCAAATTTGGCTTCTTGATGGATCTGATTCTTCTGATTTACTTAACTTTTTTTCGGGATTTTTCTATGATTTTGTTAGCAACAAGAAGATGAGGAAATGCTCGTCCCACGGTCTGATTTGACCGACAATCACCAGCCCATGGAAGGTATTCGTCTTCTTCTTTTCCTTTCGGGAAATTTACTTCTTTGATTCGCTTACATCAATGCAAGTTTCCCAAAAGTTATAGCTGTATCGGGTAGCAGTCAAAAGAGTGGGTTTAATCTGATTGTGATCCTCGTGATTTATATCTTAATTTTTAGTTGTAGCGCAACCCGAGGCTGCAAACACTGTGGAAAATCAACCAGTTGAGGATCCTCCTTCATCAAGATTCACTTGGAGGATTGAAAACTTATCTAGGTTAAACGCTAAGAAGCATTATTCTGAAGTCTTTGTTGTCGGTGGTTTCAAATGGTATATCTCTCTTTCCTTTCTTGTTGATAGTGCTATTGTTCTTTCTATCTGTTTTTGTGGCCATGGTAATTGATGAATTTGATACTTTTGGTTTGAATTGCTTAGGCGAATACTGCTATTTCCAAAGGGAAACAATGTGGATCATTTGTCTATGTATTTGGATGTTGCTGATTCAGCAAGCTTACCCTATGGGTGGAGTAGATATGCGCAATTCAGTTTGGCAGTGGTTAATCAAATTCATAGTAAATATTCCATTAGGAAAGGTATTATCCTATAAGTAGATTATATGTAGACTGAAGTTTTCTTTTCATGGTATTGTAAAACCAAAATAGTTTCTTGCTGTTTTGTTGTGTCAGTTCTGTTTTTATGATCAATGCTAGGTCAAGAACATCCTCATTTATGATGTTCTTTCATCTTTTCAAAGAGTCATGCTCTTATTACCCTTTTGATTAGTAGTCTATTATGGTTTTGATGCAAAGGCTGGTCATATCTGATTATTAATCAGATTAAAAGGAAAATGTTGCTGTTATGATGCCTTATTCCTCAGTAATAGTTCTTGATATCGTTGCCATTTCTGATGATTAAAAGGCACGACTAAGACTTGGCCGATATTAAGACTTTCTGAATTTTAGAAGATAATCACAGCATGATATCGTAGAACCTTGATATTTTATATAATCCCCTTTTTCATTGTGACCATGATGCTCTTCTGGAATGTATGGCATCGCCCTAATGTTCAGTTCCCTCTTTTATTGTTTGAATCTATACGTTCACTAGCTTAACTCTTAGTAATATGTTCAATTCTTAGTTTTAATTTTCTCAATTTTTTTTGGTAGCTTGATATGAATGTTATCATAGCATTGGAGAGAATAATTTAATCTTATTAAAATTTGCACTTACCTGATTTGGATTTTGCAGACACACAGCACCAGTTTAATGCACGAGAAAGTGATTGGGGGTTTACATCCTTTATGCCCCTTGGCGAGTTATATGATCCTTGCCGAGGGTTTCTTGTGAATGACACTTTGATTATTGAAGCAGAGGTTGTTGTCCGCAGAATTGTTGATTACTGGGCATATGACTCAAAGAAGGAAACTGGTTATGTTGGACTTAAAAATCAAGGAGCAACATGTTACATGAATTCTTTGCTCCAAACTCTGTATCACATTCCTTACTTCAGGAAGGTAAGTACTGATGCTCCATATTTTGTTGAAATATGTGTTGTTTACTATTGCTAATGCTTCACATATTATATTTCAGGCAGTGTATCATATGCCTACAACAGAGAATGACATGCCATCTGGAAGCATCCCTCTTGCTCTACAGAGTTTATTTTACAAACTTCAGTACAGTGACAGCAGTGTCGCGACCAAAGAGCTGACTAAATCTTTTGGATGGGACACACATGATTCTTTCATGCAGCATGATGTTCAGGAACTTAATAGGGTTCTGTGTGAAAAACTTGAAGATAAAATGAAGGTGAAATGCGTCAATGATCTTTAATCATGATATTATTATAATGTGAAACCGAAGTAAATTCCATTTGCTTCTGTTGTGCCACCAGGGAACTGTTGTGGAGGGCACCATACAGCAGTTGTTTGAGGGGCACCATATGAACTACATTGAGTGTATTAATGTGGATTATAAATCTACAAGGAAGGAGTCATTTTATGGTATTTTCTATTTTTTAATGACTGTTTGGGATTTCATAAGTTCTGTTCCACATGTGATGCTATTTTACTTTTTGCCTATACCAGATCTTCAGCTTGATGTTAAAGGCTGTCATGATGTATATGCTTCTTTTGACAAGTATGTAGAAGTAGAACGCCTCGAAGGTGATAATAAATATCATGCTGAGCAATATGGATTGCAGGTAAGCTATTGTGTTTTGTGAAATCCAAGATTCTAAAAGTTTGTAATGAGGATGACTAAAGTAGACGTAGGATTTCAACAATCAATTCATGCTTCTATGACAATACCAATGGGATGTGTACATACATTACAAATTACTTCATTACTAGGAAATTTGCCATCAGTTAGATCATTGTTCAGCAGTACAAGGCTTCATAAAAGCTGCTATTTTAGCCAGGATGTACAGAATGTGTGGCTATTTGGCTGTGGTTGTAACAAAATGCCATTTGTGCAATTTCTGGAACTGGATTGCTTTGGAAGTTTACTCTTTGCACAAGAATTCATTTTTTGTCGAGTGTGTTTTGTGCATTATATCTGATTTTGTGTTAATATCATTTCATAATTGAATGATTGCATTTGAATTTTGGATGATGTTTCCAGGATGCTAAGAAGGGTGTGTTGTTCATTGACTTCCCTCCGGTCCTTCAACTTCAGCTTAAACGATTTGAATATGATTTTATGCGGGACACTATGGTCAAGGTCAGCTGTTATAACATCTTAATTGTCCGTGGTTCTTCTTTGTCAATGGTACTTGTGCAGTCCCGGGGCCTCCAGTGTTTGTGCTTAATAAAAAGCGAACATTTTCTTTTTTGCAGAAGTATAGAAGAATTTAGTTCTATGTTCTTGTTTAACTCTTAATACATGCAAACGATTGTTTTAAAAACCAAGATATCATGAGCTGTAACCATCTGCTGCTAACCAGCTATGTTAATCAAGACCTGGGTGGTATTGGATACAGTTTGTGCCTGAAATGGTTATGGTCAGATTTTCCAAGTTTTTTCATGTATTCAGACTCTTGGAGGTCATATTGCCGTATCCACGTGTTGGACTCATGTACTTCATTAAAAAAAAAAAGAACAGTCGAAGCAACATAGATGACCGACCCCAAGCTTGTAAAAGAAAGGGGGGGGGTTCCTTGCCCCTAGTGTTTTTTTTCCTTTGATGATTGACCAATTTTTTTTTTCTGTTGGACTCTTTTACTTCATTAAAAAAAAAAGAACAGTCGAAGCAACATAGATGACTGACCCCAAGCTTGTAAAAGAAAAGGGGGGGGGGGTTCCTTGCCCCTAGTTTTTTTTTCCTTTGATGATTGACCAATTTGTTCTCATGTCCTATGCTAGTCAAATATAAGAAGTTATTTGATTTTTTTTCTGTGGACCCACTCATCTGGCAGAATACAATGACTAATTCTCTTTATCTTCATTAGAAGCTGTTGTAATGTGGTTCAATTTTGTGTGTGAAGTTTTATGTGGTGTTGATCCGTGCGGTTTTGGTTGGTGTTGATCAAGTTTTGTGTTAAAACTAACTTCATCGACTTCCCAGCCTCTCTTCATTTTGTTTAGATAACGAAATGCAATGGCTAGTTTGCTTTATAAACTTAAAATAGGCACCACCATGACGGTTTCATTTTTTCAGCATGTAATGACAGTTTTTATATCTAAGTGAGACGTTTTTACAAGTTCTGTCATTTTGACCAATATCAAAATTTTTTTTGCATGCTTTTATTGTTTTGTGCTAATAGTTTAAGTGTCTTTAACCTTAATTCTAATGGTAAAATTAATATTTCCACTTATGTAGATTAATGATCGCTATGAGTTCCCATTGCAACTTGACCTTGACCGAGATGGTGGAAAATACTTATCTCCAGAAGCTGATAGGAGAGTCCGCAATCTTTACACGCTACACAGGTACCTACAACATTAAACATTTATTATGTCTCAACTGTGTTCTTTCATTTCCATCTTATAATCACTAGTTAGAATAATTCACTCTCGGTGTAAGTTGAAGGATAACCAAAAAATTTTACCTTCCCATTTCCTTTTTAACTTTTTTTAAATGTTTTTAATAAATTTTATGGTGGAAATACTTCTTCTAGATGTTTTATAACTTTTTTGATATCTTGGTATTTTCCTGCATTAATTAGCAGATGGTTAGAAGTCAATTAGGGTTTAATTTAGTTGAGATTTTTTGTCTCATTTGTTTGTGGAGAAGTAGCCTGAATCCTCGAAAACTGTAGCAAGTGAAGGTCTAATGCTAAATCAGAATATTCTCGAAAGAAAAAATTACTTCATATCCTTGACTAATTCAACTCTACCAAGTTTGGTGTTACATTCCCCATGACTATCCCCAACAATTCACAGGGTTATTTATCAATTGCCCACTTTAAGGATGGTGAGGTAAACAAACGAGAGGTCTAGTAACCATCCGTGTACTTGGGTTCCCTAATGATGCTAAAAAAGATTGCATATTCGTACCAGTTGATAGTGCTGGGGCACAGATGGGAAGCACACACTACATGTTATTTATGCTTATAGTAACATGAAGTTTAGAAACCGACCATGTACTTGGGGTTTTTAATGAGACTATGAAAGATGGTTTATGCACACAAGTTGATTGTGCTGTTGCACAATTTATAAGGACAAAACATAATATATGCTTCTTTAATGCTTATAATAACATGTGTTACTTACATCTTTGAGTTTGGTTACAGTGTCCTCGTTCACAGTGGTGGAGTGCATGGTGGACATTATTATGCATTTATCAGGCCGGCACTTTCTGATCAATGGTACAGATCATACGATTCATACCATTGCATAAAAATTATACTTGCAAAAAATAAATAAATAAAAAGAAGAAATAGGTTACTAATTATTTCGAACACTATCATGCATTTATCAGGCCGGCACTTTCTGATCAATGGTACAGATCATATCAATGCATAAAATTTATACTATGAAAAAAAAATATAAAGAAGAAATAGGTTATTAATTATTGTCGAAAAAAAGGAATGGATTAATAAATGCTTAGTCTGGTGCATGACTATTAAATTAGCTTATGCAGATTGTATTTAAGTTACTCTTACAGCTTGCATATTCCAGCTATGCTTTGGAGCCTTGAAGGTGATGCTTCTTTCATATTGATATTGTCTGTTTTCAGGTATAAATTTGATGATGAAAGAGTAACCAAAGAAGATATGAAAAGGGCATTAGAGGAGCAGTATGGTGGTGAAGAAGAGGTACAATCTTAGTATGTTTTCGCACTGTTTTTTTAAACCTTTTGGTTCAGCTTTTCTGCTTTCAACTATATCCATCTTCAGTGTTATTGATTTGAACAAAAAAAATTTCTTGTGATGTGCCAGTTACCACAGACCAATCCAGGATTCAATAATGCTCCTTTTAAGTTTACCAAATATTCAAATGCATACATGCTGGTGTATATACGCGAAAGTGATAAAGACAAGATAATATGTAATGTGGATGAGAAGGATATCGCTGAACATCTCAGGGTAAGATCTCATTGTTAATATATTATAGCTGAAAATAGTGGCAGATCTTTGACTTATTTTTTAGGGGGTCAATTGGAAAATTAAATTGCTCAAGAAAAAATTGCAATCTTGTTGAATATGTTTTTGTTGCTATATCTTGACATTTAGTTTAAGTTTACATGATTTTGACTTGATATTTATGATAAAACAATTAATATATAAATAAGATTGGGGGTATAATAAAATTATAAGTAACAATGTTATTTTAACTTCTTTAATTTATCATGCATAGAACTAAGTTACCATCAATAATATAAAGTTCATTTTGAGGGGCCAATATAATTTTATTTAATCTATTAATACTTGTATATACACTTGGATTATTTCAAAATTCTTTGACAGGCCAAGGTTTCCTTGGCTGTTCTTTTGCTGTGCCTTCGTCTGAAAATGAGTCGAGTCAAGAGATGTTATAAGCAGGTTTTTAGGCTTGAAGAAGTTAACCAGTCCCTCACTAGGTTTGAGCTCGGATTGTTTGTGGCACCAATGATCCTAAAGGGCATTGGGTGATCTGATTTCAAGTGGGTTTTCAACTTGGAGTAGTTCAGCATATTGAATAGAATAGTATTTATCTCAAGCTTGATTTGAAGTTCAATGAGGTTCAGTATGACTTTGTGTTGGTTGTGCTTTATAAAGAGTAATAAAAAATGAGCTATTACCAAGCTGATTGTTAAGAGTTGTATCTCTACTTGGTCATTTCAGATCCTTCCTTTCTCACAATCTAATATGCAATGCTTTTTAATGTTCTTAGGAGAGGTTGAAGAAAGAACAAGAAGAGAAGGAGCATAAAAAAAAAGAGAAGGCAGAGGCGCACCTTTATACTATTATAAAGGTTGTTTGAGTCATTACTTTAGTTACTAGATTGAGCATTTTTTAGATTACTTTCTTACAAATATATGATTGTCTAGGTTGCACGAGATGATGATCTTGCAGAGCAGATTGGGAAGGATATATATTTTGATCTTGTGGATCATGATAAGGTCAGGAGTTTCCGAATTCAGAAGCAGATAACTTTCAACGTGTTTAAGGTATGGTAAATAGAAAAAAGAAAGAGCTTTTCCTTTCATGTGTATTTGGCACTTGGGGTAATAGTTTTTTTCCCCGTGTTCCTGATTTACCTTTTTGTTGCACACAGGAAGATATTGCTAAAGAGTTTGGCATACCAGTCCAATTTCAGCGTTTCTGGTTGTGGGCCAAGCGTCAAAATCATACATACCGTCCAAACCGACCATTGACATCTTTGGAGGAAACACAATCTGTAATATTTCTTGGCATAAATTGTTTATGTTTTGGTTCAAATACCTTGTTTTAGGAGTATTTGCATCTGGTTTTAGCTTCAGTTTTTGTTTAGCATAGTTAAGTGCCTTTTGATTTAATTGGTTACTTCATTTATCCTGTTAGCCTTTGCATGGATATTGTTTGTATGCTTTTCCTGTTGAATGAATATTTTTTTGATAAGAATTGAAGGCCTCGTTAAACACCCACTTCTTGATTAATGGAGCTTGTAGGAAAGCTCCTTAATCAGTGGAAGGAGGAAAAGAGTGCCTTAAGATTTCATTCCACATAAGATACATCCAGAGAAACACCCCCAACACAAACTGAAAACCAAAAAACAACCGTAAACAACCATAGAGAACAACACTAACTTAGCCTAATCCATCTTAGCTAAGGCAACAACTTCTATTTGGTCGACCTGTTAACCAATCTAACAAAACCATTAAAAACTTTAAGCCTATACAATGCCGAAGAAAAACACAACTTATAACAATAAACCTGTAATAATCAACCAATCCCCTCCTTAGCTAGCTTGTCGGCCTCCATATTACAACTCCTAGGAATCAATATAAGAAAAATATCCATAGCAGACCCCAATTTCCTCCACCAGAGAACTGAAAAATGTAGGGGCAGAGTGCGGCTTAGAAATCCATTCCACTGCAGTTTTACAATCACTCTCTATAATAAGTCTTCCCTTCTTAGCCCAGTCAGAAGAAATGAAAAAGTCAATTCCTTCCTTAATAGCTTTCAATTCTTCCAAAGTAGGAGGACCTTGCCCAACAGCAATAGAGAAAGTGGCTAAAGTAGAGCAGTTTGAATCTTTTAAAATACTTCCAATTCCACCTTGCAACCCATCACCTCTTACCGCCCCATCAACATTGAATTTAAACAAATTCGGTGGTGGTGGTAGCCAACAATTAACCTTCTTTGTGTTTAGAGAATTATGGAACTTGTCTGCAAGCGATGGATCCCCTACTAATAAATCTGTCTGAATACGAACAATATGGTATTTAGCTAAATACCATTTAGCCAACTTAAATCTGGTGATGAAGTATAGGGACGAACTGTCAAACTTCCAATTTTCAAACACTACCAAATTCCTAGCCTTCCAAATTGACCATAAAACAACACCCGGGATAAAACTCCAAATGGAAGAATGCTGCCTTAGATACGACCAAGAACAAAGAAGTGAAATGGGGTCTTGAGGCAAAACAATACAATTTCCCATAACCTAAGGAATTTACTCCAAATCTCCCATGCAACAAAACAAGAGAAGAAAAGGTGTTCAATTGTTTCTTCATGCATATGGCATAAAGGACAAAGCACATCTTCCAAAGGAATCCCTCTTTTCTTCAACTCCTCTCTAACTGCCAATTTACGATGAGAAATCTGCCATAGAAATGTTTCAACTCTAGGAGGAGCCAATCCAGACCATACTAACTTTTTCCACTCGAAACTTCCTTCAGAACTGCAAGATAGCGTCAATCTACAAGACCTGACCGAGAACAATCCATCCCCCTTTCCCGACCAAGCAAGAAAGTCATCCACTGAATCGGACAAAACTATATTATCAATCAAGGACATTAAAGCAATCCATTGATCCAATTCTCAGTCGCATAAATTTCTTCTTAATTGAATATTCCAAACCCATACATTATTTTCAAGACCACCAAACACAGCTACTTTCCCCCATTTAATAGTCGATAAAGCAAAAATTCTGGGGAATTGATTTTTTAATGTTGAGTTATTAACCCAAACATCATTCCAGAATGCTACCGACCTATCATTCCCCACTTGGATCTTTGAATTAGCTCTCAAACAGTCTCCAATCTGATCCTTTTTCACATAATTGTTCAAAATACCTCGCCATATCCCTGTTGAATGAATATAAATTTCTACATGTGTTTTCCTTAAATACAATACTGAAAAACCAAGGAAAATGTGGAAAACATTCGGAGTTTACCTTTTATTTCTTCTCTCTCCCTCTCTTTTAACTATGTGCTTAACTTTGACTTTCCTCACTGTAGGTTGGAACCTTGCGGGAGGTATCGAACAAGGTCCACAATGCAGAATTAAAGTTGTTCCTGGAAGTTGAGCTTGGACTGGTAATACGGTTTTCCATTTCTTAAATTTTCCTGTCTAGTGATGTTATTTACCTAATTCTGGATCTTCATTGTCAATCCAAAATAAGAATTAAGAGATCCAAAAAGATAGGGGGTCTTATTTGAGATTCCAAAAGCTTCCAAGTGCAAATGGTTGTTTTGTCAGAGTAGAAGTTAGGCATTTCCAAAAACCTTGTTTGTTGGTAGAGTGCTGAATTCTTAGTTCCGGTGAGTAGTGACCATGGATCCAAGCTTGACAAACTCAAATAAAAAAAAAGTTTGGCATCAGACTTCGAGGTTTTATGCTTCATTCATGTCCATTGTAGAATTACTTATCTGCCCTTGAAATATAAGTTAGTGAGATTTGTAACTAGCTCCCTTTTGCTAAATTATTTAGGAAGTGCTATGTATGAATCATATAAAAATGAGTGTCTAATCTAGTCTTGCCCCCTTCTCCTTGATAATTTTTTGGTTATTTTGTATTTTCTTCATGACTTAAACAATACTGTTCAGGATTTACGCCCAATTGCTCCACCAGATAAGACAAAGGAAGATATTTTACTTTTCTTCAAGCGCTATGATCCTGAGAAGGAAGAGCTTCGGTAAGTTGTTTTGTGTTGTTTGTTTCCCCTTGTCTTCTGAGAAATTATGTGAAATTGTATGAGGGATTATCTTTCTGTTGCATCAGCTTTGTTGGAAGGTTGTTTGTGAAAAGCACTGGCAAGCCGATAGAAATTTTATCAAAATTAAACAAATTGGCAGGTTATGCTCCTGATGAAGACATCAACCTTTATGAGGTTTGCTTCCACTAATTCTTACTAAAGTGGTTGTATTTTCAATTCTCTTTTAACTCTTTTCTGGGTTGCATGAATTTGAGGTGATAGTAATCGAAGCTAATGTATGGTTCTAGGAATGAGCTTTTTTTCCCCTTTACAGTGGTTTTAGTTGGAATTTTTTGGGCTTATTCTAAGCTACTTTCACTTGGACAGTTGATAAATTACTTGTTTAATAGTAGTGCCTATATAATAACAGCACTTTTGCAATTGACTTGTCTGTGAAACCGTTATCATTTCCATCTAGTTAATTCATCCAAACATTTGCATATATTTTGACATTCCGATGAGGAATAATACCTTGAGTATGCTTTAATATACAGGAAATCAAATTTGAGCCCAGTGTTATGTGTGAACCAATTGACAAGAAAATCACATTCCGAGCTAGCCAGGTATGCATTGCACTTTATTTTGGAATGATTGCTATTTGGTTTGGTCCTATTTAAGTGGTTTGTCCATTCATTCTCCACTGCAGCTTGAGGATGGTGACATAGTTTGCTTTCAAAAGTCTCTTCCTATTGAAAGCATTGAACAATTCCGCTATCCAGATGTTCCTTCATTTTTGGAATATGTGCATAATCGCCAAGTACAATCTCTTTATCCTTTATATATGCAACTTTCTTGCAGTGAGTTTATTCTGTTATTTCCATTGCATTTTCATCTAAAATCTTGATGTGAGGGTTGACCTGTCTGTCATATGGCTGCTTTTACACGGTTGCTTTTAGAAATCTGCTGTGCTTGGTGATGTGTTCTAGGGGATTATCTGTCTGTCATCTGGCTGCTTATAGAAATTCGTCTTGCAATTGATGGTGTGTGCTAGGTTGATTAGTCAGGAGCTAATGTGCAATTTATTGAGCACTTTGTTCTCTTTGTGATTAGTTTGGCTAGCCGAAGAGTTTTTGTATGCTTTCTTGGATACATTTCTTTAATTAAGTGGGCAGTTTTTGGTTTATCATCTTCGGATAATGGTTACCACGTCATGTTGGTCAGCATTGCTAATAGGTTAAGGCAGAAACAATTACCTTCTTTTAATTGCATTGGCATTAGTTTCATTGTCTCAATAGGCCTCACGTTCTGATTGATAAGACCATGATATCTAAAATGTCAATAATAGTGTTTGGTTCCAGAAAGCATCTCTATGTTTATTTTCCTAATCTGAAATTATTCAGGTCTCTTCTAAAAATACATTTCATTAATGAAAATAGTAAAATCACATTTGGTTCTACATTTCTATTTGAAGAAAATTATCTATAAGCATAATTAATTTCGATTTGCTTATGTTAAACATAATTTTTTTTTGATAAAAAGGGAGGCCTCGTTAAAAACCCCCTTCATAACCGTCAAGCAACAAGAGTGGCTCAACGGACATTGGAAGGAGGAAAAGAGTGCCTCAAAGTTTTATTGCATAGATACCAAGTACAAGAAAAGTACAATACCACAAAACACAACTTGACTACTACCTCAACAATGATCAACATTAAACTACAGAAACACAGCAATGACCAAAACCAACTCAAGAAAACTATATCCTAAAAATAAGCAACCAACGCAAGCATAACACTATTGACAAATATAACCAAAACTTCCCCAAATACAACAAACTCAATGCAACAAATATATCCCAACCAATTAGCCTATCCCTAGCATCAATTCTGCCAGAATTGGAGGGCCAGAACCAACTCTCTCTGAGAACAATCCCAACAAACATAAAAATTAACATGACTACCTTGTTAAAATCTAAATTGAAGAGGAAAAAAAATGCTACTTCTCACTTGTTTGGTTGAGTGATTATTGCAGTCTTTTTCTTTTGTTAAAAAAAACCCCCACACACACACCCGAAAGAAAAAAAGAAGAGCAAGGTGTATGGATATATTTTGTCTATTAATGATACAGTCAAAGCTCTATGTACCTGTATAGTTCAAACTATTTTAGTTCACTTATAAATATTCCCCATGCCTTTGCGTTTTAAGCTGTTGGCCTGTCTGTGAAGACATATTTCTTTATGGTAGATTGTACACTTTCGGTCTTTAACCTTTCAGTTATACCCTTGCTTGAATAAGCTTTTAAAGTAATATTTGCATTTTTGTTATATTTCTTTATGGTAGATTGTACACTTTCGGTCTTTGGAAAGACCCAAGGAAGATGACTTTTGTCTGGAGATGTAAGTTCAAAAGTTTGGTTAAAGTTGCCTTCCTTTACATTGCGATTGACATGTCTTTATTTACTTGTATTTATTTCTATTTTATATGAATGTGAGGATCAAAGCGTCACACTCCTCTCTTTTGAATGTTTAGGTCAAGGCTTTATACTTATGATGATGTTGTTGAAAGAGTAGCTCAACAACTTGGGTTGAGTGATCCATCCAAAATCAGGCTTACATCTCACAATTGTTACTCTCAGCAACCTAAACCTCAGCCTATTAAGTACCGTGGGGTGGATCATTTGTCTGAGATGCTGGTCCACTACAATCAGGTAATAATCAAATTCTCTTAGTAGTGCATATTGAGAGGCCAAATGATGAAAGGGCTAGGAGCTAACCAATTTTGTTTGTTGACAGACCTCTGATATTTTATACTATGAAGTGTTAGACATCCCTCTGCCCGAGTTACAAGGTCTGAAAACCTTGAAAGTAGCATTTCATCATGCTACCAAGGATGAAGTGAGTATGTGAATCATATTTAAGAGTTCTAATTAATGATGTTAAACTTCTGTTTTAGTACAATAAAATTGCTTCTTTTTTATCCCAGATTGTTATTCATACTATTAGGCTTCCAAAACAGAGCACTGTGGGTGACGTGATTAATGATCTTAAGACAAAGGTAAGTCCAATTTCATTCCATGGGTGAAATAATCATGTCGAGGTATGTATTTTTTATGGATATTTCTTTTTAATAGAGTAAAATTGGTGAACCATTTTTGAAACAGGTGGAGTTGTCTCATCCTGATGCAGAACTGCGGTTGCTTGAAGTTTTCTATCACAAGATCTACAAGGTCTCATTTTTTCATGTTTTTTTTTATGCTCATGTCAGAAACTTATTACATCTTTATTTGATTTCACCTGGATGCATAGGTGACGGATTGTCTAATGTTCTGGTTCTTTCATAAACCTCTAATGCCATCAAGTTTTCTTATTTGTTTAAAACTTGACATTGCTTGTTGAAAAGACTGTTTCACTGTTTAGTTTCTTGAATTGCATACCTATTTATGTGTTACATCCTTTTCTTGCTCTTCCTGGTTTGGTAATTTGGGGTTCCTTTATCATCTTTTCTCCCTTCCCTTTGATTACAAATTTATGCATGTTTCTACTCATTTTTGCAGATTTTCCCACCTAGTGAGAAGATTGAGAATATAAATGACCAGTACTGGACATTACGGGCAGAAGAGGTCAGTTCCTAACCCCCCCTTCTGTTCCTGTAACACATGCATGCTCTAGTACATCCTGCTGTGATCTAGTGAATCAGTTTTTTTTTCTTTTATTTTGCCAGTTTTGATTTTATGAATGTAATTTCTGAGATAATGGCCTTCTTTAAGATATGGAGGGTTGGTTTTGATTGTTGTTCTTTGATCTTACAGATTCCAGAAGAAGAGAAAAATCTTGGTCCAAATGACCGCCTTATTCATGTTTACCACTTCACCAAAGAAACAGCTCAGAACCAGATGGTAATAATTTTGACATTATTACACGTCTTTTATTTTCAGTTGTCATTTTGCTATCCTTATGATTGCTTCTTTATCACTTATGTTTCCTTGCCAATTTAACTCTTTTCTTGACAGCAAATTCTGAATTTTGGAGAACCCTTTTTCTTGGTGATTCATGAAGGTGAAACCTTGGCTGAAATAAAAATCCGAATACAGAAGAAGCTGCAGGTTCCAGATGAGGATTTTGCTAAGGTTTGTTGTACTTCCTGAATGTTATGTGAGCTTGTGCTCACTGATTTCCCTAATCCTTATCTTGTTCAACTGCTTTTCTCTTCTCCTTTGGCCGGGTAAATGAAATATGGATTCATGCATAGTAGGAACTCTGACTGTGATGTACCCATTGTTAATATACATATTTTTAAATTAATCATTTTCCATTGTATTCATTTTTCTGTCTCCTCTCTTTTTTATTTATTTTTTATTATATTAAACCTTCTTTTCAGTGGAAGTTTGCATTCCTCTCACTTGGTCGGCCGGAGTACCTTCAAGATTCTGATATTGTATCTAGTCGTTTTCAGGTGCACATGCTGTTTTACATAAGGATATTTGAAAATTTTGTCCAAGTTTCATTAGGATTTTACCGTAATTTTGCTTAACTGTACATATATTCAGAGGCGAGATGTTTATGGTGCTTGGGAGCAGTATCTTGGGCTGGAACACTCTGACAATGTTCCAAAAAGATCTTATGCTGCTAATCAGGTAATGATCCTTTATTAAAAGTATTCCCAAGTTTCATCACAAATTGAGTTAATAAGACTCCTATCCTAAGGCTTAAGATATTCTTTAAGACTGATTAATCCATTTGCTTTTCTGGACTCCATAAAAATGGCTAGCCTTTGAAATGCCAATAATAGTTGACTCTACTTTAATGACATCGCCCTTCTTTGCAGAACCGGCACACCTTTGAGAAGCCTGTTAAAATCTACAATTAGGGACTGTTTTATATTTTACCTCCTTTTGATGACGTTGCACAAAAAGAGTTGCACTCTACATGAACTAAAAAGCAAATGACAATGCGAGGCAACAAGAAGTTAGCACTGAAATGGCATTTGTTGATATTTTCTTGATTTATTGGATAATGTAATTCTTTCAGTCGAAGGACAGTGTGCATCTGCAAATGTCGATTACGATCCACTGAGGTTTTTGCTACTACTTTAAATATAGGTTGGTCGGTTGGTTCTATCTCAACCGAAACGTAAATGGGGGCAAGTTGCCAGTGTAATTTGTCAGTACATAAACAAGATTTTGGATTATTAGTGAATTTATGTATACACAGTATAGTTTGGGAGAAGGTTGTGATTTGGTATTCCCTTTGGTTGATTGCCCTTTGGTATTCCCATTTAGCATTAGCTGCTGCCCTTTGTAATGGTTGATTGCCATTCTTTTTCAAGCCCTAATATTTTGTTGTGGCTTTTTTATTATGGGACTTTGTCAAACCCCAAATCTTTTTACCACAAAGGGACTCGAACTGATTTGATCCCTTAATAAAATGCATATTCTTCCTACATGAACAAACACAAATATATATATTATTTATAGTGTATGTGTGAGTTTAGGTATCATGAATCAAGTATTTAATACAAAATTAAATTAAGTATGAGGCACTTTTTAAGAAATGATTCAATTTCTTAATAAAAATAAATATTCCAATAGGAAAAGAAACCTACCTATCCAGCCTTGTCAAGCAATAGATGGCATGTCATTGGTGAGTGTAAAATAAAAGCAATCTTAAAAGGTGAAAGATGATGCCTCTCCACCTTTTCTTCCCTCCAAGCATGATCCCAATTGCCTCTTCATGCCATCGTCCATAATTAAAGTTCACATCGGAATCGTCTTTGAATTTTATACATATAAGTTCACATCGGAAGATGAGAGAGATTATGTTTGTGACTTGTATTAGTATGATGGACCACATGACATCTCTCTTTCCTTTTGGGTGCAGGATGTGACTTGACTCTTCCATTCATAATTGTATTAACATGGACTCGGTCTCCTCATGTTTTTGTGGTTCTCATTTTACTATCATTTGGGGTTTTTCATCACATGATTTTAGTTATATCAGTGGTCCTTTATGCCTACAAACACTGGGTTAAAGAAGATCATGAAGCAAAACAAGATTCATCTCGAATTCCTGTATGGTATGATCCTTTAATATAGGTCCCATGGGTTTTATTTTATTTTATTTGCAGATATTGAGATCTGAACATAAATTTATTAGTTGTCTTTTTTACGAATAATGAAACTAAATACCATGTTTGGATTGTATATTTTATGACATTTGAAATGTGAACATTAAGATTATCCCAACAAAATATCAATGATAAATGGACTGTCGGTCGGTTAATATTAATAATTGTTTTTTTCAATATAAGAGGGCTAAAAGCGATTACAAATTAAGAATCCACGACATGATATCAAATAATGAGAGAGATGATTATTGTTGAAAGATAATAATAAAATTTTATATACGATGACAAATATAAAAGAGAAGGCTGCCGATGCCTACGATATTGTGGGTGGCCATCAAGATTAGATGTGTGAATGCAGTGATCGATTACGAAATTAGGAATGAAATTAGGATCAAATATTAGGAGAATAAAGAACTATTAAGTATCTAAATCTAAAAATATTAGTGGATAAAAACTTTATTTGATTAATATCTAACTCAATACAGACACAAAATATTATTCTACCAAAAAAAATTTAGGTTCATTTAATAAATAACTCGTCTCATCTCTGTTCGAGATGAATCATTATAGCGTTGGAGAAGCCATTGCCTAAGGTCTTTCTCATGAATATGAGAAAAAAACAAATACTAAACCAAGATCAACAATGCCAGTGCAGCTTTCTCTTCAGGGATCTCAGAATGGGAGGAGTTGTCTGCATGGTTGTAAGAGGGGGTATGCACTATGCATGGACCCCAATTTTTATTTCTTTAAATTTAGTATTTTTTATATTAAAAAATTTAAATTACAAAAATATAATTTAATTTAATCCCAACCACCAAAAACATTAAAATTTGGTTTTATCTCAATGGTGAGGGGACGAGGGTGGGCACACTGTATTTTATCATATAAAGGCATGAAGCGGGAAATCTCAAAGTATCTTCTCAGAGCATTGATGTTGGAAAGGAGATAGAAAAAAAGGTTATGTCACTGATGACTGACTGACTCATCTACTCGCATTGATAAGTCTATAAACATATATAGCTTTATCTTAGCTGTGATATGACAGTCCAGTTTAGTATTACATATTTTTCAAAAAAAGAATTTTAAAATATCCACCATTTATATTTATATACATCCAAAATACCACCTTCATGATTTGACATTACAGATTCTCTACTGTTTGTTTCTTTCCCAACAGACGAACCCCACCTTCATTTACAGCCCCCATTATCACTTCTCTGGTAAAATATAGCCCTTCTCTTTTGCTTTTGCTCCGCTGGGTACTGCACCATGCAAAAAGGACCCCCATTTTCTGCCTTTTTTCTTTCTTTCGAGGGTATCAACAATGGACAACGGTCGTGCTTCGTTCAACTTCATTTTTTTTCATTGGTTGATGCCAGGGTTTCCATGACCTCAGCTTGACAGAAGCATATCTAAGCGTTTTCCTTTTACTACATTTGCTCTGGGCTTAATCCTCTTTTTATTAAATGAACATATATATATATATATATTAGTTATAAGTTAGGGTTATACATGAAAGTGAGAAGACACAAAATCATTAAGGGCTAATTTAAGCATTGATTAAGTTTGATTCACTTAAACCTAACGAGACAGTGATTGATGTTAACCAATCCTATAGTGGCCCTATTAGCTTTGTTGACAACACATCTAAGGTTTTTATTACCATTGCTCTTGCTTCCTTAGTCTTCAATTTGATTATGAAATATATCCAATTGGAAGCTTGCCATAAGGAGAGAGAGAGGGTGACAAAAATGAAGTAAAAGGAGAGATTTCATTCAAAGGCCGTTGGGGTATTTTAGGGAAAGGAGGTAAGCACGGTGAAGGAAGAGCATAGGGTCATTAGTCCCTTGAATATTTGTAGGGTTCTGTTGGCCAAACCCCAAAGCACTGTAAAACTTGTTTTTGTGCATTCCAAGGTGGTGCTTTTACTGTCCTCAATGTATGTATTGTGATAAACACTGCTGCATGATTTCAGTGCCATCAAATTCGGTGAACAAATGCTTTTTAACGATTTGATTTAAGCTCTGAACATGACAGGTTAATACATGCGAAATAACTCTGCATTGTTGGCTAGATACAGTAGAAGGTGGCCATTATTCCATGGGATTGTTTATTTGAAAATATGATCAACATATATAAATGCAATCACTAGAGTAGAAAGAAACTACATCTAATGGATAAAATGTGGAAAACCAACACACATTTAGTAATAAACATATGATGATGATGATGATGAGTGGCTTCTACTCAGAGGGATGCCATTGCGTTTCAGTGGTACCCATTAGACTTTTGAGGAACCTGATCTGCAAATCCCTGGTCAGCTTTTGATTGCTTGTTTCCATCTGGCATTAGCCCAAAGTGAATCTGAGGAAAATGTGCCCACTGCAAAAACACTAGTGCTCTTAATTACTGCAACTATATGGTTTATTAAATTTTCTTTCAAACTCAACCAACAACTAATTAGTTTAGTAAAATAAATCACAAGATCCCATAAGTAAGATTATAGTTCGAATCTTGACATTATTAATAGAAAATTTTGGGTTTGAATCTTGACATTATTAATAAATAAAAAAATTGAGTTCATATAGATTTTATGCACTATAATTGAATTGGAAGAATATATTATTATAGTATAATTTTAAATGAAATTTATTTAAAATAATGTCATAATCTTATTAAATATCAGCACATAAAATTATATACCATCTATATATGAAATACAAAGTCTAATAATAGTATGAACTACTATAACAAACTAACTAGAACTAGAAATATCTACTGTAAAAGAATTATTAATGGCATATAAAAGCAGTAGTGCCTATATATCTACTGCTAAAATGTTAAAAAAAAAACTTACATTTTTTGCTGCTGTGCTGAAAGCTTCCCTGTGGCTGATGTCTGGATTAGTAGACTTGATCCTTTGGATTTCCTCTCTATTAAAAGAAATAACCCAGAAAAAGGAAACTAAATGAGAGAGAGAGTTTATGATCAAATTACCATTAAAATTTGGGTTAAACTTACTTAATGAACCTGTTATATGCAGAAGGAACACGTTGTCTCTTCCCAGGTGCTGCATTTTTATATCATACAGTTTAATCAAACGTTGTAGGCACTAGGCAGTTGACTTTGTTTTGTCCAGTGAAATTGAATGATTATATATTATATGAAATTGAGAAAGAGAGAGACTAACGGCGAATAGGGAGCATCCTAGTTGCTTCATGGCCTGCAGAAAACTTGTTGCATTTGGAAGGCGACCCACATTCCTTATTATCCAAGAAATATTAGCTTTGAAACAACAATGATTTTGTTTCATAATATTGTATCTTATAGGCTAAAAAGGTTAGGAACCTATAAAATAATGGCACAATAACAAAAAAAATATTTTTAACGTTTGATTAAATAATCATTTTAATCACTAATTTTTTTAGAACATTTAGACCCAACGTCTCATTTTGGGATAAAAAGACTTGAAAAACATTAGTTAACAAACGGTAACACTCCAAAATAGGGATATTTTTACCATAAAATAAAATGTTAAAGGTTTTTTTCCCCTTAAAATTAAATGTTGATAGCCAATATGCTCTAAAAAAAGAATAAGAGATAAAGTGATTTTTTAATCAAACATGTTTTTTTTTCCTAAAATAAAATGTTAATGATAAAAAATAATTATATATATATATATCATCCCTTGCCGCCAAAAGAACCTGAAAATACCTGAGCATCTTGGATGGGAACTGTTTGAGGAGAGTTTCCCATATTTACAGACAGCAGATTAGCACAATGCCCACATCTAACAGTCACCAGATTGAACATGCTGTTGCTTGGAACACTAACCTGCATAAAAGGTTACCATTTCTGAAATGTTAATGGTTACTGCAAAGAATCCATTGAATGATTTTAGTGGTAAACGACAATGTTGTTATTCTTAGAGTACTTGATTTCGAGCAACTGTGTTTACAAGGTATGAATTATATCATATAATAAGAAAAATTCTGAACATATATTATATTATAATCACTCATACTATTAAAATAAGAATGGCTACTACATAGAACTGGTAAAATGCAACAATGTCTGAAGCTTTTGAGCTTTCTCAGCTAATCAAGCCAATCCTATTTTTCTCTTTTGGTCATACAAATTAAGAGTTGAATCTGCTAAAACAAATGCAAACCCTAAGTGAAAAATCAAAGTCCCAAGCCTCATATCTGTTTAGATCCCATACATTTTCCGTACAAAGTCCCTAGATCTTCCATATGCACACAAAATGCCAAACACAGAAGTTTCATAATGTAGAAGCATAAGAGAAAACATGCATTAATGAAGTAATATATGTACAAGCCTCGAGTGGGAGAAAGAGAGAGAGAGAGATGAAAAGAACGTGACCGGAACGGAAACCATAAAGGCCAGGCCAAAAGCTATCAAAGAATGTCATTGAATAAAGAAAAAAGAGAGAATTCATGAATGGTGATTGATTTACGGATTACTTAATTTGTGCAGAGCTTAGGATCTTGCATTTTAAATGCGTTTTCTTGTTGGTTTTCAAAAGGGGTTTGCTTAACATTCCTGGGAAAATAGTTTATGGCTACCCCATGATTTCTCTCTTAGAACCCTAAGCCAAGCCTACCTGTTTAGTTCTCTTGGAAAAGCATTTTTTTTTATCACCACAACAAGTCTTTGGGTGTTTTTGTATCACTTTCAACAGCTGAATTAAAATCATTTGGCCAAGCTTTTCATTTTCTTGTTCATGCAAGATCAATCTTTGAAAGGGTATTCCCAGTAAAAGAAAATTTCCTTTGGCCTTCTATGATGCTTTCACTGTGCACCGCTTCAGCTTGTTTTAGATGGGAATTCTGGATCATGTGCTGGACACTTTGAGACAAAACTAGACTAAAATTTCTCATAAAATATGAGTTCAAGTTAAATCAAGCAAAATCTCACGATCCTTCAACCGTGAACCATGATAGTTAAAGTGGATTTTTCTCTTTTTACAGAAAAAGGGCATTTTCCAAGTTAAATCAAAGAAAAATCTCCCGCTTTGTTCTTCATGAAAACAACCAAAAATAATTTCAGCTAACAAAAGGGTAAACACTGAAACAAGTCAGGCATGCTAAATTCAATTCCTTTTAACAAAAAAAGAAGAAAAAAATGCATAAACAGATACAGAAATATATAGTAATGGAATTCAGTGCTGTACCGCTAAAATGGTGTTGCAGAAGTTGCAGTGAACATACCAAACACGTTCAGATGTCAAGACCATTGACATTTTTCTTTCTTTCTTTCGGTTTCTTAAGTACTTTTCTCCCTAACTATATAATATTCCCCAAGAACAAAGGAAGAAAAAGAAGAATAAAAATGGATCAAGGTTGAAGAATTGATGAACAGAAGAGAGAGAAGATAGTACGATGACAAGGAACAATAAAATAAATGGGTTTTGATCGTATTTTATATGAATTTAACTATAAGAGACAGAGATTTTGAGAAGTGTACAAAAAGATTATGATATGACAAGTCTAGTCTAATCGGGACAGAGAGAGGGAGAGAGAGACGGAAAGTAATGAAGTAAATATGGGTAGCAAGGGGAGGCAAAGGACGGAAACAAATGGAAGTGAAGGCGACGATATTAGTGCTTTCCAATGTTTTATACAAATCGAGCAAACAATAAACATCATACTTACTCAAATTTAATTTTTTTTAAATAATATTTTCTTTTATCATCGAGATCATTTGATCGATTTAATCTTAATATATAGTAGTAGATCTAAAAATATTTTTCAGAATAGACACATATGTATTGATAATATATATTTTTGTATAAGGGAAGACATCAATAAAATTCCAAAGAAAACACAATTGATAAAATGAACAACAAACATAGAGAAATTCAAATTTAGGTTAGACACGTGTTCACTCTGAAATATACATGCACCCGCACCGTTGATATATCTTTATTATAGAAAACATGATTTGTATGTATTTTTAAGGTTTAATTATGAATTTCTTCGGGTTACTTTATAAAAATTAAAAGAATAAATATTTTTATTTTTATTTTTATTTATTACAATTTGATTTTATTGATGGGAGAAGTAGAGTTGTGGGGATGTTTGACAGTTAACCCCTTTTGATTTGTATAGAGATACATAAATGGTCGTTTTATAAAAGATGTAGAGATTAAATGATATGAAAAAGATCATGAATAGTAAGAAAGGCTGAGAGAGAGAAAAGGAGATTATGTTCCGTTTGCATGGTGGTTTAATATGTCCTTAGTATTATGTCAGGCCTAGGGTGATAATAACTATTTTTAGGTCGACATGGGTGAGTAGACTTGGATGTCATATAGTGGATTTGATTGGTAATGAGATTTACATCGATCGTATTAAGTGATTGTAGCCATTTGAAGGATATAAAACTCCAGAGACCTCGATAGGTGAAGAATTGATAACGAATGTATAGTTTTCCGGAAGAGGTACAACATTTATACTCCCTTGATTGAGGGAATGTCATAAAGTGACTTGAATCAAGATTCGTGAAAGAAGACATTTATTCTCGAAAATTAATGTAATAACTGATTTCAAGCGACTGATGATAGTATGTTTTAAATAAAGTTGGAATATGCTCTTTTTCGAGCCCTGACGCTGGGGCTGCTTTGAGGGAAAATCATGTCTTTAATCTATAAATAACTATGGATGATCTGATTCCAAATCTGAAAAAAAATTACGGATATTCCAATTTCTAATTCAAAGATAACTCCATGCTAGAGATGTAGCGAAGGATCTTGACATTCTTTTATAAATTTATCCAAGTCCATACCATCGATTGTTATCAAAATATCTATGAAAATAAAGAAGGTAATTTTTAAAGTAGACAACTATGAACTGAAGCAGAATTGTTTTAAAGTCTATATATATACAAAGATTAATGAGACAATGAAAGAATTGAAACAGAGGAATGTAATGCTAAATATGTAGCGAAGGATCTCGACGCCGTAAAAAAAAAAGTAATAGAGCAAGCGACAGCATCTAAACTCTAACACTCTCAAATCCGACCTTTATACACCATTGAATTTGCGAATGTCCAGGCATTGCGCTTACTACTGCTACACCCTTCTATTCATATGTGTCACGCTTGTCGGTCCGCCAATGCGGCTGCTCACTCCCACTGTTCTACATCTTTATATTTTGATTTACGATGCTATTTCTGATTAACATATTATAATATTTCATTCCCCAAAAAAATATGAGTGACAATAAGGTATTATATATTGATACAAACAAAGGAATATAGTATTGATACAAATTTAATATTTGTCAAATATAAGTTATATATAGATAATATATCCAGTAATAGATATTATGGTGCTCCATCATTTGCAAATTTGAAGTTGAAGACAATCATTCAAGAATTCCGACTTTCGCTTTAATGACAGCTTATACCAAGACCAGATAGCCAGCAATCGGAGCTCCACCTAACACTATGTGTCTATGTCTATCCTTCACAAAAAACAAAAGGGTTGTTTTGTGTTCTTTATTACTTGGGAAATAGAACTCATCAAGTTATTTTAGCGTAAAACAGAATATTCTTTTCTTAGAAATCTTGCATTCGAACAGATGTATCTGTAAATGTGTATGTATTATCAATTACGTAAGAAAATTTAAACCGATAATACCTTATAATCATCTCAAACTATTAAAAAAAATAGTCGGGAAAATAACCCGTTTGGTCTTTTGGGCACCCAAGTTTCAATAAAGGATTAAACTTCAGCTCAAAAGTGATCATTTTGTCTCGTTTTTCTCAAATTTTGTAGCGATGACGCCAATTGGAGTTCTTGGGATGGTGAAAAGTGGAATGCTTTTGCTCGTGCTTTGTGCAATAGCTAAGTTTTCAACTAATTTCTAATGGGTATTTTTGTTGCAGAATCGGCATATGTTGACATTCTTGCGTACTGGTGGAAATTTCTATGAACAATGTGAAGTTTCATCAGCCAGGGAAAATTTTTAACTTTCCAGTTATAGTTCTTTCATCGGCATATGTTCTAACCCTTTGATATGTAATAGTTGGATATATGTTATATGCGGACTTAAATACTGGTTGATATATGTTATATGTTAAAGTTCCGGACAACGTCCGTACAAACAAAGACGGCGACTTTTGGGTTGTAATTCACTGTCGAAGATCCATGTACTCTCATATACTAGGATTATACCCAAAACTAAGGAAGTTCATTCTAAAGCTCCTTATCTCAACAAAGGTTCATTACCTGCATCAGATCAGGTGTAAGCTGCATGCACAAGCCGTCAAATACGGCTAGGATGGAAAGCTTTTACAGGTTCTAGAGGATAGGGAAGGAACAGTCGTGAAAACGATTAGTGAAGCCAACGAAAGAGACGGAAAACTTTGGCTAGGGGGAGTGTTCTCATGCCCTTTATTGCAGTTTATGATCTGGATTGATTTTGGCAAGTCTTTTAGGCTTTCAAAACAGTAGCTTTGGGGTTCTGAATGTTGCTTCTTCTTACATTGAAACAAAAGAAAACCAACAAGGTATTTAGGACAAAGTATTAAGAAGAAACAACAAAATCACAAAAGAATTACAACTTTTGTTAGTAAATTACAGAGTCAGATATTTAGAAGTGCATGCTTAGTTGATACATGATGAGGCAAAAAAAGAAAAGAAAAAGTGATTGGATGAATGAATTAAAAGGCAGTGGTAATTGGCAAATTAGCCCTTACAGATGCAAAAATATATGCTAAACATTGAAAGTAGAACCAGAAGCTCATATACGTCTTGAATATCCAGAACCTCCACATTTCTTGCAAAGTATCAATCCTGTAATGATACCAGCGATTGCGTTAAGGCCGAAGAGGCTCAATCCAACAGCTTAAGGTTTCATAAGTCATCAATTTACAAACATTACTCCAACACTGAATTGCAAGAGCACAAAGGATGCCATAGGCAGAGGATAAAAGTATTGCAATGCAATGCTGGAATTCGAGTGTCAGATCTCCTAGGATGCAACGCATTTTAATGATGGCTACAAGAATTGTGGATGGTCTGAGTAGGGAGATGGTGGTCTAACACGGTTCACTATTTCTAGATCGGATCGAGAGCTGTGGCTGATGGTCTGGAGAAAGGATGGGTATGCCTACTCAGACCATCAACAAGAACCAATTCTGCTAAGCCTGAGCTATGCCATTTTAAGAAATCTTACCTGCACCTTTACACACCCTACAATCGATCATCTTACCATCTTTACAAAAGACACATTTTGTACCTCCTACATCCATCATCCAAAAAAAGAAAAAAGAAAACTATTATCAACTTGTTGCATTTCCTGAAAAAATCACATGTTCTTTTACATAAAAAAGGATTCTATGGGGATAGGAACTTGATTTAACCAAGCAAGCACGGCAAAGGGTGCCAAATTTTGGTTAAAATAACAATATAACAAGAAGGAATTTAAAGTGCGATTTCAGTTGCATTTAACGCTATTGTGGACATAATAGTCCTTGCAGATATTACGGTCCTGCAATAACAATTTCAGACGATACCACTACTAACTATCACTATTCCAATAATTCACAGCTATTTAAACCCATGATAACAAGGGTACAGCCATAAAGAAACAAGCTATAGTTTCCTCTAAACATTTGATTAAAAACAAGAGGGAGAAGAAAAAGAATTACCATTTCCAGCACAGCGATCACATGGAACAGGATCACCCTGTAAAACCCACCACAAAAAGGGGGAAACAAAATTTAGTCCATCAATTAATGCATTAAAAAAGGATGAAGGGTATATGAAAAGAGGGAAATACCTTGAGGCCAAGAAAGAGGGAGAATGGCAGCCAAAACACTGATGGTGGCAAGGAAGTTTGGGTGTCTAAGGGCTTATCAAAGCCGTGAGCAACAAAACAGGGTGGAGAAAGAGCCTTGCGGGTTGATACAAAAGCTTCCTACGTTTAGAATTTTTGGTACGGGAGTGTTGGGAGGTTCGTGCTTTTAGGGACAGCTGAGGGAGGAAATGGTCGAAGAAGAAGAAGAAGAAAAGGGAGAGGATAGGATTGAGGGATGGAAAACAGAGGGAGGCCATGGATAGCAAATACATTGATTTTGTTCGATACTTGGATTCTTTCATTGCCCTTTTTATGGCAAGACAGATTTGCCCTTTTTCTGTATTGCTGAATCCAAATTATATGAGTATAAACTACATAGATAGTCCTTCTATTATAAATACTTCTCTATATAATTATAATAAAAAATTGAGGCTAAATTATATATTTGACCACTTAATTATTTATTTCTCATTTTTACTTTAACCATCAATCTTTTGATTTTATCAATTATCACTTAACTATTTAAATAAGATCAATCAAGCCACTTGCTCTTAATACTTGAGGAAAATGTTGATAAAATAGTTAATAAAATTGATATGATTACATATATAGTCCTTTAATACTCATATATTTATTAATTTAATCCTAATTTTAATTTATTTAATTAAATAATTTTTTATCCAATTAATTAATGATGAATGACCGATTTATTATAAATCGATAACGTTGGTGACTAATTTATTGTTTTAAGATTTAACGAGGAAAGCAAATATTTACTCAAATATTAATAATTATTTTTTTAGTTTACCCAAATTTGACTTATTTTTTAAAATATAGAGCGTATGTAATATCTATTAAAAAATTATAATATAAAATAATATTATTTATAATAATATTTCTAATATTTAAATTCAAAATATTAAAAAATAATAATAATTCATTATTATTAATATCACTAAAATTTAATATTATTTCCTTTGTCAACAATTACAAACACCCTTCAAATAAACGACAGTTAGAACTTGAAATCTGAAAAATAAAAAAAATAATAAAAAAAAACAAAAACTCTTTTGAATTACTACTTTCTACAGTATCAAATAACTTCAGCCATAGCTTCTTTAAACCTTAAATCCAAGTTTCTTCAATGTCCTCAAACCCTTTCATTCTTTCCTTTTGTATCCTGTTTTCCATCCCAATCCTCTTTTTCCTTGGCCCAACTTTTAACCCTCAGCCTCTGCACCTCATTTCCGCCTCCGATGAAACTCGACGACCTCCATCTCTTCCACCGCGCCACTGCCCCTTCCTCCGCCTCATCCCACCTCTCCTTATCCTCCCTCCTCCCCTAAATAGCTTTCCTTTTCTTGACAACACCGACCCCATTTCCTCTCCCTTTGGGATCGCTTCTTTCGACACGCTAATACTTCACTTTACAACATCTACGTCCACGCCGACCCACCGTCAACATAACTCGACCCCCGCCGGGAACCCTTTTCGCCGATCGCTTCTCCCAAACGCCAAACGCCAAACGCACTTTCCGGGCTTCGGCGACGCTTATCTCCGCCACACGACGCCTCCTTGCAACCGCAATACTCGACGATCCCGCCAATTATTACTTCGCCGTCGTCTCACAGTATTGCATTCCTCTCCATTCCTTCAATTACATCTACCGCTCCATTTTCACCTCCAAAAACTTAGATCTAACATCAAACTCTGATCCCGACTCGTCCGGCTTGACTCAGTACGATGTCTCAAGCACAAATCTTACATCGAGATCATATCTAAGGAACCCAGGTTTGGAAACGGTACGTAGCGCGTGGGCGCGCCGTGATGATGCCGGAAGTGCCTTTTGAGGAGTTCCGAGGTGGATCTCAGTTTTTTGTGTTGACTCGGAAAGACGCGTTAATGGTGTTAAAAGATAGGACGCTTTGGAGGAAATTTATGTTGCCATGTTTTCGAGCCGACGAGTGTTACCCGGAAATTATTTCCCGACTTTGTTATCAATGCAAGATCCAAAGGAGTGACTGGCTATTCATTGACTCGGGTTAATTGGACGGGAACTGTTGAAGTGCACCCATATGTTAAGCCGAAAGAAGTAACGCCTGAGTTGATTTTTGAGTTAAGGAAATCGAAGTACTCCAGTTCTTACTTGTTTGCTCGGAAGTTCTCGCCTGATTGTTTGAGACCCTTGATGCATATTACTGGCTCCGTCATTTTCAGTGATTGACATTCTTCCTGGTGAGTAACCATCCTTTTAATTGTTTTCCTTCTTGGGTGAGTTTGTGTAGATTTTGAGTTGGCATTTGAAATCTTTATGGCAGATTTTTTCAAGTGGTACATCTAGATCATTTTTGTATGAGAATCTGGCATGATCTATAGGTGAATGATAATTGATACCGTCAAATGTAAGTTTTTAATTCAAACCAAATTGGAATCATTATTGGGGATGCATTTGATTCTGACATTCATTGTTTCCTCTTTTGGTTTTGTTCACTGCTATTCTTTTACTACATTTGCTAGTTTAGAATTGACTATTTGGAGAAGCTTAGAATGCATTTGAGCTTGATGTTCATTTCATAGCCTATTGACAACCTATAGACTAAACTGTTCGAGCCCAAGTTCTCTAGAGAGAACAAATTCACTTTCACTGGGCTCTTAAATTACACTTTTGAGTTTTGACTAATTATGAACCATTTTGGACAACAACCAATTTTATTGTGATGAGTTTTTGGGGATATGCATATCCAAGTTAGGGAAGAAGTGAGTTTAGTCTAGTTTGAACTTGGGGTCCTCTGGTTCTTTTAGCACTGGTTTGAGAGGTTAATGCTAATTCTGCCTTTGCAATATTGGGGATTGTGTGCGGATATGAATTCGGGCTTATAAATGAAGCAAACCTTGTACATTTTCTTGCTTTTCTGCTCCGGTGAGAGAATTTGCTTGGTATTTGTGTACGGATGTCATTGTCTCGAAGAGATCGCTGTGTTTACTCATGCTTGTGTATTTCTCCATGCCCTTGGGATATAGATGCTTTTTGAAACCTAATTTTGCAACAGTACAAGGATTGAATGTCTTGGTTTTAGATTCTTCATCTGCTATGTGTTTTTATAGAGATAATGGACTGACTGGTGCTGCCTTTTCACAGGTGGAGAGTTCTTTTTTTTTAATCTTTTTTGAGGATGTATCTAGCTTGGAGCACAAGTTACAGGGCAGGAATGGAGAGGGGTGAACCTCTAAAATTTTAAAGGGAGAAAAGATTATCAATATAAAATAAAAAATGATATATATGATAGTTGGAAATTTTCAAAGGAACAACTACTGTCAGCCGCCCCTGGGCTTGAAGAGGCGTAAAAAGTGCCCACAACCAAGTTATAACCCCCCCCCTCAAGCTCCACATTGACAAAATCATTTGAAAGACAAAAGGGGGCATAAAAAAAATAGCTGCAAAGGACTGGTGCTTTTAATGAAGTAGTAGGCAATAGATCATTAGGTTTTTGTCATATTCTTGTGTGATTTGTACATATTATGGAATGGAAATACAGCAATCAAATTCTAGCGTTGTTCCTGATTGAGGCAGAAAGAAAAAGTGTTGGGATCGGATTACAACTTTCTTCTTTTTGCCTATAAAGCCCTTATCACCCCAAATAAATCGGCAGCAAGCATCCTGTAAAACCCCCCAAATCAGCCTTCACCAATCAGAGGGCCGGCTAGAAGAAGATCGAAAAATAACCCTGCAAGAAAGGGAGAAAAGTGAGAGAAGCACCAACGAGCGGAAAAGAAGAATCTGATTCTTTCGGCTGGTTGCATCTACGATGATTGGGATGTGAATCCGAGCGGAAAAAAAAGAATCTGATTCTTTCGGCTGGTTGCATCTACGACGATTGGGATGTGAATCCGAACAGTGAATGATGAGCAACATACTTGAAACTATGACGATCCAACGACAGATCGGACAGGCGAGTGTCAAAAGGTTTATGACTGATTCGTGTTCTTTGTAGCATTTGGACTCTAGGGTCGAGATGCAATAGTCGGTGAAATTTGGGCTCTATCAGTTACCATCGAAGGTGTTGGACATTGATCAGGCATGACGAGCAATGACAAACGATCGATTTTATAAAAAGAAGTCAAAAAGAATCCATTAGTAGAGGGGGAAGGGGAAAAAAAGAAATTAAGAAAAGGGGTTTAAAACGGTTTTTTTAACTCTTATTCAAACGATGTTAACTTTTTTTTTATATAGTACGATATTGTTTTTGGGCACGTTCGTGCCTGACTCGGATTCGAGGTTAGAATCCACATCTTGAGAAATTATTTTTATGGTCGTCTCAGGTTTTCTTCCATAATTTCATTTAGTTTTTCTTTCATTTATTTATTTTTAATTATTGTAATTGTTCTTTAAAACTTTATTTTAGAGCAATTTACTCTCTGATCTTTGTTCTGATTTCGTATTAAGTGAGCATGTTTTTGATTTATTTCATTTAACCATAATGTATATCTATATTTTATATGTATTATTTATTTTATTTTATTTATATTAATGTATTATATCTATTATTTTTATAATTTAAAATTAATAAGATATATTTATTTATTTACACCCAAGAATCATTAATTAAATTAACAATTGAATTCGTTTTTTTTTTAAGACAACATAATTGATGGTATTGAAAAGACATTGTGAGTGCTAATCATAAATCTTTTAGCTTTATTTGCTTTATTAAAATATGATAGAAACCTCCTAATAAGATCAAAATAAATTAGAAACTAAGGTTTAGCCTAGACAATCAAGTTGTGATACATTAAAAATCTCATAGATTTTTAATAATTTTATCACAACTTGATTTGATGTGACTAGCGAAAATGTCATCCAATCCTATCATGACACATGTCATAATATGGATGGATGATTAAATATATTAAATTAATGGTTTAAATGCGTCATTTTCCACTTAAAATTATATCATTTTTATCGAGTTGACACTTAAGTATTTTTCGGGATTTTCCCCCTAAAGTATAAGTGTTCATTTGTCCCAAACCGTTAACTCCATCGAAAAACACATGGTAAATTATATATTAGTCACTCTACTATTTATGTGGTTTATTTGAGTACCCAACTTTTTTTCCTTCAAAATCATCACTGAACTTAAGCTTTGTTACATTTTGGTCACCCAATATTCAAACTTTTTAATTTTAATCTAAGAATCATTTATATATTTTTTTACTCGACACATAAATTAAAATAAAGTAATATAATAAGATAAAATGAACACATATAAAATTGTATGTAATTAAAATCTATTAAAATAAATATTTATTATTTATTTAATATATCATAAATGAGAATTGCACAACGTACGAGAAACACACTCACCCACCTAGTGTAACACTTTTGGAAATATATATTGTGCCTAAGTATACCTACTCGACAGGGATTGGGGTAGCTAGAAGTCTTATAATCCCATGCACCAAAACTAATTTTTAATTGTTCTCACATACATCATCAACAACACTATAAAAAATTATGAGTATAAAATATAAAAATCAATTTTTTTTTTATAGTTATGAGGCTATTTTGAAATAAAAAATATATTAATTATATTTTAAGAAATTAAATACATATTTTTCAAGTGTTTTATGAAACCAAACAAAATCAAACTCATTGTTTTCGTCTTATTTCTTTCTCGACATTCCTTCATCATATTTCTCTTATCTTCACCGTCATTTGCACTGTGTACACCACCATCGATTGATGTCTTTTAAGTTTTTTTTTAAAAAAGTTTCTTTTTGGAGGTATTTTTATTTTTATTGGTTTAGTTTTTTTTCCAAATATTTTCCCTTTTATTTAATTGTTTGAAAACTTAGATCTTACTATGGGAAAGCATTTATAAAAGCCCCGATTCCAGCTTATTTGAGATGGATTTCTTTAGACTTTGGATGCAATTTTAATAGCTATTTTTTGCTTAAATTTTGGTTTGGTTTCAACTTTGTTGTTGTTATCAATTATTTTTATTATTTTACGTTACATATTATTTGCGTATATAACTTAATTATTATTATTATTCATTGTATAATAATTTATTGAAAAATAAGAGAATTCTTGTACATTAATTTTTTTAAAAAAAATTGAATCAAGTTGGGTGATCAAAACCTAACAAAAACTTGAGTTTAGTGATGATTTTGAAGAGAAAAAAAGTTGGGTAACTCAAACAGAACCGCTTAAAATAGTGGATTAACTAAATATGTAATTTTCCTCGTGTTTTTTGATATAGTTAACGGTTTGGGGTAAACAAGGTAACAATTTATACTTGGGGGGAAAATGTCTCGAAAAATACTTTAGAGACACTCTGTAAAAAGATAGTTTAAGGGGCAATGGTGCATTCAAGCCTAACTTAATTTAAAATAATAATCAAAATGATAGAATATGTAAATAATGAGGATTAAATGTATAATTATACAAATTTTATTAACTATCACATCCACTTTTGTTAAATGTTACAGCGGTGGTTTGATTTGTATAATTTAAATAGTTGGTATGATTAATAAAATTGAAAGATAGATGTTTGATGCTGAGGAAGCAATGTTGAAACTCTACTGTGAGAGGTCTCAATTAAAAGATGGTCACACGGTTCTTGTTTTAGTGACCAAATTGTCACTTTTGAAACTTAAGTGGAGAAAACGATAATTTATTCAAATATTAGTGACCCTTTATGTTGTTTACTTTTTAAATTTTATATATTCACTGTGTCACGTAAGAAATCCATTAAAGGTCTAACGACATGTAACTCTTAGTTATTACATCTTAATTAAAATAAAACGAAAGTGATCAAATAGTATAAAACTTAAAGTATAGTGATTAATCCTGTAATTTACCCTAGAAAAAAAATAAAATAAAATCTGGAAAGTAAGTTGAGACATAAAAATCTATGATTTATAATGATCCACTCTAACTCAAACTAGATTTATTTATTAAATAGTTTAAATTTCTTTTATTAAATAGTTTAGAGTGGTTACAATTTACAAGGAAATACCAATTTAAATTTCTTTTAGATTTTGATGATGTAAATACATTATATAATTACCACTACTCGAATTCGAGACTTCTAGGGAGGCCAACACTCCCTTTATCCATCAATATCACTTAATGAATTTTTAATTAAACTATACTCGATAGTTAATATTTATTTAATTATCAAAATGTAATAGAAATTATAAGTACGAATTTCTACGACACAATATCCTTACAATTTGCTTTATATAAAAGCAAAATAAATTTATGAGACAAAATATTTTCAGTAATTTTCAAGTATTAGATTAGTTCAACTGTTCAAATCCTTTATTAATTAGTATTTAAGATATGAGATAATATCTCCTTATCCGTGAAAGTTAGATCTTGAGATATAATCTTTAAAACCGACGGTGATAAACGGTTAATTTATGAAATTTGTCATACTCTCGTGGAAAGTTTTATTAAATTAACAGTTGGAAAGTGTGATTTTTTTTTGCCTTTTCGGTTTTAAAATTTTATTTGATTAATTCAAATTGATCTTCGTTGTATATTTGATTTTGGTGGGTGAGTCTCAAACAGATATTTTCTGCATACATAAAGATTCGAACTCGAGACATTACTTAAGCGATATTAAACTGCTTACGACTTGAACCAATTTCTATTGGAAAGTGTGATTTTTTTATCGTTACCTAATGATTAGAATTTTCAAAATCAACAATCATCTTAAATAACTCGTTATGTTCACACGAATTCTTTTTTTAAATTTTAAAATAAAATAGTAAATAATTATTTTTATTTCAAAAAAATAAAATTTTATAAAAATAACTCATCACATTGATGAGATGAGTTCCTAAAAAATAATATAATATTAAAACCCACTGACCTGAGATCACTAAAAATATAGACGGCAGGCTAATTAATTTTATCGCACATGATTTTGCCACCAAGGCAACTTCTAATGTTGTCGGTAATCACAAAAACTAATTTCACAATATTTTTTCTTTTCAGATTTGTGTCATTCAATTATTTTGTCGAAACATAAAATATTAATTGACCAAAAGCTTACATATTTCACAAATCAATAATCTTCCTACATCATATTTTCAACGACTATTTTTCCTCATTAATAATTTTAGAGTGAAATGATCAATTAGTATAATTAATTTACTTTATATTTTGTAAATTTTTGTTGTATTTTTTTATTTTTTTTAATAAATTTAAATATTACTATCATTTCAAAAATACTTATTTTATTAATATGTGGTAAATACAAGACAATATATGTTCAAAGATAATTTTCAACAATTTCACATTAAATGCTCGTATCTCTACATTTTTAGTGCTCGAACTCGGAACTTAAAATATACATATTAAATAAGAAAGTTATAAGGGAGATGATATTTTTGAGTAAATTATGTGAATAACCCACCAATTATAGGATATTTTTTAATGCGTCCTTAGATTATAAAATATTATAAAAATATCATTCAAGTTATAAATTATTAAAAATTTATAACATATTATTAAACTTGTTAAATTAATTGCAAATATAACTTGTTCTAACTTTAAAATGATATTGAATTTTATTGAAATAAAAGAAGATACAACATTAATAATGCAAGTAATCAATCAAAGAGAGAATTTTAGGGTATGAACACTAAAAACAAAACATAAAATAAAATAAAAAGAAAACAACGATTTAATAACAGTCTAAGCATTCTTTTGAATATGACGTTCATCATCCATAATAACCCAGTAATCTTCAATAGTACTTTTTGTCTCTATCAAACTAGATGCTTTAGAAATGATGAATGAATGGCGAACGAAACAAATCAAATTTATATACTACTTTGCAAAATAAATTAAATACATCGACAAACAACTACAAAATGGAATCTAACCACTAAAAGATTACCGACAATCGTAAATCATATACGTCTAATGTGAAAATTTCTACATGATCGCATATCTACCATAATGGTAGGCGAATAACGTATCACAAAAACAGAGTAAAATATACCACAAGAGCATAGTTAAAAATTTCAAAAAAAAAATACAGATAAAATATGTAAAATATGTGAAAAGTAAGAAGTCAAATAAAAGAGATTTTTATTAAAAATAAAAATAAAAATAAACTGAATAAAATAATAAATCAAAGTAAGATATAATAATACAATAATAAAGATGATAAATAAAAGCAAGATATGACAATACAATAATAAAGATGAATATTTACCGTCGATAATCAATGTCGAAATTTATGTTGTTACTGACAAAATCAAAAGAAAGGAGAGAAGATTTGTAGAGAAAAAGAAAGAAAAATAATAGGATTTTTTCAAGCTAATCACAATTCTAACTAAACAAACAAAAATATCACATAAATAACATATAAATTATTACGTTGAAGTAAATACATATATTCCTAACCCACCACAAGGAATCAAGGATAGCTGTAAATGGCACACGCGGACCATTTTAATCGAGTGGGCAGCTTCTAAGTGGGCTAGTTGTCTATGTATCTGATTTTTTTTTTGTTCAACAGTTGTCACGGTCCCTGATATGAATGAATTAGTACAGCTTCTTGCTTTCCTTTATTATAAAGGGTAAAGTATAGTAATGGTCACTGAACATTTCTGAAGCTTGCATTTAGGTCCTCCACCTTTTAAAACTTGCAATACAGTCCTCCAACATTTATTCCGTTTGCAATATGGTCCCCCAACTTAAATCACTGTTAGAAAATTAGGGTAAATTATATAAACGGTCATTGAACTTTTCAGGCACTTGAAGTTAGGTCCCCAACTTTTAAAACTTGCAAAACAGTCCCCCAATAATTTTATTTTCTTATTAAATATAGATGTATAGAAAATATAAATGATTCATTTTATATTTAAATGTATGAATCATTTATATTTTTGATATATTTTATTTTTCTTGTATAAACTAGTATTTAAAATATGTTTATATTTTAATCAAAATATTTCAATATACGAATAAAATATATTTATAAATGTATATTTATATTTAGATGTATAAATAAAAAAATATATTCATATATTAATGTATGAATCGTTTATATTTTTTGAATATTTTATTTTTAATAAGAAATTAAAATTATTAATTATATTAGAAATACTCAACTTAAGATTATATATATAATCATGAATTATAAATATGAAAAATATAATTATTAAATTTAGTTTAAAAATATATAAATCTTAATTTATTCTTTTAAAATATTGTATCAACTAATATTTAAAAAATATTAAATCTATCAAACAATTTATCAAATATATATTTTTTATTGTAAAAAAATATAATATTTTTCCATCATTTATTGCTTTCAAATTTTTTGCCGAAGTTCAAATCTCATTATTTCCATTTTCCATTATATTCTTTTTTTCTAGCATTGGTCATACTATTAGTATATGTATTATTGCATATCTCTTAACACAAACGATGGTGTTAGCTTAGTGGCTCTACCATGTATCTTTCATTTGCGTGACTCAGGTTTGAGTTTGCCCAAGACCCAAATTTTACTTCTTTGTAACTTAATTTTCTTCTAATTAGGTGGTGACATGTGTCACCAATAACATATATCATGATCATATGTTAACACATGTCAGATCCTGGTTAAATGATTAATTTATTAAATTTTATTTAATTTAGGACCAAATTGATAGCATATATAAATAATTAGGTGGTGACATGTGTCACCAATGACACGTGTCATGATCATGTGCTAACACATGTTAGATCCTAATTAAATGATTAATTTATTAAATTCTATTTAATTTAGGACCAAATTGATTATATAAATAATAAAGACTGAATGTATAATAATGTCAATTCCTTTTAACTGCCACTTCATCATTTGTATCAATTGGTAACGACTAGTAGCTTAGTTGAAACAGTTAAATAATTATGTTGTATGATTGATAAATTTAAAAGATCGATGACAAAAGTTAAAAGGGCTAGATAGTTAAGTTGTCAACCTAGTAGTTTACACTTTTGTTTATACGTCAAAATAACATTTTATAAATTTAAAATTTGAATTATTTTAAACCTTTTCTATATCCTAACTACTTTTTTTAATTAAAAAATTTCTTCAACAGATAAGAACTATACTATTATATTTATATAAAAAATACGTATCACATGAAATAAGATGAAATTAAATAATAATAAATATGACATAATTGAATTTAATTGAATTATTTTGGAATTTAGGGTTTAGAATGAAATTGAATTACTTTGGAAATTGGGGTTTAGAATGAAATTGAGGACTGCTTTGCAAGTTTTAAAAGTTGGAGGACCTAAATTCAAGTGTCTGAAAAGTTAAATAACCTTTTATATAATTTACCCTAATTTCTAATGGTGATTTAAGTTGGGGACCATATTGCAAACGGAATAAATGTTGGGGGATTGTATTGCAAGTTTTAAAAGTTAGGGAACCTAAATGCAAGCTTCAGAAATGTTCAGTGACCATTACTATACTTTACCCTATTATAAAAATATATATATCTTTGTGTCACCTAAATACTGACTTTTGGCCAGCTAATTAATGTTGAAAGGACCCTGAACGTACCCAAATCAAAGTCTCCTTTTCAATGACGTCTCCATTGATTCAAGGATAAATTACATAAATGATCCTCTATATTTGAATGAGTTTTTCTTTTCCCATTGATATTTCAAAAGTAATAATTTGTTCATTAACATTATCGATTTATAATAAATTGAGTACTCGTTGTTAATAATCATTATTAGAATAACGAAATGCTAATGTGTCATTAAATCGACTAATATGGTGTTATTTGACCACGTGAGAAAATCACATTGATTGATTGTTTGACTCTCCTCTATTTTATTTTCTTAAAGATTATTTTCCTTCCTCCACAATTCGGGTTAAGGTACAAAAAGATCCCGTGGTGAATATAGGTCAATGATGGATGCGTTCAGCTCGAACTCACCTTCCACAATGGTCTTCGGCTCATCCAATAAACTATCCATGCACTCCCATGACTGGTTAAACTCAAGCACATTTATTTTCAAAGTAATTTGGTGAATCGGGCTACCTCACTGTGCTTTTTCACAAGCAACCACATCAAACGTTAATAAAAAATAAAAGGGAGTTAAACAGTTGCTCTCATGTGGTTAAACGGCGCCACATCAATGGGCTTAACGTGCTACATCAGTATTCTTTTACTTTATTAATGACTGTTAATAGCGACTAATCAATTTATTATAAATCAATAATATTAGTGACTAAATTATTATTTTTAAAATATCAGTAAGAAAAAGAAGAAATTTATTCAAATATCAATGACTATTTATATAGTATACTCTTGATTGAACTTTCTAGGGCACATTGTTTTTTCAAAATGACAACCTAAGATGCCGAACACCGTGTTCCTCCTTTTTATTGTTCTTTTGTCCTCTACTTGCATTTTCAACCTATAAATATATGATTCCACCTACAGCTTCTTTCATCAAATTTTATTGCTCCTTGAAAAACGAAACCCCATTTGATTCTCCATACAGTTTGTAACAATGGAGGCCAATGCAGTAGTAGTAGAAGAGCAGTCGCCATGCAGGCGGCGGTGGGCGGTGGTTAAGGAAACGGCGGCGAAAATAAGAAGAAAGGTGGTTGAATTTCCAGGGAAGATAAAGAAAGTAGCACAAGACGATCCTAGAAGAATTGTACATTCGTTTAAAGTTGGATTAGCCATCACACTGGTCTCGCTCTTCTACTATTTTGATCCTCTTTATGTTGGTTTTGGGAGCTCTGCAATGTGGGCTGTTTTGACCATCATCGTCGTCTTTGAGTTCTCTGTAGGTAATAAGCTTTTCCAATACCAGAGTGATGGAATGCGTTAACTAAGTCGAAATTTAGTTGTGAATTTGTTTTTTTTTTTTGTTTGACAGGAGCACCCTTGGAAAGGGCTTAAACAGAGGGTTGGCAACATTTCTAGCTGGAACACTGGGATTTGGAGCTCATCACTTAGCTACTTTGCCTGGAGACAAAGTTCGGCCTATTCTACTGGGAATCTTTGTGTTCATTCTAGGTAAAACAAAAATGCATACGTTGAGCATACATTAACATATAGGGTAAACTACACAATTGATCATTTATGTTTAAATTTTGTATAATTTTCTTCCCTAACTTAAAAAACATAATATTTGATTACATTCGTTTTCATTTAATTAAGATTTGATCAGTTTAATTTTTATTTAATTAATATATGATCACTGAGAGTTAACTACAATTATAACTTTAACGGATTGCTGATATGGTAAAATATATTTATAAAATTAAAAAGGGTAAACTGCACAAATGCTCACTAATATTTAAATAAGTTTTCGTTTCCAAATTAAAATTTCAAAAAGTAACAAATTGGTTACTAAAAAACCATTGTTCAATGATGTATTTGATGTTTTAGCGACCTATTTGTTATTTTTGAAACTTCAATGGGAAAATGAAAACTTGCTCAAACATTAGTAACCATTTGTGTAGTTTACCCTTTTAATTTTATAAATTAATTCCGTTACATCAACAATCCGTTAAATGTCTAATGAAAGTTAACCCTAAGTGACTACATCTTAGTTAAATAAAAACGAAATTGACCAAATTTTAATTAAATAAAAATGAAAGTGACCAAATATTATGTTTTTTTCAATTCAGTGAAGAAAAATATATAAAACTTAAACCAAAGTAAGTGAAGTCTGAAATGAAAATTTTGGTTGATATTTACAGCAACAACAGTGTCGTTTGTACGATTCTTTCCACGAATGAAGGCAAGATACGATTATGGGCTGCTTATATTCATCTTAACGTTTTGCTTGATATCGGTTTCGGGTTATCGGGATGAAGAGGTACTTGAAATGGCGCATAAAAGAGTTTCCACTATTCTTCTCGGTGGCTTTACCGCTCTTTTTGTCTGCATTTTCATCTACCCCGTCTGGGCTGGCGACGATCTTCATAGTTCTGCTGCCAACAATCTTGAAAAGCTTGCAAGCTTCTTAGAAGGTACTTCCTTGGCTCTAATGTTATATAAGCTTATGTCAAGTCCAATGGGCTCAAGATTAGAATTCTTTTGCAAAAGAAGTTACATTGATGTGATTTTGCAGGTTTTGGGGATGAATACTTCACAAAATCAAACTAGAGAGAGTCAAACAAAGCATCAATGCAAGGATATAAAAGCATACTCAATTCAAAACAAGTTGAAGAATCTTTGGTGAGTAGGAGAACTATTTAGATATAACTTCAATGAATATAGAAACAGATGCATAGCATAAATAATTTTATGCTAGGGAACAAACTTATAAAATTTCATACTGGACCACAGGTTAATTCTGCTAATGGGAACCCCGACACGGAAGATTCAAGTTCCGTCATCCCTGGAAACAATACCTGAAGATCGGGAGCCTCACTCGACAATGTGCTTACAGAGTCGAAGCTCTTAATGGCTGCCTCGACTCTGATGTTCAGGTACTAAACACACCAGACAGAAGTTCATATCCAAAATGTCAATAACATCTGCTGATTTTTAACATTGCAATTACAATCTTCTACAGGCTTCACCAGAAACCTGTGGAAAATTTCAAGAAACATGCACGGAATTAAGCTCGGAATCAGGGAAAGCCATGAAGGAATTAGCATCAGCAATCAAGACAATGAGTGCACCATCTTCTCATTGTGCACACATCGTGAAAGCGAACAATGCAACCGAAAAACTCAATTCGTTGCTTAAAACACGGTTGTGTGAGGACATGGATATGGTGGAGATTCTAGCAGTGGCGACGGTTGCTTTGCTGCTGCTCGATGTTCTTGCTTGTACTGAAAAAATTTCGGAGTCGATTCATGAATTAGCCACTCTAGCTCATTTCAAGAATGAAAAGGATGGGAAACAAGAGTTAGATAAGCAGAAACAAATGCAGCAAAGTTCTGATAACATTGATTTAAATCATCAAGTTATTACAATCGAGTAGCCTTTAACTTGAGGGAAAAACCCTATTTGTAAATTGAATTGAGTACCGGCGGTAATATTTGGGTTGCGATAGTTGTAAGTGGTTCATCATCTTTAGTTTGAGTGATGAGTCATAGTCATATGAAGAACCACGAGCTGAAAACAATAAGAAGTCTAAAGTTGAGGGGAAGAAAATACTATTATGGATCTTTTGGTACTCTTTTCTTTTGACATTATCTGAAGCTTCCGATTATGTTTATGTTTACTAATGATTGTCCTTAAAATGATATAATGTATGAAATATTTGGATTTAAATCTAAAGATTTAATCTTCAACTTTTCTTATCCCGAGTTGCTCTTAGCAATATTTTCATCGTCGAACCTATCAAGTGAACTCGATAATAAAAGGAAATATTGTTTTCTTTGGAAGTCTTGAGTTAGAGCAGTTGCGTCCATTAAAAAGTTCTAAACATATACTATCTTGTAATTACCCATACTATTAAAAAATAATACCTTCATCGTCGTGAATAAAATTAATGTCAACTCTCGTGATTATTAAGTAATATAATTTGGATTATTATTTTATAGAATTTGAGAGGTATTGAAATTTTTTTCTCATCCAACTTTTAAGAAGGGTTTAAATAAGTTATTTCAAAATTTTAGATTTTTTAAAATATAATATTTATAATTATTTCGTTTAAACAAATAACTTTTTTAAAAGATATTTAGACTACTAGAATTTTACGAGTTTAAAAATATTAATAAAAAAATACTGATAATATAAATAAATAGGGTAGAGCACACCTTCAAATAAAAGTCTCGAATCATATCATTTTATGACATTTCCTCGATCATTGGACCAAATATTATATCTTCGGAGAGGATCATCCGAAAATTACTTAATCTCCATTGATAAAGATATTGGGAAGACTACACCCCCTTAGTAGAGCTTCTAAAAGTGTAACATCCTCAATATCGGGTTAGTTACTAAATTGTAAGGTTTCAAAATTTGGTGATTTAAATTAGAATAATTGAGTGGTTTAAAGACTTATATGAGAAATGAGGTGTAAGATCAAATTGAAAAGAATGACGAATGAAAGGATAATATGGTCATTTGCAAAGAAAAGAAAAATATAATAATAATATATGGTATATATAGATACACGTGGAAGGAATGAAACAAAGTTTAGAGGTTTCCAGAGTTCTCTTTTTTTTTTCTTCTTCTTCTTCTTCACGTGTGAAGCCAAGCAAATGTGAGTTTTCTCTTGAGCTGATTATGTGCTGAAATTTAAGTTTAGTTTTGATTATTATATGCTAAGTATGATTAAGGAAAGCTTAATTTGCTTTAAAACAACAAGATGAAGAGTTTAGGAGGATTTAAAGATTTGGAGTTTTTGAATAAAATATCGAAATAAAGTTTATATTGAGAATTGGAAGTTGAATTTGACTTGTCCCTAACTTGATTAAGGGATATGAAGGGTTAGAATTAGAATTATATCATATGAGAATTTGAGTGAAATTCTTAAATTCTATGTGGAGGAATGGATTTTGAAGTGTAAGAGATATTGAATGGGTATTAATTAGTTTAAATAAGTGTATAAGAGTTAATAACATGAAAGGTGATGAAAGATGAAGCATTTGAGTTGTTTTGAGTAGATTTTCGGGATTTAAAATGAATTCTGAGCTATGTGCATCGATGCACATTCAAGGTGCACCGATGCATCAAGGGTAAATCTCTAGAAATTGTTCAGTGTGTATCGATGCACAGGAAGTGCATCGATGCACCTATTAAAATGGAAACATCGAATGCAATTGGTGCATCGATGCATAAGGAGTGCATCGATGCATCCCCTTAAAATGAAAACATCGAAGGTGATTTGTGCATCGATGCACGGGTACTGCATCGATGCACATGCTAAAGAATGCATCGATGCACTGTTGAATGCATCGATGCACTGTTGAATGCATCGATGCACTTCAAGGGAAATAGAAATAAACCTTTCTTTTGGTCTAAGAAATGATAGATTAGAGTATATTAATTGGATACTGATATGTATCAATGTATTATTATGTAGATATTGAACGTGACTTTGCTTCAAAGTAATCGAAGGGTTAGAATTGATTCAATTCAAACAAGGCTAAGGTGAGTGCATATGCATAACATGATTATGTTAGTATATTCAGTTCTAGACTTGCGATAAGTCTAGATTTAATATCTTGATACATGATTCATTCAATATTATTAAAGATGATATGAATTCATACCATATGCATTATGTGATATACTATGCGGATTGTGGTAAGTCTATTTTCCAGATTAGAGCTTATATGAATGTATGTGTCATATGGGATTGAATGAGTTACGGGATATCTATATTAGGTATATGAAGTGTGTGTGATGTGTTTGTTATGGTTTATATGTATGAATGAGCAGATGTATGACATGTTACAGTATATATATATATATATATATATATATATATATATATATATATATATATATATATATATATATGAGTTGTGTAAATAGGTAGATAAATGTGTTAAATATGTGAAATAGTTAAAATGATCAATATGATTTCATAAGAATATGAAATAAGAAGTATGGAAAGAACATAAGAAAGAATATGAAATATATAGCATATGAATATGAAATCATATGAGGGGTGACATGAATTATATGAAAAATAAACTACGTGATTACAAATATATGAAAATATGCTAGTGTGATGGGACCTAGGAACTAGTATACGTGATATATATATATTTATACAAGTTATTGGATGAAAAATGAACAAGAGATAAAAGAGATGAATGATAATACTATAGGAGTATGATAAAAACATAAATGATGACATGTATGTGTGTATGTATGTAATGGTTATTTGAAAAGGTATATGTGATAAGATGATCATAGGAACATGTGATAAAGAGCTATAGAAAAAGAAAAATGTGATATGATGTGTGAATATGTAATAAGGTAAAAGACAATGCCCATGATATGAGTTATGAGAACTGTAAGTATAGTTGACATGCCAAGAGTCAAAGAACTACATATGTCTTTCGAGACATATGGACAGTATACCTATGTTCTAAGGAACATATGGATAGTTTACCTAGGTTCTTCGGGACCTATGGACAGTTACCGAGGATCTTTATGACCTCTGGATAGTTACCGAGAATCTTTATGACCTCTGGATAGTTACCGAGGATCTTTATGACCTCTGGATAGGTCCTTCGGGACATTCATTGAGCTGTGGTGACATCATACGTGTGCACAATCTCATAATGCACGTATACCTTGGGTTTTCAATAGTGTATATGGGCTTAAACAGGACATAACGAGGATGTATATAATTGTATCTTAATATGGTATTATTATGATTTATATTGTCTCATATGTGGTATAATAAATGATGGTATGATAGTATAATTGCGTTTGGATAGTAGACGGCATGTTTATATTTTTAGTAATTCTTTATTATGTAATTATGCCTCACTAAGTCTATGACTTAGCGTGTAAGTGTTTTTACACGTAGGTTTCGAAGAGTAAGAGAATCAAGAATAGGAATTTGCAGATCAACATATCTCCACTCAGCGATCAGATCAGAAGTAAAGTCACAGTATGTATTTTGTTGTATGTAGTGTGTTAACATGTAAGAAAAGTGTTAGTTACAAATACTCTAATTGGTTTTGTCTTGTTTTGGTTAACTCGTGTACAATGACAATGTTTTTTTAATAAAAAATTTAAATTTCATTGGTTTTCGTCAAAAATTTAAAGTTTGAAAAGTCAATGTGGCACCTCATACTTGTATCCGGGTCGGATACGGGTTGAGGGTGTTACAAAAAGTCCTCTAGAGACACTATGCCATCGTCGAAACCACCCTCTATCGGAATCGCTCTTTAGAGTCCAAACTCCTCGATTTTTGACGTGATATTTGACGATCAAATCTAATAGTTGACATACATATATGCATAATATCTCAGTCTATTATCAAAATAATAACTCTAAACTTGATATCAATCATTTTATAATCGAAGAATTTATACCATAAGGAAAAAATTAGAAGAGGATTCTTTGGCTCTCCAAATTCTTCTATCTTCAATCTAGAACAATCTTCTCCCCGTTACTACCTTTCTCCTACCTCTCACAAATAATTATTGGCTCACAGTCGTCTTTGTACTCTACCATATACAACTTTACGTTCAAATTAAAATAAAATGAACCATCAAAAACTATTGCACCTTATATATACTCATCAAAAAGAATATTTTTCTATTTTATATATTTCTTATTACAACAACCAAAACTCAAAATCAAACATAAAATTCGTAGATTTATGTAAAGATTATATTTTATTTTAGTTATAATTATTTGTTAATATATTATATTATATAAAATATTATTTTTTAATAATATGAGGTGATTATAAGGTAGTATCTGTTTAATTTTTTTAACCTATTGATAAACTTTTTTTTTCCTATTAAAACCTCTTGATAGATTCATAAAATATTATCTTCCATCTCTTTTTATTTTTTGGTTGTCCTTATGGTTTTCAGGGTTTATCTTGATTAATCTTGATTGATCCGTGTCGCGCATCTGACTTTGGTGGATGAGTTTTTCAATTTTTTTTACATACAAAAAAACTCAAACTCAAGACCTACTTAAACAATATCAAACTACTTATCACTTAAATTAATGTTCGTTAATTTATCTTTCATCTATTCGGTAGACGTGATAAAATATAAGTTATATATAAATTTTCTATTCATATTGCTATCATATCTTAAATTAAGGTAATGTATATAAAAAGTTACCGAATTATATTTAAAATTATTATTTTAGTTATTAAATTTTATAAATAATCATTAAATTTATTACATAGTTACAAAATAATATAATATTATAACAAATATAAAATTTTAATAAATTTAACAATTATTTTATAATAATTTAATAAAATTTAAAATTATTTTAAAATTATTTGGTAAAATTTAATTACTATATAATCATTTGATAAATTTAATGATTTTTTAAATAGTTTTTTAAAAATTTATAATTAAAATAATTATTTAAATATGATTTAATAATTAAAATGATATTTTAGTATATTTAAATGATTTTTAATATATTTTTATCCAATAATTATATTAAATCTTTTCTTAAATTTTAATTCCATGATACGTGATGATTAAGATCCAGGAAAGTTCATAAAATTGAGCAAATTCAACCCCAAATTATTCGTATCTTCCTTTCTTCCTTGAACCCATCAAAGTAAGAATGTGAATTGGTTGGTTTAGCTCGAGTTTTAGATTAATTCGGTCTGACTGAAAAATTATATACTTTTAGCTCAGAATTTGATTTGATTTGAATTTAGGATGATTTTACTAGACCCGAATATGACCTATATTTTTTAGATAAAATCCGAACCTAAATTTAATCTGAAATAAGCTTATTTATAAAAAAATATTAAATTTATTTAATAAAATTAAATATAATTAAAAATAATATATAAAAAGATATTATTATAATTATTTTTAAATATATAAAATATAATTATATTATTACTTGAGTTAAATCCAATCAGATTTTTTTTTATCTTAAATTCGAACCTGACTCAACCTAACATATACTAATTTTTTTTATTCCAATCCATTTTTTTAAAATACTCAATTTAATAAAATTAAATTGAAACCCGTGGGATTTAAGTAGTGTCTATTCCTGTATCAAAGCCCAGAAATCAATTTGAGAGTTGAGAGCCACCCTCCTCCACGTTAATTATCTTTTGGCTTTACTTTATTTTCTAATCCATTTTCTAAATTATTTATACTTCTTTTTTCACATCATCATTGTCGGTCACTTGTAGCTGTTGGTCTCTTTCTCTGAATTTCAAAGCAAAAACCATCAACTTCGCTAAACTAATGTGTAAATGGGAGAAAGAGATTGTTTTTCATCAAAAGACTCTCTTTTTTTTACCATTAATGAAACTAGAGTTGATGTCTTTTCAGGTTTCAAATGATCTCAATAAAAAAAAAGAAAATTTCCCAGATATTTTCACTTGCTATTTTCTTTGTTTCAGTTGATAAAACTCCTTAATTTTTTTATGTGGTTTGTTTCATCTTTCAACATTCAGTGCCAAACTTCCCTTTCTTTCTGCAACTGACCAAAGCCTCTTCCTTGTTCTGTTTTCTCCTTTTTTCCCCTTACCACAGTTAGGATCTGGGTATTGTCTTTTCTCCATGTTTCTTGTTTCTGCAAATGTCATAATCATTTAAGTTCACATGTTGGTTTTTGTTCAGGAAGGTAACAAGCTTTGATATGGAATGTGACCATCAATGGTTCCATATTTGTGTTTTGTTATGTTTATTTACGATAACTTATGGTACTACAGATCCCAATGACTTGAAAATCTTGAACGATTTCAAGCAAGGATTGGATAATCCAGAGCTGCTTAGATGGCCTGAAACTGGAGAAGATGACCCTTGCGGCCCTCCTCCTTGGCCCCATGTTTTCTGTTCTGGTGATAGAGTTGCTCAAATTCAGGTCCAAAATCTTGGTCTCAAAGGACCTCTTCCTCAAAACCTCAACCAGCTTCCAAAGCTCTTTAATTTGGGGCTTCAAAGAATCGTTTAATGGTAAATTACCAACCTTTAGTGGTTTATCAGAGTTGGAGTTTGCTTACTTGGATAACAATGAATTTGATACTATTCCAGCTGATTTTTTTGATGGACTCAGCAGTGTACGAGTCTTGGCTTTGGATTACAATCCGTTTAATAAGACTACTGGATGGTCTATTCCTGTGGAATTGGCAAATTCAACTCAGTTGACAAATCTTTCTTTGGTTAACTGTAATGTGGTTGGTCCATTGCCTGAGTTTCTAGGGAAGTTGCCATCTCTTGCAGCACTTAAACTTTCTTATAACAGATTGTCCGGTGAGATTCCGGCGAGTTTCGGTGAGTCTTTGATGCAGATTTTGTGGTTGAATGATCAAGATGGTGAAGGGATGACTGGTACCATTGATGTGGTTGCTAATATGGTGTCTGTGAAGCAGCTTTGGCTTCATGGGAATCAATTCTCTGGGACAATCCCTGAGAATATTGGGAATTTGACATCTTTGAAGGATCTCAATCTCAATAGGAACCAGCTTGTTGGTTTGATTCCTGGGAGCTTGGCCAATATGGAGCTTGATAACTTGGTTCTGAACAACAATCATCTGATCGGTCGAATACCGATGTTAAAAGCGGGTAACTTTTCTTATGGTTCCAATTCATTTTGTCAATCTGAACCAGGGATTGCTTGTGCTCCTGAAGTTGATGTACTTTTGGACTTCCTTGGTGGGATGAATTACCCTATGAATCTTGTTTCTCAATGGTCTGGTAATGAACCTTGTGCCGGTCCATGGATGGGATTGAGTTGCAACCGAAATTCTCGGGTTTCTATCATCAACTTGCCTCGACGTAATCTTAGTGGTGAACTTAGTCCTTCACTTGCAAAGTTAGAATCATTGATGGAAATTAGACTACGGGGAAACAATATTCATGGTACTGTTCCTGAGAACTTCACTGATCTGGGAACTCTGAGAACTTTGGATCTAAGTGAAAACAATCTTGAGCCTCCGATACCCAAATTTCGTGGCAGCGTGAAGATCATCATCGAAGGAAACCCGCTGCTGATTGATAATCATACAAGAGAACCTCCTTCCCCTACTAGGACTAACAGTCCTACAACTGCAGAATCTCCTCTAAGTGATCGATCAGGTGGTAAAGAGTCACCACCATTTAGCAGAACACCGTCCCTGAATGGAGATACCACATCTACTGCCACTGCCAAACAACCAGAGTCCCTATCCAATGGTTTCCAAAGATTCAAACTGGTAATTGTGGCAGGTATTGCAACCACTGCTATTATGGTTCTTTTAGTGGTTCTGTTTTACATTTTCTTTTGTAAGAAGGGAAAAGAGCTTCTGAGGTGCCTAGTTCAATTGTTGTTCATTCGAAAGATCCATTGGATCCCGAAAACATAGTTAAGATAGCTGTTTCCAATAACACCTGTGGAAGCTTATTTGGTAAAACTGCGACAATCTCAAGTTGTAGTCATAGTGGTGCAACACAAAAGTCTCATGTAACTGAGTCTGGAAACTTGGTCATTTCTGTTCAAGTACTTCGGAAAGGGACCAACGATTTTTCCGAAGAGAACGAGCTTGGTCGTGGTGGGTTTGGGACCGTTTACAAGGGTTTCCTCGAAGATGGAACTCAATTAGCAGTTAAAAGGATGGAAGCTGGGATCATAAGTAACAAGGCATTGGATGAATTTCAATCTGAAATCGCGGTTCTATCTAAGGTCCAGCATCGGCATCTGGTTTCTCTTCTGGGTTATTCCATTGAAGGTAATGAGAGGCTTCTTGTCTATGAGTTTATGTCTCAGGGTGCCCTAAGCAAGCATCTGTTCCATTGGAAGCGCCTAAAATTGGAACCACTATCTTGGAGAAGGCGGCTTAGTATTGCATTGGATGTCGCTAGAGGAATGGAATATCTTCATAACTTGGCTCGACAAACCTTTATACACCGAGATCTCAAATCTTCCAACATCCTTCTAGATGATAACTTCCGAGCAAAAGTTTCGGATTTCGGGTTGGTGAAACTTGTTCCAGATGGAGAGAAGTCCATGGCGACTAGACTCGCTGGAACATTTGGATATCTAGCACCTGAATATGCAGGTTAGCAATCCAATTTTGCATCGCAAATGAATCTTTTACTGTACTATTTACATTTTAGCTTCTTAGTGGCCTCATAATTCTTGTTGGTTGCAGTGATGGGGAAAATCAGTACTAAAGTTGATGTATTTAGCTATGGGGTGGTGTTGATGGAACTAGTGACTGGATTAACAGCACTCGATGAGGGGCGCTCGGAGGAAACGCATTACTTGGCCGAATGGTTTGGGAGAATCAAATCGAACAAGGACAAACTCATGGCCGCAATTGATCCAGCTCTTGAAGTGAATGAGGAAACCTATGCGAGCATTGCCACCATAGCTGAACTAGCTGGGCATTGCACCGCAAGGGAGCCTTATAATCGGCCGGACATGAGCCATGCTGTGAATGAGCTAGCACCTTTAGTTGAGAAGTGGAAGCCAGTCGACGACAAATCAGAGTGTTACTCGGGCATTGATTACAACCAGCCACTTCCCCAGATGTTGAAGGTTTGGCAAGCCGCCGAAAGCCGAGGCGTGAGCTATACAAGTCTAGATGATAGCAAAGGAAGCATCCCTATGAAACCAACAGGGTTTGCGGACTCCTTCACATCGATCGATGGTCGATAATGGCAGGCAAGCCTATGCCCTACAAGCAAGGACTAAGTTGTCCATCTTGTTACCATGATATATATGTTTCAGTGCTCAGTGGCAGCTGTGTCAAGCATCTTTGGATTGTTCCATGTAGTTTGAGTTGTAAAAATTATGGTTTTTTGAGCCATGGAACATGTCTATCATGGTAGTGTAGATAAGAGAGATACATGTTTTCCATATTTGTCCATAATTTGTGTATCGGTTTATATTTTGCATTGCAGTGTAAAGGAAACTTCATGCCCCAAATACCTGGTCCTTCAATATAACATTAACATATATATGCTCATTAGTTTTTTTTATTCAAGTCTGACCAAACTTAAATTGATGCTTGATTCCTTTTACACTAATATTCTTGCAAGTCAAATGATGAACATGATCTGTAGTTTATTGTCAAACATTTATCATCATTCGGTGAGACTTTTGTTGGACAAATTGCCACTTGTTCTTACAGGAGAAAATAACTTCATAATAATAATAAAAAAGCCTCTGTTCCTTCTTTTTGATGGAAAAGCATAACATAATCACTCGTTCTGGTTATCTCAAGACCATTAATATTTTATGTTAGGATAAAGAATTTTTAAAAATTTAAAAAAAGATAAAATTTATAAAACTTTGAGAGATTATATTAGATTTTTAATAAAAAATGTAAAAATATGATAATTTAAAATTTTCAAAGCCCATCACTAATCATCTGAAAGATGTCAATTTCCTTATTTTTGTGTAACCAAACCGAAGGGATAATGCTATATCCTCAGCTAAGCATTGTTTTAGTCAATCTGCTAAACTGCAATTATTCAAAACAGTAGCAAATCAGCAATAGAGGAGAGTTCATTCACGGCCATGGCGCCGACTATGACTCTCTTTTTCACTACCATTGGGAAACCCATGTGCCCACCCCATGACCCAAGCTTCTTCCCATTTAACTTGTGACCCTACTCTGCAATTTTTTTCCCATTCAATGATTTGTTTTGAACTACCTTGGTCACGTTTCATGGTAAACATCTTTAGGGTGTTCCTTATTTGGTTTTTATCTAATTAACTGACTGAATTGAAATTTTGTTCGATGAATGGTCGGGTGATTATATATTAGATTGATTTATGATTAATAAAATTTTAAAAGCTCGATTATCTGTCAATTATCATTTTTATTTTGTTTTGGTCATCCAATTATTTTCTTTTTCAAAATCTTATCTAACGTTTAGTTTTGATTTAGTCACTCACTATTAAAAATTAATGATGATCCTGACATATCATCATAAGATAATGTCACATTATCATTGAAAAAAATTATAAAAATATAACGGTTCTATTATTTTTTTTAATAGCAAGTGATCAAAATGAAATCAAAACATAATATTACATATGATTTTAAAAAATAAATATTTAAGTGATCAAAACGGAACAAAAGTGATAGTTGGGGCATAAACGTTTAGTTTACCGGTTAAAATAATTTCTCCTTGGTTTCCTGTAGGGATGGCAACTCAACCCGAATCCGACGGGTTCCGATCCGACCCGATCGGGTCGGTTTTTTTTGTTAAAAAATCGGGGTCGGGTCGGGTTTTTTTAAATGCACTGTTCGGGTCGGGTCGGGTTTAGGGTAAAAAATCCGACCCGACCCGACCCGAAAAATATATATAATTTTATCTTATATATTTAGGAATAATTACAATAATATCCCTCCATATATAATTTTTTTCAATTAAGTCACTGTTTTCATTGAATTAATTTTTTTTTCGGGTCGGGTCGGGTTTCTAAGTTACATATTCGGATCGGATCGGGTGAAATATTAATTTTGTCGAGTCGGGTCACGGGTGGAGAACCTTTCTTCTCGGGTCGAATCGGGTGGTCCAAAAATCCGACCCGACCCGACCCGACCCATTGCCATCCCAAGTTTCCTGCTATAGAGTGAAGTGAAAGAGAAGAAAGCCTTCGAGAACTCAACGGCAATGTAAAGAAAGGAGAGAATCCTAAACGAAGATTTCCTCGGATTTGAGAAATGATGATCGTTTAAAACGTTTTCTTCTTTAATTTTTGTTGAAACATATTGGCAGCATTGAAATTGAAGCGAAGAATCCGGCAATGTTGTCGAAATCCGAAGAAAAAAATGTTTTAAGACGAAAAGGAGTTGACGTTCTTTTCCTTCAATTTTATTTTTTCTCTCCTTAATCGCTCCTTTTGTTCGAAACTTCGATTTGGAAGGGGAAAAGTCGAGCAAAGAGTTTAAAGAAATGGAGTCTCGGATGGATCAATACGAAATTATGGAACAGATCGGCCGTGGTGCTTTCGGTGCTGCCATTCTCGTTCTCCACAAATCCGAGAAGAAAAAGTATCCTTCTAATTTCTCACACTCTAAATTTCTAATAACGTATGTGTGTTTTCATTTTCATTTTTGGTGATCTTTTCAAAAATTTCAGGTATGTGCTGAAGAAAATCAGACTAGCGCGGCAAACGGAGCGTTGCTGAAAATCTGCACATCAAGAAGTTAGTTAATTTATTTTGTTAAATAATTTAATCTGTACTAGATATTTTCGATTTACAAGTTGTAATTTGGTTCGTATATTGTGGAATGTAGATTGCTCTTATTGCGCGAGTTCAACATCCTTACATTGTTGGGTTTAAGGAAGCTTGGGTTGAGAAAGTAAGATACGATACTACTCTTTTTGTTTTTGTTTTTTCCCTCTAGGATTCTGGAATCGACATCTGCTTTTAGATAGTAACTTGTTGAGTACGTGGCTGCCTTTTATTGATGTTGAATTTGAAATTTGTGATTGTAATGTAGGGTTGCTTTGTTTGCATTGTTACTGGATATTGTGAAGGTAGCGATATGTGAGTTTCCAAGCTTCTTGAGGAGAACTTTGCTTTCCAATTTCCGCAACTTTTGCTGGTGTCAATATTGTTCGTTTTTTTCTTATTTTTTTCACTGGGCCAGATTGATGAAAATGTCAAATGCGGTCTATTTCCCCCAGGAGGTAATCTAATTTCTTCTTTGCCTGTTGATTTCACTAGTTTGTTAAAGGGTTATGAGTTGCAGTTAACACCGTTGATTGTAACATTGTGCAGAAACTCTGCAAGTGGTTTGCGCAGCTACTTCTGGCAGTTGAATATCTACATTCAAATTTTGTTCTGCATCATGACCTTAAGGTCTGTCTCTATTAGACTAGTCTTTTTAGAAACTTAATGATTTATGGACTGACTTTTGGCACTATCTTGGCAGTGTTCCAATATTTTTCTTACAAAAGATCAAGATGTCCGCCTTGGTGAGTTGTAATTTCCTTTTTTTTTCTTGTGGTTTCTTATAGGTTTTCCTTCTTCCATTCTTTAACATCATTGAGTTATATTAGATATCCTACCTGATTGCATATTCTTTGATTTATATCCTCAATTTTCTTTCTGGTCTGTACTGGTTTAGGGGATTTTGGACTTGCCAAAACTCTGAAGGCAGATGATTTGGATTCCTCGGTATGTACTATGTGATGAAATACTTTTTTGATGAACTTTTTAAAATCTTTCCCAACCATCTCCAACGGTAGAAAAGATGTTTTTGGGCCATTTTCCCCTACTTTTCTCTATCTCCCTCTCAATTTTTTATTTCTACAGTTGGGTAATAAGTTATGCTACTTAGCTCAAAAACAGAGCTTGCTATTAATATTTGTGTTCTATTTACTGAGGCCACAATTCCCTTGTGCATTTCGATAGCTAAAATCTTGTCTCATAGCGAGGTACTGATAGAGTAGCTAATTCATAACATATTCCGCTCTTCCAAGGTTGGCTGTTGTCTAACATGTTGATGGACAGTAGAAAAATAATGTGATTTGTTAAAAGGAACAAGCATAGTGTGTGCCACGGCTTGCAATTAAAATGGTGCTTTATCTGCTGAGAACAAATTGTTACTAATTGACAAGCAAAATTATAATTAGACCAACTTGACTAACCTAAGTAATCACTTTTTGTTTGTCTATGGAAAGAATTAAAAGAAAGAAATAATTATTGCTTGATCTTAGTATTTTCTGGGAGGGATGACTCCATTACTGAGAAATTGAAAATGTAGGATGTATGCCACTTCTTGTTACTTTGTCAAAGAAGGCGTTTATTTAATGACAAATGAGATGTATTTAAAATTTCCGGTGGTCTTTTATTTATATTTTATCAGAGAGAAGCTAAAAACTGCAAAAGGATTACATATTAGAGTGCTGGAAATTAATCATCACTCATGTTGTATCAGTATAAGTGTCAGAAGACAAAAGTTCCATACACATCAGTATACTAAAACTAAGTTTTCTTAAGTCTTCATTTACAGCCAACCACTACAGAGTGTGGCCATTTCTTTGTCAAGATAAAAATTTTCCTTTGATCTCATTTTTCATTTTTGCATCTATTCTTTACCTAAGGACGTGCAAGATAATAGTTGTTTTATGCATGACTCAGGTTGTTGGCACTCCCAATTACATGTGTTCTTGAACTGCTTGCAGATATCCCCTGTGATTTCAAGTCTGATATCTGGTCTCGGGGTATGTCATTTCCTATATATATATATATATTGATAGGATGTGGAGGCCTCGTTAAAAACCCCCTTCATGATTAATGGAACACCAATCGATGTTCCTTAATCAGCGAAAGGAGAAAAAGAGTACCTCAAAGTTCATTAATAAGTAAACGATTACATAAAGTTTAAAACAAACAAACCCCTTACAAACAACCCGAAAACACCAAACAAACATCTTACATTCAATTAACAACATCCTAATCCAACCAACCAAAACTACCCAATAGCAACGTTAGCTAAACTATCAGCTTCAATATTAGCTGATCAGTTAACCTTCCTGATAGCACCCTCCGAAACTCATAACAACAACAATATCAATCACTAGATGAAGAAAAACACTAGGGCAGCTATCTAAAATCTTAACCCAATCCACAACAAGATGCTATCAGAATCAACGATCCACCGATTCTTAAACCTCTGAAGAATGGATCAAAAGAAAGTACATCCCTCATGATAGCAAAAAGCTCCAGCAAAGTTGGAGGGATTGAATCTGCTGATTCTATGAAAGAACCCAACCTCTTGCCAGCCTCAATATCAACTGACTCAAACCATAGAAGCCAAAATCGACCACAAAATCCATTAGCTTCCACACTCTGAGTTTACGAAAAAAGCACGCTTCGAAAACACTCTAACTGCCTTTCTACCACTTGTTGCTCGTCTTGTCGTCGAGACCAACCAAACCTCCAACTCCATTATCAATAACCATTTGCGAAACACCTGAAATTCCAACTCTTCCACTGTTATAGTGTTCCGAAATCAACACCACTTTTGAGCCTTCAAGATCAGTCAAATCTTCCTCGCGTTGCACCTTCTTCTGATAATTCTTGCTACGACATTATCTAGACTTCCTTTGGGGAGCCGAATTTCTCTCTTGAATAAATTGAAGAGAGCTATTGTTTATGTTAAACCCCTCCTTTGCTCTCTGGTTATGCCTGGACAAAACGTCCCTCAATTGTGGTGCCAAGCAAAGGCTCTGGTCCACAACCTCACATACAATCCCCGAATTGGGTTTTCCATCCACCCGGTCAACCCCAGCCCCATCTTGATGGACTTCCTCTCCTTGGAACTTTCGATAGCATAATTATTTGACTCTAAACGACCATCCAGGGTGGAAAAATCAATTAAATAAACCTTCATCCCCTCATAAACACATGCAATCTTACAACTTTCCTTTTTGTCATATACTGCCTCTCTCTCTGCGTGAACCAGCATTATCTCGTGTTCCCCCACTTCCTCAATTTGTGTATGAACCTTCCCTTGACCCTATGTTCCTTACCTCCTCGACCTCACCCGACAAGATGCTGCCTCTATTTCTAATCCCCATACAACATAAAACACTGTCTTCGTCCTCAAAACACCTCTCGAAATTCTTCACCACCGATGAGTCCACGCTTCTTCCTACTTCCTCTGCACATACCTCCATCTCAGGATACTTAACTGTGGAGACACCAAAGAGCTACCCCACCAAGGATAATGGGGAGGCAACTGCCTCTTCCATCAAAGACTAATCTACCCAAACAGATTCTGGGCTGAAACACGGTTCGAACTCAGAAACATATACTGTAAAGAACCTTTCCCCGACTTTCAAAACAAAGGTTTCTTCCACTCGAGCTTGACAATTCGTAATAATCTGAAACAAAGCCCTATCAAACGAGCCGGGATTTAAGGTCCCTTCCTCAATGGATATAAGAACTCCCCATTTGTCTGCAATATTTCTGAAGGTGGAGTGACTCCACACAAACGGAGAGATCCCTTTGCACGAGAGCCATGCCCGACGGTTGCTGCACTGAAAATTTTCCGACCATACTTCCACTTTGTCAAAGCAGTTTTTCAACGCCCCAATCTGATTATTTAGAGTATAATCCCTACTCTCTTCATCTTCAAATATGATTAAAATTGCTAACTCGCTTAACCTCATAATTTTCGGACCTACTATGCCTTCCTTGTGCATAATAGCAACCAACTCTTTCATTTTTATAAATTTTATGCGCCAACCTACCAAGCTATCTCTGAGAGTTGAGAGCTTATCCTCGTCAACAGAACCGACAATGGGAGCCTCTGAATGGCTAACATCCTCTACTTTACTCTTGACCTCTACTGGTTTTGGACCAGAAAACTTCTTTCTCCAGAACTCCTCACGAGGTTGAAATCTCGCCATGAAAACTCTAACTTTATTACCTTGAATCCAAGATCTATCAGCACAGTTGATAGCCTTCCTCGCGTCCTCCAATCTGGTGAAGGGAACAAAGCCAAACCTACTTCCTCCTATGCTTCTTTTTTTAGGGATGAAAGAATCAACCACCTCGCCATATTTATCGAATAGTAACCAAAGACCTTGGTGATGAAGACACTCTGGAATATTGAAAATGATCACTGTAACGCAATTTTTCCCAACAGATCTTCTCACCTTACTCGCCATCTAAGAGATATGAAAAGGGATAAAGAAAGAATTTTTTTGAAAACGCCTGATTTTTAGAGAGAAGGTGGAGCTTCTCTCACTACTCACTTACTAAACCTCTCTCTCTCTCTCTCTATATATATATATATATATGATTGACTTGTAAAGACTTTTTTTGGCTAACTTGCTTCTTTTTGAACAGGGTGCTGTATGTATGAGATGGCTGCTCATCGCCCTGCATTTAAAGCTTTTGTAAGAGTTCTCACAGTTCCTTTGGCTGAATCTGTTTATTGTTTTCTGAAATGATCTTATATAACCTTTTTAGGTGTAACATATATCCCATTTCGGTAAGTCGAGGAAATTTCGAAATTTCTATGTTCCTTTTCTGTTCCTTTTATCTTTTGGTGAAAGTTTCACCATTTCCAAATGAAACATAACTTTCTATCTGTTTATCTGAATTAGGAATTATTAGTAGCACGCTTTGCTAGGTTCATAACAGTTTTTCATGAATCCATGCTCCAGTCTTTTAAACAACGCTTTCAAAGTACTTACTGTTCTCTACTTGTCTTGTTTGATTTGGTGTCGTTTGAGAGGTTCTTCGAAATGCTAGTTTTTATAACTCTTGTTGCGATCATACCAAATTGTTATGATCGCGTGTTTCAAATTGACCTCTTAAATAGACGTTAGATTAGGTAAAATAAAAGAGTTATTAAAATAATTTAAAAGCAAGTCTCCTACTATGGAAAGGCTTTTAATCATATAAAATACTCATAAATAACCTCCTAATACTTCTGGTAAAATACTAACTTCTAATAAAATACTAATAAACTGATTTTCTAATAATAACCTAATAATTAAAGCTAATAATGATATTGGCTACAAAGGCAACCAGTCACACCTTGTTATGGATGCTGTTTGTGGCAAGCATTATGTTAGACTCAAGAAACCAGCTTTGGAAGTAGTTTGATTTTGATTTTATTTTTATTTCCTAAAGTTTCTTTGTTAGCATAAGTAAAAGGAAATTAGGGTGGCTGTTATTGTAAACCTCTATTTAAGAGGAAGTTTACCAAGGAATACAAGAAGTAAAATTTTCAGTGAGTTAAGGTAGGTGGTTCGGGGAATATTATATACCTGAGGTAGTGCAAGATTAATGTAAGATAGTTTGGGCAGGATGGGCTAGGTCCAAGCTCGGACTTGAATTTTTTTATTTTTATTTTTTGAAATCGGACCTTGGCCCTACCCATGGTCACCTCTATTCAAAAAGGAAAAAAAAAAACCCTAAACGTCCCCTTAATATTTTTGCACATATACTTGTTTAATTTGCTTAGAACCATTTGTGTAAACAAAAATATATCATAATAACTTAGTAAACTATACACCTAGGAAATCTTACATCCCTCCAACAAAACATCATAATCATACATTCCTTGAATCAAACACACCCATAGAGTTCCACTTCCATAGGCAAGATTGAGTCGAAACAAGGGCAAAGACCCTTATTTCAAATCTGATTTTCCCATTAATCGTCAGGTGATGTGATCCCAGACCTGTGACCATAACATCCTCTAACCATGTAATGAAAAGATTCAATTCAACTAATTTTTATCAAACTTGTTCTAGGACATGGCAGGATTAATAAGCAAGATAAATCGCTCTGCAATTGGCCCTTTGCCTTCTTGCTACTCTCCTTCCTTGTAAGTCTTAATTTTTATTTTAGAGCTCACTGTAGCTGTGTTTTAATGATGACCAAGAATTCTCTATGATTTTTCACGCTCTGACCGTGGCTTTATCTATCCTTGTTGCCTTTAATTATTCTTTTATATATTATGTTTGGACCAGTTGTAGATCTCTTAATGAAATTCTTTCTTAGTTACGTGTCCTGAGAACTCTATTTTTTTAAAACATAAGAGTGAATTTTGTTTAAAATCCCAAGGGACTCAATAATCTGTATTTTGGGGTTGTATAATTAATGCTTTCTCCTGTGTCAAATAATCAGCTCCTCGTGCGTGATAGATAATTTGTATAATGTTCCTATGTTACACTCACAGGAAAACATTTATCAAGGGCATGCTAAGAAAGAACCCAGAGCGTCGACCCAGTGTAAGTTATTTTTTGCTCAACTCTTGAGAATTCTATAACTGCAGGACTTTAATGTAACAGTTTGAATTTTCACCTTGCTTAGGCATCAGAACTTCTGAAGCACCCTTATTTGCAGCCACATGTTGATCAATATCGCCCGTCATTCAGCTCCCCTTCACTGAACTGCTCTGCAGATTAGCATATTTCCTCTGGTCGTGATAACAGAAAAAAATGGATGAGTCAGAATAGTAACAGCTCATGTAGTGATCAAGATAGTTTGCTTTCAAATGACAGAAACACTTCCACAGTGGTTTCAGATGCCAATAATGAGATCATTAACACTGATTCCAAAGATGGCACCGAGCAGCACCTGCCGCATGATGAAGAGGAGGGCCCAACAATTTTTACTTGCAAAGCTGATGAAAAAGGAATGACGAAACCTTATAATTCGGAACGGGGATCTAATGTTCAATCAAAGGAACCAAAACTGTCAAAGTATGGGGAAAGTAGCAGAAAATGGTTCCTCAATGAGAGGCAAAAGCAAACAAGCAGTAGATGAATTGACTCAAAGAAATAATGCAGAGGTATCACCCAAAGTTCTCAAACCACCGGCTCGAACTTTAAAACCTATTGCAGATTCACCAACTTTTGCTTCTGCAAAATTACCTCTAGATGCTGCAAAAAGGATACCAGGATCAAATCATTTGAAGCACCAGGTATTTAGTGATTCTGATTTAATTTAATACGTTATCAGTATTGTGTCACTTATTTTGCAAGATTATTGTCTCCAGCTGCCTTTAACTGAATCCTCCCCAAAGACTAAACCTAGACATGAAGGGCTTCCTTCGCCTGGACCTGGGAAGCATTTTTCTGAAGATGGACTAAGACAAGGCAAAAAACTCCTTCCACTGTTGCAAGACCATCTATTACAGGAAGAATGAAGCACACGGAACTGATATTTCGAATGGGCCAAGCAACATACAAAAGTTGGGATCTACAGATATAAACCAGGAGCGTGAAAATATCCGTTTCCAGCTTCCCAATGCTTGCCTTACAAATACTTCTAGGGAGGTAAAAAAAAGAGGCTGAGACAGCTTTAACTGAAGCTACTGAAGGTACCCAAACAGATTGCTGCAATTCTGTCTCATCTTCCATCTCAATTCAGGCATTTGAGATTGTGATGATGCTATAGCCCATTTTAGTAGCATGAAAGAACGGGCACATGATCATGAGATAATTTCCCACGTCAATAGCTTGGAGTCATATCCACCATATAGCTCCCCTGCTTTGAAATCTGTTAGTTGCTTAACTGAAGAATCTGATCCAACCCAGGATCTTCCGCATTTCAGTTCAGTTGATGCGAAAGGGAGTTTAAGCGCACCGTTGGGCCTTCCAGGCATGATTTCTGAAGAAATATCTGTTCCTAAAGACGATACTGCTAAAAGGACAATTACCAGGGATGATGTTCCTTTGTTCCGGACAAGTAGCAGGGATGATGCCCCCACATGCAGCCCAAGTAGTAGCAATGATGCCCTATAAGCAGGCCTAGTAGCAGTGATGATGCCTCCATAAGCTGGTTAAATATTGTGAAAAATACCCCTGTAAGTGGACCAGATACTGGGGAAGATTGCCCCGTTAGCAGGCCAAGTGTGAAGGATGAAACTGTGGCAAGTAGACCTAATCGCAGGCCTGATATGATGCTCCATTCACATATTTCTTCTACATCCAGTGGTGATGACAAGTTCACCGTAATGGAACTTCTCTCATCCGTCGCAGAAACTTCGCCTTGCATTTTCTAGCCAATTTCATCCTCCCCGAATAATTCACAGCGAGATAACGGCTTGAATTTTCATAATCAAACAACTGAAAAACCAATTGAGACCTCTCGTCCTCCAGCTTATAATAAGTTTATACATGTTATAAGGCATAGTAGTTTCCGTGTTGGAAGTGACCAGCCCATAATGGAAAAAGCAGAAATGGGTATTAACAATGTAGACGTTGGGAAACACGTAAATGTTGTGACCGACGAATTGGATATGAGAAACATGACTAGTTCAGTGACCCTGAAGTCATCGAGTTGCTCTGAAGCTTCGAGATCAAAATCAAATATTTGTGATCATTCTGGTGTTAAAGAAATGGGTGTTAGGAACTTCGGTTACTCGTCTAGGAAATCTGGTTCACCAGAACCTGCAAACCCCAGCTCTTCTGTGCCAGAAGAGGAGACACTAGCAAAGGGAACTTTGATGTCAAGTCTTTTAGGCAAAGGGCAGAGGCACTCGAAGGGCTTCTAGAATTGTCTGCAGAGTTACTGCAGCAGAACAGGTTGGAAGAGCTCGCAGTTGTTTTGAAGCCTTTCGGGAAAGATAAGGTGTCCCCGAGGGAGACGGCTATCTGGCTAGCCAAGAGCCTGAAAGGAATGATGATCGACGACTCTGGACGGAGTTGATGAATTACTATGATTTCCAGGGGTAAGCTTTCTTTTTGTTCGTTTCCCTTGTTTATTCACATTGTTCTAATTGTTAGCTTCTTGATTACCATGCTTATCCCCCATCCAATTACATTTGAAAATTATAAATAGAACAAACTAATTGAACGGTCTCAATAGTAAAAGAGAATGATGTTCTCTTTAGAGAGGCCGGATTCGAATAATTGCATTTGAGTAAAATATACACTATTAATATGCTAAAAAAATTAAACAGATACTCGTCTTTTCACCGCATTCTCTAATACTTTCAATGCATCACCTTATTGTACATAGTTGACAAATGGCAATACAAGTATACTTGCATCAGACAAATGTATTCATATGCTATAGAACATACTAAATTCTAGGCAAAGTGGATATGTTTATGGTTTTTATTTGTTACTTAAATTTATGTTATTTGGACTATGTTTTTTTGGAGGGTATCACAATAAGATTATTATGTAAATAATAAGAACAAAATACATACACGAATTATCAGAATTATTAGATCACTAAAAGGTACATGTAATGCGAACAAATATTATATTTTCCAACTGCAACAGAGAAAAATGGGACAATATATCTATTTACATACCAGGTAAATTAGGGGAAATGGACGATAAAAAAAATTAAAGATTTTAATATGTTATCGGATTAATTAGGAATATAAAGATATTTGTTAGTGATTAATAAAGTCGTTGGCAGAAAGAGATTTTAGTAAAGCCGTTGGTAGAAATAGTTTTTTTTTATACCAAATTGTAAAAAATGAAGTGAATGACTAAATGACAATTTTTTTCATAAACCAATTCATTTTATTATAGTATTTTCATAAAATTTCATTTTGGTCCTTAGAATTTAAATTTTTTTAAACTAGTCTTAAGAATGAACAAAAAAGAAAAGAAAAAAAAGGGGGTAAAGTTGTCGGATGCTTCCGATAATTTTCTTTTTCAAAATTGGTTTCAGTTGCCGACGACTTTACCTACATTATAGGGGGAAACTCAATATTCAAAATTTTGGACAAACACTCCAAACCCTTAAAATTCAATAATGTCCCCAAAGCTCAAAAGATAATTGAATTTTTATGTTTTATTTATGAGTTTTAAAGAGATATTAAGAAATGATAAAGCGAGTTTGTTGATGTCTAGGATGATCACAAAAAATGCTAGAATGATAGTTTTTGACGATGACTAGAAAAAAATGAGTTAATTGCATCATATGTCCTCAAAGTATGATTCTCATTTTAAATTAGTCTTTAAACTTTTAAATGTTTCAATTTCGTCTCTAAACTATGACTATCATTATAAATTAGTCCTCAAACTTTTGAACATTTCAATTTCATCCCCAAACCATTACCTTCATTCTAAATTGGTCCCCAAACTTTTTAAACATTCTAATTTCATCCCAAACTATACGTATATACTAATCACATCCTTTTTTTAATTAAATTGTTAGGCCAAATTATATTATTATATGTTTGAAAAAAAATTAGGTTAAATTATGGTTGAAACTAATTATATATTTGGACGAATTTGGGGATGAAATTAGAATATTTAAAAAGTTTGGGGACTAATTTAGAAAGAGGGTCATAGTTTGGGGATGCAATTAAAATGTTAAAAAGTTTAAGGATCATTTCAAATGAGAGTTATAGTTTGAGGACATATGATGTAACTTTCAATGAAGACTGTGATAAGGTAAAGAGAATGACAGTTTACGTTAATGATTTAATTATTTGATAAAATAGGATCCATTAAGTGGTCTCAATAATAATATAGAATGTTGTTTTCTCTATTGAATCTGTATTAGCCTATTCAAACTTAAAAGGTACAACTTTCAATTATAAATATAAAATATGACCCTCATGTGTTTGTACAAAAAAATATTGATGTTCATCTAGTCTTGAGAAACAGTTCAACCCCCCCAACAATTTATTTATTATTACAAGTTTTAAAATGGAATACACATACTCAGAATTTTATTAAAAATTTATATTAGAAATTTAAGGATGTGAAATTATAAAATTCCTATATAAGAATTTGAAATTTCTAAGGGGTATAACCTCACTCTAGTATCTCTCAGTCCATCCCTACAGAGTCATGGATTGACGTATATGTTATATGGAAAAAAACGGAAATTACGTAAGAAAGAATTAGTGAAGAAGTTGGCCTTTGTACAACAAGTCCTCGAGCTGAAGTTGGAGCAGTGAAAATAACAAGAGTAGAAAGCAAGAGAACGAAAACTATGAGAAACGCCTTCATTTTTTTGGAGGGCTAACAAAGTTTTAATTGTTTACCTTTCTTCCTTTGTTGTGGAAAAGCAATAGCATCTATCCCATTTTATAACATCATTAAAGTGGCTGTTCGAAGGTCAAAATTTCAACCCATGGTAGTACTTAAATTTTGGTATCTCATCTTATTTTATTAGATCTTGAACTTTTCAACACGTAATTGGAAGATACCGTACGAATGTTGTCATATTTTCTTAACTATAGAATTATTTAATAACATGTATGATGAGATTTGTTATGATACAGTTCAGCTAACATTGTTTATTTGAATAATTTGACTTTTAATTTTATATTTATCTAACAATTTGAAAATTATTTGGTACACACTCTACCAAGTTTAGACTTTACAATCTTATCTATTTCAATCCCAAACCTTACATTTAATCTTTTAAATCATAAATGACAATATATATAGCGGTTAACCCTCGTTTTTTGTTTTGTTGCTGTATTTTATATTCCTTGTAACGCAAGAAAGAAATGAGTGATCGGGTTGTGATGTGCTTAGTATTTTATGTTGTGTTCGAAGTCGGTTGAATTGTGAAAACTAAATGATAATTAAAACTATTGACTTGTGGGAATTTGCATCCGAAACAAGGAATAAAAAAGGATTTCAGGCTCGGTTTTTTTTTTTTTACTGGAAAGCCATTTGATTTTAATTCCACATTTCCTCCTTCCTTAAATAAACAGCAGGTAACATGTCTAGAAAGAAACCAAATGTCAACGACAAGTAGGGGTGCACAAAAAATCCGAATATCCGATTTTGCGAAAAAAATATTCGAAACCGGATTTGGGAAAAATCGGTTTTTTTTAACCGGATCGGATTTTTTTAAACCGGTTATTTTAACCGGTTTGGATAAAAAAAACCCAGACCGGTTTTTTTACCGGATAAAAAACCGGTTTGAAAAAACCCGGTTAAAAACCAGTTTTTATCCGAAAAAAAAACCGGTCTGGGTTTAAAAAACTAGCCGTTAATATAGCCGTTTGTGACCGTTTTTGACCGTTTTTTTCTTTAAAAAATTACCATTTTACCACTCTAAACATGTATAAATAGGTTGGGGATGTATTTGGTTGATTACAACTTTCTCAAATCTTATTACACAACACTTAAACATCTCTCAAATCTTAGTTTTGTAATTTTTTGTTCATCATGAGTAACACTGCTGAATCTTCCGTCGGGGGAAACCTTGAAGTCGTGAGAGTGATCGAACACACTCGAAACAAAGATATTTGGGATCACTACGATTTATGTGAGATGTCAAATGGCTCGAGGAGGGCGCGTTGTAAACTTTGTCTAAAGTTTCTTGCATCGGAAGGAAACACAACGTTGAAGAACCATTTGACAAAATCATGCAAGGCACTTCGCTCAAGATCGGATCCTAGTCAATCGAATCTTACACCGCAAGGTGGTATTTTTGTTTACGACAACGAAAAATTACGAGAAGCGTTTACAAAGTTCGTGATTACAAAAGCATTGCCGTTCGACCACTTTGATGATGAAGATTTCACGACAACAATTTAACAACTAATGCAACCACGTTATACTCAAGTAAGTCGTACTACCCTTAGAAGAGATGCTATAAAAATGTGGCGTACGGCGAGGAAAAAAATGATTTTAGGATTCCAAGAATACCGTTATGGTGTGTCGCTTACATGTGACGTTTGGAGTTCCCCTCATAATACCGGAAATTCTTTTTTAGCCGTTACGTCACATTGGTTAGATCAAGATAATTGGCAAATGATGAAAAGAACAATCGCGTTTGAATTATTCGGTGAGCCGCATACCGGTGCTAATTTATTTACACTTTTAAAACGGGTAATTTGTCTTTATAAATTAGAAAATAAAGTTTTTTCTATATCCTTTGATAATGCATCGAATAATACAAACGCGGTTCCAAGATTGAAAATATTACTTTCACCGATTTTAGACGGTGCGTTTTTTCATACCCGTTGCGTTGCACACATAATTAATTTATCCGTGCAAACCGGTTTGGAGGTTATTGAGCCAATTAGATTAGAATTTAAAACAATGATAAAATCGATTCTTTGTAACAACAACAAAAGACTAAATGATTAAAACGATTTTGTAAGTCTGTTAATAAAAAACTTTGGGTCCTAATTTGGATTGTCCAACTCGTTGGAACTCAACTTGGATGATGATGCATACTGCCTTAAGGCAAAGGGAAACATTGCAAACATTTTACGATCGGCTTTTCGAGAGGGGTCATGTCCCAAACATTTATCCGGATTCGAGTTGGGAAACTATAGCCAAAATAACCGATTTGCTTGAGGTTTTTAAAAATGCAACAACTTTTTTATCCGATGTTTATTACCCTACTAGCCCGTTGGTTCTTAATCAAATATTTTTGTTGGCTACCCGACTAAATGACTTTGAATTTGAAACCGAAGTTTTTCAAGAAATTGACTTTGCAATGAAGGAAAAACTTTTAAAATATTTTAAGGAGATTCCCCCATTTTTACTTGTGCCGCCGCTTTAAACCCAACGTTAAATGTTGGTGGGGTTGAAACACTAATTGAACAAATTGCGTTTGCTTTTAATCTAACCGATGATGAACCCAACTTTGTCCAAAACCAAATAAATTATTTTAATAAATGTTTTCGAGACATGTTTGCAATTTATTTAACTAAATACGGATCAAGTAGTGTAATACACGATCAAATGAGAATGAATGCGGAATCATCTAGTAGACGTCCAAGTAACATAAATTTGAATCTTTTTAACACTCTTGTAAATTCTCAATCCAAACGATCACGTACTACCACCCCAAGTAGCGAGTTGGGAAATTACATGTCATGCGATTTTCTATCAAAAATGACATTTGAAGAGTTTGAAAGTTTGGATATTTTGGCTTGGTGGAAAGAAAAGGAAGCACAATTTCCGATTCTAGCCGCCATGGCCCGTGATTTACTAACCGTCCAAGCTTCTACGGTAGCTTCGGAATCCGCTTTTTCTATTAGTGGCAGGGTTATATCACAACGGAGATCAAGACTAAGTCCCGAGTCGGTGAAAGTATGCATTTGTTTAAAGGATTATTTGGATGGAGCGGCTCGTAAGCAACATATCACCACCCTAGAAGATGCAATTGATTCCGATTTGGAAGCAAACTTACACATTGAAGAAGTCGAACTTGGAATATCCCCTCCAAACGAAGAAGGCGAAGATGATGAAGAAGAGATAGCAATATAGTTTATTTTATAACTTTATTTCAATTATCGTAAACTTTGTTTCAATTATCGAACTTGAAGTTTTTAAGTATTTGAATTTATCGAACTTTGAAGTTTTTAAGTATTTGAATTCATCAAACTTGGAAGTATTTAAGTATTTCAATTATGTTGAGTTAATTAAGTATTTCAATTAAGTATTTGAATTTATCGAACTTGAGGTTTGATGCTTTCTCTTTGATTCTCTCTTGATTATAGTTGCTTGATGTTTCTTGTCTTTGATCAATGGCTTCTAAGCTTGCTTAAATACACCTTGAATCACTTCTGAACGTTAGTGATAATTAATGAAGATAATATAGCCGTTTAAGTGTGAAAACATTTAATAAAAATGCTTGGAGCATGAGGGAATCGGTACCCTCTCATAGGGAATCGGTTTCATCTCATAGGGAATCGGTTCCCTAAGTATAAAATTCAAATATTTCGACCGTTGAATAGGGGAGAATCGGTACCCCTATGGGGGAATCGGTTCCCTCCGAGCATTCCGGAAATCTCGGAGCCAAACCATTCAGTGAGGAATCGGTACCCCCTTGGGGGGAATCGGTTCCCTATGAGCAATCTGGAATATTAAAATCGGTTTTTTTATAACCGGTTTTTTAGAAAAACCGGTTTTTTTAAAACCGAAACCGGTTACACCAGTTAGGATATCCGGCCCTCCAAACCGGTTAAAAACCGAACCGGTTATTTTATAAACCGGTTTTTTTTCTATGGGGAAAAACCGGATCGGATAAAAACCGATCCGGATCGGATTGAAATCCGAATTATGTGCAACCCTAACGACAAGTTAAAAAAACATATTATCTTTTAAAAGTTCAAGACACTCGTGAATATGATCATCAAAACCTTTTTAAAAAATTAAATAAATACACCCAACCCAATCTCAAACATGGCATTCCAAACCTACTTTAGAGGCTAAAAACAATGCCAAGCAGGTAGTAACTCAAAACCTGCATCATCGATCAAATCCAACTAAATTTTCAACTTTTGTTCAACAGTAAAAAATGTGCTTTGTTGTTGCTCCTCATATTATATAAGAACTAAGCTAACAGACTCGCACAAAACGATTAAATAACAATTACAACAGCTTTTGACTGCATTTAAAGAAAACTAAATATATAAATTGCAGCAGCAGGAGTCTATTCATACCAAGGCATTAATCGGATCAGCAGATTAATCCTCCTCCATAGGTACCTCAGGAATATCAAACCTGTCTTCCTCGATAGTTTTATTGATCACATGAACGGATGATGGTAATATTAAGTCAAGGAAACAAAAAACAAAACCTACACAAACAAACCTATAAGAGAAAAACAGAGAAATACAATATAATATATCACTCATCTTCCACAGCCAAAACCTTGCATTACACTATGTATTTAACGATACCGAATATTATATTGAAATGTACCCATATGACACTTGAACTCATGCAGGTGTAAATAAGATAGCATACAGATATAGGCAACTTCATTGAACCAGAAAACGAAGATATATGCTAAACCCAGTTTATAAAATTGATACAAGTCTGCTTTTTCTTTAGCAGAAAACATTAAAATCAAGAGCCATTCAATTTTCCACCTTAAAGTTAATTCTTGCTTTAAGATTAATGCATGTTAATTCTTAATATTCTTCCCTTCAGAAACGGTAAAACTTGCATCCTAGTTTTTAATACCTTGCTTTCTATAGCAGTACAAGATATATTCCATACATTTATGTACTAGTTATTCCTTGAACACATTACTCTGTGTGACATCTTCTGAAAAACTCAGAGCAAATAAATAATTATAAACAAGCACCATTACCACAATAAATGAACAAAATTTATAAGTTGTCTCTTCTTATATTCAGAGAAAAATAACATGCACTTGGAAAAAAAGAGAGGATATCTAATACCATAGGATCATCCACCTCGCCTCGATTGCGGCTGTTATCTAGCTCCCTCATAATTTCAGGAGTAACCTATATCAAGAAATTAAAAGTATCTATTATCAGTACCCATGTGAATGTGTGTCCATTGAGAGTGAGAAAGAAATGCAGAGATGTCTTACTAATTTATGCTTTTGTGTCTCAAGTAGAATCCTGAGGTTATCTTTATCTTCCTTGCGCAGTTCATTTTTGTACCTGCAAGTATTGACATAAAAAAGTTTAATACCAGGAGAATATGTGGTACGAGCTTGTGAAATATTAAGGATGTACTAAATGTTCCTTCAGAAGACTAGAATTTGAATAACTTCTAAATCATGAAATATCCCTTCACAATTTTAGGCTAAATTCATCAGATCAAAGCACAGAAGGAAATATGCATCACCTGCACCCTCCCAATTTATTTTTTCCCACATTTTACTAAGTTCAAACCAGAAATCTTTAGCTACAAATATAACCTAAAAGAGAAAAGAAAATGTGGACAGAGCAACCATCAAAGAAAATGATGACTGAAACGATATCTTGACCTTCAATTTTCACTATACCTCAATGTTCCTCCATGACGAAAAGACAATATAAAATGTCTCCTCACTTTCTTAAATGAACAGAGGCCCCCTTCAAGAAACGTCCAAAAGATCATTTAATAACAGAAAAGGAAGATCAAGAAACTTGAAGTGTTTTTCAAATAGAACAACTATTCAACAATATGGCTGACAAGTATAGCATAGCCACTGACCAGCAGTGTTATTATAGCTGTGAAAAGGAAAGGGGGACAGTGTATCTCCATTACTAGCACTATTTTCTCTCATCCATTTCCTTCCATTAATTTTTGTCAATCAGAGAAGCAAAAGTAAGAATAATTCATTGATGCTGGACAATATATTTCCTTAGAAAAAAATTGTGATCTTATCTCAAACTCATAATTAAAATTTGATCCATAAAAATGAACTCTGAAGTGATATGCTCAAGAGGAAAATGATATCTCCAACAAGTTTACTGACCGTTGCACAAAAGCCAGAAGTGACTGATGCCATATTACAGGCATTATCCTTGTATCTTCAAGAAATCTCATAAAATGAGCAACAACAGCATCAACAACACGGTATGGCAGAGCATATTTCTTCTCCAAAAGTAGCTTGATAAAATAACTGCAACAATTTAAAGATAAACATTACACGGTTTGTAAGAAAAAGCAATAAAAAAAATCGTTCCTTCATATCAACAAGAGATCCAGATAAACATCTTAAGAGGTTCTTTCTACTACCATATACATTTTTTGCTTCAACAAGAGCATGTACGCCTGTTACATTGTTTGTGTATATAAGAAAGAGAGATAGCTAGAGAGGGGCACAAGAAAGAAGAAATGTCAACATTATAATACCTTGTTGTGCCACAGTATTCCATTTCTGCAAGCTTCATTAATGCAACACTGCAATTCCATTTACAAATTAGACGTTTCCATTATCATCATATCGTGAACAATTAAAATGAAAATCCAGCAGCCTTAAGAGTGAAAATGGAATAAACCCACCACGTCCAGAACATCAATTTCATGATCATCTTGACCCAACAGGAATATGTATATATATTTTAAAAAACGTTCCTAATTGAATAAAATCATAATTCTATTATGCATGAATCGCTCTAACTACAATTGTATAATTCCATTTTTATTCTTTTTGGCTTGTTCAAAAGAAAAGGGTATTTTGTTTTTTGAAATAATATATTTTAAAATATGAATATATTAACAGATTTCGATAAAAAAAGAATCTGAAATTCATATCAACCAGTTAATTTGTTGTTGAATTTGAATTTTATTTATTGACCAAAGGCCTCATTCTTTTTTTTTTGTTCAAGCCAAACATGAAATATTATATAAGCAATTAACTTGCTTTTAAGATTAATAAATCCAGCCACCCTTGCATCTTTCTTCATCAGATTTCTTCTAAAGAAGAGAAAAAATATCTACAACAAGTGCTAATTTTAAATGATTCCTACAGAATAGGATATTATTTCAGTTTCAACAAAGAGCTACAGGGTGCCCACAAATTTTACCAAAGCCAACAGGAAGATCCTCACTGGCAAACTCCCATCCACACATCTTATTGTGTTTCTTATTTTGGCATAAATAAATCTACTTTCAATGCAACATCCAGCAACAACAGTAAAAACTATGATAATAAGTTTGACATAACTAAACCATGAGTAAAATACCTTGAATGAAGCATAGGAATGGAGACTTTTTCAAGAACACTCCCAACGATAACTGCCTCCCTGAGATTGCATGTCCCCGACTGAAAAAGATCATGGGGAAAAAAGGAGAACTTTAATGTTAAAATAACAGAAAACAGCCAATCATACAATCCAACTATAATCTCTAACACAGCCAATAGCCCAGAATTTATGTTATCCTTTTGCAAACAAACAAAAAATGAGAGAAATCGTGAAAAATCATGATGCTGTAATATCAATCTGAAAGAGACAACTTGAGGCTACAAGCTGACAGCAGTAATAGCAAAAAGGGAATGCATAATGAAGATAAGGATACCTTGATTTGGTCAGGTAGAAAAGTAAAAATAGAAGCCAAAGATTCATTTTGGTAGGCAGAAAGTTGTATACCTTACATAATGGAAACAATATTCCCTTGTTAAATGCAGCAGGTTTGTATAGAGCCTTCTTCAAAGACTGATAGAGAGCAAAATGAAGTCGCTTATTTTTCCTAATATCATCTCTCACGCGAGGAAGCAAAACTAGTCTATAAAAACGTTCTGCCTTCTTAGCACCCAAATTGGAAGCAAATATTCTTGTGGCTTGAAACATAGCATTTGGAGACCAATTCTCAGGCTGAGTCAAGTACAAAACATCCTCCCAGAGTTGCATTGAAGGAATGTGTTTAAAGGCTTTGGGCATTTTCCCTGCTGTGTATTTGTTCAGAAACTTGCCAACTCTGCACATTTAGTTCATATCCACATTTTAGGGGTTCTGCAATTTCTTTTATAAGAAAAAAATCTTACAAACAAAAGGGGAGGAATATTACCCCTTATACAAATCTATGAGAGAGTCATCCAACTTAGGCATAGGACGTGTTTCTGCAATTTAACAAATTGAACCATCATACCTCATTTTTCATGAGGCAAAATCCTTTCACAATATATTAAATAACCAAATATAATCAATTTAATATGTTACCTGAAGCAACTTTTTCATCATTCTCCTTGATCTTTTGAATTATAACGTCTGCAAGTGTTCTCTGTGGACCAGCATCCTTTGATAAGAATGCCTCAAGCAATTTCTCGTCATCCTCATCAATTTGTTCCTATAACATAAAATAAAAGTAGAGTGTTTTGATTAACAAGAACAATTGCAATAGTCTGCAAACAGCAAATAAAAAATACTAAGAAATTTCATTTGCTTGTTACTTCTGAGACTTGCTTTCAGCTATTTGCTTACATATCTCAAATTTGCTAAAAAGAAAAAAATCATATTTGGCATTGTAACAAAAACCCGACATTTTCTACATAAAAATTAAAATTTTAATTGTTCATATTTGGAATCAAAAGGAAACGGTAACAGAAAATAGAGTCTAAGGACTAAAAGAGCATACAAGTAAAGACAATCAGTTCGGAAATTAATGATGAAAAGTTTAATTAAATAAAATGTAGTTACGTCATAGTTGCCAAATTGACTTTGTGTCTCAGAAAATCCCCCAAAATCGTCAATATCCTCTTCTTCTTCATGTTTGTTATTCTCTTCTTCAACCGAACGAAACGCGGTCTCAGTGTTCCCTCCTGACGCTTCCTCTTCTATTTCCTTTTGTTGAAGCAGTGCTTCTTTCAAGATTTTCGAGCTCATCCCCGACGAAATCATCTGGCACACACACGCGGAATTTAAAAAAAAATCAAAAGAAAAATTTAAGGCGGGAAGCTAAATTATACTTTGTCTTGCTTCTGGTGGTGTTTGAGAGCTTTGGAGTGTTTCCTTCTGGAGGCGACGGAATCGTCATCAGCCAAAAATGGCTGTGGATTTTGGTTTCGTTCTCTTTTGTTCTTCGCCATTGACAGAGCTTCGAGAGAGAATATACGAAAATTCGATGTTTAAAAGAGATTGAAAGGAATGAGGCGGCTATGGCAAAGAAAAGAGACGAGGTTTTAGTCCCACGGTGCCAGGGTTTTAATTAAATACTATATTTTTATCCAACAAGAAAATATAAAGAAGTTTTCCCAAGTGCGAGAGTCATCCATTGGGTCTTGTTTCAAGGCCCAAAATCAAATATAAACCCAACTTTTTGGTATAAAAGAATATTTAGTCCCTGTACTTGTTAACTTTTTTACTTATTCCCTAAATTTTTTTATCCCTGTCCGTCCTTGAACTTGGTAATTTTTCCCAACTTAATCCTGGAACCTTGTTTTATCCAAATTAGTCCTGAAACTTAACAAGTTTTTCCTTTCCCTAAGCTTTCACTCCAATCAGGATTAAATTGTGTGACAAAATCCAAGTCTAAGGAACAAGATTGGAAAAGTTGTCAATTTTCTCCACTCCCTCATGTTGTCAATTTTCTCCACTCCCTCATGAGACGACTTGTCAAATGAGAGTAAAAACGGAATTTTACTCTTAATGAATATTGAATCCACAATCTAATCTAAGGAAGAAGAAAAATGTCAACTTAGAGCTTTTAACCGTATACTATATAAACATATTGTTGCATGAACTGCAGATGAGTATTTATATATAAATTTTGGGATGCTTAACATTTCCCGTTATACGGATTTTTACGTGTCTTGAATACTTATAAAAGCTTCCACTTTCCACAAAAAATGAGTTTCATAATCTAGTACTAATATTGAACAAATATGCAGTACATCAAACTCGTACATAATTTACAAACAACAAAACATCACAACATGAAAGCTAGCAGGAAAATATGTAGTCTAAGGGGGGGTAAAAGAGCAGGATCATAGATAATTTGCCCCATCATTCGATCACTTGCTATCACTTAATGTACAGGAAATATCTAGAAAATAGAGAATGTAACTGGAATCCTCCAACTCCTTAAGATTCTTTGGAAAGGAAGCGCGCATCGCTGTCTGTAATCCGGGCAAAAACGAAAGAAGCAAAGTCAGCTAATTAATTAAACAACTGAAAACTAATACGCTGCATTAAGTCTTCCAACCTATAATCCAGAAGGCAAACAAGCCTGTATATATGCAAGTATGCCTATTATGTGCACATGCATATCAAGAGAAAGCAAGGCAGAAAATTTAATCTTGTGAGAAAGGGCTACCTTTGTATTTTGAAGTCTATCGATGCTCATTGTTCCTCGAAAATTAAATATCTTAGTCATGTTCTCAGTTCCGGCCCAAATTCTGATCAGGACTTCTGTGCAGGTATCCAACAGGAGGTTGCATAAAGAATCCTGCCCTTCCATCCCTGCAACATCCAGTGATTGTGTTCATCAATTACAAAATCTTTGTGGTACCAAGCCTTCAGTTTATTCCGAAGTAACTTCATTAGTTCCTGGTTCAATGGAAGTGGGTTGAACCCTGATCTCATCATCCGAATCTGCCATTGCTTGTACGTCTCTGGCCTCTGCACCCTCGCAGGGCCCTCGCATGCTATAACATTCACTGCTTCCTGCCCGTAAAACTCACTTTCGAACATCAACCTTGCATGCTCATCACGAGGTAACGTGTTATCAAACATATCGAATACGGAAGAAAGATGGAATAGAGCCTCCTTGAATCTTGTAACAAAGTAGGGAGAGTTGTAAGATCCATTAATTATGGAGTGAACGAAAATATCAGGGTTCATTTTCCAGATCAACTTTAGCACGGCATTCCTTGGACAGTCCACTTCAGAAGTCTCATCAAGCAGATTCTCGAACCGAAAAAGGGAATTTACAGCAAGAAACTCATTGCTATTAATCTTGATATCCTCTACTCGAATATTTTCCCAGTTTTGAACTGCTATCGCCTTGTACTCAAATGGAACATTAAAGCGCTTGCAATAATTTGCTAAGCGACGACCTGTTGCTTCAATCCTTTCTGCTGGGCGGAAACCACGTTGGGGAAGCTCTATTCCGGTTATGCGTAGCTTAGGAGGCCCACCAGGTCTCTTTGAGAGATGTTGGATAAGAATAGGCCACTGGAAGCCATACAGGATACCGAAATCTACAATATGAAGGGCACTTGCGTTCCCAGCCATGTGGTAAATCATTTTATTTCCATACATAATTGGTAGCTTCTTAAACGGACAAGCACTAAGGTATCCTTTGTAAGACTTCAGCATATCAGCAGCTGTTCTCTTCTTGGAAGCTAGAGACGCATAAAAGTTTTGAATTACGGTTCCGCTACCATCCAAGCGTGCCTCGAGGCCATTCGCAAAGACATGAGCCAGCCTCTGCATTCCATCACCGAGAGGAGTAGAGTTGTCTTTAATCTGCTTCAGTAGTTCGCCGGCAGTTCTATGATCATCAGCGGATATAGCCTGTGCACAGAGAATTAGAAGAGTCCTTAAATCCACTGTTTCCTTCTTCCCTTGTTTTCTAGACCGAGTTTTTTCAACACCTATTCCATTCGACTGTTCTTTCTGCTGCAAGGCTTTGGTTTCTCTGTGCTGCACACTTTCATCACCAAAGCAACAGATAGGTTGTCCTTCAGGATAGAGTAACACCTTATCAAACATATCCGACAATTCACTCTCTTCCGTATATGTTGCTGATTGCTTGTTACTCCTCTCTTCTTCCGAATCCTCGATATCCCGTACATGATTTTTCCTACCCCTCAATCCCTCGTGTGAGTTCTCCTGCTCTTCCTTACCCCCCTTGACAACAGCACTTGAAGCCTTCCCCTTTTGCCCCATACGAAATGTACTGCTTTCTAGATCAATAATCAACTGATTACTACTCGGGAGGAATTTACTAGCTTCCTCGAACCCTCTTTGGAACTGCAAAACAGATTCCTTATCATTGAAGACATTCTGAGCTAGAAGCTCTCTCACAGAAGATTCCATCGTCCCATTACCTGTGTTACTCAAGCTAGTAGTTGAATTGACAGGAAACTGTAAACTCGGCTGTTGCAAAGTGGGTTGGAAATTGTAGTCACCATTAAGAGGAGCTTGTAACAAGGAAGGCGCCGGCTCTCGAACCTCACCAACTCCCTGATGATCAACATAACTACCGGTTCCATTACTGGTGCCAATAATAGTAGTACTCGAATGGCCTTTAGTAGTACCGGAAAGATTACTATCAGAACTCCCCAAATCCAGATTGAGCAAAACTTGTGGTTGGATAGTTTGAGGATATTGCTCAACAAGGACTTCATATAACGATTTCTCGGTATCTTTAAGAGCCAAATAGTCATTAAACATATGAGGCTCCTCCAAGTTCTCTTCCATGAGCATCTGAGTTATGTACTTGAGAACTGGATCCGTCGAGTCACTCTCATCTGATGGCGACAAAGACTCCCCTTCCAGACTCCAGCCTGTGATGTAGAAATCGAGTTCCCATCCGTACTTACAGAAACAGGTTGAAGAAGAGTACCAGAGCCAGGTTCAGAAAGCGCAACAGGAACATTCATATTCATATTCACAAAGTTAAGATTCGGAGTAGGGTCAATGAACTCGAATCCGATTGTTCCATTCGTGTTCTGACCAGAACTAAGTTGAAATGTATCATCTAAATCCTCAACACTAAAGCCGTTTATATAATCAGAAAATTCAGTGAATTTCGGCTCCATAGCCATCTAAAACAAACTCAATCCTGCAAACCCCCCAAAAAAAAGAACATCAAACATGGAAAAAAATCTATCTATTCCACTCAATAAAGCTAAACCAAAAGGCTCAAAAGATCCTGGAATTTGATAACATGAGAAATAAGCTATCTATGCATTAAAGGAACAACTTTTTATGGTGATCCCAGGACTAAAACCTTTGAAGATTCAAACTTTCAGATACTTAAACAAACAAGATCACAAAAATCAAAGCTTTAAAAAGGGAACAAATAACATAAAGAAACGATTCATACAAAGGGAAACAACTAGAAGAGAGAGACCTAATTCAAGAACAAGTAGTTAAGCACAAATAACGTACCAGAGGTAGTTGCAGAACACTTTCGAAGAAGAAGAAGATAGTTGCAGAGCTGATGGTCTGCTTAATACAAGAAGAGGGTGAGGCCTTGATTCTGAAGAAGGAAACTATGAAGGGGAAGAGTAAAGCTCTCCTATAATATACAGAATGATTGAAGACAAGTCAAAAATTCAACGTTTTGTGAGAGACTTTGGGAAAAGTGATGATCCGGGCCCATAATTTTAGCTGATATTGTTTGGTTAGTCAAAGTGGCATCTTCTTTTGGTGCATCCAACTCAAGTAAAAGCAATGACTTAATATATAGTTAGTCCCTCAAATATGAGTATTTTCTTAAATAAAGCATCCTTTCAAATTTATTTATGAAATCACCACTCATCGGCCATTATTTTTAAAAATTCAAGGTTGTCTCCTATACTTATTTTTACAATTTTTTGAATTATTTTTGCTAGGTGACATACTAAAATATATCACATAGTTTTCTTGTTAAGTATGTCATCACTTTAGATGAAAAAAATGAATAGGATAAAAACGAAAACGATGAAAAGAAATTCAAAGTAAGCCACCAACTTCACAAATAATAAATTTCAAAAGATTATTATATTTCAAAGGACAAGGGATTCTTTTTCTTGCTGAATTAAGTTTGACTGGAAAAGCAATTTGTAGTGGATTAGGTACACATCAGTTCCATTTTTTATATTTATGTCTTCACAGTTCATTTCTTTGGATAAGTATCATTTCATTTAATTACAGTAAATAAAAGTTACTACAAAACAAACGCCTACGCTACTTACAGCGGATAAAAGTTCCACCTAACTACATATAAACCCCCAGCTTTACAAATGTTATCAGTTTCTTCCTCCTTTCTCTTAGAGTTTATGTCTCGAGGTTTGATATATTAAGTTTAGCGGATTAGCATAACATTTGTCCCCCTTAATGAGTTTTATAAAGTGCATGCTCAGAGATTTATTTGTTCTACACTTTTGACCTATTTTGTTTTATTTTATTTTAATTCATATCTTTTGATTTAACCGATAAACCATTTTTCCATCTCATAGGCAACTCATTTTGAGACAATCTTGCTAAAAGTGCGAGAGTATCTCATTCTGAGGTATCCCTACGATCACCCTAGCATCGATCTAAAGATAGTGTCCTAAAGATATCCTCATTTGTACATATAGAGGTAACAGTCTATAAGAGAGTTTGGTAAGTTACCCTTTATGATTTGGGTTGGGAGTTATAGGTTCATTTCATTGACTAACGTTCTAGTAGGAACATCTCTCTTAACTTACAAATATAATCATAATTATCTTCCACAAAGTTAAGGAGAGATTCACAATCGTCTCACAAAGTTAAGGAGAGATTCACAGTCATATTCTATAGAGTTGCAGAAGAATTAATATAATTCTCTTACCATATGTATCAAGGGTTCCAATCAAGGAGTCTCTCATATTGTACAAGATAAAATGTCTCATTTAAAGAAATCTATGGATGTCCTTGTCACCAATTTAGTAGTCTTGTTATATTGTACAAGATGAAATGTGTTTGTCTCCGTAACTCAAACGGATGTCTTTAAACGTCTCATTATTTAATTTTATGAGTTTCATCACATTAGTGATTTTGGATGGTAATGATATTAGATAGTAAAAAAAGAGAATTCCTTCAAAGTGTAAATAGTAATAGTAAAGAAAATTCAAATTAAAATAGTAAATCCACCCGTGGGTTTCACTAAGCGCTTGTCCTTGGATGGTGAACGAAACCCTAGTCAAACTTCAAATCCCTTTCTCGTATATTCATTGTGGTGATTCACGCGTCACATTAGGGAGATTATAAAGAAAAACAATTTAATTTAAGATGAAAAATGAGTAAAAAATAAACGCGATCAAAAATGTGAAAAAAATAATATTTTAAATTATATGCAACTTAAAAATGTAATCTTCCTCATAATATTTTTTTGTTACAACTTGAAAATATACAACCTAAAATATTACGAACAATATTACGTTTTCGCATGCCAACCGAAAATATTATGAAAAATATAATATTTTAAAGAGAAAATAACTTCAGTGACCGAAAATTCCTTATAATATACGATTTTGACCAACTTTTTTTCGATTTGCCAAAATGACCAACAAAATCGCAATGTGATCTCTAAATCGCAACGTGATCTCCAGTATCGCAAATCAGTTTCCAGATTCGCAACGCGATTTTGACTATCGCATTGCGATTTTCCAAATTCACGTGAATATGTAAATCGCAACGCGATAATACATAATCGTAACGCGATTCTGACTATCGCAACGCGATAATACATAAGCGCAACGCGATTCTAACTATCGCAACGCGATTCTGACTATCGCAACGCGATTCTGACTGTCGCAACGCGATTCTGACTGTCGCAACGCTGAATTTCAAATTCGCAACAGGTTTTAGTTTCGCAACACAAATGTTTTGGGTATATAACTACGCAGCAGCATCAACTCATAACCTAAATCCCTAAATCGCAACTCATTCCATCTCCATCTATCACTCTCTCCGGCGACATCCTTTCCTATATCCAACGACATCCTTCCCCATCCGGCAACAGGTTTTTAGTTTCGTAGCTCGTTTGTTTAGTAAATTAATTTACAATAATGAAATCATCTAATGTTGATCATGTTTGGATAAATTTGTGTTTTTGGAGGGTCATGGGAGAATGTTCATGGTGTTTTACAATATATGCCTTTACCCATGAATCTTCAACTAAAATTGTCATTAAAAAAGTTAACTTATGAAACTCTAATGTTACGTGTTGCAAATAAATTGAATTTAGAGCCCTTAAGTGGATTTAGGTTATCTTATCAGAGAAAATGTAAAGTTTATTTGTTAACCGACAATGAAGATGTTGAACTATTCATTGCTTACATTAGTGTTTCGCAAGATGATGTTACATTGTATGTTGTTGAACCTAGAAGTAGTGAAGTTGGGTCAGTAACGGGTAGTAATCAACTAAGTTTTTCAACCCCAATTTATGGTGCTCAAAATTTAATGGTTCCACCACAATTTCATCACCAAGCAAATTTTGTTTCACCATATTTCCAATACCAAACACAATATCAAAACCCACAACCTTTCCCTAATCCAAATCCCAATCAACTTTCAACACCAAATTCCGATTTTCGTATTGACTAGTTAGACGATGATGAGCCAACAGAAAAAATTGTGAGTACTAGTCGGTATTTGAAATTTGATCTTGGTCAATACCCGGACTTTGATCTTGGTCAATACTCGGATTTTGATGATGTTTCAGAAGAAGAAACAGACCCTGCATATAATGATTTTGATATTGGTCAATACCCGAATTTTGATGATAAAACATCCGCTGCCGAGGAAGATGTTGTTGATGATAATGAGGAGGAAGTTACGACTGTGAATGAACATGTTGAACATCCATTCTATAATTCATATAACCCTGAAGAAGAAAAAGAAGAAGAAAAAATCCCCGAAGAAAAGTCCCCGAAGAAAATGCCACGGGAGTATAACTAGAATATGCCAGAATTACTTCAGATACCGGAAGAAGAGTTGGTAAAAATAACAGTTGATTGTTACACAAAAATTATTCGTATCAAGAAAGATGATTGTTTTGATACAAAGGGAGACTTGAAGATAGCTTTGTATACAAAATGTGTGGAAGATGGCTATCAACTAAAAGTTAACAAATCAAGCAAAGATCGTTTCGAAACAAGGTGTATGATTGACAAAAACTGTACGTGGCGTATGATTGCAAAGAGGATAAAAGATTGCGAAATATTTCAAGTTAGGACTTTTATTGATAAACATAGATGTTCAAGAACCCAAGTTTTTCCTCACCATAGACAGACAAACAAAAAGGTGTTGGGTGGTTTTCTGGCTAAGTTAATGTTTTTGAATGGCATGGTATATCGGGGACATGAAATTATGACTGACATGAATGCTCGGTTCAAGATTAGTATATCATATTCTCAAGCTTGGAGAGCCAAATGTTATGCCTTGAAATTGTTGAGGGGGTCGCCAGAAGCATCGTTTGCCCAACTGTCGGCTTATTGTCACAATTTAAAGCTGAAAAATCCTGGGTCGGTAACTCATATCAAAACAGATAGAGATGGACGCTTTGAGTTGCTGTTTATCGCCATTGGTGCTGCGGTTAGTAAATCAATATAATTTTGTTGACTCATTTTTGTTAGTTACATGTATTTCATATTTAAATGATTACATTTCTTGTGTATATGATTTTGCAGATTCGTTCGTTTATTACTTGCATGAGCCCAGTTATTATAGTTGACGGAGCACATTTAAAAGGTCGATACCTTGGAGTAAACTTATTAGCAGTAGCCATAGATGCTAACAATGGGATATTGCCAATAGCTTACGGGGTTGACAAATCTGAAACCTCTGATTCATGAACATGGTTTATGGGGCATCTTCGGGATTGCATAGGTCCTATTAGCAATCTGACAATCATATCCAATAGGGCAAACTCAATTGACAATGCTATTAGAAGGTGTTTCCCAGATGCTTTTCATGGACTTTGTGGTGTTTATTTGTATAGAAATCTAAAATCAAGGTCTGTTGGTATAAAAAATTACAAATGGACATACTGGAAGGCTGTAAAAGCTTATCGGGAAGTGGATTTTAATAAGCATATAAATTGTTTAAGACGTGTTTTGCCTCAGTGTGCTCAAACACTAGAAGATTTCGGGTTTGAAAGATGGTCAAGAGTATATCAACTTGGAGCAAGATATGGTTTCATGACGTCTAATAGTGCAGAATCAATCAACGCTCTAAGTCGTCATTCCCGAAAATTCCCCATTACTATGTTAATGGAGTTTTTTCGAGCCTCTATTCAACAGTGGTACTACAAGAAAAGAAACCATGTAGGTATTATTTCTTTAAATTCGTAACTTATCATATATTTTACTAAGTATTATTTATTTAAATTTACAGGAACATTGGAATATCGTGTTACACCATGGACTGAAAAAAAGATAACGAAACGTGTTGTGAAGTCAACGTCATGGAGACTTAAACCATGTTCAAACATTTTTTTTTGAAGTACTTGATAATAACTTAAATGGGCTTGTCGATCTAAATGCAAAGACGTGTAGTTGTATGAAATGGCAAATATCTGGTTATCCGTGTGGCCATGTTATAAAAGTTGCTCTTCATCTAAACCAAGATGATTCAAACACATACGCTATGGATTGCTACACTACAGAAGTATATCGACAGACTTATGCCGAGATTATCTACCCTATTCCACATCCTTCTGAGTGGGGCATACCAGATGACTTACAAACAGTTTTGCCACCAGCCATGGACAGAAGGCTACCTGGCCGACCAAAAAGTCACGATCGTATACCGTCTAAGGGTGAAGAGAAGAAGAGATCTACATGTAGTCATTCAAGGAAAGTGGTCATACAAGGTTGACATGTGGATCACCAGTGCCATCACAATCATCTTTTCCTCTACCAAAATATGAATCCTCATCAAAATCCTTTATATGGTGTCAAGAAAAAGGCAATCAAAATCGCAATCAAAATCGCAATCACAACCGGCTTCATCTTTTGGGACTATTAACTTAGGTGATTTTTAAATGCAAACGTTGTATTATGTGTATTTTATGTGTAAACTTTTAACATTTTCAGTTATGCATGTATTAGTAACTTGAGTTTGAACATTGCTATGATCTGTTCAGTTGTTATCACTTATTACACATTCATTTGAATATCGCAACGCGAATTTGACTATTATGTGTATTTTATGTGTAAACTTTTAACATTTTCAGTTAGGCATGTATTAGTAAGTTGAGTTTGAACATTGCTATGATATGTTTAGTTGTTATCACTTATTACACATTCATTTGAATATCGCAATGTGAATTTGACTATCGCAACTCAAAAATCGCAACGCAAATTTGACTATCGCAACGCGAATATGACTATCGCAATGCAAAAATCGCAACGCGAATTTGACTATCGCAATGTGAATTTGATTATCGCAACAGGAATTTGACTATCGCAACGAGAAAAACGCAAAGCGTATTAGACTATCGCAATGCGAATTGACTTTCGCGTTGCGATTTTGGCTTTCGCATTGCGATTTTGACTTTCGCATTGTGATTTTGACTTTCGCATTGCGATTTTGAGTTTAGCGTTGCGGAAGTGTATCTTCAACATGCCTTTTGCCTTCAATATGGTGCATATTGAAATCAACAAATCAACTTTTACATTTCAATCAATTAAATAAGCACAAATAAGAATTATTTACACATCAATTAAACAAATCAACTTTTACAAAACAATTAAACAAGCAAAAAATGCTAATAATTCTTATTTTCCTCATCAATTAAACAAATCAGACTTTTAAGAATCAATTAAACAATCAAAAAAAGTGTACCCCAGACAGTTGTTTATGCACTTATACATTAATTTCACGCAGCTCACTTCAGGATTAACCTGCAGAAACCAAACATTTGCTCAAACAACACTTTCTACACATCTAAAACCAACAAACAACAAATCATTATTGAATTCTAGGTACTTAACAACACTTGCATTTGACTTACAAATTGTTTATGAACACTTTCATAACGCGGATGCAGGTAGGCAGCGTCTCGCATATATCGCTCTAGCCATAAAATGACGAAACCACAAGCCTACTGCACCTCTATCTCTATCGGTAGGAGGTAGAAACTATGTACTTCCTGTCGTCAAACGCTCCAAGCACATGCATACGAGAGGGACCACAATCCCCTCTGGGCTTCCTGCATTTGTTGTGGCGCGGTCTCGTCTCTGATAACTATAACATTGAACTTCTTTGGCTTCTTGTTTCCAGAATAAGTCCAATAATTAATCGCATCCAAGAATTTAGCCAAATGAGAGCTCCATCGCTTAATAATATCTCTCAAATCAGACAATGATATGTAATTTATCATGCTATCATATACTATTATCTTCAGGGATGGGAGCTGAAGCTCGACGAGAAGCCAATGAGTACGTTCCAAAACAGGGATAAACACCTGTAATCATAAGTAATAATTCAAATTACGCACTTATTTATGAACACCTTTAAAATATTTAAAAAATAAATACTAATCTTATCGACCTCCCACCATGTAGGATAAAGTTTAGCTTGTCCATTAGCCAACACATATGATTTTTGTCGTTGATTCTTCAAGTGAACTACGTGAAAAGACGTCGACATAATTGTATATCGCGTATTTTTTTATTTTTCTTCAATTTCCTTACTATTAGAAGACGTGACACCCATGCATCAATATGCTGATTTACAAAAAAAGACATATATTAGTGAATTACATAAATTTAAAAAAAATTAATCAAAATGAAATATAAAAAGAAATATAAGACTTACCCCCTATCGAAATAGCCTTTGTCTCCAACCCCTAATAACACACCCCACCAAGACCGATCAATCAACAAATGCATATATCATCGTTGAGTTTGTATATGTCAGCGTAACACCCTTGGCTCCGCTCATATAGATAAAAATCAACTGCGGTCTTAGCCCAAAGGGTATTATCCAGAATTATTTCCGGTAGTTGTCTCCTCTCCACTTCATCTGCCGGAATGGTACTGGTCGGTAACTCATATGAAAGCCAACAGTCATCCATCATGTCTGGCACGTGAGGGGGTTTCTCAATAATTTGACATATTACGCCGTATGAATCGGGCTCTTGAATAGTGGGAGGGACCTCTTCAACGATGACAGGGGCCTCTTGAACAGTGGGAGGGGACTCTTGAGGAATGATAGGGGCCTCTTGAACGATGTCAGGTGAGTCGGGCTTCTTTTTACGGAGTCTTTGCACTATTGGGGTGAACGAAGATGTAATGGCACGTGCATACCGTCTGATGCGCGAACCCCGTCGTGTAAGAAAAACCCGACGTAAAGCATCCACCTTATCGGGCCGCTAAAAATAAATTAATACATAAATCAGTAAATAAACAGACATGATATTAAACAGTGAAAACAAAGACAAATATGTTTCAAACTTTCACGGTATTCACCCAAGTCATTATTCTATTATAGTTCACAAAATGCATCAGATAACATTCCGGAAGTAAGCACTTATAAACATTTAAAAGGTCAGCATATAGGTTTAGTGCATGTTCAAGGACAATATAAAGAGTAGTAGTTTATTCTTGAAACTTAAATTTGCAACACTGTGAAGTTAGTATTTGTCTTTGTCTTTTGGTTGAAGTAATGCAATCCATTTAAGTTTCAATTTGCAGAAGAAGAATAGTTTCTGAAACTTAAAACCGCAACATGAAACTTAAATCGCAACGCGAAAATAACTATCGCAATGCAGAAATGACTATCGCAACGCGAATTTGACTATCGCAACGGGATAATCGCAATGCGAAATAAAAATCGCAACGCGAAACTAAATTCGCGTTGCGATATTCATTTTCGCATTGCGATTTTCACGTTGTGATTTTTATTTCGCATTGCGATTATCCCATTGCGATAGTCAAATTCGCGTTGTGATAGTCATTTTCGCGTTGCGATTTTTAAGTTTCGTGTTGCGACTATTCTTCTGCAAATTGAAACTTGAATGGATTGCATTACTTCAACCAAAAGACAAAACAAAGACAAATACTAACTTCACAGGGTTATTTTAGAACTGTTTAGCAGTATTGGCAGCAATCGAATGAATTTACTAAGCAATCTAAGTGAAATAACTAATCTAAGTGAAATTACGAGTAAATCAAGTTAAATATGAAAAATCTTAAACTTACCTCGTTGCGTAGAGTATGAACCTCATTATGCAACGATGCTACCATCTCACGTAAAGCCGCTACCTCACCACGTAAAGTAGATACCTCGTCACGCCATGCACCATTGTCATCGCGTAAAGTACCGACCTCCTCACGCAAGGCATTGACCTCATCACGTAACTCCCCTAACTCATCCTGTGGAGGTGGAGGTGGAGAACAAGGAGATAAATATCGTGGCATCTTTATCGGTCGCCTATCATGAGGTGATGGTGGAGAAGAGGCTCGATGATGTGACGGAATAGGTGATGGCTCTCGTTGTAGAGGTATATAGTGTGGTCGATCAGGTGATGGCTCTGGGTAAGGTGATGGCTCTCGAAGTAGAGGATGTTCATCATCCGTGCCATCAGAAAAGTGCTTACTAGCTTGCCACCAATCAGTGGCAAGCTCAGCCTCCGTGGGTGTCAGCCTCTGTAATGGAGTGTTGGCCTCCTAACAATATAAAAGCTAAAACAAAGTTAAACGTGTACTAGTAATAACTTGTTTATATATGGTAGTATTTGTGTTAACTTACATCATTTATTGTCGTATACCGTAGTAACTCTTCCCAAATCAACAACCGCAGTTTCCTCTTCCAGGAAATAGCTATAGGAATATCATTTGAAGTTTTTAATGCATATGTCTGCATGTCGGGAAAAGCCTCAAATATCTAAATCTACAAAAACAATATAATACACAAACATTAGTAATTGTTAAATAATTAATTATAATTTTGGAAACATTATATAGAAATTCTTACCTTAAAGGCCCAAATAAAGCCTGACAAAGTGTATTTAGAACCATCGCCACGCAAACTTTTGCGGTCATCAAAGGCAGACGATAACTTATTCCAGGTAGCTTTCCATAGATACGAACCCCATGGAAACATGTTCCATGCATTTAGGTTCTCTACCAATAATATTTGGTCCTTAGGAATAGGTTGTCTGGCCTCTCTGCCTAAAAGCCGACATGCAAAAGTACTAAAAGGCATACTCGAACAACATCGACATCATCCATCCGAGTAAAACCGTCTTTCTTATTCAATAATCTCGTTAAGTCGTCGATGTGTAAATTCGGCTTCTCCATTGACAGCTCAGGAAAAACCCGAGATAACCATGATGGGCGGGTAATATGACTAGTGTATCGACCTACATCATCGTGTCCGAAGCGTAGATCAGTGATTAAGAAAAACTCCTCCCGCCCAAAACACATATACGCCGGTAGAAAATGAAACCATATCTCTTCATTACCACGTTTTATACTCTCGGGTAGATCGCTAGTCATGGTCTGAAGCCACAAATGGGTCAACATAGCATCTCCACCCGGATGTTGTACTTTCAGCCATGGCCCGAAGCAAGTATCCTCAAACAATTTTCTTTGTACAGGTGAAAGCTTCGACACAATTGTAGTGGCTAGGCTTATTTTATTCCTTAAGGTCAATTGAGCCGAAAAAAAGTTCTACAAAAACAATAAACATACCAAGTTAGATTAAAAACTACACTGTGAAGATATACCAAAAACAATAATAAACATAAAGAATAGTAGTAGTTTATTCTTCAAACTTAAATTTGGAACACTGTGAATTTCGTATTTGTCTTTGTTTTTTGGTTGAAGTAATGAAATTTATTCAAGTTTCAATTTGCAGAAGAATAATAGTTTTTGAAACTTAAAATCGCAACACGAAAATGACTATCGCAACGCGAAATGAAAATCTCAACACAAAAATGACTATCACAACGCGAATTAAACTATCGTTGCGATCCTCAGTTTCAAATAGTCATTGTCTAAAATTGAAACTTGAATGAATTGCATTACTTCAACCAAAAGACAAAACAAAGACAAATACTAACTTTACAGGGTTAAAGACTAAACAGTTTAGCAATATTGGCATCAATCGAATGAATTTAATAAGCAATCTAAGTGAAATGGTTAATCTATTATTGAAATTACCAGTAAACTTATCATCAATTTCATTATGAAAAACCTAATAATAATGCAAAAATTTCAAAATAAAAATAATTAAAAAAACTAACACTCGGTGGTTGATTTGGTTGATTTTCCATTTCTGATCGTGAATGATCGTGAGGGTGGCTCTGAGAGATGGAGATAGATGGATTTCGCCGGAGTTGGGGACGGATTTCGTCGGAGATGGGGACGGATGTCACCGTAGAGAGTGAGAATGGAAATGAGACTGAGTTGTGATTTAGGGTTTTAGGTTAAGAGTTGCGATTACGGGATGTATTAATATTTGTGTTTGGAATTTGAAAATAAAATACGCGTTGCGATACTAATGGCGCTTTGAAAATCGCATTGCGATTTTGTATTATCGCGTTGCGATAGTCAGAATCGCGTTGCGATTATGTATAATCGCGTTGCGATAGTCAGAATCGCGTTGCGATTATGTATAATCGCGTTGCGATAGTCAGAATCGCGTTGCGATTATGTATAATCGCGTTGCGATAGTCAGAATCGCGTTGCGATTATGTATAATCGCGTTGCGATAGTCAGAATCGCGTTGCGATTTACATATTCGCATTGCGATAGTCAAAATCGCGTTGCGAATCTGGAAACTGATTTGCGATATTGGAGATCGCGTTGTGATTTAGAGATCGCATTGTGATTTTATTGGTTATTTTGGCAAATCGAAAAAAAGTTGGTCAAAATCGTATATTATAAGGAATTTTCGGTCACTGAGGTTATTTTCTCTATTTTAAATTGTAACTGAAAATATTATAAAAAATTTCAAATTTTAGATTACGTCTAACTTAAAATATTATAATTTTTTTTATTTTAAATTACACTTATTTTAATATATTTTTTCGCATCAGAACCTGTCATACAATAGAACTCCCCGGCTATATTAAATATTAAACTTGTGAGACAAACAAGAATATTCAAGAAACTAAAAGAGAGAGAGAAACTGTTATCATTATTCCGTGTGAACTGAAGTCTTTGGTGGTTCATGTCTTCTGGATTGTCTCAAAGTTATCATCGCTCCTTCTCCATGTTTTCAATATCATGGAACTCGACAATTCTAGGACCCTTCTTCCAAACTTGAAGCAAACTCCTTGTAATTTTCTTGAATATGTTTTAACCTTGTAATTTTGGATAGCTATGCAGTCTAATTTAAAGTTAATTTAAGACAAATTCAACTTTAAATATCATCATATTCAACCTAAAATGTTATATAGAATATTACATTTTCAGTTACAATATGTTCAACCTATTAATAAGTGTATTTTAAAATTTTCTTGCAATTCCTCAAACTCAATTAATTTTGTTTACTTTTGTGACCAACTATTATAGCTACTTTAGAAATATGGTTTGTCTGATTGATTAGTTGCATAAAGTATTACATTCAATTACAAGACAGTGACCCCATATCGGCCGATGAATTGAAATTACATATACATAAAAATGATTTAATGGTGTGCAGTAATTTTGGTGTCAAATCATGTTAATTTAAAAATGTTTATACGTATCATATAAAATGTAATCACATGTGGCACCATTAACTTATTCAACGCCTTTTTAATGGAGAGTAAACACTAAATGCTCCATCAGCAAGGGTCAGTTGTCGTTGCTTACAGCAGGAATTGTGACATAAATTAGCCTTTAGTGGAGTATTTTGACTGAAAGAAGCATAATTTAATATTAGTAAAGTTTATAAAATAGGTGTGTTGTTAGTAGATTTAAAATATATATGAAGAGATAAAAAAATATTATTTGACCCCTGATGGCGTAAGTTTGAGTGTAGAATGAGTAGTGATAACGATATAGGAGTTTGTATTTGGGAATGCCACGAGACCCAAGGGTGAAAAAACCATCAATTTCATGCTTAAATATCATAGCCATCTTTTGTACTTCAAAACTTAATTGTTTACGAGAACGTCAAGAGGGTTTAGGGTTGAAATATGTTCCTTTAGGATCTTCAAAGTTGGATTTTGATATTTCACAAAGCAGCTGAATGAAAAATAACAAAAAGAGGCCGTTCATCCATGGCGAAGCTCTAAGCTTCCTCTCTTGAGACTCGGGCAAAGAAGACAGCGATCGCATGAAAGCAGTGACAAACGTGGCTTGCTCTTTTGAACTACTTCTCCAACAGCAAAAGACAATCAATTATTTTTCATATGAAGATAGTCAAGTATTCCATGCAAATAATTTTTAAGTCTCATCCCTTCATTCTACGTATAAGAAGTCCAGTAATCGATTTAGTTCCTACAAAACGAAACAAAACCGCAGAGAAAAGAATCTCATGCTTCTATTAACAGTTATGTCGTGTACGCATCGTAGATGCCTCACATCTACCTCCAACTTCTACCTCTTCGTGAGACGAGATATATACGACCATATACCCATTTTCTCCCAAGTCTAGAGACAGATTGCTGCAAAACCACAAACTGGTCAACAAGAAAACCTCTATGAATATGCCCACCAAAATAACTAAATAGTTTCGTCCATTCAGATTCATTATACAGAGTAACATATGATATGTAATCATACAAAATATTATGAAAACAAAAACTAAACCGACTGCTGATTCAAGTGATTTAAACACTAAAAAAAACTAGGAAACAATAGAAATAAATCCTGTAAAACATAAAATGTTAAGATATATAGTTGAGCAGTTCTATTAAGGCATTTCTCAGGAAACCATAAAGATATCTGAAGATACACAATCACAGGCAACGCTAAAACTCACCCGTATTCTATTGCTAAAGCTTGACTACCTTTTTAGGCCTTATTTAAAGAACATGACTAGAAAATACTATCCGGTTATCAAATATAAGCAGGCTACATTACCTCAGTCTTAGCACGAAACTCTAGAGTGCAATCACAGATATGACACTCTGCTCTGTGTGGGGGACCATTGAATTTTTCTGATTTCACAAATGCAAATACCTATAGGAAAATGATAAATCAGTTAAGACTCATGAGAAGCATAACAGTGGTTAGGTTTGTAGGAGAAGATACTAATGTCTAGGTCAAGAGAAAAGAAGGAAATGGTGCTTTCTGATTTATGAAACAGAAAATAAATGGAGGATAAACAATTGTTAGGATTCACCTCCTCCCCACAATTAGGGCATGCACCCTTCAGAGCCACCAAATCATTTCTCCACAGTCTTTGAAGCACCCGAACTGGAGAAAGTGTGAATTAGAATGATCCCAAAGTAGCAGTGGATAGCCAGTCACGAACCCGATGCCCATAAAAAGAATGCCATTAACAGTGGCAAGAAACTCCAAGTTGGCTGCTTGGCTGTCATAGGGCATATCTGAACTGAATGGATCTTGATATGCTAGACTAATTGTGTAAATGATAGGCACAAGGCACAATGTACAGCCAAATACAAAAATCAGGATCCATATGCTCGCTAATGCCAAATTTTGCGACAAATCTTCCTGCCCTACATCCAAGAAAAGCTCAATATTCAACCAGAACAAACACAAATAAAAGGAAAACATACCATTGATCCTAACCACCATTTTCCAAACAACATAACAATACAATGGATCAAAAATCCACCTTAGGCAACTCATTTAGCATATACAGAAGTATCATACAAGACCTTTTACCAAATCAGCTATAACTATAAGATGAACAAATCAGGGTGCAACATAATATAAACGGGTTTTGTTTCATTTTATACTTGTATTAGGCTGAAATGGGACATAGATAAAGCATTTAACACGCATAAAAACCAGACAACAATGATAAATAAAACAAATACATGATTCTAAAAAGAATTACCTCTGCATCTGCATAAGTAGAATGTCGCCTTATACTGCACCGAGGGTACTTCACAACGAATTTAGAACCATACCAACGTAGCTTTAACTGTATATAGACAGTAGAAAGTACAAACATTTACTATATATCAGTCAAAATAAAATCAAGGAAAATGGTTCACTGGTAGAAGACTCCAGTCAAGATTTATACAAAGTTGGTTACCTCCACTCTATCAAACATGTCATCAACTATCAAAGGCTGACCACTGTAATATGCATCTCGCGCCTAATCATTTCCAAGAACAATTTTTAATTAGTTCAGTTAAAATTTGCTTAATTGTCGAATTTAGAAAAGTGAATTAAGGTTTCTTACTTGGCGATAGAGAGCTTCTAAGGTTTTTTGACTGGCGGTTTCGATGGGGCCAACGAATATGCAAGAAGGGCCTTCATCCTTGGCAGTGGTGAAACCCTGGCCCTTGCTGGCGGAGATACCGGAAACGCGAACCGAAAACGGCGGTTGTTTGGCCCGGGATAAGGGTAGGTTTACGACGCCGATCACGTGAGGTCTAATGGAGTGGCACATGCCGGCCATGAACCAGCGGTTGGGTATATTGTAACTGCCGTGGGAAAGCGAACATTTGGCGTGTGGAAATAGGAAGGTGGAAATGGTTTTGAGGCCACGAAAAAGGGGGGGGGGATGAATGATTGGTTTCGGCGTGTAGGGAGGTCGAAGGGGATTTATGGCTTCTGATGATGTGAACGGTCAATGTTTTGAAGCTCTTAAATATCTGCTCCAATGGCTGCTATTATATAATCCCTCTTTGCCTTTGGTGATTGGTTCTGGATTTTGTTACCGTCTCTGTCAAGAAAAAAACATATCAATGTTTTTAATGGGAGAACGTATGAGGTCCGAAAATGTATAATCAGAATTGTTAAATTTTTTTAATATTTTCGGTTAAATGTAACTTAATATTTTAATATTTTTATAATTTAAAAGATTATTTTTTAATATTTTCAGTTGTAACTAAAATTGTTATGGAGAAGAATCATAAATGTTGTAAAATTAATATTTTAAGTCACACTTAATTGAAAATATTTTAAAAAAATTTAACATTTCCGGTTACGTATTTCTTTAATCTTAAGTTAGATTGTCGTACAACAGAACTATATGATTTTAATGTTAGTTTTGTTTTAGGAAAAGAAAAATCTTATTTGTACCAATATAGTTAGTTAAAAGATGATTAATGTTTTAAAATAAGATTTTTTTTCCTTTTATTATGAATTGAAATATTAAGGTTAAATATCTAAAAAAATAGGTGTTAAACTGATTATTTAATTGAAGGTTAAAAATATTCATATTATTAGCCTTTTAGAATTTAATCGTTTACTTACAAGATTTTTAATTTGATATTTGTAAATTTAATTTGAATATATTTATTCAACTCAATTCATCTTAAACTCTATTTTATTTAATTCGATTAAAAAAACTTATCAATTTAACTAACTAAAATTCTCATTCTATTTTACTGAATAGAAAATGTAAAGTTTTATATAAAACGACCTTTTGTTTGGGTTTCGTAAGAGAAAACTGAAAAGAGAAATTAAATGGGATAATATCATAGTGTGATCATCAAATATTCTTTATTGATCTCTCCGCTCTAAATTATATTTTAAAATAATATGTTAACTTTTTAAAATTAAGAGAAACAATAATTCTAAAAATATATTTTAATTCCAATTTAAAACTATTATATACTAAGTAAAACATCAAAATTATTCAAAATTTATTTTAAAATATTAAAATTATAAATTTTTTTGATACTTCTAAGAAGTTTTGGAATTCTTTGAGTCATTAGGATTCAAACTGCCACCGCGTAAGGGTGTTGCAGATTTTCTTCAAGAGGTATGTATTTCCTCACTACTATCTGTACGGTCAAATCTTCTTTGTGTACTTCAGTAACTAGTTATTGTTGTCAGGTGACCTCTAAAAATGATAAAGCTCAATATTGGGCTGATCCTTCAAAGCCATATGTGTTCATCCCGGTTTCAGAAATGGTCATTGCATTTAAAATTTCCAGATTTGGTAAGTCTTTAGAGTCGACACTTAGTGTTCCATATGATAAATCACAGGGCCATCCTTCAGCTTTGTCCAAAACAAATTATGCTGCATCAAGATGGGAACTTCTAAATTCGTGCTTTGCGCGAGAAAAGCTACTGATCACTAGGCATAGTTTTCTTTACATTGTCAGGACATGCCAGGTATGATTTTGGTTCCAACTTCTACACTTGTTATGTGAATCAAGATGGGAACTCATAATGTGACACCTATATGATTTGATGATATATGATGAAGTGAGAAATGTTGGTTTATTTCTTCTGTGTTTTTCATTTCTCAATAAAGAAAATAACATAGAATTGACTATCTGTCTATCTACAATGAACTTGGTATTTGAGTTTTTTTTTTTTTCTCATTATTTTCTCTTTTTGAAGTTTTTCTCATGGTTTTCACTTCTGAATCTATGTATTGCACTTTTAAGGTTGCATTTGTCACGAGCACATTATTTTTACGAACAAGACTACATCCGAGAGATGAGACTAATGGCAACCTCTACATCTCTGCCCTTTACTTCGGGGTGGTGCATTTAATGTTTAATGGATTTTCTGAGCTACCCATTTTAACATTTCGGCTTCCAGTATTTTACAAACAGCGAGATAATCTATTTCACTCAGCATGGTTGTGGTCTATCGTTAGTTGGTTTTGACGTTAACCTTACTCTGCTGTTGAAGCTATAGTATGGTCTTGTGTTGCATATTACACAGTTGGTTTTGCCCCTTCTGTTGAGATGATTGTATCTCTTATTTCACACTCTCGGATGATTTTTTCGCTCTTAGGAATTTCCTTCTATTACTTCTTGTTTTTGGATTCAGATTTTTCCGCTTCATGTTTGTAAAATTTGTAGTACACCAAATGGCAACGGTCTATTCCGAACGTTGGCTGCTGTTGCTCGAGATATAGTCATTTCAAATACCTTCGGGTCAGCTGCACTCCTACTCATACTTTTACTGGGTGGATTTCATATTCCTCAAGGCAATCTGTGTTATATTTCAACTCGGAATAGAAGATTAAACATTTTTGTTGTCGATTGACTTAATTCTTCTTTATTCAGACCAGATTAAGCCATGGTGGGTTTGGGCATCATTGCTGTCACCATTACAATATGCGCAAAGAGCAATTTGCATTAATGAATTCACAGCCACAAGGTGGAAAAAGGTGCATTAATGAACATGCTTGCATCAATTATCTGTTTATTGCTAGATATGTAATTGCCTATACATGTTTCAGATATCTTCCATTGGAAACAATACAATCGGATATAATGTTCTTCATGCACGTGGTCTACCTTCTGCTGAACATTGGTACTGGCTTCGTGTTGGTGTTTTATTACTTTATGCAGTGATTTTCAACATCATCGTGACATTTTCCCTATCCTACCTTAATCGTGGGTTGTCCTTTTTATTTATTAAAGCCATTCCCAACTTTCCTTTTCTGCAATTCTCTTATATCTTTTCTCTCTTCACCACAGCTTTAAGTAAAGAGCCAACAATTATACATGATGAAACCCAAGATAGTTCTAGTAGTACCAATGGTTAGTCATCTTTGATATAAGCTATATCAAGTTATTTTTCAATACGTAAGAGTTTGTTTGGATGATTCTTCCATTTGAATTCAGGAACTCCAGCTGCTCAGGGCAGCAGTAGGAACGGAATGATTCTTCCATTTGAACCATTAGCAATGACTTTTCACAATGTCAATTACTATATCGATATGCCTAAGCTACGATTCTTTCTCTTGTAGTTTTGTTATTACAGTTTCCTACATCTTTTATTAACGTGAAGCTTCATATTTCCTATTTTATTTCTGCCGAATATCTCAGGAAATGAGTGCACAGGGCTTACCTGAAACGAGATTGCAGCTTCTCTCAAATGTTACTGGAGTATTCAGTCCAGGTGTTCTTACGGCCTTAGTCGGGTCAAGTGGAGCAGGAAAGACTACAATGATGGATGTGCTTTCCGGGGGGGAAACTGGCGGATACATTGTAGTTGTAGGGGATATTAAGATATCAGGGTACCCAAAAGAACAGAAAACATTTGCTAGAATTTTAGGATATGTTGAGCAAAATGATATACATTCTCCTCAAGTGACGGTTGAGGAATCTCTCTGGTTTTACTCTAGTCTTCAGCTTCCGAAAGAAATTAGCAAAGCCCAGAGACTTGTGAGCTGCTTAACCCTTTGAGCATTTATGCTTGTTTTAAACTTGGTCTAGTTTCACTTCACTGATTTTCTCATGTTCTTTTTGTTCACTTACCTACAGGAGTTCGTTGAAGAAGTGATGCGTTTAGTAGAGCTTAATACATTGAGGAATAGCATAGTTGGTTTACCTGGTACCAGTGACTTATCAACTGAGCAAAGAAAACGTTTGACTATTGCCTTGGAGCTTGTTGCAGACCCTTCCATTATTTTCATGGATGAGCCTGCATCGTGACTTGATGCACGGGCAGCAGCAATCGTGATGAGAACCGTTCGTAATACTGTTGACACGGGAAGAACTGTGGTGTGCACTATTCACCAACCCGGTGTTGACATTTTTGAAGCATTCGATGAGGTCTGTTTGATTAAATGTTCTATATTTCATAGCTAGTATAAAAAAAATTATCCAAAAAATGATTTTCTTATAAATTTGCTTATCCAGCTCTTGCTTTTGAAACAAGGAGGTCGGGTTATATATTGAGGGAAGCTTGGTGTGCGCTCCCAGATTTTGATAGACTATTTCCAGGTGCATTACATCCTTACTATTTACTATCATTATTTTCAAGTTTTTGAATTTACCGGCTTTCTGAAATTCCAATTGAAGGTAACTGCAATCTACCAAACAAACTATATTTCTTTGTTTTATATAGGGTATTGATGGAATTCTCCCCATTCCTGATGGATACAACCCGGCTACATGGATGCTCGAGGTTACTAGCCATTCAGTAGAGCAGAGAATTGGTATAGACTTTGCAGACATATACAACAACTCTGCTCAATATAGGTAATTATGACTATGTCATGTTAATAATCGATTTAACTTGCTTTTGAACTGTATAAACAAACATTTTTCATACCCTTGTTACAGGGAAGTGGAAGGTTCCATTACGTGTTTGACAGTTCCACCTCTTGGTTCACAACCTTTAAAGTTTTCTTCAACATATGCGCAAAACCTACTGTCTCAGTTTTTTATTTGCCTGCAGAAGCAAAACCTTGTGTATTGGAGAAGTCCACGTTACAACCTAGTGAGACTAGTTTTTACAACGGTGTGCGCACTGATATTTGGCTCAGTTTTCTGGGACACTGGTACCAAAAGGCGAGTCATCTTGTTCATTTCATGTTTCCCTGCTAAACTCCATATCTACTATGTTATTTTTTGTCATTGTTCTACAAATCATGTAAATCATTTGGCTTCTGTAGGGATACAACTAAAGGTTTGTTCATGGTTATGGGTGCCCTTTACTCTGCATGCTTGTTTCTTGGGGTCAATAATGCTTCCTCGGTACAACCAATTGCATCCATTGAAAGAACAATATTCTATAGAGAGAAAGCAGCAGGAATGTATGCTCCAACGTCTTATGCAGCAGCACAGGTAGGTGGCATAATAGTGAAGGAAATTATGGTTCAATGTTCACTTCATTTTGACCTAAAATAGTAACACATGCTCCAATCCTTTATGGAATAGGGTCTTGTGGAGCTCCCATACATTGTTATTGTAACACCCCTAATCCGTATCCGACCCGAATATGAGTCCGAGGTGTCACATTGACTTTTTAAACTGTCACTTAAAGAAAAACAGGGAAATTTTAAACTTTCATTAAAACAAAATACGTTAATTTACATAAAAGAGATCACAAAATATAAAATCGACCAGAACATTCTGATCTGATCTTTTAGTAGCGATGCTATTCTTGCCACTTATAGTACTGCTCTTCTTGTTTCCTGGTATCTACATGTAAATCACTTACACGCTAAATCATAGACTTAGTGAGGCAATAAATAAACATGTAGCTATAGATTCATGAATATGCAGTCTGACCATTTGATCATGACATTTCAATATGCATGTGTATATTTTACTATAACCGATATAATCATGTCATGTACATATCAAACTTATATTATTGTATCACTTTCACCTTAATTTATCTTTCAATTGCCCATGTACATCTTTGAGAACAGAGGTATTTGAGTACATTGAGGTTGTGCACTAATGCTGTCACCATAACTCAATAATTTCCCTCATGGGGCACCGAACATTTGTTCAGTATTTGTCCCGAATGACCACTAGATACATCCCGAAGGACTAATATACCCTCGACTCTTGGCATGCCAACTATACCTATAGCTCTCGTATCATATAACATGGGCTTTAATATGAATACATTTCTCATTTCAAATCTCTTTCATCACTTTTTATATAAACACATAATCTTTTCCATTATATCATATACCTGGATTATATTCTCTGGCAATGATATTCGTTCATTCAATGTCATATGAACATATAATGAATTATGCATGCAATCACTATTACAATAGTATATGTATGCATATACATTGTATGGAATCATTAATTCAACTATCATAGATAGACTTATCACAAGTCTTGTCTCTATACACTTTAACTATAAAATGCACTCACCTTAGCCTTGCTTTGATTCGATTCTAATCCTTCGATTGTTCTGGAATAAGATTACGCTCTAAATCTACATAGTAATACATTGATACTTATCAGCATACGAATTGATATATTCCAAACTATTAATCCTTAGGCTAAAAGAAAGCTATTTTCATCTCTTACTGAAGGTATGCATCGATGCACTACACCATGTATCGATGCCATGTTGCAAAGAGATAGGGGTACTTAATCTTCGTGTCCTCTTCACGCTCCCATGTTGCTTCCTCTACTTTGTGATTCCTCCAGATCGATACTTCCGAAGCATTGAGACATGAAAGACATTGTGTATATTTTCCATTTCAAATGGCAAAGCTAACTGATATGCTACTGGTCCTACTCTCTTAATAATCTCGTAGGGTCCAATGAACCTAGGACTCAATTTTCCTTTACGTCCAAATCTCAGAACCTTCTTCTAATGAGAAACTTTGAGAAACACTTTGTCTCCAACTTGATATTCTATTTCATTTCTATTTAAATCTGCATATGATTTATGTCTATCAGTTGCTGCTTTGATGTTACTCTGAATCACTTGAACTTTTTCTTCCATTTCCTGAATCAACTCGTGACCAATAATTTCTTTATCATTAAGCTCAAACCAATTCAAGGGCGTACGACACCTTCTTCTATAAAGAGCTTCATAGGGAGCCATTTTGATGCTTGACTGATAACTATTGTTATATGCAAATTCAGCAAGTGGAAAATACCTTTCCCACGATCCTTTGAATTCGATTACGCAAGCTCTAAGCATATCCTCCAGAATTTGGATAGTTCGCTCAGATTGTCCATCGGTCTGAGGATGAAATGTTGTACTAAAGTTCAACCGAGTTCCCAACGCTCTATGTAATGATTTCCAAAATCGCGATGTGAATCTAGGATCCCGATCAGAAATTATGGAAACAGGTACACCATGTAAACGTATAATTTCTCTAACATATAGTTCGGCATATTTATCCATGGAGAAATCAGTTCGCACCGAGAAAAAATGGGTTGACTTAGTCAATCTATCTACAATCACCCAGATTGAATCCCTTTTGTTCGGAGTTAAAGGTAACCCCATCACAAAATCCATTGTTACATTCTCCCATTTCCACTGAGGAATTGATACTGATTGTAATAGTCCCGATGGAACCTGATGCTCAGCTTTGACTTGTTGACAAGTCATATACTTTGATACAAATTCTGTAATGTCTTTCTTCATTCCAGGCCACCAATATCGACTCTTGAGATCCATATACATTTTGTTTCCTCCTGGGTACAGCGTTAATAGACTACAGTGAGCTTCCGCTAATAGATCAGTCTTTAATTCATTATCATCTGGAATCACTAGCCTCCCTTGATAATATAGGTTCCCATCCATTTTCATCTTATAATCTGTACACTCTTCATTCCTTATTTGATGTAGCTTCTTTGAACACTTTTCATCTCTAGCCTGCAATACTCTAATTCGATCTAACCATGATGGCTTGAGAGCCAATTCTACACATATGGCACCGTCTCCTCTTAACGATAGTCTAGCATCCAAAGCTCGTAATGCTGCAAATGTCTTTCGACTTAAGGCGTCCACTACCACATTCGCTTTCCCTGATAGAAATCGATCACTACGTCATAATCCTTGAGAAATTCCACTCATCTTCTCTGTCTTAAATTCAACTCTTTCTGAGTTATCAAATACTTTAAACTCTTATGATCTGTATATAAGTAACACTTTTCACCATACAAGTAGTGACGCCAGATCTTAAGAGCAAACACTACTGTCGCCATCTGCAGATCGTGTGTAGGATAATTCTTTTCGTGTGGTTTTAGTTGCCTCGAAGCATAGGCCACTACTTTGCCTTCTTGCATTAACACGCATCCCAAACCGCTATGAGACACATCACTGTACACTACAAAGTTCTTGCCAGACTCGGATTGAATCAACACTTGAGCTTCTGTCAAAATCTTTTTTAACCTTTCAAAACTCTCTTGACATTCGTGGGTCCACGAAAATTTTATCTCCTTTCTCAACAGCTTAGTTAGGGGTAATGCTATTATGAAAAAGTTTTTAACGAACCTTCGATAATAACCAGTTAATCCCAGAAAACTTCTAACTTCCAATACATTCTTTGGAACTTCCCACTCCAAAATAGCTTTAATCTTTTGATGATCCACTCGAACTCCTTCTGCAGAAATTACATGTCCAAGGAATATCACTTCACTCAACCAGAATTCACATTTAGAAAGTTTAGCATAAAGCTTCTCATCTCGTAAAATTTGTAAGATAATTTTCAAATGCGAACTATGCTCTTCCTCTGACTTTGAATATATTAAAATATCATCAATGAAAACCACTATGAACTGATCCAAATAGGGTTAGAATATTATGTTCATTAAATCCATGAAAGTAGCTGGTGCATTCGTAACTCCAAACGACATCACGATAAACTCATAATGACCATACCTCGTTCTAAATGCCGTCTTTGGAACATCTTTCTTTTGAATCTTCAATTGGTGATAACCCGAGCGTAAATCAATTTTCGAGAATATTGAAACTCCCTTTAATTGATCAAATAAATCGTCGATTCGAGGAAGTGGATATTTATTCTTGATAGTCACTTTATTGAGTTGCCTGTAATCAATGCAGAGATGCATTGAACCATCTTTCTTCTTAACAAACAAAACAGGAGCTCCCCAAGGCGAAACACTAGGTCTAATAAAACCCTTATCTAGCAATTCTTGTAATTGAATCTTTAATTCTTGCAACTCTTTTGGAGCCATTCTGTATGGTGTCATTGCAATAGGTGAAGTTACATACATTATTTCAATATGGAATTCCACTTCTCTATCTGGAGGCAAACCAGTTAACTCTGTAGGAAAAACGTCAGAAAACTCTCTGACTATAGGAATTTCGTCAATCCATTTCTCCTTGGTTCTAACATCCAATACATTAGCAATGAACCCTTGACATCTCTGTAACATTAACTTCTTCGCCGACATTACTGAAATTACATTTGCTAATGGATTCCATCATTCACTAAATACCACCACTTCTACCCCTTCTGGACTTCTCAACGTTACTCTTTTCATTCTACAGTCAACATTAGCATAGTAACGATATAACCATTCTATTCTCAGTATCACCTCAAATTCATCAAAAGGTAATTCCATCAGATTAACAGGAAATTCAATTCCCTAAATCCGTATGGGACATCCTCGACTCACCATATTTATACGAGCACTGTGCCCTAAGTCACTATCACTTCATTGCTAGTAGTTTCTAACGGAATGTTCAATTCTCTCACTAACTTACTAGTAATGTATGAATATGTAGACCCCGTATCAATCAATACCATAACATGTTTATCAAACAATAAAAATGTACCAATTACAATCTCTGGGACATCCCTATCCTCATTGGTCTTGAGATTATACACTCGAGTCGTGGAGTGTATCTCTTGTTGAGCAGATGACTCTGACTGATTTCTTTCTCTGCCTCTACCTCTTCCCCTTTGGCCTGCAGAAATAGACCTCTCTAGTTGTGTAGAATCATCAGCTACCCTGGGACAATCCCGAACAAAATGTCCGGTCTCCCCACATATAAAACAAGCTCCAGAAATTATCCTACATATCCTTGAATGATTCTTTCCACAATGTGGACATTGTCTGACTTCACTTTGATTAGCTCTCTCAGCTCCAGATCCCACTGACTGAGTTTGTCTACCTCTCATCAGATTCGATCCTCTAGCAGAGGATGCCACTGACTCTGATCTCCCTTGGGGTCAAGAACCAGCATCTTTGCCCCTTTTTGATGGTGCAGAACTTGAAGAAGCACCCGTTCTTTTGACTGTCTGAGCTCTTGAATTTTCAAATCTCTCATTCTGAGCTCTTTCTAAAGCTTTGGTACAATTGACTACCTCTTGAAACGAGGATAAATTCAATACATTCAACATTTTCTTCAACCGAGGACGTAACCCCTCTACGAACCATTCACAAGCAACCTTCTATATAGGAACAAGCTCGGCAGCAAAGCGACTCAACTTATTGAATTCACACTCGTACTCATATACAGTGTGATTTCATTACTTCAAATTCATGAACTCTTGTTTCATCTGTCGAAAAAATTGATCTCCGATATACTTATGCTTGAATTCTTCTAAAAACAATGACCAAGTTACTTGATTAATAGACATCCTCAATATAACATTGGTATACCAAATCCTTGTTTGCCCTCTTAACAAGAAAATTACTCCATCTAGCTTCTCAGCATCGGAATAATGAAGTCCCTCAAGCATGACTTTCACGTCATTAAGCCAAAGGCCCGCAGTAACAGGACATTCATCAGCTTCCCCTCTAAACTCTGGATATCCTAAACCCTTCAACTCTTTCGTAACATTCATTTTCGGAGTTGAAGTAGTAGGAGGTTGGAAATGCGTCAATACCGCGTCTAACGTTCTAAAGAATACATCTTGATCATTCACAGGCACTCCAGAGGGTGTCTGTTCTTCACTCTGCCTGGCCAGGGCAGGTGAATTGCTACTTTCAGCGGGTCTATCATCTTCCGCTTCATTTCTAGAACTACCATATCCGGACATCTATTAAGACACAATAATATCATTCTATTAGCAAAACAACATACTTATTATTCTATCAGATCAAAAGTTTTCACTAATTTGTTGGCATGTATACATTATAAGACTCTCTAGACTTCGGTTTATGCCGATAATCGACTAAATCGTAGCTCTTATACCATTAAATGTAACACCCATAACCCGTATCCGACCCAAATTTGAGTCCGAGGTGCCACATTGACTTTTCAAACTTTGCCACTTAAAGAAAAACAGGGAAATTGTAAACTTTCATTAAAACAAAATATGTTAATTTACATAAAAGAGATCACAAAATAAAAAATCGACCAGAGCATTCGTAATTAACAACTTATTACATGCCAACACTCTATACACAACCCAAAATACCTACTTTGCCAATTACTTCTGATCTGATCTTTTAGTAGTGATGTTATTCTTGCTACTTCTAGTACTGCTCTCTTGTTTCCTGGTACCTACGTGTAAATCACTTACACGCTAAGTCATAGACTTAGTGAGACAATAAATAAAAATGTAGCTATAGATTCATGAATATGCATTCTTATCATTTGATCATGACATTTCAATATACATGTATATATTTCACTATAACCGATATAATCATGTCATGTACATATGAAACTTATATTCTTGTATCACTTTCACCTTAATTTATCTTTCAATTGCCAATGTACATCATTGAGAACAGAGGTATTTGAGTACATTGAGGTTGTGCACTAATGCTGCCACCACAACTCAATAATTTCCCTCATGGGGCACCGAACATTAATTCAGTATTTGTCCCGAAGGACCACTATGTCCCGAAGGACCACCGGATACGTCCCGAAAGACTAATATACTCTCGACTCTTGGCATGCCAACTATACCTATAGCTCTCGTATCATATAACATGGGCTTTAATATGAATACATTTCTCATTTCAAATCTCTTTCATCACTTTTCATATAAACACATAATCTTTTCTATTATTTCACATACATGGATTATATTCTCAGGCAATGATATTCGTTCATTCAATGTCATATGAACATATAATGAATTATGCATGCAATTACTATTACAATAGTATATGTATGCATATACATGGGTATGGAATCGTTAATTCAACTATCAGAGAGAGATAGACTTATCACAAGTCTTGTCTCTATACACTTTAACTATAAAATGCACTCACCTTAGCCTTGCTTTAATTCGATTCTAATCCTTCGATTATTCTGGAATAAGATTACGCTCTAAATCTACATAGTAATAAATTGATACTTATCAGCATACGAATTGATATATTCCAAACAATTAATCCTTAGGCTAAAAGAAAGCTATTTTCATCTCTTACTGAAGGTATGCATCGATGCACTACACCATGTATCGATGCATCCCTTGACGGGTGCATCGATGCACTATCCATGCATCGGTGCATAAATCCTATTTGATGTTTGTATTTTAAGCAGGTGCATCGATGCACTCCTTATGTATCGATGCACTAATGGCATTCGATGTTCATTTATTTTAAATGAATGCATCGATACACTCCATGTGCATCGATGCACCTTCAACAAATTCTGGGATTTTCTCTTGATGCATCGGTACACGTTGAATGTGCACCGAAACGTGTACCGATGCACTCTGCCCAGAATTCATTTCTTGAACCCGAAAACTTATCCATTTTAGCTTAAATCTTTCATGTTTCATTCCCTTTTATATTCTTAACTCCAATACACATACTTAAACCAATCTATACTCATTTATTTCATCTTAAACCTCAAAATCCTATCCTCCTTGTGAAATCCAAAAATTATATCAACTTTGCAACATGATTTAATTCCACTTCTAACCCTTAATATGTCTTAACTAGATTGATGACAAGTCAAATTTAACTTTCAATTCTAGATATGAATTCTATTCCAAGATTTCATTCAAGAACCTCTAATCTTTAATCTCTTCTAACTCCATCATCCTTTGATTTTAAGATAACTTAAGCTTTCCTTAAGCTTAGTTATCATCTAATAATCAAAACTCAATCTTAAATTTAACAAGAAACTCAATAATCAGAAAACTCACATTTGTTTTGCTTTACACTTACAAGGACAAAAGAAGAAGAAAAGAACTTTGAAAGCCTTTGTGTTCTCCCCTCTTCAACCCACGTGGATACATATATAACCCTTCTTTTCTTATTCCCTTCGAAATGACCTCTTTGCCCTTCTATTCCTTCTTCCTTTCAATTCAATTCCATACAATAATTTACAAATAAATCTTTATACTATTCAATCATCCTATTTTAATCACCAAATTATGAGACTTTACAATTTAGTTACTAACCCGGTATTGAGGATGTTACAGTTATGCAGACAGTTCTGTTTGGGTTGTCACTTATTTCATGATTAATTTTGAAAGGACAGCTAGTAAGATTCCCTATTTCCCTTTAATATGATTTTTCTTTTGTTTGAAAATATATTTGGAACAAATGTATTTCAAAATTGTAATGGCGAACACGTTATCGCGATTGATATAACGACCGTTATTTAATCTGCTTAATACTAGAATTCTATGTGAAGCGTGTACTAAATGCTACTTGCTTATATAAGAATCATTCTGCTATTATGCAGGAAAATTTGTCCTTTATCTTGTGTTCATGTTCCTTACCTTCACATATTTCACCTTTTACGGTTTGATGGCTGTTGGTCTCACACCTACTCAACAAACAGCAGCTGTCGTCTCTTCTGCCTTTTACTCATTATGGAATCTCCTCTGATGTTTCCTTATCCCAAAGCCAGTAAGTAGTACAATGCTCTATACTGTTATCTATTAAAACAATGTTAATAATATTTCTTTAGTCTTTAATAAGTCAAGAAGCAGGGATGGACCAAGGTATGTATTCTTTTATTTTATATGATAATCAATTTTCACCTTTAGTATAAAATTTAAGGTCAGGTTTTGTCAAAAAATATTATTAATTGTATAACTTATTCATAGAATAAAAAATCTTGTTTTAATTTTTTGGCTTAATATAAAAAAGATGCCCAATCTATACCTCTTTTTCTATTTAGACGCCTAAACTTTTTTTCGGTTAATTTAGATGCCTAGCATTTTTCAACGTTATCATTTAGACTATATCGTAACGATCGTTAAAAAATCCGTTAAAATTAGTCAAACAATTAGTATTTGGCACATAGCTTGATTTTTTATTTCCTTTAATTTTTAAAAAAATAAAGTTCATAAATAAAAAACAGTTTTTCATATTTTTCATAAAATACCCAAGACCTTCAATTTCGGTGTCAACCACCACCCGACTCACCCGTTGGCCACCACCATAGCTGGCAATCATCAACTCATCCGTCGACCACCAGCCTGCTGATCACTCACCAATCGATTGAGATGGATGAGTGTTGAGATTTATGAATTTAGTGTTTGGATTTAGGGTATGAGATTAGGGATTTTGGAGATTTGAAGTCACGATCGGAGATGGGTGGGTAGGTGACAATGGGTGGGTAGGTGGCCGGTGGGGGCGACAACAGCGGTGTACGGTTGTGGGGTGGAGTGGATACTTTGAGATTAATGATTTTGAGAATTTTGAGTTTTTTTAATAATAATAATAATTTTAATTTTTTTTAAAAAAAAATTTATAAACATGTCATGTGTCATATTTTGAGTGGTTGATAGAATTTTTTAATGTCTGTTACGGTCGGATACCTTAATGAAACATAAATTGGTCTAAAAAAATTAAACACCTAAATGAGAAAAGAGATAGTTTAAACAATTTTTTTTAATTTAAGCTGTTTTTTATTAATTTTACTTGGAGTGCAGAGAATTCCAGTATGGTGGATCTGGTTCGACTACATGTGCCCGGTTGCATGGACTTTAAAAGGTATTATTAGTTCACAACTGGGCGATGTTGAAACCATGATTGTTGAACCAACATTTAAAGGCACAGTTCAAGAGTATATATCAACAGAATTCGGCATTGGTCCCGGGTTGACAGCACCTTCAGTGGCAGTGCTAATCGGATTTTGCATTTTATTTTTCTCCATCTTTGCTTTCTCCCTAAATTTTTCCAGAAAAGATGAAAGATGAATTTCAGAGCCATGGTCTTCAGTTTCAGTTGGAAATGCCCAAAACATATTCATCAGAAGCTCCCCAGCATTCTTTGACGATGCCACTTGGTAGCCATTAACGTCCATAGGGGGAAAGAAAATGTAAAAATAACCCAAACCAAATACAATTTAGTTTAATGTTGTTGCAAGGACGTGAGCTAGTTGGATAGTTAATGTTATAAACTCGCCATTCATTATTGTATCTTGCCATCGCAGTTATTGTCAAATGAATTGTTAATGAAAATTTGATTTTGAAAGATAGTATTTCATATTTATTTCCTTTTTTTTACTGTAGTTATTGTCAAGGAATTATTAATGAAAATTTTAAACTTAATAAAAATAGTATTAATACGATAGTCAAAGACAATTGTTTCCTTATGAAATATTTGGAATCCCAACATCCAAAATTGTCTTATTAATACGAGTTTCATCAAGTTTAAGACATGTCTCACCAGCTCAAAATAAACGATGTTTTGTCAAGATATTTTTAAATCTCACATTATTTAAATATTTTCTTCTAAATATACACTCAATGATAGATTGAAAAATACCTATAAGCACGTGCCGTCGTCATCCAATTGGCTCATGCTTGGGCAAATACATGTCTTTGACATCTACAATGTGTTATTTATTTTAAATAAACTTCGTATAGTTTTCTTAAAGTTTTTAGCCCATTATTTTTATTTTTATTCATTTTCGTCCTAGATAATGTCAATATGAGAGAAACTATTTAGAAACTCTGTTATATAGGTAAAAGACACACCCTACAAAAAGCGTTTTTCTAAAGTATTTCTAATGTGACACTTCTTTATTAAAAAAATGTAATTTTCATCAATAACATTATTCACATAAATATAACCTTGTAGCACGCACATTAGACCTACCCAAAATATAACCTTGTAATATTTTTATCCTCTATCTCCGAATCTAAACAGGCCACGTGTTTCTTCTTGATAACTCTTATCTAAACTATTCAACCAATCACATTTAATTATTTAGCCATCTATCGGCCAATTTTTAATTGCAAACAAGTCAGATTCTTTAAAAGCGCGTGGGGTCAAAGAATTCTAAACTTTCCCTGTCCCCCACCGCAGAGAATCTCAACGAAGTCATTGTCTGAGAGAAAAAAAGGAATAATTATTATTAAGGTAAACTACATGTTTAGTATCTATAAACTATTGATTTTATTTTATTTTGGTACTTAAATTTTTGTTTTCAAATATTTAATTTAAGTTTTAATTTAGTACACATCATTAAAAATGTAACAGAACTATGATGTGATATTTCTTTTTATATTTTCAATAATGATATGGCATTACCATGTGTTAAATTGTTAATGACGGTACCAAAATGAAACTTATATTAAACATTAGGTATGTTTTTGAAAAAAAATAAAATTTAGATATCAAAACTGAATAAAAGTAGTAGTTCAGATACTATATATATAGTTTACCCTAATTATAAAAAAAAAACTCAACGTCTCAATTTTTCAATAACCCCTTTCTTCCAAATTTAGTCGGCAAATTTATATTTTCAGAAACCCCTCTTTGGCCCCTAAATCTGACTTTTCTTTTTCAGTCTCACCCCCTTTCTTCCTTGTTTCCCATCCTCTTCTTCTTCTCCTTCTTCGAAATTAGGGTTCACAGTCCCCATTAATGAAGCGAAGTACCTCGAAGAAGAAGAGGCGGCCATCTGCGACGAAAGCGCCGGCCGTCAACGATTCGTCATGTGACGCTTCACGTAAGATGGATCAGCGGCGAGAAGAAAACAATGAAGCACGAAAAGTGCATCTCAACTCGTTAATGGAAGCCTTTGGTTCGATCTCTCTAGATGAAGCCAATTCAGCTTATAATCAAGCGAACGGAGATTTGGACGGAGCGGCTGAGATTCTGTCCAATTTGACCGATAACGGTAACAACAGTGAAGATCCTGATCCATCGACGAGTTCCGTCTCGTGTGGGTCTTCATCATCAGGTTCTTCCGGGTCCAGTTTTGCCGAAACGGGCTGCGTTCAAGATCTGAATAGCGGGAGGGGACGTAGCAGAGGAGGAAAGCAGCAGAAGCGAGTGGTAGCGGCAACGGGGACTGTTTCGACGGTTCTGGGGAAAGATTACGTTAGGTCAAGCCCATGGCGAGACCCGGCTGCAGCTGCACCTGCGAGATCGGTGTTGGTGAAGGAAGAAGCGGAGCAGTTTTTATGCTCAATGCTTGGGGACGAGTGTGAACTTAGCATGGCTGTTATTAGAGATGTTTTATGTGAGTGTATTTATTTATTCGTAAAAAAGTTCAGGGAATAATTAGTATATTTATTTATTTTTCATGTTAAATGAACAAAAAAGTTTATTTTTGCAGGTCAGTGCGGGTACAATGTGGAGAAGGTATCGTGAGTCCTAAAAATCTGTATTTACTTCCTTTGTAGATTTTGATGTACCTAAACACGAAAACAGTTTCAGAGGCGTTAGCCGTTAGGAATTAATTGAGAAAAAACGTAAAATTCTCTTTTAAATGGCTAAATGCTCCCTTTATAGCATACATGGTGCTTTATCATGCTTCTCTGGTAAGAATTAACTGATCTTTAACCACACATCAGTGCATCCAAAGATCAGGGAACCTATGGGTATAAATTGGTTATCACCTTTTAAATAGGCAAATATGTAAATTTGGTTACTGATTAAGACAGGGTTGGACTGTGTTGAGTGTTGACTTCATACTTCTGTGATTCTTTCCCTCTTGGGATGATTGACTCTTGAGTTAAATCTATCTTTAAAAAAGTGGTAACTAAGGGATAAGTTACTGAAATACAGCTTTTTGTACATTACTGTTATGGATGGTTGTTTCTGATTTGCCGTCCTTTTGAAGAATGCCACTCTGAGTCAGTGTATTCTTTCTTTCCAGGCCTTGGATACATTACTTGATTTATCTGGTTCCTCCTACGAAAATTCCAAGAATTTTAATGACAATGTTAACAGTAGACAGGATATAGAATTCGTTATTGAATGTGCAGACAATGTAAGTAATATGTTTTTTTTTCTTTTGCTTAAAATGTTTCAAGATTTGTGGATCATTTCACTCTTTTTTTTTTATAACATCATTTGTTTTAAAGTTTGTTAGATATTTATACACTGATTTTGTAGCAGTTCCTGTTTATCTTTTTCTTTTTGATTAATAATTCTTGTTTTTCCTACTGGAGCTGTTTGAGTGTTATTAGAATGCTTATTGTTTTCTTAAGAGAGGTAGTGGAGACTCAAAGAGAAATTACTGTGTTTGGTCTGGCTAAAATATTTATTTAGTGTTCAATCTGAAGATGGTTTATCTTTCCTTATACCAAGCTTGAGGATTTGGCAATGATTCAAATGAGAGTTGGGTTGAGGCTTTGAAGTCAAGGTTCATCTCTATATAGCAAACCAGTCTAACTGAAGAGAACTTTCATTTCTTATAATTCATTGAGTTAGTCATTAAAGGAGTAAAACAGGACATAAACCCCCTTGTTTACGGAAAAGAGCACTGGTGGATGTATAAGATTATATTTGTGTAGCATAATTTTATTTTGTAATTATTTATAATTTGCATTACTTTGCCTTTTCTCAAATAATTTGAAATCTCTCTGAAGCATTTTACATTGCATTGTATTCTGAATGGTGATTTATAAAATTTCCAACAGTTAACAGATAGGACATCTGACTGCATGTCTAATTCATCAGAAAGCGAACTCCAAGATGGTATATGGTCAATGGACTATTGTTGCAGGTAATTTAGTCTGTCTGCCATTCTCCTTGACTCGTTTATTCTTTTTCTTTTGGTGCTTCTTCGCATGCTAGAGTTGTATAGAATAACTTAAGATTCTAGATGACCAAATGATGTTGAGCTATTTCATTTCATGCATGCCTTGAAGAATGAGATAATTTACATTAGAAACCATTCTTGTTGATGAATTAATTGCCTGCTAGACATAGAAGAATCTGCAGAAAGAATGAGACAACAATTTCCTAATCACAGTATAAAGAAAATCTCTTCAGGTTGTTGTCAGAGTGGTCTAAATGTGTGTTTTGCCTGTTGTGTGTGTGCGTGCATTTTAAAACTCACATTGCATATTAATTATACTGACAATACGATTGTAGCTGAGAATTACTTTTGGTTGAAAGAATCGTGCTGCATCTTCATATATGTGCCATCTTTGAATACAATTATCTCAAGAATCTTGTAAATACTTGATTTAGAATGCTTGAGTGTTGCCTTGGCTGTGTTAGTATTGTAGAAAGCTTTTGTAAATTTCTCCTGTTTTAATAATCTCAATCATAAAAAACCATGATCATGACTAGAAATTTTAACCGCCCCTTTAATTTTAGGAATTACGCAAAGGTTCTCACTAGTTCTGAAGCTATGCCTCCATCTTGCCGAAGGAGTAATATGTTGAATCTCCCGCAAGAGGTGTTGGATTCTTTATTTAACATCCCCAAGAATTCTGAACATGAACCACACACTCTGAGTTGGAGGAATGTAGTGAAGAAGATGCAGTCATTGGGACCAGCTATTGATGTTTGTCCATCTACTGATGCAGAGACTCAGGAGGATATCTATGGTATTCTCTTGTTAGTTTTCTCAGGCTTTGCATGTTATTGTATGTATGGGTTTGTTAGTACTTTGACCTCTTGTTTCGAAATTGGATTATGAATATAAGTATAAACAGTCAATTTTGATGAGGCCCTACGAAAAATTGTACTTGAGCATTTTTATTAAAAGGGCCATACTGAAAATTTCTTTAAATATAAATTATCTTGTCATTATTAGTCGCTATGTTGGGTACATATGCATTGATACTTCTTTCTTCTCTTTGTCCTACCAAAATTTGAATATACAAGCAGTCGGATCTACTTGAATAACTCCTCCCTTAAGTTATTATGAGAAATTTAGACATATCAATATCCATTGAATTGGTTCGATCATTCGTGTTTCTCTGTTAGACCTCAAAAATTTAATCTGAAATGAAAAGAAGAAAAAGGAACTTAAGAATTTAAGGTGATTCTTGATTAAATGTGCTTTTTTAGGGTTTGTGTTGTTTTTATTTCCCGTTTCATGTGGCATTTATAATCATTTTTTTCAAAATATTCAACATAAACTCATTTGTACAAACCTATATATATATATATATATATTTCTGCACTTTTCTGCATTAGCTTTTTTTTATAATTCAAATTTTCTGGAATTGTAGTTAAGGGAGACGAATATCACAAATTTAGAAAGAGGGCCAATGAGCATTGGGATTCTGTGAGATCCTATCATCAGAAGGTATGGTGTTTATAGCAATATATATTATTATTATTTCTATAAACCAAATATATATATTATGAATATCACAAATATAACTTGCATTGTGCAGTTTGAGTTTTACTTTTTTATTTTATGAGTTTTGATGACTATTTGGCAATGGAATGAACATTCTTCAACAGGCTGTTACTGCATATTCAAAGGGGGAGTTGGGGTATGCCGCATATCTTTCTGACCAGGTGTGTTTTCTGCTTGAGGGAATTTTTTGAATCACAATGTGTGGCTTACAAGTTTGAGATGCGATGCCATGTTATTGGAAAATTTTGAAAAGGAAATAAATACGGGAAACCAAAATGTAGGAACATGATAACTGGAGATACTATCCCATAATGTTTGCTTTTCATTTTCTCTGCTTGACTTCAATATGATGTCCTATGGCAAATTCGCTACAAGAGTTTGCTTTAGAATACAATTCTGACATGATGATACCTTACATCTGAATAGGGAAATGTACAGACTAAATTGGCAAGGGAAGCAGATGAAAGGGCAAGCCAGGACATATTTAAAGCTAGGTTAGTCCTTGTATAACTATCTGAATCACTGAACATGAAGTATTCGCTTTGCCTCTACCTTCTCTTCTTCTTGTGGTCAGTCAAACTAATATAACCTGTCTTTACAGGAACAAAGCTTTTGAAAACGTGATAACCATTGATTTGCACGGGCAACATGTCAAACAAGCAATGAGGCTTTTAAAACTACACCTTCTATTTGGAATACACGTTCCTTGTAAGAATTTGTTCATCCTGATTGCACGAGTATGTGTGTGCTTGTGATGTACATATTACTTTCCTTATTGTGCTTTCAGCGGTTCGAACTCTAAGGGTTATCACTGGATGTGGAATGCATGGCATGGGGAAGTCAAAAGTGAAACAGTCGGTATGTGTCTAAATCATCCCTGATCCAGCTAACATTGATTCATTTTCTTCGTTGCATACCTTTTACTTTATGCTTGTCTTAGGTCAGTGTAGTTTATGCTCTTGTTGTCTATTATTTTATGTCACCGATGGATGCATGCAGATCATTAAGCTTCTCGAGAAGGAAGATATTCAGTGGCGCGAAGAAAACCGCGGAACTTTACTAGTCAAGCTCGATGGATACAGAGAGTTTAGCTTTTTAGATGCCAGTAGTGACACCGAGTAATAATTATCTTATACCAGGTTTGCCTCATCACCATCTGTTTGTATAAGAAAGACAAGGATGCATGTAATCTAACAGGGGTTAATGTAGTGGTTCAAAACCAGGCATCAGATGTTCATATGTACATTACCACAAGTCCTTGTACTCTTTCCGCCATAGGTAGATGGAAGCTTCACGAAGACGAGGCTTCCGTGTTCCTGTATGTTGAGTTAAGCAAAATCATGTATCTGCATCGGTTATTGGGTAATGACAGACTCATGACTGTAATTTCCTCGGTTATAAACAAAGATTATGTTGCTGTGTTCTTTTACTTTCATTGCAAGTTAACATCGTAGCCTGTTTGTTTGACAAGATGGAGGAATGGGTGAGGATTGTTTTTATTTACACCTTTTTTGTAATATCTTACTAGGATTCTTTTGCCAACTTAAGTTCATATGTATTTAGCATTTTATAAGATATAATTAAGTTTAAACTACAACTATCATTTTTGTTTCGTTTTGGTAATCAAACTATTTTCTGTCAAAATCATATTTAATGTTATGTTTTAGTTTTATTTTGATCACCACGTTATAAAATTAATGGCTATACTAATATGTCATCATAAGTAATACCATATCGTTTTTAAGAAAACACACACTCAAGTACACCAAATACACCATGCTTGGGTAAGAAAAAGAATTTGGATGGATAAAACGTCTCTAAGACTATTTCTTTACCAAATTAGGTAGAATTTTGAGCCAAAGGAGTATGAATGCCAACCCTATAAAGATGGGTAATCCTTAGTAATCTAGATAACCGAGAAGAATAATGTAATTGGACCAAAATATAAATAAGATGAAAATTTTGAACAAATAGGAAAAATTCTCACAAGATTTTTACTCAAAGAATATACTTTATTGATGGATGAATTGCCAATATTACATAAAAAGGTGTCTATTTACAGGTTTTAAAAGTAAAAAAAATAATAAATTAAAATAAATAATAGAAAGTATGAGGTTGAATTTAATTATAAATAATTAAAATTTTATAATAAATTTGAAACTTTATATTAGATTATCTATTTTTTTTTGCACACATTATCTTCGTTAAAATAGATATATATTGAGTTCTTAATGTCTGATTGAAGTGTTTTAAAATGCGTTGGACAATTGAATGAAAGACAATTCATATGTAAAAGATATATCGACTAGAAATTTTTGGATTCCATCCAAAAGTTCGCTGCAAGTCAGATGATATTCAAGTCTTCAAAAGCAGTTTCAATTTCATGTCTAAAATAAATTGTTTCACCCCTCCTATGCTCGCACCCGAAAGAGTGAAAGTATCACGAGACTATTATTCTCTTCCTAAAATACATTTTTTTTTGAGAAATTCCTAAAAGACATTTGATAGTATGTACAATGTGACCTTTCTTTTCAATGTGGATTAATATCATCCACCTCTTTAAAACATGACATGTTTAATGAGATGTGTGATAACATCACTTTTAAAATTTAAAACCTTTATTTTCCTTTTTGATACAGGATTAATGTTCTGCATACTTTAAAAAAAATGAATTATAACATCTTCATCGATTGCAAATTGTACATTTATATTTACCAGTTGGTTGTAATGAAGAACTGTGAGCCATTGGTTTGCCCTACTTCTCAACTCCTTTTTCCACTTTATTAGAAAATCCAATTTTTTTTTTAAATAATCTGATATGATTATAAGGTAATATTTGTTAAGAATTTTGTTTAATTTATTAAAAATACTTACACAAGTTACTAAAGCAGTTGCACCATGAGCAATTGCTTGGGTCGTACTCCTTTTATATTTATATCTAGGACTTCATTCTTTTAATCTTTATGATTAGGATTTTACTCTTTTGATCTTTACAGCTATGACCCTATTCCTTAGTCATTAATAATGTGTTTGACAAAATTTAATTATTTTTTATAGTTTATTAATAAAAATTAAGTTAATTTTTCAAAGTAACAATATATGTTTTTATTGTGTAGGGACTTATTTTAAATTTCCGCTTAAGGGTCCGAAATTATCCTAGACGACTCTATCTAAAAATAAAATAAAAACAACGAAGGAGTTTTGTATTTGTTCCCTGCCACATATTTTTCATCATAATAGCAACAGAGTTTGTAACACTCGATATTTGAGACGGTCTGACCCTAATATTAGATATCACATTAGTCATGAAAGTAATCTGGTACAGATTCTTATTTAGGGTTTCTTTAGAATGTGATTAAACAAAAATCTCATTTATATGTACTAACATAAGCACACAAGGAAAAGACGTACGTTGTTATTATTAACTGGGAATAAACTAAGAACATGCAATTTCTTGTATACGTGTTATTATTAACTGAGAATAAACATAAGTGCTATTATTAACACGTGATAATTGTAAATTAATTTGAATAAAATGATAGTGTTAAAGAATTTTAGCCATTTCTTGCATGGCAAAAGGAATTGTTGTATCATTACTGCAACCATGGCATTGCCGATCGCTGAAGTATTTAGCACCCAAAACCATAAAGGGTAAACTATATAAATGGTCCCCCAAATATATGATAATGCTTTATTGAGTCAATCAACTATTAAAAGTTACAAAATGATCTCTCAACCATAGGGTGTTGATTTGTTGAGTCCTCCGACTATTAGAAGTTATAAAATGGTCATTCGACAATTCATATATTCCAAACTCATCGTTTCCATTAAAAATTTGAATGTTGTCTGAGCTAGACGTTAATTTGCCGACTGGGATATGATAAAATCTTATCCCATGACCATTTAAATTGTATATTCGTTTGAGATCTGAGATTAGATTTTATCATATCCTAGTCAACAGGTTAACGTTCAGCTCAGACAAACGTCAATTTTAAAGAGGAAAGGATGAGTTGAAATATATGAATAGTCGGGCGATCAGTTTGTAACTCTTAATAGTTGGAGACTCAACAAATCAGTTTCCTATTGTTGATGGACCATTTTGTAACTTTTTATATTTGAGGGGCTCAACAAAGCATTGTCATATAGTCCGGGACCATTTGTGTGTTTCATCCAACCATTAAAAATACCCTGAATTCCACCCATCTACTGGTGGGAACGTAGAAAACCCAAAACCACCATGCATAAATAATCTAAGAAAAGTTTTCCTGAAAGAGGAATCACTAATGATGGTTTGAACTCTGTTGATTCTTGAATATTTCTTTTCCTGGAAAACAAAATGCAGTGGACACCATTTTCGAAGCAAATTCAAAAATGGCGAAAAAACAAGCGTGGGTTCACTCTTCACACCCTCGGTCACCTTCTTATCTCTTCTTCTCCATCGTTGCCCTTTCTTTCCTTTCCCTTATGGCTCTCCTCATCTACAAGGTCAACCCTTTTTCTTTATAGATGTATATGTCTTGCTTGTAATGAAACGAAGAATGTTCTGATGGTTTTGTTTCTTTTTTTTTCTTTCGGGGAGTTTTAGGTGGATAATTTCGCTTCACAAACAAAAACTATCGTGGGGGCATAATTTAGGGCCGACGTCGTGGCATATGTTCCCGTTGAAGAACTTCATCGATGAATCCATAAATACCCGCGCTTACAAGATCATCCAACGCTCCTATCTAAGTTGTCGTTACGCCACCGCCGACGGTGGCGCTCAACCGTCGAAAGAGAACCTGGAGAAAATGCGGGGTTTAGTCTCATCTCATAGCTCTAAAAAATGCCCGAACTTTTTCATGTTCATTTAGAATGTTTATTGAGCTTGTCCTGGTGGTGGTGGGGGGTACAAACACCTTGGATTTGTTGTGCGACAGTTGGTCAGGAGCTATTGTAATAGCGCTGTGATACTAACACATTACATTTTTAGTCCTTTGAACCTAAGAATGAACAACACCTGCCTTTTTTCACTTTTTTCTTCTAACCAAATGATACTCAGTCCCAAATTTCTTCCAAACAATTCTTTCCCCTTGGTTATGTAATGGTTACATCTGATAATGCATATTTTTCTAAACAATGTATATATACTGACAGTTGTGCTTCCTTTTCTCTGCAGCTATAAGATATATGTTGAAGGTTATGCTTGGTCTGTAAGCTTGAAATATATTCTATCTTGTGGTTCATTGTTGGGAAATAAACGAAGTACGGGTAATTTCCCTATAACCAGATTAGTGAGAATGCGAAATAAAAGCGGAAAAATAATACCCGAAATTGATAACGAAGTTCAACCAATTTTACCTACGTCTCCGGACTGATGTAAATATTTTACTAAGAGAGAAATTTTACAGGTGTTTACAAAACACTCACTACTCACAAGAAAGCTCTCTAGTATTGTGAGAAAGAAATGATTTGAGATTTTGGGATGATTTTGAAGCTAAATGAGCTAGGGTATTTATAGTTGAAGCTTAGGGACAAATCTTGTAATTAACCCTATTTCTATTTTAATTAAAAATTGGGGCACCGAATTCAGTGCCCCCATTATTGAAAACCCCAAGCTGGCGGTGCCCCCTTCTTTTTATTTAGCCGCAATATTTGACTTTACAATCTCCCACTTGAAGACTGATTTTAATCTTTCTTCACACCTCGATCAATGCACCAGCATTTCTAGTCTTGTTATTCTAGCATGTCAACTGAAGGTGAACACAACTTCAGTTTGTCTGTGGTCACCGTCTTTGTCAACATGTTTGCCGGATTTTGAGCTCCACTAATCTTTTCAAGCTTCAAAATCCCAAGCTTCAAAATCCCATCTTCCAGAAGAGACCAGATAAAATGATATCGTAATTGTATGTGCTTCGTTCTGGAATGAAAAGACATATTCTTTTCTAGATGGATAACACTTTGATTGTCGCAATACAAGACATTGTTTTCTTGTTTCTTGCCTAACTCTTCCAAGAAACTTTGGAGCCAAATCATCTCCTTGTTGGCTTCCATAACAGCGACATATTCTGCTTCAGTTGTGGAGAGAGCAACTATCTTCTGTAGTTGAGAAACCCAACTCACTACAGTACCTCATAGAGTATAGACATACCATGTAGTGCTCTTTCTGATGTCAACATTTTCGGCTAAGTCAGCATCTACATAACCTGTCAGTATAGTATCTCCACCTTTAAAACAAAGTGCTTTATTTGTGGTACCTCACAGATATCTGAGGATCCATTTGATTGTTTCCCATTGTACCTTGCCCGGATTATTCATGTACCTGCTAACAGCTCCCACTGCATGAGCAATATCTGGTCTGGTACAAACCATGACATACATCAGACTTCCAATTACTGAGGCATACGACACATTCATCATGTGTGCACGTTCTTCCTCCGTCTTTGGTGACTGTTCTTTGGAGAGTCTGAAATGAACACCTAAAGGTGTACTTACTGGTTTAGCATCTTGCATGTTGAACCTGGAGAGTACTTTGTTGATGTACTCAGCCTGTGATAACATCAAAGTCCCCGACTTTGTGTCTCTCTTAATCCTCATTCCAAGAATCTGCTTTGCAACGCCCAGATCCTTCATAGCAAACTATTTCGACAATTCTTGCTTCAAGTGTATAATCTATTGCATGTTTGAGCTTGCAACGACCATGTCATCAACGTACAATAATAAAATAATGAAGTTGTTGCCGAACCTCTTGATGTAGCAACAATGATCTGCTTGACATCTGGTAAACCCACTGCTACTCATGAAACTATCAAACTTCTTGTACCATTATCTAGGATCTTGTTTTAAACCATACAATCTCTTCTTCAACCTGCATACCAGGTTTTTCTTGCCTACCTCTATGAAGCCTTCTGGCTGCCTCATATATATGTTTTCCTCCAAATCACCATGAAAGAAAGCTGTCTTTACATCTAACTGCTCAAGATGTAGATTTTCTGCATGTACAATTTTCAACACCAGTCTGATTGTAGACAGCTTCACGACTGGAGAGAAAATTTCATTGTAGTCAATATATTCTTTTTGCTAAAAACCTTTGACAACCAATCTCTCTTTGTAGCGTTTGCTCCCATCGTGCTCTTCCTTGATCCTATAAATCGACTTATTGTGGAGCGCTTTCTTGTCTGGTGGTAATTCAGCTAATTTCCACGTCTGATTTGACATAAGCGAGTCCATCTCATCTTTCATGGAAGACTCCCACTTGACTGAATCCTTCACTTGCATTGCTTCATCATAGCACTCTGATTCACTATTATCAGTCAACAACAAGTAGTGCAAACAAAGAGAATACCGTTGGGTTGGTTTAGGAATTCTGGAGGAGCGTCTCAGTTCTGGTATGCTTGGTTCTTCTTGAACTGCTTCAGGATTAATCTGAATATCATTTCCAGAAATCTCCTCGAACTCAGCAAATTCCTTTGTTTCAGCTTCGACATTGGAGTTACTTGATTCTACGGTTTATCTGTCTTTGTACATCACATTCTCATTGAAAATGACATCTCTGCTTCTGATGATCTTTCGATTTTCATAGTCCCAAAACCGGTAACCGAACTCATCACCGCCATAACCAACAAAAGAAAATTTGTTGGACTTAACATCAAGTTTACTTCTTTCAGCAGAGTCTATGTGTACATAAGAAATACAACCAAACACTCTTAAGTGTGAAAGGTTTATTTCTTTCTTACTCCAAACTTCCTCTAGTATTCTGCCATCCAAAGGAACTGAGGGCCCACAGTTGATCAGGTAAGCTGTAGTGCTGATAGCTTCAGCCTATAGAAACTTGGGCAATCCGACATGTATCCTCATGCTTTTGGCACATTCATTCAGAGTTCTGTTCATGCGCTCTGCTACTCCATTCTGTTACGGTATCATGGGAACTGTTGTCTCCATCTTGATCCCATTGTTTGCGCAGAAATCTCTGAATCTTCTATTTTTGTACTCTCCTCCATTATCAGACCTCAACCGCTTGACTTTCAAACCAATCTCATTTTCCAACATGGCTTTTCATTTTCTGAAGGTATCAAATACTTCTGATTTCTTCTTCAGAAAATAAACCCACACCTTCCTTGTAGAATCATCGATGAAGGTGACATAATATAATGAGCATGCAAGGGATGGAACTGGAGATGGTCCCCATACATCAGTATGAACCAACTCTAACTTTTCTGCCTTGGGTGTCTTGCCAATCTTTGCAAAGCTGACTTTCTTTTGCTTACCAAAGATGCAATCCTCGCATAGTCCGACATTTACACTCTTTAGATCCGGTAGCTTCCCTTTTGACAAAAGTGTCTTCACCCCTTTCTCGCTCATATGACCAAGCCTTTGGAGCCATATGTTTGATTTTCCATTAGCATCTGCTGCAGTAATGATATTCTCTAAATTTGATGTTACGTAGAGAGTACCAGTCTTCTTACCACGAGAAATGACGAGTGCTTATTTGGTAATCTTCCATTCACAGCCTGAAAAGGTTGTACTATATCTTTTTCCATAAAGTTGTCCAACAGAAATCAAATTTCTTTTGAGGCTAGGAATATGTCTCACTCCCTTCAGCGTCTAGGTGGTATGTTTTGGCAACTTTGATCGGATGTCTCATTTCCCGACGATCTTCAAGGTTTCATCATCAGCTAGATGAACCCTCCCAAAATCACCACTGACATAGTTCTCCATGATTTCTTGGCATGGGGTGGAGTGGAAAGATGCCCCTGAATCCAAGATCCATAATTCAATCGGACTGTTGACGCTTAGAATCATGGCATCACCTATCTCCTCTGTCACGTTGGCAGATTCCTGTGCGCCGATATTTTTCTTCGGTGCTCGGCAATCTCTTTTAAAGTGACCCTTCTTACCGCAGTTATAACAAATAAAATATTTCTTTCCCGTTCTTGATTTTCCCATTATAGATTTGGATCTGCCATGATTTGAATTTCTTTATGAAGTTCTCCCTCTGGACTCCGTGTGCAAGGCTGAGGAGGTTGATACTTCACCTGATTCTCTCCGTCGAATTCCTTCACTCAGTACCAGATCCCGAACATCGTCGAATTTCAATTTACTATTTCCCGACGAGCGGCTGATTGTCGTAACAGTAGTATTCCAACTATCTGGTAGAGATGATAAGAGAATTAAAGCTCGAACTTCATCATCGAATTCAATTTCCACAAAACTCAATTGAATTGTAATTGTGTTGAGTTCATTCAGGTGTTGAGCCACTGATGCCCCTTCCGCCATCCGCAAATTGAATAATCGTCTTATCAAGTGCACTTTGTTTGAGGTCGATGACTTCTCATACATACTTGAGAGAGCTGCCATAAGACCCGTCGTGGTCTTTTCCTTTGCTATGATGAAAGCAACATTGCGTCAGTCGGATAACTCCGAGGGCTTGTCTGTCGAGAAGAGCCCAGTTTTCATTCTTCATGCCCTCTGGTTGCTTTCCTCAGAGAGGTTGATATAGATTTTTCTGGTACAAAAAATCTTCAATCTACATCTTCCAAAAGCTAAAGTCCGCACCATCGAACTTCTCAATTTTCACCTTCCCTTCGTTTGCAGTCATCGTTCCCACTCGAATCTGGCTTCGTTTGGATCGTTTCTGACAATTCTTGCGAACCACTGTGTATTAGAACACCTCCGTCGACAAATTCGTATCGCCGACAAAAGTTTACTATTCACAAAATTCACTATTCACATGAATAGTAATAAATAGTAACCTCGCAAAAAATTGACAAAATTCATAACCAAAAGCTCTGATACCAGTTCTTGGGAAATAAACCGAGTACGAATAATTTTCCTATAACCAGATTAGTGAGAATGTGAAATAAAAGCGGAAAAATAATACCCGAAATTGATAACGGAGTTCAGCCAATTTTGCCTACGTCTCCGGACTGCTACAAATATTTTACTAAGAGAGAAAATTTACATGTGTTTACAAAACACTCACTACTCACAAGAAAGCTCTCTAGTATTGGGAGAAAGAAATGATTTGAGATTTTGGGATGATTTTGAAGCTAAATGAGTTAGAGTATTTATAGTTGAAGCTTATGGACTAATCTTGTAATTAACCATATTTCTATTTTAATTAAAAATTAGGACACCAAATTCCGTGCCCCCATTATTAAAAACCCCAAGCTAGCGATGCCCCCTTCTTTTTATTTAACCGCAATATTTGACTTTACATTCACTTTTTCTATTAATTTATCCACAATATGAAGACTTCTTCAGTCGTGGTCTCATTCCGAAGTTAAAACTATTGGCCTGTCTCTTCCGCTGATTTATGTCGCTCCATCAAGTTCGCCGTCGACTAGGGTAATACAAACCCATCACAGGTATGATATGTTGCCTCTTAACTTGGGGAAAAAGCACGACAACTGATGAAAAGCAATAGTAGTACATTCTTTCTGATTTGTTTTGCTAATCAGGCAGAGGCAATTGGGAAAAGAGCACAAAAACTGATGGAAAGTATAAGCATGGATCGTGTTTATGATTACATGTTTCACCTAATTTCACAATAAGCCAAGCTGCAAGACTTTAAGCCAGTCCCGCCTTCATCGACTCAGCAAGTATGCGAAGAATCACTGCTTTGTTTTGCAGATGAAAAGCAAAAGGAATTACTTAAGAAATCAGCCGTCACCACCATTTCGTCGACGCCACCCTACACCCTCATCAGGCGTCCCAACCCTGATTTTTTAAACATTTGGGCTGAACAGAAGCAGAAAATGATCGATAATGTGAAAGACATGGAGAATAGAACAAATGCAACTATCACATAAATGATATATGTAGTACGAATTTACGTTGTTGTTTGTCATTTATACATATTTTTTTCCTTATAGACTATGTCTTATATTTATACGATTAAATCAAAAGAAAGAAGAATAAAGTACACAAATGGTCCCTCGATTATAGGATATTATTTTGTTGAGTCTCTGACTTTTAAAAGTTAGAAAATGATCACTCGACTATTAATATGTTTCAATCTCGTTTTTTTCCGTTAAAACTTTGACGACAATTTGAGCTGGACATTAACATGTTAACTGATATATGCTAAAATATGATCTCAGAATCTCAAACAACTATCATATCTCAGTCAACATGTTAATGTCTAGCTCAGACGATAGATAATTTTTTAACGAAAAAAGGCGAGTTTAGAACATGTAAATAGTTTTATAATCATCTTGTAACTTTTAATAGTCGATGGACCTAAACAATGTCATATAGTCGGAAAACCATTTTATAACTTTTAGTCTAAGGACTCAATAAAACAATGTCATATAATTGATCAATTATTTATGAAGTTTACCAAAAAAAAGAAATCTAAAACATAACACATTATTCAAATTGTTAGATCTATCTAGAATTAGGTGGCATTAGTTTTTATTATTGTGGAAGGTAGTAGCAAACTTATTTTTTCAATGATAAGTTGTTTATTTGATCATCTATATATTCTCGTAAATTTGTTTTGATTATTTCAGTTTTCTTTTTTAAAGAAATAATACATAATGTGTTGTTTTTTTAATCATATGTCGTTAGGTTTGACTGGTGACTTAATGAAAATAATAATTTAAGCTTTTAAAACTTATGTTGGAAAATAATAGATATGATTGATGACTGATAAAATGAAGCTCAAATTAAATAAAAAAAATTGTCTCTCTCTTGTTGAAAATATACTAGGGTTGATTACTTGATTAACGACACTAACAGGAGTTAACGTCGTCTTTAGTCAATGACGCAAAATGTTAGTCAAATGACTAGATTAAGATTTTTTTTGGAGTTGGAGGATCACATTAGATGAAAAAAATAATATGAGGGCTACATTTGTTTTTTGAAAGTACACGGACTTGAATACCTTTTTGCCTTTTAAAAAAGAGAAAATCGCCTCAGTGACCAAAAATGTCTTATAATATACGATTTTAACCAACTTTTTTTGGATTTGCCAAAATGACCAACAAAATCGTAACGCGAAATAAAAATCGCAACGCGATCCCCAGAATCGCAAATCAGTTTCCAAAATCGCAACGCGATTCTTGACAATCGCAATGCGATAGTACAAATTCGCATTGCGATTTTCCAGAATCACAACGCGAATATGAAAATCGCAACGCGAACACATAAATCGCAACGCGTATCCGTAAATCGCAACGTGTATCCGTAAATCGCAACGCGTATCCGTAAATCGCAATGCGTATCCGTATATCGCAACGCGTATCCGTAAATCGCAACGATAATCCGTAAATCGCAACGAGAATCTGTAAATCGCAACGATAATCCGTAAATCGCAACGAGAATCTATAAATCACAACACTGAAATTTTGGGTATATAACTACGCAACAGCAGCAAATCATAAACTAAATCCCTAAATCGCAACTCATTCCATCTTCATCTATCACTCTCTCCGGCGACATCCGTTCCTATATCCAACGACATCCTTCCCAATCCGGCAACAGGTTTTAGTTTCGCAGCTCGTCTGTTTAGTAAATTAATTTACAACCATGAAATCATCTAATGTTGATCATGTTTGGATAGATTTATGTTTTGGAGGGTCATGAGATAATGTTCATGGTGTTTTACAATATATGCCTTTACCCATGAATCTTCAACTAAAATTGTATTTACAAAAGTTAACTTATGAAACTCTAATGCTACGTGTTTCAAATAAATTGAATTTAGAGCCCCTAAGTGGATTTAGGCTATCTTATCAGAGAAATGGTAAAGTTTATTTGTTAACCGACAATGAAGATGTTGAACGATTCATTGCTTACATTAGTGTTTCACAAGATGATGTTACATTGTATGTTGTTGAACCTAGAAGTAGTATTGTTGGGTCAGTAGCGGGTAGTAATCAACTAAGTTTTTCTCAAAACCCACAACCTTTCTCTAATCCAAATCCCAATCAACTTTCAGCACCAAATTCCGGTTTTCGTATTGACCAGTTAGACGATGATGAGCCAACAGAAAAAATTATGAGTACTAGTCAGTATTCGAAATTTGGTCTTGGTCAATATCCGGACTTTGATATTGGTCAATACACGGATTTTGATGATGTTTCAGAAGAAGAAACAGACCCTGCGTGTAATGATTTTGATATTGGTCAATACCCGAATTTTGATGATGAAACAGCCGTTGCCGAAGAATGTATTGTTGATGATAATGAGGAGGAAGTTACGACTGTGAATGAACATGTTGAACATCCATTCTGTAATTCATATAATCCTGAAGAAGAAAAAGAAGAAGAAAAGTCCCCGAAGAAAAGAAAATGCCACGGGCGTATAACTGGAATATGCCAGAATTACTTCAGATACCGGAAGAAGAGTTGGTAAAGAAAGCAGTTGATTGTTACACAAAAGTTATTCGTATCAAGAAAGATGATTGTTTTAATACAAAGGAAGACTTGAAGATAGCTTTGTATACGAAATGTGTGGAAGATGGCTATCAACTAAAAGTTAACAAATCAAGCAAAGATCGTTTCGAAACAAGGTGTATGATTGACAAAAACTGTACGTGGCGTATGATTGCAAAGAGAATAAAAGATTGCGAAATGTTTCAAGTTAGGACTTTTATTGATAAACATACATGTTCAAGAACCCAAGTTTTTCCTCACCATAGACAGGCAAACAAAAAGGTGTTGGGTGGTTTTCTGGCTGAGTTAATGTTTTTGAATGGCAGGGTATATCGGGGACATGAAATTATGATTGACATGAATGCTCGGTTCAAGATTAGTATATCATATTCTCAAGCTTGGAGAGCCAAATGTTATGCCTTGGAATTGTTGAGGGGGTCGCCAGAAGCATCGTTTGCCCAACTGCCGGCTTATTGTCACAATTTAAAGCTGAAAAATCCTGGGTCGGTAACTCATATCAAAACAGATAGAGATGGACACTTTGAGTTGCTGTTTATCGCCATTGGTGCTACGGTTAGTAAATCAATATAATTTTGTTGACTCGTTTTTGTTAGTTACATGCATTTCACATTTAAATGATTATATTTCTTGTGTATATTATTTTGTAGATTCGTTCGTTTATTACTTGCATGCGCCCAGTTATTATAGTTGACGGAGCACATTTGAAAGGTCGATACCTTGGAGTAAACTTATTAGCAGTTGCCATGGATGCTAACAATGGGATATTGTCAATAGCTTACGGGGTTGGCAAATCTGAAACCTCTGATTCATGGACATGGTTTATGGGGTATCTTAGGGATTGCATAGGTCCTATTAGCAATATGACAATCATATCTGATAGGGAAAACTCAATTGACAACGCTGTTAGAAGGTGTTTCCCAGATGCTTTTCATGGACTTTGTGGTGTTCATTTGTATAGAAATCTAAAATCAAGGTCTGCTGGTATAAAAAAGCACAAATGGACATACTGGAAGGCTGTAAAAGCTTATCGGGAAGTGGATTTCAATAAGCATATAAATTGTTTAAGACGTGTTTTGCCTCAGTGTGCTCAAACACTAGAAGATGTCGGGTTTGAAAGATGGTCAAGAGTACATCAACTTGGAGCAAGATATGGTTTCATGACGTCTAATAGTGCAGAATCAATCAACGCTCTAAGTCGTCATTCCCGGAAATTACCCATTACTATGTTAATGGAGTTTTTTCGAGCCTCTATTCAACAGTGGTACTACAAGAAAAGAAACCATACAGGTATTATTTCTTTGAATTCGTAACTTATCATATTTATATATTTTACTAAGTATTGTTTATTTAAATTTACAGGAACATTGGAACATTGTGTTACACCATGGACTGAAAAAAAGATAACGAAACGTGTTGTGAAGTCAACGTCATGGAGAGTTGAACCATGTTCAAACACTTTGTTTCAAGTACTGGATAATAACTTAAATGGGCTAGTCGATCTAAATGCAAAGACGTGTAGTTGTATGAAATGGCAAACATCTGGTTATACGTGTGGCCATGTTATAAAAGTTGCTCTTCATTTAAACCAAGATGATTCAAGCGCATACGCTATGGATTGCTACACTATAGAAGTTTATCGACAGACTTATGCCGAGATTGTCTACCCTATTCCACATCCTTCTGAGTGGGACATACCAGATGACTTACAAACAGTTTTGCCACCAGCCATGGACAGAAGGCTACCTGGCCGACCAAAAAGTCACGATCGTATAGCGTCTAAGGGTGAAGAGAAGAAGAGATCGACATGTAGTCGGTGCAAGGAAAGTGGTCATACAAAGTTGACATGTGGATCACCAGTGCCATCAAAATCATCTTTTCCTCTACCAAAATATGGATCCTCATCAAAATCCAAAGCTCATATGGTGTCAAGCAAAAGGCAATCATCTTTAAAATCCCAATCACAATTGGCTTCACCTTTTGGGACTGTTAACTTAGGTGATTTTTAAATGCAAACGTTGTATTATGTGGATTTTATGTGTGAACTTTTAACATTTTCAGTTGAATTAATGACTCAAGCCAACCATTTTGACTTAACCAACTCTTGTTATTCAGTTGTTATCACTTATTAGGCATGCATTTGACTATCGCAACACGGAAATTACAATCGCAACGAGAGAATCGCAATGCGAAATGAAAATCCCAACAAGAAAATCGCAATGCGGAAATGAAAATCGCAATGCGAAATGAAAATCGCAATGCGAAATGAAAATCGCAACGAGAGAATCGCAATGCGGAAATGAAAATCTCAATGCGAAATGAAAATCGCAACGAGAGAATCGCAATGCGAAATGAAAATCGCAATGCGAAATGAAAATCGCAACGAGAGAATCGCAATGCGAAATGAAAATCGCAATGCGAAATGAAAATCGCATTGCGATTCTCTCGTTGCGATTTTCATTTCCGCATTGCGATTTTCATTTCGCATTGCGATTCTCTCGTTGCGATTTTCATTTCGCATTGCGATTTTCATTTCAACATAATGCAGATTGAAATCAACAAAATCAACCATTACATTTCAATCAATTAAACAAGCAAAAATAAGAATTATGTTCGCATCAATTACACAAATCAACTTTTACAAATCATCTTTTACAAATCATCTTTTACAAATCAATTAAACAATCAAAAAATAAGCAATAATTCTTATTTCCAATCATCTACTATTAAATCAACTTTTACAAATCAATTAAACAATCAAAAAACAATCAATTAAACTATTGAATCAACTTTTGCAGCCATACATCATTTTCACGCAGTTCACTTCTGAGATTAACCTGCAGAAACCAAACATTTGCTCAAACAACACTTTCTACAAATCTAAAACCTACAAACAGCAAATTATTGTATTCTAGGTACTAAACCAAACATTTTCAAACCAAAAGTCTATAAACTTACCAATTGTTTATGGACATTTTTATAACGCGGATGCAGGTAGGCAGCGTCTCGTATATATCGATTTAGTCATATAATGCCGAAACCACAAGCCTACTGCAGCTCTATCTCTATCGGTGGGAGGTAGATACTTGGTGCTTCCCATCGTCAAACGCTCCAACGCCAAGCATACGAGAGGACCACAATCTCCTCTGGCTCCTCCCGTTTGTTGTGGCGCGGTCTCGTCTCTAATAACTGTAATATTGAGCTTCTTTGGCTTCTTGTTTCCAGAACGAGTCCAATAATTGATCGCATCCAAGAATTTAGCCAAATGAGAGCTCCATCCCTTAATAATATCTCTTAAATCAGCCAATGATATGTAATTTATCATGCTGTCATACACTATTGTCTTAAGGGATGGGAGCTGAAGCTCGACGAGAATCCAATGTTTACGTTCCAAAACAGGGATAAACACCTGCAATCATAAGTAATAATTCATTCATTTGCGCACTTATTTCATAAAACCTTTAAACTCAATCTAAAATAAATACTAACCTTATCGACCTCCCACCATGCAGGATAAAGTTTAGCTTGTCCATTGCCCAAATCAAATGATTCATCTCGTGCATTTTTCAAGTGAACGGCGTTAAAAGACGTCGGCATAATTGTATATCGTATATTTTTATTTTTCTTAAGTTTTCTTATTATTAGAAGACGTGTCACCCACGCATCGATATGCTGTTTTACAAAAAAGACATATATTAGTGACTTACATAAATTTAAAAAAAATTAATCAAATTGAAATATAAGAAAATATAAGACTTACCCCCCCCATCGAAATAGCCATTGTCTTCGACCCCTAATAATACGCCCCACCAAGACCGATCAAGCAACAAATAGATATCATCGGTGAGCTTGCATATGTCAGTGAAACACCCCTGGCTCCGCTCATGTAGATAAAAATCAACTGCGGTCTTAGCCCAAAGGGTGTTATCCAGAATTGTGTCCGGTAGTTGTTTCCTCTCCTCTTCAGATACCGGTATGGTACTGGCCGGTAACTCATACGAGAGCCAACTTGAATCCATCATGTCCGGCACGTCAGAGGGTTTCTCAAGAAGCCTACATATGACGCCATGTGAATCGGGCTCTTGAATGGTGGGAGGGACCTCTTCAATGATGACAGTGGCCTCTTGAACGGTGGGAGGGGACTCTCGAGGAATGATAGGGGGGCCTCTTCAACGATAGGAGTGGACTCTTGAGGGATGACAGGCGAGTCGGGCTTCTTCTTGCGGTGTCTTCGCACTATTGGGGTGTACGGAGACTTAATAGCACGTGCACGCTGTCTGATGCGTGAACTCCGTCGTGCAAGCATAACCCGACGTAAAGCATCCACTCTATCGGGCCGCTAAATAATTAAATACAAAAATCAGTAAATAAACAGACATGATATTTAAACAGTGAAAACAAAGACAAATATGTTTCAAACTTGCATTGTATTCACCCAAGTCATTATTCTATCATAGTTCACAAAATGCATCAGATAACAAAGAAAAATATGTTTCAAACTAATACCCTGAAGTTAGTATTTGTCTTTGTTTTGTCTATTGGTTGAAGTAATGCAATCCATTCAAGTTTCAATTTGCAGAAGAAGAAATAGTTTACTTTCGCAACACGAAACTTAAAATCGCAACGCGAAATGAGAATCGCAACGAGAAACCAAAATCGCAACGCGAAACCAAAATCGCAACGACAGAATCGCAATGCGAAATGAAAATCGCAACGAGAGAATCACAACGCGAAATGAAAATTGCAATGCGATTTTGGTTTCGCGTTGCGATTCTGTCGTTGCGATTTTCATTTCGCGTTGCGATTCTCTCGTTGCGATTTTAAGTTTCGTGTTACGAAAGTAAACTATTTCTTCTTCTGCAAATTGAAACTTGAATGGATTGCATTACTTCAACCAATAGACAAAACAAAGACAAATTCTGACTTCAGGGTATTAGTTTAGCAGAATTGGCAGCAACCGAACAAATTTACTTTCAACCAAAAGACAAAACAAAGACAAATACTATTTCACAGTGTTAAAGAATACACAATTTAGCAGAATTGGCAGCAACCGAACAAATTTACTTTCAACCAAAAGACAAAACAAAGACAAATACTATTTCACAGTGTTAAAGAATACACAATTTAGCAGAATTGGCAGCAACCGAACAAATTTACTTTCAACCAAAAGACAAAACAAAGACAAATACTATTTCACAGTGTTAAAGAATACACAGTTTAGCAGAATTGGCAGCAACCAAACAAATTTACTTTCAACCAAAAGACAAAACAAAGACAAATACTATTTCACAGTGTTAAAGAATACACAGTTTAGCAGAATTGGCAGCAACCGAATAAATTTACTAAGCAATCTAAGATAAATGGCTAATCTAAGTGAAATTACGAGTAAATTTATCATTAAGTTAAATATGGAAAATCTTAAACTTACCTCGTTGCGTAGAGTATGAACCTCATTCTGCAACGATACTATCATCTCACGTAGAGCGGCAACCTCACCACGTAAAGTTGACACCTCCACACGCCATGCACCATCGTTATCGCGTAGAGTACCGATCTCCTCACGCAAGGCATTGACCTCATCACGTAACTCATCCCGTGGAGGTGGAGAACAAGGAGATAAATGTCGTGGCCTCTTTACCGGTCGCCTATCATGAGGTGATGGTGGAGAAGAGGCTCGATGATGTGACGGGATAGGTGATGGCTCTCGTTCTAGAGGTGTATAGTCGGGTCGATCGGGTGATGGCTCTGGGTGAGGTGATGGCTCTCGAATTGGAGGAAGTGGATGCTGCTCATCATCCGTGCCATCAAAAAAACTCTGACTAGCTTGCCACCAATCAGTGGCAAGCTTTTCCTCCGTGGGTGTCAGTCTTTGTAATGGAATGTTGGCCTCCTAACAATATAAAAACTCAAACAAAGTTAAACGTCTACTATTAATAACTTGTTTATATATTATAAAAGTATTTGTGTTAACTTACATTATTTATTGTCGCATATGGTATTAAGTCTTCCCAATCCAACAGATTTTTCCTCTTCCAGGAAATAGCCCTGGGAATATCATTTGACGTTTTTATTGCATATGTACGCATGCTGGGGAAAGCCTCGAATATCCAAATCTACAAACAATATAATAACAAAATTAGTAATTGTTAAATAATTAATTATAATTTTAGAAACATTATATAGAAATTCTTACCTTAAAGGCCCAAACAAAGCCTGACAAAGTGTATTTCGACCCATCGCCACGCAAACTTTTGCGGTCATCAAAGGCAGTAGACAACTTAGTCCAGGTAGCTTTCCATATATACGAACCCCACGGAAACAAATTCCATGCATTCAGGTCCTCTACCAATATTATTAGCTCCCGAGGAATAGGTTGTCTGGCCTCTCTGCCTAAAAAGCCGGCATACACAAGTAGTAGAAGGCATACTCGGACAACATCGACGTCATCCATCCGAGTGAAACCAGCTTTCTTATTAAACAATTTCTTCAGGTCGTCGACGTGTAGGTTCGGCTTCTCCATTGACTCATCCAGAAAAACCCGGGATAACCATGATGGGCGGGCGATATGACGAGTGTACCGGCCTACATCATCATGTCCGAATCGTAGACCAGTGATTAAGCAGAACTCCTTCCGCCCAAAACAAGTATACGCTGGTGGAAAATGAAACCATATCTCTTCCTCACCACGTTGTATACTGTCGGGTAGATTTGATATCATGGTCTGAAGCCACAAATGGGTCAAATTAGCATCTCCACCCGGATGCTGTACTCTCAGCCATGGCCCGAAGCAGGTTTCCTCAAACAATTGTCTTTATGCAGGTGAAAGCTTCGAAGCAATTGTAGTGGCTAGGCTAACTTTATTCCTTAATGTCAATGAAGCCGAAAAAAATTTCTACAAAAACAATAAACATACCAAGTTAGATATACCAAAAACTACACTGTGAAGATATACCAAAAACAATAAACATAAAAAGTAGTAGTTTATTCTTGAAACTAAAATTTGTAACACTGTTTTGTCTTTTGGTTGAAATGAAAATCGCAACGAGAGAATGACTGTCGCAACGAGAGAAATGAAAATCGCAACGAGAGAATCGCAACGCGAAATGAAAATCGCAACGAGAGAATCGCAACGCGAAATGAAAATCGCAATGCGATTTTGGTTTCGCGTTGCGATTTTCATTTCGCGTTGCGATTTTCATTTTTCTCGTTGCAGATAGTCATTTTCACGTTGCGATTTTCATTTATCTCGTTGCGACTCTTCTGTAAATTGAAACTTGAATGGATTGCATTACTTCAACCAAAAGACAGAACAAAGACAAAGACAAATACTAACTTGAAAATCGCAACGAGAGAATAGCAACGCGAAATGAAAATCGCAACGAGAGAATCGTAACGCGAAATGAAATCTAAGTGAAATGGTTAATCTATTATTGAAATGACCAGTAAACTTATCATCAGTTTCAATATGAAAAACCTACAATAATGCAAAATTTTCAAAATAAAAATAATTAAAAAAACTAACCCTCGGAGGTTGATTTTCCATTTCTGAATATTGTGAGGGATTTCTGACCGTGAATGGTTGTGAGGGATTTCGCCGGAGATGGGGACGGAAATCTTCGAAGATGGGGACGGATTTCGCCGTAGAGAGTGAGAGATGGAGATGGGACTGAGTTGTGATTTTAGGTTTTAGGTTATGAGTTGCGATTACGGGATTTTGTCTTAATATTCGTTTTTGTAATTTGAAAATAAAATACGCGTAGCGATTATAATGGCGCTTTAAAAATCGTGTTGCGATTTACGGATACGCGTTGCGATTTTACGTATTGTCGTTGCGATTTACGGATACGCGTTGCGATATACGGATACGCATTGCGATTTACGGATACGCGTTGCGATTTACGGATACACGTTGCGATTTACGGATACGCGTTGCGATTTATGTGTTCGCGTTGCGATTTTCATATTCGCGTTGCGATTCTGGAAAATCGCAATGCGAATTTGTACTATCGCATTGCGATTGTCAAGAATCGCGTTGCGATTTTGGAAACTGATTTGCGATTCTGGGGATCGCGTTGCGATTTTTATTTCGCGTTGCGATTTTGTTGGTCATTTTGGCAAATCCAAAAAAAGTTGGTTAAAATCGTATATTATAAGGCATTTTTGGTCACTGAGGCGATTTTCTCTTTAAAAAATAAGATACTAGGGTTGATTACTTGATTTAGATGAAATTTAAGAAGTCCAAATAGAAGGGCTTTGAAAAAGTCCAAATAGAAGGGTTTTTCAAAGCAAAACCAAAAAGTATGGGGACCATATGAAATTAACAAGAATTAGTTACGAACCACTTGGACAAATATATAAAACGACGTCGACGAGAGAGGGCTAGTTTCGTCATTCGTGTAATACAAAGGTTGTGTGTATTTATTCTTCCTTTCCCTTCGCTCATTATTTTCCTATTTTTGTTTTGTTTTCCCTCTCGTCAAACAAAACCGAATCTTTCTTCCTTAATTCGGTCAAACGGAAGCCCTAATTTCCTTCTTCTTTTTACTTTATCTTTGCGTATTCCAGAAAGCCATTAAATGATCATGAATGTATTTTAAAATCGGGTTTGATTTGTTTCCAGGAACATAGTCTCTCTAGGGTCCTTGTTTTGATCCGGGATTTTGTTCTTTTTTTGGTTTAAATTGAATGGCAAACGGTACGGAGACTGGGGATTTCTTGGTTCTATCTCGGGTAAGGGCGGGTCTGAAGCGTGAATTCGAGTTTGCTTTGAAGGTTCAAGCTGAGATCTGTGGGTCTTTGGGTCGTACTCGTTCTGGGAAGGCCCAGAATGGAGGACAGGTGTGGAGTCCGGGTACCAGGAGCAACAAGAAATTGAAGAAAGAAGTCAAGGATGAAAAAGAGAAGACTGATTTGGAGAAACCTTTGAGAGTTTTGGAGGAATCTGTTGATTTGATGAGTGAGGAAGAGGCGAAAAGCGATGTGGAAGATCCAAAGAGAGACGTGGTTGGTTGTGAAGACGAGGAGTTGAAGAGGGTCGGTTTGGAAAAGGATGAGGAAGTTAAAGATCGGGTTATTGAACCAATGTCCGAAGATGAGGGTTTCAAGGAAGTTAAAGATAAAAGTGAACCCCAAATGGCTGTAATGGACTTGTTAGAAGAGAAACAGGAGGAAGAGATGGATGCTGACATTGGAGAGAAAGAAAGTGAACTGGAAAATGCAATCAATAATGTTGAAGAAGAAAAGTTAAAGGAGGTTATGGTGATAGAAAGTGAACCATGCAAAGGGAATTTAGGGGTGCCGGATTTGGTTAATTGCAAGGGTGATAGTAAGATAGAGGAAGTGGTGAAGGACGAGAAGCCTGCAAGGAGGTTTACTCGTTCCTTGCTGAAAGCGTCGGAGGAGACAGTGAAGGAAACTGCTGCAACAGATGCTGTTGTTGTCAATGTGAGTGATGCCAGAAGTGGTGATGGTGATATCAAAGTTGGGGGTGTGGATTCTCCAATGACGCAGGAAACAATTGTCTCAACTAAGCTTGTAAGAGATTTCCCGACAGAGATAAAAGATCTTTTGGATTCAGGTTTGCTCAAGGGACTAAAAGTGAGGTATGCTCGAAGCTCGAAGGTATGTCTGCGGAAAAAAAATGTAGTTGATATTTTTTAATGCCCTGCTCTTCCAATTCAAAATTTTGATTTCTGAATGTTTTTATTCTTTCAGATTACAAGAGCTTCAGGGAGTAATGGGCTTCGAGGAATAATCAAAGGCTCTGGGATATTGTGTTTTTGCAATGCATGCAAGGGGGCTAAAGTAAGTGCTTATTATTTTACTAAAGTTTTGTGTCTTTTTATGATAACCTATTTTGCAAATTTGCAAATACCTATATGTGTGCTTTTTTGTTGATTTAGGTTATTACCCCTATCTTATATGAGATCCATGCGGGTAGCTTGAACAAGCCTGCAGAAGAGTATATTTACCTGGAGAATGGGAAAACCCTCCGTGATGTAATGAACGCATGCAGGGAGAGTTCATTGAGCATGTTGGAGAACACCCTGAGAATGGTGATAGGTTCTTCCATGAAGAAACCCCGCTTTTGTTTGAACTGCAGAGGTTGGTTTTTTTTCCTTTTATCTGTACTTTTTTTCCTCATTTCTTACTGGAATTTGTCCGGACATTTAAATTTTTTCTTCTATTTTTTCAGAGTCTATTATTAGAGCTGATTCTGGTAAAGCTATGGTTCTCTGTAATTCATGTCTGGATATGAAAGAGTCTCAAGATAGCTCAACTGTAGTGGCTGATGCGACCAAGGTGGCTGATGCTAGTGATAGGTACGGTTGGACACTAGTGTATTTTTGGTTCATCTTTGAGTTTGGAAGTGGAGACAAAAATAAACCTTCCAATTTCATCATCCATTGGGGATTTGTCTTGTACAGTTTTTGTGGCATATGACAATATCTTTTTAACCCTTGGCTGAGCCATAGACAGTTCTATCAGCAGATGAAAAATTTGGTCTCAATTTTCATCAAATTTGCGAGAGTTGTGTGTGTGTAGCAATTTTGTCTGAATGTTTACTAGTACTTATATTTTCTTCTTATCGAATTTGTATGCTAACTTTTAGAGTAAAAGCACAGAGATAGTCTCCGCATTGCATTTACTCGCTTGCTATTACTCTTCTCTGATCTGCAGGATTGAATTAAGATGTTTCTGTTAAAGTTTTACTAATTCGCCCATTGATTTTATTTTTGTTTCTATTTGCTTTATTTCAGATCACCCAAGCCAACTGTGGTTCCAAAGTCTCCTATGAGTACTTCAAAATGTAGTTCGTCACAAGCTAAGAGTCAGGGAAGAGTAACTAGAAAGTAGGTGTAGTTTTGTGTTTATGTATTCTGTTTACCCATTTGATATTCACTGTGTTTATTATACTTAAGGTAGTCACTTTTGGCATGGTCTTTCTGTTGATACTGTATAACAAATTAATCTCTTTGATACTGCTTTTGAAGGGATCTGAGGATGCATAAATTGGTATTTGAGGAAGATGGGTTGCCAGATGGAACTGAACTAGGGTATTTTGTTCGTGGGAAGGTTAGTTGAACGTAAAAATATCTATTTCAACTATGCCTACTTAGTGGTTATTTGATGTGTTGCAGAAATTGCTTGTTGGTTATAAAAGGGGATTTGGAATATTATGCACTTGCTGCAATTCAGAGGTACCTTTTTTTCTCTTTCCGCTATGAATGTGTTGCTTCTTAAATTCTCTGATTTTTTTTAATGAGCAGATAAGCCCCTCACAGTTTGAAGCTCATGCTGGTTTTGCAAGTCGTCGCAAGCCGTAAGTTTCTGCTTGGACTTGGTTGTCAAAGCCTCGTTATTTTTGGTCATATTTTATCTTGTAATTGGTATAATAATGACTTGGTGCACTTGGTGTATGTATCTATAAACATAGTGTTCTTTTGACATTTCATCTGTTTACAGTTTTCAAAACATTTACACATCAAATGGGGTATCTCTCCATGAATTGTCGATATCCCTATCAAAAAATCGGAAGTTCTCTACATACGAGAATGATGATCTATGTAGCATATGTTTGGATGGAGGGGGTCTATTGTGTTGTGATACATGTCCGAGGGCTTTTCACATAGGTTAGTTTTCAACTTTATTCTTGGGTATTCTCTTCATTGGCAACTTTTCAGGATTCACTTGTTTGTATGAAAATTGATACGCTGGATGCATTTTAGCAATGTCAGTAAAGAAAGTAACTCTCATCTTATGAACTTCCAAACGACAGGAAATTATAACTAGTCTTATATATAATCTTTTGACTCAAGTTGAGAACTTCGACTTTTGCTCTTGGTTGGCCGCAATGCATTTCATAAGTGAAGGCAAACGTTTTTTCTAATGTCATCTCCCAATTGTTTAAGCACCTATGTGGTTTATGATATTGCAAAGTGAAATTGAATATTTTTGGATGCAATAATTCTGGGGAGTTATATATGTGTGAACAAAACTTGCTTATTTCAGAACTTTTTTCCCCTTACCGATCACCTTTACTTGCAACTGAACTTAATTAGGAGAGTTGAGAGTTAGTTACCATCTTGTACCCATTTTGGAACTTTTACATGTTTATACTTTCCTTATGCTTGGGTCATTCAGACTGTGGTTTGTGAATTTTACAGCATTGTTCATAATTTCTTTACACATTTCATATTTTAAACCAATGGAATTTTGGAAGTGCAGTTTTCATGTTTTCTCCATACACAAACAGATTGGAAATATCTGTCACTTGTTTGTTATCAGTACAAATTCCTGTTGGGCTCATGCTCTTTTTACTGGCTGACTGCAGAGTGTATATACCTACCGCGCATTCCAACTGGTACTTGGCACTGTAGGTATTGCCAGAATACCTTCGAAAGGGAAAAGTTTGTGCAGCATAATGCCAATGCTGTTGCTGCAGGAAGAGTTGCTGGAATTGATCCAATAGAACAGATAACCAAGAGATGTATTCGTATTATTCAAACTCCAGAGGCAGAAGTTCCTAGTGTCTGTGTGCTATGCAGGTTGGGATACTTCTATGTTGGTTTGAATTAATCTTCATCCTCTAAACTCCCTCCTCTTCCACTTGCCTTAAATAGTGCTAAGTCTTATTATAACATTTATGTCTGAAAATATATCCAATTACCCGGGTAAAAGTGTTGAACATTTTTAAATCTAACATTATGATCTAGATTTAAAATATTCTAGACAACAGAAATCTCTGATTTGATTTATTCAGAATTTGTAGCAGCGAGAAACTCTTACCTATATGATCCAAAAACTTGTTCTTTATTTGTAAATTGACAAATGTCCGATCCCATCATTCTGTGTGCTGCACTCATGTTGAGGCTTGATTATTGTTGCCACTCTCTCTCTCTCTCACTACTTTGAACTTTATTTTCTCGTGTTAACATACTGTTGATATTTGCAGAGGTCATGCTTTTAGCAAGTCAGGGTTTGGTCCTCGCACTGTTATACTTTGTGATCAGGTATCTTTTGGGTTCTGTTTGTGCTTAGGTTGTCTGCTGTAATTGACACTGAATGATCTGTGTTCATTTTCTTTCAGTGTGAGAGAGAGTATCATGTGGGTTGTCTGAGGGAGCATAACATGGATGATCTTAAGGTGCCTATTTTTTCTTCTGTTATAAATAACGCATAGTTTTTCTATTTCCCTCTGTTTATGAATTAGTAGTGACACCACGATCTTATCAGGAGTTGCCGAAAGGAAATTGGTTTTGTTGTGTGGACTGCAATAGAATTCATACTGCTTTACAGAAATTGATAGTTCGTGGAGAAGAGAAGCTTCCTGATTCATCTCTGCATGTTGTGAGGAAGAAGCATGGAGAAAGTAGTTTGGAGAGCAAGGCCAAACTCGATATAAGATGGAGGGTTCTCAGTGGGAAAATGCCTTCTGATGACACTAGAGTAACACTTTCAAAGGCTGTCACGATATTCCATGTATATTGTTTCCTGCTTAGACCTCTAACAAATTCATTGCTGATCTTTCATAGTATGTAACGTTATCTAACTAGATGAATGACCAGCTTGTTAAAGCCTGTTTAGCCGTCATGTAAACTTTAAGTTTTGTAGTTGCCTCAGTGCATTTAACGCACAAGGCTTCTTCTTTGTAGTTCATGTTGATTTGGGTCTTTGATGTGAACCTAAAGCTGTAGGAATAGCATAATAATCGATTTATGATGTTACTTTTGTGGTTTATTAGGAGCGCTTTGATCCTATAAGTGACTCTGGATCAAGTAAAGGGGATCTCATCCCATCAATGGTTTATGGGTAAGCAATACTCATCATTTATGCGTATCTTTGTTTAGCATGCTGATTATGCAGTGTGAATAATATTCATTAATGCTTTGGATAAGTTATTGAATAAGTTAAGTACACTTTAGCCACTAATGACTTGATTTGAACGAAGAATGAGAAAATATTTTGCTTATTTTGAAGAGGTTTTATTTTTTTCTTGAGTTTATACTTATCCTTCTAATTTCAAGTTTAAATTGTACCAACTATTCTCTATGTTATGAAAAACTGTTTATGCTTCTGTTATAATTAAACTTACATTAATATTTATGTAACCGAACGAGGCATAATTGGTTTTGCAGGAGAACTTTCAAGGGACAAGATTTTGGCGGCATGTACTGTGCAATATTAACTGTCAAGTGAGACTTGTTTTTTTCTTCTAGTTTTCTGGTTGAGTTCAATTTCCATTGTAATCTTCTATAATTTGGGTGTATCTGATTGACATGATTCTTTATTCGTGTCTTGCAGTCAAGTGGTTGTGTCAGCTGGTATCTTCCGGATTTTCGGGCAAGAATTGGCTGAAATTCCCTTGGTTGCAACAAGTACCGACAGTCAAGGACAGGTGACATGCTACTTTCTGAAAGAAAAAAAAAACATTTCCTCTCATCGTTCTTCATTTCGATTAGGAGACACGATGCAGTCCAACTAAAAGATATGAACATTGCAGGGTTATTTCCAATGCCTTTTCAATTGCATCGAGAAGCTGCTTGGGTTCCTAAGAGTGAAAATGCTTGTGCTTCCGGCAGCTGATGAGGCAGAATCCATTTGGACAAAGAAATTCAGATTCGGAAAGATAACCCAGGAAGAGGTAATATCCATTTCCTAACCATGTCTCTTGAATGCTAGACTAAATGAATGAGATCTGTTATACGGATGTATCGTAACATAACGTTTTATGTAATGTTGCAACAGCTAAACAAGTATAAAAGGGACTACCAAATGATGATCTTCCAGGGTACATCAGTTCTTCAGAAGCCAGTGCCAGCTATACGATTGATCGGTAAATCACAAGATGAATAACACTATTAAGTGTTGTTATTACATTTGAGTGTTGCTGAAACTGGGGAGTCAGCAGCAAGTGTTTCCTCCTAAGAATGTACAGTAAAGGGTTTCTTTGGTACATGAAAAAGATGAAAAGAAAACATTCTCTCTTTTTCTGGGTTTGTAGCACTGAAATGAGGGAGGGAAAGTCAGTTGCCCAAGATATAGGAAAATTAGGGGCGCAAGTCAAGTATCTAATTCCAGCCATTTCTATGTTGACAATTTATTTGTTTATTCATTTAAATGTGAGTTAAATAGATTTTATGTTTTACTTATGATTTACTTACACTCACGAAATCGATATATACAGAGAAATAAAGTTGTGGCTAAATTGTATATTTTGGTGTTCAAAACCACATTATTATTCCTTCAATTCACCCGAAATAAACTTCTCAAAATCCAAGTATTTTCCATATCAAATAGAAATACTAATTAGTTTTATATTTTTCGTTACATATTAATGCACACAAATCTTATTATTTAATATATTAAATTTAGCATAACCCATCAAATGGTTTCAGTAATAAATGTTAGAAATTTGGAATTTTAATTTTAAGTAGTTGTGTCTGCAAGGTGTGTAAATCAAAATGAAAGCTCTAGTCAGATATTGATCTAAATTATTAAACATGAAATTAATACTTGTTATTTGGAAAAATTAGTAATAGCATACTAATAGTCTCGGATTTCCGGTTACGCTCACGGAGTCCAATTGGAATCACAGTTCACCTATAAGTATCAATTACTCAAAGATGATTTCTAAAATCATCCATAGATAAATTAATTATCAGTAGAAAAATTCATCAAGTGGTTTTAAAATATATATATATATATATATATTATTCTAACAATTGTATTTATAATGTGTTATTAATAATTAAAAAAGATTTTAAATAAATAATGTATTATAATCATTCAGATTATTCAATATATATATACACCAAGGAATCATGTCTACCCAAGTTCCTAAGTAATTGATCCAATGGATGTAGTGCTTGCGCACACTTAATGTCCATCTAGGCCTAGCAACCCAACGGTTTAAGAAGTAAATTTTCGATCAACTACAATTCAATTTTCAATCTTAACATCAGAAAAGGATTTTAGTCTAACATTTAGGGATTTGCAATTTCTAGGGATTTTTCTCTTTAATCTTTCATTTTAACAAATTAGTTTCTCATCCATCTAATCCATTTTTATTTTCGATTTTAACAAACGAAAAGGAACTCGTTACTCATCAATGTCAACTCCCCCTCCTCCCACCACCACCACTCCAAACGGCCGATCCTCTCGAGTTTTCAGCGAATCCGACGAAATCCAGATCCTCAAATGTTTAGTCAGAGCCACCAAATCCATTTCTCCGCCAATCACAACCGTGGGCACCCCAACAATCAATCGCATCATCAAGCGTCTCAACGACAAGTTCTCCCCTTCCCAAATCAACGACAAGCTCCGTAGACTGCGAGACAAGTACCACAAGCATGCAAGAAACAAGTCTCTGGTAAGAACCCACCACGACCGAAGGATATTCAAGCTTTCTAAAAGAATCTGGGGCAAGAAGACAATACCCAGAAAGAAGAAGAATGAAATGGGAAGTGAAAAGGAAGACGGGGTTAAGAATTTGGCGAATTTCCGTTACCTGGTGGCTGAGTTTTCGAGGGTTTTGCCTGGGAATGAGGTTTGGAAAGAGAAGATGATGGGAATGGGAGAGGATAAGTTGAGGAAGATGGATCAAGAATGGGTTTTTCTCAAGGTTGAAGAAGCTAAATTGGTGGCTAGGAAAGCTGAGTTAATACAGCAGCAGATTATGGAGGTAATGGGGGAAACTGGGTCTGCAAATGGGGTATAGTTAGCTTCTTACTCTCTTTTATCCATTGTTTTTTATGGCCATGGATGTTTGAACTGCAAAACGAGGAACAGATATAGAATATCAAGCAATGTTTACAATGATTAATTATGCAGTAGCCCATAAGTCCAAGTTTACAATTTTCAATCCAAAGTTTCAAACTTTCAACTTGTGTTAACCTAATTTTGTAAAATTATATACTTTAATTCTTATTCAGGTTTTGCCTGTTCCAAGGGCAAACCACAGGAACTTTCAGAAGTGAGAATTTTATGTACTGTAGCTTGTGATTTCTTCCTTGGTTTTGAATTTTAAACAATATAATACATACAAGTAGAGGTGTTTATTAAGCAAGTCTATCACGAGCTAAGCAGTGTTTGATTTGACTCAAAAACTATTTAGCTCGTGTTTGACTCAGCTCAATACTCGATAAAATTTCACTTGAATCGAGCGTCTTAAAATAATTTGCTTTAAGGTTACTAGAAATTTTACCTATAACATAATATATATACATAAATTAATAAATTTAAAAATATATATATCAAAATAATATGTTACGAGATTTTGAAGTCTAAATTTCTGAACAACAATTTACAAATAAAAAAGTAATAATCCACGATTATACCAAACATCTTAAAAAATTATTAAAAACTAATAAGCTACTCGGAATTTCCACAATAGAGATGGAATTGAAGAAATCAACCAAAATTCTAGGAAATGTTTCATCCATGCCATCTGAAGCATCTTAATTTTATATCTAATGTAGAGTGCCAATGAGATTAGGTCATCAGGAAAGAAAGAAGCAAAGCCTAAACACGGAATTCTCCCCAATAGTGAACTACAATAGAAATACAATCCTTGATTTCCATAACACCCGTACTGTTTAAGCAGAGGAGAAATTTTCAACCAACTTCTTTAATACTGAAAAGCTGATGTAATTACTTGGCAAGAGTCAGATTCTCTTGCTGCTGCTGATAATTAAGAGGCCTCCTGAAAAGCATGATGTGTGGTTCGGGACGATGAATAGCATAATGAACCCATCCACGACTCTGCTGTACTCCGATTGCACGCCACTCATTCTATAAAAAAAATATAAAGGGATAGCCAAAATCTATTGGAGATAACAGCATCAATACAACTTGCTTCAAGGTGTAACATCCTCAATACCGGGTTAGTAACTAAATTGTAAAATTTTAGAATTTGGTGATAAAGATAGGATAGTTGAATAGTTCAATGATTTATGTGAAGATATTTCCTGGAAATTGTTAGTAATTATTAAAAGAATGAAAGGGAAAAAGTGTCATTTGACTTTAAAAAAATGATATATATGTAGGCGGAGATAAGGACGAGGAGATATTTTCTCCACTTCATCTTCTTCTTCTTCATATACGAGAGAAAGAGAGAGCCAAGCTTGCAAAGGTAAATTTTCTAATTTGTTGATTATTTGTTGATTTAAGGGTTGTGTTTTGATCATTAGATGATAACTAAGCTTAAGAAAAGTTTAAGTTATCTTAAAATCAAAAGATAAAGGAGTTATGACAGATTAAAGAAAATGGATTTTTAAGTAAATTTTGATTAAGAAGGTTTAAATGAATTTGAAAGATGAATTTGACTTGTCATCTATGAGAATAAAAAGTTATAAGTGTTAGAATTAAGTTTGGATAACATGAAAAATTTGGTATGATTCTTAGCCTTAAGAATTTAGATGAATTATGGAAGATTATAAGATGTTGGAATGATAGGAATTGGTTAAAATTGTTATAGATGAATTTAGTAGTATAATAAAGATTTTATACATGAAAATTTAGGTGAAGTGTTAATGATTTTCGGATGAAATAGTCTATTATGGGCAGGTGCATCGTTGCACTATAAGTGTGTACCGATACACTAAGACAATTTTTGAATGTGCATCGATGCATGGAAATTTCAAAGTTATTTTGGGTACCGATGCATACATAGTGCATCAGTACACTCCTAAAGGAAAAGTAAATTTTTGGTTTATCAAATTAGCCCAAGTTATTAATACCAAGTTATAATGTTTAGGCTTCTGAAAATCGTCTCGAAATTTATGTTTTGTAGATATTGAGCCTAAACAAGTTCAGGAACAATCAAAGAATTAGGATCGAATCAAAGCAAGGCTAAGGTGAGTGCAATTTAAATTGTACTTATGTGATTGATCAAGCATTGGCTTGCGATGAGCCAATGATGGAGTTACTATGGTAAGAAGTAATTTATAAAATGTTATGTGATTACTATGTGTGCATTAGTACATAGAAATAGATATATGTTATTATATGTTACACGATTTACATGCTTACGTGAAAATACAACATATGATATATGTTACTTGATATGACATGCAAGGTTACATGAACAAATGAGAAATAATAAAAGCCATATGAAATGATTTATGTGAATACATGCATTTGTGATGCGTGTTATATGATATTAGATATATGTTTACACATACATGTGGTATGTGACAGAAGAGAAGGAACATGTGATTATAAGATTAATGATTACACGTACATGTGATACGTGACTGAAAAGAAAAGATGTGCTTATAAGAGAAAGGATATAATTAAGTAATATGAACTGTTATAAATGATAAATCCTATGTTATGTGATATGAGAGCTAGGGGTAAAGTTGGCATGCCAAGGGTCGAGGGTTTACCTATGTTCTTCGGGATATATGGATTGTTTACCTATGTTCTTCGGGACATATGGACTAATTACTTAGGTTCTTCGGAATCTATGGACTGGTCTTTCGGGACATTTATACGAGTTATGGTGACAACATAATTGTACAAAACCTCAATGTACTCACATACCTTAAGTTCTCAGTAATGTACATGGACTTATAAAAGATTATCAAATGTAATTGCATAATTATATGATGTTATGTGTGTTTCTTTGCGATATGATAAATGTGTTATATGATATACATAAATGATAAATACAAGATCATATGATAAATAGAGATTTCGAGAATGATGGTATATGTGCATGTATGCATTTTAATATATGAAATGTTTTATGGTTTTTATTATATGTTTATATGTCTCACTAAGTCATAGACTTAGCGTGTGATTGTTTCATATGTAGGTTCCGAAAAGAGGAAGAATGATAAAAGCTAGGCAAGAAAGGTCAGTTCTCCTTTCCAAAGATCAGATCATAAAATAATTGAATAGTATGTATTTTGTAATAATGATAGTGGTTGGCATGTAAATAAATATTTGAATCCGATATGCTCTAATCGGTTTTGTAAAATTATATGATTGAATTTTGTAATGTTTTTAAGTATATATGTACATGGTAAATATATAGTAATGAACGGTTAAATTTTTACGAGTTTTATGAACGTTTTACGAAAATTACTATAGCAGTGCATCGATGCACTATAGCATCATTGTTTACTCATTCAAACCATAATTCAAAACTAGGCCAGGTGATATAATTATACTGCAAATCATACGACAAGCATCACAAACTAAGAAATCTGAAGCTTATAATACATGTGAGCAAGTGTAGGAAGGACCATGCTTTCCGTCAGCGCAACATTACTCACAGTAGTAAAATGAATTATTGTTTTTTATATAGAGAGCCAGCTATTATCATTTATCATCATTGATGAACAATCAAATCAGAACTGATAATTATGATTATTAATAATTATTTATTTTTGTTTCACAATTCATGGGAATTATTAAATTAAACAAGTACCGCATTCAATTTTTGAAACTAATCAAAAGCGAAATTGAATAAAAGATGAGCATTTCAGTAAAACCCTAAGAACAACAAACAAACATACTTCAGAAAGGAGGCGATTCTTGGGGAGAAGTTTGGCCACTTCGGAAGGAAGAAGAACATGCCTGTACGATAAAAAACACAAGAAAATTGAAAAAAATGAAATCGGAAGTAATTCAAAAAGAATAAGAAATCCATAACCTAGTTCTGAAAATAGAACATGAGTTGAGAAGCAGTAAAAAAATAAATAAAGGAAATGAAGTATTACCTGTATTCATAAGTATCATCGAAGTATTTCTCAGAATATTGAATTTGACCCATTTTCTTCGGTTTTCCTAAAATAAAAACTAATGTTCTTGCTCTGTTAGAGATCAAACTTCGATTTCAATACTCGATCTGCCATAAACGAAACAATTGAAAGGAAACAAATAAAAAGAGAGATAAACATGCGACGGTTATACATATAATCTTGCATAATAAAAATAAAATCTAAAAAGAAAAAACAATTCGGCATACCTTGAAAGAGAGTGATTTGATTGGGAATTTGTGACTTATTAAAAGAAAAAAAATATATAAAATACGTAAGTAAGAGAGAAAGTAGAAGAAGAAATTTGAATAAAGAGAAATTTGAATTTTCCCGCTTTTTTTATCGAATCATTCGGTTGTCAATACTAGTAATAATAAGTAATCGCTTCATCTTTTTTTCTTTCTTTTTCTTTTCCTTTTGGTTCAATCAAATTCAAACTTGGACAAGTCGCTTCTTCTCTAAAACGTTTTGTTGGTGAACAAGGGTGCATTTAGTTTTCTCACATTCGCCAAGGGAGCTTATACTTATCAATGATAAATGTGTAAACTACACGTTTAATATATAAAATATTTTTTCTGTTTTAATACCTAATTTTTTTTGTTTCTAAATCATATCTAATGTTTTGCTTAGGTTTCATTTTGGTACCTCGTTGTTAATAATTTAATGGTGATATAAATGTGTATTATAAGGTAATGTCACGTCATCATTGAAAAAAATAAAAAAAATGTTAAATCAATAGTTCTGTTAATTTTTTAACCACACATAACCAATTTGAAATATAAGCTAAACAATATATAAATTTGGAAAAAAAATAAAGTTTTGAGTATCGAAACGGAAAAAAAATATTTAAATATTAAACGTGTAGTTTACCCAAAAATTATTTGGAAGTATATAAATAATGTCATTATCGTTCATCTTTTAGTTAATATGATATTTTATCGAAATTTATTTACCAATTTAATCATTTATTAATCCATTTGATTGATTTAAAATGTAACCTTCTATCGATTCAGTTTAAAACTTTATTATATCTAACCTATGCTTTTGATAACATTTTCTATTACAACTTTTTAACGTTGATAAACAATTTATATTTTAGACTGTCGTCAAGATGTGCCCCCTCTTTTGACCAAAGTTTCTTCAGTTCTTGGTGGGAGTTCGGCCGTAAGAGAGAGAGATATCCAAAGGTTTAACATGGGGGGAAACAAAACCCATGTTCTATGCTCGAGGCCCCATGGTGTATGTGTATATATACAGCAAGATGTCCTACCATTAAAAAGTTTGAATTTATTAAGATCATACATGTGCCCTTAAAGTTGCCAGTTTCTGATATTAATCAACTTTAATGCCTGCCCCTTTCTTCCCCTAATATCAACATTTCTGCATGGCATCTTCTCAACATTAGGGTGTGTTTAGTTCACGTAATATGAGATTATTAGGGGAATGAAATGTCATTCTCCCGTTTGGTTGGTCAGTAATCATATTCTTTAGTAATCTTTTATTTTCAACAGTGGTATTTTGGGGGTATATTACCAAGAATGTGATTACCCCTTCACTTAGGTATTGTTGGATTACTGGCGTTTTGGACTAAAATGCCCTTAATTGTTTTTCCAAAAATATCCTTCTTCTGTCATTGAATAATAAAAATTATATAAATGTTAAATTACAAATTCATCCTTAAACTATTTTAGATTTACAACAAAAAATCCATAATTAGAATTTTATATGAAGTTCAGGAGTTAAAAAAAGTTTTATCCTTTCATTTAACCTATTTATCTTTTCAATTTTGTAAAATATTTGTTGGGATTTTCGGAAGCTCGATTCGACAACCGGAACGGTTTGTAAAGAGGGGTCGGAATGTTTTTGAGTTTAGGGAGTAAGGAGATTGAAAGATAGAAAATTGCACAACGATTTAGAGTGATTCGACTTTCTAAACCAAAGTCTATGTCCACTACCTTAGCTCCTCTCCAAGGATTTTCCAACAAATTCACTAATTTGTTCTTTCTTTTGAGGACAAAGAGATAACCTTACAACTCCCCGATTTTTCCGGGCTAAACTAGAACATTTCCCTAGCTTTTACACGGGATAAGCTAGAACATTTCCCATTTACAAAAGTATAAAATAAGTAAACAAGAAAAATTCTTTAAGGTAGGTGTTTACAAAATTGAGCTCACAATAACAAAATATTTACAAGAGAAAGATGAAATAAGAATGAAAAACTCTTCTCTTGTGTTTGATTGCTTGGATAGTTGTTCTCTTACTTCTTCAAGTGTCCTTAGCTTGTATTTATGGCTTGGAATGTGTTTGATGTCGTATATAACCGTTGGGGATGTTTCGGAGCCGTTTGGGGATAATTTTTCTACTTAAAAAGGTTGCCCATAACATGGTGCATCGGTGCACTATCATGGTGCATCGATACCCCTTCATTAAATTCAAATAAACTAGATGTTGCAGCCTTCGTGCATGTATGCACAGCAGGGTGCATCGATGCACTAAGTGCATTCGAAATGGAGTGCATGGATGCACCGCATGGTGCATCGATGCACTAGTAGCAGGTGCATGGATGTACTGCAGGAGTGCATGGATGCACTTTGACACCCTTTAGCATTTTTGCTCAAATATGAATTTAATGAACTTTAAATTATTTTTGAAACCTTTTTAAAACTTTGAATAAATTCAATTTAAATCCAAAAACATTTTGCCTTTAAATTTGTTATATCGAAACATAATTCAACAAAATTATATAAATTTTATGAATTTAAAATTTTTAAAGAAAATATATAAATTAATTATAGTAATATTATAGTAGAATTTAACTTGTTAAAAAAATAAATATATAATAATGACAGTTTGGTAAAATATACGTTCAAATAATCTTTTATTCCTTTAACAAAACACTGTAATCTTACATTCCTGTTAAACGAACCAAACACAAAATACAACATTCTCAATAATCTTATTCCCGCCGGTAATCCTATTCCCACTGGTAATCTTACATTCCGTGAATCAAACGTACACTAAAAGAAAACGCATGCTTATTAAAATTATCTAATAAACTTTAATTTAATCACTGTTATTTATTTTAGAGTTTATAGATCTTATTTATGGTTTATGTTTTAGATTCATCGTTTAAAAATTAAGGTTTATGTATGTTTTAAATTTAGAAGATTTAAGATTTAAGGTTTTAGATCAAATAATCTTAGTAGTTAAAAAATATTATTCTTTTTAAAAATCTTAAGTTTAAATAATTATATTTATAATATGTGTTGTTAATAATTAAAAAATATTATAAATAAATATTATATTATAATCATTCACATTAATAAAAATTTAGTATTTAAAATTATTGTTTCTGGAGGGAGCCAAGAGGAAGAAGGAGACGAGAAAGATGTTCTCGCTTGCCTGACATAGGAATATGACCTCTCATACGTGTTGCTCTTATACTTAAAATTGTAGTTATTATTTGTAGACTGACATGATATTTAAATATAACCTCCCATTGCTAAAAGATTTGATATCAATATATCTCTCGATGTCCTTTAATAACCTTGTTTAGAGTTTATGACGATACGAAAAAATTATTTTATGGGAGAATCTCTACAAAAGAGATCTTAATGATCGAAAAAATTGTCAATAAAAGAAGAATATTTCCAAAAATATAACTAAATACGATATCAATACATAAATACCATTATATATATAATAAATAGATTGTTAACACATGCACTTGTAAAACATGACTAGGACACAATAATATACGTGAACACTAGGCAAAACTAGAAGTGTGTGGACATTGAGAAAACTGAAAGACATATATAACCCAACTCTTCGTTTCTTGTGCAACAGACATGAATAATAGCTTATATATCAAGTCCCATCAATTTTGACATTTTCCAACAATCTCTCACTTGAAGACTGAGTTTAATATGTCTTCACACCTTGATCAATGCAACAACATTTCTAGTATTGTTATTATAGCATGTCAACTGAAGCTGAACACAACTTCAGTTTGTCTGTGGTCACCATCTTTGTCAACATGTCTGTCGGATTTTGAGCTCCACTAATCTTTTAAAGTTTCAAAATCCCATCTTCTAGAAGAGACCGGATAAAATGATATCGCAATTGTATGTGCTTTGTCCTGGAATGAAAAGACGGATTATTCGCTAGATAGATAACACTTTGACTATTTTTCAATACAAGACATTGTTTTATTATTTCTTGCCTAACTATTCCAAGAAACTTTGGAGTCAAACCATCTCCTTGCTGGCTTCTGTAACAGCGACATATTCTGCTTCTGTTGTGGAGAGAGCAACTATTTTCTGTAGTTGAGAAACCCAACTCACTGCAGTACCTCCTAGAGTATAGACATACCATGTAGTGCTCATTCTAATATCAATATTTCCGGCTAAGTCAACATCTATATAGTATGTCAGTATTGTATCTCCACCTTCAAAACAAAGTGTTTTGTTTGTGGTACCCCGCAGATATCTGATGATCCGTTTGACTGCTTCCCAATGTACCTTGCCCGAATTATTAATGTACCTGCTAACAGCTCCTACTGCATGAGCAATATCTGGTCTAATACAAACCATGACATACATCAGACTTCCAATTACTGAGGCATACGGTGCCTTCACCATGTGTGCACGTTCTTCCTCCGTCTTTGGTGACTGTTCTTTGGAGAGTCTAAAATGAACACCTAAAGGTGTACTTACCGGTTTAGCATCTTGCATGTTGGACCTGGAGAGTACTTTGTTGATGTACTCATCCTGTGATAACATCAAAGTCCCCGACTTTGTGTTTCTCTTAATCCTCATCCCAAGAATATGCTTTGCAGGGCCTAGATCTTTCATTGCAAACTGCTTTGATAATTTTTGCTTCAAGTTTATAATCTCTTGTATGTCTGAGCCTGCAACGAGCATGTCATCAACGTACAATAATAAAATAATGAAGTTATTTTCGAACCTCTTGATGTAGCAACAATGATCTGCTTGGCATCTGGTAAAACCACTGCTACTCATGAAACTATCGAACTTCTTGTACCACTGTCTAGGAGCTTGTTTTAAACCATACAACGTCTTTTTCAACTTGCATACCAGATTTTTCTTGTCTGCCTTTATGAAGCCTTCTGGCTGCCTCATATAGATATATTCCTTCAAATCACCATGAAGGAAAGTTGTCTTCTCATCTAACTGCTCAAGATGTAGATTCTCTGCAGCTACAATTTTCAACACTAGTCTGATTGTAGACAGTTTCACGACTGGAGAGAAATTTTCATTGTAGTCAATACATTCTTTTTGCTGAACACCTTTGACAACCAATATTGTTTTGTAGCGTTTGCTCTCATTGTGCTCTTCTTTGATCTTGTAAATCTACTTGTTATGGAGCGCTTTCTTTCCTGGTAGTAATTCAACTAATTCTCACGTCTGATTTGACATAAGCGAGTCCATCTCATCTTTCATGAAAGACTCCCACTTGACTGAATCCTCCACCTGTATTGCTTCATTATAGCACTCTGGTTCACCATTGTCAGTCAGCAACAAGTAGTGCAAAGAAGGCGAATAAAGTTGGGTTGGTTTAGGAATTTTGGAGGAGCGTCTCAGTTCTGGTGTGTCTGGTTCTTCTTGAACTGCTTCAGGATTGATCTGAACATCATTTCCATAAATCTCCTCAAACTCAGCAAATTCCTTTGTTTCAGTTTCGGTATTGGAGCTACTTGATTTTATGGTTGACATGTCTTTGTATATCACATTCTCATTGAAAATGACATCTCTGTTTTTGATGATCTTTCGATTTTCGTAGTCTCAAAATCAGTAACTGAACTCATCACCACCATAACCAACAAAGATGTATTTGTTGGACTTAGCATCAAGTTTACTTCTTTCAGTAGAATTTATGTGTACATAAGAAAAACAACCAAACAATCTTAAGTGTGAAAGGTTTATTTCTTTTCTACTCCAAACTTCCTCTGGTATTCTTTCATCAAAAAGAAATGAGAACTCACGGTTGATCAGGTAAGCTGCAGTGTTGATAGCTTCAACACATAGCAATTTGGGCAATCCGACATGTATCCTCATGCTTCTGGCATGTTCATTTTGAGTTCTGTTAATGCACTCTGCTACGCCATTCTGCTGCGGTGTCATGGGAACTGTTGTCTCCATCTTTATCCCATTGTTTGCGCAGAAATCTCTTAATCTACTATTTCTGTACTCTCCTCCATTATCAGACCTCAACCGCTTGACTTTCAAACCAGTGTCATTTTCCACATGGCCTTCCAATTTCTGAAGGTATCAAAGACTTCTGATTTCTTCTTCAGAAAATAAACCCACGCATTCCTTGTAGAATCATCGATGAAGGTGACATAATATAGTGAGCCTGCAAGAGATGGAACTGGAGATGGTCTCCATACACCAGTATGAACCAACTCTAACTTTTCAGCCTTGGGTGTCTTGCCAATCTTTGCAAAACTGACTTTCTTTTGTTTGCCAAAGATGCAATCCTTGCATAGTCTTATATCTACACTCTTTAGATCCGGCAGCTTCCCTTTTGACAAAAACGTCTTCATCCCTTTCTCGCTCATATGGCCAATCCTTTGGTGCCATAGGTTTGATTTTTCATCAGCATCTGCTACTGCAATGATATTCTCTAAATTTGAGGTTACATAGAGAGTATCAGTCTTCTTACCACGAGTAATGACGATTGCTCCTTTGGTAATATTCATTCACAACCTGAAAAGGTTGTATTATATCCTTCCCCATCAAGTTGTTAAACAAAATAAAATTTCTTTTGAGGCCAGAAATATGTTTCACTTCTTTCAGCTTCCAGGTGGTCTGGTTTGGCAACTTTAATCGGATGTCTCCTTTTTTGACGATCTTCAAGGTTTCATCATCGGCTAGATGAACCTTCCCAAAATCACCACTGACATTGTTCTCCACGATTTCTTAGCATGAGGTGGAGTGGAAAGATGCATATGAATCCAAGATCTATGATTCAATCGCACTGTTGACTCTTAGAATCACGACATCACCTGTCTCCTCTGTCATGTTGGTTTCCTGTGCGCCGATATCTTTCTTCAGTGCTCGACAATCTCTTTTAAAGTGACCATTATTGCCACAATTATAACAGGTAAAATCTTTCTTTCCCATTCTAGATTTCGATCTGCCACGATTTGAATTTCTTTATGAAGTTCTCCCTCTAGACTCCGTGTGCAAGGTTGAGGAGTTTGATGCTTCACCCGATTCTCTCCGTCGAATTTCTTCACTCAATACCAGATCCCGAACATTGTCGAATTTCAATTTATTATTTCCTGACGAGCTGTTGACTGCTGTAACAGTAGCATTCCAACTGTCTGGTAGAGATGATAAGAGAATTAAAGCTCGAACTTCATCATCGAATTCAATTTCCACGGAACTCAACTGGGTTGTGATTGTGTTGAGTTCATTTAGGTGTTGAGCCACTAATGCCCCTTCCGCCATCCGCAAATTGAATAATCGCTTCATCAAGTGAACTTTGTTTGAGGCCGATGGCTTCTCATACATACTGGAGATAACCGTCATAAGACCCGCTGTGGTCTTTTCCTTTGCTATGTTGAAAGCAACATTGCGGGATAACGCCAGTCGGATAACTCCGAGGGCTTGTCTATCGAGAATAACTCAGTCTTCATTTTTCATGCCATCTGGTTGCTTTCCTAAAAGATTTGATATAGATTTTCTGGTATAGAAAATCTTCAATATGCATCTTCCAAAAGACAAAGTCCACACCATCGAACTTTTCAATTTTCACCTTCCATTCGTCTATAGCCATCGCTCTCACTCGAATCTGGCTTCGTTTGGATCGTTTCTGACAATTCTTGCAAACCACCGTGTATTAGAACACCTCCGTTGACAAATTCGTATCACCGACAAAATTTTACTATTCACAAAATTCACTATTCACGTAAATAGTAATGAATAGTAACATCGCAAAAAAATTGACAAAATTCACAACCAAAAGCTCTGATGCCAGTTGTTGAGACTTAAAACGAGAACAAATAATTTCTTATAAGCAGATTAGTGAAAATGTGAAATAAAAGCGAAAGATAATACCCGAAATTGATAACGGAGTTAAACCAATTATACATATGTCTCCGGATTGCTGCAGATCTTTTAAAGAGAGAAAATTTTAGGTGTTTACAAAACACTCACTACTCACAAGAAAACTCTTTAGTATTGGGAGAAAGAAATAATTTGGGATGATTTTGAAGCTAAATGTGTTAGGGTATTTATAGTTGAAGTTTAAGGACTAATCTTATAAATACCCTAAAGTATAATGACTAAATGTGTGATTTTACCATTACCCAATAGTCAAAAGTTTAAGCTTTGCTGCCACCGAAAGTTGCTCCTCCAAAAATCCACTAAAATTGCCCACTAATTTTGACATTTTCCAACACCTTTCACTCTTTCGTTCGTTTTCCCCTCTTATTAAATCAATTATTTAATGATGTGATAAATGTCATGTCATTTAAAATAATAATATCATATGTATTTTTTCTACTTATTCGATGACATGATTAATTTAATATTTTTATCTATGTTCAATTAATAATATAGTATGTATAACATTATTTAAAATGATGATATTATGTATATCACATTATTTAAAGTGATGATATGACATGTGTTCTCAAAATGATGACATGGTCCATGTTATGACATCAAATGAATACGTGTGAAAATGTCACGTTAGTAATATAGATTGAACGTCAGTCAATCAATGATTTCTATCCAACATAATCTATTTTAACCAAAAAATTCAGACGTTGAGAATAAAATGCTCCAAAATAGAGAATACAAGACAAAATGATTATTTGTGCAAACGTTGACAAGAATAACTTCATGATAATAGTATCAATCGAAATAAATTCAATCAATTTTTCTTATTCATTGTGTAAATATAAATACAATACAGTTTATTTTATGTATTAAAATCTTAAATATACGTATAATGTGTTACACTGTGTTTACTATATTCTTGTTGTCATTGTAGAAACATCACGTGCTCGTATCAATTTTTTAGGTCTTACCCAACATGCTATCGATTCAAATTGTATACTTTGGATAGTCCTTAATCAAAATACAATTGAACAAAAAATACAGAACATAGATTGTAGGGTGGGGGAGTTTTGGTTGAAAGAGAATAGGGGGCAAGAAAACATGAACTCTTCGGCTTGCATGCACTTTGCAAAGTACGTCGCATTAACGTGCCATTAAGAAGAGACAAGCTGTTGGGTTTACCTAAAAGATCCTTACTTTTAGGGCCATTGCTTCCCAAAGCATTTGCATAATAGAGGCTCATCACTCGCTTGCATAATTTTGATGTACTTTATTATTATGATTTTAATATTTTTATGATTAAAGTTATATATATGATATATATTATTTATGTTTATAAATATAAAGTTTAGAAAACATATTACACACAATTTATATTGAGATAATAATATAATGTTTTTCTCTCTATCTCTTCTTATTGCTTTTCTTATTATTGACCTCAAAGGATAACAATAAATCTTTTGACCACCAAAACTATTTAATTCGTGTGAGTATTACCTACTTTTTCCTTCTAAATCGGGAGATATTTAGTTACAATAGTGTAAAACTAATTAATTTTAATATTTTTAATATTTTATGTGATATATATTTATTTAATATGACTGTAATATTTTATATTATATTAAATTATAATATCTGCATCTATGTTCAAATGCAATTTTATTTTTTATTATTTGTTTGATACAAGAATTCCCCATTGTTAAATATATATTGAAAAATAGTTTCTTAATTGATATAGTAAGTATGTTGGATTGAATCGAAACTTTGTATTCTTAACAAGTAAATTTATATTGTTAAACAGAGACGAAGTCATTCTTTGCATGGGAAGCGTCGTTTCCACTCCCAAAAATTTTGGTATAATAACATTTTTAGTGTTTTATAGTTTAAATATTAATTAAATAAGTCCTTTGTTCCTCTTATTTTTCAATTTAATTATTTAGTAGACTCCTCCCCCTCATAATGTTTGATCCTATCTCCGTCCTTATTATTAAAATATTGAATCAAATTTATAACTAAATTACATCTTAAAAACTCCCAACTTAAATACTAAATCCACATATAATGAGATTTAAAGTATAGAACTTCAAAATTTTAAAAGTGGTCACTTTCTATTAAAGCAAACCCATATATAATGAGATTTTATCATAAAACTTCAAGATTTTCAAAGTGACCTCTTTTCTATATAAAAAAAGCTTTATTGGTTTAATTAAGAGTAAAATAATCACATGTCACTCAATTATTAGTTAGATTACAAATGTATTATCTGGTTTCAAAAAGTTACAAATGTATCATCTAATTTAAAAAACTTACAAATGAATTGATCAATTAATCTATTGTAATAAACAAGACCATTAACATAAAACAAACGTTAGAAGGTATCATCATGAAATGTTTTTAATGATTTGTAAATTGCAACGCATGTCACTCAATTATTAGTAAGATTACAAATGGGTCACCCAATTCAAAAAGTTATAAACAAATCACTTAATTAATTGGTTATCACAGACATGTCATCGAGCCATCAAAATGAAATGGACGTTGGAAGACAACATTAAGAAACATTTTCAATGATTTTCTTATTGGATAATTTATACCATATGCCATCCAATTATTAGTTAGATTATAAATGGGTAAACCGGGAATTAGTAAGATTACAAATAGGTCACCCAATTAAAAAATAATAATCACAATGAGCCACTAAATTAATCATAAAAGAAAATTGGAAAAGAAAACTCATTTTGGATTTTGGGCTTCTCAAAGATTGATGGCTCCACTCGATGATCTAAATGATGAAAAGATTGTCGTTAACAAGACGAAGAATGTATTTCGAGATAGAGGTCTTCAGAAGGTGGACGGCAAAGATCAAAGTTTACAAAGTTAGAAAGTTTGAAGGTGATTTTCATGACTTCTAAGAGAGAATGTTAGGAATATAATTCAAAGAATTCAGTTATTTGATTTTTTTTCCAACAATTTAAATATATGTTTTTGAAATTATTTTGTTTTATGTAAAAGGAAATAATAACATACATCAGCTAAATAAATCTATTACTTATTCCATCAATAAATTTAATTTAACAAAATATTAGAATTTTGAAGACCAGAAAGATGGGAAAATTAAGAACTAAAACTATATTTCAGAAAATAGAATTAGTGGTCTGATTTTAATTGAGGGAAAATCTCCAACTTGCTAAGAAGATTGTTCATTAATGCTAACACCTCATCTCCCATCCCTATTACCTACCACGTGCCATTATGAACCCCATTTTCTTTGAGCAGTCGATAAAACAAGGGTCAAAACTTTTATGTCCTTTTCTTTTTTGCACGTCATATTAACCTTTAGGGTTAAGTTAGTTTTTATTGGGAAATTTTTAAGGTTAAATTCTTATATGCTTTGTCATGCTAAAGTTTATGCAAAAATTTATGCCATGATTTGAAATATTGAGCAACTTATCTGTATTTGTAGTTTTTATTTTCTTCTCAATTTAGATAATTAGGTATGTTTATGACAAGTTTGACCTAACACGTCACAAGGTTCTAAAATTTGAGGGACTCGCATATAAATGTCATTCATGCCCGTTTATGTATAACCTTTATACCTTTATACCATAATGATATTTTTATTTGAGGGGAAAATAAACTTTACATTGGTTCTTGACAAAGTGACAGAGAAAATTGTAAATGAAGATTTCAATTGTATCTTTAATTATTTTATGATGAATTTTGATAAAAATATATCAACAAAAAAGTAATTCTCATATTATTGTGTGTGCGCGCGTGTATATATATATATGAATAGTAGTATTTTTTTAGTTTATAACAATTAATACTAGATTATCTATTGATTAATTTAAATTAAATACTATAAAAATCTGTTGTGAGATTGATTGATTTAATTTTTATAATATTTAAAATCAAAATCAAAATCGAACAATATTTTAAAAAAGCAACGTCTTATAATATTAAATAAGCCGGTAATCAAAGGTATATTAGTAGGTTTTTCGAATTAAAGGTCAAGGTCACTGTAGTCGAAATTCCATGGGTGCACCTCAGCTTTCTTTATTTTGAATTTTCAAAAACCAACAAGTGAAAGGCAAGGGAAGGAAGCACGTGGAGTCGTTTGTGCGCTTCCCGTTAAATCCAAGATTTGGGAACTTCATATTTAACCGCGGGAGAAAACGACTGATCCACGAGTTCATCTCTTATTGGGTGTTGTGCCCTGACTTGAAGACGTTAGTGTTACGACAGCGCACCCACATCAACCGTAAAAAGTTGAAAACAAATAAAGAGAAATAAATAGGTAAAGTATATAAATAGGATAAACCATACAAATAGGATAAAACATACAAATAGTACCTAATTGTATGATTTTATTTTATTGAAATTGTTAACTATTAAAATTTATAAAATAATTTTATGATTATAGTTTTATTTATTTATTTTTTGACTATTAAAAATTATAAAATAATTATTTGACTATTTAATTATTTTAAATTCGTATTTTTTTGTTAAAATATTAACGATTGTCTGAGTTAGACATTAACTTACTGATTGAAATATGATAAAATTATATTTGAATGATGTATACTGGCATAACAATTGTTTTCAAGCATTTACTCAATGACATAATGTTTCAAGTATTGGATTAAAGTCATAATTAAAATAGAGAGTTGATCCATAAAATATAACTCAAATGATTATGAGATTAGATTTTTCAAGCATTGGCTCGACGTCTAACTTAAACGGCTGTCAAATTTTTAACAAAAAAAAAAGTTTGGATTATATGAATAGTCGAGTTAATTTTTTTTGTATCTCTTAATAATCGAGACTCAACAAACAACATTCTATAACTATAAAACTATTCTATAACGTTTAATAATTGAATATCATATTATATGAAGGTTTTTGTGTACTCTAATTAAATAAATAAAAATAAAATAAAAATGACGTGTCCCCACCTCTTTTGCATTTATTATTCATAAATCTTTTCTTCCCATTGTCTTCTATTTCTCTACTGTGTTCTTCCTCTTCACATTTTCTCCTCTCCCTCTCCCTCTCCCTATCTCTAATGCTGGATTTGTTTCCTTTACTTCGAAATCAAACAGTTGAAACTTCTATGGTACGTTTTCATTTTTTCCTTCGATTCGTTTCTCTTTAAACGCTAAATTTTTATTCTGCTTTGTATTCCTTTCGATGTTCTTTTCTTTTGAACGTGGATTTGGTAATGTTGGGGGACCTTTCTCTCTTTTGATTACTGATAAATGTGAGGAGAAGAAAAGAACATCAAGTTTCAATTTTTAAGAAATTATTAAAGTTTGTTTTTTGGATTTGGATTACTACTTTTATTCTTCCATATTTTCTCGCAGCCAAACAAGGGAATAATTCTGTTAAATCAATTTTGTGGATAGCTGTTTTTAAGTATGTTTGGTGGAAGTTGTTTTATATTGCTTCCAGATTTGTTTTTACTTCTAAATTTCTTCCTCATCTTGTCATATGTAAATCAAGACCTTGAGGAAATTAAATTTCAAGTGTTACAATTTATTTATGAAAACAAATTAGGAAAAAATGAAATTCTTTAGTCGTTTCTGCGGATTTTTTAGGATTGGAGATTTGATACTTGTTTTATTACAACCCCTGTTTGTTTGCTCTGAAGATTGATCGTGATGATGGTGGTCAGTGTTAGCTGTGCCGATGCTCATAAATGAGGATTATGAAGAGATTTACTAGTTTGAGGTGCTGATCAATTTTTTTTGAGGGATTGTCTGCTACATAGTTTTTTTTTTGGGTGAAAAAATGCAGTTTTTTGAGCATTTGAAGCATATGGGTTGAAAGGGTTTGTTAGTTTAGATTTTGGAGTCATATGGCTATTGCTAGTCTACACAATGTTTCTGTGCTTGAAAATTCTTTCCTAAGGGAGTCTCAGTCTCAGGCATCAAGAAGGCGGGAAAATGGTAGCACCCAGGCATCCTCACTCCTGCAGATGTGGCGTGAGCTTGAGGATGATCATGTGGTGAGTCATGCTCAAGAGAGAGCTAATGAAAGAATGCTCCAACAGAGGAGTGAGGACCTCTCCATGACTGATATTTCTGATGGCCGACATAGTGAACATAGTGGTGTTACAGAGGATGTGATTGTGAGTGAGAATGAGTTTGGGCAATGGTTACCAGATCGATTTGGGTTACGGAATGGGAACGCGGATTCAAGTAATTTTAATTTTGAGCATTCATCTGATTTGGGGGAAGTTGAAAGGGAAAGGGTAAGGCAAATTTTTCAGGAGTGGATGAACAGTGGTAGCAACGAATGTACATCTAATGTTTCGTGTAGCCACAACAGTTCAAGGGCCCAGTGGCTTGGTGAAACTGAGCAGGAGAGAGTCAGAGTAATAAGGGAGTGGGTGCAAACGAATAGCCAGCAGAGAGGTGCTTGTATGGACAGTAGGGAAGAGCAAGTTGCTGATGATGGTCGTCAAATTGAACGAGTTCTTGATGGATTGGTGGTTAACCATGTTGAAGGCCGAACTGAGCATTTGCATAGGGGCATTCGAAAATTATGCGGTCGACAGGCCCTTCTTGATATGCTTAAAAAGGCTGAGAGAGAAAGGCAAACAGAGCTTCAGGGGTTGTTGGAGCATCGGGCTGTATCAAATTTTGCCTATCGCAACCGAATTCAGGTAGATAGATACATAAAATGTTGAGCCATTTTTTTGTTAGTGGTGGGTGTCTTTATAGTTTCTCATTGGTAATTTACATGTATTTTTCTTGGTATGAGTCTGTTGGTTGACTCAGTTATACCAGTAGCTCAAAACTCAACTTTTAAGTGTGATTCATTCTATATAAAAGCAGTATGAGATGTGTCATTATGGATTATTATCTTTCCTGTTAAAATTCTTGAAATAACATTTGTGCTATTATGACGTGTAGAAAGAGTGTATAAATAATACTAACCAGGACAGTTGTTGAATGAAAAACAAGAATGCTATTACCTTGAACTAAGAATAGACTTCTGGTTTTATGTCTAAGTACAAGATGGTAGCATCGCTTTCCCAACTACTTGCCTCTTCTTATTGATATTGAGGTTACTGTTTTTTATCTTGTAGTGCTCTGGAAATTAGGCAATTAGGCTAACTATTGACTGTTGTCATTTATTTATTTTTGATAAGAACTATTGACTGCCGCCATTGGCTGCTAAAAGGTTGTTAGAAATAATAAAAATGCTCATGAATCCTTTATATGTTTCATTTGTTTGAAGGCAACTGTAGTTTAGCTTAGCTTGGCATTTTTTATCTGGCATAAAGCCTCCTAGTTTAATTTTTGACTTTTAGGGCGTCCTACCATATTGATGTTACATTTCTATTTGTGGACTGATTTTACTGGCATTAATCTATCTCCATTGTCTTCCTATTTTGGCAGTCTTTATTAAGAGGTAGATTTTTGAGAAATAACAGAATGATTGAAGGTGACAGATCTACCTCGGTTGCAGCCAGTGAATTAGGCTTATTAAGACAAAAACAGACTGTATCTGGTCTAAGGTACTGCATTCTTTGCTTTATATAATTGCAATGATATATATACATGTTTTTGAATGTTAGCAATGATATTTTTAAATAGTCTACAAAGTTCATTTCATCTATATTGAGATAATTCTACTGTTTTTTATTTGTGTCGTATGTAAGCATCTTTAATTATATGAAAAAACATAATTTGAGAAAACGTTTAAGAAAGGGGAACTTGAACTGTTCTGTAAATTGCGTTCTTCACAAAAATTAAAGCTGAAGTCGATTCTTGAATTTAATAACACGGGAATCTTTAATTTAATTTGGATGTTTCAAATGGAAGCTTTAAAATAATGAATGCTCCCTTCCATTGATTCAACTCATATAACTAACCAAGATTCTGGCCTGCAGAAAAGGAACCTTTTGGTAACATTTAAGTTGTGGAAATTAGTAATACTATCCATGAAAGAGTTTGAGAATGTAAAGGTTACATGGGCATGTCTTTACATTTCAGGCTGTTATTAAGGTTCCCGATGAAGAGTTTTAGGATCTTAAGAGATGAAGCTATAGTATGTTCTTGATTATGATCTGGAGATCATGTTTCAACTTTCAAGTCACCACACCTTGAAACGCATGACCACTTCCTGAACTGCAAATTTAGGCATTTTGGTTGGTTGGCTGACCTGATTGTAGGACCTTTTACACACTCATTTTGTAATTGATTGTTTGCCTTCAGGGTGTAGAAAGTATTAACATACTTATTTTGGCTTGACCATTTAAGTTTGTTCTTAGTAGATGAGTGAGGTCACCACATTTTACCTCTATCGGGGGAGGACCCTTATAAATTATGAAATGGCAGGGTTGAATTGTAGATTGCACTTTATATAGGTGCTTTTGGCCAATCATTTTATTGATTGTTGGACTTAGTATTGACCTTCTAAACATTATCAGCAGTTGCTACTAATATGAGGGTGTTCTTCCAATGCTAGGTTTTTGTTTGGAAGTTCACAAAGGATAATCTGGGTTGAATTAGATAATAACTTTACAATCATTCCATTTTATTATGCTGTCATTTTCATCTTTTGGTGGTAACATTTTCGCAATCTGTGGTTATGTATCAGGGAAGGTTTTTTATCCCGACTGGATAATTCGGGTTCTGGTCCTGCAACCAGTAATCATTCAGACACATCTTCTAACGCTGACAGTGATGGTAATAGAAATGAACAAAACCAAGTAAATAATACACATTCTGCCATAGATGGATTAAATGACCGATCTGAGTGTGAGGATGAGGAAACTGATAATCAAAGGTCTTTGATTAGTACAACTGATTTAGGGGTTGAACCTGAAGATGTAAGTTGGCAAGCAACTTCTGCTGCTGTAGAAGAGTGGCAGGAACAAGTTTCTGAGAGTGTGGTATGTAATCGGCAGTGGTTGGCCAGTGCTGAGCCTATTGAAAGCAGATGTGATATTGGACAAGTCTTGGATGGGGACAGGCAACAAAATCTGGCTAACCCTTCCAGTGAAACTTTACAGAATGAAACTGGAGAACAAAGTAATCTACAAGAATCTGGTGAAGCATCTTATGAACATTTTCCCCAAGATGGTGAGAGAGGTCGGACCTATGGGTTAACGAATGTTGTAGAAAATTTGGATACTATTCCGGTTGAGTATATTGATGGCCAAGAGCCTGCTTCTCAAGGTGAACAATGGCAGGAAGAGGATCTGGAAAATGAGGATGCAGACTGGCAGGAAGCAACTGTGGAGTATAATGAGTTGATGGATGGTGGTAATGAAGAAGGCTATGACTTGCATCATGAGGATGGTGAGAGTGAAAATAGAGGTTATGATCATATGCAAGAAGCTCTTGACACGCTGCATGAGGATGCTGGCTTACATGACACAAGACAGAATTGGTTTGAAGTTTCTTACAGTCTACAACCTGCTAGTATTGGGAGATCAGACACAATTTATTTTCCTGATGATGATAATGTACACAATACGGAACTGAGGGAACTGTTAAGCAGGTGTGAATTATATGACTGGGTTTATGTATGCATTTCTCTGCTTCTGTATTTTTTCTGAGTTATTTTTAATATTGTAGGAGAAGTGTGTCTACCCTTCTTCGTAGTGGTTTTCGTGAGAGTCTTGACCAATTGATACAATCATACGTGGAAAGGCAAAATCAAGGTTTATGGACTGGGACCTGAATGAAGCAGTTCCTACTCCTGAATCCCTTGAACAAGATATAGAACAGGAAAGCAGGAATCAAAATGAGGGTCAGAGTCCTCTAGCCAGTGTTCTTTCGTACAGGATGCAATCTACGCAGCCACTCTGGGACCAGGATTTACAACACTTCAATTGGCAACCTCATGATGTACACCAGCAGTTTGGCATTGTATGTCCAACTCTTCTTCTTCTTCGAGCCTAATCAGTTCTAGTACTAATCCTTTGGTCTTACTTGAGTTTACGGTGCTAATTTGGTGCAGGAGTGGGAGATAATCAATGATATAAGGGTTGACATGGCAAGATTGCAGCAAAGAATGAATAACATGCAGAGGATGCTGGAGGCCTGCATGGATATGCAACTTGAGTTGCAACGGTCGATAAGACAAGAAGTTTCTGCTGCCCTGAACCGGTCATCTGGTTCGCAAGGTTTGCCTCTTCTTTCCTCTTATATTTTCTCACTTGTGGTAAATGGTTCCTTCAGTGCTATTCAGTGAAAGTAAATTTCTCCATTTTCTCTATGTCGCTCAAGAGGCTCAATTTCCCATGATACCGTCAAAATCCTCAATCCAATTTATTGTTTATTGAATCGATACATTAGACAGGAAGAAAATTCCAATTAACCACTGATTGTTGATGTTCTAACAATATATTCTTCTTTGTTTCGTAAACGAGGCTTTTTTCTCATTCTGGACTTGTTTGTTTCTGTTTGTTAATCATTGCCTTATTCTCCTGCAGGCATGATGGATGACGACTTGCCCAAGGATGCATCATCAAACTGGGATAATGTCCGGAAAGGAATCTGCTGTATATGCCATGAAGGCAATATCGATTCATTACTATACAGGTAGATCTCTCTTCAAATTTCATCCATCAATTGCATATAGATCTTTTAGGCCTTCAACATTTTTATATCATGTAATTATAGATGCGGACACATGTGCACATGCTCGAAATGCGCCAACGAGTTGGTTCAAGGTGGAGTGAAGTGTCCGATGTGTCGTGCACCAGTAGTTGAGGTCATCCGTGCTTACTCAGTCCTTTGATAAGAAAAAGAAATCTGGATTAACAATTATAGACATTTGCTCCTGGATGCACGTTCCATCACCAGGTATATCTTTTTTTTCTCTTCACCTTGAATTGCGGTGATTTGATGGTGTACTGTACATAAACTTAGTGTATGATTGAAACAAAACATGTAATCGTTAATTAATTATATTACTAATCAAAATAAAAGCTCAAGTTTAATTTTAAATACATCTCACGGTGACGGAATTTTTGTGTAGTGGCTTAATTAATACATTTAAATAGTTATATGATTTGATTGACAAAATCGAAATATCAATAAAAAAGACAAAAGTTGAGTAGTCACTCTTATAATAATTTATGGACTAAGATTGATAATCACCTAAAATTATTACAAAGTTGTAATAACTTTCGGAATTTTTTATAATAATTTACGTTATTAATTATGTTTACATGATTTGCCCTAATCTAACAAGTGGCGGGCACAATTTATCCAATTTTAATTGTTAAAAGAATGATTGATATTCTTAAAATTTCTTAAATTCAAGCATATTATTTATGAACATTTATCAGTAAATGATTGACAATTTTTAAATAAAAACTTTTTAGTTTTTTCATTTTCTTTTCTTTTATATGCCAATATGCTAAGTGTGTATTTTTTGACGTGATATTAAAATCGACCCTTAATGTGTGTCTAAGTTTTCAATTTTACCTAAGTTTTCCTAATCTCCGCATTATCATTTAAAATTTTTCAAACAAATCCTTTCGACAGTTAACTTTACAACGGTGATGTGACATTAAACATACTACGGGTGTGATACTATTTTATCTTTTATTATAATGATAAACAGTTTTAAAATAAAAAATTATTTAAAATTGTAAAAAGTATATATTTTTTAAAATTATAAAACAAAAATTATCATAAAATTTCAAATCTCCAATAATTTGATATTGATATTAGAAATTTGTAAAAGAAAATTCGAGAAAATATAGATGTCAAAGACATTCAAGTACGAGCAAGTCAAATTGAAATTGAATTACATCTCCAAGGTAGGCGTATGTACATATATATACACACGTCCCTTAAGCTTTACAGCTTATATGTATTAATTAATTACGTATTACAACTCGTAAAGAACATTCAGTAGTTTTACAATTACAAAATTCGATTTATAGCTTGGTCAACAATTTGATTTATAACACTCTCCTTGAATATTATTTAACTAGAAAAAAAATTTATGGAATAAAATTTTAGTAGAGTGAGAAGAGTGCACAATCGTTGCATCCAATTTTGCACCTCAATCATTAGAATGTTGCAGTTGGTAATGCATGCCTAAATAAATTAGCCAAAATATTATTAGAACGAATTTATTTAATATTTATATCATTCTATTAATTGAATCTTACATGTTGCATTATCTTCGTACAAGATACAATATAGAAAGCATATTTTTCTAGGAAAGTAAACCACTTATCTTCTTGATGTAATGGGTCAATAATATCGATCACATGCATTCTGAGCTTCCCTCGTGCATTGTTGAATGCCATAATATTTTTTTTAATTTAATCATTTAATTTTACATTTTATTTAATTTCGTCTTTTGATCGTAATATTTTTTTTATAAATTCTTTCTTTCCACAAACTCGTTCACTCCTTCGTACTCTAAGAATACTTTATCCTTAAGAATATTCTTCAAAAAATAATATTATAAATATATTTTATTCTTAGATTGTATTTAATTTATTAAATAACGTTACGATATGAAAAGGAGCGTGGAGAGATATACATGTATTTCTTATATGGTTAGATAAAGTCGAGATGTTGAAATCATTATGTACTATAATATTATAAATAGTTATAACTAAATTTGTATAGAAACTCGAACAATTCGATTTGACTCGTTTTTTTTAAAATAAAGTTTGAACCATAAAATTCGACTCGTTAACTCGATGAACTTGAATTTTTTGACTGAATTTGACTCGATCGAATACTCATCTCTAAACGTTAGTGACCATTTAGATGATATGGTGACTAATGGTGTAGTTTATCCTTCTTTACCTGCTTTATTTCTTTGTTTTATAACAAAAAGGGTAAATTACTTCATCCATCACTCAAATTTCTTTTCTCTCCTATTTTTGCTCAAATCAAGTTGAGTGATGAATTAAATAATTTACCCTAAGAAAATGTATTTTTCACGAAAGGGGGGAGAATTCAGTAACCAATAAAAAGAACAAAAGAGAGGGAAATCAAAGTATCAAACACGAAAGGGGGAGACTTTCCCATCAAACACTCTGTTTCCTCGAAAGAACCAAAGAAAATGGCGGCATCAAATTCTGTTCCAACGAGAGAAGAAGAAGAAGAAGACCAACTCCAAAAGGCTGTTTTATCCCTTCGCATCATCCTTCCGCACCACCGGATGAGGCTGCTAATCAACAGCTACGATTTCACTTCGCTCATCTTTTTTGTGTTCTTCTACCTTAAATTATAGAAGTCAGGGTTTTATTGTAATTTTGAATTAGCTTATATATATTTAATTTTCAAAATATGCCTGTAATTTTGAAGCTAAGATTTTTTTGTTCTTTTAGGTAGTTATTTGATATTTCCACAACAGTTGATCCGAGTTACGTAATTTCATTGATAAGGAAACTTCTTCCAGTTGAACCGAAAAACGGTGGTAATACTGAAACTCGGGGATCAAATTGTATTGATGAAGTTGTAAAGTCGTCAAATGATAGTTGTAAAAGCAGGGAGGTTGTTGATGATTGTACTAAATCTGATTTTCGAGGGGAAGTCGATGGGGATTTGCGCGAAGGGGGAACTGCTCATTTATCATCCGGGGAAGATGTTTGGGAGGAGTGTGGTTGTGTTCTGTGGGATCTTGCTGCAAACCAAACTCATGCCGAGCACATGGTACTATTACTTGCCCCTTGGTTTGATATGCCTTTATTGCATTATAAGTGATACTAATAGTACACATTATTTAATTGTTGATGATTTCTGGAGATTAGTCATATAAAAGTGAAGTATAAAGATTAGGTGGCTGAAAACCATAGATTAGGAACAAATGATTTATTAAAAATAATAGGGGAAAATGTTGTTGTTCAACTGCAATGCAGTAGTTTTTAGTTTTACTCATTGTATTTTATGCTATGGGCTCACTCAGTGATATCTATGCAGGTGCAAAACTTTGTACTTGACGTTCTTTTAGCAAACCTTATGGTTACCCAGTCTGTTCGAGTGACTGTAGATTACAGATTCTCTCCTTTTTTTATTTTAATTTCTTATTGTGATTATTTAGTAGGTCACTAGGTGGTTCTTAGAGACTTTGATGCATCATGTGTGAGGTTATACATCCTTCTTTCTTTGTATCAGGAGATTTGTCTCGGAATCATGGGAAATTTAGCTTGCCATGAAGTTCCCATGAAGCATATAGTTTCTACAGATGAGTAATTCCTGTGATAGTAAATCAGTTATTTTTAGATGACACCCAATGTCTATGTGAAGCTTTCCGGTAAATATCTTGTTAATCATATATATATATATATATATATATATATATTACATACCGAACAATATAATTTATCTCTCTTCTTTTGTTTACTCTAAATTTGTTGTGTTTGATATGCTGTCCAGACCTTTGTGCCTATGTTTTATAGATTTTGGAGGCCATGGCCATTCAACACTGTTGTATGGCACTCTTTGTTTTATATAACTATATGCTCAGTCACGAAAATTTACGTTGGAAGACATTAAAATTTACTCTTCCACGGGCGATTTTAAAAAATTTCTTTCTTTGATCTCTCTTTATTGTCTTAAGATGGCAAGTAAGGTGATTAGATCTGTTGGGAAAATTGCTTTACGGTGATCATTTTCAATATTCGAGAGCTTCTTCATCATCAAGGTCTTTGGCTAATATTCGATAAATATGGCGAGGTGGTTGATTCTTTCATCCCTAACAAAAGAAGCAAGGGAGGAAGTAGGTTTGGCTTTGTTCGCTTCACCGGATTGGAGGATGCAAGGAAGGCTATCATCTGTGCCGAAAGATCTAGGATTCAAGGTAATGAAGTTAGAGTTTTCTTGGCCAGATTTCAACCTCGTGAAGCTTTCTGGAGAAAGAAGTTTGCTGGCCCAAAACTACCTGAGGCCAAGAGTAAAGTGGAGTTTCATAAGCATTTAGAGGCTCCCATTGTCGGTGTTGTTGACGAGGATAAGCTCATCACTCTCAGAAATAGCTTGGTAGGTCAGTGCAGAAAATTTTCAAAAATGAAAGAGTTGGCTGCTCTTATGCACAAGGAAGGCATTTTAGGCCCGAAAATTATGAGGTTAAGTGGTTTATCAATTTTAATCATTTTCGAAGATGAAGAGAGTAGGGACTATGCTCTTAATAATCAGATTGGGCCGTTGGAAAAATGCTTTGACAAAGTGGAAGTGTGGTCGGAAAATTTCCAGTGCAGCAGCCGTCGGGCATGGCTTTCGTGCAAAGGGATCCCACCGTTTGTGTGGAGTCATTCCACCTTCAACAACATTGTAGACAAATAGAGAGTTCTTATCTCCATTGAGGAAGGGACATTAAATCCCGGCTCGTTTGATAGGGCTATGTTTCAGATTACTACAAACTGTCAAGCTCAAGTGGAAGAACACTTAGATTTGAAAGTTGGGGAACGAATCTATACAATATATGTTTATGAGTTTGAACCTTGTTTCAGCCCAGAATCTGTCTGGGTAGATTCTTCCTTGGAGGATAAGGGAGTTGCCTACCCGTTATCCACGGTGGGGGAACTTGTTAGTGATTCGCCAGTTAAGCCTCCCGCGATGGAGGAGTGTGCTGAGGAAGCAGGAAGAAGCGTGGACTCATTGGTGGAGAAGAATTCCGAGCGGTTTTCTGAGGAAGAAGACAGTCTATTATGTTGTTTGGGGAACAGAATTAGAGGCAACAACTTGTCGGGTGAGGATGAGGAGGATAGGAACATAGGGGAAGAATTAATTATGGGTCTGAGGAATGTGGTTGCTAGTCAGGGGATGGTACAAACGAATTTTGAGGAAGTGGTGGAACACGAGGAAGTGCTGGTCCACGCGGAGAGAGAGGCAGAAAATGACATAAGGAAAAGTGGTGAGACTGCACGTGCTTATGAGGGAATTAAGGATTATTTAATAGATTTCCTCATGTTGGAAGGTCGGGTAGAGTCAAAGGTGGTGGAGGATGGGACTATTGTGGGCCTTACAAATTATTGTTCATTCAAAAGATCCAAGGGTGAGACCAGGCAGAACCAGAGAGCTAAGAAGGGGAAAAATAATAATTTCAGCTCTCTCCAAGACTGTCGTAGCAAGATTTACTAGAGCAAGGTGCAACGCGAGGAAGAATGGCCTGAACTTGAAGGTAGATCCCTATATGATTCTGATTTTCGAGCAAGGTGGCAGACTCAAAAGAAGGAAGCGAAAGATTCCTTACAGATTGGGAATGATTTGGGTTTAGAGTCTAAAGGCTCACAAGTGTTTTTTATTTCGGAACATTATAGCAGTGGAAGTATTGACAGAATCATTAAGTAGTGAATAGTTTTTAGGGGACTAGAATATGATTTTTGATTATGGAGTTGGAGGTTCGGAGGGTCTTCGATGTGAAGTCGAGCAATTAGTGGCAGAAGGGCGGATAGAGTTTTTTCGAAGTCTGTTTTGTTCAACTCTTATCGTGTGGAAGCTCATGGCTTCGGAGTTTGAATTAGGCTTCTATGGATTGTGTCAGCTGGTATATTTGGCCTTTATTATAGTTGTATTGTGTTATGTTGTATTTCGGGCCAAGTTTAGCTTTTAGTCTGGTTAGTCATTTGAAAGTTGTTGTAGCTGAGATGATTAGGCTGTTAGTGTTGTGGTTGAAGGTTGCATTCAGTTGTTTTTGGTGTTTTGTCTATGTTGGGGGTGGCTCTAAGATTGTATCTTTTGTAATTTCTTATGTTTAATGAAATCTTAAGGCATTCATTTCCTCCTTCCTCTGATTAAGGAGCTTCTCTTCAAGCTCCTTTAATCAAGAAGGGGGTTTTTAACGAGGCCTTCAATTCCTATAAAAAAAAATTACTCTTCCACATATTAAAATTTCCCTTTTCTGGTCATTTTTCTCTGTAAAGTAATTAGCATATTAAATGCCTAGAGAAGGAGACAACAACGTTTAAGTGTTTGTCTAAGATGAAAGTACCACATCCTGCAAGCAGTATTGTCAAGGACTTAAGGCACACTCTAGGCACTAGAACCCGGATATTGCTTGCAAGATGCTGAAAAAGCATTGACAACAATGCCTGCAAGCAGTATTGTCAAGGACTTAAGGCACACTCTTGTTGTTGGCACTAAGGCACAATGCCTAGGTGCATGCCTTGACAACACTGCCTGCAAGTACATGCAGGAGTAAGGATTTTGGAGACTTAAGAATGTATACAATCGAAAAATGGATGGTTGAAATGAATGGAAACTACGATGCTTGTGAAACTGATTCTTCAAGAACTAAAAATGCCTTTCAGATTTTAGATAAAGTAATATATTTAACTACATGCCTTCTGAATTTCACCTTCTTGTGAGTTGGGGCCTTGATAGTATGGTTTCTTCTTATATGTTTCTTCATTTAAATTTTTGTAATATAGGTTTCCTCATTCCTGTCAAATTATTACTCCTTCCTGAATCCAATTGACATCATGTAATATGTTCTTCAGTTGCTCATCTTAATCACATGCATGTCTAGTTATTTTGCTATTACTGTTTTGGTTCTGTGCCTCTCTTATGGACCATACTCTGCGGCAGGCTGTTAAGTTCTGGTCTTCAAGGTCTTGAATGCATAAAATGGGCAGAGGCATTGCAGCCTGAACACATTTTAAGCCGCATACTATGGATCATGGAAAATACATTAAATCCACAGCTTATTGAAAAGGTGATACCAACATCTACAATTTTTGTCTTATGTAGAATTCCAGTAAATCTTTGGGACTTGCACATGTACAGGGAACATATCAATACCGTTAATATTATGTCTGGTTTGAGAATTTGAAGAATTCTTTTCTGTAGCGACCATGAGTGACTAATCTATACGTTTTATAGTTTTCATTCAGTAAAGGGTGGATACTTGAGGATGTTCAAGTACATGCTTGCTAGAGAATATTTGGGTATACTGAATGTTCATAAAGAAGAACATTTCATTTTTGGATTTTGTTACTGCTTAATTTAGCACCTCATGGACTCATTAATAATGGCCTTATGGTTGACGACGAAGAGGGTCAAGTTTGCTAAGCATATCAACTGATACACATTTATATACCATTTATTTTTTATATTTTTTATCATAAAAAATATATATATACCATTTCCGGATTTTGTAACTTCTTTTTTCTGTTTTTTTTTGGCGATGGAATCTAAAGAAGGCTTTTCTAACAGAGTGTTGGACTATTATTATCAATGTTAGAAAGTCAGAAGGAAGTTGAGCATACTCTCCTCTCACATTTGATGAAACTTGATTTAGCTAGTATACTGGTGAATCTTTTAGCTTTTGAGATGAGCAAACTGATGAATGACAGAATACCTGACAGGTACAATTCTATCTTATCTGCATCGAAAGGGTTGAAATTTAGTTTGAAATGAAACTTGTTTTTGGACTATTTACGAGTGTTTCTTATTTCTGCTTTTTTCTCCCATGTTCCATGTGTTTTTATGTTTCAAGTTTTTAAAACTACTCATTCAATTGAAAATTTTTGGGGAGACTGATTTGATGAGCATATATTCCCCCATCCCCACCTCCAAGCTGATCTTGCACTGGTTTGACTTCTACTGTCACAGAATCCTCATCAAAGAGCAGTTATGACATGCTCACAGTCAAATTGACATACCTATAATGTTCTGGCTAGTAGTAGTGCAGCAGTCAACAGAATAAACAAATTCCTAGATACCACATGGTCGAGATTTGCCAAAAACTTATTATGTGCTTGAAGTCGTCATTCTTCTAGTAATGTGATTGAGCTGTAGAAAATATTTTTCCCCTCGTTTGGCATTTTGTTTGCTTGTGGCTTTATGATGGCATAGAAAATGTTATTGAATGTAAGGCAACACTGAATCTGGAATTATCTGGTGGCAAACTTTCTTGTCTGATGGCTTTTTTTTTGGTGAGAAGTCTGATGGCTTCAAATGCATTAAAATAGGATAGCAAATTTTTTTCTTCTGAATCTCTGATGTGATAGTTATATTTGATAAGAAGTTGACTACCTACTAAAACTGTTTTCTATTTCTTAGATAATGGAATGCTAAATCCCTTGATGTTTGGTTTTCTTACAATATCAGGTACCCTGTTCTTGATGTTATTCTTCGTGCACTTGAAGCCCTCTGCGTTATAGATGTATATTCTCTGGAAATCTGCTCAAATAAAGAATTTTTCCAACTAGTCTGTGATTTGATTAAATTCCCTGATAAGGTTGAGGTAATTTGCAGCTCTCCTAGAACTGTAAAAACTGATTTATGATTTACACTTTGGACTTGTAAATTATTGTTTTTGTTGTTCTCTTTCTGGGTGCTTGAAGATTAATTTCTTAAATTGCATCTGGAAAGTAGAGTCTATATTCATTATTGTTCGTTTCAACTGAATACAATAAAGACCTCTTTGCTTGAGCATCATGAAATAAACTGTAATAGAAAGCCTGCATCAGGTGAACTTTTCTGTATTATTGAATTTAAATTTGTCATGGAATGCCTGCATCAAGTGAGCTTTTTTGTATTATTGAATTTAACATTCTTACTTTTGCAAGTATAAGGAATTTTGGTCTTTCTTCGTGGTGAAAGATTCTGTATCATGTGACGAACATCATTTGTTGGCTGGAGTTTTACACATTAAAAAATCTTGGATGATGATACTCGCTCTTAATTTGTCTTTCAGGTCTCCACCTCTTGTGTGACTGCTGGAGTTTTAATTGCAAATATTCTGTCTGATGTACCTGATCTAGCTTCAAACATATCACAGGTTATATTGTTCATATTTATTATCTACAGAAGCTTCTCTTTATCTATGAGTTATGACACTAATCTGGACTGTTAACAAATTTGTATCGACACCTTGGGGCTACCCAGATTTTCCTTTTTTGCAAGGACTGTTTGATATTTTCCCATTTACTTCTGATGATTCCGAAGCACGATGTGCACTATGGAGCATTATTGCAAGGTTATTAGTTCGAGTTCGAGAGGATGAAATGAGTACTTCTAGTCTACGCCAAATTGTACTTATTCTATTGAGCAAATCTGATGCGATAGATCTTTTTGATCACAAATTTGATGAGGACAAGGATTTTGAGAGCTTGGCCACCTCTGGCGGCAAATCAGATGCCCGAACTCTAGCTGTATCCTTTGGTTTGACTTTCAAACAACAAAGCTGTTGATTCCACGAAAGAAGCATCAGAGAACTGCCAAGTTATTGTGCTTATATATTATATTTATATTCTTGCAATATCTTTGGTTCCCCTGACCTTTGCAACAGCTTAGAAGGATAACCTAAACAAGTGGAATGCTTTAAGGAATTCTTTCGAGAAGGATATGATTGAGGAACACTCGACTGATGAAAAAATCTGTAGATTGTTAGGTATCTGTCACAAACAGTGTAAGCTCCCCATCCTCTCTGCAATTTTTACTTGTAGTAATATGTCACATAATGGTCCTAGATTTTATCATATATTTCGATATGCTGAGTTACCATGCTTGAGTAGAAGTCTGCCTATATGATTCCATTTATCAGTGTAGACAATTTCATTATCAGGTAGTTGTGCCTAGGAGACACTGACGCCTGATTTGGCACATTGTTATTGCTGCTTGCACTTTCTTTTTGCTTTCGCAAACTTTGTTATGTCATGTTACCGAACACGCATTTAATAATTTCATGTTGCAGATCCGATATTTCTAAATAATCATTCTTGGGGCAACTGAACATACAAGGCCATGAATCATTCATTCAACTTGTGCAGGAAGAGGTGAATTGTAACAGAATAGTTGAGTTGTCCTTTCTTATCTTTCGAACCAATTAACTGATGCTTTATGAGGTACATAACCATTAAACCTCATAATATATTTACCCTATATGTTTCTAAAATTAATAGTTGAGAAGGAAATCTAATATTTGAGTGTCATACTTGGGCCAAATAAAAGAAATATGATTTCATTTATTGTGTGTGAAGGAAATGGATTTTTACATACTAATTAGAACTTACGAGACAAATGGAAAATCACAGGTTCTAATTAGAGCCTGTTCGTTTTCCATTCATACTTAAACTAATAAAAACATATCAAATGACAACATAGGAACATTAGAGTTGAACCAAACCCTTTATTACATAAGCAACATTGTTTTTCTCATTAAAAAATGAGAGAAATTCCACTGGTCAACAGGTCATCTGCTAAAATCTTGTTTGCAGCCTCTGATGGATGAAATCCATCCCAAAAAACATATTCAGTTGCATTTGCACAGGTTCCAATGGATTTGGGATTGCACAATATTGATGTTTCCAGTAATCCCGTTCCACAACAAGCCTTTCTTGCTTCAGCAAAACCTGTTCAATCATTGCTTAGACCATCAGTGCCTTGTCTGGAAAACTTTTAGATTCAAATAAAGCAGAAAAAATAAGTACTAGCGAAATGATGTTGCACCGTTGTCAGATGGCTTAGTGACAAGGTTGTAGAGAGGTTGGTAGATGTCAAAGACAACCAATTTAAGGTTGGAAAGCTTTTTCTGTAGCTTTTGAGATGTTGCATTGAGTTTGTTATTGAACGAAACTGCATTGCTATTTAACTTAGCCACACACTCATTGCTATCTGACCCAAACACCGTTATGGCTGCTGGCAAGCATCCCAATGGTGGCAATGTTGACACTCCAATTTTACTTGCTCCTAGCTCATATAGGTTCTGTCACAAAACTTTCGAAATTAAACCAAGTAGTATATTTGCCAAATAAAAGCATATCCTGAGGATTCATAAATTTTGAGCTTTCTTATCTTCCGTGTTGGTTGTGTTTTCAAACAATATCCGTATAATGTATGCAACTACGGAAGTGTTCTTCAGGGTTAGATTATTTTGGATTTTCATGTTTTGAAGACTTTCACATAATAGATTTTAGCTTTTGATTGAGGAGAAAGTAAGAGAAACCTGTATGAAGTTGTCGTAGGATTCGATGAGAATATCCGAGAATTCGTCTGGTGTATAGAACTTGTATAATAGAGGATTAATGTAGTAGTTCTGAAGAAAATCACTACTCCCTGAACTGATAAGGTAGATTCCATCCGATATTATTGAAGAAGCATTAGATTTCCCTGCAATGGCCACCAGTTTATTCTGATACTCCTTGAAGTTCTCTAGTTGCTTACTCAATGACAGTGTATGCTGCAAAAACAAAGGATAAATATAAAAAATCTACAAAACAAATTATGATGAATCTTTGTTTCATTTTTGCATACATATAACTTTGATGTAGTCTCATAATAACCAGAAGAAGCTGATGCAAAATTGGCTCCAATCAACAGGTTATTTCCTTTAGCCTCTTCACTGAGATAAGCTGGTGGGTAGTCGGTGAAGCCAATGTTCTCAGCTGTGTTTAAAAAACAATAAAACAAAAGCAATTTAGAGAATGAAAGAGAATAAAAATGAGAGACAAAATCAAAAATGTTTTATGGGGATAGAAAAACCAGTAAAATCTGAGGCTAATTTTCCATTGCAGAATCTTCCTGTTGGTTTGTGATTCACAAAATCCCTCCCATAAGGAGGAAAGTCTGCTTTTATTATAGTTTTGAGGTCGTTGTTGTTTCCGGCGTCGACAACCGAGTCCCCGAATATGAACATGGCAGGAACAAGGGGCTGTCCACTAGTCACCGAGACCACAAACGCAAAGAGAATAAATAGAGCCATGAAAGACCGTGAAACCTTCATTTCCATAGTCTGTTTTGAGAGGGCTTGGAAATGGTAACTATGCATTTATGAAACGGGACGAAGTTCAATATATATACACTTTGTTGCTTCAATATGTTTTGATTGGAATTTGTATTAAAGAAGTAGGTTTAGTTACTCTAAATCCTAATCCCAAATATTTTATTTTATTTGTTACTATTGCAGGTGTGTTTAACATGTGCTAGTCTTGGAATAATTTGAGCTAGGATTTGCTGAGATGTTAGTTTTCACATTCAAAATAACCAAAGAAATGGGCATTAGTTCCAACTAAATTTATGTGGCGTGTCTTGAGGAGGTACATTTCTAGGCTGTCTTAACTTCTGCTACACACTTTTCCATCTTTTTTGCCCAAATTTCACAGCTAAAATAATGGATGTTGTGTCATGGCTTGAATCTTGGTGTTTGTGAATGGTACAAACTGAATTGGGTGGGTTGTCCTCATATTGTATCTCTATAGATAGTCGATTAATAGATCAAATATCGATGATTATAAATAATAATAATAATGGACCTTGCATTTACAAACGTGTAAAACCTAAATCTTCAATCACCGATCTTTTATTTTTACCTTGTTTTGTAGTGCGTGCCCTCTCATTTACTCATATCTGGCAGTTCCCCAATCACTTTAAAATACACAAACTCTCTTATTAAGCCTACAGGAAATGCAGAACAGCCCCCACTGCATTCACAATGCCCATCTTTCCCTTGTTATTAGTGATGAGTATTCGGTCAAATGATTCAAGAAAAAAAAATTGAATTATTCAAATTGATACGTTTTATTTTATAGCTCAAATTTCATTTGAATTTTTTTGAGTTAAATTGAGTCGAGTTGTTCGAGTTTCTCCTTAAATTTAATTGTTAAGATTTATAATATTATGGTACTAATTGATTATAATGTAAACAACTTTTTATAATCATATATATATATCATACAGAGTTGAGAGACTTGAATCAAATTTAAAATTCAATTCACTAATTATTAAAAGTTTCGAGTTATTTGAGTTATTCAAGTCTTATTTTATAACTCAACTAGAATTTGAAATTTTTTCAAGTTGAGTCAAGTTTATGATATTATGAGTCAATTCGAGTTTTGTTCACCCCTACTTATGAGTGAAACTACCTACTAGGTCCCTTTATTATGAGGACAAATTCACATTACTCCCTCTACTATTAAATAAATCTTTTTACAAATAAAAATAATCAAATAATACTATTTCTTAACAGCGTTTAGAAAATGACACCTAAATTGTTTCTTCATTTATCATTCAAGTTCTAACAAAAGATTTCATTTGTAGAATCATAAAATCTTTCAAGATATTTACTCTTTTAAACAGTCAATGACATGTTTTTATCAGTAAATGTTTGTTTAGAGAAGTAGTAAATGCTATCCTGTAAAAAAAAATTGACTTCATGTTAATTCATTTTACTGGTATAATAACTAAACCAATCCACAAAACAAGGTAAACCGGCGAATGAAGAGATCAAAAAAAGATACTAGTGGACTCGAGAGCATCCAAGTGGCAGTGACCACCGGAGGGTTGGATCAAGGACACTTATGGAGTTGTTCGCTGTAGTGATATGACAGTTGTTGGGAGTGGCGTTCTACGTAGTGATCAAGGGAATTGACTATTTGGTTTCTTCAAAAGTCTCGGGGATTGCTCTGTCCTGATTCCAGAACTATGAGCTGTTCATGATGTGCTTGTACATGCATGGAGACTTGGTTATCACAAGGTGTAAGTGGAGACTAATAATGCTAAGATTATGTACATGCTAATGTCCTCTTCGATAGCGGAAACAAGGACTACCCATGTTGATTCACTAGGAACACTTCTAGCTCAAGAATAGGAGGTCATGATCAATCTAATTAGGAAAGAAGTAAATTCGGTGGATGATATGCTTTCGGCAATGGCTCGAAGACACAACGTCGAATAAATGTTTTTTTTTTGTCAATCCACCGGCGGAGGTGGCAGCTTTAGTTTCTCAGGAGGCTGCCAGTTGCTAACGAGTTCCTACTGGTTTTGTTTCAGTTGTAGCAAAAAAAAAACCCATTTAACAATACAAGGATTTATTGAACCAGTTCTCATAGAGGAGAGAAGTTGTATAATTTTTTCCGTAAGTCCATAACGAGTTAGTCCTGAAGTTGGAGGGGAAAGAAACTATTCTCAGAAACATTAAACACTAATCAAAATAAAATCAATGCAAAATATAACCACACCATTTATTATTAGATTAGATGAAAATTGAATACCCTATTTGATATAGATTGTATATGTATTGTCAATGATTACATGAAGATTGATTTTGAATAAAAATAGAAAGAGACATTATATTTGTATTGCTTACTTTAAGACTTAATATATATATGTTTTTGTATATTTACAGTTACAAAAGTTAAAATTAGTTATTTTTTTCTTAATCTTTATCTCCTAACAAAATGATAATTACAAGTTAATTATCCAGTCCAGCTTACATAATTAATTACCTCTTCCTCACATTTTCACTCACTTTAAAGAGTACTTTTTGTCATGGACTCATTTTCTAAGATCTTTTTTTTTAAAAAAAAATTGAGTATAAATTTTATCTCAACTAGTCTTTATATAGTGGAGATTAAAGAGGAAATAAATTGAAATGTTAAGATTAAAGAGGAAAAAAATTGAAAGGTTAAGACCATTTGATGAAGAGTCTTGACAGTTGATGAAAAAACGGTTGAAAAGGAATAGATGTAATTATAAATTAAAAAATAAATCTATTCATCAAGTGACATGATTTATTATCAGTAAGTCTATTTATCAAGTGACGTGACTTATTATAAATAACATCAATATCGTTTAATAAATTAATTATCTATTTAACATTATATTGATTTAATATTTTTATATTTCATATAATAAGAGACATCTTAATTTTATATATTAACATCTAATTTAATATATAATATAATACATCATTTTCTTATGCGACACAATTGTATATCTATAATTTTAATTTTTTATATAGTTATATAATAAAATTATATTTTTGATCCAATTCATCGCATAATATTTATTCTTTCGTTTTTTAATTTCATTATTCAATTTATCAAATTTCTTTAACTTTTAATATTCTCTAATTTTAATTTAATTATAGAGTAATATATCATTCTTTGTTTTTTCTAATTCAAAATTAAGCTTCATATCATACACACATTCAATTTGTTTATATTTAGTCCCTCTTAGTTGTATTTAAGATGTTTTTTTAATAAAATAATAAAAATATGTGTTTAAAAAAATTTAATCATTTTTATGGTTTATTAATGTAATATTAAATTAATTATTCAAAGAAATGGAATATAATTTTCTTATCAACCTACAACTTTTTTCGTATAAAACCTCAAAAGTTGTTGATAGCTGTTTATTAGCATTATTAGGGCATAATGTTAAAAAATTATCTAACATTTGATTAAAAAATTATTTTAATTTTTATTTTGTAATTTAATATCAATATTTTATTATAAGATGGAAAAAAATTATTAATGTTTAATTAAATAATCACTTAAATCTTGATATTTTAAAAGTATTTTGACTCTGTCATTTTATTTTAAGATAAAAATAATCTTATTTTGACTAACCACTTTTATTCACGAATGAAAATTCTTAAAGAAAAATTAAAATTTTATTTAAAAAATTGTTATTTTATTTAGATGTTAATAATATTTTATTATTATTATGAATATTATAAGGAAAAGAAAATGTAGGTTGTAATGTTAATAGTAGTTGACAAAATGAAAATTAAAAGAATAATGGTTGAAAATATGAGAAGAAAAAGACAAGGTGAGTCTGCCCCACTGACAACGAAGGCACGATAGAGATTCATTTGAGAAAATTATTAAACAAATTGATTTTTCATTTTTCATTATTAACCCACGTGACATGTGAGCCTCGGGAAAGACAGCTCATTTTTCATTAAGCCTACCCCACTCCAATAGCGTCACGTTGCGGTATATTATCGATAGCAATTTTTTCTAATAAAAATAATATTTTATTCACCGAATAATATATATATATGCATATACATATCTATTAGGCAATTTTTTTACTATCGATCTCTGTTTAGAAAACTCGATCGGATCGGTTGGTTCAATCGGTTCAATCGGGAATCGTTGTTTAGTCCGGTTTAATCTAAATCGGTTGAACTGCTATTAGTGAACCGGTCAGAATCGCTGAACCGTTCGAACCGGACCGGCTGAAAACTGGAAAAAACCGGGGTTTTTAATTTTTTTTAAAACAAAAATTAAACCAAACAACGTCGTTTGTTAAACGAGTCAAGTCGAACTCGAGTATTGCTGAGCTCGACTCGAACTTGAAAACTTTAAAAGTAAGTTCAATTCAACTCAAACTCACAAGCTAAAAATTATCAAGTTAAACTCAAACTCGAAATATAATATTGAAACTTGAACTAAAAAAGGCTTGAACTCTAAAAAAATTAGAAGCTCGATTGAAGCCTAAAATTCGAGCTTGATTGAAGTGAAATAACAGTTATATAATTATAGTTATATAATTTTGTTATGATATTTTTAATTCCAAATTTATTTTTTATTATAGTTATATAATTATATTTATTATTTAATATGTTTTACCTTAAATATTATGTTGTAGTTAATTTGAATCATTTTGTTTCACTTGATTTTATGGTTTTTAACTTATATATGTTATGACTTGCTTTGAATATGACTTGTGATATAAAAAATTATTTTTTATTAAATATTTTTGGTATTTTTATTTAATTTTTTAAATAATTATGACGTCATCCGGTTCTTCAGACCGATCGGACCGATTTGACCGGTTGAACCAGTGAACCAGTAGCATGACTGGTTTGCTAACCGGTCCGGTTCTAAAAACAATGCTATCAATACTTAATATCTTTAATCAACATTTATAAATGCATACAAATTAAGGATTAAACATGTATTTTTTTATAATTTTGTCATTTAAAATTTTAATTTTATAATATTAAGTTTTTTTATATTATTTTCATTTAAATTTTTTGATTCGTCGACTAATTTATATGCAACTTTATTATTAATTGTTGATCAAATAATTACAATAACAAGTAAAGTACTTATTTAATATTCTATATTTATATATTTTTAATTTAATCTTTAAAACATAAATGATTAAAAATTATATTATTCAATGAATGGCATTTTTTTAATTATATTGTTCAATTTGATTTTAACAGGCTTAATGTTCTAACATAATCATACAATAATGTAAAATTCTATAACGTTCTATGAGTATCGCTGAGTATCACTAACGATGAACATAATTAATTTAATTTATAAAAATTTAAAACTTTAGAGAACTCAACTTATAATTATAAATTAGTTAAAAATCTAAAGAGAAATTATTTAAAATAAACAATTACATTATTTTCCAGAATTTTTTGTGTAAATTATACCACTGACCACCTAAGTATTGCTCCTTTTCATTTTGACCATCAATTTTTTAAATTTTATCAATCAGGTCATCCGACTATTTTTTTTTTAAATTAAACCATCTTTCATTCACTAAAAAGGCCATCCTCAGTTACAGTAGCAGTAAGACAAAATGAAATATTGCGTTCAAAGTACAGTGGTTGGGCAGTAATAGAAACAAACTGAGCTAATGCATTTGCCGCACCATTATGCTTCCGTCTAGTGTAACATACAGTGTGATTCGAGGACGAGCATCAAGGAGCTGTCGAGCTTTTGACAAGTAGAACCTCAGGACTGAGCGATCAGAATTATGGCTCAACAGCTGACTAACCACATTGAAAGCATCGTTTTCAATCACCGCATTCAAGAACTCCATTTCCACCGCCATCCGAACCCCATGGCAAATAGCTGGTGCTTTAACAAAACTAGCGTTTGCCCCACCTTTACAAGGGAACGCACGCCCATCAACAACAGAACCAGCACTATCACGAGCCACTATTCCCACTGCCGGGGAGCCGCAAAACTATTTAAATGCATTCAATGATATAATTGAAACAAGTGGTTCGATTGAATGTATTTAAATAGTTGGATGTCTTGATTGACAAAATATTAAAAATTATGGTCAAAATGAAAATGGACAATAGTTAGGTGGTCAGTGGTATAATTTTACCCCAAAAAATTAATAAAAATAATGTAATTGATATTTTTATTTTAAATAATTTTTCTTAGATTTTTAACTAATTTATAATTATACGTTGAGTCTTTTAGAATTTTAAATTTTTATAAATTGAATTGATGATTCTCCTCGTTAATGATACTCAACGATACTTGTCGATCATGACAGACTCATCTTATAGTAATACCGATAATTATATATATATATATATATTGGAGTAGAAAATAAAAGAAAAAGGAAAGACAACAAAAAACCATTTTAGTCTTTCCATACAAACCAAATTAATTGAATAACAAACTACTAAATCTGGAACATTATATTTTCAATTGTATTTTCTTTAAAAATAAATACTTTAATTTTGTCTTTATTCTACGTACGCTCACTCAGCAGAAGAATATCATTTTCGTCAATAATTGGCGAAGTGAATTTCCCTAAATAAACACTCAGCAGAAAGATACCTTATTTCTCTCCACCCTCAAATCTCTCTCTATTTTACCTCTCGCTTCTAATAATTTCCTCACCGCCGGCATTAGAAGATCAGACTCCGGAAACTTTTGAAATGGCGACGACGAGAATGGATCTGGACGGGAGGCCAATAAAGCCAATTACAATATGCATGATTGGAGCGGGAGGCTTCATTGGCTCTCACCTCTGCGAGAAATTGATGTCGGAAACGCCGCACAAGGTGCTTGCCCTGGATGTTTACAATGACAAGATTAAGCACCTCCTCGAGCCTGATTCTCTTCCCTGGGCTGGCCGTATCCAGTTTCACCGACTTAACATCAAGCACGATTCTAGGCTCGAAGGCCTCATCAAGATAGCAGATCTTGTAATTTCTCCCATATCTTGCTGTTTTTGTTATTTGCTGATAAAAATTGCCGGATTTCAAGGATATTTTGAATGTTCAATCTTTATTTCTCTCTAAATTGTTTTCGTTTTCTGCTTCTTAGTCTTTCTTTGGATTTAAGTTCGTAGATCTGGTTCAATTCTGTGTTATTTAATTTTTTTTCGTTAGCTATTTTATCTCATTGGTGTTTAAAAGTTGGTTTTTCTGATTTATTTTATGTTTTGTTGATTTCAAAAAAGCTTTTGCTATATTTATGTTGATTAATTTAGTTGTTGCTGTTTTTCCTACAATATAGACGATAAATCTTGCGGCGATCTGTACTCCGGCAGATTATAATACACGCCCGCTTGACACGATCTACAGCAATTTTATTGATGCACTTCCTGTGGTAAGCATCTCTTTTTGTAACGGTTTCATTTTTTTTTGTTTCTAATTTAGTTGATCGATATTGATGCGTGTAAGGATAGATTTGATAAGCATTTTTTTTATAACAGTTATTATTTTCTTTTCCTATTTTAGTTAATTGATATTGATGTGAGTGAGGATTGATTTGATTGTTACTAATATTTTCAAGATCGAAGTTACAATGTTGTGGTCTTTTGGTAGGTGAAATACTGCTCGGAGAACAACAAGCGTCTTATTCATTTCTCTACTTGTGAAGTGTATGGTAAAACTATTCAAAGCTTTCTTCCCAAAGATTCTCCTCTCCGTCAGGTAACCTTTCGCTGTCTCTTCATCACTTGTATGCTTTAAAAGAAAGAAGCTACATCTATAATTTGCTTTTAACTGGGTAACATGTATGGTATAGTAAGGATCTGCTGGTGTTATAGTCATATTTGAACTTTTACAATTTTCTAGGTCAGAAAACATTGAAAGGCTTGGGGTTGGAAGAGGGAGGGTACGTAGTTTTTGTTCAATGTAATAACAAATTATTGTAGAATTAAAATGAGTGGTTCATGACAAGTTATGCCATTTTTGTAAATTAGATTTCATTTGTTTAAGATGTTTGGATGTTTTGTTTTTCCTATAATGCCCTGCCTGTGAACCTGTTGAATGAAAAATAATAGGCTAGAAAAGCCTCAACCCTCAACCCTCAAACTTTGCAAATTGTTTATTCCTGTACTAATTGTTGATTTGCTTGTTTTAGTTCCAATTTTTTTAATTATCATTTGTTTTTCCCTTTTTTTGTGGTGTTTACCATCTTGTGTTGGTTTAGTTGTAGTTGTAGGTGTGACAAATTTACAAGCCCGTGTATAAACCCTTTTCTTTATCCATTTACTTCATGAGAGAAAGGTTAAAAGTAGGTCCTTTTCTTTAATTTAATTTTGTTCTTAAGCAAGCTGTTTTTCTTGCTGCACAGATTCAATGAATCTAATTTCGGAGAAGCTGAAATTGGTTTAATAATATATTACACTTGTTCTTCTCCTTTAAGCTTTTGAATTTTCCTTCTGTGTATTGTTCCGTTTTCCCTCTCGTATTTCGAGTTGAAGCTAATATGTTTTTTGTTTGTGAAGTTTAGAATCCATGATGCATTTTGTGATTCGTGTTACAGGATCCTGCCTATTATGTTCTTAAGGAAGATACCTCACCCTGCATTTTTGGTTCTATTGAGAAGCAGAGGTGGTCATATGCATGTGCTAAGCAATTGATTGAGAGGCTCATTTATGGTTAGTGTCATTTGTAATAATCGGGAACCTGTTGAGATGCTTCAAACATGATTTACCGACTTGTTTCCTTGTCTGTTCCAGCTGAGGGAGCAGAGAATGGCCTTGAGTTCACCATTGTGAGGCCTTTTAACTGGATTGGACCTAGGATGGACTTCATTCCTGGCATTGACGGTCCAAGTGAGGGAGTTCCTAGAGTTTTAGCATGCTTTAGTAATGTATGTTGAACTTGTTTTACAGTTCTAGAAATCATCCTAGAAGGCATCTGCAGTTTCTGTTTTTGGCATCATTTGTCTTAATTCTAATGACTATCTCCCTTTTTTTCTGGCCAGAATCTCCTTCGACGTGAGCCGCTTAAGCTCGTTGATGGTGGCCAGTCTCAGAGAACTTTTGTTTACATAAAGGATGCTATTGAAGCTGTTGTCTTGATGATTGTCCGTATTAATTCTTCTCTCCCTTTTCCTCGTCCCTGCATCAGCTCTACCAAAGAAAGTAGCTAAACAAAGTGTTGTCTTCTGTACAGGAAAACCCAGACAGGGCCAATGGGCACATTTTCAATGTTGGCAACCCAAACAATGAAGTCACAGTTAGGCAACTCGCTGAAATGATGACTAAGGTGAAGCACATAATTGGTGTTAACATTTTCGATGTTTGTGGTGATATATTGATTGTGTATAATTTATAACTGTATACGTCATCGGACTGTTCAGGTCTATACCAAGGTTAGTGGAGAACCTGCTCTGGAATCACCGACAATTGATGTCAGCTCCAAGGAATTTTATGGCGAGGGGTACGATGATAGCGACAAGAGAATTCCTGACATGACCATAATAAACAAACAGCTTGGTATTTTCTTGCTTGATTACGATCTTTAGTTTCTCAATAGAAGAATTCCGAGCCATCTAATTTTAACGTTGCATTAGGTTGGAACCCCAAGACATCACTTTGGGACTTGCTGGAATCTACACTGACCTACCAACACAGGACTTACGCTGAGGCTATTAAGAAAGCCATGGTAAAACCTACTGCATCCTGAGGAGACAAGATGTTTAAAGCCCATGTATAAGCGAAGGACTCACATAAAATGTTCTTTGTTCCCCAATGTTTCGGTTTCTTTTTCTTTTAGGAAGTCTTTAAATATATCTTAATTGTCTATTTTTGTTATATGTCAAATATTTGTCTTTTTTGGTAAATTACAAGATTCGTCACTGAACTTTATTCTCACTCTTATAATGGATCACTTAAGGTTACATTTTTTAATTTGGTCATTGAAATTTCAAATTGTTCTTACGACATTATTTATTTTGTTGATATTTTTTTATGACATATGTATATAACATTTTAGATTGATAATGGTATCCGATAGGACCGATACCTGATAAAACCGATCATATCATTTTTTAGCCGTGCTTTAGATGCAGCACAACAGAATTGAGTAGACTCACTCGATTCAGTTCAACCTAAATAACTATTAATCTTCATGTTTTTTTTGGTTTTTAATGAATTTCTCAACAACCAAACAGATACTAAATCGATAACATAAAAAAGAAAAAACCCTTAAAGCTTCTGTATTAGAAATGATATTTAAAAACTGGGTAAATTGGTGAATTAAAAATAATTATTGTCAATTTGATGGAAATGGGAAGTAAAATTAGCATACAAATGAAAAATATTAGGATTTAAAATGCTTATAATATAAAGATTTTAAAACAAAATAAATTAAATTTGAAATACACATTTAAAATCGCGTTAATATGCAATAATCTATTATATTAATCTTTCTTAAGAAAATCTTTTATTTGTTTACTCTTTAGTTTTTTAAATTTATATAATATATTGATGGAAACAATTTAATCTCGTTGATCATTGGAGGTTTACCACTTATGATTTGGGCAGAAAGTCGTAGGCGGTGAGCGTCTCAACATTTGCGGAGATAGAGAATAATAGTCATTACTTAGCAGACAAGTTACGACTTCTCTAAAAAATATCTTCAGAAGACATTTCCCAAGGTAGAACCTCACTTGGAGCATAGAGACTATAGAAGAAAGTGACGTTTTCTCATAGAAGATAACATCTCATGCGGATGATGATTTTCGTCGTGGAGGATAACATCTCATGCGAAGGATGACTTCTCTCGTGAAGGAAACATCTCACGCAGAGGATAACGGGGAGGATGTCTGCATCTCAACACTATGGAGGGTGGTGGAGACACCTCCATTTTTTTGGCCAGATGCTGGTGGTAGTTTCAGAGTCACTACTGTCACTTTTATGTTTTGTTGTTTGAGTGAATCTTTAAACATTGTCTTTATTTGTGAGATCTTTAATTTTATTAAGTGGACGGAGTACGTCAACGCTTATGTTGTGGAGGATTTCTACGTCGTTATAAATTTGTATTAAAATTTTAGATCCGAACATGGTTATCTCTATTCTCCTAGATATACTACACAAATGGTTCTCAACACCTAAACAATATAGTGAAAAGATTGATATTATTTCAACTCCTAGTAAAGGTGTAGAGGTATTATTGTTACTCCGGAATATGTCATATAGAGCTGTTTTCATTATTCTTTTAGGACATCTTTCATGCTTCATAAAATATCATCCATAGATTTTTCAATGTTATGTTGGGCCGACTCATTGATGTTCCGACGAGTACATAGTGAATTTCATTTGTTTCATGCTTTTAGCGAAAATTATTCACGTTTAAAAAAATATATTAAAATAATTTAAAAGTAAAGAATCTAAACACTTAAAACCAATATATAATCAAAGATATTTAAATATTATGAGAATTTAAATAAGCATAAAATTTATATCTATAATTCAACATAAAATATATGATTATTAATAATATGACTTGGGCATTACATAAGAAACCAACCACGTGTTCTCCTTCTTGTAGTTATCATAAATATATCAAATTAATTTTTAAAATTCAAAATCAAAATTCTAAAAAGCCACTAATAAATAAATTTCCAACGATTAATTAATATATTTGGGAAAATATCTCAAAATAATAATAAAAAATCCAATAAAATCGTAAAAGCTATTAAATATTTAGTATATTTTAATTTATTCATAAATAAAAAAGATACTCTTTCCATTAATTAGTAAATAAAATTACTTATATGATAAGAAATTTATTTCCTCATTCACTCTTAAAAATCTTAATAAATAATAAAAAAGTATACACCTTGAATCAACCAAATATAAAATACGTATAGATTTATTAGTCTTGCCCTTATCATTTTTTTTCCTTTATATTTTTTAAGGATATAAAAACATTACAAACCTTTCACAAAAAAATTACTTCTGCCATCTTTTGCAATTAGAATTTTCAATCAAACCCTTTGTAATATTCATGTCTGTACGTTCTTTTCCATGCTATGTTTTTTTTCTTGTTTTTGTGCTTTGAAATATATCGTTATTTGTTTTCTTTTCAGCTTCATGGAAGAGAAAACAGAAAATCTTTCGCATGACTCTGATATTAGCAACGAGACCGAAAACAAGTCGTTTACGGAGGTTCAAACCAGTGAGGCAGCAGGCGCTTTAGGGTCCGGAGAAGGGTCGGTTCGGGATGCAAGCAGAACCAGTAAAGACATGGTTGATAAGAGAGGGAGGGGAAGGCCTAGGAAATATGAGAATGGTGTTCCAATCAGTAATGCCTCATTTGAATCTTCCCGACTACCAACGGCCGCGTATTGTTCGACAAAACGACCTCGGGGACGGCCTAAGGGCACTGGCAAGTTTCAGGCTTTGGTTTCCACCGGTGAGTTATTTTTGGTATCCACACGGTGTGGATACTTAGTGTATAAGATTGAGTAAGCCAATGCTTCATTTAAGTTCTCCAATTTAGGAATGTTGTGAAACCTTTGAAGATCGATGCACTTTAATTGATCAAATGTCTTACAATCACACTTGAATTGCTTTGATTAAGGTGAATATATGGACACTGCTGGAGGAAGCTTTACACCTCATGTACTACCTGTGTATAAAGGAGAGGTAACTGCAATATAACATAAAGGAAGTCAATTATTACATCCTATTGTTGTCTTATAAACTTTTGAGTTTTCGGTTAATCTTTCCTGCAAGTTGTTGTAAGTTCTGTTTTGGATGACGCAGGATCTTGTTGAAAAGATAGTATCATTTTGTGCCACGGTTTGTCGTTCGGTTTGTGTTCTTACTGCTAGTGGTGCTGTCTCCAGTGTTACCCTTTATGCCCCTGGTTCTTCTGCAGGAACTTTGACATATGAGGTTGATCTTTGACTTGTCTAATTACAATACATGATGTATGCATTCATACATATATATATGATCCAAAGCACGAATTTATTGTTTCTAAACTGGCATTCAACAAGAATGGCTGAAACTGAACACTAAAATATGTCTTATTGCAGGGGCTGTTTGAAATTCTTACTCTCGCTGGTTCTTCTGCTGTGCCCGGTGAAGTGGGGACTCGTCGTAAAACCGGTCTTTTGAGTGTTTCATTGGCTAATCCTCATGGACGAGTTTTTGGTGGAAGTGTTGAAGGTCCACTAATTGCAGCTGGCCCTGGACCCATCCAAGTAGGATCCTTTAGTTCTTCTGTTTTTGGTTGCAAAGCTAATCTTCATTCACTTGATCATGAATTATCACTTAATTAAATAAATTATAAACCTTATCAAGTTTACTTTCAGGTCAAGTTTGTGTTTTTAGCTTAAAATAGTGATTGCAGCACAATGTTGATTTTCTGATTGTAACTTTTGTCTTTTGGTTGTTATTATCAGCTTATTCTTGCAAGTTTCAAGCAAAACATCGGCCGAGAAATCCGACGAAAGTATTGCGGAAGAGCATCAACATCAGCCAACATTGTTGCCAGTTCAGAAATGGTGAATGTTCCCATTAATCAAGTTACTCCAACGGCAGATAATCATGAGAAATGTACTTCACCCCAGGTACCAGTTACAATGAAAGCAGATACCCCAAAATTAGATACTGCTCCAACTGAAACTAATAACATAAACTCTGCTTCTCTATAAAGTAGTGGTCCAAACAACTTGCAGAAAATAGATAATCTGAATGCTGAAACCATGACATAAACTCTAGCTCTTCGGAAACGGCTGTTGGTTCAATCAACTTGCGGATCTTGCCGCTCTCACATCCGGTATCCGACGAGATGGTAGATAACTCCGGATACTGTTGCCAGTGTCTTTGAGATGTAAATGAGCATCATTAGTGACATACACAGGCCTTTTGCCATTGACTATTGTTCTTAATAAACTGAATTTTGAAAGTGCTGTTGTTTTTACAGTGGTAATATGGTTTTCTTCAGATTATTCCACAGTCCAAGGTTTATTTGTAGAGAGCACAGAACAGATTGAGCAATCTGCGCTCTCCATAGTGTTGCATATTATTGTTGAACCTAATCCTATCTTATACTACTATTTTTAAGATAAATTATATCGAATATCATTTAATTAAAATTTTATATTAAATTTATCATTGAATTATAAATTGATATAATTAAGCTAAGGTAATTATAAAGTAATAAATGTTCTAAAAACTCTCAACCATTTAACAATGAACATCCTCAAACCCGTGACCTCTAAAAATAACAACGATTCCTTTAACCATTGAGGTAAGTTGGTTTGTCCCACTTAACTATTTAATTGGTTTCAATATACGTGGCAGTTGATAAAATTAGTATAATTAGGCATTTGATCCTCAATAGTTACATATTCTATCAATTTAGTTTTAATTTAATTCCAAAAAATAACCATCCAACCAGATAGTGCCACGTCTCAATCAATTATTTTGACACACCTTGTAACATCCTAAAAGCCGGGTCAGTGACTAAAATGAAAAATTTGGAAACTTTGTGCTCAATTCCGAAATAAGCTAAAAGTTCAGGGACTTAAGTAAAGGATTTTGGATTAAATAGTAAAGATGGATTAACTAAAGGGGTAAAATGGTCTTTTCGTAGGAAAGATTTTTATCCTCCCTTTTTTGAGTAATATTAACGTGGGAAATGTGAGAAACATCTAGAGTTCTCTTCTCCTTTCTTTTTCTTCATGCCTGGGAGAGCAAGACAAAGGTGAGAGTTTTATTAGTTGATTGTTATTTGAATTTTAAGTTTGTTTTTGATCTTTAGTTGATGGATAAACTTAAGAAAAGCTTGGGTTGCGGTAAAATCAAAGAATGGAGGGGTTAAGAGATATTAAAGATTTGGAGTTTTTATATGAAATTTTGGAAAAGAATTGATAAGTAGAATTTGAAGTTAAATTTGACTTGTCAATAGTTAAATTAAGAGATTTGGAGTGATAGAAAGGAATTTAGAACATGTTGAAATTTGAGTATGATTATTGAATTTCATAAGAGGAAAGGTTTTTGAGAATTAAGATGGGGTAAATGAGTACAAATGGGCTTAAGTATGTGTGTTTGAGTTTAGTATATAAAAGAGGTTGAAATAGGAAGTGTTTAAGTTGAAATGAAGTATTTTTCGTGCTGAAAATGTAATTCTGGGCTAGGGGAATCGGTACCCATTCAAGGGGAACCGATACCCCTTCAAGCGAATAAAAATTTTCAGAATGTCATGGGGGAACCGATACCCCCACAGGAGGGAACCGATTCCCCCTAAAGGAAAATTGTAAATATTGGTTTAATAAGTTCGTTTAAGTTGCTAGTATCAAATTACAAGGTGTAGGTATCTAATAATTGCCTTAAAATGTATAATTATGTAGATTCAGAGCCTAAACGAGTTCCGGAATCATTGACAAGTAAGATCGATAAAAAGGGAAGATAAGAGATTGGAATGGACTAGTGAGGCCAGGTGAGTGCATATTAGTATTATATGATGTTAAATGGAAATAAGACTTGCGACAAATCTATTTTCCATAGTAAAATGCATGAATTCATAAATAGAAGTATATATGTGTTGACATGTTATTGTATATATGTATTATATGGTTGATGTGAATATGTGCTATGTTATGATGATATAAACCATATGATATGATAATAAATTATATGAATATAAAAGATAAGTTATGTGATAAGATCTTTGATATATACATATATATAAATGAAATATTACTACGTGAATACATGCTATGAGATAATTTAAGTAATAATATAAGAATATGGTAAAAGTGAGTTTATGAGAAAGGATATGAACTAAGTAAGCAAAGGTTACATAAATAATATATTAACTAGGAGACTTGAACTTCAGTGATACTATGAGCATATAAGATAAGATAGAGGAGAAAGATTCATATGCTTAAATAAAATTATGATACATTAGTTGTATAATAGAAGCTATGGAGTGATATGAAATGATTATAGGAGTTGTATGGAATTGAATTAAGTAAATAGATTAAATTGTATATAAAAGAAATAATAGAAGTAATATATTCAGGTTTATAAGTATAACGTAGGTTAGGTAATGCAAGTGTATACCAAGAAATACATAATAAGGTAGATGATATGATGTAAATTATATTATGAATTAGTGATGTAGGAATGAGATATAAATATACAATAAAACTTATGTGTTATATGATAAATATGAACATATGAGAATAAGAGATTAGATAAGTGACTTGGTGATAGAAGCTATATGACCATTGATTAGGTAAATATGAATAATTTAAGTGATATGTAACTATGAGTATTTGAGTATGTATCCATGTGAGGTGATTCATGAGATTATATGAAATATTATACTATATGACTATGTGAGTATATGAAAAAGAATATAGGTACATGCAAGTTATATAGAAAGGAGTTGTGTAACCATGCCTGATATGTATTACATGTATGGGAATATAAGAGAATAAAACATAAACTATATGAAAAGATATGATTCATGTGATGTGAACCATGTGAACACATGAGAAAGTGTATAAGTTATATGTATTACATGATATATGTGATTTTACAAGAAATAACATGAGCTATGTGATTACATGATTATAAGAGATCAGACATGTGATAAAAGATAATTAATATGCATGTGTGAATATGAAATGATATAAATGACAATGCCCATGTTGTGTGTCATGAGAGCTAGGGGTATAGTTGGCATGCCAAAAGTCGAGGGTCTACGCGGTCCTTCGGGATATATATATATATTCTTTGGAACATGTGTGAAGTCTTGTGAGATACATACTTGATCCAGAGTATATGTATATGATTCTTAAGGAATGATATGTGGTCCTTATGGACATTATTATATGGCACTATGGTGCAATTCTACGCGGCACTACGGTGCAATTCTACGTGGCACTTCAGTGCATTTATATGAGCTATGGTGACAGCATTAGTGCACAACATCCATAGATTCACATATCTATAGTTCTCACATATGTACATGGGCTAATCAAGAGATATAAACAAATATATGTTAGTGATATGATAAATGTTATAGAAATGTTATGATGTTGTGTGTGTATAGTGTTTGATTGAAAAGGTTAAGCATAAAAGTATGTGATTACATGATAAACTGCTAATGATGATTTACGTGTATGTATGTATTTATTGTTAATTAATCTGATATGATTTTGCATGATATGAGGAAATCATGTAATTTGGTATAGCATGATAGAACAGAACATGCATGTATTGATATATGTTATAAAGTGCATTATAAGTTTTTATGCCTCACTAAGTCATAGACTTAGCGTGTGATTGATTCACACGTAGGTTACAAAAGCTAGAAGAGAAGTGAAGAAGAGTAGGACATGTCAGCATATTCCTTACAAAATTTCAGATCAGAAAATAGATGATTTAAATGGTTTTGGTTATTTTGAATATAGTTGGCATGTACTAATTGATTGAGTTAAATATGCTCTGATCGATTATGGTTTTTGTGGTCAATTTATGGAAATAAACCACTTTTACTTTAATGAAAGTTTTAAATTTTCTTGAATTTTTGTTAAGAGTCAAAGTTTGAAAAGTTAATGTGACACATCGACTCGGATCCGGGTCGGTTACGGGTTGGGGGTGTTACACGCCTAACTTTGAGGTTGGTGTCAATATGACTACAAGTTTTAAAATTTTATCAATATGACTACTTAACTATTTAATTGGTGTCGATAAAACTAATTTATAATTTGAATCTTAAATTTTTGTCTTTATTTTTTCTAAATTATTTCTCATAAATTTGAATCAAATAAATTAACGGCAAGTGGTTATATTGAAACCAATTAAATAGTTAAGTGGTCATATTGATAAAATTTTGAAAATAGTAGTCATATCGACACCAACCCCATAGTTAGGTGGTCATTCAAGTAGTTGACCATAGATTTTTTAGGTGAGTGACCAAAATAAAATTAAAATATAATGTTAGATAAGATTTTGAAAAATAATAATAAATAGGTGACCAATATAAAAACTAAATATAAGTGAGGAACCAAATAAGTAGTTTATCCTAATCAGTTTAACTCAAAGCTGGACCAATAAAAAAAATTCTCTATATATCAACCATTGGTATTCCTGGCAAACATTTGAGTTCTCCCCGCATCGAGAACGGAGAAAATCTACAATCCAATCACACAAACTCTTGTACCATAAACCCTTTCATCTCCGATAATCCACTTCTTCGCACTCCCCACTCCTCTTTCGAGAGAGAAGCAAAAATGGCGGAGCACTTGGCGTCAATATTCGGAACGGAAAAGGATAGGATGAACTGCCCCTCTATTTCAAGATTGGCGCGTGTCGTCACGGTGATCGGTGCTCGCGTCTCCACACCAAGCCTAGCATCAGCCCTACTCTCCTCATCTCCAACACGTACCAGTGCCCCGACATGATTACCCCCGGCGTCGACCCCCAGGGTAACCCCATCGATCCCCGCAACATCCAATAGCATTTTGAGGTATTTCTCCTTTAATACGTTTTCATTTTGTATTAGGCAGGGATTTAAATGCGGTTGTGTTTTTGATCATGCTGCGCTTATGCAGTTGCGGACGAGATGGCTATTGCTTTCGTGATTTCTTTTAAAGGGTTGATTTTTTTTTTTTAAAAGATTAGAATAACGGAACAACAGTGGGAATAACGGCCCGCTTTTGTCATTTGGCCACTACCTGTTGAATTGCAGCCCTGAGTATTAGATGTTTCATATTAATTTTACAGGGATTTTATGAGGATTTATTTGAGGAACTGAGCAAGTACGGTGATATTGAGAGTCTGAACCTATGTGATAACTTGGCTGATCATATGGTAAGTTTCCTCTTCCGCGATGTGTCTTTGGGATCACTTTTATTTGATAATTTAATGTCATGCTTCAATTTTGTGGGCAGGTGGGCAATGTCTATGTTCAGTTTAGAGAAGAAGAACATGCTGCTAATGCCCTCAAAAATCTTACCGGAAGATTTTATGCTGGTACGACTTCTGTTTTTTGTGTTATATTATATGTATATATATTGTTCGGTTAGGATGCAAAATGCAACAATTTCTTGTGTGGCCATGTTAGAGCCGATAATTTGTCTTGGTTGGTTTTCGTGTCGAGACTCGAGATGAAGGTGTAACAGATAAATAGTTCGACACAGGAATTTAATAGTGTAAAGTCCTTGTTACGAAAACATGTTTATTATGCAGGTTGCATTATGACACTGTTAGTGCTTTGAAATACACTTAAACATGACACACTTAACTGATTTAGACATGATTAACCTACTTAAAATTTTTCACGAATAATAAGTTTTTTTTCGCATTTCAAATATCAATAACTGTTAGTGCAGGTTCACAATTCTTTGATATGGATTTTTTTTCTCATTTTCCTTTTAGGTTTTTGCCTTTTGCAATTGTCATGCTGCTTGACTGCGTGTATTTAGTTGTTGTTGTATACTAATATACATTTTGATGCGTTCATGTTATATAAGAAAATAAAGATGAACAACTTAACCAATCAGTCAAATGTATCTCCTTCGCAGATAAACCATTGCAGCTGGTGCGGAAGCTTCTAGGAGACTTTACAAAGTATAAGATGACCTCACCTCTCATATCATTCTACTTCACACGATTTGTCTTAAATTGAATCGGTTTGATTATTGAGTAAATTTCAATTTAATTTCTGACAAATTCCCTATAATTTATTTATTTATTCAAATCAATATTCTTTTAACTTTAAACTTATTAATTAGATTAAATTAAATTTGAATCTGATGATGCAAAATTCAATACGTCTACTTAAGTATTGATTTCGCTGTCTCTAGACTTTTCGCTTTCAAATGGACTCGTTTCCTATTTCGCCTTCTATTTCTTCTGTATGATCCGAGAATAAGGTTTGCAATGGAAATGTACTAATCATGAATTTAATTAGTTATTTATTGTCAAAATTTAAAACAGTGATAGTTTTATAATAATTTTGAAATTATTCGAAATTATTGTTGTACGGTCGTAATATCCACGATATATACAATAACACTAAACACAACACGATCGAAATCCATGATATAGTCTACATGAGTTTTGCCTATATGTTCTTTTATTTTTGGATAAAGTACACAAATGGTCATTTGATTATATGATATTGTTTTGTTGAGTACCCTGATTATTAAATATTATAAAATAGTCCTTTAATTATAGAGAGTTACTTTGTTGAATTCCTCAACTATTAAAAGTTATAAAATGATCATTTGACTATAGGGAGTTCCCCTGTTAAGTCCATTGACTATTAAAAATTATACAATGATCACTTGATTATTCATTATGTTACAAACTCGTTATTTTTTATTAAAAAAATTAACGATTGTTTGAGTTGGACGTTAACATGCTTATTGAGATATGATAGTCGTTTTAGATTATGAGATCATATTTTATCATATCTCAGTTAGCATGTTAACATCCAGCTCAGACTGTCGTTAAATTTTTAACGAAAAAATACAAGTTTGGAACATAATGAATAGTCAAATGACCATTTTATAACTTTCAATAGTCAACATAATGAATAGACAAGTGATCATTTTGTAACTTTCAATAGTCGAGTAACTCAACAAAGTAATTCTCTATAATTGGAGGATCATTTTGTGATATTTAATAGTTGGGGACTGAATATAACAACTTCTTACAGGGACCATTTGTGTACTTTATTCTTTATTTTTCTTCTTTTGCATCGGCTAAGATTCCATCTCTGTAGTCCCTAAAAGTTTAATTTCGTCACTAATGCAAAATATAGAGAAAATCAGCCGAACAAGGATTTTCCTCTACATAGAACAAACCCAGAAAAAGAAGGAAAAATTTTATTATTTTATATGTTGGATGTATGTGCATCCCCATTGGGTGCTTGGGTATTTTATCTAAAACGAAAAAACCAAGCCCCGAGATCAATTAAACCAAATATGTTTTTGACGATGAAACGAGCGTTCATCGTTTCTGAGACCCGAACATTTGATCAAGAAGGATAAGTAGAGCCATGGCGCAGTCCATTCCGATGTAGTCCGGCCGAACAATAAGGCGGAAGACATCGGTTCCCAAGGCGACTCCGCCGACACCTTCTTTCTGCTTGATCTCCGCTACTAGCCTCCTCTTATCATCATGCACGGCGCAGCTCCGCTGTGAATACGAGCCTTCAATATCATACACGATGTTGTTACTTCCATCGTTAACGTAAGCCAAACACTTGTTGTTCATGATGTTTATCGATTTCTTGACGGAGAATCGTGGATTCACCGTGGTTTCTCCCTCGTAAACAACCCAGTTATCTCCGAGGCTCATTTTCTGACGATATTAACAAAAGAAACATCCTTAAATTGAAGCTAATTAACTACGATTTCATCGTTTAAACTGAACCCCCCCCCACCAAAAAAAAAGAAAAAAAACTGATGTTTTACCTTGCGACGGATGCTGAGGAGAGGGTTGCCATTGGCATCCATGAGAAGGATTTTACCTTTCTTGCCTTCCATGTAATTATCGACCCTGAAAACCAGATCACCTTTGGAATCGAACACCGTGAAACCGTAACAGTTGAAAAGCAACGACTTTTTCCAGACGGTTAAAATCGCCTCCTCCCCTGTTTGTGTCGACGGTAGCGGCTTCAGCTGCTGTGGCTTCTCGGAGATGGCATCACCGACGGTGAAACTAGCATTTGGGAAAACCTTTGTCATTGGCGCAAAAGAGGATCAAAAACCCTTCTCGAATCAAAGTTTGTTTAGGTGAATGATTAGACCAAAGAGAGTTTGTAAATATATATACATATAATGTGAGGGAGAGAGCATAAAAGAGGCGCACCAACTGAGTTTTGGTTAGAAAAGTCTAATGCCCCTTCATTATTTCCATGACGTCAAATCGACAATTGATTGGACGACGAAATAGTTGAAAAGAAAAAGTTAAAACAAAGGAATGGCTTGGATAATAAAGGCGAAAATTGTTTAAGAAAGAAGTCCTCCAACTTTAAAATATTATAATCAAATCCTTAAAAGTACTAGTATTGTATCAATCACATCCTTTCTTTAACTTAACCATCATCATCTTGAGTATTAAGAATTAATCTTAATGCCATATTTTTTAAAAAAACACTAATCAAAATTCATCTACTTGCAATAGTAAATTCAGAAATATTTTTGAAGATAGACACATATATATTAACTATATAATTTTTTAGACTAAATACAAATAAAATTTAAAGATAGATATAATCAATAAAATAGATAATTAACCGAAAGAAATTTATATTTCATGATGAATAAGTGTCCGCTCTCACTCTTACTTGCATCCGCCAGACAGCTTATATATTTATCGTATGAATAGTTTGAATATCATGTGTTAAAACTAATCTTCCTATATTTTAATGTCATTGTTTAATTTTAACATTTTAAATCTAAAATATGCAAGTAGGTACATATGAATTTTAAATTTGATACTATATTTTGAATATATTTTATACTAAATTTAAACTAACATTTAATACTCAAATTTATTATCTAATTAATACGATAATGCTATTTTGAAGACATAACTAAAGTGTTTTAGACTTTGAGGACCACTAATGTCTAGGCCCTTGGTGCAACTAACCCAAATTTTTTAAAAATACTAGCCCCCAAAGGCTATCTTTAACTTGCAAAGGTAGCAAATATATTATTTAATATATGTTGAAAAGGTCCTTCCAAAAAAAATTCTGTTGAAAAGGGTTTTTTTTTTTAGATTTTGGCCCCTCTGTTTTTTAAAAGTAATTTGACCTCAAACCTTTTGGGTGTAATTTGGACTTTGATTTTGAGCTACAAGTTGTCCCTTAACTTTGGCATTGAACTACAATTTAGCCTACAAATATACTTAACAAAAAAGAATTAAATAAAGTTTGAATTATAAAATAAAATTCAGTTAATTTGATTTTTTTTACTCGACTCGATCAAATATATGTTGGTAATGCTCTAGAAAGCATGATATATCACATTGGGAGGGAAAATCCTTTGGGAATGATATCGAAAGAGATTCTCTTACCCTCATTTGTTGAATGTGACTAGACAAATCCCTCACGTGCACGCGCTGTCGATGCCTAACCGACTCGAACTATGGTCGTGGTAATAGTTTGGCTAATGAAACAGTGTATTTGGATGAGATTCAATCTAGACACAGTCTTTTACTACAGTTGTTATAACAACTATTTCATCATCAATTAAAATTGATTTAAATCTAAACTATTGCAAGGATTATACAAATCGAAACGATTTCATTCTTAAGACAATTGTTAATACCACGACACACTTATTCTATTACCTATTTATTTTATTTAAAATTATTTAGTTAATGCTAACGATTTCATTTTACAGTTTCTGTTTCACCAACAATACATTACCCTTGCAAAATGCAGCAAAAATTGAAGAGTCAAATTGTATATTAAAATCAATATCAAGGGCTAAAAGATATATAAATTAAATAAAAAGTATTTTATTTAATTTATATTGGTACAATCTAAAAAAAAAGTTAAAATATGTGGCTGATATCTAGTTTGCGGCGACACTTGTCCTTAGGCCGATACTTTTGCTTTAGATATTTTCTTTTCCGACGATATTAGCATTTGACGACGATTCCTTTGAATGTATATTATTTTCTTTGGGGCAGGACGGCTTTGAGAGGCGGTGACCCCCTCCTTTGCCAGGAGCCATTATTATTATTATACGCGTCTACATTAAGCTTCTAGCAATACCCTCTTCACTTCTTTCTCCTGAGATATAATTTCTTTTAGTATATAATTAATGTGTCGTCGACAATGGAGTTTAAATTTTCAACGTGTGCGACGTGAATGAAACAAAGTAGCCGATAAATTGGCTAAGTTAGTCATTTCGGATAATATCGAGGTCTGTCAATTTGTCTATCCACCATTGGAGGTGTGTGAGCTGCTGCACGCAGAAAATAGTTACCAGTTAGAGCTGTAACTTTGGCCTTCTCTTCTATTTACCAAAAAATAAAAAGAAATAATTATGAGTTTACAATTCAAACAAATGGATTAAAAATGAATTTTCCCTATTTGGAAATTAATTTTTACTGTAAAATTGTACCGTTTCAATATTTATTCGTGTTAAATTACGAGTTTAAATTTGATTACCGTGTTCTCTTATTTTTATAGATTATTTTTTGATTAATTTATGGTGAGTACAAGGTAATATTTATTCTGAAATACTCTCCTATTTGACATTGAACCTCGTACTCATACATCATGATTATCAAAATCGGATCAGATCAGTCGGTTCAACCGGTTGAACCGTGAATCGGTGGCATATCCGATCCGGTTATTTCACAAAACCGGTTTGGTAATGAACCGGCTGAAAACCGGCAAAATCGGTTTGAACCGCCGGTTCACTTTTTTCTTTTAAAAAATTAAACCAAACGACGTCGTTTGTTCAACGAGCCGAGTCAAATTCGAGTATTGCCGAGCTCGACTCGAACTCAAAACTTTAAAAGTAAGCTCAACTCGACTCAAAAACTCACGAGCTAAAAATTATCAAGTTCAACTCGAACTCGAAATATACTATTAAAACTTGAACTCGAAAAGGCTCGAACTAAAAAAAAATTAGAAGTTCGATTGAAGCCTAAAATTTGAGCTCAATTGAAGCGAAAGAATAGTTTACTATGTGCTCACCAAAAGGCCACATGATTTTGAATGTCAAATTACCTCTATTGTTTATAGAAGTAAGTTGGGATGCTCTTCTATGTTTCTTAGGCATGTGGGATTGTTTTTCTTAAAAAAAAATTAAACCAAATGACATCATTTGTTATGATTTTTTTAAGCCCCAATTTTATTTTTTTTATTATAGTTATATAATTATATTTATTATTTAATATGTTTTACCTTAAATATTATGTTGTAATTGATTTGAATCATTTTGTTTTATTTGATTTTATGGTTTTTAATTTATATATGTTATGACTTCTGATATTTTTATACCTTTTAATATTGTAAACTTAAAAAAAGTATTACATATATATTAATATTGCTTTGAATATTATGTAAAATTAAAAAAATTATTATTTTATATAAAATCCGATTCAATCGCGGTTGAACCCAGTTGAACCAGTGAACCAGTACCTTCACCAGTTTAATGTCCGGTCCGATTTTAAAAATATTGCCATACATACATGGTCTTCAACTCAATACCTCAAAGAATAATAATAATTTCTTAATCGTTAAGATCATTTGGTTTGTGTATTTTTATAAATTATTTAATTGTATTTATACCTAACACATGTATATTTAAGTCTTTGTTAAAATATTTATTTATGATGATTGTGTATTTAAATATAATTACTTCGAATATGATTGTCTAACACACAAAAAAACACATTTGATCACGTTAACTTAGCTGACCTAACCAGAAGCTTAATTACAGGATGAGAAAGGTTTAAGGTTTTACTTAACTACTTAAACCAACTTGTTCCTATTAGTCACAATATATATATATATATATATATTTTGATGCAGGACATATCATGTAATGCCATAACATAGTTAGCTTGGCGGTCCTTGCCATAACATTTGCCTTTTCACATAGCAAATATCCAAAGCATCACTTTCTATCTTGGATGGTTTATGTAAAAAAATATATGTATAAACTTTGATTATTGTAAAATAATTTAATTTTACAAATTTTATTTATTTTATTATTGTTCACTTTATATCTTTGATTTTTATATAAAAAATATATTTAAATTAGAGAAAATAACCTCAGTGATCAAAAATCTAATATAATATACGATTTTAACCAACTTTTTCCGGATTTGTCAAAATGACCAACAAAATCGCAATGCGATCGCTAATTCGCAACGCGATCTCCATTATCGCAAATTCGCGTTGCATTTCGCGTTGCGATAGTTGAAAATCGCGTTGCGATGGTCTACAGCGTCGTTGCGATTTTCCCAATTCGCAATGCGAATAAGTAAATCGCAACGCGAATTGGGAAAATCGCAATGCAATACTGACTATCGCAATGCGATACTTACTATCGCAATGCGATAATACAAAATCGCAACGAGATACTGACTTTCGCAACGTGATTCTGACTTTCGCAACGCGATAATACATAATCGCAATGCGATTTTCAAAGCGCCATTAGTATCCTGACCAAGTATTTTATTTTTAAATTCCAAACACGAATATTAATATATTGGAACACTGAACCGTCCACAGTATATCCCGTAATCGCAACTCATAACCTAAAACCTAAAATCACAACTCAGTCCCATCTCCATCTCTCACTCTCTCACCCATCTCCGACGAAATCCGTCCCCATCTCCGGCGAAATCCGTCTATCTCCATCTCTCAGAGCCACCCTCACAATTAGAAATGGAAAATCAACCAAATCAACCAACGAGGGTTAGTTTTTTTAATTATTTTCTTTTTGAAATTTTTGCATTATTATTAGGTTTTTCATATTGAAATTGATGATAAGTTTACTGGTAATTTCAATAATAGATTAACCATTTCACTTAGATTGCTTATTAAATCAACCGAGAATCGCAACGCAAAATGCAAATCGCAACGCGATTTTAGTTTCGCGTTGCGATTCTCTCGTTGCGATAGTCAAATTCGCGTTGCGATAGTCATTTTCGTGTTGCGATTTTCATTTTCAGAAACTATTCTTCTTCTGCAAATTGAAACTTGAATGAATTGCATTACTTCAACCAAAAAACAAAGACAAATACGAAATTCACAGTGTTGCAAATTTAAGTTTGAAGAATAAACTACTACTCTTTATGTTTATTATTGTTTTTGGTATATCTTCGCAGTGTAGTTTTTGGTATATCTAACTTAGTATGTTTATTGTTTTTGTAGAACTTTTATTCGGCTCAATTGACCTTAAGAAATAAAGTCAGCCTGGCCAAAACAATTGCGTCGAAGCTTTCACCTGCACAAAGAAAAATGTTTGAGGATACATGCTTCGGGCCATGGCTGAAAGTACAACATCCCGGTGGAGATGCGATGTTGACACACCTGTTTCTTCAAACCATGACTAGCGATCTACCAGAGACTATACAACGTCGTGATGAAGAGATATGGTTTGATTTTCCACTGGCGTATACGTGTTTTGGGCGGGAGGAGTTTTGCTTAATCACCGGTCTACGCTTCGGACACGATGATGTAGGTCGGTACACTAGACACATTACCCGCCCATCATGGCTATCCCGGGTTTTTCTTGAGCTGGAGAGGCCGAATTTACACGTAGAAGACCTGACAAGATTGTTGAATAAGAAATATGGTTTTACTCGGATGGATGGCGTCGACGTTGTCCAAGTATGCCTTCTAATTCTTTTGCATGCCGGCTTTTTAGGCAGAGAGGCCAGACAACCTATTCCAAATGATCTAATCAAATTGGTAGAAGACCTATATGCGTGGAACCTGTTTCCGTGGGGCTCGTATTTATGGAAAGCTACATGGAATAAGTTATCGTCTGCCTTGGATGATCGAAAAAGTTTGCATGGCGATGGTTCCAAATACACTTTGACAGGCTTTATTTGGGCCTTTAAGGTAAGAATTTTTATATAATGTTTTCAAAATTATAAGTAATTATTTAACAATTACTAATGTTTGTTATTATATTGTTTGTAGATTTGGATATTTGATGCCTTTCCCGCCATGAAGACATATGCAATAAAACTTCAAATGATATTCCCAGGGCTATTTCCTGGAAGAGGAAACGGACCTTGCAATGGGAAGATTTACTACGGTATACGACAATAAATAATGTAAGTTAACATAAATACTACCATATGTTTATAAACAAGTTATTACTAGTACACGTTTAACTTTGTTTGAGCTTTTATATTGTTAGGAGGCCAACACTCCTCTACAGAGGCTGATACCCACGGAAGCTGAGCTTGCCACTGATTGGTGGCAAGCTAGTAAGCGTTTTTTTGATGGAACGGTTGATGAGCAACCTCCACTTCGGGAGCCATCACCTCACCCAGAGCTATCACCTCACCCAGAGCCATCATCTGATCGACCCGACTATACACCTCCACAACGACAGCCATCACCTATTCTGTCACATCATCGAGCCTCTTCTCCACCATCACCGCAAGATAGGCGACCGGCAAAGATGCCACGACGTTTATCTCCCTGTTCTCCACATCCACCTCAACGGGATGAGTTAGGGGAGTTACGTGATGAGGTCAATGCCTTGCGTGAGGAGGTCGGTACTTTACGCAAAGACGATGGTGCATGGCGTGTTGAGGTGTCTACATTACGCGGTGAGGTAGCCGCTCTACGTGAGATGGTAGCATCGTTGCAGAATGAGGTTCATACTCTACGCAACGAGGTAAGTTTAAGATTTTTCATACTCGTAATTCATTCGGTTGCTACCAATACTGCTAAACTGTTTTTGTTAGTATTTGTTTTTGGTTTTGTTTTTGTCTTTTGGTTGAAGTAATGCAATCCATTCAAGTTTCAATTTGCAGAAGAAGAATAGTTTACTTTCGCAACATGAAAATGACTATCGCAACGCGGAAATGGCTATCGCAATGTGAAATGAAAATCGCAACGACAAAATCGCAATGCGAAATGAAAATCGCAACGACAAAATCGCAATGCGAAATGAAAGTCGCAATGCGATTTGTGTTTCGCGTTGCGATTTTGTCGTTGCGATTTCATTTCGCATTGCGATTTTGTCGTTGCGATTTTCATTTCGCATTGCGATTTTGTCGTTGCGATTTGCATTTCGCATTGCGATAGCTATTTCCGCGTTGCGATAGTCATTTTCGCGTTACGATTTTAAGTTTCGTGTTGCGAAAGTAAACTATTCTTCTTCTGGAATGTTTATATATGTTGTCCTTTTAAATGTTTATATAAGTGCTTACTTCTGGAATGTTATCTGAGCATTTTGTGAACTATGATAGAATAATGACTTGGGTGAATACAATGCTAGTTTGAAACATATTTGTCTTTGTTTAATATAATGTCTGTTTATTTACTGATTTATGTATTAATATTTTTTTAGCGGCCCGATAAGGTGGATGCTTTACGTCGGGTTTTCCTTGCACGACGGAGTTCACGCATCAGACGGCATGGACGTTCTATTACGTCTCCGTTCACCCCAATGGTGCGAAGACTCCGCAAGAAGAAGCCCGACTCACCTGTCATCCCTCAAGAGTCCCCTCCAATCGTTCAAGAGGCCCCTATCCTCCCTCAAGAGTCCCCCCCACCGTTCAAGAGGCCACTGTCATCGTTGAAGAGGTCCCTCCCACCATTCCAGAGCCCGATTCACATGGGGTAAAATATCAAAGTATTGAGAAACCCCCACCGGTTCCGGACATGATGGATGAGAGTTGGCTCTCGTATGAGTTACCGGTTAGTACACTTCCGGTATCTGAAGTGGAAAGGAGACAACTACCGGAAACAATTGTGGATAATACCCTTTGGGCTAAGGCCGCAGTTGATTTTTATCTACATGAGCGGAGCCAAGGGTGTTACACTGACATAAGCAAACTCAACGATGAAATGTTTTTGTTGCTTGATCGGTCTTGGTGGGGTGTGCTATTAGGGGTTGAAGACAGTGGCTATTTCGATGGAGAGGTAAGTCTTATATTTGACTTATATATGATTTTGATTAATTTTTTTAAAAATTAATGTAATTCACTAATATATGTCTTTTTTTTGTAAAACAGCATATCGATGCGTGGGTGTCACGTCTTCTAATAATAAGGAAGCTTAGGAAAAATAAAAAAAATTCACGATATACAATAATGCCGGCGGCTTTTCACGCAGTTCACTTGAAGAATCAACGAGATGAATCATTTTCGTTGGGCAACGGACAAGCTAAACTTTATCCTGCATGGTGGGAGGTCGATAAGGTTAGTGTTTATTTTTTAAATTTTTTAAAGGTGTTCATAAATAAGTGCGCAAATAAATGAATTATTACTTATGATTGCAGGTGTTTATCCCTGTTTTGGAACGTCGTCATTGGCTTCTCGTCCAACTTCAGCTCCCATCCCTGAAGATAATAGTATATGAAAACATGATAAATTACATATCACTGTCTGATTTGAGAGATATTATCAAGGGATGGAGCTCTCATTTGGCTAAATTCTTGGATGAGATTAATTATTAGACTCATTCTGGACACAAGAAGCCAAAGAAGTTCAATGTCACAGTTGTCAGAGACGAGACCGTGCCACAATAATCGCCGGGAGGCAGAGGGGATTGTGGTCCTCTCGTATGCATGTGCTTGGTGCGTTTGACAACGGGAAGCATAGAGTTTCTACCTCCCACCGATAGAGATAGAGCTGCAGTAGGCTTGTGGTTTCGGCATTATATGGCTAGAGCGATATATTCTAGACGCTGCCTACCTGCATCCGCATTATGAAAGTATCCATTGTTAATTGGTAAGTCAAATGCAAGTTGTGTTAACATATATACTCCTTTTGGTTTGAAAATGTTTGGTTAAGTACCTATAATTCAATAATTTGATGTTTATAGGTTTTAGATGTGTAGGAAGTCTTGTTTGAGCAAATGTTTGGTTTTTGCAGGTTAATCCTTAAGTGAGCTGCGTGAAATGGATGTACGGGTGCAAAAGTTGATTCATTGATTCAATAATTGATGAGGAAATAAGAATTATTATTATTTTTTGATTGTTTAATTGATTTGTAAAAAATGATTTGTAAATGTTGATTTGTTTAATTGGTGTGTACATAATTCTTATTTGTGCTTGTTTAATTGATTGAAATGTAATAGTTGATTTGTTGATTTTCAATCTGCATTATGTTGAAGGCAAAACAGACTATCGCAACATAAAACTGACTATCGCAACGAGAAAATCGCAATACGAAATGAAAATCGCAACGAGAAAATCGCAATGCGATTTTCATTTCGCATTGCGATTTTCTAGTTGCGATAGCCATTTTCGCGTTGCGATTTTTCATTTCGAATTGTGATAGCCATTTTCGTGTTGCGATAGCCATTTTCGCGTTGCGATTTCCCCGTTGCGATAGTCAAATGAATGTCTAATAAGTGATAACAACTGAACAGATCATAGCAATGTTCAAACTCAAGTTACTAATACATGCCTAACTGAAAATGTTAAAAGTGCACACATAAAATACACATAATACAACGTTTGCATTTAAAAATCACCTAAGTTAACAGTCCCAAAAGGTGAAGCCGGTTGTGATTGAGATTTTGAAGATGATTGCGATTTTTAGAATCTCGTTGCGATAGTCAGTATCACATTGCGATTTTCCAAATTCGCATTGCGATTTACTTATTCGCATTGTGAATTAGGAAAATCGCAACGCAATACTTACTTTCGCAACGAGATAATACAGAATCGCAATGCGATTTTTAAAGTTCGCAATAGGTTTTAGTTTCGCAACACAAATTTTTTGTGTATATATCTAGGCAGAAGCAACAACTCATAACCTAAATCCCTAAATCGCAACTCATTCCATCTCCATCTATCACTCTCTCCGGCGACATCCGTTCCTATATCCGTTCCTACATCCTTCCCCATCCGGCAACAAGTCTTAGTTTCGCAGCTCGTTTGTTTAGTAAATTAATTTACAACCATGAAATCATCTAATGTTGATCATGTTTGGATAGATTTGTGTTTTGGAGGGTCATGGGAGAATGTTCATGGTGTTTTACAATATATGCCTTTACCCATGAATCTTCAACTAAAACTGTCATTAAAAAAGTTAACTTATGAAACTCTAATGTTACGTGTTTCAAAGAAATTGAATTTAGAGCCCTTAAGTGGATTTAGGCTATCTTATCAGAGGAATGGTAAAGTTTATTTGTTAACCGACAATGAAGATGTTGAACGATTCATTGCTTACATTAGTGTTTCAAGTGATGATGTTACATTGTATGTTGTTGAACCTAGAAGTAGTATTGTTGGGTCAGTAGCGGGTAGTAATCAACTAAGTTTTTCTCAAAACCCACAACATTTCTCTAATCCAAATCCCAATCAACTTTCAGCATCAAATTCCGGTTTTCGTATTGACCAATTAGACGATGATGAGCCAACAGAAAAAATTGTGAGTACTAGTCAGTATTCGAAATTTGATCTTGGTCAATACCCGGACTTTGATATTGGTCAATACTCAGATTTTGATGATGTTTCAGAAGAAGAAACAGACCCTGCGTGTAATGATTTTGATATTGGTCAATACCCGAATTTTGATGATGAAACAACCGTTGCCAAGGAAGATGTTGTTGATGATAATGAGGAGGAAGTGGAGGATGTGAATGAACATGTTGAACATCCATTCTGTAATTCATATAATCCTGAAGAAGAAAAAGAAGAAGAAAAAGAAGAAGAAAAAGTCCCCGAAGAAAAGAAAATGCCACGGGAGTATAACTGGAATATGCCAGAATTACTTCAGATACCGGAAGAAGAGTTGGTAAAGAAAGCAGTTGATTGTTACACAAAAGTTATTCGTATCAAGAAAGATGATTGTTTTGATACAAAGGAAGACTTGAAGATAGCTTTGTATACGAAATGTGTGGAAGATGGCTATCAACTAAAAGTTAACAAATCAAGCAAAGATCGTTTCGAAACAAGGTGTATGATTGACAAAAACTGTACGTGGCGTATGATTGCAAAGAGGATAAAAGATTGCGAAATGTTTCAAGTTAGGACTTTTATTGATAAACATACATGTTCAAGAACCCAAGTTTTTCCTCACCATAGACAGGCAAACAAAAAGGTATTTGGTGGTTTTCTGGCTGAGTTAATGTTTTTGAATGGCAGGGTATATCGGGGACATGAAATTATGACTGACATGAATGCTCGGTTCAAGATTAGTATATCATATTCTCAAGCTTGGAGAGCCAAATGTTATGCCTTGGAATTGTTGAGGGGGTCGCCAGAAGCATCGTTTGCCCAACTGCCGGCTTATTGTCACAATTTAAAGCTGAAAAATCCTGGGTCGATAACTCATATAAAAACAGATAGAGATGGACACTTTGAGTTTCTGTTTATCGCCATTGGTGCTGCGGTTAGTAAATCAATATAATTCTGTTGACTCATTTCTGTTAGTTACATGCATTTCACATTTAAATGATTATATTTCTTGTGTATATTATTTTGTAGATTCGTTCGTTTATTACTTGCATGCGCCCAGTTATTATAGTTGACGGAGCACATTTGAAAGGTCGATACCTTGGAGTAAACTTATTAGCAGTAGCCATGTATGCTAACAATGGGATATTGCCAATAGATTATGGGGTTGGCAAATCTGAAACCTCTGATTCATGGACATGGTTTATGGGGTATCTTAGGGATTGCATAGGTCCTATTAGCAATCTGAAAATCATATCCGATAGGGCAAACTCAATTGACAACGCTGTTAGAAGGTGTTTCCCAGATGATTTTTATGGACTTTGTGGTGTTCATTTGTATAGAAATCTAAAATCAAGGTCTGCTGGTATAAAAAAGCACAAATGGACATACTGGAAGGCTGTAAAAGCTTATCGGGAAGTGGATTTCAATAAGCATATAAACTGTTTAAGACGTGTTTTGCCTCAGTGTGCTCAAACACTAGAAGATGTCGGGTTTGAAAGATGGTCAAGAGTACATCAACTTGGAGCAAGATATGGTTTCATGACGTCTAATAGTGCAGAATCAATCAACGCTCTAAGTCGTCATTCCCGGAAATTACCCATTACTATGTTAATGGAGTTTTTTCGAGCCTCTATTCAACAGTGGTACTACAAGAAAAGAAACCATGCATGTATTATTTCTTTGAATTCGTAACTTATCATATATTTTACTAAGTATTATTTATTTAAATTTACAGGAACATTGGAACATCGTGTTACACCATGGACTGAAAAAAAGATAACGAAACGTGTTGTGAAGTCAACGTCATGGAGAGTTGAACCATGTTCAAACACTTTGTTTGAAGTACTGGATAATAACTTAAATGGGCTTGTCGATCTAAATGCAAGGACGTGTAGTTGTATGAAATGGCAAACATCTGGTTATCCGTGTGGCCATGTTATAAAAGTTGCTATTCATCTAAACCAAGATGATTCAAGCACATACGCTATGGATTGCTACACTACAGAAGTATATCGACAGACTTATGCCGAGATTGTCTACCCTATTCCACATCCTTCTGAGTGGGACATACCAGATGACTTACAAACAGTTTTGCCACCAGCCATGGACAGAAGGCTACCTGGCCGACCAAAAAGTCATGATCGTATACCGTCTAAGGGTGAAGAGAAGAAGAGATCGACATGTAGTCGGTGCAAGGAAAGTGGTCATACAAGGTTGACATGTGGATCACCAGTGGCTTCACAATCATCTTTTCCTCTACCAAAATATGGATCATCATCAAAATCCAAAGCTCATATGGTGTCAAGAAAAAGGCAATCAAAATCGCAATCATCTTTAAAATCCCAATCACAACTGGCTTCACCTTTTGGGACTGTTAACTTAGGTGATTTTTAAATGCAAACGTTGTATTATGTAGATTTTATGTGTGAACTTTTAACATTTTCAGTTAGGCATGTATTAGTAACTTGAGTTTGAAAATTGCTATGATCTGTTCAGTTGTTATCACTTAATAGGCAATCATCTTAATGTCTATCGCAACGCGGAAATTACTATCGCAATGTGAAATGAAAATCGCAACGAGAGAATCGCAATGCGAAATGAAAATCGCAACGCAAATTTCGCAATGCGAAATGAAAATCGCAACGAGGGAATCGCAATGCGAAATGAAAATCGCAACGCGAATTTAATTTCGCGTTGTGATTCTCTCGTTTCGATTTTCATTTCGCGTTGCGATTCTCTCGTTGCGATTTTCATTTCGCATTGCGATAGTACTTTTTGCCTTCAACATAATGCAGATTGAAATCAACAAAATCAACCATTACATTTCAATCAATTAAACAAGCACAAATAAGAATTATGTTAACATCAATTAAACAACTCAACTTTTACAAATCACCTTTTACAAATCAATTAAACAATCAAAAAATAAGCAATAATTCTTAGAGAAAATAACACTTCTACTATTGAATCAACTTTTGCAGCCATACATCATTTTCACGCAGCTCACTTCTGAGATTAACCTGCATAAACCAAACATTTGCTCAAACAACACTTTCTACACATCTAAAACCTACAAACAGCAAATTATTGAATTCTAGGTACTTAACCAAACATTTTCAAACCACAAGCCTATAAACATACCAATTGTTTATGGACATTTTTATAACGCAGATGCAGGTAGGCAGCGTCTCGTATATATCGATCTAGCCATATAATGTCGAAACCACAAGCCTACTGCAGCTCTATCTATATCGGTGGGAGGTAGATACTTTATACTTCCTGTGATCAAACGGTCTAACGGCAAGCATACGAGAGGACCACAATCCCCTCTGGGTCCTTTCGTTTGTTGTGGTGCGGTCTCGTCTCTGCTAACTGTAATATTGAGCTTCTTTGGCTTCTTGTTTCCAGAACGAGTCCAATAATTTATCGCATCCAAGAATTTAGCCAAATAAGAGCTCCATCCCTTAATAATATCTCTTAAATCAGCCAATGATATGTAATTTATCATGCTGTCATATACTATTGCCTTAAGGGATGGGATCTGAAGCTCGACGAGAAGCCAATGGTTACGTTCCAAAACAGGGATAAATACCTGCAATCATAAGTAATAATTCATTCATTTGCGCACTTATTTATGAATACCTTTAAACTCAATCTAAAATAAACACTAACCTTATCGACCTCCCACCATGCAGGATAAAGTTTAGCTTGTCCATTGCCCAACGCAAATGATTCATCTCGTTGATTCTTCAAGTGAACGACGTTAAAAGACGTCGGCATAATTGTATATCGTGTATTTCTTTTATTTTCCTTAAGTTTCCTAATTATTAGAAGACGTGACACCCACACATCGATATGTTGTTTTACAAAAAATACATATATTAGTAACTTACATAAATTTACAAAAAAATAATCAAATTAAAATATAAGAAAAATATAAGACTTACCCCTCCATCGAAATAGCCATTGTCTTCGACCCCTAATAATATGCCCCACCAAGACCGATCAAGCAACAAATAGATATCATCGTTGAGCTTGCATATGTCAGTGAAACACCCCTGGCCTCGCTCATGTAGATAAAAATCAACTGCGGTCTTAGCCCAAAGGGTGTTATCCAGAATTGTGTCCGGTAGTTGTTTCCTCTCCACTTCAGATACCGGTATGGTACTGGCCGGTAACTCATACGAGAGCCAACTTGAATCCATCATGTCCGGCACGTCAGAGGGTTTCTCAAGAATCCTACATATGACGCCATGTGAATCGGGCTCTTGAATAGTGGGAGGGACCTCTTCAACGATGACAGTGGCCTCTTGAACGGTGGGAGGGGACTCTCGAGGAATGATAGGGGCCTCTTCAACGATAGGAGTGGACTCTTGAGGGATGACAGGTGAGTCGGGCTTCTTCTTGCGGTGTCTTCGCACTATTGGGGTATACAGAGACTTAATAGCACGTGCACACCGTCTGATGCGTGAACTCTGTCGTGCAAGAAAAACCCGACGTAAAGCATCCACCTTATCGGTCCGCTAAATAATTAAATGCAAATATCAGTAAATAAACAGACATGATATTTAAACAGTGAAAACAAAGACAAATATATTTCAAACTTTCAACCAAAAGACAAAACAAAGACAAATACTAACTTCACAGTGTTAAAGAATACACAGTTTAGCAGAATTGCCAGCAACCGAATAAATTTACTTCAACCAAAAGACAAAACAAAAAGACAAATACTAACTTCTCAGTGTTAATAAACAGTTTAGCAGTATTGGCAGCAACCGAATAAATTTACTAAGCAATCTAAGTGAAATGGTTAATTTAAGTGAAATTACGAGTAAATTTATCATCAAGTTAAATATGGAAAATCTTAAACTTACCTCGTTGTGTAGAGTATGAACCTCATTCTGCAACGATACTACCATCTCACGTAGAGCGGCAACCTCACCACGTAAAGTAGACACCTCCACACGCCATGCACCATCGTTATCGCGTAGAGTACCGATCTCCTCACGCAAGGCATTGACCTCATCACGTAACTCCCTTGACTCATCCCGTGGAGGTGGAGAACAGGGAGATAGAAGTCATGGCATCTTTTCCGGTCGCCTATCATGAGGTGATGATGGAGAAGAGACTCGGTGATGTGACAGGATATGTGATGGCTCTCGTTGTAGAGGTGTATAGTCGGGTCGATCAGGTGATGGCTCTGGGTGAGGTGATGGCTCTCGAAGTGGAGGAAGTGGAGGCTGCTCATCATTCGTGCCATCAAGAAAACGCTGACTAGCTTGCCACCAATCAGTGGCAAGCTCAGTCTCCGTGGGTGTCAGTCTCATTAATGGAATGTTGGCCTCCTAAAAATATAAAAACTCAAACAAAGTTAAACGTCTACTATTAATAACTTGTTTATATATGATAGTATTTGTGTTAACTTACATTATTTATTGTCACATATGGTATTAAGTCTTCCCAATCCAACATACGTTTCCTCTTCCAGGAAATAGCCTTGGGAATATCATTTGAAGTTTTTATTGCATAAGTCTTCATGGCGGGAAAGGCCTCGAATATCCAAATATACAAACAAATATAATAACAAACATTAGTAATTGTTAAATAATTAATTATAAATTTTGAAAACATTATATAGAAATTCTTACCTTAAAGGCCCAAACAAAGCCTGACAAAGTGTATTTCGACCCATCACCCCGCAAACTTTTGCGGTCATCAAAGGTAGACGACAACTTAGTCCAGGTAGCTTTCCATATATACGAACCCCACGGAAACAGATTCCATGCATTTAGGTCCTCTACCAATAATATTAGCTCCTGAGGAATAGGTTGTCTGGCCTCTCTGCCTAAAAAGCCGGCATACAAAAGTAGTAGAAGGCATACTCGGACAACATCGACGTCATTCATCCGAGTAAAATCATCTTTCTTATTAAACAATTTCTTCATGTCGTCGACGTGTAAGTTCGGCTTCTCTATTGACTCATCAGGAAAAACCCTGGATAACCATGATGGGCGGGTGATATGACGAGTGTACCGGCCTACATCATCGTGTCCGAATCGTAGACCAGTGATTAAGCAGAACTCCTTCCGCCCAAAACAAGTATACGCCGGTGGAAAATGAAACCATATCTCTTCCTCACCACGTTGTATACTGTCGGGTAGATCGCTAGTCATGGTCTGAAGCCACAAATGGGTCAAATTAGCATCTCCACCCAGATGCTGTACTCTCAGCCATGGCCCGAAGCAGGTTTCCTCAAACAATTTTCTTTGTGCATGTGAAAGCTTCGAAGCAATTGTAGTGGCTAGGCTAACTTTATTCCTTAATGTCAATGAAGCCGAAAAAAATTTCTACAAAAATAATAAACATACCAAGTTAGATATACCAAAAACTACACTGTCAAGATATACCAAAAGCAATAAACATAAATAGTAGTTTTTTCTTGAAACTAAAATTTGCAACACTGTTTTGTCTTTTGGTTGAAATGAAAATCGCAACGAGATAATGAGAATCGCAACGCGGAAATGACTATCACAACGAGAGAATCGCAACGCGAAATGACTATCGCAACGAGAGAATCGCAACGCGAAATGAAAATCGCAACGCGAAATGAAAATCGCAATGCGATTTTGGTTTCGCGTTGCGATTTTTATTTCGCGTTGCGATAGTTATTTCCGCGTTGCGATTTTCATTCTCGAAACTATTCTTCTTCTGCATTACTTCAACCAAAAGACAAAACAAAGACAAATACTAACTTCACATGCTAAACAGTTTAGCAGTATTGGCAGCAATCGAATGAATTTAATAAGAAATCTAAGTGAAATGGTTAATCTATTATTGAAATTACCAGTAAACTTATCATCAATCTCAATATGAAAAACCTAAAATAATGCAAAATTTTCAAAATAAAAATAAAACAAAACTAACCCTCGGAGGTTGATTTTCCATTTCTGAATGATTGTGAGAGATTTTTGATTGTGAATGGTTGTGAGGGATTTCGCCGGTGATGGGGACGGAAATCTTTGGAGATGGGGACGGATTTCGCCGTAGAGAGTGAGAGATGGAGATGGGACTGAGTGTTGTGATTTTAGGTTTGAGGTTATGAGTTGCGATTAATGTGGACGGTTCAGTTTCCGATTTATTAAGAAAAAATTCGTGTTTGGAATTTGAAAAAAAAATACGCGTTAATACGAATGACGCTATGTAAATCGCATTGCGATAGTAAGATTCGCATTGCGATTTACGTATTCGCGTTGCGATTTTCCTAATTCGCATTGCGAATTATGAAAATCGCAACGCGAATTAGGAAAATCGCATTGCGATAGTCAGTATCGCATTGCGATTTTCCAAATTCGCATTGCGATTTACTTATTCGCATTGCGAATTGGGAAAATCGCAACGCGAAATTGGAAAATCGCATTGCGATAGTCATAATCGCGTTGCGAATCTGGAAACTGATTTGCGATAATGGAGATCGCGTTGCGAATTAGCGATCGCATTGCGATTTTGTTGGTCATTTTGGCAAATCCGGAAAAAGTTGGTTAAAATCGTATATTATATGGGATTTTTGGTCACTGAGGTTATTTTACGAACAAGTAATGTCAGACTACGACAACTAAGTTATACCAAACTTGATCCATACATTTATCAACCTTATAAACGCTTATAAGACATTTAAAACATCAATTGGAGTGATTAAGGACCAGTTTATCATGCTGCAAATTATAGAGACCTACTTAACATATAAACCAACTTTAAGCATCAAAACGAACACATTTGGCCCATTTTTAACACATGATATTGATAACCTAGGAAGAGATATCAATACCTATTGCCTGGTATGTCACGTCTTCAATATTGGGTTAAATTTTTATTTAAGTTAATTAAGTTTTCAATTCTCTTAAAATCTAAAAAAATGAGGGTAATATAGATAAAATCAAACTTTGGGGGGACTAAATTCAGTAATATCTATAAGTTCAATAGTTATATGGTTAATTTTGGAAAGTTAAAGGGTAAATATTAACCTCGTTGACCCAATTGAAAATCCTAACTCATCGGCTTGACCTACTTATACACCCAAGTCTCAATCCTATTGCAGGAACCCGGCCTATTCCTCACCCAAAACTTTTGGGCTGTTATCTCCAGCCTAATCAGCCAAATATTAATTTCGTCAACTCAATTAAATCGAAATTTTTTAACTCAATTTATCGGGATGATTGCTGACGACCAGGATCTTCGACGAGTGCATTTTCTCTATTCTTCAACAAAAACAAATAATTTCTCACTATTTCCCTTTCTAAACCTCTATGAGCCTGAAATAAAAGCCAAATAAATAAATCTTGTATATCTGAAAGCTTTTTTTAAATGTTAAAAGAGAGTAAACGACCTCAGTGATTTATTGTTATCTTTTTGAGGTCTTGAGTTCGAACATAACGTATTTAGATGTGCAAACATTGATTGCCTTCGTATTTACATTATCAATCATCTAATTATCTCTTACATATTTCAATGTTCCTTCTATTGATTGCCTTTGAGTGATGGAATCTGGATTGCAAGAACTGTTGTATGCTCATGAAAATGGAAATTGAAAAAAATATATACAATCATTCCATTCATTTACACAAAATAAATTATATTATTAATATATATATCTTTACACTAAAAAATATTTCTAAATCAACAACTATATACATAAGATGTCTAGCTAGCTTCTCCATTTTAGCATCTCGACCCGACAATTTGTATTTTTGGCTGCGCTTTAAACAAGTCTGAACTATACACACTTGGCATTAGAAGCGGAACTTTTGAGGTATATGAAGGCTTGAGTGGTGCAAAAAAGTTGGGAGTTAACAAAGTTATTATCGAGACTGATAGTATGGAAGTATTGAAGACAGAAAATGATTTAAAGGAGTGAAGTTCCACAATCTTTAAATATGTTTTAGCATTCCTACCTAATATTTAAATTGCAATCACAGTTTCGTTTTCGATTAGATTACGTTTATTGCGATTGCAGATGTAATGAGTACTATTGAACAATTATGATTATCCCTAACATGGATTAATTACATGTTTAATTTCCTCTTGTAATTAAAAAAAAGTCTGAACTACGCACATTAAGCTGCCAAGTATTTGTCTTGCATTGTTTCTGCAATAACCAGTTTGGGAGGAACATTTACTTCTTTATTCAATTTTTTGGTTTTTTTTTCAATAAACAGTTTTTTGGTTTGTTGCTGCTATTCCTTATCTCAGCATTATTTCAGTTTTCTACTTCAATATCTTGTGTTATTATTTTTAATAATTAAATATTTCATTATTTATTAGTAAATAATATATTATATGATGTGACTAAATTGATGGAATTTTAAAATATTGAGGATTTATTGAATTAGGATTGAATTGATACAATGTATAATTTTAGGGGCCAAAATTGTTATTATACCATGTCATATCATCATTTATATTAAGTCAACAGTCAAACTTAACGACCCGTGATTAAAACAAAAATGAAATGTAACGTTAGGTTAATAAGAAAAAAAATAATTGAGTGACCAAAACAAAAACATAAGAATAAGTTTGTGATCAAATAAATAGTTTATCCTAAATTTAATACAAGATAATTTACAATTAGGTAACCTATTGAATTGATCACTTGCCTTTGATAGTACACTTTTACTCTCTATTTTTTTAATAAAAATAAGTTTTCATCATTTACATTATTGTTTTATTAAATTTTTATCATTAAGACATGGAATGTTACTAATTTGATGATATGACAAATTACTAAAATATTTTTTAAAAAAATAAAATATTGATATAAGTCTCTCTGCAAACTCAAAATAATTTAGGGAGAAATGATTAATTTACTCCATACTATTGAAAACATTTTGATGTTTCGATATAACAAATTAAGTGTTATTGAATTTTAAGATTTTATAATCATTTTTAAAAGTATATTCGATTAAATTATTCGAATATCAAAATATTACTACAAGTTTTTCAAAGGTCAATTTCAAATCTTACTAAAGTGTAAAATTGTGTTTAAAACATAAAATATTTTTGAAACAATTTTTACAAAGTATTTCGAATCAAAACCGAGCCAAAAATCAATTTTGTAAAGGGATGTACCGATGCACTATTTGATGTATCAATGCACACCCTAATTCGAATGCATTTTGTGTACTGATGCACAGCCATGCATCGATGCACTCCTGATTTTATTGAAACATCGAATGCATTTTATTTACCGATGCACAGACCATGCATCGATGCACTCCTGGCTCTTTTGTAACATCGAATGTAATTAGTGTACCGATGCACCCCAAAGTATACTAATGCACTAAGTCATATAACGGTCGAAATATTTGAATTTTACACACAGTGTATCGATGCACCTTGAGAGTGCACCGATGCACCCATGCTCCCAACCAGATTTTTAAATGATAATTACACAATAACAGCTCTATTAACTTCACCAATGATCCCCAACATTTAGAATCAATTGAAAGTGCATTTAAACAAACTTAGGAGCCATTGATCAACAACAATTAAGAAGAGAATCTAGAGAAACAAAGAGAAAGCCTTGAACTTATCGTTTGAGCATTTTCAAGCCTATTTTTCATTCAAAATTTATTTTGCTTTCAAGAACACCCTTTGTACTCAATTGTATTATTTTTTTAGTGTTCTTTCTTTGTTCTAGAATTGTGCAAACATCTTGCCTTGTGAGGTTTTTCTATAAGTTTGCAAAATTTGTATTCTTCTCTTTGGGAGAGAGTGTTCTCAAGAATTTGGGGTATAATTCTTGAGGGAGTTGTAAGGTTACTCTTTGTCCTCAAAAGAAATAACAAATTAGTGAATTTGTTGGAAAATCCTTAGTGTGGATAGCTAAGGTAGTGGACGTGGACTTTAGTTGAGAAAGTCGAACCACTCTAAATCGTTGTGTAAATTATTTTCTATTTTCTGCAAAAGCTTCTACTAAAATTTTTTGTAACACCCCGATTATTGTAATTATAAAGATCACAGGTATATTGGCACGTCGCAATTATTATGGCCACCTGTTAATGCTATTATTATATGTGGGAACCAAGCCAACCACTCCTCAATTATGAAAGAGATGGAGAGTGTGTAATAATGCATTATAATAAAAGCATTCTCTGAGCATACGAACTCAGAGTGAAAATTTATGATAAACATATCTCTATATGTTCATCAACATCCAAAGACAACTCATTTTCTCTAATAATCACCTCTCAACGTGGTCAATACAATTTCACTATCCTTTTGTTTAGAGGGCACCAAGCGGTTCATCACCGATAAGAAGGGAGAAAAACCTCAGACAAAAGCTACCAAAGCCAGAATCGTTGCTCATCCTCAGTACTCTAGCCTCTTGGAAGCTTACATGGATTTTCAAAAGTGTAGAGCTTCACCTGAAGTAGTGCCTTGACTAGCTGCTGCTAGATAGAAGTTTGAAACGAGGCAACAATCTTCAGTGATATCAAGAGACACTTCGAAAGACCCAGAGCTGAATCAATTTATGGAAGCTAATTGCGACATATGGTGAAATAGCTTTGGATTTCACCTGGAGGATTGAAGCTCTGCCCAACTCAACATGCTTAGCAAGATTCCCCTGCAGATCTTCAACTCCGGAGATCGACGAAATCAAAAGAATATCAAGCTAAACGTATTAAGCCATATCGTTGAACCATATCAACATTTGATCAACATCCTTGCTTGAAATATGAAGAGCACTGAAGAATAAAAAAAATGAGAATTTGTGAAAGCTACGAAATGAAGGAATGACATAGTGCACATGGCTTTGAAAATGGAATCACGTGAAATGGAGTAGTTACAGAGAAAGAGAAAACAATTTAAAAATAAACATGAAATGGAGCAATGGATTCACGTGGTTTTGGGGGCTATTATTAAAGTGTAAAATGGGTAAATCACAAGTTGTGCCATCAAAGTTTGGTAAGATCTTTACCTTGTCTCTTAGTTTCCAAGTGTTTATACTTATGAAATAATAGTTTTTACAAGATCAATTTAGTCACTAATTTAAGTAATTAACTATCTTGATGGCAACGTTAGTTTTCAATTTTACCAATTGAGTCCTTAAATTATTATTTAGATTCTAATAAGTTATTTTTATGGCGAGGGAAATGTAACATCCGCAATACCGGGTTAGTGACCAAATTATAAAATTTCAGAATTTGGTGACTAAAGTAGAAGAATGAAATAATTCAATGATTATTGGATATATATGATGAAGGTTATTTAGTAATTATTAAAGGAAATAAAGGGCAAAAGGGTTAATTGACCAAGAAATGAATTAAAAATGGGATTGGTAAGGATAAATACACGTGGAAAGGGAGAGAATTCTCCAGAGTTCTCTTCTCCTTTCTTTTTCTTCTTTACATGGAAGCCAATAGCAAAGGTAAGTTGATTTAGCTGTTGATTTCTTGAAAGTTTTAAGTTGGATTTGAGTCTTTGGGGGTTATATAAGCTTAAGGAAAGCTTATATAAGTTTAAAACACCAAAGAGAGAGAATTAGAAAGGAATTTCTATTAAGGGTTTATAAATGAACTTTTGTTATAGAAAGGTTTTTGAAGTTCTAAAGTTGGATTTGACTTGTCAAGGGTCTAATTAAGAAGTTAGAAGCAATTGAATGGAATTTGGAACATTTTAGAAATTGAGTATGATTCTTGAATTTCATAAGGAAGATAGGATTTTTAGGTTAAAGATGATTTACATGGATATAAGTTGGTTTAAGTAATGGTAGTTGAGTTTAATGACATATTAGAGGCTTAAAATAGAAAAATTAAGGGAAGAGTTGATGATTTTCGTGCTAAAATGCAAATTCTAGGAAAGGTGTATCGATGCATATTCAATGTGCATCGATGCACTCTTTAAAGAAGAAACATCGAATGCAATTCGTGCATCGATGCATCCCCTTAAAATGAAAACATCGAAGGTAATTTGTGTATCGATGCATGGGTAGTGCATCGATACACATGTTAAAGAATGCATCGATGCACTGTAGAATGCATCGATGCACTTCAAGGGGAAATTGAAATAGACATTTCTTTTAGTATAAGAAATGATAGATTAGAGTATATCAATTGGATACTGATATGTATCAATATGTGATTATGTAGATATCGAACACGAACAAGTTCCGGAACGATCATCAAGTTAAGATTCGATCGAAAGAAAGGAAAAATCACAAAAGTGGATTGGAACTTAGTGAGGCTCAGGTGAGTGCATATGCATTAGTATATGATGTGTGTGGAAAAGACTCGCGATGAGTCTACTTCCAACATTTGATTACATGATTTTATGAATATTAATATGGGTGATATGATTATTATTTATGCATGAATATAGTCATAGGTGTTATATGTGAACATGTGAATTATATGAAAAGTGATATGAATTATATGAAAAAAAGCTATATGTCTACATGTATATGTGAAAGAAGCTATGAGCTTATATGAACAGGTGATATGAAAATGTATATGTGAAATGATATAAGTGAAAATGCCCATGTTATGTGTAAAGTGAGCTAGAGGTATAGTTGGCATGCCAAGAGTCGAGGGTTCTACGTGGTTCTTCGGGACATATATGTATTCTTTGGAACATTTACAGGGTCTTGTGAGACACATATGTGATCTATTGAAATATGTATATGGTTCTTAAGGAGTGGTCTTTCGGGACAAATACAGTACATAGGTCCTTCGGGACAAAATTCATAGCCCCTAGTGGGACCCCATACGAGCTGTGATGATAGCATAGTGCACAACCTCAATAGACTCACATATCTACAGTTCTCACAGATGTACATGGGCTAACAAAGAGATAATAATAAACATATATATTACATGTAAAGTATATGCTTTTGTGATATGAATTGTATTATATGATTGATATGATGATGTGTATATGTGTACATTTGATTACATGAAATGCTTTATTGTTTTGTATGATAGCATGATATGATATGTTCATGCATGATTAAGTAGTTAAAGTTACTTTAATGTGTTTAATGCCTCATTAAGTCATAGACTTAACGTGTGAGTGTTTCACACGTAGGTTCTGGAAAGCAAGAAGAGAAGTTTAGAGGAGCAAGACAGGTCAGCATTTTTCCTTACAACGTTTCAGATCAGAAAATAAATGATTTAAATGTGTTTGGTTAATCTGAACATAGTTGGCATGTACTAATTGATTGAGCTGAATATGCTATGATTGATTTTGGTTATTTTGGTCAATTTATGTAAATAAACAGTTTTTATTTTAAATGAAAGTTTTTAAATTTTCTTTGAATTTTGTCAAGAGTCAAAGTTTGAAAAGTCAATGTGACACCCCAGACTCGTATTCAGGTCGGATACGGGTTGAGCGTGTTACATTTAATGGTATCAGAGCTACGGTTTAGCCGATTCTCGGCATAAACTAAAGTCCAAAGTGTCATAAAATGTGTACATGCCAACACAGAGTAAAAAAAATATGATCTGATAGTGTAAGGAGTATGTTGTCTTGCTAATAGAATAAGATTAGTTTAATATAGTAGAAATATGATTATGAGAATTTTAAAGAAAGCGAGGGGGTGAATCTGATGGTTGTAGTAATTCACCTGCCCTGGCCAAGCAGAAGGAAGAGCGGACACCTCAGGAAGTGCCTCATAAGATCAAAGGTTGATTTCAGAAAGTTCAAATCATATTAGAATAGTGAAAGAAGATCATTATTGTTTTGAATAGGAAAAGCGATAAGGATTAGTTTTGTTAGTATGTGGATAAGATAGAATATGGTGAACAAGTGTCACCATAAAAACGTTAAAAAGATCGAATGACGTGGTGAGTACTTATAGAAGAACTCAGGGATAAGTGCATTAGTGACAAGTGTATAAGATGTATAAAGTCAGAGCTTATGAGTTGAAACGAAGTGATAGTATTGAGCATAAATAAGAGTATGTTTATGATAAGAGTTTGCAGTTAAGATAAAAAGAGTTAGCGTTGGCTAACCAGAGTACGTGATAAAAATGTACTGGAATTATAAGATTATAAGATATTGTCAGGATATGATAACCAAATATGAAATGGATTTGGATACAGTTATATATTTGGAACATGGTAATGTGGTATAGTAAAGGAAATAAGGATTTGGATATTTGAGTAAAGCTGAGGATTGATAAGAAAAGTTTGAGAATGTGTATATCGATGATCAGATTATAAGACACAAGAAGTCAGAATATTGAGTTTGAGCAAAAGAAATTTCAGGATGTATGAGAATAGAGGTGAAATTGATAAGTTGAGTAAGCGAATTTTGAGATAATTTCGATTGGAAAGGATGTATATGATTGGTAGAATAGGGCTTGTGCCCTAGATTGAACATAAGTTATTATTTAGCTGTCAGAGTAAAGGTGCTACAGTTATAAAATTGGAGGAAAGATAAAGTTGAGTTAATCAAGTATGATATGAATCTGGATGTGGTTATGTATTTTGATCATACAGAAATGATGTAGGCAAAGAGATAAGCATTGGTATGTTTTAAAAAGTGGCTTCAAAGAAGAAAATAAAAATACAAGAGATGATAAAGAATAAAGTTCTGTATAAGAAATAGGGATATCAAAGTTATGAGGATGCAATGAAGATTGTTACACAGAGATGAGTATAGGTGATAAGACAAGAGTATGTGAACATGAAAGGAAAGATATGATTTGCGTATAAGGAATAAATAAAGGAAGAATTGAATAAAGAAGTGAAAGGGATTGAGTTAAAGGATCAGATACGATAAAGGTTATATGGAATGTAGATGATAATTTTGATATAGAAGTAAGAAAAGTGTGCAAGGTGATGTGAATAGATTCTTTAAAAGTGTATGTTGAATCATATTTAAAGAAGATTTAAGGTCGTGTTTTTGGTTAAATGATGATGGAAAACGAATTTGGTTATTATTATAAGGTAGTTAGAGATTGATTTAGGTTGTTGATTGATGAAAATGGATTGAAGTTACTGGTTGTTGTTTAAATGATAAGTGACATGATATATATATATATATATATATATATATATATAAAGGAAAAAGGTAATTGAAAAGCTAAAGGATTGAAAAGTAAGTTTCTGATGATGACAAGAAAGATTAATTAAATGAAGCAACATGAGAACTTTAGAAGATATTTTTTATCAAGATGTCCAGTGAAAATTCGAGGACGAATTTTCTTTAAAAGGAGGGGAGATTTGTAACATCTGCAATACCGGGTTAGTGACCAAATTGTAAAATTTTAGAATTTGGTGACTAAAGTAGAAGAATGAAATAGTTCAATGATTATTGGATATATATGATGAAGGTTATTTAGTAATTATTAAAGGAAATAAAGGGCAAAAGGGTCAATTGACAAAGAAATAAATTAAAAATGGGATTGGTAAGGATAAATACACGTAGAAAGGGAGAGAATTCTCCAGAGTTCTCTTCTCATTTCTTCGTTTTCTTTACGTGGAAGCCAAAAGCAAAGGTAAGTTAATTTAGCTGTTGATTTCTTGAAAGTTTTAAGTTGGATTTAAGTCTTTGGGGGTTATATAAGCTTAAGGAAAGCTTATATAAGTTTAAAACACCAAAGAGAGAGAATTAGAAAGGAATTTCTATTAAGGGTTTATAAATAGACTTTTGTTATGGAAAGGTTTTTGAAGTTCTAAAGTTGGATTTGACTTGTCAAGGGTCTAATTAAGAAGTTAGAGCAATTGAATGGAATTTGGAACATGTTAGAAATTGAGTATGATTCTTGAATTTCATAAGGAAGATAGGATTTTGAGGTTAAAGATGATTTACATGGATATAAGTTGGTTTAAGTAATGGTAGTTGAGTTTAATGACATATTAGAGGCTTAAAATAGAAGAATTAAGGGAAGAGTTGATGATTTTCGTGCTAAAATGGAAATTATGGGCAAGGTGTATCGATGCATATTCAATGTGCATCGATGCACTCTTTAAAGAAGAAACATCGAATGCAATTGGTGAATCGATGTATAAGGAGTGCATCGATGCATCCCCTTAAAATGAAAACATTGAAGGTAATTTGTGTATCGATGCATGGGTAGTGCATCGATGCACATGTTAAAGAATGCATCGATGCACTGTAGAATGCATCGATGCACTTCAAGGGGAAATTGAAATAGACATTTCTTTTAGTCTAAGAAATGATAGATTAGATTATATCAATTGGATACTGATATGTATCAATATGTGATTATGTAGATATCGAACACGAACAAGTTCCAGAACGATCATCAAGTTAAGATTCGATCGAAAGAAAGGAAAATCACAAAAGTGGATTGGAACTTAGTGAGGCTCAGGTGAGTGCATATGCATTAGTATATGATGTGTGTGGAAAAGACTCGTGATGAGTCTACTTCCAAAATTTGATTACATGATTTTATGAATATTAATATGGGTGATATGATTATTATTTATGCATGAATATAGTCATAGGTGTTATATGTGAACATGTGAATTATATGAAAAGTGATATGAATTATATGAAAAAAAAACTATATGTCTACATGTATATGTGAAAGAAGCTATGAGCTTATATGAACATATGATATGAAAATGTATATGTGAAATGATATAAGTGAAAATGCCCATGTTATGTGTAAAGAGAGCTAGATGTATAGTTGGCATGCCAAGAGTCGAGGGTTCTACGTGGTCCTTCGGGACATATATGTATTCTTTGGAACATTTATAGGGTCTTGTGAGACACATATGTGATCCATTGAAATATGTATATGATTCTTAAGGAGTGGTCCTTAGGGACAAATACAGTACATAGGTCCTTCGGGACAAAATTCATAGCCCCTAGTGGGACCCCATACGAGCTGTGATGACAACATAGTGCACAACCTCAATAGACTCACATATCTACAGTTCTCACAGATGTACATGGGCTAACAAAGAGATAATAATAAACATATATATTACATGTAAAGTATATGCTTTTGTGATATGACTTGTATTATATGATTGATATGATGATGTGTATATGTGTACATTTGATTACATGAAATGCTATATTGTTTTGTATGATAGCATGATATCATATGTTCATGCATGATTAAGTAGTTAAAGTTACTTTAATGTGTTTAATGCCTCACTAAGTCATAAACTTAGCGTGTGAGTGTTTCACACGTAGGTTCTGGAAAGCAAGAAGAGAAGTTTAGAGGAGCAAGACAGGTCAGCATTTTTCCTTACAACATTTCAGATCAGAAAATAAATGATTTAAATGTGTTTGGTTAATCTAAACATAGTTGACATGTACTAATTGATTGAGCTGAATATGCTCTTGTCGATTTTGGTTATTTTGGTCAATTTATGTAAATAAACAGTTTTTATTTTAAATGAAAGTTTTTAAATTTTCTTTAAATTTTGTCAAGAGTCAAAGTTTGAAAAGTCAATGTGACACCCCATACTCGTATTCGGGTCGGATACAGGTTGAGGGTGTTACAGGAAATTATTTGGATACGAGTTAGTAATTTTGATGGCCTGGATCGTGAGGAAAATATTAGAAGTTGAATTAAAGATTAAGGGCGTTCGAATGAAATTTAATTGGTCGATCAATATGACACGAAAATCAAGGTAATACTTTACTACCTCTTTATGCTTTATGGAACATGTTGATATTGGTAAATTCATGAATAAAAAAATATTTGGTCTCATTTGTAGTTAGTTAATTTCTACACTCGATCTGAATACAGTAAAATTTCGATAACTGAATATGGTTCATATGATTAATATAAGAAATTGGAGGACAGTTGGAATTAAATTACAAGCTTTGTGATTAAGTGATAAATGAATCAGTCGGGTTATGTAAATTATAATTTATTTCATCAAAGGTACTTGGATTGGAAATTATGAGAATACTCCAATAGGGTAAAATTATGAAAATACCCTTATGTTGTAAAAAGACAAGAATTGACTCTAGGAGTTGAATAAGAAAACTTTGGTTTTATCTTTATAGTTAGGTATTTCTTATATTCAGTTCGAATGCAATAAAAAGTCAGTAATTGAATGTAATTATGATGGTTCGTATAAGAAATTAGAAGTGGTTAAGGAAAATTTTAAGGTTAAGGAAAATTTTAAGGTTCAGAGATTATTTGGAATAGCATTTAACTCTAGGATCTTTAAATTCTTTTTATCCTTGTTAAGAGTTTTTATACCGAAGTTACCTTGTTAAGGAATTATAGAAATGCCCTTGAGAGGTAAAAATAGTATGAGTTGACTCTGAATGGGAAAGAACCCTAAGAATTCATTCTTAAATTGATAAATTACTAATTTAATTGTTGAGATCCTATTTTTGTATGAAAAATTCCTGATAATTCGTTAGTAACATTTGAGAAGGTTTTTAACCTGGGAATCTCTGAGTTGAGTAAGTACATGAAGAATATTTTATAGATGGTGTTATATTGTCAGAATTGATTGAAATGCCCTAGATCTGTAAAATGACCAAAATACCTATGGATGGAAATGACCCAAGAATATCACCAAGCTCGGGAATGAATGGATATCCTTAAGATATGAAATGAATGGAATAAAATTGAGCACCAAAATGACCAAAATACCCTTATGTCCTAGACTAAGTAAATGTTTTGGATTAATTAAGGAATCCAAGTAAATATGGGTGTGGTACTACCCTTAAAAGTTATGAAACACAATTTAAGTGAGTCGATCAACCTTAATGATATGTCAGTACCTGAACGGCATAAATATTACTTAAATGCGTGTTCGTCTTCTCAAGTTTGGCTCGATGATAATTTTTGGAAGTATTCAGCTCAACTCAACTCTAGATTGCATTCCGTACTAAGAATTGGATATTTGTTCGACAAATCAACCACGAAGACTTAACTGAACTGAACGAAAGTACAATATGTATCCGAAATTTAGAAAATGTCTGATTTACTCTGGAAAACTCTTAAGTAACCGGGTAGACTTGACTGTTAAATGAAATAAGTAACCTCAATTGCCGATGATTAAATAAGTGATTTGGATGAGTCTGGAAACGTTAACGAACATACATAATTAAATGTTTTTTATGGGTCATGAACTATAAATCAAGCACGTCAGCATTTCATGATATTGTGGAAGCGTGAAAATAAAATAAAGAGCATTGGAATATCTATGAATAAGAATGTTAGGTATAAAAAAATAGATACCCTAGAAGGAAAAAGAATTGACCAGTCGATAAGTATTAGTTATGGGAACTATTCATATCGAGTAACTCGTTAATCCGATCAATCGACAAAGATTGTAAAATTTCTGAATCGTTGTTCTCCTTTATCAGCTCAAATTAGTTAGGTTATATCTGAAAATTCAAGTAGCTCAGATGTAAAGGATTCTGAATACCCTTTTGATTATGTAGAGCTTCCAAAAAAATGTATAAAAAAGATATGATCTCGATAAGTCTCAATCTGAATAACTTATGATTTCGTCAGTTATTGAACTCTTCCAATAGTGATTCTAAATCCCAACATTCTATCGGTATACTGAAGATCCGTGTTTCTCTACCTGATAAGATTATTCTGTACTTCTGAATAATATCTGTAAACTCTGGTGTGTTCCCTACCCACATGAATATTTTATCTGATTTCTGATTTCAATTATGTTCTGACATTTGATCTGAAATCTATTCTGGTTCCTGACATGGATTTTGTTCTGATAAATGATCTGAATTACGTTTTGTTTTCTGATATCTCCGTTTATTGATGATAAATTTTTATTTGGGAGTATTGTTGGAGGAAATATATATATACAGGTTCCTTGGCTTTATGCTCAGGGCCTTACTTGGTGTGTTGGTGGTGTATGGTTCTGGGGAACCTACACATTATGGTGTGTTCGGTTGGAGGGATTAATATGGTTTTTGAATAAAAATATGTTTTGAACTGCCACTGTTTTTAAAGAAAAGATATGTATCTTTTCACTGGTTTTGCGGGAACACACTAGATAACCTATTCTGATCTCCTGAACTCAGTCATTGGAAATACTTATATGAACTGAACGCTCATTGTCCGTTACCACCTGAAATATCAGTAGAATCTCCGCTCAGCATAAAAATCTGTAGATGTTCAGAACCAATAAGGAAATATATGTTTATTTGTATATGCATGTTCTTCAGCATCATCTGGTAGTTCTGTATTACTGAGCTTTCCAAAGCTCACTCTGTTACTCACATTTTCAGGTTAAAAGAATCATACCAGTGCATCTATCAACATCAGTAAAGAAGTTATTTCGACGTTGTTTGCAGAGTATGATACATGTGATTAGGGGGCATGTAATTGTATTTTGTTTTATATACGAGTATGAAAATTTGTTTTATTTCTGCATACTGATAAATCATTTTATAAGTTATATGTTTTAATAAAAGTTTTAAAATTTCTGTTATTTTTATAGTGGGTCGCTTCGGTGACCTTAATGTAACACTCCAGATCGGATCGGGTTAACCGTATCGGTCTGAGGGGGTTACATTTAGTGGTATCAGAGCTATGGTTTGAGTCAAAAATTTTCAAGATAGACCGGCCGGTCGAATGTCAAAAGATGTCTGATCAGTACATGCCCCTAGACTACAATCATATCTCTCTAAGCCGAAACTCCAAAGTTGAGTCCCTATCTGTAACGAGCAAACCAAAGTTTTTATCCGTTAAGGCTCTACCTTTGTATAAAGAAATACCATTAACGTCTGTCTAAACTCTGTAAAATACCTTACGAGTAATGTGAGAGTTACTCATCCGAGAAATTTTGACCCGACTCCGGAAATAAAATTGGGATATGCTACAGCTTTATGAGCTATTCTCGTAACCAAGGCTGAATTGATTCCACAAGGATAAATCTGTTCTGATTATTTTATTGGAATGAGGGAGAATTCTGAAGGAAAGGTATACTTAGCTGGTTAAGGATTAATAGAGTATTGATACTTCTATATAAGCTACTGAAAGATATGAAAGAACTTATGGGAGTTCATTTATGCAATTATGTGACATGAACAAATTTCGAGGACGAAATTCTTTTAAGGAGGGGAGAATTGTAACACCCCAATTATTGTAATTATTAAGATCACATGTATATTGGCACGCCGCAATTATTATGGCCACCTGTTAATGACATTATTATATGTAGGCACCAAGCCAACCACTCCTCAATTATGAAAGAGATGGAGAGTTTGTAATAATGCATTATAATAAAAGCATTCTCTGAGCATATGAACTCAGAGTGAAAATTTATGATAAACATATCTCTATATGTTCATCAACAGCCAAAGACAACTCATTTTCTCTAATAATCACCTCTCAACGTGGTCAAGAAAATTTCACTATCCTTTTGTTTAGAGGGCACCAAGCGGTTCATCACCGATAAGAAGAGAGCAAAACCTCGAATAAGACAAAAGCTACCAAAGCCATAATCGTTGCTCATCCTCAGTACTCTAGCCTTTTGGAAGCTTACATGGATTTTCAAAAGTGTAGAGCTTCACCTGAAGTAGTGCCTTGACTAGCTACTGCTAGATAGAAGTTTGAAGCGAGGCAACAATCTTCAGTGATATCAAGAGACACTTCGAAAGACCCAGAGCTGAATCAATTGATGGAAGCTAATTGTGACATATGGTGAAATATCGAGAGGAACTAACCAAGCCATGCAAGAAGCTTTGGATTTCACCTGGAGGATTGAAGCTCTGCCCAACTCAACATGCTTAGCAAGACTCCCCTACGGATCTTCAACTCCGGAGATCGACGAAATCAAAAGAATATCAAGCTAAACGTATTGAGCCATATCGTTGAACCATATCAGCTTTTGATCAACATCCTTGCTTGAAATATGAAGAGCACAGAAGAATAAAAAAAATGAGAATTTGTGAAAGCTGCGAAATGAAGGAATGGCATAGTGCAGATGGCTTTGAAAATGGAATCACGTGAAATGGAGTAGTTACATAGAAAGAGAAAACAATTTAAAAATGTACATGAAATGGAGCAATGGATTCACGTGGTTTTGGGGGCTATTATTAAAGTGTAAAATGGGTAAATCACTAGGTGTGCCATCCAAGTTTGGTAATATCTTTACCTTGTCTCTTAGTTTCCAAGTGTTTATACTTATGACATAATAGTTTTTACAAGATCAATTTAGTCACTAATTTAAGTAATTAACTATCTTGATGGCAATGTTAGTTTTCAATTTTACCAATTGAGTCCTTAAATTATTATTTAGATTCTAATAAGTTATTTTTATGGCGAGGGAAATTATTTGGATACGAGTTAGTAATTTTGATGGCCTGGATCGTGAGGAAAATTTTAGAAGTTGAATTAAAGATTAAGGGCGTTCGAATGAAATTTAATTGGTCGATCAGTATGGCACAGAAATCAAGGTAATACTTTACTACATCTTTATGCTTTATGGAACATGTTGATATTGGTAAATGCATGAATAAAAAAATATTTGGTCTCATTTGTGTAGTTAGTTAATTTCTATACTCGATCTGAATACAGTAAAATTTGGATAACTGAATATGGTTCATATGATTAATATAAGAAATTGGAGGACAGTTGGAATTAAATTACAAGCTTTGTGATTAAGTGATAAATGAATCAGTCGGGTTATGTAAATTATAATTTATTTCATCAAAGGTACTTGGATTGGAAATTATGAGAATACTCCGGTATGGTAAAATTACAGAAATACCCTTATGTTGTAAAAAGATAAGAATTTACTCTAGGAGTTGAATAAGAAAACTTTGGTTTTATCTGTATAGTTAGGTATTTCTTATATTCGGTTCGAATGCAATAAAAAGTCAGTAATTGAATGTAATTATGATGGTTCGTACAAGAAATTAGAAGTGGTTAAGGAAAATTTTAAGGTTCAGAGATTATTTGGAAAAACATTTAACTCTAGGATCTTTAAATTCTTTTTATCCTTGTTAAGAGTTTTTATACCGAAGTTACCTTGTTAAAGAATTACAAAAATGCCCTTGATAGGTAAAAATATTATAAGTTGACTCTGAATGGGAAAGAACCCTGAGAATTCGTTCTTAAATTGATAAATTACTAATTTAATTGTTGAGATCCTATTTTTGTATGGAAAATTCATGATAATTCGTTAGTAACATTTGAGAAGGCTTTTAACCTAGAAATCTCTGAGTTGAGTAAGTACATGAAGAATATTTTATAGATGGTGTTATTTTGTCAGAATTGATTGAAATACCCTAGATCTGTAAAATGACCAAAATACCTCTGGAATGGAAATGACCCAAGAATATCACCAAGCTCGGGAATGAATGGATATCCTCAAGCTATGAAATGAATGGAATAAAATTGAGCACCAAAATGACCAAAATACCCTTATGTCCTAGACTAAGTAAATGTTTTGGATTAATTAAGGAATCCAAGTAAATATGGGTGTGGTACTACCCTTAAAAGTTATGAAACACAATTTAAGTGAGCCGATCAACCTTAATGATATGTCAGTACCTGAACGACATAAATATTACTTAAATGCGTGTTCGTCTTCTCAAGTTTGGCTCGATGATAATTTTGGAAGTATTCAGCTCAACTCAACTCTAGATTCCATTCCGTACTAAGAATTGGATTTTTGTTCGACAAATCAACCAAGAAGACTTAACTGAACTGAACGAAAGTAAAATATGTATCCGAAATTCAGAAAATGTCCGATTTACTCTGGAAAACTCTTAAGTAACCGGGATAGACTTGACTGTTAAATGAAATAAGTAACCTCAATGGTTGATGATTAAATAAGTGATTTGGATGAGTCTGGAAACGTTAACGAACATACATAATTAAATGTTTTTTATGGGTCATGAACTATAAATCAAGCACGTCAGCATTTCATGATATTGTGGAAGCGTGAAAATGAAATAAAGATCATTGGAATATCTATGGATAAGAATGTTAGGTATAAAAAAATAGATACCCTGGAAGGACAAAGAATTGACCAGTCGATAAGTATTAGTTATGGGAATTATTCATATCGAGTAACTCGTTAATCCGATCAATCGACAAAGATTGTAAAATTTCTGAATCGTTGTTCTCCCTTATCAGCTCAAATTAGTTAGGTTATATCTGAAAATTCAAGTAGCTCAGATGTAAAGGATTCTGAATACCCTTTTGATTATGTAGAGCTTCCAAAAAAATGTATAAAAAAGATATGATCTCGATAAGTCTCAATCTGAATAACTTATGATTCCGTCAGTTATTGAACTCTTCCAATAGTGATTCTAAATCCCAACATTCTATCGGTATACTGAAGATCCGTGTTTCTCTGCCTGATAAGATTATTCTGTACTTCTGAATAATATCTGTAAACTCTGGTGTGTTCCCTACCCACATGAATATTTTATCTGATTTCCGATTTCAATTATGTTCTGACATTTGATCTGAAATCTATTCTGGTTCCTGACCTGGATTTTGTTATGATATATGATCTGAATTATGTTTTGTTTTCTGATATCTCCGTTTATTGATGATAAATTTTTATTTGGGAGTATTGTTGGAGGAAATATATATATACAGGTTCCTCGGCTTTATGCTCAGGACCTTACTTGGTGTGTTGGTGGTGTATGGTTCTGGGGAACCTACACATTATGGTGTGTTCGGTTGGAGGGATTAATATGGTTTTTGAATAAATATATGTTTTGAACTGCCACTGTTTTAAAAGAAAAGATATGTATCTTTTCACTGGTTTTGCGGGAACACACTAGATAACCTATTCTGATCTCATGAACTCAGTCATTCGAAATACTTATCTGAACTGAACGCTCATTGTCCGTTACCACCTGAAATATCAGTAGGATCTACGCTCAGCATAAAAATCTGTAGATGTTCGGAACCAATAAAGAAATATATGTTTATCTGTATATGCACGTTCTTCAGTATCATCTGGTAGTTCTGTATTACTGAGCTTTCCAAAGCTCACTCTGTTACTCACATTTTCAGGTTAAAAAAATCGTATCAGTGCATCTATCGACATCAGTAAAAATGTTCTTCCGGCGTTGTTTGCAGAGTATGATACATGTGATTAGGGGGCATGTAATTGTATTTTGTTTTATATACGAGTCTGAAAATTTGTTTTATTTCTGCATACTGATAAATCATTTTATAAGTTATATGCTTTAATAAAAGTTTTAAAATTTCCGCTATTTTTACAGTGGGTCGCTTCGTTGACCTTAATGTGACACTCCAGATCGGATCGGGTTAACCGCATCGGTCTGAGGGGGTTACATTTTTATTGCCAATTCACTCCCTTCTTGGCTATTTCGTCGATCGATTAACTCAACACATACTCTTGGTCTTCTTCTCCACCAACCGTCTATGTTGAAACCCTAAATGTTGTTGGTTTGTTCCATCTCAACTTTGCAACTACTCGTGATTTTCTCCGAGCTGCGTTGTTGGTGATCAGCGTTGAGAAGGCCAAATTGATTTGTGATCGAAGATTTACGGAAAACTCGTCGTCTATATGAATTAATTTTTATGTTTGTCTTCTTTGCCTTCCTAAATTTCATCAATAGTCTGTTAGTTTTTACATCTTCTGCTCCAACAACGACCATAGTAAGTTCATCATCAGCCAACTCAAGGATACCAACAATGACATAATTAACGACCCAGTCGTATAATTGAAACCAAAATCAAAGTTCAGTACTATGATTGACAAAACTGAACGTTCAGTAGTATAAACGATACAACGCTTAAAGTTCAGTGGTATTTGGTGGAATTTACCGAAATAAAAATCATATATTATTATTGTTGTTATTGTGTCGTAACTAGATGTGGACCCGAGAGTAGGGAACACCTTAGTCTCAAAAGTTTTAGAAATTTTTTATTGAACACTTTAAAGTTTTTAAAATTTTAATTTGATCCATTTTTAAGAATTTTCTATGTTTAATTTTTTTTTGGATATTTTTAATTAGAATTCTTCAAAGAAATTATTTTTTATTATATCTCTTATTTTAAAAAATATTTAAACATACGTTTTCTTTAAAAAGATTTATCATTAAATCCTTGAATTTGTTTTTAAAATTTTAACTAGAATCTCCAAACTATTTTACCGAAATCTATTAGACTATTACCTGTGATAACATGTCCCATGTTTACTTGAGTTTCATAATATATTTGGAAACATAAATTGTGTTTAATATATGAATAATTTATAAGATAATATTTGTTTATAATTTATTTTAGTTTATTAGTAATGCATATATCTTGCTATGCCTATCATTTAATATGCAGGCGTTATTGTTGGAATCCGAAACTTTAAAAAAATATTTTTTTATCGTTGAATTAAATCAATAAGTTTTTAGAAGCGCAAACTTAAATACTGAATATCAATAAGAAAGGGTCCTTTATACATGGCAATAAATTAATTGTTGAATTTACAAGTGGATTTTTATATTTCGATAAGAAAATAACAGGAACTATAAACATACATCTGGTGGATAATCAATCCAATTGCATAGTCAAAGTGTGTCATTTTCATTCACAAACATGAGATAAGCCAAGCAGATGAAATCAAAGCATTAAAAATGGAGATGGACCATTCAAGCATTTCCATCCACGGCTCAGCCCTTTTTCTGTCTTGGCATATTTATACAAATTATCCCATCGTCGCTTTCATGTACCTGAGCAGCTGACCTTGCTCCCAAATCTAGGGTTAATATTAGGGGTGTTCAAACTTCCTTTTTACTCTAATTAACCGAGCGAACTGATTTTTTGGGGTTAATTTCAGGTTTGATCGATTAACGGATAGTGAATTTTTGAAACTTCAGTTATCGATTAATTCGATTCGAAATCGGTTAATTAAAAATTAAAAATTTTAAAACTACAACTGTCCATGTCCGTCTCTCGATCCATCCCTAATAATAACGAATACATACTTCCAAAAGATCAAGGGTGGAGTGTATTAGAAAACCTAAATCTCAGCTGTGTCGGCAAGTAATATTTATTAACTACATTAATGGAAGGAAATTAACCTCATAAATGGTAATTGGTTAGTAAGGAAGAAGTTGAAAAGTACAAAAAGTGGGTTGGAGGATTAATTTGAAGGTTCTTTAAAGCCTAAGGTTTGCATCATGCCGACTTTAGACGTGTTTTCAATTTTTTTTATAACAAATAATATTAATTTTTAAATTTAAATAAAATTTAAAATGTATAATTTATGAAAAAATTGATTGACTTGTTAATGTTTTGATACTCAATTATATAAATACTTTTATTCCGAAAATAAATGAATATGCCATTCACTGGAAAAAATATATGTCGCATAAATATTAATATTCCTCAAAATAAACAATTGAAATAAATAATTTTAGGTGGGATGTGTAGAGCTCGGTATTTTCCATTTTCCACTTGAAATTTGTATTGCATTAATGCTATTAATTAATCTCAGTACATTATTTTAATTCCCATTTTAGATATATCGGCCTAACCGGAAAAGATAAATAATAAGGGTATCTTGTAATTAAACCTCACGGATGCACCCAACACAACATAAATTCAGCCTCAATATCAGTCCTTTTTTTTATTTCTTTCCTTATTATAATAATAATAATTATATTTATTATTAATCTAACTGTGCTTATAATATTTTATTATATTGAATATTTAATTTGATACATTTTTTTTATGATATTATTAATATATTTAAATTAATATGTATTTATCACTTTACCAATCAATAATTTGAATAATTGTTTCCGCCAACGAACTCACGACCTATATGCACCTCCAATCCCACAACCTATGTGAACCTTAGAACTTCACGTCTCGTGCGAACCTCTAGGTATGCGAAATTCTAGACTTGTGGACTACTAATAACGACCATGTGTCAATTGCCAACTATATCTGTTGATATCTCCCAGATATGATCATGGTGGCCACATGTTGATTACATGTGATTTCTTTTGATGACAAACTAGTTTAAATCATCACTACATTAGACATCCAATTAATATCAATACCATAATTCTTAATCGACACCCATCTAAAAATTATAAATAGCCATTCAACAAAGAATGAGAGGACATATACTCTCCTTCACCACAAAACTAAAATAAGACTATCGGAGTCACGATCTAACAATCTTTTATGGTTGTTGACCACTTTATCAATCGACAATAGTACCCTTAATTGTTATTATTAAAATGATGATATAGAAATTTTAAAAAACAAATTTAAATTTAAATATTAGACTAATATGTATATTCAGTATTAGATGATCCACATGTGTCGACAGCTCGGAGATAATTCGAGTCGGTCCTCGCGTAAATGCACGAGGGACCATCTCGATTATTCGATTCGATAATTAATTAAAATCAAATAGGATTAATATTAGACCTTACATTTATGTTTAGTCCCCTAGGTCCCTTAAGCTAGAAAAAATCTTTAATTTATCGTAGCTTAATTAGGATTAAATAAAAATTTGTTTGATTGCATTGCATTGCGTTTTTAAAATCTAAGGCAATGTTTACTTATTAGGAAATTAATGGTACATCTCCTGCAAGTGTGCTCAGGGGGTAACTATTGACGATTCTCGAAATAAGTCGACATCATTTTCAAAACCGCATCATATTTTCTAAAATTAAGGCAATGTTCGATTATTAGGCACAATAGTTGATATCATGTATTTATGCTTGGGAGCGAATGCTATCGGTCTCAATAAACGAACATCATTTTCAACTTTTTGTATTCGTAATGATTTTTAAATTAAATAAAGATCGAACTCAAATTTTTCGATTTTAAATATAAGGTAATCGACTAGGTACCAAATTTTGGGCGCGTGTGGGGGGGGTGTTAATCATTTCCCACGCGTAACTGACTTCCAAACCCGATTTTTGGATTTTCACAGACCTTAAAACTCGGTATTTTGATTAAAAATAAACATTTTAATAAAATCATCCGGTTTTCATGGTGTCCTAATCGCACCTTAAACGATTTGTGGCGACTCCTCACATTTCAAAAAACCTTTTCAAAAGAGAAAATCCCTAAGTCGGTATCGATCTTTTCCCGCCCGGACGAAAAACGGCGTCGCCAATATGCGACTAATTACTAACATAAAAATGATCACAATTAGGAATGATAATTTAATTTGGATTCAATAAATTTTGATATGATATGATAGAACTTTTTAAAAAATAATTAGATCTAAATCAAGTTGGGTCAAATTTAGTAAATGATGAGTTGGGTCGAGTTTGAGTTTAAGGTAAACATTTTTTATCCGACCCGATTCAGAATAATAGCATAAATTTCTTATGTAAATTTAGGGATAATTGCTATAATATCCATCTTTATAGTTTTTTTTTCAATTAGGTCTATATTTTATCAAATAAAAATGTCTTTTTAATATTTATGTCGGGTTAGATCATATGTGAGGTTTTACGCCAAAATTTGAGTTGGGTTGAGTTTGGTTGGAAGAAATATACTTCTCGGATCTTACCAAATTTGAATGAAAGGAATATGTTTATCGAATTGTGACAGATTCGAGTAAAGGGAATATATTTATAAGATTAGATCAAATTAACCAAAAATCTAATCCAACTAGACCTATTACTATCTCTAATCTCAACTCATAAGTAGAGGTGTTATGAATGTAAACAACTTAATCATTATAAAAATAGAGTACTAAATCATTCCAATTAATCACAAATTACAGCATAATAGTGGGATTAAAACTAAAATTAGACACTACATTCATGGTGCAAATTGAAAATGGTATGGGCCCTTTATCTTCCCCAGACCAAACCCGATTCATCTTCCCTTCAAATATCAAATTCAGTTTCTTTCTCACTATCGCCATTCCCCCAAGCCCCTGTCGCTGTAAACAATGGAGTCCTGTCTAGACGACTTAGCCGATGATCTACAAAGCCTAAGCTTCACCTCCACTTCCACTGCCACCATAAACCGAAGCACCAGCTCAGGTTCCGCCTCCAACTCCGGCTCTTCCACCCTCGCTCCCTCAACTCACGGCTCATTCTCTTCCAAAGCCATCCGTACCGGCTCACTCTCCATGGCCGACCTCCGCTTCTCAATCCGCCTCGGTTCCGGTGATATAGGCTCAGTTTACTTAGCCGAGCTCAAGTCTCAACTCCCATCCCCCGACAGCAATGCCGCTAATACAAACAACAAAATCAACAAAAAAGAAGTAGTTTTTGCAGCGAAAGTGATGGACAAAAAAGAACTAGCGTCGAGGAGTAAAGAAGGGAGAGCGAGGACGGAGATGGAAATACTGGAATCGTTAGACCATCCTTTTTTACCTTCCCTCTATGCGGTTGTAGAATCCCCTAAATGGCTCTGTTTATTGACGGAGTTTTGTCCCGGCGGCGACCTTCATGTTCTCCGTCAACGTCAACCTCTCAAACGCTTCCCTGATTCCGCCGTCAGGTATCTCCTCTCCGTTGTCTCTCTTTTAATATACGCTAATCACATCCAACGTTTTTTAAAAATATTTTAATTATCAAATTATTTTTACTTGATTTTCTTAAAATTAAACTATTTTTGAAAAAAAAACTAATTGTTTTTTTTCAAAAGTTATTATTATTTCACCAATTAATTTAATTTAATAAAACGTATTGTGGCCGAACTTATTTATTGATTTTTATCTTACGGTAAATAGATTAGATTGATTTCATCCCTTTTAACTAAGATTGACGGTAGATCCGGGGATCGATTTGGGATATTAAAGTCAAAACGTGTTGGAGATTTGACTTGTTATCTTGTAAACCAATAACTGTCGGACACGTAAATTATGGAAATAGTGCCTAAAATATCGGATCGGCGCCAGCTTGACCCGGTTTTTTTTTGTTTTTGGGTAAAAGGGCCAATTAATTTACCCAACACAGCTTAACCCAGCAGACAAAGCGATATAATGATCATTAATTAACTGTTAAATCATGTATTATGTGCTTCTATAATTATGTACCTTTTAAGATTATTAATTACTAGTACGAAATAAGGTAAAATTCTTGGATAATGGGTTGAGAGAAAAAGATTAGTTCATTTAAGCTAATGGAGAAATTATTTGTTTAGATATGCTGTCTGTTATTTTGTTTTTGAGAACTTTTTTGACTACTCGACATCTTTGAAAAGACACTAAAAAATAATTTTTTGTTACATGTCGGAACATCAAGTCTAATAGAATAAGAATATAAAAAATGTCGAGTGATATAGTCGCCTTCCCATATAAATTAAGTGGTCCATAAATCTTTCTAAAAAATAAAAATACTATAACGAATATATTATCCTTGTAAATAATTTACTCAAACACCCTAAATGAGTGAAATCTTTTTTTCCCAAGAAAACCTCAAGTCTAACAGGGTAGTAATACAAAAGACGTTAAATGATTTAGACGCTTTTAGAATCGTCGAGTGATTCACGTGTCTTTCAAAAACACCATAACAAATATTCTATCTTATCAAATATTTTACTTAAGCACCCTGAATGAATCCATTTTTTTTTCTAAACTTTTTTACGGATGAAGTAGTTTAATATAAGAACATATACAAACTTTAATATCAGAAAATATCAATTTAAAAATTTATATTAAAATTTTAAGGATGTAACATTTCATAAATATGGAACTAAATTATCAATAAAATTATAAAAAATATTTAAATTCTATTAAAATTCAAAATTTTAATCTTTGAACACCCCTATATCTATCTTTGATTAAATATCCTTCTTCTTTTATGGATTTCTGGGATTTGTTTATAAAGTTTAATCTTTGATTTGATGAGTGTAGACCCTGTCTTCAAATTTTATTTATACAGCTCTCCTGCCCCTCCCCTAACCATTCAATACTAATATTGACATTTTATTTATAAATCAGATCAAACATTGCCACTACCACTTGGACTGGATTTTGTATTTCAGAAAGTAGGGTTAAATAGAAAACAACAAATCTTTCCGCCTTTCACAATAACCACTCCATCCTCACATGATTGATGCAAAATTTTTCCTCTATGCAATATTACATGATTGTGAAATCATGTCCTCTAATTTTTATTATTTATCTTCAAATTTGATAGATTATTTAGACTTTTAATCACTTGATAATAAACGTTTAAATATTTTCGTAGACAATGTATTCGAACCTAAAATCTCTAGAGATAACAACTATTCTTTCAACTATTGAGATCATTTGATTTCTGCCTATCATTACCTTTTAAAATATATTTTTAGAGTCATAAATAATATTAGATTAAATAAGTAGTTTTCCGGATCAAAAATATTTTTTAAAACGATAGAAAATTGCTTTTGAAAAGCTAAAATTTTTAGGTCAAAATTATTTTTGAACAAAATTATTCATTTATATTTATGTTATAAACCTTTAGTGTTTTCAAAAGTAGTATTTAAAATATTTTTTATCTATTCAAAAGTATCTTTTGATAACAATAAACACAAATTATTCATTTATACTTATCTATGTCATAAACCTTTAGGTAATTTTTAAAATAATATTTTTATATGTTCAAAAGTACTTTTTTATAACAATAATCACATAAATTTTAAATCAAATAATTCGAAAGCATTTTTAAGAATATTTTTCAAATATAATGTTAAACTAGTCCCTAGACATGTTCTCTGCTTCCCCACCCCCACAATATTATGTCATTCAAAGACACCCAAAATACTAGGGAACATCTAGGAAGAGTGCAAGGGGAATAAACTGCACTATAAGGACACAAATTTGATTGCATTACTTTTTCCTGTTGAAGATTTTTGCCTCTGATGCATTTAGAAAAAGAGACACGTAGGTCCCTGAAACTCTACATTATGTAGTCGACGCTGAAGCAAAATAATTAATTGTGTTAGTTTAGTTTGTAAACCAAGTTTAAAATGGCAATGGACGAATGATGATGGTAGTAGGCCCTTTAGGCTAATCTGATAAAAAAGTTGATGACATTATGAATATGAGCATCTCAATTATTTTCTTGTCTATTAATTTTCTCCCTTTTTAACTCCAGCTATCCATGGACCCTAGCTCGGCATTGTTGATCTTAATCAACGTAATGAGATAATGATGAAACTGATTAAAATTATAGCTACCTGATTGTTTTTGTTTATTCTTGGTGTCTGCAGGTTCTATGCATCAGAGGTGGTGGTGGCGCTAGAGTACCTTCACATGTTGGGGATTGTTTACCGTGATCTAAAGCCTGAAAACGTGTTGGTTCGAGCGGATGGTCACGTTATGCTTACGGATTTCGATCTCTCGTTGAAATGCGATGATTCTACGTCAACGCCCCATATCATTTCCAATCAAAGACCGCCTATTCCAGGTCTGCAAAATGATCATCCTCCTTTCACATCCTCTTCATGCATCATCCCAAATTGTATAGTGCCTGCTGTGTCATGTTTCCACCCCAAACGGAAACGTAAAAAGAAGGCTGCCCATCGCAGTGGGCCTGAGTTTGTGGCTGAGCCTATCGATGTCCGGTCCATGTCTTTCGTAGGGACACATGAATACTTGGCACCGGAAATCGTGTCCGGTGAGGGCCATGGTAGCCCTGTGGATTGGTGGACATTGGGGATCTTTATATATGAAATGTTTTATGGGTTAACACCATTCAAGGGGGTGGATCATGAGCTAACCTTAGCCAACATTGTGGCTCGAGCCCTTGAATTCCCCAAAGAACCAGCAGTACCAGCAGCAGCTAAGGATCTTGTTTCCCAGCTATTGGTCAAGGATCCTGCAAGGCGGTTAGGGTCCACCATGGGTACATCGGCCATCAAGCACCACCCATTCTTCCAAGGGGTCAACTGGGCATTGCTAAGATGCACATCCCCACCTCACGTACCTCCACCATTTAGTAAAGATGTATCGGATGAAAGCTGTCCAGACACCCCAGTAGAGTATTATTAGGTGAAGTAAAGAAATGATTAGTAAATAAGAAAAAAAACCCAAGAATCACCATAGAAATCATGTAACTTGTGATTATATTTTCGGAATCTCTCTTGTAATAACTATTCATTTTTCTTGAATTGTTTATGCTTGTCTAAAGTATATTCGAATTTAATTATCTAAACATATAAAAAAATGAAAGATTGATTCTGACTACTGAGTCGGGGAGATGGCCGCCGATTGTGGAGGGTCGGAGAATGGAGTTAACAATGCACGGGGGAATGGAAATTGGTTCTTTTTTCGACGTTAGCCCCTGCCATGTGATTTGGTTACTGCCTAGGGAAAATGTGGGGACTCTTGCCATGATCCTTTATATGGGCTCACATGATTATTGCCTACTTCCATTTTGATGCCATCAAATGGTTTAATATTTTTGTCACCACTCTCAATGGCATCTAAGATCGCATGAAAACCAATAGTTTTCGTAAATCCCCGATCCAACCATCACTAGCTTCGCGTAATACACCTCCACATGCTGTCAATCCAAACATAGGTTTCCTTAAGCCATCGGTATTGAGCTTATAGGTGGAGGCTCCCTCCTAAACAAGCGTCCAGCATCCCTTTGACGATCTATTGTTGCAGCACCGTGCAGTGCAAGAGCATGAATAACCTTCATTGTTAACCTGCGACTACTCTGCAAGACACTACCCACTTGCATAAACTCGGGTTCAAACACTTATTTTATTTCATCGTATCCAAAGACACCATAAAATCGAGCCAGATAACAATTCTCTATCCACCGAAAAATAACTGGGTAACTGGATGTTCAACATAATCCAGTCCACGACATCCATGCAGATAAACTCATCAAATAATTGTAGCTTCACAAGTTCATTCCAAGAGGTTTGAGCGATCACACATTCATGAAATACGTGCGATATAGACTCTAAAGGAGCACCACAACTAACGTCTCAACTTCTCCCTCTCGACACTATAAGCACTTCACCCATATCTACATGCTGAAGTTTAACAGAACGCTTGTCCTTAGTGTGACCCTAAATAAAATTACGAATCATTCGTTTGATATCATCACAATTACCTTTACACAGATAACATCACATATGAAGGCAAATCATTCAGTCAACAAATTTAGTCACGACAATTCGACCAGCTAAAGATAAATATTTAGCTCGCCAACCGAATAACCTATCCCGAAAAATATTATTATATCACTTTATTTGGAATAGTTTGTAAGGTGTGACCCGGACTTTTCAGGGTTTATGAATTTGTCTCTTAATTTTATTTCGTGTGCATTTTAGTCTCCAAGCTTTTACTTTAGACACCAAATTTTGAGTTTTATTCAATTTAATATTTAATTATTCTAATATTTATGCAATTTGGTCCCTTTACTTTATCATTATGGTAATTAAGCCTTCCAAAGTATATTTTCATCTAAATTTATCCTTATGAAGTTTACACTCAATTCAATTAAACCCTTTAAAACTTGCATTTCTTCCAATTTGGTCTACTATAGTTTGAAAATCATAAAACTTCCAACCCCAGAATCAGGGTGTGACAAACTACAGTGATATTCGAATCAATCCTAACGTTTTGAAGTGTCTTGTCAAGTGTAGCTACATATTTTGAGATCAACATGATATGGTAGCGAATTTGGGAAGTTTGAGGTATTTTTTAGTGAAACAGACAACAAATTCTCATTTAGGAGGCTAAAAATGATTGGAAATTTTGTGTCCAACAACAAACAACGAAGGTGGCATGAGACTTTTTTGGTTGGATTTTTTGGGGTTTTTTAAGAACATGAAAAATAAATGAAATAAAAGTTATAGATTAAATTGATAATTTGTCTAAATTTTAAAGGTCAAATTAGAAATTAACAAATTTTTAACATGTTGAATCATTAAAATAACGATAGTTAATAGATAAATGACAAAATTGTAACAAATCCATAACTCAAGTAGTCGAAATATAACTTGAATTTTATGAAATTGAATAAAAATTAATATAAAATTGACTTGAATGGTAGTTTACCCAACAATTTTCTTCTTCTTCAAAACTTTAAAGTAAATCCTAGTTTGATCATATGTAAAACTTGAAAGCTCAACGTAAATAACAAGGAAGTTTAAAGTTAAAAGGTCGATGTAAATTACTTGAAATCCCAGCAACGGGAGTAAAAGACAGGGTTTTTCCCGTTTCTGAATTTGGATTCCTTTAGGGTTTTATATCAGGGAAGCTATTATCCATGGCTACTCCAAGCCATCACCAAAATCCGACCAATCCAACCAGAAAAAAGAAAACCCTGAAAAACCCAGTAGCCAATTTTCTATATGAACTCCATTCTTGCTCCAAATCCAAGGACCTCAAAGCAGCAATTTCGCTCTATGAGTCTGCTATTTCCAACGAAACTCGCCTCAACCAAGACCATTTCAACACACTGCTTTACCTTTGCTCCACTTTTGCCACCGACCCCTACTCCAAAGACCTTGCTTTACAATATGGGTTTCGAGTTTCTGACCATATGATGTCCTTAAATATCCGTCCTAACGAAGCTTCTGTTACCGCCATTGCCCGCTTAGCCGAGGCCAAAGGTGATGGGGATTACGCTTTTGAAATTGTTAAAACGTTGGGTGATTATCAGGTTCCGCCACGGCTTCGTACTTATGAGCCTGCATTGTTTTGTTTTTGCCAGAAGTTGGAAGCTGACAAGGCTTATGAAGTTGAGGAGGATATAAATATCATGGGATTGAGCTTGGAGGAACCTCAGATTGCTGCTTTATTGAAACTTAGTGCGGATACGGGGAGAGAGGAGAGAGTCTACAATTATTTGCATAAGTTGAGGAGGAGCGTGAGGTGGATCAGTGATGAAACAGGGAAGATTTTGGAGGATTGGTTTTTATGTAAAACATGTGAGATTGGTTCTGAGGGAGCGAAATATGATGTGGATTCAGTGAAAGAAGCGATTTTGATGAATGGTGGGGGGTGGCATGGGTTGGGGTGGATTGGGGAAGGGAAGTGGGTCGTGAGGAAAGGGAATGTTGAGTCGAATGGTCGATGTTGTAGCTGTGGAGAACAGTTGGATTGTGTTGATATCGGTGACGTCGAGACAGAGAAGTTTGCGCTTTCGGTTGCTGGCTTGGCTATGGAGAGGGAGGTTAAGGCTAACTTTAGGGAGTTTCAGGTGAGGAACACATTTGCAATGTTCTTTCGTTTTTTATTTTTATTATCATTTTTACGATAGATAGAATATTGAATGGTTTGTATGATAGATAGAATATTGAATGGTTTGTATGATAGGTAGAACATTGAATGAATGGACCCTCAATAACGGGTTTGTAGATTACTAGATGTAGACCTTAGTAGGTTGAGACTCTTGGAATTTATTTTGATCAATTTGCTAGTTATAATTTCTTTACATCGCCTGTTGGTATAATTTGTGAAGGCTTGGTGTTCGTAGTTATTATAATTTGTAGGTTTATTCAAATTCTTCTTTTGCTTTTGTATTTGTATACATCGATTTTGGATTTAAGAATGTCCACACTAATCTTGCTTGATCTTCCATATACAATCAATCTTTACCAGCTCTATATTTCCAGGCTGCTGGAATACACAAGTAGAAAATTATGCATCCCGTTATAAAGGTTTAAATATATGCAAATGCAATGACTAAAATTTCTTTAGAGCATCCTTGGGAATTTGCTTTCGATCATTACCTGTGGGAAAAGCTTGCCGAAATTAATCATTTCTCAACTTTCCTATAACTTGTTAGAAAAGTCTTTTGCTGGCAGACCTTTATGCATGTTGTGACAGGTTTCTTTCCTTGCTTATTAATTTAGAGGCAAAGAATAAAAACTTTATAATCAGTCAAGCATAACAGATGTGAACCTATAAATTATACACTGCTTGAAGAACCAGACAATGTCAGAAGATAAATGAGGCATAATTTTGACAAAAACTATATCTTGATATCATTGGACTCCATTTTGCCTAATTCTTACTGTTTTTTATTTTCTTCTTATTATTTTATATATCATTAATACAGGATTGGTTGGAAAAAAATGCCAATTATGAAGCCATAGTGGATGGAGCAAATATTGGGCTCTACCAACAAAATTTTGCAGATGGTGGATTCAGTGTTATTCAGGTTGTATATCCAACAGTTGGCTTGTCTACTTTGCATATATATTGCACTTTATCTTCTGTCTCTCAACTTGTGTTGCTAATTGTTGTGCATTTTTGTAAAATTTGCGATAGAACAGCTCGATGCTGTCGTAAAAGAAATGTATACTAGAACTGGGAATAAATGGCCACTTGTCATCCTGCATAATAAACGTGTGCGAGCCCTCTTGGAAAATCCTTCCTCTCGAAAGATGGTTGAAGAATGGATGGCTAATGGTATTCTTTATACAACACCTCATGGTGCCAATGATGACTGGTATGGACATCGAAAAATAATGAGTTTGATTCATTTATTAGTTTGAGACATTTGATTTAATATCACAGTTTTGCTTAAGTCAGCACTCATTGCAATTTGAGCATGACCAAAAAAATTCTTCTATCTACAGGTATTGGCTTTATGCTGCTGTAAAACTTAGATGTCTGCTTGTGACGAACGACGAAATGCGAGATCACATTTTTGAACTCCTAGGAAACAGCTTCTTTCTCAAATGGAAAGAAAGGCACCAGGTTTGTGCTGTCTGAAAGCCTAATGGACAAATGGCAATATTGTTCCTCCTTTGTCGACTTTATTATTTTTAAAATTTACAGTTTAGTATATTATTTTATTTTTCTGCATCGAGTTTTTGCACCAGAAATGCCTTTTTATCACATGATTGTATCATGTGTAACACACTAAAACTCTGAACTTTACTAGTAGGTTCAGTTACTCTATTACTCTGTACAAGACATATTCTTACGAATTATTATGGTCGAATTCTTTTTCTGGACATGGCTTTCTATTTCGTTTGCAGGTTCGATATACTTTTCTGAAAGGAACCCTGAAACTTCAGATGCCACTCACATACTCTATCTTCATTCAGGTATTCAATGGTTATTTGATTTTGTATTTTCACATTGGAGGAATGTTATGATTTCTGGCCATTGATGAACGACTTGTGTATTAGCTCTTGTATTTGCCATTGGAATATAAAAGAAATGAACCTCTATTTCAGGAATCTGAGAAAGGATCATGGCATGTCCCCATTGTAGGCAACAGTGACGAGGAGACATCGAGAACTTGGCTTTGCATTACCAGGCCAGGTGCTTGTGAAGATGGCAGTAAAACTTGTGAAATCGATAATGGACCCTGCTGCAAGTCACCCATATCAGAAGAAGGCGAGAACAGAAGCCATGAAAAATCCGATGATAAAAGCACATCGATGACAGGTAAAAGAAAAGATAGATCCCCTTGATTCTATTCAACTATTGTTACAAGTGGCAAAGCTGAAACCTGTTTCAAAGTGCCCGGAGTAGTTCTTGTAGTTTGGTTTGTATCATTTAATCTGCAATTCGAAACACACTTCCATTTTTTGCACAAATCCTCCATATGCTGCAACTTCATCCCTTATTATAACATCGGTTTTCTGTTATCTGGTTTGGTACATCTTAAAAGATAGTGTTCAGTGATGTAGAATGATTGATTCAGCCAGGAGTCGGGAATCGAACGTCTCAAAAACCACAAACTTGAACACATATTCATGAAGATTGAGGTATATATTTGGCAGACAGTATGATGGAATATAGTTTGATGATAAGGTATTCTTGGTAAACACTTTGTTGACAGCTAAACATGATAAATCGGATAATGCCATGCCATGCCATGAACTAATTAAAACCATGAAGTTGATAAAGCATTTAGGAAATACAATCCTTATTACTCGCGGTTTTCGAATCATTTGAAAATATATTTTACGATGCCAGGAATATGAATGTTCATGAAGTAATCTTCCCAATCAATGCATTTGGGGTCGAAATACAACATATCCTTCTCCACCAGGCTTGTTCTTGCTGCCATTCGCAACTTCTCCGTGTTCAAATCATCGAAACTGTACTCAAAGAGAGTTAAATATGCAATCTATGTATAGATAGATGGATGGATAGATAAAGAGACTTACACAGCATTGAAGAACAAGTAAGGTCTATAAATATCGACCAATCGCATAACAAAGTTGATCTTCCTGTTTAGGTTACTGTAAACGCCTTGAAAGAAGTGACAGAATGCTGCATTTGTCAATTCCAGTCCCTATAACCAACACAAAGAAAACGAATTGGTTTAAATGATGTTTGATAAGAGGTTGAAGAAGGGTAATTGGGGGACCTTGAGAAGAAACAAGTAGCGAAAAGCCATGTATCTGTGGAAGCTATCCATGCTGTTGAGAACTGTGACTTTGCCCACAATCACAGGCTTCCCGTCTTTGTTGATCCATGGTTTGTTGGAGAAGTACCGGAAGCCGTAGTCCTGGAGATGAGAGTACTTGATGGGGTTCTGAACCGAGGAACCGACTTGATAAATCGACTCAAGCGGTCTGTGCGACGCGTGAGCCATCATTGCTGCTATCATGGCGTTCACCACCATGTCTGCTGGTATCTGCAAACAACACTATCGAATTCAATCCAGTTCCGATTGCTGAAATTAACAATGGCTTAGACTAGTGGACATGCATTAGGGGGAATGACTTCAAGGACGGATACATGAATTTATGTCAAGGTACGAAGTTATATCAATCCATCCTTGAGCGATTTGATGTTAAAAGTGGAGGATAACTCTTCAACTCACCACATCAACTACGGAGTCCAGATTTCCCAGGAAGAAAGTCAGTTTCCCTTTAGCATAACCAACTGCAAGGCTATCAATGGTTCTATCATTAAAACAAACAGGTAGAGTTAGTTAAGAAAAAGGAAGAATTGAAGCTAAATGTGTAGTTAATAATATTAAATATTTGATTTAAATGAGTCAATTAGTAAATACCTGATTCCTTCGGCCCAGCCAGGGAAGGGCTCTTTGTAGGTGCTGGTGATGATGGTAGGGCGAATGATGAGTGCTGGTACAATGCCTTTCAACTCCCCTACCACCATTTCTCCCATTGCCTTTGTAAATACGTACGTGTTTGGCCATCCATAAAGCCTTGCCCTGTTTTACCATTTTCAATTTTATTTTAGGGTCCGTTTATTCCATTAAAAACTTATTTTTATAAAAATAATTTTTAAAAAATCATTGTACGGTACCTATATAATAATGTGTCGACTATTTACTTCAACCTATTTAATTTATTTTACTTCTTTCGTTCAATTTAAGCATTTATTAAATGAATATCCTACATTTTAAGCCTTGTCCCGTGCTTCAAGGGAAACAATTGTACCATGCGTCTCCTTTCTAAAATTAATGACCCATTTCAAGCTTTCCCACTTCTTCTACGTGGAAAAGCCTTATATCGTTAAAATAGTAATATATTTCTATAAGTGTAAAAATCATTTTATAATAGTTTAATAAGTGTAAAGATTATTTGACAATAATTTAATAAATTTAATGACTATTTTATAATAATTTGATAAATTTTAATGACCATTTATAATTATTAAAAAAATTAATGATCATTTTATATTATCTAAAAAATTAGTGACTAAAAGATCATTTTTATATAACTAAAAAACATTTAATATAGTTTACACAAATATATAATCTTATCTCGATCTAAACACAATTTTTTAGAACCTATTGAGTGATTTCAGTAGTTAAAAAAATTATTATTTTCTCTTGAAGTCCCGGATTCAAACAATTGTGTTTGCATGAAGTGTGTGCATTGTCAATATAATTAAAAAAAATATGAACAGATACTACTTTATAATTACCTCATTGTATTATTTTAGATATAATAAAAAGGAATATAATCACCTCATTGAAGAAATATAAAAAAGAATTTAATTTGATGGAGCAATCAAATCAAATTTAAACTTGAAACCTACTCAGCAATTAATGTTATGGGGGACGTAGCATGAGGGAAACGGCTGGTGTTTTATGTTTTTGCTTTTAATTTCATCAATTTTGGGCGGCCGTGTTTGGTGTATAACTGACCAACTTATTAATGTTCTTTCCCCCCATTCATTTATCAGTAGCTACACAAACTATCTGATATGTTTAACAAATTAATATATAATATAATATAACGTAAATTTTATTAAACCAATTATTAAATATAATATAATATAGGGTAAACTACACGTATAGAACTTAAACTATTACTTTTATTTTGTTTTAGTATCCGAACTTTATTCTTTTTTAAAACCATTGGTTTAAGATTCAGTTAAATATCTTGTGGTTAAAAATATTAACAAAACTGCTAACAAGCTATTTGTTTTTTATATATTTTCAATGACGATATAGAAATTACCTTATGGTGATACGTCAACGTTACCGTTAAGTTTTTAACGACGGGTACCGAAATAAAACTTAAACTAACTTTATGTTAAGTATGATTTTGAAAATAAATAATGTTAGGTACCAAAAAGGAACAAAAGTAATAATTTAGATATTAAACGTGTAGTTTACACTATATTATAAAGGAACATGATCCAATTATAAGTGTAATTTTTTTTTAGTTTTATGCAGATTTAAGATCGTTGAATTAATAAAAATAGAAGATTAATGATAAAACATGAGAATATATTTATTAAAAAAAAGAATTAATCTTAATCTTTTATTTCCAATCATCTAACGATTTTAAATTTTTATAAAATTTAAAAAAAAATATTGTGAAAATAAATATTAACCAATAATAATAATAATAATTTTTTGGTGCAGAAATATATACTTTATAAGCTTCAATGAATGAACACAGTGCATTGAAAGGTGGACCATGAATGCGAGTTTTATCACCTTTATTCAATTACACAACAAAAAAAAATTATTTTGTTTAGAAATATCTAATAAATATACTTTTCAAGAAATTATAAAAAAAATTATTGTATTTTCTTAATAGTATGATTTTATTGTATTTACTAACACGCGATCATGTTTATTACATTAGTACAAAGTTTTTATTTACGTGACAAAAAATAATTTAAAATCATATTATGGGTTTGTATAATAGGGGTATTTATGTCTTTTAATTTTATATCAAAATATCTTTATAGAGTTTAATTGGTTAAAAATATCATTTCTTTAATAATTACATTTTTAATATATAAAAATTATTAATTTTTAGAAAATGATTGTTCAACTAAATTAATTTTTAATAGGTGGTAATGATTTATTTGGATAATAAAAAAAAAGGAAAATAGAAATGGAGGAACCTCTTAATGCCCAAATCTTTCATGGCAAGAGTGATATCTTTATCTGAAGCACCTTGCGATCTCAGATCATTAAGCTTATCATCCACCACTTTCCTCTCCATATTTATGTCTAAGCCTGTTTCCCCGTTCAATGTTTCTCCCATTCTGTATCCATTCTCAAGTATAAGTCCTGATCTTTCTCCTGATACATATGCTGCCCAAAATAAATGTAATTATATTAGACTAAATTTTCGTGTTTACTTCATGTTTAATTCCCATATGTTGAACTCATCAAACGATCTCAAAAAGTTAAATAGAGTATTGTTCACTTCAGAAGTATCGAATTCAAACCGTTACAGTTGTACGAGCACTAATAACTATTAAAAACTCCCAATCTCCCATAAGTTGGGAATTATTATTTCATAAATGGGTAAAGTTTGTTTACCAAATACCAACCTGTGGATACATGAACCAGTACTTGTAGTTTGACACATTGCTTGGCAAAGTCCACAACGTATTTAACTCCCATTGTGTTGAGGCCAAGTGCCACATCATATCTACATCCGACAGAAAAAAGAAACTGGTTTTTACTAATGTTTTTTTTAATGTTTGAAGAATTTATTAATTGCACCTTTCATCAAAGTTGGTAGTTGCAGCAAGGTTAAGGAGAACATCCACATCCTTTAGAATGTGTTGAATCAAAACAGAATCTTCAACACCCAAATCCCGACGGGATATGTCTCCGGGGATTACACTGATCTTCTCTGATATAAACGAAGTAAAGTTTTTCCCATACTTCTCCTTCAGATTTCTAAACAGATCCTTCCCTATGATCTGTAAACACAGAACCAATGTTAAAAAATAGTGCACTCTTGTAAGTTTTAATATTGCAGGGTAATCCGATATAAACCTCATTGTGGAGACGATGGATGGCGGATTTGTGGTCCGCTGCTCTTACAAGGAGATATAGTTTCTTCACATTAGGTTGAACCCTAAGTATTTTCTCCACAAAAACTGCATTCAAAACCAATATACACACAACATTAATGTGACATGGATATATGTGTATAATAATGATGACGAAAGGTTACTCACTCTTTGCCAAAAACCCAGTTCCACCGGTGACAAGAATAGATTTGTTGTCAAGAAACTGAAGAACACTTCCTAATTCCATGGCATAGGACAAGAAGAAGAAGAAGAAGAAGAAGAAGCAAAAGAAGAAGAAGAAAATTATTATCTTACTGAGGGAATGATTTAAGTGAGGCTGACTTTTAAAGGAAATCCAATGGTGGCCCTCGTTCGCTTGATGGATTAGATCTAGAGAGAGATGTGGGGGTGTTTTTCTTTCTTTCTTTCTTTCTTTCTTTTTTTTTTTGGGGGGGGGGGTAAGTATGAGGTGGCGTACACGAAAGTTGTTGGGACCGGGACGGGTAATTGCTCTCCGATGACTCTTGCTTTCCTCTTTTTATTTGTTTATATGAAAAATTTATATCATTCAACTCTTTTTTTTTAAATTATATCTAATATTATAATTTTGTTTTGTTTTGATCACCAATTATTAAAAAAATTATTATGACATTGATGAGTCATAATAAAGTAATGTCACGTTATAATTGAAAATAAATCAAAAGTTTACGTCAATACTTCTATTTATTTTTTAATGACAGTGTCCAAAATATAACGTTAGGTATGATTTTAAAACAACAGTCAGGTGATCAAAACATAACCGTGAGAATATATAGGTGACTGAATACATAGTTAACCCTTATTTCAATAATAATCGTACAGATAAATTTGCTATATTTTTATTTTTTTCATGTAGGGTGGTCTCTACAATGTTTTGGGAAGACACTCGTACCACACACGTCTTCAGCAGTAGACATGGAAGACCCGAGGTCTTTCCCAAACAAACAAACGAGAAGATGTCATGTCTTATGTACATCTTTTGCCGAAGACACTAAGGTGATGTTTGTTTTTACTGTGTAAGGTCTGCAAAGCTCTTATGTCTGCGTCGCGCAGACCACGCGCAGACATTGGGCTTCGCAGACCGTTTGTTTTTTAGAAGACAGAAGCCCTTCTAACGTCTGCGCGTGGTCTGCGCGGCGCAGACGTGGTCTTATGTCTTCAGACGTCTTCTAACCTCTTCAAAGAGGTTTTATTTAATTTTATATTATATTTGATTTTGATTTTAATATTAATTTTTAAATAAATTAAATATTAATATTTTAATATTATATTATAGATATTAATTTTAATATTAAATTTTTAAATAAATTAAATATTAATTTTTTAATATTATATTATAGATATTTAATTTTATATCATATAAATTATTTTATATATTATTAAAATTTTATATTTATTTTAATTATTTTGATTTAAGTTTAAATATAATATTTTTTAGATTTGTTATTTTTAAATTACATTTAAACTTTTTATACAAAATGTAAGTATTTAAACCACATTGCTTAATAAAAAATGATTTCATTGTTTGATAATTAAGATTTTAAAATATAAAAAATTATAAATTATGTTTTTAAAATTTTAAAATATAATCACAATTAAATAAAAAATAATCATAAAATAATTTGATAAATTAAAAAATATTTTCTAAAAATATCATATAATTATAAAAAAAATTATGAATATATATTTAAAAAAATTAAAAGTATTACAAAATTACATATTTAAAAAAATCATATAATTTAATGATCATTTATAAATTTTATTCTATAAAACTTATAAAACTAATAATACATGTGATTATGTGAGACTTATAATAGAATTAATAAGGTAGTGTTTGTTTTTTAAAAAAAAATATTATTGTAGTTGTATAAATTATTTAAATTTTAGTATTGTAAAACTAAAATTATTTAAATATCAGTATTACAAAACTCTTTTAAGTTTAAAAAATCAGTTTATTTATATTTCAGTTTATTTTAGCAGTTTGCAGACGTTAAAAAACAAACAGTCTTTTTCTTGCAGACTGCAGACTTTTGGTCCACCTCTTCTGCTGCAGATGCCTGCAGATGTGGTCCGCAGACTGCAGACATTTTACCTCTTCAAAAACAAACACCACCTAAGTAATTTAAGGCGTAGTTTGTTTTCACTGTGTAACCTCTTCAAACCTCTTATGTCTGCACCGCGCAGACATTGGAATTCGCAGACCGTTTGTTTTTTAGAAGACAGAAGCTCTTCTAACGTCTGAGCGAGCTCTTCTTGGTGCAGATATGGTTTTATGTCTTCAAAGGTCTTCAAACCTCTTCAAGAACAATTATAAAATATGGTTATTTATTAAAATAATTTTAAATAATTTAATAAGGTTATTTATTTTAAAATAATTTATTTAAAATAATTTATTATAAAATAAATTATTATAAAATAAATTATTTTAAAATAAATTATTATAAAATATGGAATGATTTATTTTAAATAATTTATTAGTATAAATTGATTTATTTTAAAATATGAATTGATTTATTTTAAATAATTTATTAGTATGAATTGATTTATTTTAAAATATGGATTGATTTATTTTAAATGATTTATTAGTATGGATTGATTTATTTTAAATAATTTATTAGTATGGATTGATTTATTTTAAAATATAGATTGATTTATTATTGTAGTTGTATGGATTGATTTATTTTAAATAATTTATTAGTATGGATTGATTTATTTTAAAATATGGATTGATATATTATTGTAGTTGTATGGATTGATTTATTTTAAATAATTCATTAGTATGGATTGATTTATTTTAAAATATGGATTGATTTATTTTAAATAATCTATTAGTATGGATTGATTTATTTTAAAATATAGATTTATTTATTTTAAATAATTTATTAGTATGGATTGATTTATTTTAAAATATAGATTGATTTATTTTAAATAATTTATTATTGTAGTTATATTGATTATTTAAATTTCAGTATTGTAAAACTAAAATTATTTAAATCTCAGTATTGCAAAACTCTTTTAAGTTTAAAAAATCAGTTTATTTATATTTCAATTCATTTTAGCAGTCTGCAGACGTTAAAAAAACAGTCTTATTCTTTCAGACTGCAGACTTTTGGTCCACCTCTTCTGTTGCAGTTACCTGCAGATGTGATCCGCAGACTGCAGACATTTTACCTCTGCAAAAACAAACACCACCTAAGTGTCTTCCCAAAATACTGCAACATTCACCTAAATGAAAAAAAAAAATCATTTTTTAGAATGGTCATCCAAACAAGTTTGCCTAATCCTACAAGACTAAGCAAAAACAACTTCATTATTTTATTATTAAAAACAATTAATTAGATTAAACAACACAATTAATACATGTACGTACATGTAACAAAATGTGTGAAGCTGCTGCTGCTGCAATAAGAATTGGAAATAAAGGCGGTCTACTTTCATGGGGCTGACCCTCAACTATCCGTCCTTGAGTTCCCATGCACTGGACGTGCATAGCCCCTCCCTTTGTTTTCCATATTAAATTTTCTACCCTTCTTTGTTCATCCATGGTTTGTTACAAGTAACGGAAGCCATAATCTTGGAGATGAGAGTACTTGATGGGGGTTCCGGACTTGGACGGTTCGTGCGACGCCGACGCATGAGCCATCATCGCTGCTATCATGACGTTCACCAATCACCACCGTGTCTGCTGGTATCTGCAAATAAACGCTCTCAAATCCAATCCAATTCTGATCGTTGAAATTAGAAATGGTGTAGACTAGTGGACATGCACTAGAGGGAGCCATTTTTTTTGGTTAAAAGTGGAGGATATCCCTTCAACTCACCACATCAACTACTGAGTCCAGATTTCCCAGGAAGAAAGTCAATTTCCCTTGGCATATGCAACCAGGGGCGGATGTACATGGCTCTCTAGGAGAGTCATTGCACACTCATTATTTTGAGAAAAATGTTAAATTTAATTTAATTTGTTAATAGGAATAGAAAAAAATAAGAAAATTTGCATACCCAAAATTTTTTAGAATAGGGTATTAAAATTTTGGACCCCCATTTTTTAATTTCTAGATCCGCCACTGTATATAACTGCTAGGCTATCGATGGTTCTATTATTAAAACAAACAAGTAGAATTAGTTAAGAAAAAGGAAGAATTGAATTCATATTAAATACCTAATTTCTTTGAGGGAAGGACTCTTTGCTTTTATTTATGCGAATAGAAGCCGCTAATTTATTAAAAAAAATCTAACAATAAATATTTACAACCATAAATGTAAATTAAACAAATAACTGTGGCATTTTCCTATAACAATTGATACAAGAAACTAGTCATTTGAGATCATATAAGGCTTTTACAAGGAAAATATTAAAAATCCATCTAAAAAACTTGAACAAAAAATAGATACAGACATATATGACGTTTGCAAATGAGGCACTAGATTTCTTAAGTAAGGTCAAGGGTACGAACCCTGACATTTACAAATGTAGCAAATTGGATTGGGAGGATCGTCTCCATAATGGGCTTCTACAAAATATGATATTGATTAGTCGATCAATAAATCGAATACTAATGATTAATTCAAAGAGATAGATATGATCATATTTAACTGTATCTACAAACGAACCACAATAGGTGATCAAATTATTAAAAGATCACCAACAATCGTAAATCAAAGTCGAGCGTCGTGAGAAAACTATCTCCGGACGCAAGCGATGAAGTGTGGGAAATTTTGGGGAACTGATAGAGAAGAAGCAACAGAGAGAGCCATAAGAATTGAACAATTAAAAAAGGCCACATCATGATGTTTAAAATATAATCTTAAAAATTTTAGTTTAATTATAATTTTTGAGAATATTTTTTATTTAAATATAATTTTAAAATTTAAATTTAATTAATATTATTTTAATAATATATTAATAAAATAAGAATAATAAATGTCATATCATACATAAATATTAATAAAATAAGTAATGGTGATTAAAATAGGAGCAATTCAAAAGTTGAGTGATTAAATTGATTTTTTTAAAGTTTAGTGACTAAAATGAGAGAACGAAGATAGTTGAGTGATAAATAATATAATTTATCCATTTATAACAACTTTAAACAGATGGTCAAAGGGTCACATTGAGGAGAAAAATAAGACGAGGGTCACATTAACGTGTCATGTTAGCAGAAAATAATAGAGCTATTAGTTAACCACATGAAATATTTATCAAATGATCACATTATGTTTTTTTAGTTAGAGTGCCACATTAATCTAAAAAATACGATGAGAGTCACATTATTTTTTTTTTGGAAAGTTCATAAACTCCGCGTGCCTTTTTACCTTTCTAAAATAAGACAGAATGTCACCTTCAATTAAAACACTTCATTTTGGGTTTGAAGACGTTTAACCCCTAAGCCTCCTTCATCTACCGGAAGACAGGCTTCGTCCCACCAAACAAGTTAGACCCTTCTCAAATAAATCTATGAATAAATTGTTCAATGTCGTTACAGATGCCTTTAGAAAGATAACAGATTTACATGACATAAGAAGGTAGTACCACCAAAACTGATTTAGCCAGAGGAACTCGTTATGCAAGAGGTAAATGCCTAGATTTCCTTCTTGTCAATCTATTTCAGATTTTCTGGATAAAAAAAATGATATGTGACATAAATAACTATGTTGTGCAACAAAGGAACCCATAGATATCTACCAAAATATAAATATGAGTCGTTAATTTAATTAACTCGGAATTTTTTAATTCGATTGCATCCATTATTCACTCCAGGTATAATGCCTTTCAACATTTCTCCCATCGGCTTTGTAAATACGAAGGTGTCTGGCCATCCATAAAGCCGCCGTGTTTTACCATTTTCAGTTTTTCTATCTGCATTTATTTTTACTTCTTTCGTTCCATTTAAGCATTTATTAAACGGATATCCTACTTTTTAGGCCTTGTCCCCTCGTCAAGGGGGACAATTGTACAATGTTTCCTTTTCTAAAATTCTATTCCAAGTTTTTTCCACTTCTTCTAAATGAAAAAGGCCCTCCAAGATATTAATAATCTAATTTAGTCATTTCTATATAGAAGTTTTAAGTTTATTTTTATAAAATGAAGTACAGTAAAGGTCACTAAGTTATGAAAAAAATATTTTTTTTATCAACAATCTTTTAGATGTTACAAATTTATCATTAAACTTCTTAACTTGTTCCAAAATGATCTCTTGTAAATTTTGACGAGTTTAAAAATTTTATTTTGTAATAGTTTAATAAATTTTAAAATTATTTTAAAACAGTTCAAGTTTTTAATGACCATTTACTATATGAAATTAGGAATTAAGAAAAGAAAACATCATTAGGAAACTTTCATCATCATCTTGCTCATGGAGAGAACATATCGAGTTTATCTTAATTTTTTACATTAAAATATTTTAGATATAAAACAAATTATTCAGATTGTAGTATTGTTATGTTATAATAGGCAACTTTAATTTTAATTTTAAGTTTAATTAATATTTATATAGTTTTGTTTAAATTAATATTTAAATTTAACTTCTTTTATACACTATAATATCAAATTAAGTAATGAAATGTACGATACAAATTATATTTAGATGTCAATTTAAAAGAAAAAATGTAAAATAAATTAAAAATCAAATTAGTTTGAGGTGATTATAACGTAATATTTGTTTATATTCTTTTTTTGTTATTGACAACACAACGTAATTACTTAAATTTAAGACATTTTAAAAAATAATACACTCCTTAATCATTAAATTTGTTTGATGAATTGAAATTGTAAATATGTTAAAGTCTATTATAATCGTATAGTAGGAATTGAATTTGTTTGAAAAATCAAATCAATCATAGATCAAATTTAAAGTTGAAACTTACTCAACAATTAATGTTATGGGGTCATGCCTATTTAGACGAAGGAAACGGCTGCTATTTTAGGTTTTTGCTTTTAATTTCATCAATTTTGGGCGGCCAGGGTTGTTTGTGTGTCGTGCATCACTGACTAAGTTGTTAATGTCCTTCATTCATTTATCAGTTTAGCTACAAAAACTATCTCATGTGTTTATATATAGAGAAAATCGCCTCAGTGACCAAAAATACCTTATAATATACGATTTTAATCAACTTTTTTTGGATTTGCCAAAATGACCAATAAAATCGCAACGCGATATCAAAATCGCAACGCGATTTAGAAAATCGCAACGTTAAAAAGAAAATCGCAACGGTCAAAAGAAAATCGCAACGCGAGCTTCCAAGTTCGCAACGCGATTTAGAAGAAAATCGCAATGCGATTGATTGAATCGCAATGCGATTTATAGAATCGCAATGCGATTGAGAGAGTCGCAACGCGATTTAGAAGAAAATCGCAATGCGACTGAGAGAACCGCAATGCGACTGAGAGAATCGCAACGCGATTTAGAGAATCGCAACGTTAAAAAGAAAATCGCAACGGTCAAAAGAATAGTTAAAAAAATTTTGTTTCTTAAGAATTTTCTCTAAAAAGATAGTATCCGCGCGGACGTGTCGAAGACACGTATTACCACGACCACGACCACGACCACGACCACGACCACGACCCGAGACGAGACGGCGGCGGCGGCGGCGCGCGAGAGTCCCCCTTGTCCTCTTTCACTCAACAAGGAAGTGCAAAATACAAGCCTTAAATATAATTCCCAATAGTGTTTCCAATACTATGTGGGATTGAGCATTACCAACACTTGTTCCCAATATCATTATTCTTCATAAGTTATCATCCATTACAATATGAATTATCGATAATAAATTAATTCATTTTAATAAGTATTTAAAATTATAACTTGATAAATACATGAAATAATTCTATTATTAAATAAAAAATATATTTTTTATATTAAAATTATTGAGATAGATATTTACTATAAAAGTAAAAGATTTTTTTTTCACGTACAACCTCTATGTGAATTAGTTTCACAATAAGGTATCGGTTATGCATTGGATTCTTTCGTATTAGATGGTCTTTAATAAGATCATCATCATCATTCTTTTGTTCAACAATACCATATATTAATGAGGTATATTGGTTCATTAACATGACTAATTCATATTGTAATGGATGATAACTTATGAAGAATAATGATATTTGGAACAAGTGTTGGTAATGCTCAATCCCACATAGTATTGGAAATACTATTGGGAATGGTATTTAAGGCTTGTATTTTGCACTTCCTTGTTGAGTGAAAGAGGACAAGGGGGACTCTCGCGCGCCGCCGCCGCCGCCGTCTCGTCTCGGGTCGTCGTGGTCGTGGTCGTGGTCGTGGTCGTGGTCGTGGTCGTGGTCGTGGTCGTGGTCGTGGTCGTGGTCGTGGTCGTGGTCGTGGTCGTGGTCGTGGTCGTGGTCGTGGTCGTGGTCGTGGTCGTGGTCGTGGTCGTGGTCGTGGTCGTGGTCGTGGTCGTGGTCGTGGTCGTGGTCGTGGTCGTGGTCGTGGTCGTGGTCGTGGTAATACGTGTCTTCGACACGTCCGCGCGGATACTATCTTTTTAGAGAAAATTCTTAAGAAACAAAATTTTTTTAACTATTCTTTTGACCGTTGCGATTTTCTTTTTAACGTTGCGATTTTCTAAATCGCGTTGCGATTCTCTCAATCGCATTGCGATTCTCTCAGTCACATTGCGATTCTCTCAGTCTCATTGCGATTCTCTCAGTCGCATTGCGATTCTCTTCTAAATCGCGTTGCGACTCTCTCAATCGCATTGCGATTCAATCAATCGCATTGCGATTTTCTTCTAAATCGCGTTGCGAACTTGGAAGCTCGCGTTGCGATTTTCTTTTGACCGTTGCGATTTTCTTTTTAACGTTGCGATTTTCTAAATCGCGTTGCGATTTTTATATCGCGTTGCGATTTTATTGGTCATTTTGGCAAATCCAAAAAAAAATTGGTTAAAATCGTATATTATAAGGTATTTTTGGTCACTGAGGCGATTTTCTCTTTTATATATATATATATATATATATATATATATATATATATATATGGGATAATTATGTTATATAATGTAATTTTTTTTTAGTTTTACATAAATTTATGATAGATGGATGAGTGAAAATAGATAACTGAGATTAATAGTAGAAAATGATAAGATATTGACTGAAAAACTAAAAATAAGGAAACAATCTCAATAATTTATTTTCATTGATCCACCGATCCTAATCTTATATATATATATTATTAAACCAATTATCAAATCTAATATGATATAAATATTGTTAATAATAATATTATTTATGAGTGTACGAATAGACACTTTATAAAAGCTTTAATGAATGAACACAGTGCATTGAGGGGTGGATCATGCATGTGAGTCTTATCCTATTTATTCAATGACACCTATCCATGTCAACCATATATGGCGCTCCTCAAAACAAAATTCATATTGTTTAGAAAAGTCTAGTAAATATACTCTTTAAGCTTTAATTAAAGTTTAATACGAGTTAAATTCATTAAGTCATCGATGGTAAAAAAAAATGTTATTTTTTTAAAGGATGTATATATTGTTAATTGATTAAAAAAATATTATGAACATAAACTATTTTGTAATTACCATAGACTATTAAAAATTAATAATAACATGAGTTTGTATGATAGATGTATTTGTGTCTTTTAATTTTATATTCAAACTATTTTAATGTTCATTTTGATATATGCATATTTTTATTATGATATGTCTTTTAATTTTATATACAAACTATTTTAATATATATTTTCATTACGTTGAAGGCATGCTTGTTAATATTATGATATGCTTAATTATGTTTGTTATTTAAGATGTGCTTACGTATTGATGCTAAAAGTATAGAAACGATGTATGCTAAAGCTTGGAAAGATCATATATGTAACACCCAACTCGTACCTGACCCGGATACGAATTCGAGATGTTACATTGATTTTTTAAAACAATTTCTTTATAAAATAACTAAACATTTGAATTTATATTAAGAAAATACAATAAATACTATTAAATTATGTTTCAATATAAAATTTAAGAAAACAAATATGTATTTGTGTACCATACGGTATGAACAGTACCGTGAACAATACCATGAACAGTAAAAATTCGAATATAAATTGTGTATCGATATACTGCTACAGTACTGCAACAATATTACTACAGTAACTTTCGTAAAAATACATATAATCTCGTAAAAATCTAAGTTTTCATCCGTATAAAATTTATCAATTATATATATGCATTTAAAACATTACAAAACTCAATCGTATGACTTTTCAAAACCGATTAGAACATATCAGATTTAATCCTTTGTTTACATGCCAACCACTATCCTTATTACAAAATACATATTATGTATTTCTTTTATGATATGATCTTTGGAAATGAGGAACTGACATGTTTTGCATACTTTTATCAATCTTCCTCTTCTCGGAACGTACGCGTAAAACAATCACACGCTAAGTCGTTGATTTAGTGAGGCATATAAAACATATAATATAATCATATAACATTTCATATAAACAATAGGCATACATCTGCAAATACTATCATTAATCCCTTTTACTTACCATATATTCATCATATATAACACATATATCACTATACCAAGGAATAAACATATTGTCATGGACCAAAGCCCAAGTTCCAAGGGCGTGACAATATCATCATGTAATTTCTATAACATATTTCATATTATCAAATATACATATCACATATATCATTTCACAACAGAGCACATATTGTATCATATCAATTGATTTATTTACTCTCTTTAAAGTCTATGTATTAGCTCATGTATACTTTTGAGAACTTAAGGTATGTGAGTACATTGAGGTTGTGCACTACTATGCTGTCACCGCAGCTCGTATAAATATCCCGAAGGACCTATCCAGATGTCAGAAAGAACCTCGACAACTGTCCATAGGTTCCGAAAGAACTTAGGTAAACTGTTTATATGTTCCTTAGATAACACTATTGAAAAAAACAATTAAATTAAAAAACTACTATTGAAAAAAATTAATCTAAAAACTTAAAAATTTACTATTACGGGCATGGCGAAGCCTGCCTTTAGTGGGGAATGTTACATAACACTTCAATTTTTTTTTTATAAAAAAACCCTATAGATTTAATATAAGATAAATTTAAAAAGAATATTAACACTTCTTATAAAATAAATTTAAAATCCATTATTTACTTTCATCAGCTTAACAAAAAAAAGTGTACACATTTTAAATTTTGTCACCTTAAATTATTTTTTTTATTTCATCCCCGAAATTAATTTAATAATATATAAATAATATTTACGAATTTTAACCTAACAGTAGACAAAGATGATAACGGGTCGGGTTAGGTCATACTTTTGTCCAGCCAGATTCGATCAAAAATATATATATTCTCTATTCAAATTCGATCAGATATGAGAATCATATACTCTCCACTCCATCCGACTCAACTTGAAGAGCATATTTCCTCTATCTGAACCGATTCAACTTGAATTTTTGGAGTATAAACTCAATGTGATTTGATTCGACCATATGTAAAATAGAAATATAATTAAAAAAAGAAGAAGACATTATAGCAATTCTCTAAATTTATAGGGAAAATATGGCATTACCATCGTATCGGGTCAGATCAAAGGTTTTTTTGTTCTCCACTTAAATCCAATTCAACTCGATCCAAACTTGTTCTTTTTAAAATTTATTCTAATAAAATAAAATCAAATAAAAATTTATCAATTTTGAGTTAAATCATCGTCCCTAGCAGTAACACTCAAATGAAACGATCTCTTGATCTACGGAAATGCAACGCAACATATCTGCAAAATTAAATGCTACTTATTTAGAACCACAAATATTCAACTCCTCTGTCCGATATTTTATTTAATCAATAGAATCATAAATGTCCCGATTCCAGTTTACTCAAAAATAATAACTGTAAAAATTTATTCTTTTTTAAAAACATCAATAATACATTTTCAAACAATTATTATAAAATATAATCAAATATAATATTTTAATAATAGATTTAAAATTTAAACATAATATTAATATATGATGGCATTTAAATTGAATAATTCAGAGTTTCAAATTAATACTTTACTAACTTTTTTTTCATGGAATTTTAATCTACCTGTAACCTTCTAAATCTGGTTTAGACGGTATGATCGAATCTCGGAAATCACAATAGTATAAATTAACATAAACAAGTATTTTCGAGTTTATTGATAAATAACATACCTGGAAAAAATTTCAGATATAGCAAGCAGTGACAGAAAGTTTGTACATTTCAATAATAAAACCGAGTTTATAGAAATTAATGCATGCCAAATATAGTCCAAAACACATAAAATCAGAATATCCCATAATCCCAAATACAAAAAGTAATCCAATGCGAATTATAGGTCTCTGAGAAAAAAATAAAGTCTGAAAATGTCCATACAATATTTAGGAAAATATGCTACTAGTTGATCCTCTGAGTACCAGTCGAAAACCCTAGAGGCCAAAAGGATCTGAAAGGATAGAAACTAAAAGAATGAGTTAGAAAAATATTAAATAAAAATTTTATTAACTGCAAAAATATAAACTAATTAAAAATAAAAAAATAATTAAATAAATAAGTTTTATTGATTTCGATGGGAGACGAAGATTGCAATCCATACTTTCCCTCTTCAGCTAATCAAAATAAAGAATCAGTCCAATTGAAAGTACATTTGTCATACATAGCCGAAAGGAGTGTCATTTCTCTAAATATACGTTGCTTTGGTGTTTTGATATTATAAAATTTGTTCCATACTTCATAATTTATGTTGGATTTACTCAAACCACACAACAGATGCATTTGTTTACCTGCTTTGATGTCTGCTTCCCAGATTTTGTTGAACACGAAAGAGAAAACTTGTGTTACAAAATTCAACAACAATTATATTGGGTTAACAATGGAACCTTGAAGAAGCTCAATTTTAGAGTCAATTTCTTCCCCAAATAAGTTATTGTTTTGTTTGCAATGTAAATCATAGTATACTTCACTGATTTTACAAACGGCGTCCAATCTAACTTCACCACACTCTTGGTTAACAACTTTACTTTATCCATCCTACACCTAATTAAACAAATAATTATATTAATACTTTTATATTCACCTAATCATTCGGGAACTCATCATGCATTCTCTGTAGAGGTCTTGAGTCCGAACAGTTACATCTGTAAATTGTATATGCGTTTAGTGACAGAGTTAAGATACCATCTCAACGAAGGCAAAGTATAACAAACAATACGAATTGAGAGGAGCAAAACGAAACTGAACTAAAATTTGAATGGCTAAGTAGGCATTTTCTTCATATATTTTTTTAGTAATAAGAAATCAGGGAAGCAGTGGCCCCCTTGGATGAAGCATGAAATTTAGTCATTCTATTAAAAAAAATTTGAACATCTATTATCTTATAATTATCTCATACTATTAAAAAAATTAGTCATTCGAAATTGAAATTTAGTTTAGTGAGATATTTTAATAAAAATGTATCAAAATATTTTTGGGTAAATTGTGCATTTAGTATCTAAACTATTACTTTTGTTTTATTTTGGTACTCAAACTTTATTTTTTTTTAAACTATACTTAACGTTTAGTTTAGATTTCAATTTGACATCCTCGTCGTTAAAAATTAACAGAACTAATGATGTAGTATTTTCAATGGTGATGTGGCATTACCTTAAGGTGACACATCAATAGCACCGTTAAGTATTTAACAAGAGGAAAATAAAAAGTAAACTAAACATTAAATATGCTTTTGAAAAATAATAAAGTTTGAGTACCAAAACGAAATAAATTTAATAATTTAAGTACTAAACGTATAGTTTACTCGATATTTTTAATTTAATTCGCGTGGGATGTGCTGACCATTCTACATTATCAATTATAGGAGAATCACTTCTTTTTAACATTTTAGGAAAAGTGAACTACTTAAAATTTAGTAGTTGGATTTTGGAATCACAATTACACATATATTGTATTATAACATATAAATAAAAATTTGGAGAAAGACTATCAAATAATTTCTAATTATGGTCCTTACTGATTTAATCATCTATATAATATACAGAAAGAAATTCAAATATTTGATATATTTCCCTTTGAATGAAATCTCAATTTTAGCGACAATTTCATTAGATATCTTATGACTAGGGTCCTTTTTTTCTATCCAATTCCTCCACCACCGTAAACCCGAGTTAGATTCAAGTATGATACACATTTCAGTTATTAGGAAAACCCAAGTACTCTCTTTCGGATCTAAGGAACAACTCATAGAAATATTTTTTTTCCTTTTAGAAGCTACAGGAGCGAAACAATCAACCTATTGATATTGGAAGACCTAAAAGATTCTTCCAATGTTTATCATTTATGAGTCCAATGGAATTCCTAGGTATAGGAAGAAACTATGTCAAATAGAGATCTTTCTTTTTTAACCATATTTTGCTTGTTAATACAATATATAAAGACTGCTACTACAAATAGTACTAAACTCTTAATCGTGAAATATTGATTGCTTGTTGAACCATGTAAATTGTGTGAAAGTAAGAATATCTAAAAATATATTTTATTAAATTATCTTTATGATATATCCTTTTATAAAAATAACATTCATTCAACATCACCTACGTAATATCAACATTAAATACACCAAGTGGTCACTTTTAACCCTTTTTAACATGTTGTTAACCCTTCAAACATTCATTGAACATCGTGTATCATCCAACTACATTAATCAACATTGAAATATAATCTAAACATACCAAGAGTACATGAAATTCACCAAGATAATCATAAACATTTACCAACTTATCACAACATACAATTTCACCTAAAATTCATCATGAACCAAACATGTTCACATATCATCTTACCCTGTTTTTCATAGGAGAACACAAGGGTCATAACATTACTATTTTAGCATCATATTGTGCTTAAACTTCAAATATCATAGAAACCAAAGTCATGCACATCATAACTTCAAAAGTCGAGCTTTTCTATTAATGAAGCAGTCAGTGTTCAATTCCAACAGTGGAAAGGCTCAGTTTGATTAGAAGATTAACATAGTTCAGTTTCAAGCTTATTCGACAATTAACAGTGACGAAACAAAAAAAATTAACTTTTGATTTCAATTAGAGTGTGAAAAGATTGAAAGGCTTTTTGACAAGTCTGAATGGAAGGTAAGAAAGAAGACATTAACTTAGCATTTCTTTTAGGGGAATAACATGTCACAACATTTTTTTTTCTTAACTCAAAGGATGACAATGACCATAATAATGGAGAATTAAAAGTTTAGTGAATATATTGTAACTCATAAAAGTTTAGTGACGAAAATGTATACACCTTAAAAGTTTAAGCATTACCTATGTAATTTACTCTTTTTAAAAATTATTTGTTAAAACGTGCTGCCAGTCCCCATATTTGAATAAAGTTTACAAATTTAGCCTCTATGCTTAAAAAGATGAAAATTAAATCCTTTTATATTTTCAATTTAAAATCTTAGTCTAATCTTTGACATAATATTTCTCATAAAAGTATTCGTGAATGTAATCGTATCAACTTTAGAAGCAAATCATTATAAACTCGTTAATCATACTTGATATTAAGCAAAAATTTGACGATAAATATTGTGTCAACAATTGGATTAAGATTTTTAAATCGAAAAGATAAAATAAATATTTACATGGACTGAATCTTATACTTTACTAAAGTACGTGGAATTACAGCATATTTTGATTCAAAATTATACATCAAATTAATTGTTAAAATTTCATTATAAAATATTATAATATTCATGTTTAAATAATTTGTGTAAATACAGATAACAAATAAAATAGAAAATTATATATTTCTTTTAAAACATTTTAAGTTTATTTATTTTGAATTTAAATGTAAAATTTCATATTATTGCAATGTAATAAAATTTAATGTCCCTTAATTTTATCAGATTTTAAAAACTAATATGCTATATTATAATTTGATAATATCACATGTGTACCACGCGTCATCGAAATTGGTATATATATATATATATTAATGTGATTTAATAATTGGAGGATGATATTAAAATGATTACAAGCTAATGCCCCAAATAAATGGTAAAATAAAGAGGATTTGGTAACAGTGACAGGTGTAAGTGTGTTTTCGATATATACTAGAATTTGAATTTTTTTCGTTAGTTATTCATTTTATTGATAGTGTTTATATTGAAATTTTATTTATGTTCGTTACATACAAAAAATTTACGTGAATATATATATATATATATCTTTAAAAATATTTATGGATCAACAACAAATTGATAGTGGCTTGAAAAATAGATGCAGGTGATATGTTTGGTAGTCAAGCATTTGTACTTAAATTTAAAAAGATTTAAGTACTAAAATAGAATAATTTCTAATCCTTTAAACGGAAAAATGGATTTACGGAGCCTGATTCCATCTATGAACGCCTCCTTCAGTTGCTCCTTCTATTGAAGGGCCTTGTTTACTTTTCTGGAGTTTGAGGGCATATTTTGTATCCTAACATCATATCAAAGTGATATGCAATCATTATCGAAAGGTACATGTAAACAAAGTCGGACATAGAATTTTATCCTGGGAGCGAAGTTATAAAATTTTAGAAAGAGAAAATGTGTTATCAATAGAAAATATAAAAGAAACGCTTAAATTATATGAGGATTTGAAAATTTTGAGGGGTGACTGCCCGATCGCCTCTTTCTGTACATCCCTCCATGTAACAGAAGATGAAATTCTGATTTATACTAATGAAGAATAAGCTGCAAATAAAAACCAATACATTCACAATGACACTTGCCTCATCAAACGTGTTTACAGAAAAATCAGAAACACATGCAACCCTTACTCTACCATGGACGGCTGGAACGCACATAAATAGGGTTGAATTGTCATGCCTAGTACTTGAGCTTTAAATTATATTCCCACCCTTTGCAGCACCTAGATGAATGGATTAACACTTTGGGAATTGCAGGCTGCATCAATAGATGGTTACCAGTAATCACCACAAGAACAGCTACCTGATTCGAAGTGGTGGAACCGGGATTTATCCCTAACAACTATATCCCTTCCTTCAATCAGTGATATTAACTTGATAACAGTGTGAGTCTCCACACACTCTAAGGTTCTTAACAATCTGAAGCGCTGTTCCAGGAGTAGCGATCAACCCGAAAGCAATAGCCAGTCTCTCACTGTGTTGAGAAAGAATGATTTCTTTGTCTTCATTGGCAATGTCCTGAAGTACATAATCGGTATCAGGTTGATACCCTGTGTCCTTCAGTCGAGATTTTAGCTCATCAAGTTTTGAATAAATATGATCCAACATGGGATGAGAATGATCAGCGGCCAAGAATGAGTGAGTCTTGTTCTTAACTTCAATCCAGCTGTAGCCAGCCTCCTTTTTCACTTTTCTCTGCTCCATCAATTTCCTTACATTCCTTCTTTCATGCCAATTTTCTGCTGCAGCATAAATATTGGAAAGCAAAACATATGCAGCTGAGTCTTCTGGCTGAAGTGAAATAAGCTGGTCTGCAGCATGTTTCCCGAGCTCTAAATTGCGATGAACACGGCAGGCAGCCAAGAGAGTTTGCCACACAGTTGCAGAGGCAGGGAAAGACATCTTGTTGATGATATTCATTGCCTTGTCAAACATTCCAGCTCGGCTATATAGATCAACCATGCAAGAACACAGCTCCATTGTTGGGGAAATGTGGTGTTCTTTTATCATCTTGTTGAAGTATTTTTCACCTTCATCCACTAATCCAACATGACTACAGGCAGAAATGATGCCAATAAATGTTATATCATCCATTTCCACGTTTTCTCTCTGCATTTCTTCGAAAACATTAAGAGCTTTCTTCGCACAACCATGCTGTGCATATCCAGAGATCATCGAGTTCCATGACACGAGGTCTCTTTCCCGCTGCTTTGTAAAAACCTGATAAGCATTATCTATATTCCCTCTCTTAGCATACATTGTAATCAGAGCACTACATACGCATAAAGCATCACTTAATTTTGATTTCATTGACCATGCATGAAACTGCTTTCCCTGCTCTAAAGGTGCTGTAGGTGCCGCACAGGCATTGATAACACTTGAAAAGGTGAATTCATTAGGTTTAATCCCCTCCTTCACCAGCTGCATAAAAACTTTGGTAGCTCCCACGGAGTCTCCTATTTGAGCATACCCACCTAGCATCGCCGACCATGCAACAATGTCCCGCTCATCAATTTGTTCGAAAGCTTTGGCAGCTTCTTTGATATTTCCCAGCTTAACATAAGCATCTAAAATAGCAGTTCCGACAGACGACGACTTCTCATAATTAGCTTTGATTACTTGTGCATGTATTTGGAAAGGAGAAATAGTGGGTTGGGCTGTAAGGATTGTAGTATAAGTAAAATGGTTTGGTCTAACACCTTTCTTGTTCATTAAACAAAAAAGTTTCACTGCCTCTTGAATTTTACCGTTCTGCAGGTGCCCACTGATCATAGCCGTCCAAGATACAACATTTTGAGCTTCAAGCATCATTGAAAACAACTTGAATGCATCGTCCATTTCACTGCACTTACTGTAAGCTACCATAAGCGTGGTTTTGATTTTAGGGTCACAACTAAAACCATCTTTCAAAACTCGACAATGAAGCTGTCTTGCAAAACCCAATTCCTTACGGTTAGCACATAACTTTATAAGAGGAGCAAAAGACATCTGAGTAAGCTTAACACCAGCTAGCCTCATATCGTAAAATGTTTCGAAAGCTTCCAAATCAAGCCCATTTGTTACATAACCAGAAATCATACAATTCCATGTCACAGCATTCTTGGTTTCCATGCCATCAAAAAAAAAGTCTAGCATTTTTACCCATCCCTGATTTTAAATACATATTAATCAAAGAATTGCACACAAAAGTTGTTGTCTTGAGACCAAATTTTACAATCAAACAATGAACTTGAACGCCGGTTTCTACCATCCCTTCAGACGCCAGAGCTACAAGAACAGCAGCAAAGGTATATGGATTGGGTTTTATCCCTTCCATGTGCATTGTCAAGAACAATTCCAAAACTTGCTCGTTCATTCCATTCTGAGCATAGCCACTAAGCAATGAAGTCCAAGAAACCATATTCCTTTCCCCCAAATGATCAAAAACTCTCCTACCATCTTTAACATTCTCTGTTCTCATATACTTATCTAAAAGATAAGTCCCTACAGTGACATCCTCAAGTAACCCAAGCTTCAAACATTGGCAATGAACTTGTCTTCCAGCTATCACATTAAACAAGCATCCGCATACCTTTAAAACACAGGATAACGTGGATGCATCAACCGGTAAACCAAAACGATGAATACCCAAAAAGAGATTTAGAGTTTCCTCCTTGTTGTTATTGCGAGAGTAGTCGAAGAGCAAAGCATTGTAATGGGAAAGATCTGGGTGAGGACTTTTGTCAAACAGATGAGGAGTCTGCCGTAAAGTAGCATATTCAACGCAAAAATTTGAGCGTTGAAGGTTCAAATTCAATGCATTGATTTGGGAAAGGGAGAGATATCTGTGGAATGGATTGTTGAGAAATTGTTTTGCTTGATTTCTCTTGACTGTTCTGAAAGAGACTCTCAAGATCATGCTAGCCTGTTTAATGATAGTAGGCAGTGAACAATGTTTGAGGTGTGTTTCGGTTGTTTATTTGTGCGACCAAACTAGTAGGTTGTTAACATCCATTGGAGCTTCAAAATAACTGCTTTCGTCTCCAGGGTTTGAGCATCACAAAGATTGTTCCAATGCGATTAAGAATACAAGTGATGGTGTTTTCTTTTCTTTTCTTTTTGGTATTTTAGAGTGAGTGTTATGATCAGATATATTACTGAAATCATATTATATATAATATGACAAGATATTGAAGACGTATTTTTTTTAAGGCTTGAGGTAAAAGTAGATGTTTAAATTATATTTGAAATTAATTTTAGATGTTTAAAGAATTTTTTATTAAAATTAAGTATTTAGTTTTTTAACATTATATTTTTAAATGTCTTTGCTGTAATACGCAATAAAAAAAAATTGTTGACGACATATATCACATCTATTTTTTTAAAAAAAAAAAACTTTAAATTAATATTAATTAAAAATTATATTTCTTGAAGTTACAAAAATATCTCAAAATACTCTAACAAGTACTCAAAATTTAAAATCCCTGAAGCCCTCCATATTGTTGACCAGTCCAAATCCCAAACAACCGACTAACCAGTGAAGCAGAACAATGAAACTCAAATGGGCGAAGTAGGAAATTGAAATCCTTTTTAGCGAAAGCGAGGGAGAGAAAGCAGCGTGCGAGATGAGGGGATGGGCGGCGGGAGAGAGAGTAGGGGACGTGTGGGGGGAGGGGATGAACTTTTTCCTATAAAAAATAATTTTAAAAAAAAATAAAACTTTAAATATAAAATGCGTTACTTAATTTTTTTAATAATTATTACGAAATAGACACCTAAATGCAATAGGTATATAACTTTAAAAAAAACTTTTACATTAATTTAAAAAAAGGATTAAAAATGTTGAAATGATATATTAAAACCTATGCGAAGCCCACAAAGTAAAAACATTGGATTCGTTTATTCTTTTTGATAAAAGTTTAAATATTGCTTGATGTAATGAAAACTCTCAGTTTTAAACTCACCCCAACTTATCCCTAATGTCTAATGTTATGTATGTAAACAATGCCCTTGATGATCCAAGAACAAGGCTAAAAGAATTGAATCAATACATTCAGGTTATGTACCTTGAAAATCTAAGGGATTTCGGATAAACTTATTCAGAGTAAATACCCCTAACTGGTAGGGCAGCAGATAGTAAATATTCCAAATGGTGACCAGAAACTTCAGATCATTTCGGAAACCAGATAATTATATACCAGAAAATTGGCCATCAAGTTTAAGCAGAAAAAAGGTGCAGCTCATATTCAAGCATCATATGTCAAATTTGTCATAATCTTCTTTACACTGTAAATGACGAGCGATTCGGATGGTCCAGAAGTTAATAATAAACTTACAGGTTTCATTAAATCCATCACCCTTCCTCCCCAAACTCATTTGTAAATCTTTCATGGACCTCAAGATCAGCTTTGCTCACTGTTGGCCTCTGTCTTGCAAGCACCTTGTCAAAATCTGATCCGGAGATAGGTGGTGGAAGGATCTATGTGGGCATTAATCAATCAAAATATATTTTAATTACATAAAAAATCACAAATAATATCAGAGAATCTCCAACAGCATTGAGGAGCAGAGGCTAATAAAATTTACAACTTAAATACTCTATATATCAAGCAAGTCCATACCTGTGCTGCAAGTCCATTGGCTGCCAATTCCTGCATATTAATTTGGACAGCATTTGGTTGCTTTGGTCCGCATGGCATCCACATATCATTCGGTGTCTTGAAGAAAAACATGGCATCTTGAGTTTTACGAACAGGTTCAAAAAGAACATCCTTAACCTGCCATGGCATAAACAAGTAAAGAAGTGCAAAACTGAGCTATACTCCATAATGGCCTTTCAGAGTAAACTCACACCAGAGATAGATTATTGTTGCACATAGTGTCATAGTTATTTTTGCACTTACACAAACAGATATGTCTGACCCTGAAAACTTGTCCGTCCGACGAGCTAAGCTTTCAAAATCACTTTCAGTCAAGTTGTGAGGAGTATCACCCAAATGCACCTGTTACCAAAACAAGGCAGCCATGTGACAAAACAATAGAGTTTTTTAAGGACAATATTAAGGGTAAGGTCAAGTACTTTGAACATATGTTGCCGAGCCTTCAAATCTGGAAGAGGAATGTGGATACGCTTATCAAAACGCCGGCGGATAGCCTATATGAAAACTAATTAGTAAAAGAAATACTCTGCCAATTCAATATGAACAACTTTATACATCTTTTTCAGTAGATGAAATATTACTACACACGGAACCTTTAAGGCCTAAGGACACTCATTAAGTCTTTTTTCCCTTTACGGCTTTACCTGATCAAGTGCATAAGGAGTATTTGTTGCAGCAAGCACTAGGACTTTCTGATCATTATTTCCAACGCCCTAAAACATAAAAGAACAATGCATAAAACCCATTCTTTAAGCTTGAAACCTGTGAAAGAAGAATACATACATCTATTTGTCACAATATAGCATGTTGCATAAATATGCTAGCATGCTGCAGAATATACCAACAAAAATATCTTGCATAAATACACCTGAATGATCTCTAAAAATATGAACTTATAAATCTTTCTAAATATATATTATATGGGCAAGGAAAATAATTTCTTGAATAGCCTCAGGCAAATAAATTTTAATTTTCTTAGCGATCTTACCACTGATACATACCTGCATCTGCACAAGAAGTTCAGTTTTTATACGTCTTGATGCTTCACTCTCATTGCCCTCGCCACGCTGTCCACACAATGAATCTATTTCATCAATGAATATGATGGATGGTGCACTGTCACGAGCCATCTGAAAAAGGTTTGAAACCAGCTTTTCACTTTCCCCCATCCACTTTGAGACAAGGTCTGATGAAGAAATACTAGCAGAAAAAAAGGGGAATGGGATTAAATATTAATAGAGAAACAAGCTGAAACCTAATGTCCATAATACATGCACATAAACAGAGAAAAACATAAACAAAATGCTCATAATCACACAAATAAAAGCCAAGAGAAAGTATTTTTATGAAAATTCGTAGATTATTACATAAATTCAATATGATTGGAATTCGTCACAGAAAACTACATGCAAATAATCAACTTAGATTCCAATAATGAAACTCATAAGCCTAGCAACTCCTAAACTAGTATAGACACAGTAAACCCAGGTAAAAGGAACTGTAAATTGTAGTTTTGCTTCTCAATGACACAGTCCCTAGAATGCATAATATATAGAATCCTTGGTTGTCAAAATATAATAACATAAAAATGGAGCACTGAAGTTGCTGCGCTGCTGCGGCAACATTATGTGGTAATAGACATCATAAAACAATTCACACATAACTATTCAAGCACGGTGATTATAAATTTCGCATAACAAAACAACAAACATGGAACTCAGAAGGAAGGTAAGGAAGCTTGCACTAAAGAAAACAATAGATGTTACAGAGTTTTTGCAACCAAATTTAAGTCTCCAGCCCAGAACCACAATATCTATACTCTTCCAACTCTTTTCCAATGCAATTCAGTGATGCACATATTAGTCTGTACAAGCACCACCTTTCCTTTATCCCGGATAAAAGGAAAGCGGTGGCTGCATCGTAGAGGAAAGGGTAGATGACGCAACATCAGCATACGTGCTAAAGCCTTTTCAACTTTGTTTTCATGACAAAAAATGCATCTTAAAAATCAATAAAAGTGGGAAAAGGTTTTCAAACTCTTATTATGGGCAGACAAAAAGGTCAAATATGGAAAAAGATATAATACCTAAAGAATGTAGAGTCTGCTTCAGTTGCAACAGCCTTGGCCAAGTATGACTTTCCAGTCCCAGGTGGCCCATACAGCAGAAAAGCTCTCCATGGCCTTCTCTTTCCTAACAAAGAACAAGTAGGAAAACTTCAACAAAATTAATCAATTGCATCCCAGAATATATAATGTTTAAATGACAACAAATAGAATTGGAAAAGCAGCTAAAAGGAGAGTACAGATTTATTTAGTCAGCACCTACTCCAAAATATAGTTCAAGCAAACATAATACTTAAGTAGTTCAAAACTCATCAACTTTATACTCTAGCAAGGCCAATATGATATCCAAAATCATCAATATTAATAAAGTTACAAGGCAAGAAAATATAAGGACTGATTAATGGTAAAGCTCAATTTCTACCAGAATCCAAGTCCTCGACGACTTTGTTTAAACCCCTATTGTAAGGAGAAAATTCAGTCGGACAGAAAATTAGACGAGTCTAAGTTGAATTAAATAAATCCTGCTAGACAATTATAATGGAACCATAAAATATATTTAAAAACTTCTCTTTCAAAACCAAATTAGCCCATGTGATCGAAATTGCAATGTTGTCAACTTCAAAGGAGGTAGAGTCTATGATAATGCAAGCCTTTAGCAAGTTTGGCACATTTAAGTGTTGCAAGAAGTGAGCATTTCAATGCTGATGTTAAAATGGTTATTGTCACTTAACAACTATAATCATTAGATTAGTAAAATAATAACCAAAGAAATGATTTCAAAAGTAACAATGCTTTCTGAAATGAACTCCCTCACATGGTTCACTAGCAAGCAAAAATCTTGCTCTAGGATTCTGTCCAAGTACTGCCTAGGAGAATTACAGCAAGGCACGGCACAAGTTGCCATATCAATAAGTTGCTAAAGTTTCTCTCCATTCAACAGTCTGATAGAAATTAACAGGTGCTATATTCACATGTAGTGTATCATAGGTTTTCAAAGAACATAAATCTAGCATTCTCGATTCACATTTAGGATTGAAAAACTTGCGCAGAGGAAAATAGAAACAATTCATAATGCAACAAAATTAGGCACTCTTCATTGCCACAATCGACTTAAAGAAACAAGCATGATTACCAATATCAGATATCAACACCAATAGCAACTTTTGCATCTATATGATATCACGACCAAAAGAAAAATAAATTTCTTAACAGTTCCACAATCAACGATAAAACCATTTCACTATTCTCTTCCAATTGGGGAAAAACAAGAAAAAAATCACGGACATCATAGTCTTAAGTGAGGAAAAATCCTTAACGACTCCTATCAGGGAAACCTCATAGAACATAAAACTCATGGATAATCTAACAATCAACAATTAATCAATTTCATTATTAACCACTAATTACTAAAATCCAGCTAAAGCCACCAATTTAAACAAATACACCCGAATCATCCTCATAAAATCCACAACAAAATTCGCCAAGAAAAACTAACCAGTAAAAAACTGAGGGAATTTGACAGGCAAAATAACAGCTTCTTGCAAAGCCTGCTTAGCACTTTCTAGCCCAGCCACATCATTCCACTTAATATTAGGTTTTTCCCTAATAATAGCCGAATCAAGCCCAGCTCTCAACTTAGCCTGTTCGGGATCCTCCCCATCACCGCCTTCTCCTCCGCCACTGCCATCCTTGGGCTTAGTTTTGGGGCGAGTGGCAACAGCAGCACCCCCGTTAGTAGCCGGCCCAGGCCCACCTTCATCGAGAACGGCACGGATCTCCTCGGCACGGCGTAAATACTCGGTGAATTTCTGGGTAATAGCTTCCCTAATTTTGGGGTTCTTCTCGTATTTCAAATGGGTTTTGAAATACTCGAGTGCGTTCATGTATAAAGGGAAGGCTTTGCTGTAGTTGCCGGCATTGTCTTCTTGTACCGCTTGCTTCACGTACTCTATCGCTTGTTCTTTGAAATTGCTATACATGTCTTGTTTCTTTAAGGGGATCGTATCGTATATCTTCTCTCAATGAAATTGCATGGGATGGATGGATGGAAATTTTAGTAAATTTACTCTTTCTTCGTTTTGAAGTTCAGGGAAAGGGAAGACCAAGTGCTAATTGCAACGGATTAGGGAAATGTTTATTCTTCAAGATGCATCTATTCCACATGGAAGGTTCCTTCGTCATTAATATAACAAATTCTTATTTATTATTTATAATTTTTATAAAAATTCTATTTATTCTTAAAAATATATATATCAACAGGTTTTAATCAATATATTTATTAATAATTTTTAATAAAAATTAAGAGAAAAATCCTCCACGTGTCATCATTTGATTGTGTGATAAAATTAATTGAATTAAGACTAAATTGATATAATATATAAGTAAGGAAGATCAAAAGTGAAATTATGCAAAATTATTTAACAAATAAATCATTATTTCGGTTAAATGCTTTGATTAATGATATTTTTAATAATTTAATGTTTAATTAGAAAATGTAAACTACATATACAATAATTAATATTTAAGTAATTTCTTTTTCTATCGATGTTTTAAACAGTAAACGTTATCAAATTATAATAAATCATCAACTTTTTATTACAATTGTTATTAAAGGTAATAAAATACTAATGTGGGACGCTAAATCAACTAGTGTGATATCATTTGATCACGCGATACGGACACAATATTCAACTGTTCGACTTCCCTCTATTTTTAACCGATGTTTAATGTGACCGATTATAGAAAATCACATGGGAGTAGCACGATTTACCAAATTACTTGAAAAATCCATACTTGATTCAGACCAGTCAAGGTAGTGTATGGATGGGTTATGATTGAGTCGAAGACCATTTTTGAAGGCGGGTTCAAGTTAAATGCATTCATTGTTGATCTCATATCCATCATGGAATCTTTTCATGCTTTAACTCGGATTGTGGGGCAAGGAAAACAATTAAACTGGTGTGATTCCGTTTCATATCACTATTTTTCTAACAACAATTTCAAACTTCGTTATTACTGTTATAAACGATCGTTATTCTGCTACCCGGCAGTTATTTGAATTCATGCATGTGACGTCGTTCTGTTCACTGGTTGACAAATTCAGGGTGTCATGAGGATTAGCCTCTGGTCCGATGGGTTGACGATCATCAAGCACATAATAGTCATCACCAGGCAACAGACAATATAACACAAAACATGTTTTAACCTGAATTTCAAGGCATGAAACCTTCAATCCTTGATGCATTTTATTTCATCTAATATACATACACATGCACGTAAATAGATAAAATAAAACTAAGTAAAGCACATGTTCGATCATCCACAAAGGAAATATAAAACTCATGCAGAGTTACAGCATGAACGCTTTAGAAATAAATGAAATGAAGTACACAACCATTCACTGGTTGGGTAACACAATTAGGGTTTGATAATAGCAATGGGGGAAGATGAGTATTGAGTGAAAAGATAATAGTATTCTTCAAAACTGAACCATAAATTTTGAATTTAACAATTACTTGAGAAAATTTTTACTCAAATTCAAACTGCACCTCTACGTTCATATATTTCCTCATCAACCCAACAATAGATGAGGTGAAATTAGCCAATATTTGGCATTCTTCAAGCGACTTGGCTTCGGAGACAGACCCGAAAATAATCATTTTTCGAAGATTCGGACACCGTATTAGCAGCTCCTCGACCCAATGCGAGAAGATATCGGTAATCACAGTCCATCCCAGCTCCAACACCATAACGTTCTCTAAATTAGTACCATCTTGCATTACTCCATCTTTCAATTCATAACTTAATGCAAGATGTTTCAATTCCGGAAAACAATCGGCAATTGTTTCCAAGTCCACGACCTCGTCTTCATCATCGAAGGCCACATCCCAAAGTCGAAGCTTCTTCAATCTCGAGGACCTCGAAATCATCTGGTAGAGTTTTGGCCATACGATTGTGAAGTTACTGATGTCAACTACCTCGAGATCAAACATGAACTCACCAATGTCAAGATGTATCACACTAACATCATCAATCTTGAAATATTTCAAAGTGCCTTTCCCAATCAGTTCGAAAAGTTCGAGGGCGCAATCCTTCAAGTGCAGGCGCTCGATATTGTCAGCCTCGAGTATAAATTTATCCAAACTAATTGCTTCAACATAAATACTCCTCAACGTTTGGCTGCACAATTCCACTGACACTTGAGCATCAGACATTGCTATATCTGGATTCACAAGCTCCAGGCTCTCAAGCATCGGACATGCAGTGAGCAAAAGGCTCAAATCCAAAGCCGAAATACTAACATGACTCAAAGAAAGGGACTTCAAACAAAGGAATCTCTGAAAATTAGGTTCAACCCCTGTTATCGAATTGTTGGCCAGTGCCAAAGTTTCCAGCTTTTGCTTCCCACAGATCTCAAGGATGTTAACATTTGGACTGGTTCGGACATTGTAGAACAGTCGGTGCAACGTCTCCCTAGTATACATGAGCCAAGCAATAACAGTTGAAGCCGAGAACTCATCGACATCATCGATCAAAATCGATAGGCCTTGCAATCCAACAGTTTGGAAAATCGTTTGAGTAATCAGGATCTCTAATTGTCTAGGCGAGATGTCACGATAAGGAGGCAAATCATTAGAGTTGAATGCAAGGGTGTGAAGGTGTTTCCGACTAGCTTCTCGCCATTTCCGACATGTGGCAGAGGCAATCACCACATCCCGAGCACCTCCAAGCCGAGACAGAATCTTTCCGATGACTTCAACTGGTAGGCGCTCCATTGCCATAAAGATCACAAGCCTCAAATCCACAAATTGGAATTTCTAAAGATACTCAACTCAACAAATAAAGTTGGCATTGGTTGAAATCATTTCCCAGGTTTTATTTCCCAGCAGTGAAAAATGTCCTGTGATGAAACAAACTCTAAAGTTCACAAAAAAAAACATGATTTTTAGTTAGATCTTCAAACATATGTCACATCCAAATAAAACAAATTTAAGAATATAATATAGGAGAAAAAAGGGTTCAAAGAAGATTTAAATAACATAATCTCAGCAGTATTCCAAAAATAATAATAATAAAGATCTAATATCTTCAAGTAAAGAAGCGGAGTCAAAATCAATTATTATATTCTGGGTTCTTAAAAGTATGTGCTTTTGGGGTCTAAAATCAATTCAGTGACTCGGAAAATAGAATGATCCCATAATTAAAAGCAGATATAAATCCAAATTTTAAAGGAAAATTTTGAGTTTTTCCATCTGGGCATTTGATAAATATCTCAAATTTCACATCAAATGGAAAAAGAAAGAAAGAAAAACTTACCCGAAATCAGAGAAAATAATAAACAAGCTTTTGTTGATGAGTTGGATACGAAGGTTTTTTTTTCAATGAAATTATTTGGAGAATCAAATTAAAAGATAGGAATTAAGTTTTCACCTCTTTTGATGCAAATTTGCAAACTCTGCCTATGCGGATTATTTCTATTTTTATCCCAATTTATGAACAATGTGAATTTGTGATGTGTAATTATAAACTTCACTTAATTGTTCGTTCCTACTCTATATATAGTACTAGTTTGATTAGAAAATTTTCCCAAAAAAAGCTTTGATTTATATATCTACAAGAAACTCTGGCAATTAGCAAACTGTTCTGTTAATTCATTAGAATAAATTATCATTATTAAACCCTAATGATAATAATAATCATAATTTGGGTTTCTGGATCAAAATGGAGTAATATTTTGGGCTTAGATTTTAGACCCAAAAATGAGCTAGACCCAATATCATTGCCTTCTAGGGTTTTATTGTTGCTGATTCCTTGTATACTTTTCAGTATCCAGAAAAAAAGTTAGCTTCTCTCTTCTCTGGTAAATTACTCACTTCTCTTTCTCGCTAAACCTTCCATAACTGCAACTTTATGTTTTCTTATCAGATCTAATATTAATTCGTGCATTCTGCGCTTTTTGATTACTTGTAACTTTGTTTTACAGGTTAGTTTTTTTGTAGCTTTGTTCCTGGAAAGAACGGAAGTTCAGAGATGAGGTAATTTTAATTCTTCCTTCTTTTCTTCATTTTATCATTTGAGAATATTTTTTCTGATTTTTTCCTTCTTTTTATACATGTTCTGAAATTAAGTATCCTACTTTATATATTGGGTCCTGGGAATTTCAGTTTTTTCCCTTGTTTAATTTATATGACATGTCCTTCGTCTTGATGTTGTTTAGCGGAAGTGAATTTAGGGTTTTTTCCTCCATTTTGTCTTCTCTGTCTTGTAGGGTAATTTGTTGGGCCATATCCTCTACCGACTGTAATTTTTTTAAGTTTTGGATTTGAAATGTTTGTGTGAAAGTATTTTTGCTTAGTTTAATCCTTGCTTCATAGTAATTTATGATGCATGTCCTAATTTGTTGTTTCTTTCCTTGAAAGATTTGTTTATTTACTATTTGTGGTAAGCTTCAGAGTGATGCCCTTGGAGAAGCTATTTCAACCATTGTAGCTCAGTCGAAGGAGAAACAACGGAAGTTTACTGAAACCATTGAACTCCAGATTTGGTTGAAAAACTATGATCCCCAGAAAGACGAGCGTTTCAGTGGTTCCGTGAAGCTGCCTCACATTCCTCGCCCGAAGATGAAGATCTGCATGCTTGGAGATGCTCAACACGTTGAAGAGGTAAATTTGCTGCTTAAGTCAAACTTGGTTTACTTATAGTGTGTATAGGTTTGCCCATGTACGTCCCTTTAGAATTATACAACAAATGTGCCTTAAGTCCTTCCAGATGAGGAGCGGAGGCACACATTTCTTTAATGTGATACGAATAAAAAAGGCCGACTTGATTGAAATTTCCTTTAATTTCTTTACTTTTAACTTTTTCAGTAAATGTATCTTACTAGTAAGAAAGGGGAAGTATTGAACTCTGCTTCACAATAGTTGAATATTCAACAATAAACATGGAACCATAAGAAAATCATGCATATTGGTGATCAAAATGAATTTCATGTTTCGTACATAAATGAGATCACTCTTAGAATTTATTATCATAATGACATATCCTAAGCTTATTTTATATACATATAAAGACGTGTATAATCCCATCCATATGGTGCCTTGATTCGCTCAAGTGAGCACTCCTTTTATGCCTTGTGTCTGAGGCAACTGTTAAGGCTTCTAGCTCCTGAAGTGCCGTTTGCACCCTTTACAACACTGCTTTTAACCTTTTAGTGTCCATTTGTGCAATGAGTTCTTTTTAATGGTTTATTTTGTACTGTAGGCTGAGAAGATAGGTTTGGATTATATGGATGTTGAAGCTCTGAAAAAGCTAAACAAGAACAAGAAGTTGGTCAAAAAGCTTGCCAAAAACTATCACGCCTTTTTGGTTTCCGAATCAGTCATCAAGCAGATCCCTCGTCTCTGGGGTCCTGGTCTCAACAAAGCAGGCGAGTGTTACATATCTGTATTGTATCTGTTTTCATCAATTTTTATTTCGAACTAATTATCTTATTCAGAAATTTTATTCGATTTCATTATGATATGGATGTCCGAAAGAAGATCAGAAAATCTAAAAGATGTGGGCACTATATAAACTCAAGCCACAATAGAAAAAATTATTCGTTTCTTTTATCTTCTCTCAACCGTAGATCATAATTATGTCATATTGTATTTAATGTTATTATATTTTATGGTATTAAATTTTATATTTTTGTATTTTCTGGTATTTTATTTTATGTTATTGTATCTTATGTTATTGTAATTTTTAATATTGTATTGTGTCCTATTTTATTTTATTGTATTTTCTCTTATTATATTTTGTATTTTTCATATAATATATTATAAGTTTTATATATATTTTTTCATTTTTTATTCTTTTAACATCGTACAATCACAATCTCTAAAAGATATATATTGAAATATATAAACTTATTATCATATTCAATAAATTATTATAAACCCTACAAATTTTAAAAATTTCACCTTTTATTTTTTAAATTAGAATATCTACACTTATTGTCACTCCAATTTTATATCTCTGTTTATGGTTTAAGACATGCATATATCTTATGAGTTTTAAAAAATTAAACTAGGGACTAAAATACAAATAATGAAATATTTTAAGTTTAATTTCACCTAAAATTATTATTTAACAATATAAAAATTAAAACCCTAAACCACTAACCTAATTTTAAAATCGAACCGATCGAAAGAACATGTCTTCCATAGGGACAACCACACAAGTAAAAAGTACGTTCTTCAAAATGCGCCTTCACCGAGCATGATGCCATATAGGAAAATAACGTTCTGTAAAACACGTCTTCTTACCATGCAACATAAATGGATACTAAATCGAGAATTAACAAGCAATGAGTATTATTTTAATAAATATTTTTTCACTGATATTTAAATAAAATTGTCAAAATATTAATCATTAATTTATTGACTACTAATGTACTTTAACCTAAAATTTATTTATATATTCTTTAATTTGGATTATTTTAACAACCGAAATTATATTTTTTTTTCTATTTTTTCAATTATTTTCTAATTTCTATTTTTAATATTTTTTTATTAGTTTTCACCTAAAAAAAGTGGGTGTTCCATTTTCAAGCATCAATACATATATGAAAACATAACAAAGATCAAAAGAAATAACTTTTTCAAGAAACCTTGAGCACACACGATCAAGAAACCTTTTTTAGAATAATTTTTGGCAAAAATGGGTTACAAGTGAAGAACAAGCTATATGTTTTCGATTTCATTTGGTCTTGTTTATATATATTGTCACGATTGGTGGATTTGGGTATGTGACTTGTGCGCATAAACCCTTAGAAGAGGTCTTTTGCGTAGACATGGGCTTGACAGGACAATTTGACTTAGTTCTTGAAGAATGTTAATTCAGTGAAGAATTAAGTCTGAGGGCGTCCGAGAGAAAAGTGGCGAGGGTATTACCAGGTTCGATGGGAGCAATTGTCGAGGCTCGTGAAGTTCGGACCAAGACATGTGTGGGTAGATATCTGCATAAGAGTCATACGAAGTATTGGGCCCAAGACCACTGTCGTAACCAGTTTTCGTCCGGGCACGAAATATTAAATTTGGCGGGGAAATTGATGTGAATAAATAATTTTGAAAATAATTTGTGAGTCGCCATCGGCCTTTTGGATCAGGTAGGTCGAATACCTAAAAATTATCTTTTAAAAGAGTTTTTAAGAAAACCATATTTAAAAGATAAACTGATCTGCGTTTTATAACCAAAAATTCGTTCTTTTTAATAATAAAAAGGGATTCGTGGTCGGTTACGTTTAGGGAAGGATTAGCACCCCTACAACGCCCAAAATTGGTACTTTTTAATTATAAATTGTCTCTATTATTAAAATTTAAAAATTCAAAAATATATTTAATTTATAATCCTATTATTTCAAAATTATATAAAAAATATTTATTTATTTAAAAATATCCGAAAAGAATTTCTAGGTGCCTTAAGACAGCTCTTTTCTTTGATATTGATAAATATTAATTTAAATAATATGGTTTACTTTTTAATTTTAAAATATCAGAATAGGACATCCAGTTGTATTAAGACTGTCCTTTTCTTCGATATTAAAAATAAATATTTAAAAATTACTATTTATTATATATTTATAAAAATATTTAACAATATAATAAAATAAAAATACAAATACTACTAAAACAATATATTTAAAAACAATAAAATAAATGAAAACATATAAAATAACTGACTAAATTATAATAAAAATAAAATTAAGAATCTAATTCATAATTAATCAAAATTATAGGGATTTAATATGTTATTTCCTTATTTTATTTATTTGGTGACTAAAATAAAATTATCTAAAATTCGGATATTATAATCAAATAAATTAAAAATATAAACTAGGGATTAAAATATTATTTATTAAAATTAAGGGATTAAATCTGTAATTTATCCTAAATATATTATTTTAATATGAAGGACTAAAATAAAAGAAATTAAAATTCGAAGACTGAATTAAAAATATTATAAATTTAATTTAGTGACTAAAATGTAAATTTTACAAATACGAAGGACTGCGGACGGGGTTTAACTATTTCATAATTACGCGCATAGTCCTTCCCGAAACGACGTCGTTCGGGAAGGACTATAAGAGTCCAAATCGGCTGGCCCGAAGGGCTAGCCATTTCATTTCTTCTTCCTTTTTTTTTTCTTTCTCTCAAACAGAGAGAAGAATTCTCTGTCTTCTCTCTAAACTGAGAGAAGCTCAGCCGGCCGGCAGCCGTTAGCCGGCGTTCATCCGCCGTCAACCACCGCCGCCGGCCACCGTCTTCGTTGGCCGGAAAAATTTTTTTTTACATCTAAATGTAGATCGGACCGTCCTAATGACGGTCTCGATACTTTTTTCCGTTAAACGACTCCCAATCGGAGCAGATCTACAAATATACCTTCGGTTTTTGTTGTATCCGGCGAGATCCGTGGTCGAGGCTTCCTCGGTAAGTCTCTTCTTCCTTTTTTTTTTTTTTTTTTTTTTGGTTTTCTTGCTGCTGAGATCGTTGGTATTAGTTTGTATTTTCTCTGTTTTTTTTTTCTATGTCTCTCTCTATTCTTTTTTTTTTGTCTCTCTGTCTCGTTCTATATCTCTCTGTCCTTCTTTTTTTTTTCGCAGATGGGGTGGTGGCTTTTATAGCCACCACCGGTGTTCGTCTCAGACCGGTCCGAAGAGGGGGCCTCGGTGAGTCACCGGACTACCAGTGGTGACTCACCCCGTAGCCTTGCATGGACGGCTGGCGTTGATCTTCTGGAGTCTTCCTTCTGGACGTGGCAGCGGCGGAGGCGGCGAGAAAACTGTCGGCAGCCGCGTAGAAGCTGGGGCGGCGCCGCGTGGCCCTAGGGTATCAAACCCTAGGGTTTCTCTCTGGAACCATCTGGACCGTTGGATCGTGCCAGATCCAACGGCTGTGAGCTGAGGCGGCTGGGTAAATTAGGGTTAGGAAACCCTAACTGGAAACCCAAGTATTTAGGGTTTCTGGTTGAATTTGGACTGGTTCTAGTTGGTTTGTAACTGGGCCGGTCCAGTTGTAATTGGCCTGTAATTTATATATGTATTTAATATATTTAATAATAATAGTAATAATGATAATAATAATAATAATAATAATAGTAATAATAATATTAATAATAATAATAATAATAGTAATAATAATAATAATAATAATAATAATATGGATAATAATAATATGGATAAAAAAAATTAGTATCTTCAGCTGCCCCTCTTTGCTCATTCTTGTGTTAACAAGAATAGGGCAAAGATGAAAAGATAATAAATTTTTTTTATCCATTTGACTTTATTTTGATCATAATGGAGATATTGAATAAATTCTTCTCTCTCTCCAAATAAGTTCTTCTTATTATGAACTTTCTGCTGGGGATGATGATGACCTCCTTTCTGTGATAGAGTCATTCAAAAGGTTGAATAAGCTCTTGATGAGTTCTTCTCATTATGAACTTTCTCTAGAAAGGCTGATGCTAATCTATCTCCTTCTGTGATAGAGTCATTCAAAAGGTCGAATAAATTCTTCTTATTATGAACTTCTTCTTTCTTCTTCAGATGAGTTCTTCTCATTATGAACTTCTCTGGAAAAGATAATCCATCAATTGATGAATTCAGGTAAAAGGTTGAACAAATTCTTCTCATTATGAACTTCTTCTTCCTTCTTCAGATGAGTTCTTCTCATTATGAACTATACCTGGCAATGTTGATCCATCAAATGATGAATTCAGGTAAAAGGTTGAACAAATTCTTCTCATTATGAACTTCTTCTTCCTTCTTCAGATGAGTTCTTCTCATTATGAACTTTCTCTGGAAAAGATGATCCATCAAATGATGAATTCAGGTAAAAGGTTGAACAAATTCTTCTCATTATGAACTTCTTCTTCCTTCTTCAGATGAGTTCTTCTCATTATGAACTTTTTCTGGAAAAAATGATCCATCAAGTGATGAATTCAGGTAAAAGGTTGAACAAATTCTTCTCATTATGAACTTCTTCTTCCTTCTTCAGATGAGTTCTTCTCATTATGAACTTTTTCTGGAAAAAATGATCCATCAAGTGATGAATTCAGGTAAAAGGTTGAACAAATTCTTCTCATTATGAACTTCTTCTTCCTTCTTCAGATGAGTTCTTCTCATTATGAACTTTTTCTGGAAAAAATGATCCATCAAGTGATGAATTCAGGTAAAAGGTTGAACAAATTCTTCTCATTATGAACTTCTTCTTCCTTCTTCAGATGAGTTCTTCTCATTATGAACTTTTTCTGGAAAAAATGATCCATCAAGTGATGAATTCAAGTAAAAGGTTGAACAAATTCTTCTCATTATGAACTTCTTCTTCATTCTTCAGATGAGTTCTTCTCATTATGAACTTTTTCTGGAAAAAATGATCCATCAAGTGATGAATTCAGGTAAAAGGTTGAACAAATTCTTCTCATTATGAACTTCTTCTTCCTTCTTCAGATGAGTTCTTCTCATTATGAACTTTCTCTTCAAAAAATAATCCATCAATTGATAGATTTGAATCTTTGCTAAAATCTTTGAAATTCCTGTTAAAAATTCAACATAATGAAAATGAATGAAAATGCACCTATTTTTGTAAACACCTAAAATATGATGCATGAATGTTAAGTTATTTGATTTCAGATTGGTGAACTGAGTATTTCTTCAGTTGTAGAAACACAATAGATCTTTCTTCTTCAAATCAGAGAATCTATCATCTTTAACAAATGTAGATTTAGATATAATGTCACAACACCTCTTGAGAATAAAACTCAATGGTATAGGCTCTTGAAAAGCTTGCCTTCATGTGACATGTTGATTCTGATAACAACTCATCTGATTATGAAATGTCCTTTCAAGATGATTTCACATATATCGATAGTTCTTTTAATACCAAGAAATCTTGAATTCTGATTCTGATGAGGAGAATAAACTGTTATACTTGACAAAAATGGGATTCTCAGAGGCTGAAGCTTCAATAGCCATGGAGATATGTGGTCCAGATTCATCAATTGCAAATTTTATATGTACTGCTCAAATGGCTAAAGCTGCTGACACATTTCTTCCAGTAAGAGATGGGAAGCCATTATGCAATGATCCCAGTTATAAGCAAAGGCAAAACTTGTGCTATGATTTTTGGGAAAGGAATAAGCACAAGAAACTTGAAAAGAAATTTCTTAATGAAGACGATCATGCAGTTCATCTTTTAATTCCAATGATTGGTTCTGTAGTTCCTACTAAACCATTCCTACTAAACCAAATCAGATAACTCAAAGAAAACTTCCAGAAGATGCTATGAGCAAATTCATCTTCTAAATTCGGTGATTGGTTCTGTCTAACCAGATCAGATAACTCAAAGAACACTTCCAGAAGATGCTTGGTTCTGTCTAACCAGATCAGATAACTCAAAGAACACTTCCAGAAGATGTTTGGTTCTGTCTAACCAGATCAGATAACTCAAAGAACACTTCCAGAAGATGCTATTGGCAAATTCATCTTCTAAATTCAATGATTGGTTCTGTCCAACCAGATCAGATAACTCAAAGAACACTTCCAGAAGATGCTATTGGCAAATTCATCTTCTAAATTCAATGATTGGTTCTGTCTAACCAGATCTGATAACTCAAAGAACACTTCCAGAAGATGCTATGAGCACATTCATCTTCTAAATTCAATGATTGGTTCTGTCTAACCAGATCAGATAACTCAAAGAACACTTCCAGAAGATGCTATTGGCAAATTCATCTTCTAAATTCAATGATTGGTTCTGTCCAACCAGATCAGATAACTCAAAGAACACTTCCAGAAGATGCTATTGGCAAATTCATCTTCTAAATTCAATGATTGGTTCTGTCTAACCAGATCTGATAACTCAAAGAACACTTCCAGAAGATGCTATGAGCACATTCATCTTCTAAATTCAATGATTGGTTCTGTCTAACCAGATCAGATAACTCAAAGAACACTTCCAGAAGATGCTATTGGCAAATTCATCTTCTAAATTCAATGATTGGTTCTGTCTAACCATATCTGATAACTCAAAGAACACTTCCAGAAGATGCTATGAGCACATTCATCTTCTAAATTCAATGATTGATTATGTCCAACCAGATCAGATAACTCAAAGAACACTTCCAGAAGATGCTATTGAGCAAATTCATCTTCTAAATTCAATGATTGGACTAAGATATCACAACATTTATTTGATGTAGAGCCAGAATTTGTAGATTCGAAGTATTTCCATGCTATTACACTGAAAAGGGCTATATTCATAATTCTGCCAATTAAGAATAGATTTTCTCTTATTCTGCTTCCTCCATGTGTTGATGCTTTTCCATTGACAAAGAAATGATGGCTTTCATGGGATCCAAGAACAAAGTTGAATTGTTTATAAACATGTACATGAAGTGCCAAATTGACAGAAAGGATCTTGTAAGGTTCTTGAAGGTATGACAATGAGCCATCTTCGATTGTCCAGAAGTATGTTCTTGATAAGTGCTGAAAATGGAATCTATTATGGGTTGGAAGGAATAAAGTTACTCCACTTGAACCTGATAAGGTGGAAATGCTTCTAGGTTTCCTTAAAAACCATATACAAGTATCTGTATAGAAACATGTTTCCCAGTGGTATCAATGACTTGTTTCTTTTTGCTGGAATAAGTGCTGCAAAGATCATCTTCTACTGTTTTAGTATATTTTTGAAAACAGATGTGCAAGAACTGAATGGTGATCGGTTGGAGCAATTGATGAGTAGATTTGGCGGATTCGACCTTGTTGTCGGTAGCACCACTTGTAACAATCTTGATGTTCATGGCTTTAAGCTAGTGATGATTTGCCTACTTTGTATTCCATGTATTTAAAAGTATTAACATAAAGTGATATTCAGAAATCTTTAAATTATTTCAAAATTATGTTAATTCAATAGAAAAGAATAAATTGAATTTCCAAAAATAAATTGAATCTCAAATAAACTGAACTTGAAATAGATATAATTGTATTCAAAGTTATGACAAGCATAAGAATAAAAATTCAAATGTCTCAACAAATTATAAGCATAAGTATTTCTAAATTAATCAAGTTGACACAATTTAGAGTAATGATGTAAGCTTTTGTCTGGAAGATCTCAAACGTTGTCAAAATGCTTGTAGATGTGAAGTTTCTCCCAAACTGTCAAAATCTTAAGAGGGTTCAATTGCCAGATGCCTAATATCAACCTGCATTTGAGCCGCCTTTTCAGGTTTTCAACTCAAATCCTTCATTTGGTTACAAGATGCCCTTTGCGGGTTTTCACCTTGACCCCCTTTCTTTTTCTTCTCTTTTTTTCATTTTCTATTTTTTTTCTTTTCTTTTTTCTTTTCTTTCTTTTCTTTTTCTTTTCTTTTTTCTTCAAGCATAATATTTCTTGACAGAATCCGAGTTTATTGGATTTCTCAGAATTTTTCCATCCATTTCTGCCAAGATCAACGCTCCTCCGGAAAAGGCCTTTTTCACAACGTATGGTCCTTCCCAATTAGGCATCCATTTCCCACGGAAATCTTTATGTATAGGCAAGATCTTTTTTAATACTAGATCACCCTCTTGGAATTCTCTTGGATGTACTTTTTTGTCATGAGACTTCATCATCCGTTTCTGATACATCTGTCCATGGCAAATAGCTTTCAATCTTTTCTCCTCAATAAGGTTCAATTGATCAACTCTAGCTTGGATCCATTCAGATTCATCCAATTTTGTTTCTCTCAATATTCGAAGCGATGGAATCTCAACTTCAATTGGTAAGACTGCTTCCATCCCGTAGACTAAAGAAAACGGTGTTGCCCCAGTAGATGTTCGAACAGTAGTTCGGTATGCGTATAGAGCAAAATGTAACTTCTCGTGCCAATCTTTGTAAGTTTCAGTAGTCTTTGTAATGATTCTCTTGATGTTCTTATTTGCTGCTTCAACTGCCCCATTCATCTTTGGACGATATGCCACTGAATTTGCATGTTTGATTTTAAACTGTGCACAAAGTTCGGTCATCATTTTGTTGTTCAGGTTCAGAGCATTATCTGTAATGATCCTTTCTGGTAGGCCATACCGGCAAACTATCTCTTTCTTTATGAATTTGCAGACTGTGGACCTCTTAATATTGGTATATGAAGCAGCTTCAACCCATTTGGTAAAATAATCAATTGCCACAAGGATGAAACAATGTCCATTCGATGCCTTTGGTGTGATTGCTCCAATGACATCTATTCCCCACATAGAAAATGGCTAGGGTGCTGTCATTACATGTAAAGGAGATGGGGGTACATGAATCTTGTCTGCATATATCTGGCATTTATGACATTTCCTTGCATAATCAATGCAATCTGTGTACATAGTAGCCCAATAGTATCCATATCTCATTATTTTTCTGGCCATGGAAATACCATTTGCATGTGTTCCACATATTCCACTGTGTACTTCTTCAATGACATTTCGAGCTTCACTGGTATTTAAACATCTCAACAGCATTTGATCACTGCTTCTTCTATACATAATCTCTCCATCAAGAAAATATCCAGCAGCCATTCTTCTCAAGGTTCTTTTATCAATTTCTGATGCATTTGGTGGATAACTTTGATTTTTGATATATTGCAGGATATCATTATACCATGGTTTACCATCTACCTCTTCTTCCACACTATAACAATGTGCAGGAATTTCATGCACTTGCATTTTGATTGGCATCATATCAACTTTCTTATTTGCCTGAAACATAGCAGCTAATGTAGCCAAAGCATCTGCCATTTGATTTTCTTCTCGAGGGAGATAATTGAAGGTAACTCTCTCAAATTCTTTCACTAATTCGAGTGTAAAATTTCGGTATTCCAATAATTTGGGATCTTTTGTTTCCCATTCTCCTCGCAATTGATACACCACTAACGATGAATCTCCATATATATTGAGAAATTTGATTTTTCTTTCTATAGCTGCTTTCAATCCCATGACACAAGCTTCATATTCCGCCATGTTATTGGTGCAAAAGAACTCCAGTCTACTTGTAAAGGGATAATAAACATTTTCTGGAGAAATTAACACTGCCCCAATTCCTCGTCCCAAAGCATTAGATGCTCCATCAAAGTAAAGCTTCCAAGTTGCAAATTCATCATTTGTTTTGACTTCTTCATTCATGGATATGCATAACAAATCTTCATCAGGAAAATTGAAGTTCAAAGGCTGATAATCATTTGATACACGACTGGCCAGGAAATCAGCTATGACACTTCCTTTTATCGCTTTTTGGTTGACATATACAATATCAAACTCAGATAATAACATCTGCCATCTAGCCATTCTGCCTGTCAAAGCTGGTGATTCCATTAAGAATTTCAAAGGATCAAGTTTTGATATCAACCAAGTAGTATGGTATAACATATATTGTCTGAGTCTTCGAGTAGTCCACACCAAGGCACAACATAATTTTTGTATTGGTGGATATCGAATTTCACAATCAGTAAATTTCTTGCTCAGATAATAAATAGCTTTTTCTTTTCTTCCAGATTTATCATGCTGTCCTAGTACACATCCCATCGAATTTTCGAAGACCGTCAAGTAGAGAATTAATGGTCTATCAGGCATTGGTGATACTAAAATGGGGGCATTGGATAAATATTTCTTAATAATATCCAAAGTTTCTTGACATTCTTCATTCCAGACTTCAGTATTGTTCTTTCGAAGTAATTTGAACACTGGATCACATTTGTCAGTCAATTGAGAAATGAACCGAGATATATAATTTAATCTTCCCAAAAAGCCTCGAACTTCTTTTTTTGTGTTGGGTGGTGGAAGATCTTGAATTGCTTTTACTTTATCTGGATCAATCTCAATTCCTTTTTTGCTGACTACAAATCCCAAAAGTTTCCCAGAAGTTACCCCAAAAGTGCATTTAGCAGGGTTAAGCTTTAATTGATACTTCCTCAATCTCTGGAAAAGCTTCCTCAGATTTTGAATATGTTCTTCTTCGTTCTGGATTTGGCAATCATGTCATCTACATATACTTCAATCTCTTTGTGCATCATGTCATGAAACAAAGTTACCATGGCTCTTTGATATGTTGCCCCTGCATTTTTCAATCCAAATGGCATCACTTTATAACAGAATGTGCCCCATATGGTTATAAATGTTGTTTTCTCCATGTCTTCAGGATTCATTTTTATCTGATTATATCCTGAAAAGCCATCCATAAATGAAAACCATGCATGCCCTGCAGTATTGTCCACCAATGTGTCTATGTGGGGTAATGGAAAACTATCTTTCGGACTAGCTTTGTTAAGATCTCTGTAATCCACGCACATTCGAACTTTTCCATTTTTCTTAGGTACGGGAACAATGTTGGCTACCCATTCTGGGTATTTAGATGCCTGTAGGAAACCTGCATTGATTTGTTTCATCACTTCTTCTTTGATTTGCAACAACATTTCTGGCCTCATTCTTCTGAGCTTTTGTTGGATTGGTTTATATTCTGGATTGATTGGAAGCTTGTGTATCACTATATCTGTGCTCAAACCAGGCATATCTTGATAAGACCATGCAAAGATATCTTTGAACTCTTGAAGGAGATTTATCAATTCTTGTTTTATCTGGACTGTCAGAGTGGTACCAATTTTCACCTCTTTTATTTCTTCATCTGTTCCCAAATTCACAGTCTCAACCTCTTCCTTGTGTGGTAGAATTTGTTTGTCCTCTTTTTCTACCAATCTTAATAGTTCAGTAGGAACATCACATTCCAGTTCATCTTCACAACCATTGATTTCTTCCAGACATATAGGCTGCTCTAAATTTATCACTGGATTAAATCTAGGAATAAACATGCTATTAACACGTTGACACCTGCAAATTTAAGTCGGAACATTTCCGAAAGAATATAGTAAATTTATGAAAATAAATAAATGTAAAAATGTAAGAAAATGTAAAGAATGATTGCCATCTGAAAATTTTAAAGAAAATTTCTTATATTTAACATAATTTCTTTTACAAGATAACAAAAAGTTTTCATATTTTTGAGCTAAACATAAAGATTAGTTCTGAATATTACTCTGCATTAATATTAAAAACTATAGGAAGATCTTCAGTGGTCCAATTGGTGAGTGTTTCTCCAGGAAGACATGGTCGAATCCTATCCAAGTACTCGCCAGTCTTGTTGTCATTCATGATCATGTTGATAAATAATCCATTCATAGCTTCTTCAACTATGTCTTGATCTTTCGTCAACTTTTCTTCTTTAAAGGCTTCAACAAGCTGCTGTTCCACATTAATTGTTCCCCCTGATCTGAATATGGTCTTTAACTGTGGGAAAGACATGTGTTTCCAAAGGATTTCTCCCCCTTTCAATTTTGCCTTTCTGTCTTCACATCTTCTTTTCATCTCTTTGTTCTTTTGCTGAAGATTGGGCTTAAATCCCAGCCCAAAACGGTCTTTTTTCATCTTTATACTGATAGGAACTGAAATTCCTTGAAGATTCTTTCCTAGACCTCTCCCAGCTTTAGCTCCGATGCCTAAAGTTTGTTGTACCGTCATCTTGGTGCAATCAGACAATTTGGGATATGGAATTTTGCTTCCTTCCGCTATAAAGGTTGCATTTACAAATTCAAGAGCTCGAAAAGAGCATTCAAGAGCCTCATCATTGGTGTCGATATATGGAACATCGCTTGTTACAGACGCAATGATTTCTTCTTCAGCACTGACGCATATTAGTTGTCCATCAACAACAAATTTCAATTTCTGATGTAATGAAGAAGGAACGGCTCCTGCTGAATGAATCCATGGCCTCCCTAATAGACAATTATATGTGGGGTGGATGTCTATAACCACAAAGTCAATATTGTACACGACTGGGCCAATTAACAACGGTATTTCCATTTTCCCAAGTACTTCTTTTTGAGTACCATCAAATGCTCGTACTACATTCTGATAACTCTTCATGTGTGATTGATCCAGAGGCATTCTTTGAAGTGTAACTAGGGGCATCAAGTTGAGAGCGGATCCATTGTCAATCAATACTCCTGGCAACACATGACCATGACAATGTGTCGTGATGTTCAAAGCTTTTACTGACCCCATTCCGCCTTCCGGTATTTCATCATCTGTGAACGTTATGTAATTGTCAGCGGCTATATGTCCCACAATTCTGTCAAGTTTATTGAGGGATATATCTTCGGGGATAAATGTCTGATTGAGGATTTTCATCAAATCATTTCTATGTGCTTCTGAATTCATCAATAGATCAAGAATAGAAATTCTCGCTTGTTGTTTGTGTAGTTGTTCAACCACACTATACTCACTATGTTTTAGGAATTTCAAAAATTCTTGAGCTTGTTTTTCTGTCACAGGCTCATTGAATGCTGGAAGGGATTCATCTTCAAATACCTTCTGAGGTATTGCCACGGCTTTTCCTTTTGCTTTCACTTGTTCTGAAGCATTGGATGTTTCGGGAGAGTAACATCTCCCACTTCTTGTAAAGAAACCGACCTCGCTCACTGCTTCAGACGTCAATGTAGTACTCAAACTCTGTATTTTCTCTTCTGTTTTATCTAGAGAATCAGATCCTCCTACCATTGAAACATTGGTAGTATAATTCCAAGGTACCCTGCGGGTATCTTTGTATGGAAATGGTAGAGGAGTGGTAATAACTACTTTTGGCCTTATTGGTGCCGGAATCACCGTGGATGATTTCACATTAATGATCACAGGATCATTTATTCTTTGATTTGGTTTAGAATCCTCTGATGAGCAAACATCATGTTCTTTTTTCTCGGGTTCTTCTTCAAAGAATTCTATTTCTCTGTTGTTCATCAATTTTTGCACCAAGTTTCTAAACTCAGGACATAGTTGAATTTTATGCCCTTTCTCCTGATGATATTCACAATAATTCTTGCCTTCATTCTGCTTTGTCCTGAATTGTTGTGGAATTATACCGGCTAAAGAAAGCTGTTGGAATATCCAAACAAATGGAGATTTAATTTCAGAAATGTCAGTCTTTGCTTTCTTTCTGTTCTCTTCCTAAATTGCATTCACGTTTTTATCTCCATGATTTGGCAATGGATGACTTGATGCGGATGGTGTATTGAATTCCAACTTCCCAGTGTTAATCAAATTTTGAACCACCCTTTTGAATGCTAGACAGTTTTCAATAGAATGTCCTGTAATTCCTTCATGGTAAACACAGTGTGCCTTTGTATCATACCAAGGAGGGAATGGTGGTTGCATGGGAACCAAAGGATAGGGCCTTATAACATCTGCTTTTAACAGCGAATCATAGATCTCTGCATATGGTACTGGTAAAGGTGTAAAAGATAACCTTTCATTTTCCTTTCGAGATCCTCTGGACTCTGCTCGATTAGTGTTTGTTTCCTCTTTCTTAACCCTTGGCTGGGTTATTGTAACACTTTTCGATGAATCCTTGTTGTAAGAATTTGCATTGTTGACTTCATTTTCCTTTTTCCGGTACGTAGGTCTTTTGGAACTAGACCCATCATTTGATTCAATCTTGCCACTTTTCAAGACATTTTCAATTAATTCTCCAGAAATGACCAAATCTGCAAAATTTCTGGTTGCATTCCCCATTAGATGGTTTAAATAAGGAGCCTTCAATGTATGGACAAACATCACTGTGGCCTCTTTTTCTGACAAAGGTGGTTGAACTTGGGCCGCAGTGTCACGCCATCTCTGGGCATACTGTCTGAATGTTTCATTATTCTTTTTCTCCAAGTTTTGAAGAGTCCATCTATCAGGGACCATGTCTGTTACATGGCGGTACTGCTCTAAAAATGCTTTAGCCAAATCTTTCCAAGATCTAATGTTGGCTTTGGTCAATTGAGTATACCATTTTAAAGCCGGTCCTGTCAAACTATCCTGGAAGCAGTGAATTAACAATTTTTCGTCCTTCACATATCCTGCCATTCTTCGACAAAACATAGTAATGTGGGATGAAGGGCATGTAGTACCGTTATATTTATCAAATTCGGGAGCTTTGAACTTGATAGGGAGGATTAGGTCTGGAACCAAACTCAACTCACTAGCATCAAATCCATAGAATGATTCAGTTATTTCCACGGATTTCATTCGCTCTTCTAAGCTCTTGATCTGTCTGGTCAGTTCTTCATTTACTTTTTGTTTCTCATTTAGCTCATTCAAATCTGGGATCAACTGATCAGTATTAAGATCCCCTACTTTCACATCTGATATAAGCGGATTTTTGCTTGAAGATGCGGGATCCACTTGTTGATCTTCATGTGGTTTAGCTTCTTGTAATGCAGATGTACGAGCATTGATTTGTATAGGGGTAGTACCAGAGTGATAAATTGGTTATGGTGAAAAACCTAGAGGATATATGGGTTCTTGGTCGAAAGATACAGGATTTTCATGCATTTTTCCACTGATAGCCTGCCTTTTAAGCATGTCCTCTATCTTCTTCATCATACTGTCTTGTGAATTTGCAATACTGGCTTCAATTTTTTCCAACTTCATTCTCATTTCTTCTTGTTCTTTATGATGCTGTTCCTCAATACGCTGTATTTTATCCTCCATAATTCTCTTAGTAGCTTGTCTAGTACTGTAGTGATGTAGTATTTCTCTTTTGGCCAGAGTAACTGCGATTGAAAAATCTTTTAATATTATTATTTTTTTTCAAATTTTAATTAATGAATTTTAACTTAATAAATAAAATAATTCATAGCGAAAATTATGAAATGAATGATGAATGTATGCAAAATGCATGTATGTAAAAACATTGATCCCAAAAAGTTAACTGTCATAGAACAACTTTCATCGGCATACAAAAGTTTCTTTATAATAGTTCATAACTACAGATAAGGCGTAGCTTTCCTATTAAGCTCTATAATTTCTTTCATTAACCATGACACCTTCTTTCCGCACTTAGAAACTGGGTCAACATGATGCTCAATTATTTTGGCTTCAACAGCTAGTTCCCCAACATATCTGGCAACCTCGCTCATTTGTACCATGGCCTCGAACACCATATTGCTTCTTTCTTCACTTCTTTCGACATAGAACTCAGTTGACTTTTGCCATTGTTCAGTTGTTCCTTCAAGAGTTTGCTCTAACTCAGTGATTCTGACTTGACAATTGTGCAGAATTTTTTCAAGATCTCTAATGCGTCTTCGCAGTGAAGCATTTTCCTCATTACTTTCTTTGAGATCATTAGGTCCTAGATTAACCTTTTCTTGAAACAATGATTCTTCCAGTTGCAAAATGTAAGCATTAAACTCTGAGTTTTTGTTTCTAGACTGATCCAGATCCTCTTCAAGTTTTGTTCGTGCTTCTTGCGTTCTTTGATTAAGCTTCTGGATTTGAACATCTTTGTTTCTGCATCTTTGCATCCAATTGCTAGCTACTTCCTGCTCTACCTCAAGTCTGGTGTTGAAATTTTTCCTTTCCAGCTCCCATTTTTCCTTTTCAACATTGGATTCTTCCATCTTTTGGCCTCTGACTTCAAGCTCAGCAATCAACTGGTTCATTTCAGATTCAAATCCCTTGAACATGCTATTTTTCTCGCCTTCAAATTTATCAAAGATGTCATTCTTCATCTCTTCTAAATCTTTGGCTCGATCCCTTTCTCTTTGCATTTCATTCATGATCTCGCGGTGTTCAGCCTTGTGTTTTATAATTCGCTCTCTTCTGTCAACCTCGAAATCTTCCATTTTTTGCTTTCCTTTTTCCAGACTTTTGAGTAGACGGCTATTCTTTCCTTTCAGATCTTCAACTCGTCTTTTCTCAATGTTCAATTCTCTGGTCATCTGTACCGTCGATTGGTTGGGTCCTGATGCTTTTCGGGATTTATATAACTCCTGGTAATTTTTCTGTAAGGCTCTGTACTCATCCTCACCTTTTTCTTTATCTTTTCTCAACATTGCACATTGTGATGAATGAAAGTCAATGTCAACCCCCAACATAGCTTTGTCTTGTCTCATTTGCTCTAACTCTTTCGACCAGCTATCTCTTTCTGCTTCAAACTCAGCTCTCAAGATTTCAATCTCTGATGGAACCACCTTAATGCGATCTTCCATAGAGATATCCTCATTTTGATCTGGTAGAGGAATATTTTCGTTTTTTCTGACAGATCTCCAATCTTCATAATCAGGAGTTAGCATTTCTTTTACTGCTTTAGCTCGAATACAAAAAGTTGTTTTCCAAGCTGTAACGGCTTCCATGATATTTCTTTTATAATTTTTGCTGTGAAATGCGAACACAGATGACTGTAGTCCAGCAGTGACAGGTACAAATTGACGACCTTCATACTGTCTTATAACCAGCAGTGGTGCATATCCAATTCCTCCCCATAATCCGAGCAGCATTATCCAGTTGTAATCACCACACCTGTAAAAGAATTCCCTTTGTATTTGCCACGGGGCTCGCCAAACAACGTCATTGCTTTGCAGATTTCGAAAGGCATTAATCCACATATCTTTCTTAATTTCTTTAGGCCATTCCTGCTCTAGAAATTCTTTTAATGGTGAGTAATCCGTATTGAAGCGTCGGTATGAAACCTTTTCCGTCCTCCAGAAATGACTACGGATCCAAACATATAGCAACTGGGTACACCCTGAGAATCGTCCACCTCCTAACCTTCTGCAAGCATTTAACGATCTGAAGGTCTCTGCTAGGATGGCAGAAACAGGATTAATCTTCTTCGGTAGCTGTTCAAACAAGTCTACCACTGCAGCTTCAATATATCCCAATACTTTTGGGAATATGACCATACCATATACCCAGAGCAAATAGATCGAATCGTACTTTAGCGTCTGGATGACTCTGAATAAGCTCTCTGATGTTGGTCCAAGCAATGCCTTCGCTTTCGCCTTTTTGTTTTGTACGGGATGCTACCCATTCTTCTCGTACCCCAGCAATCTTTGCTAATTTAACTCGAAAGGGCTGAGTTTTAATTGACTTTGAATATATTCGATTCTCCAAAGCACTTTCAAGATGTAACAAAGTTGTATATTCTTCAATAGTAGGGACCAAGTCCTCCTTATTGAAAGTGAAGCAATTGTACCCTGGATTCCAGAATTGAACTAGGGCTCTGAGTAATTCATCATCAACTTCAACATAGAGCAAATATGGGATGTCTCCGTAAGTCTGATAAAACTGCAATTTTTTGTTTGAATCCCAACTTTCCCAAATGCTTCGCAAATCTTGCATATCATTTCTTTTTAGTGAAACTGAAGCATAACTGGCCAAGTCAGATACATAATCATCCTGCAGACTATCTCCTTCTTGTCTTTGTAAATCTTCAGCCCACTGTCTTACTTCTGAGTTTAGAATTACTTGACTTGAACACTTTTTATCCATAGATGTAGGCTTTCCAATGAGACAATTAACACAAGGATCAATGTCTTTTATCCTGTATGATGCAATGCAAACAGAAAAATAAAGAACACACAAAAAGAAAATCAATTAGTTTACATAATAAAGAAATTTAATAATAATATTTACATAAATATTCTTTATTTAAACATGCTTTTCTGAATTTAAAAAATTTAAATAAACATGTAACTTAAACAATAAATAAATTAACAGAAAGGACAGAATTCATTTCTCCTGTGTGTACACCTATTTTGGACAAAATTTTGGCATGACTTCGGATTGGAAGAGTTTCTAAGGTTTTTTATATGTAGGGTTTCAGATCTAAGAATCAAGGTACCCGAATTGTCCTTGTTAGTGCCCCCTTAGGCTGCTAACCCTCAATCCTATTCCATCACAGACTAAAGTGGATCGAGTTCAATTCGAGGGGATACATTTCTCTATGCCTGACACGGAGAATAAATTCTCACGAAGACATAGAGCATATGAACCCCGAAAGTTACTTGCTAGGTCTGACACGGAGAATAAATTCTCACGAAGACGTCGCTTTCACTTACACTTAAAAGGGACAACTCAATTATAGAGCTTTATGTAATGCAATGCAAGTGTTGTGTGTGAGGAGAAATGTTCAAACCTTTGACAGAAAAATAAATACTGAAATAAAATGCTTGTAAATAAAATAAAACATATAAATATTATAAAAATAATAAATAAATAAAAAGAATGAAAAGAAAGAATTTAAAAATTAAATATATAAATTTTTAATTTGTAACTAATAGAGACAATTTATAATTAAATTTTTAAAAGTTTGACCGGTCCCCAGCAGAGTCGCCAAGCTGTCGTAACCAGTTTTCGTCCGGGTACGAAATATTAAATTTGGCGGGGAAATTGATGTGAATAAATAATTTTGAAAATAATTTGTGAGTCGCCATCGGCCTTTTGGATCAGGTAGGTCGAATACCTAAAAATTATCTTTTAAAAGAGTTTTTAAGAAAACCATATTTAAAAGATAAACTGATCTGCGTTTTATAACCAAAAATTCGTTCTTTTTAATAATAAAAAGGGATTCGTGGTCGGTTACGTTTAGGGAAGGATTAGCACCCCTACAACGCCCAAAATTGGTACTTTTTAATTATAAATTGTCTCTATTATTAAAATTTAAAAATTCAAAAATATATTTAATTTATAATCCTATTATTTCAAAATTATATAAAAAATATTTATTTATTTAAAAATATCCGAAAAGAATTTCTAGGTGCCTTAAGACAGCTTTTTTCTTTGATATTGATAAATATTAATTTAAATAATATGGTTTACTTTTTAATTTTAAAATATCAGAATAGGACATCCAGTTGTATTAAGACTGTCCTTTTCTTCGATATTAAAAATAAATATTTAAAAATTACTATTTATTATATATTTATAAAAATATTTAACAATATAATAAAATAAAAATACAAATACTACTAAAACAATATATTTAAAAACAATAAAATAAATGAAAACATATAAAATAACTGACTAAATTATAATAAAAATAAAATTAAGAATCTAATTCATAATTAATCAAAATTATAGGGATTTAATATGTTATTTCCTTATTTTATTTATTTGGTGACTAAAATAAAATTATCTAAAATTTGGATATTAGAATCAAATAAATTAAAAATATAAACTAGGGATTAAAATATTATTTATTAAAATTAAGGGATTAAATCTGTAATTTATCCTAAATATATTATTTTAATATGAAGGACTAAAATAAAAGAAATTAAAATTCGAAGACTGAATTAAAAATATTATAAATTTAATTTAGTGACTAAAATGTAAAATTTACAAATACGAAGGACTGCGGACGGGGTTTAACTATTTCATAATTATGCGCATAGTCCTTCCCGAAACGACGTCGTTCGGGAAGGACTATAAGAGTCCAAATCGGCTGGCCCGAAGGGCCAGCCATTTCATTTCTTCTTCCTTTTTTTTTCTTTCTCTCAAACAGAGAGAAGAATTCTCTGTCTTCTCTCTAAACTGAGAGAAGCTCAGCCGGCCGGCAGCCGTTAGCCGGCGTTCATCCGCCGTCAACCAACGCCGCCGACCACCGTCTTCGGTGGCCAGAAAAATTTTTTTTACATCTAAATGTAGATCGGACCGTCCTAATGACGGTCCCGATACTTTTTTCCGTTAAACGACTCCCAATCGGAGCAGATCTACAAATATACCTTCGGTTTTTGTTGTATCCGGCGAGATCCGTGGTCGAGGCTTCCTCGGTAAGTCTCTTCTTCCTTTTTTTTTTTTTTTTTTTTGTTTTCTTGCTGCTGAGATCGTTGGTATTAGTTTGTATTTTCTCTGTTTTTTTTTCTATGTCTCTCTCTATTCTTTTTTTTTTGTCTCTCTGTCTCGTTCTATATCTCTCTGTCCTTCTTTTTTTTTTCTTCGCAGATGGGGTGGTGGCTTTTATAGCCACCACCGGTGTTCGTCTCAGACCGGTCCGAAGAGGGGGCCTCGGTGAGTCACCGGACTACCAGTGGTGACTCACCCCGTAGCCTTGCATGGACGGCTGGCGTTGATCTTCTGGAGTCTTCCTTCTGGACGTGGCAGCGGCGGAGGCGGCGAGAAAACTGTCGGCAGCCGCGTAGAAGCTGGGGCGGCGTCGCGTGGCCCTAGGGTATCAAACCCTAGGGTTTCTCTCTGGAACCATCTGGACCGTTGGATCGTGCCAGATCCAACGGCTGTGAGCTGAGGCGGCTGGGTAAATTAGGGTTAGGAAACCCTAACTGGAAACCCAAGTATTGAGGGTTTATGGTTGAATTTGGACTGGTTCTAGTTGGTTTGTAACTGGGCCGGTCCAGTTGTAATTGGCCTGTAATTTATATATGTATTTAATATATTTAATAATAATAGTAATAATGATAATAATAATAATAATAATAATAATAATAGTAATAATAATATTAATAATAATAATAATAATAGTAATAATAATAATAATAATAATAATATTAATAATAATAATATGGATAAAAAAAATTAGTATATTCAACCACCATACTTGGCCCGTTCCTTGGAAGATTCTAGAAGGAATAATTATCTCATAATTTAATGAGATAAATACTTAAATTGGAAGAGATAATGTTTTGTTTGAATTTAAAATTTTAATATAAGATTCTAGTAGAATTTCATTTCAATCTGAGCCATTGATGTAATCCAATCTAGACCGTTAGATCTAAGTTTATCTCTTGTGACTTTGTTCCTTTGTTTCCAAGCTTCTTAGCTTTGTTTCCGAGTGACTTAACTTTTCAAGCTTTGTTTCTCTTTTGGTCTTAAGCCTTTGTGTTTTGTTGCCTCTCTTTGTGGATAGATAATCTCGACAGTGTTTACTTTCCACAAAATTGTTCATTCTCAGGGCTGGTTTTGAGCTTGTGCGGGCTGCCCAACCGCACAGGGCCTAATTTTTGTAAGGGCCTCTAAAATTTTTTAAGTCTTTTGTATATATATGTATTTATGATGTTTGACCCAAGAATTTTCAAGTCCAAGACCCACATTATTACATGAAGATATTTTTTTACCACTATTTGACGTTTTCCTATAGTTATAATAAATTTTAAAATATTAGTGAACTTCTTTATATATCTAATATTTTAGTTTTAAAAGGTCTATTTTACCGTTATGACATAGGACCACCAAAATTTACAAGACGACCCTGTTCATTCTTATTGGCTTTGAAGAGCTTCAAGTGTGTTTACTTCTGCCCTAGTGGGTTTGTTCATCGCTAAGTGAGTTGATTTATCACAAAGACGTAGACGTGGTTAAGACTGACTTAGAGCCACTTTAACACCAGAAAGCGTCTAAGATCGCAGTAAACCATCATTTTTCCTGGTTCAGTATGTCGACTGACTCGACTCCACCTCCCGGCTCAGCTGAAACAAGCAATCATTTTTTCGATTCCAATATGTCGAGTGACTCAACTTCACCTCCACCTCCCACAAGAGTTCGATTCCCAAGGAATAGTAGCCATCGTTTCTTCTCATGCATGTGTTGCAGTAACCACATCCTCAATGACAACATCAACACTGTATGTGTATATATCAACTCTCTCATTATTCTTTATATGAATCTTTTACTACCCCAACTTTAGTTCTTGATTCTGCTTTCTTTGTATGAGTTCACTGCTTAATACTTCTTTAACTGATACTGATATCTGATGTTGTCTTGCAAGAACATTTTGACACCTCGAAACTTTTCTTATTACTTTTTATGAATATAAAGGTACTAAAGGTGGTCGTATGCAACGTCCGTGAACCGTAAGACATCTTTTTCATTTCATTTATATTCATATGAAAGTAACAATAGTTCAGTATAGTTTAATAATCTTCCTGCTTCATTGATATACAGTGTCAATGTGCGGCTCGATGCTCCAGATATAACCGTGTGTATAGGAACGGTGCGCCGGTGTTGAATGTCTATTGCAATCAATGTTGGGAACGGGTTGGGCTGAAAGTGGTATGTTCTTTACAATCACAAAACACATACACATACATGATATCGTATCTGATATGTGTTTCACCAACTGTGTTTCAGATGTGGCAGGATCATGAATTGAATGAACCGGTTGTACTGTTTAGGTAAGATTTCGCTATTGTCGTAACTGCAGTAAAGGTGTTGTTCGAAACCGTTATTGTTCATTTACTATTGCAGGAATTGTATGCTTTATTGGGGTGGAGCATTTACGATTTACTCCGACACTTTCGAGTTGGCAGATGTAGACAACGACTGAATCCTCAGCGAAGGAGTGCTGCTGTAATGCAATTTTACTTTTTATTGTTCATTTTCAGTTCAGTGCTCTTTAAATAATCATCAAAAACACTGTAAATGTGAGATTGAGGATGTAATTGCCTGCTGATTTTGATAGTTTGCTTGAGATTTTATAGCCAAAGTCAACAATTTTTTTTAGAAATATTTGATGTGCATTAAGGCATGGTTATACGTTTGTTTACCATTTAAATAAATAGAAAATAACCTCAGTGACCAAAAATCCCATATAATATATGATTTTAACTAACTTTTTTCGGATTTACCAAAATGACCAACAAAATCGCAATGCGATCGCTAATTTGCAACGCGATCTCCATTATCGCAAATCAATTTCCAGATTCGCAACGCGATTATGACTATCGCAATGCGATTTTCCAATTTCGCGTTGCGATTTTCCCAATTTGCAATGTGAATAAGTAAATCACAATGCGAATTTGGAAAATCGCAATGCGATACTGACTATCGCAACGCGATAATACAAAATCGCAACGCGATAATGACTTTCGCAACGCGATACTGACTTTCGCAACGAGATAATACATAATCGCAATGCGATTTTCAAAGCGCCATTAGTATCGCAACGCGTATTTTATTTACAAATTCCAAACACGAATATTAATATATTGGAACACTGAACCGTCCACAGTATATCCCGTAATCGCAACTCATAACCTAAAACCTAAAATCACAACTCAGTCCCATCTCCATCTCTCACTCTCTACGGCGACATCCGTCCCCATCTCCGACGAAATCCGTCCCCATCTCCGGCGAAATCCGTCTATCTCCATCTCTCAGAGCCACCCTCACAATCAGAAATGGAAAATCAACCAAATCAACCACCGAGGGTTAGTTTTTTTTTAACTATTTTCATTTTGAAATTTTTGCATTATTATTAGGTTTTTCATATTGAAATTGATGATAAGTTTACTGGTAATTTCAATAATAGATTAACCATTTCACTTAGATTGCTTATTAAATCAACCGAGAATCGCAACGCGAAATGAAAATCGCAACGACAAAATCGCAACGCGATTTTAGTTTCGCTTTGCGATTCTCTCGTTGCGATAGTCAAATTCGCGTTGCGATAGTCATTTTCGTGTTGCGATTTTTATTTTCGTGTTGCGATTTCAGAAACTATTCTTCTTCTGCAAATTGAAACTTGAATGAATTGCATTACTTGAACCAAAAAACAAAGACAAATACGAAATTCACAGTGTTGCAAATTTAAGTTTGAAGAATAAACTACTACTCTTTATGTTTATTATTGTTTTTGGTATATCTTCACAGTGTAGTTTTTGGTATTTCTAACTTAGTATGTTTATTGTTTTTGTAGAACTTTTATTCGGCTCAATTGACCTTAAGAAATAAAGTAAGCCTGACCAAAACAATTGCGTCGAAGCTTTCACCTGCACAAAGAAAAATGTTTGAGGATACTTGCTTCGGGCCATGGCTGAAAGTACAACATCCCGGTGGAGATGCGATGTTGACACACCTGTTTCTTCAAACCATGACTAGCGATCTACCAGATACTATACAACGTCGTGATGAAGAGATATGGTTTGATTTTCCACCGGCGTATACGTGTTTTGGGCGGGAGGAGTTTTGCTTAATCACCGGTCTAAGCTTCGGACACGATGATATAGGTCGGTACACTAGACATATTACCCGCCCATCATGGCTATCCCGGGTTTTTCCTGAGCTGGAGAGGCCGAATCTACAAGTGGAAGACTTGACGAGATTATTGAATAAGAAAGATAGTTTTACTTGGATGGATGACGTCGATGTTGTCCGAGTATGCCTTCTAATACTTTTGCATGCCGACTTTTTAGGCAGAGAGGCCAGACAACCTATTCTGAATGATCTAATTAAATTGGTAGAAGACATAAATGCGTGGAACCTGTTTCCGTGGGGTTCGTATTTATGGAAAGCTATATGGAATAAGTTATCGTCTGCCTTGGATGATCGAAAAAGTTTGCAAGGCGATGGTTCTAAATACACTTTGACAGGCTTTATTTGGGCCTTTAAGGTAAGAATTTTTATATAATGTTTCCAAAATTATAATTAATTATTTAACAATTACTAATGTTTGTTATTATATTGTTTGTAGATTTGGATATTTGAGGCCTTTTCCGCCATGCAGACATATGCAATAAAAACTTCAAATGATATTCCCAGAGCTATTTCATGGAAGAGGAAACGGACCTTGCAATGAGAAGATTTACTACGGTATACGACAATAAATAATGTAAGTTAACATAAATACTACCATATGTTTATAAACAAGTTATTACTAGTACACGTTTAACTTTGTTTGAGCTTTTATATTGTTAGGAGGCCAACACTTCATTACAGAGGCTGACACCCACGGAAGCTGAACTTGCCACTGATTGGTGGCAAGCTAGTAAGAGTTTTTTTGATGGAACGGATGATGAGCAGCCTCCACTTTGGGAGCCATCACCTCACCCAGAGCTATCACCTCACCCAAAGCCATCACCTGATCGACCCGACTATACACATCCACAACGACAGCCATCACCTATTCTGTCACATCATCGAGCCTCTTCTCCACCATCACCTCAAGATAGGTGACCGTCAAAGATGCCACGACGTTTATCTCCCTGTTCTCCACCTCCACGGGATGAGTTAGGGGAGTTACGTGATGAGGTCAATGCCTTACGTGAGGAGGTCGGTACTTTACGCAAAGACGATGGTGCATGGCAAGTTGAGGTGTCTACTTTACGTGGTGAGGTAGCCGCTCTACGTGAGATGGTAGCATCGTTGCAGAATGAGGTTCATACTCTACGCAACGAAGTAAGTTTAAGATTTTTCATATTTAACTTGATGATAAATTTACTCGTAATTTTACTTAGATTAACCATTTCACTTAGATTGCTTAGTAAATTCATTCGGTTACTGCCAATACTGCTAAACTGTTTATTCTTTAACCCTGTGAAGTTAGTATTTGTTTTTGGTTTTGTCTTTTGGTTGAAGTAATACAATTCATTCAAGTTTCAATTTGCAGAAGAAGAATAGTTTACTTTCGCAACACGAAACTTAAAATCGCAACGCGAAAATGACTATCGCAACGCGGAAATGGCTATCGCAATGCGAAATGAAAATCGCAACGACAAAATCGCAACGCGAAAATGAAAATCGCAATGCAATTTGTGTTTCGCGTTGCAATTTTCATTTCGCATTGCGATTTTGTTGTTGCGATTTTCATTTCGCATTGCGATAGTCATTTTCGCGTTGCGATTTTAAGTTTCGTGTTGCGAAAGTAAACTATTCTTCTTCTGGAATGTTTATATATGTTGTCCTTTTAAATGTTTATATAAGTGTTTACTTCTGGAATGTTATCTGATGCATTTTGTGAACTATGATAGAATAATGACTTGAGTGAATACAATGCAAGTTTGAAACATATTTGTCTTTGTTTAATATCATGTCTGTTTATTTACTGATTTATGTATTACTTTTTTTTAGCGGCCCGATAAGGTGGATGCTTTACGTCGGGTTTTTCTTGCACGACGGAGTTCACGCATCAGACGGCGTGCACGTGCTATTACGTCTCCGTTCACCCCAATGGTGCGAAGATTCCGCAAGAAGAAGCCCGACTCACCTGTCATCCCTCAAGAGTCCCCTCCAATCGTTCAAGAGACCCCTATCATCCCTCAAGAGTCCCCCCCACCGTTCAAGAGGCCACTGTCATCGTTGAAGAGGTCCCTCCCACCATTTCAGAGCCCGATTCACATGGGGTAATATATCGAATTATTGAGAAACCCCCACCGTTACCGGACATGATGGATGAGAGTTGGATCTCGTATGAGTTACCGGCTAGTACCCTTCCGGTATCTGAAGTGGAGAGGAGACAACTACCGGAAACAATTCTGGATAATACCCTTTGGGCTAAGACCGCAGTTGATTTTTATCTATATCAGCGGAGCCAAGGGTGTTACACTGACATAAGCATACTCAATGATGAGATGTATTTGTTGCTTAATCGGTCTTGGTGGGGTGTGTTATTAGGGGTTGAAGACAGTGGCTATTTCGATGGGGAGGTAAGTCTTATATTTGTCTTATATATGATTTTGATTAATTTTTTTAAAAATTAATGTAATTCACTAATATATGTCTTTTTTTGTAAAACAGCATATCGATGCGTGGGTTTCACGTCTTCTAATAATAAGGAAACTTAGGAAAAATAAAAAAAATCGCGATATACAATAATGCCGGCGGCTTTTCACGCAGTTCACTTGAAGAATCAACGAGATGAATCATTTTCGTTGGGCAGTGGACAAGCTAAACTTTATCCTGCATAGTGGGAGGTCGATAAGGTTAGTATTTATTTTTTAAATTTTTTAAAGGTGTTCATAAATAAGTGCGCAAATAAATAAATTATTACTTATGATTGCAGATGTTTATCCCTGTTTTGGAACGTCGTCATTGGCTTCTCGTCCAACTTCAGCTCCCATCCCTGAAGATAATAGTATATGACAGCATGGTAAATTACATATCACTGTCTGATTTGAGAGATATTATCAAGGGATGGAGCTCTCATTTGGCTAAATTATTGGATGGGATTAATTATTGGACTCATTCTGGACACAAGAAGCCAAAGAAGTTAAATGTTACAGTTGTCAGAGACGAGACCGCGCCACAACAATCGCCGGGAGCCAGAGGGGATTGTGGTCCTCTCGTATGCATGTCCTTGGCGCGTTTGACGACGGGAAGCACAGAGTTTCTACCTCCCACCGATAGAGATAGAGCTGCAGTAGGCTTGTGGTTTCAGCATTATATGGCTAGAGCGATATATTCGAGACGATGCCTACCTGCATCCACATTATGAAAGTATCCATTGTTAATTGGTAAGTCAAATGCAAGTTTTGTTAACATATATACTCCTTTTGGTTTGAAAATGTTTGGTTAAGTACCTAGAATTCAATAATTTGTTGTTTGTAGGTTTTAGATGTGTAGGAAGTCTTGTTTGAGCAAATGTTTGGTTTCTGCAGGTTAATCCTTAAGTGAACTGCGTGAAATGGATGTACAGGTGCAAAAGTTGATTCATTGATTCAATAATTGATGATGAAATAAGAATTATTATTATTTTTTGATTGTTTAATTGATTTGTAAAAAATGATTTGTAAATGTTGATTTGTTTAATTGATGTGTACATAATTCTTATTTGTGTTTGTTTAATTGATTGAAATGTAATAGTTGATTTGTTGATTTTCAATCTGCATTATGTTGAAGGCAAAACAGACTATCGCAACACGAAACTGACTATCGCAACGAGAGAATCGCAATGTGAAATGAAAATCGCAACGAGAAAATCGCAATGTGATTTTCATTTTCGCATTGCGATTTTCATTTCGCATTGCGATAGCCATTTCCGCGTTGCGATAGCCATTTTCGCGTTGCGATAGTCAAATGAATGTCTAATAAGTGATAACAACTGAACATATCATAGCAATGTTCAAACTCAAGTTACTAATACATATCTAACTGAAAATGTTAAAAGTGTACACATAAAATACACATAATACAATGTTTGCATTTAAAAATCACCTAAGTTAACAGTCCCAAAAGGTGAAGCCGGTTGTGATTGGGATTTTGAAGATGATTGCGATTTTGATTGCCTTTTGCTTGACACCATATGAGCTTTGGATTTTGATGATGATCCATATTTTGGTAGAGGAAAAGATGATTGTGATGGCACTGGTGATCCACATGTCAACCTTGTATGACCACTTTCCTTGCACCGACTACATGTCGATCTCTTCTTCTCTTCACCCTTAGACGGTATACGATCATGATTTTTTGGTCGGCCAGGTAGCCTTCTGTCCATGGCTGGTGGCAAAACTGTTTGTAAGTCATCTGGTATGTCCCACTCAGAAGGATGTGGAATAGGGTAGACAATCTCGGCATAAGTCTGTCGATATACTTCTGTAGTGTAGCAATCCATAGCGTATGTGCTTGAATCATCTTGGTTTAGATGAAGAGCAACTTTTATAACATGACCACACGGATAACCAGATGTTTGCCATTTCATACAACTACACGTCCTTGCATTTAGATCGACAAGCCCATTTAAGTTATTATCCAGTACTTCAAACAAAGTGTTTGAACATGGTTCAACTCTCCATGACGTTGACTTCACAACACGTTTCGTTATTTTTTTCAGTCCATGGTGTAACACGATGTTCCAATGTTCCTGTAAATTTAAATAAATAATACTTAGTAAAATATATGATAAGTTACGAATTCAAAGAAATAATACCTGCATGGTTTCTTTTCTTGTAGTACCACTGTTGAATAGAGGCTCGAAAAAACTCCATTAACATAGTAATGGGTAATTTCCGAGAATGACGACTTAGAGCGTTGATTGATTCTGCACTATTAGACGTCATGAAACCATATCTTGCTCCAAGTTGATGTACTCTTGACCATCTTTCAAACTCGACATCTTCTAGTGTTTGAGCACACTGAGGCAAAACACGTCTTAAACAGTTTATATGCTTATTGAAATCCACTTCCCGATAAGCTTTTACAGCCTTCCAGTATGTTCATTTGTGCTTTTTTATACCAGCAGACTTTGATTTTAGATTTCTATACAAATGAATACCACAAAGTCCATGAAAAGCATCTGGGAAACACCTTCTAACAGTGTTGTCAATTGAGTTTGCCCTATCGGATATGATTGTCAGATTGCTAATAGGACCTATGCAATCCCTAAGATTCCCCATAAACCATGTCCATGAATCAGAGGTTTCAGATTTGCCAACCCCGTAAGCTATTGGCAATATCCCATTGTTAGCATCTATGGCTACTGCTAATAAGTTTACTCCAAGGTATCGACCTTTCAAATGTGCTCCGTCAACTATAATAACTGGGAGCATGCAAGTAATAAACGAACGAATCTACAAAATAATATACACAAGAAATATAATCATTTAAATGTGAAATGCATGTAACTAACAAAAAAGAGTCAACAGAATTATATTGATTTACTAACCGCAACACCAATGGCGATAAATAGCAACTCAAAGCGTCCATCTCTATCTATTTTGATATGAGTTACCGACCTAGGATTTTTCAGCTTTAAATTGTGACAATAAGCCGGCAGTTGGGCAAACGATGCTTCTGGCGACCCCCTCAACAATTCCAAGGCATAACATTTGGCTCTCCAAGCTTGAGAATATGATATACTAACCTTGAACCAAGCATTCATGTTAGTCATAATTTCATGTCCCCGATATACCCTGCCATTCAAAAACATTAACTCAGCCAGAAAACCACCCAACACCTTTTTGTTTGCCTGTCTATGGTGAGGAAAAACTTGGGTTCTTGAACATGTATGTTTATCAATAAAAGTTCTAACTTGAAACATTTCGCAATCTTTTATCCTCTTTGCAATCATACGCCACGTACAGTTTTTGTCAATCATACACCTTGTTTCGAAACGATCTTTGCTTGATTTGTTAACTTTTAGTTGATAGCCATCTTCCACACATTTCGTATACAAAGCTATCTTCAAGTCTTCCTTTGTATCAAAACAATCATCTTTCTTGATACGAATAACTTTTGTGTAACAATCAACTGCTTTCTTTACCAACTCTTCTTCCGGTATCTGAAGTAATTCTGGCATATTCCAGTTATACTCCCGTGGCATTTTCTTTTCTTCGGGGACTTTTTCTTCTTCTTTTTCTTCTTCAGGATTATATGAATTACAGAATGGATGTTCAACATGTTCATTCACAGTCGTAACTTCCTCCTCATTATCATCAACATCTTCCTCGGCAACGGTTGTTTCATCATAAAAATTCGGGTATTGACCAATATCAAAATCATTACACGCAGGGTCTGTTTCTTCTTCTGAAACATCATCAAAATCCGAGTATTGACCAATATCAAATTTCGAATACTGACTAGTACTCACAATTTTTTCTGTTGGCTCATCATCGTCTAATTGGTCAATACGAAAACCGGAATTTGGTGCTGAAAGTTAATTGGGATTTGGATTAGAGAAAGGTTGTGGGTTTTGAGAAAAACTTAGTTGATTACTACCCGCTACTGACCCAACAATACTACTTCTAGGTTCAACAACATACAATGTAACATCATCACTTGAAACACTAATATAAGCAATGAATCGTTCAACATCTTCATTGTCGGTTAACAAATAAACTTTACCATTTCTCTGATAAGATAGCCTAAATCCACTTAGGGGCTCTAAATTCAATTTATTTGAAACACGTAACATTAGAGTTTCATAAGTTAACTTTTTTAATGACAGTTTTAGTTGAAGATTCATGGGTAAAGGCATATATTGTAAAACACCATGAACATTCTCCCATGACCCTCCAAAACACAAATCTATCCAAACATGATCAACATTAGATGATTTCATGGTTGTAAATTAATTTACTAAACAAACGAGCTGCGAAACTAAGACCTATTGCCGGATGGGGAAGGATGTAGGAACGGATATAGGAACGGATGTCGCCGGAGAGAGTGATAGATGGAGATGGAATGAGTTGTGATTTAGGGATTTAGGTTATGAGTTGTTGCTGCTGCGTAGATATATAACCAAAAAATTTGTGTTGCGAAACTAAAACATGTTGCGAACTTTGAAAATCGCATTGTGATTCTGTATTATCTCGTTGCGATAGTCAGAATCTCGTTGTGAAAGTCAGAATCGCATTGCGAAAGTCAGTATCGCGTTGCGATTTTGTATTATCGCGTTGCGATAGTCAATATCGCATTGCGATTTTCCAAATTCGCGTTGCGATTTACTTATTCGCATTGCGAATTGAGAAAATCGCAACGCGAAATTAGAAAATCGCATTGCGATAGTCATAATCGCGTTGCGAATCTGAAACTGATTTGCGATAATGGAGATCGCGTTGCGATTTTGTTGGTCATTTTGACAAATCCGGAAAACGTTGGTTAAAATCGTATATTATATGGGATTTTTGGTCACTGAGATTATTTTCTCTTAAATAAATGCTCAGTTTTTCTTCATCTTTATTTGTTATTAAATTTTTTAACAGGTACCAAAACAAAATAAACAAAAAGTAAACATTAGGTATGATTTTAGAAAATATAAAAGTTTAGATACTAAAACGGGATAAAAGTAAGAGTTTATGTACTAAACATATAATTTACCCTATATTCTTTAATCCTGATTTTTAACGAGCGAAATAATACTTTTTTCTATTTTTTAAATATTTTTCAATTTTTTTTGGTCTAAGCAAAGAAATAACTTAAAATCATATGGATTACAACATATACAAAGAAATAATAGTTGTAAACAACAAATTATGATCTTTTTTTTCTGTTCAAAACACCAATTTCTGATGAGTTCTAAAATAGATACAATAATAATAAACATGATTACATAACAACTACTAAAACACGATTGATATAAAAATAAGGGGGGGGGGGATCGTAATATATTACATTTTGAACTGTATTGTTTAAAAGAATTTTCATTTGTTTTTCCATCACCATTCCATGATTGATCTGAAAACGCCAAGAAACGAGCTTCATTTCCATATCCCCATAATGCAGATAGCCATTAACGTTTGCCTTTTCAACCTCAAGCTTCAAGCTGCACTCATTTTCATCATCATTGATTAATCTAATTGCAGATTCAATTCTCCAAAAACAATCCCGGTTTTACTAGGAAATAGAATTATTTTTCTGGGTTTTTTGTGTTTTAAATTTGAATATTCATAAAGGAGCTATTGACATTGCCTGCCATGACAGAGGTCCTTCGTTTCCCTTTATCTCAAAGCGGTAACAATTCTACTTCTTCTGAAAATGTCTTATCCTGTTCACCCCGGACATCCTTAACCTGCGCTCATGGTGACGGGGATGGATTTGTTATGTAACAGGCGGTGACCCCGGAGGAGGTGGAGGAGAAGAAGAGGAAGAAGTGAAGAATAGAGAGAAACGGAAAAGAGAGACCCCGGACAGCCACAATAGTGTCTGCGACGACCGCAATAGCGCCCGCGACGGCTGCAATTACGGTAAATTCGAAATAACCGAAAACGCGATAGCGATCGCGACCGCGATTTGAAGCCTAATTGTTTTATTAAATAAAAAATTAACTCGGGTCGGGTCGAGTTTTTAAGTTATGTATCAGATCGGGTTCGAGTCGGTGAAATTTTATTTCGGTCGGGTATCGGGTGGAGGACCCCTTATTCTCGGGTCGGGTCGGGTCGGGTGAACCAAAAACCCGACCCATGCCCATCCCTAATCATAAGTAATGTGCTCCGAGTTTTATTGTTTTCAAGATGATGTTGTATTACTTTCTCTAAATTATGAAATGGAGGTGAAATTCATGTGTTGAACAAGTGCATTTTTCTTTTTGTTGACTCCATTATAATTTATTAAATGCAATTCTGATAACATTAGATCAGATTCAGGAACTTCTCTACCTATGATGCTGTATTAGCCTATCAAGTTCTTTGAACTATTTAGAAGGAAACATAATTATATGAGAAGCTGGATATTGTTGTTTCAGTTCTAATTTCTAGGTAAAACATGGCCATTTTTTCTTGCTTATCCAATTGCACTGATTTTTTTTGTCAGTGCTGAAATGCCATTACAATTGAGGTCCATTACTCTTCTATTCTCTGGTAAAGATGTGGCATGAATGGTTAGAAAGGACTAAATGAATGTTTGAGATGGATTTGCTAGGCACATGCAAATACATTCATGGCCGATGTTTAAAAACTTGATTTTATTGTTTCGAAACTCGCAATGGTACTGCCTAGTCTTCTGCATGAAACTCCTATGAAATTCTTCGCATGTATCGACATACATTTGACAATCGACGTCATAGTTTGTTTTCTCTCCTGTTTTTGGCAGTGCAACTGTCTTTGGAGTTTCAACGGAATCGATGCAGTTATCCTATGACTCGAGAGGCAACAGTGTGCCAACGATACTCTTGCAAATGCAATGGCGTTTGAACGGTCAAGGAGGCCTGCAGGTTTTTTCTTTATCTGTTCATCCTTTCTCTTCAATATGCATTTCCACTTTGCTCAATGTCAATTTGTTCTCACGTTTCTGGTTTTGTTCAAGTTAAATGAATCTTTTAAAGATTTATATGACTTCACATGCAGGCAGAAGGGATTTTGAGAATCAATGGAGAAAATAGTCAGGAGTATGTTAGAGAACAATTAAATGATGGAGTAGTTCCAGACCGGGTTGATGCACACTGTTTGGCTGGACTAATTAAGGTACATCAATGGCATTTATATTATTCATTTTGGTAACTATGGATGTCCCTTAGCCTTTGGGGTACATAATTTGGGAAAGCCCTATCTCTTGAACATGACCACCCTTTCCAAGGCTTGAAAGTGACAGTTCATCAACCAAGTTAAGTTCCGGTTTCTGGTCGGACAATTATCTATGATCACATTGGTCTGTTTCCCTTCCTCCGTCAAAGGAGGGATAGGGCAGTCATTGCTATAACACTTCAACCTGAGTTATCCCTTTTCACTGTGAATATCAGTGTTAATGTTCATTAGGATGATTCTGGCAAATTTGCATTTTCGAGCGGTGAAAATTACTTGTCAACCATAATAGGCAACTCTTTGAAAGTTGAGCTCACTCTCTTTATTCATATGCATGCATGTTTTGCTTGTTCTTATCAACATACATCCTGGAAACATGATTTCAACCGTATCTTCTTTGAAATTTACCTTTTTTTTCTTTTCAAAATGCAATACGCTAATTTGATGTTTGTTACTCTTAGGCTTGGTTCAGAGAACTTCCTAGTGGAGTTTTGGATTCCTTAAACCCAGAACAAGTAATGCAATGCCAGACGGAAGAGCAGTGTTTTGAGCTTGCAAAACTTCTACCTCCCACAGAATATGCTTTACTTGATTGGGCCATCAATCTCACGGCTGATGTTGTCGAGCATGAACATCTCAACAAGATGAACGCACGTAATATTGCCGTGATTTTCGCACCAAACATGAGTCAGGTGAGTGCCTGTGACTGTCTACAACATTTAGCACCCCAAACACTGTACTTCATTAGTAAAGCCCTCATTTTCTGGTTCAACGACAGTCTCTTATGGACTTTGGCTTATTTCGGTTGTAGATGGATGATCCTTTGACCGCACTGATGTATGCGGTCCAGATTATGAACTTTCTCAGGACACTTATCTTGAGAACCATACGAGAAAGAGAGGATTCATTGGTAGAGCCTACATAGGCATCCCATCCGGAGCCTTTCAATGATGATAGAGGTCGGAGGCTTTCGGTCTCCTGCATTCGAGATGGAGAAAACGATAATCGAGAGAGAGTGAATGGAGATCAGGGTCTGATACCCTCTGTCCGTAAACAAATCTCTGATAAAGAACATTCTGAAGAGAAACCAGCTCCGGTTGATACCTTCATCAGTGAAAAAGATACCACCGGAATGAACCATCCCAAGCAAATACGAAAAGAAATGCGCAATCGGAGCAGCAAACGCGTCAAAGCAGGGCGTTGAAGGATACTGATAACACCGGTTAGGCTTTAACTGATACTCTAACAAGATTGGGAGTGTATTCCCTGTGTGATGACAGATAGAGTGGTTTGCTGAACCTTGTGTAACATCATCTATACTTGATAACATTGTAATGTTAATGATGTGATCACTTAACTTTTACATTTTTCGTCATTCCTTCACTGCTTCTGATATTAATACAAACTTTTAATACATTCAATGAAATCTTTGGCGAACTTCATTTCAAGGAAAATATATGTATTTCCACCGCCAATATCATGAATAGGGAAAAGTGGGAAGCCATGCGTTTGCTGAAACAGGTGAGGGTCCCCACACAAGAATTCTTGTATACATGTGGGAAGATGGGCGGTTGAAGCAGCAATTTTTGCAGCCAAAGTATGATGATAGAAGTTTTGGAAGATGAGGTTAGTTTATTTAAGCAATATTAGAAGTTTGAATCATGTTTTTGTGAATAGAGCGATTGAGTTAGAAGAGATGTGTTATAAATGGATATTTATAATACTCAATCTGATTCGATCGATCAATAAATCAAATATCGATAGTTAAGAAAAACTTTTTTTTTGAATAGCCTAGGTGATTACATATTCAGAATCTTTCTTAAATATTGACAATGCAGACACGCAGTTGTTCGAACACCAAAACTTTTAGAGAGAATATTAGAGACGGGCACAGGACGAGGAGGGACAATTTTTTTTACCGACCCAACCCTGATCCGAAAATATATTGCTAAAATTATGTTACTCAACTTATGTTATTAAGTAAACGTGTATTAGTATGTATCCTTATTGGTTAAGGTGTCAGAAAGTTAAATGATTTTAAACTAATTATAACTTGGAATATGTGTCGATTCAAAGTCTTAAATGTTTCTTTTTGGCTATTGCTTACCTTTATTTGTTTCTGAAAAAAAAGAAGAAAATTGCTGTTTTCAAATAAAAAAAATTGATAATCCTTTTGTAAAGTAAAAATAAAAAAAATAAAAGAATAGAAAGGAAAGGAAACAACCTCAAGACTTGCTGTTGTCAGTTGCCTCAGCCAACATAAGCCATATTCTTCATCTTCTTCAATAATTCAATTTCTACTTTATATGCCTTTTACAATATATAATTTGTACTTTTGACTCCAAACTCCGATGAGACCGATACGCCTCCCGGAACCTCCCAATACCACCGTAGGAGTGCCGGATATCTTCGAAGACGGCTCTTACAGCGTAATCAGACGCGCCGTCATCATCGGAAACGGCTCCCCCGGATCCGAGAACCAGAGTATTGGGTTGGTCAGAGCACTCGGGTTATACGACAAGCATGTTCTTTATGTAAGACCATTTTATTAATTTTTAGTTTTTAATTCTTTGCTGGTCCTTATCTGATTGTCATAGCTTTAATATTAATTTTTAGGGTTACCTTGTTGTTTTTGATTACTATAAAACTGTTAAATAATTACTGGAAAAAGATAGTTGCTTTTATGTTCATTTTAGAATTGATCTCAAAGTTGTTACTATTTGATTAATTGATTATCCGTTGTACTGATACGCAGCGAGTTACGAGACCAAGAGGAGGGATACACGACTGGCTTCATTGTCTCCCAGTTAGTCTTCACAAAAAGTTGGATTATCTCATCCGGTTGATTCAAATTTATTGCCGACGGAGGAATTATGCGCCTTTACCTCTAGAAAATGGCGGTGGAAGTGTTGGCTTGGCATCTATTTTAGAAGCTGATGTTAAGCAGATCGTAAACATGGCACGCCAGACTTTTGAAAAGTACTTTGTTTTTCACCATTTGGTTATTGAAAATGCTTATATGGAATGGATAGCAATTTGAATCCAAGTTTAACTAATTACAGTGTAAAATCTGTTTTTTTTCTGTTGAACGTTTTATTTTGTGTGGGTACTTTTGAATGGTTTGATAGTAAATACTGGTGTTTTATTATTCTTCTTGATAATTTGAATCCATATTCGTCTTATTGCAGTATACAATCTGGTGCTTTTTTGTTGAATGTTGATTATCCCTTGTGGATACTGATGAATTGTTTGATAAAATTTCCCAGGGATGGTCCTTTGTTGGTTGTTGCATCCGGAAGAGACACCATTTCAGTTGCAAGTTCTATAAGACGTTTGGCCTCAGAGAATGTTTTTGTCGTTCAGGTTTGTAATGGGCGTTAACTTTGTTTCAACTTTTTATCCTAACAATCATGTGGTGCACCATTATATTCCTTTTATGTTTATACCTTCCTAGGCTTTATAGGATGAACATAGAATGAGTTGACTAGAAGTAATGAAGATTGGAAATCGCATTACTGAAAAGAATAGTGTTTTAGAAACTTCTGCCCTATGTTTTTTTTTCTTTGTTGAAAAAGCCACATTTGAAGTTTTTATTTGCCAAGCTATCTTTTAATCTTGTATATATGTAGTATCTACTATCTATGCTACTCTCCTTGTTCTTGTGCCATCGTTAGCTTCTTTCAATCTTATAGCCTAAAGAAAGATCTTTTGTTGCATGTTGTCATTTAACTCATTTGTCATGTTTCCAGCGTATGATAACATTATGTGGTTGCATGTCTAAGTATCATTTTTTTTGCAATTCCTTTATAATGCAGATACAACATCCTAGGTCACAATTGAATAGGTTTGATTTGGTGATCACCCCTCGGCATGACTTCTATCCTTTAACTCCTGAAGGAAAAGCACAGGTTCCTCGGTTTCTTCACAGGTGGATTACTCCTCGTGAACCTCCTGATAGGCATGTGGTATGTATTTCAGTCTATATTATGGAATTTTATTTGCTTAGTATTGGGAACCCTATCTTTGCTTAAATTATTAGTTTGTGTCTACTGCTAAAGGTAGGTTTATTTTCAACTTTTTACATCAGATACTCACTTTGGGAGCTCTTCATCAAATTGATTCTGCTACACTCCGCAACACAGCTGCAGCGTGGCATGATGAGTTTGCACCTCTTCCAAAACCCTTACTGGTGGTTAACGTCGGCTGGCCTACACGTAATTTTTCGTTGTGCTTTGAGACTGATGTTTTCATGTCCCAGTAGAATTTACACTTTATTGTAGACGTTCGCTCTGATGCCACTATGCTTGGAGCTGCTATTTTCTCTTAGGGATGTGGACAATGTATTTGCCCGATTATAGCTGATGCACATTATATAGACTGATCTTGATCTGGGTTAGGTTTTTTTTTTGTGATTTACTTCACAATAATATTCAAACTTAGTCTTTTCATCCTCATTTTTACTTTTTTTTTTGCTTTTCTATATATGCATAACTACATGATGCTGAACATTTTTACTTCATGAACTTGGATTAGGATGTAGTTTTTGTTTTATGATCTTGAGAAAGAAAAAAAATATTTGATGCATGGTCTCCTTTTCTCTTAATCTCTTGCTATTAGAAACTAGAATAAATTTTTTTTATTCTTTGTTCACTCTTCCTTTCTTTTAACCTTATGCATAAATATTGATATGTATGTTTTGTCTGCCATCTTTACAGGCCACTGTCGATATGATGCAGATCTTGCAAAGCAGTTAACTGTCTATCTTCTTGGTATCCTTTCAAGCTGTGGGACAGTCCGAATATCTTTCTGCAGTAGGACACCTGAAAAGGTTTTAATAAATGACAATTCACTCATAATTTCTCTTACTTTCTTCTGTGATGATTTAAGATACTACGTAGTTTTGACCTTCAATTTGGCCTACAGGTATCAAAAGTCATTGTGAAAGAACTTGCTGATAATCCAAAAGTTTACATCTGGGACGGTCAAGGTATGTTCAGTTAAATGTAATTTAAAATTAAAATGTGGATAATCTTTACTGAGTTTTTATATGACTTTCAGAACCAAATCCACATATGGGGCATTTAGCTTGGGCGGATGCTTTTGTCATCACAGCAGATTCAGTCAGTCTGATAAGTGAGGCTTGCAGTACGGGGTATGATCTTCCTTTACTTGTATTTTAGAACATGTCGAACCCTTTGGACTGTACATTCTATTCAGTGGAAAACTGTATCTTTCACATTTGGTTCCATGCAGGAAACCTGTTTACATTATGGGGGGAGAGCGTTGTAAGAGGAAACTATCGGACTTCCATAAATCTTTGAGGGAGCGAGGAATGGTTAGGCCATTTACAGGTTCTGAAGATGTGAGTAAATAGTCAATGGCATCTTTTCATTTCCATTTATTCCATCCTGTTACTGTCCACAGTCTCGTAAGATCGGATAAAGTTACATTTACACATGACCACCAGACTGAATTGAACCTAATTCCTAACCTATTTGCCATTTTTACGCCATTATAACTAGAGTATATCAACTAATGAAAATCCTTTGGGATTAATTATATGAACTATTTCCTTGGATGTCTTTTAGATTGCAGAAAGTTGGAGCTATCCTCCTCTCAACGACACAGCAGAAGCAGCAAGTCAGGTGCGTGAAGCACTTGCCGAGCGAGGGTGGAGGGTTAGATCATAATGAAGGTATTGATAGTTGTTGTAAACACTGTTGATTTCCGTAGTATTGAAACTTGTGAAGCCATGAAATTTGGGTTTGTTGAATCGCATATACAAGTACCACCTTCAAATTTATTCTTCTCCATCAGGGATGTTTAGATGCATTACATGTAGAACGAAAGTGTTAGCTATTTAGGGCCGGATTGTAAAGCATGAAGAGAGGGGCAAGCATAAATTTACCTTGTTTTTTTTTTATGGGATTGTTTGATTTATACACCTGAAAAACAGATCTGATGAAATAAAAATTTGACAACATCCCTCCCTTTTGTTATTCATTTGTCTTCTTCCTTGTGCCATTTCTGTTTTGGCTTTTGCCCTTGGAACAGCCTTCTTATCACAGGAATGGATGCTATACAGATTAACTATGAAGCAATGGTAGGGCCATCCTTTAATTTGCATTGTAGATCATTAAATTTAACTTATTATATATTATTTTATTGAAAATAATAAATAATATTAATTATATTAACATTTTATTATATATTATTAAAATAAAATATCATATATTATTATTATTATACAATTGTGTATATATTATTATAATATTGAAAATATTAGTGACGAATAAAATATAAATAATTTGAAAGTTGAGTAGTTAAATTGAATATTTTTAAACTTTAGTGACTAAAATAGGAGTGAGAAGATAGTTAAGTGATGAATAATATAATTTATCTATAAAAATACCACATGTAGTAGTTCGTTAAGTTTTTAACAAAAAAATAAAAATAAATGTTAGGTATGTTTTTGAAAAAAAATAAAAATTTAGGTATTAAAATGAAATAAAATTGATAATTTAGATGCTAAACGTGTAATTTACCCTTATTTTTAATATAAAATATTATTTTTTATAACCGTTTCTTTTTAAAACGGTGATTCGAATTGGGATAAGGTTGAGTTGTTGGGGGGCAATTTTAAACCACTTTTTATGACAAATTTTTCCTTTTTTTTTTGAAAGAATTTTATGACCACTAAAATTACAATTTGGGTTTTGATGTTTATCAGGCAACCTTCATTCGCATCAGAAAAATATGGGTAAATTTCATAAATCATTACTAAATTTTCTTTTTCTCCTATTTTGGTCACTAAAATTTATTTTTTCTTATCTATTCACTGAACTTTCGATTTACTCGTATTCTAGTCATTCTGTCGTTAACTGTTTAACGGTGTTATGCATGACACAAGCATCAAAACGATTGCATTTTGAAAAACTCAAATCCACACAAAAACGACATCATTTTGAATTCTCTATAAAATCCTTTTCTTTTTCATTCCTCTAGTTTTCTTTGTAATTTGTACATAATGTGATCGGTTGCCACCATCGACCATCACATCATTTTTCATACCCAATCATCGTCTACAATCGTTGATGGTGACCATTTAACCCCAAATTTTTTATATAAACTAGCTTTCACCTTCCGAACACAAATCAGATGTTCTTTTAACCCAAAAAAATACCCCAAAGTTGATGAATTTATGTCGAAACTCTTCAGCTTTCTTTGTTTCCGTACGTCTTCTTTCATCGTTAAATTAACGTCAAAGCATGCTATGGTGATATTCTCATTGTTGTCCATCTCTTTTTCTTTTTTCTTCATTTTTCCTCTTTTACTGTTATTGATGGCTACAATATTATGTTTAGTTCAAGATTTGGGTTGAATCTTAGTTTAGGCGATATATATTAACTCATTGGGGGTATTAAAATGGTTCACAATTTGATTTGATAGGATAAAGTTGTAGTTGATTCTCGGCTTTATTTAGTTCTCTTTATTGTTATTAATGATGGTAGAATAACGTTAAGATTTGTGTTTAGTTTGATAGTGAGGGATTCTTAAGGGATTAAAATGATACTCGAGTGTGTAAGGGGTTCAATGATAGTGAATTGGAGGTGGTCGAGAGGGTGAGAATAATGAAATGGTGGTTTGTGGTGGTGAAGTTCAATTGAGTTATTCTTGATTTAGTGATGTTGGTTGTGGGTTGAGAGATTTGTTTTGAAACAAAATGTGATAAAATGGATAGAGATGACAAGTGATAGAGGGTGACCGGTGGAATGTCAAATTTAACGAGAATATATTAAAAATTATATTAAAAAATATTAATTAGAAATCTAGGTGACAACTTAAAAATTAATAAAAATGACGTATCATCACAATGTTTGAGAGATAATTGGGGAGTGATAAAAAATCAATTTTAAAAGTTCAGTGAATAAATTGAAAAAAAATATAAATTTAAGTGACTAAAATATTAGAGAAAATAAAGTTTGGTGATAATTTGTGTAATTTACCCGAAGATTATTTGAAAATAATAAAAAAAATTGCTAATCTAGAAATCTCTGGTAACCCAAAACTCAGTTCATTCCATCAGTTAAAACACTTGCACTGTCCGTATGCAAACTTCTCCAGTGGCAGACATTCAGAACGACATCTCAAATCTCAATATGTCACTAGTCCCCTCTCCACAACCCAACGGACCTCTCTTCGCCGAGGTCGACATGAGTGGCGACGCCTCCGCCCCCACCGTCCGAGCAACCGTGGTCCAAGCCTCAACCGTTTTCTATGACACCCCTGCTACTTTAGACAAAGCCGAGAGGTTGTTGGCTGAAGCCGCCGGCTATGGGTCTCAGCTAGTGGTGTTTCCTGAAGCTTTTATCGGCGGATATCCTCGCGGCTCCAATTTCGGCGTTACGATCGGGAACCGCACTACTAAAGGGAAGGAAGAGTTCCGGAAATACCACGCTTCTGCCGTTGATGTTCCTGGTATGAATCTCATCAAACACTTTTAAAAATTTTCTTTCTGATAATTTTTTCAGATACTGGATGATAATTAATTTCGGGTAAAGTTTTCATTCTTAAAAAAAAACCTCTAATGTTTTTTTTTAATCTTTTTATCTTAAAATGAAATGTTGAGGCTAAAATGCTATAAAAAAAGGTTAAATTGACTATTTAGTCAAAATTCGGTACTTTTTTCTCCTAAAATGAAACACTGGAGTAAAGTTTATTTTTTGATATTATGCCAAAAAATGAGAGTAAAGTTTGATTGTTATGAATACTATTTTAGCTGATCAATTCTGTCTGAAACTTATTATTTATGATCCAAAGTTGATGTTATTAGTCTTGTTTCACATTAATGGTTTGTGCTAATTGTTGCAGGTCCTGAAATCGAGCGTTTGGCGGTCATGGCTGGAAAGTACAAGGTTTACTTGGTGATGGGTGTGATAGAGAGAGATGGATATACTCTATATTGTACTGTCGTGTTTTTCGATTCCCAGGGCCGGTTCTTGGGGAAGCACCGGAAGATTATGCCGACTGCATTGGAGCGTATAATTTGGGGGTTCGGTGATGGATCCACAATTCCAGTTTTCGATACTCCGATTGGGAAGATTGGCGCAGCCATTTGCTGGGAAAATAAAATGCCACTTCTTAGAACAGCAATGTATGCAAAAGGTTGGACTTTTGGACCCTTCACTTACATTTTAATGCTGAAAGTACTTATGGCATTACATATGTTATTTTGATTTTGATTGCAAGCAGGGACCAAGTTAGACTAGAAAAAACAATTATTATTATTTGGCTTGGAAATACATTTCATTGTTTAAATTTTTTTGAAAAATGTTTTATATTTCATAATTGAATTTGAATAAACTTTTTATTAAATGAACAGTTGTTCAAAACAGGCTAGAATGAGAAGTGATACTAGTCCGATTAAACTTGAAATTGTGGAACACCATTGGGGCCAAAAACTTCTTGTATGCTTATTCTATGTCTTAAATCACCGTTTATGCTAATGCTAGCAATAGAAAAAATTTTGTATGTTGTCGTTAAGTTGTTTACTTTTATAAATTTTGATATACTAATAATTAGTATTATACAGATTTTGTGGTATTCACGAGTTTATGCCATGTTGGTTGTATGACTTAAATCATGTTTGATATACTAATATTATCAATGTAAGTAGGCATATCACTTGCTGAATGCATGAGTGCCAGTTTGAGGATAGTAAATACTCGATCATGTTACGCCTAAGTTAGCCTATAATCAGTCTTATTCAGCACCGAAGAATTGTCAACCTGCAAAGTTTTAATGCTATTTAACTCTTTTTTTTAGGTTTTGAATGTTTGCATTGGATTGCTGCAGGTATTGAAATATATTGCGCACCAACTGCTGATTCCAGGGATCTGTGGCAAGCATCTATGACCCATATCGCTCTTGAAGGCGGGTGTTTTGTTTTGTCAGCCAATCAATTCTGTCGGAGGAAAGACTACCCACCTCCTCCAGAATATATGTTTTCCGGGACAGAAGTGGAACTCACTCCAGATTCCATCGTCTGTGGCGGTGGAAGTGTCATTATATCACCATCTGGAGCTATTTTGGCAGGACCCAATTATGATGGGGAGGCACTTATATCGGCAGATCTAGGTATGTACAGTAATCCATGGTTTAATATCTACTCAACTTTTCTAACTTGGCCAACATTGCTGGATTGCATTCAATTGGTTGTTTCAGGACAATGTATTCGAGAAATGTCTTAATAGTTCAAGATGCTCTTTTCTTTCTCTTGGACTTGAACTATGGATGATCCCATGTTTCTTTAAAATTCTCGAGACACTTGTTCCTGTGTCAGAGGGTCCATTGGGATGTGACCTTCAAAACAATGTTGAGAATGGGCTGTCAGGTGTATTTTGAGATGCCGTATTTCCCATTCAGCCCTGTATGCATTGTCTGTATTTTAAGATAAAATGTGATTGATTGTTCATTAGAGTTTGATTGGGAATATCAGCGTTTAGTGAAGTGCCTTTGTGGACAAATCCATAAGGTTCAATGAGCCGAACTAAACAATACGTTGCAAGTTGGTGTGAATTGTAACATTTGTCATGGTCCTAGAAGGAAACCATGAAACTAAGAAGTTTGACCCAGGATTCAAGTAAACATACCATCTTTGTGTCTTCATGTGTTTGTCTCTTTCTCTTTGTTTGCCTGCCCAAGTTCTTGTAGGCAGGGGATAACTGTTTCCGATGATACTTCCTTTACATGTTTCGTCTCCACAGGTTTCGATTGGGTGTAAACTTTGATATTAACTTTCTTTATTGATTACCGACTGAAATGAATGATATATGTACGATCAAATGACTTGCAGATATGGGAGAAATAGCACGGGCAAAATTCGATTTCGATGTGGTAGGTCATTATTCAAGACCAGAAGTGCTTAGCTTGATTGTCAGGGACCATCCAGCAAAGCCAGTTACTTTTGCTTCAGCATCTGAAAAAGCTGAAGACACTCATAAATCCTCGTGATCATAAGGTATATGCATTGGTCCCTTACAATCAGATGAATCCAATTTGTAAAGCCGTCTGATGACTGTATTAATTTCTTGGTATCTATTGAATCACTTTCAACGGATGATCCCTTACTCTGTGATCATGTTCATCCCCTGTAATGGTATAAAGCTTTCATCCTGTGAATTTCACTCCATTTTCTTTTCAATGTTCTTGGATTGGAAGTTTCATGCTGTGATTCATTAGCTATTACGGTACCCCAACTTTAGATTACTTACCATTTAAGGACCATACTCTAGCACTAATTCACTTGCTCAATAACTTTCGTGGTATACATTTATCAATTCAATTCTCAAAAAGACTAGTGCAACATTTGTTCGATAAAAAAACATTAGGGTTTGAATCCTAATTATTAAAATAATTCCCATATATATATACTAATGATTTCGTCAAATAAGCTTTACCATGGGGTGTTTTTATTTCATAGCTCTGTTGCTTCACAAGCCTAAGTTTGGACATATTCTTCCTTGTAGCTTTATCAAGTAAGATTTTAATAGATTCTAATGGAATCACATAGAAAGGATCCAATCAGTACTGTTGAAGCATCGACATGCGGAAGTCATCGACTTTAGTTTAGGTGGTAGAAAGAGTCTACAAGCTATGAGATCAATTCGTTCAGGAATTTTACAAGGACTGATAAATTAAGAAGTCAATTTGTTTTTGTTACGAATCAACAGTGTGGTGTACAACAAGTGATGCAAAGCTTCTTCAAGTATTCCTTTGAGAATATACAATGAGATTGGCATTATTAGAATTATTGGTTTTGTTCCATTCACAATAACTTTTTCAGATTGTTTTTTAGTTTGAGTGTAGAGTGCAATACTCAGATTAACTTGGGTTCGTTCATCTTGCAATGAATTTCAACATAACAAAACAACCGTTGTGATCTTCCCATAGTATGTCAATTTTGGAATTTTAGAGACAGAGACAATCATCAGAATCGACATTAGTATTAATATAATCCCCAATGGTCATTAGTCGTGTTTATTATAAAGCCCATGTATGTTGAATAAAGGTTGATGATTTCAACCAATCTGCTTACATTACTCCAGAGTTGTAGATGTGTATTTAGAGACTTTAAAGGCTACAATTCAAAGGTCATTTGATTTAAGCAGGATTTTAGGGTCTCAAAATGGATTCATGAAAGGAGTTTGACACTTACTAGCAAAAGTTTTACAACCGAGTGCACGGGCCATAATATTTACCTTACTTGAATGGATGAGTTCAATCAAATATCAGTTGTCGGTCGATACCTAATCGAGATAATTTGATTCGAATACCGGATGTCACATTAGTCACTGAAACGATTGATACAAATTTATTACTAAAAAATGTATTCCATGCATGAATACAACCCAATTATTTCACATAACATACAATGGAAGACCACACCAACATTCTTAACCGAGAGTAAACTTGATCATGCAAAAAGATTCACTAAATCAAGTTACATGTTTTAAGAGTATTTTTGTCTTTTTTTACATACATCATACCAAAACATGCTAAAGATTACAATTAATCATCCTGAGAGATAACATGAGAAATCTCAGCTCAAACGAACACCATTTCAAATTCCAATTATACACATAATATTATAGGGATTAAATCGAATCATTTTAATTAATTTTATGATTAACATGCATTTTCTAAATTTTCAGCTCAAACATAAAATTAAAGTCATAACTATACTAACTGTTAAAATCATTTATAATGCAAATAATCAATCACAATTTTGAATAATTTAAAATTTACAAAAATTAAAAAATATATAACATTTTAGACAAAGAGGAAAAAAACTGTCAATTGAATATGAGTTCAATGATGAGAGTGAATATAGCAAATTCTTGTATGGTTCAAATAATTCAAGACGAGACTCAAAACAAGAAGACCCTTGGAACCTGGGGTGGAGAACGATAGATAAGAGCTGTTGTTAGTTAATAGGATAAACTATGTATTTAGTTAACCGCATATTCATGTTATTCTGTTTTAGTCACATACCGTAAAAAAATAAACATAATTGCTGACGTGAAATTTTTAATTTTTTAATATTGATGTGACATTATATTATGGTGACATGTCAGTATCCTTGATAACTTTTTAATGGCAAGTGACCAAATTGTAAAGTTAGGTATGATTTGAAAAAGAATAGTTAGGTGACCAAAACGAAATCACATGAATAGATGGGTGACTAAATACGTAGTTTACTCTAATTTATAATACAAATTACAAGGCCATGTGATGTGTTTGGAGTTTTGTCAAATGTATGTTCTCGAGAGAATTTCCATTCTTACACAATTTGGTAGGATAATGTCACATGGATGATGGTGACTTTATAATAAAAACAAATACATAAGATACCAAGTAACATGTCGGAAATAATTCAGAAATAAAAAAATGGATTGTTATTTAATTAATTTTTATTTCATACATATATAAATGGTTAGTCTTAATCCTGGTTTGAAACATCCCCCTTATTCTGCCTTTGAAGTCTTTATTATACTGCATAATTGAGTTGTGGTCAGTCATCATTGTTAGACTTCGGTTGTCATAATTTGAACAAAAATATAACAAATCCAAAATATTATACAACCTAAAATAAAATATAAAACTCAAGTAAATTTAATAGTAAAAAGAATATTGTTTCTCTAAAGGTTATGGGTTCAAGCAGCTACGTCTGTTAGATGTGTTATTAACAATAGAAATAGAGCGAATGGGGTGAGAGTAGTCGTCCCTTTGAAAATTTAAAATTATCATATATTTTAAATTTTTTTCTATGTATTTTTCATTGAATATCTATTCTCATCTTCTGAAATTTTATAAATTTGTATATTCTAAGATTTTAAAGGTTTATCCTTAACATAAAATTATGCGTATGTGATTGTATAACAATATCCTTTGAAATGGAAAGGCACTTAGATTTGAATTTAAGAACAATGCAGTTACACTATTACACGATCTAGAAATATATTGGTAGAAAAGAAAATAGTTTTGATTATTGTAGGTAATTCATCTTTTTCAATATGTAGAAACAATTATAATCGATTATTGAACGATTATTAGTCGATATTAAAATATATTGTCTTCATAAGAAGAAGGTAGAAAGAGATGAATGAAATTGAGATGATTTTATCTCTTCTCTTAATCTTGACCGAAAGATATTATAGTAACTCTTGAAATTAGTATCGATAGTAGGATTATTGTGATTATCTATAAATTAACAAACTATGTGATATGATCAATTGACAACAGATTTTATTTTAATAATATGTAAGATATCATATTAAAAAATCATAATTTTTAGCAACTAATAAGCAAAATACCTTTGATAGAAACACAATAAAATTATTTTGATGTTTTATAAGTTATGGGATTCTTCAAATGCATTAATTACAACATCTTCCGTTGTATCCAAAAGTCATAACTTCAATTTACAGTGTCAGCCTATCAACAATTCGGAGTTGGCCGATTGATTCAAACGTAAGCAAAAAGAACAGCCCTCAAATTCAAGAAAATGCAACATAGCAATACTCAAGAGAGGTAAAAGAAAAAACAAATAAACATGTTCTCTTCTCTCTTAGCTTCGGCCTTCACTTATTTTGCCAACGAACTTAGGCTCCTCGGAATGCATGGACCGGCTCCGTTGGCGGGTCAGACTTGGAAAGCTTTGGATGGGAGCTATCCTATTACTAGATAATATGTGATCTCTAAGACTCTTTACTGATCTCTTCGTTACCGTGTTCGTGTTGGTGTATTTGTTGGTCAAACTTTTCTGGGGTTTCAAGGCCAAAATCCAGATCTTTAGAGTTTGAACTTCCTTTTTCTAAGCAAATACTTCCCCATGAAATCATCTCAGAAAGTGATTTCCTCTTATTTTCCTTTTCAATTGGAATCTTCTTTGATCCACCTTCAACATAATTTCCGCTAACATAACTCCATTTGTAGCTCATGTCATTGTCGTCCATGTTTAATTCAATGGAGTGAAGATCATTATCACCTGAATCATCTGCTTCGCACTCTTCTCTACCGATAACATCGACTTTATCGGCAACTTTCTCAACCATTTGACCGGAACCGAAATCGATCTTCTTCAAATAAACTTCGAGCTGTTTGATCCTCTGCATATTCAGTGAACCATCACCATTTTCTTCGTCAAGTTTGGTTCCTAGGTAGGTCTCAAGTTCATTCCTCAACTTTTCGACGACTGCATTCTTCTCCTCGAAATGATATTTAGCTTCGGAGAGCTTCATCTGGACTCGTTCCTCGCGTAACACATCGGCAAACCGAAGCATTTCCCTTTCCTTCTCCATTTCTTCCTTTTCTTCAGCCGACTCTCGTTTCAGTTCTTCGATTGTAGCTCGATCTTCTCCGATACCTCGAGCCAACTCTTCGCATAATTGCTCTAAAATCTGTTTTGCTCTCTTCTCCCTTTCGAGCTCCTTCATTGCCTTGGATAGTGATGCAGCTGTATCAGCCAATTCCTTTCCGAGCTTCTTGTTCAATCTCTCAGTTTGCCTCCTGAGTTTCTTCTCCACTTCGAGCTCTTCCGCGATGCACGCTATGGCATTGCGGATTCTCTCACGCTCTCTCTTCTTCCATGCATCCTTTTCTTTGGCGAAATGCCTCATGAGATACTCGATTCCATTGCGATTAGATCGTTGATCTCGAATCAATCGATCAACATTGATTCGAGCTCGGTTAAGTTCATCATGTAACGCCGAGACTAATGACATGATCGACGAGTGTCGGTCTTCGAAATCACAAACTCGATCCAAGACATTAACGAGTTCTTTAGAAATAGCTAAGCCATTTCTGACATCCTTTAAACGAGTTCTAATTCCAATTATGCATCCGCCATGACTTTTACCTCTAGAATGAGCTTCAATCTGCATTCATGGCATAACATCAGTATCAATATCTTTTACTTATTCCCCCCCCCCTCCATTTTTCTGTAAAATAAGGGTTCAGCCCCAAAATTTATTGCAGTAAATTCTCAACACAATCAAGAATCAAAATAGTTTTTGGAAAATTTCTTTATCACCTCCATGAAACTACCATTACAAGCAGCGTCCATGCTTCCAAACTTATAGCCAGTAACTTGAAGCTCTTCTTCTCCTGTGAGATTTGACTCTGCCTCGATCCATTTTCTATGAAATTCAACAGAAAAAAATGAAAAGAAAACTACAAATGAGATTTCCACTAGAAATGTTTTCCAGAACTTCAAACTGATGCAAAGCATAAGAGAATAACTAAAACCCCCACCTCTGAAAAGGGACTACAAGACGGATCAGGCAAATTTTGCGGCAAAGCATGAGGCATTTTTGGAACTCTAGGCGCTTTTCTCCTCTTATCTTTCTTCTCCAATACTTCCTTACCTTGTGGCAGCGAGTTTTCTAGCAGAAACGGAGTCTTCTTTGGATTGTGAAACACTCTTTGGTGACTAAGACTGCACGCTTCAATCTGTAGTTTTGGATCAGAGATGACGAACAATCTCGTTTTTTTATCTTATCATGGTGTTGTTGCCATGACATTGTAGATTTCAAAATTTTGATGTGCTTCCGATATCATTCGATATCTCATTGAAGATTGGAGAGAAAGATAATAATGATTTTCGAAGATCTCTTTTATTGTATCAAGGAATGGGAAGTTATATGAAATATCTCAGGAGGAAGAAGAAGACAGATTAAAGAGTAGGCATCTTTTCTCCCGAACTTGTTGCCTTGAATTCATCAAAGAAAGTGTCAATCAAATCAAAGATTCTTCTTCTTCTTCTTCTTCTTCTTCTTCTTCTTCTTCTTCTTCTTCTTCTTCTTCTTCTTCTTCTTCTTCTTCAGGATTTTACAGAAAGAAGGAAAGAAAAAAACAGTAAAAAATAAATACAAGGAAAAGGAAAGATCAGAGAAAAGGGAATGATCAGAGCTGTTTGTTTTTCAAGTGTTGTTTATGATTCTATCTTATCGTCTCCATATGTATATAATGGTTTTATTTGTTTTTATTAACTTGATTACAATTTTGCATTTGTTAGTAAGATTTTTAATTATATAGTAATGAATATTTAAATTTTCTTGTAGATGTTGTGCTTAAATCTAAGTTTTAAGAATAACAACCTCCTAATTTGGTGACAATCCTTCTTAGAAATATGCATTTCATTCGAATATGATAAATTTTGATTTGACTAAATTCAATTGAATTGATTTTTTTATTTTGAAAATTTAGGTTCATGTTGATGTATTTGTGTTTGCAAAGCATGTCAAGTTCAAGTTTATGGTGAAAAAATCCGACTTATATAATATTATAATTACTTTTATATATATTTAGAGTTAATTACAACATTACCTCTTTCTATGTTGTTTTTTGATTAGATCATTATTTTACGTAATATATATAAATATATACATCAGGTCAGGTGAACCCCTCTTAAATCCGATACGATCAAATACGAGTGAAAGAGTTTAATTTTTAGATTTGATTCGGATAGACCAAAAACTCGACATTATCCATGAACATATTTAATTTCTCCAAATGATATTTTTTTTTGAACAATTCCTACTTAAGAGAAAAGGAAGGAAAATTTTGCTCCTAATGAATATTAAATCCACAACCTAGGAAAGAGGGAGGTATTAGCTGAGAGCTTTTAATCACCTACTCCAAAGGATAATTTAATTTTCATCTAAATAATTAAAAATAAATATCAAACATATCAAATGTTATATAATTTTTTAAATTAATAATACTAACTAATTTTATGAATAAAAAGAAAATATAACTAATTATAATAGGTTACAAAATTATATCAGATTTAGTTCGTTATTTACAGAAATGACACTAGAACAGATCAAGTGTTCTGTCGTCTCACCTCAAGAAATGAGTAAGATCTCGTCCCGGGTAACTATAGTGTTCCACCTTCTCCGATATTTTAACTTCAAGCTCGTCCCCGGTCGAAGCAAAATGACAAACTGAAAACAAAGATTTTGTGCAGGTAGATTCATTAGAAAAAGCTGGTTATTTCTTCTTCTTTTTTTCCATTTATATAGATTTTCCAAATACTATACATGCAATTGAAGCAAATATGAATTGTAGGTAACGTAGAATGCAAGCATGCTTGCCCGCCTGGCGTGGTCAGAAATAATTAAATCAGAATTTACTAATGAATTTTTTGCACTGGATTGGATGGAGACTAGATTTAATAGTGACGACTGACGATTGGGGTTCATTGTTTGGTCCGTGCTTATGGAATCGCAGGGATGTTTGAAGAGGGAAGCTGAAATTGTGCTTGATTGCAGCCGCATATTTGTCTTCAAAGCCAGATATGCTTATGAACTGCATACGACCAAGACAACCAACCGTGTAGTTGTCTATGTGTGACCTACAGGTAGATCCCCCACCAGTAGGGTGGTGTAAACTAAACACCAACGGAAATTGGATTACGAGATTTACTAAGTCAATAGGATGTTTGGTGTTGGACGCAAAGCTATAGGAAATTTATCAAGGGCTTGAGAAACAGGTAATAAGGCCATTATCGTTGAAACGGATGCTTGTATGCTTCAAATAAAATATTATTGATCCACTACTCAATCTTTGACAAAAAAAAAAATAAACCAAATCCGATTGCATTAATTCCGAAACTTACAGTCTTCAACTTTCAATCTTCAAACCAAAAACCCAATTCGAAAATTGAGACCCTGAATCAAATACACATATAATATGCAGAAATTTTAGTTCATCTTGAAAGTCCCAAAAGTCCAAATCAAAATAAAAATTATCGGATGAAATCAAATATCCAAGTATCTGAAACCACCGACCCTTACCAAACTTACCTGGATTGTTGATTTCAAACAAAGAGTAAGTCCTATATTTACACCCTATAATGCATACACATAAAATGAATTTTCACAATAACATGCATATTATTATACCAACTCAATATATCTTATACGTACTCAAACGCATTGCAAGGGGAAAACCACAATTACACTATCTATTTATTAATAGTATAATCCATTGCGGAAGACAAAATACTAAACAGATTCAGTTTTTTTTTACCTTTTAGTAAAGAAAAGACTTAATTTAAAAATAAATATACCTAAATTTAACTTTAGGTGTCTAAAATTTTTTTTGTTAAAAATAAATGTACGTTTCAGACGTTACACTTTTATATGCTTGCACTATATCATCCGTTGAAAAAAATATTAAATGACACGTCAGACTTATATTTTTTAAAATTTCTATTGTTTAAAAAATATTATTTTTTAAGATTTTTTTTAAATAATAATACCCTCATTCCTCCACCCCCATCGTCGTTCATGGCAACCCCACTCACCCCCCCCCCCCACACAACCCCATCGTTGTTCATGGCAACCCCCTCCCCATCCCCCAATTCATGCGCCAAATTTCCTCCCCTCCCCACGTCCATGCGCAATGATTTCCCCTCCTCGTCCAAATTGGGATGACGGCAGGAGGGATAATCAGCAATTGAGGTCCGATGACAGGTCGATAATCATTCAATGATGGTAAAAATGGCCGGTGATGGCTGATAATGGGGTTGGAATGAAAGATTTTGGGATTTTTCCTGTAATTTCAGGAAAAAAATGATTTTTTAGAATTAATAATATTCTTAAGATTTTTAATAAAAATTTCAAAAAACTAAATAAATGTGACACGTCATTAAATCTTTTTTAACGACCGTTACAGTTCCTAAAAGTGTAACGGAGAAAACATTAGACACCTAAAGTTAACTTTGGATATAATTTAGACTCTTATTTTTATATTAAACCTAAAGAAAATAACAAAAGGGAGCAGCCCAAAATGACATTCAAAACTAGGCCTGTAAATGAACTGAACGTTCAGCGAACCGTTCATGAACCGTGCGGCGAGAAGTTCGTTTATGTGCGTTTATTTAATAAATGAACGAACATGAACAAGATTTTGTGTTCGTTTAATTAAATGAACGAACATGAACATAAGTCTCGTTCGTTCATTTACGTTCGTGAACGTTCGGTTATGTTTGTTCGGTTATGTTCGTTTATGTTCGTTCGGTTATGTTCATTCATTTATGTTTAACCCAATCTTCTTAAATCAATTTTGGTGACCAATTTGTAAGTATCTTAAAAATATTAATTAATCTGATATTCTGATGACCAATTCCATAATTAACCCAATTTTATTTGGAAAATCCAACAATATTAACACGGTTTAGTTCTTTTTGAACGATCCATAAGTTGCATACCCAGCACCGTCAACATCTACTGCGCCGGAACCCTATGTGACTGCACCACCAGCTGGTTATCCGATGAGCAAAGAGGAGTCCCAGAAACCGGTTGCTTTCGAAACCAAGTCCAAAGGTGATGGATTCTGGAAGGGATGTTAAGTATTAAGCACCATTTCTTCTACTCAAATAATCTTATTTTCTTTCATATATAATGGAGTATTCGAATTTACAAGTAAATAGTGATCAACCAGCAACTCAAGTCAGCTTACTTTGAACTCAAGAACCCAATAATGGTGAGGCCTTATTACATAGGTTGAGAAGTTCTTTAACGCGCTTCATCAAACAAATTTTGTGCACCATCCGGATATGAAAGTTTAGCCAGCCGAGAAAGAATGGTTTTTGATGTATGAGTTGGTGTGAACAATAAACCAACATACTTCTCTCATCTCCCAATTTTCAACTTCTACATAGCACAAAGCTAATGACATGTTTGTTTGATCCCTATGGATTAAGGTCGGCAATCACATGAAACACAATCTGTGTTCATCTCGACTGTTGTTGAAGGAGATAAGAAGAAAGAAAGTGGAGGAACGTTATGCAATCCGACATCAGTAGCAAACAAGCAGCTCGGGATTGGTAACTTATATAAAAGAAGATGGGGGAGAATAGGTTTAAGCATCTTTGCGCTTGGGGCAATGTCGAGCTCGGAATCGAGCTTGAATCGAGCTCAGAATTGAGCTTAAATCGAGCTCAGAATCGAGCTTGAATCAAGATCTTAAATTTTTTTTGAGTTCGAGTCGAGTTTCAATATTATATTTCGAGTTCGAGTTGAGCTTGATAATTTTAAGCTCGCGAGTTTTCGAGTCGAGTCGAGCTGACTTTGAAAGTTTTCGAGTTCGAGTCGAGCTCAGCAATACTCGAGCTCGACTCGGCTCGTTTATACCCCTAGGGTAGGGTCTCCAACGTTTATGTTCGTTTATGTTCGTGTTCATTTATGTTTGTGTTTGTTTATGTTCGTGTTCGTTTATGTTCGTTTATTTATTAAATGAACGAACATGAACAAGTTATATTCCTTAATAAACGAACATGAACAAAAAATATTTTGTTCGTTTATGTTCGTGTTCGTTTATGTTCATTTATTTATTAAATGAACGAACATGAACATACCTCCGTTCGTGTGCGTTCGGTTCGTTTACAGGCCTATTCAAAACAAGACCCAAAAAGAAGTACAGGAAAAGGAATAAAACCCGTACTTTGAATGTGGTGGTTAAGAGATGTGTGCATTTAGCAGTGCTCCGTGGACCATATCAATGAATTGATCGTCCTGTTATAGATACAATGCTGGTCAAATTCATGGCAAAATAACAGTTAAAAACAATAACCAATTTCTAGTCTAAGGAAAAATAATTTTTGTAATCAGCATATCTTTCAAATCAGCCTAGTGTTTAGCTCGAAACAATGCTGATGTGCAGAAAAAAAACTAACCTGAACCAGAGCAAAAAGTGTATCTCGAACTTTCTCTTTGTTGACAATCAGACCATAGTTCTGAAGGGGAAGAGCAGGAGTAAGAGATGGTGATGGTGTGGGTGGTGGAAAGGGTTGGAGCAACGGAGCACCATAAGGACGTTGCAAACTCGGAGGAGGGTTAAGTAGAGAAGTAGGCAAAGATGCAGAGACATGTGTCAAAATCTGTGCAGAAGAGGAAGGAGGCCCAAAGAATGTTGAGGGCTTTACAAGATTTGTATAATTGCTGTTGCATTCAGGAGTATTTAGTGGTTTCGACGTAGTAGAAGATGATAGAGACAATAGTTGCAAGGCTGATTGTGTGGGGGAGGCAACAACGGCAGGGTTAGAAAGTGCGGCAGGCATAGCCACAGAAGATTGGTATGATTGTCCAGAAACTGCTACATTCGAACCACTTCCAACACTCTTAACTGTCCGCAACCACATAAGAAAGGATTTAGGAAATATCGTCCCAATGCTGAACACATTGACATCTGACTGTTCAACAATAATATTGCCACATAGCCCTAAAATGTTGATTTTTTCTATCTTTTACATGTAATTTTTAGAACTTAGGACATGGCAGAAAGAGATATAGATTAGAAAATGGACTAAAGAGTTAGTTATAAATTATAAACTCGATTTGATGCATCCCCTCTTCTTAATACTAAACATGCTTCACCAAACAATTAGATTCGAAGTGCTATCCCACAATGCATAAGAACGTCCAAGTATTGGCTGTGAAAGTAAAATCACAATTCTGATCATTAATTCAAGACAATCTATCATTGTAGAGCTGCACAATGAGCCTTCAGATAGGATTGAAAATTAATTCATTAAGGTACAGTGTTTAGAAAAGACTGCATACACTGAAGAAATTCACAAAGGCATGATCATCAGAGGCATCAGCAGCATTGGATACAGTTGATAATGATGGCTCCAAAGGACGGTCCATAATTGCCACTGTTGGAGCAGCCTCCAGTTCTTCAAACTCACTGCATTTGTAGTTAGTGTCATTACTTCGAAAATTGCAAAAGAAGAGGAAACTTCCTTAAATATTTATAGGAAAGTCACAAGGTATTACCAGTAATGGTGATGAAAAGTAAGAAAATTTCAAATATCTTGGGAATTTACAAATTAAACAGAACGGCATCAAAATTGTTGATTTCATAATTCATATCAGTTAAAATTTTTACAACTGAATCTACATTTCAAAGTAAAAATCTCCTCTAAAAAATACACCAGAAAATAGTAAAAATTGGGCAGGATCACAAAAATATTGCTACTATTTTATCACAGCATACTGGTGGCTGAAACAAAAGCACAATAATACACCTATTTTGGCAGATTAAAAAAGGATTACAAAGTCCAATATGATAATACTCTCAGGAACTCAATTTACAGAAACATAACATAGGGAAACACTGACATATCTTACAGAAACATATAAGACAAAAGATGGTTATTTAGTTTTGAAGGACTTTTATAGTGTTTGCAAACTGTAATCTTGATTGGAAAAATCGAAGACAAAAACCCTAGAATACTAGAAATCAAGAGCAAATTCAACTCGATGGTGTAATGTGAATATGCTGATCTTAGAACGAAATGCTAATTCCAAGTTTATGAGGAAACATATGCATCAACGTTAAGAAATGAGGAATATAATGCTTACCTTTTTGTCGTTGTTGCCTTTGACTTCTGAGGAACCTTTGAGTATGCCGAAAGAATCCTGAAGATGCCAAACGCACATAAAAGCTCAAGGCACATGGCAAGCCAAACCTTATGGTTTCACTCAAAATACAAGGGCCAAACCATGCTGATTATACATTCCATGGCACTCCCATACACTGCCTTTCAGTAATGTAAAGTCTTAAACAAAGGGTGGCCTAATGGTTATTAATAACTCAAAATAGGAAATGAGAAGTAAACAATTTATTAGGCAGATTCACCGAAGGGGGGGAAGTCACAAAAATTAACCCTCATGGTTCAAATTCAAAATAATCATATGTAATGCAAAATGGTACCTACGAAAATGTTTATAAGTGGTAAAACATGCAAATACAGAGGGAGAGAAAACCCTTCTTATTACTATCACAGCCTAAAGGCACACCAGCCAAGTATCAAATGACCCATGATTGGGAACTTGGCAAAGACAGAATACTCATATATGAAGTGTCTGCTAGCCAAAAGAAAAACAAAAGACAAAAATTAGTTGTACCTACCAAAAAGGTTTGCAACTTCTTCAAGTTCACGGGCATCATAGAACCAAATACCATTTATTTCCTGAGAAGCATTGCGGTAAAGTAGATATTTGTCCTGAACTTCATACTCAAAATCTCCCAAGAGATTTTCCACCAAATTATCTGTTTAAAGAGGTGCATTGCGGTTTTTTAGTACTAAATGAACAAAGTCATCTTATGATATTCTAATTTTTAGCTTAATTTCCCCTCCTACCAAAGCAAAACAACTCTAACATTACTGCAGAACTCAAAAGGCGAATCAAAACATCAAAAATGTCAGAATAAAATTGAAATTGCATAAGTAAACCAAGCATTTTTGGGACTTGTTACAAGAAGACAAATGTAAAAAAAATATTGACAAATGGAAAAAAAACAGGGATGGCGTGGCACTAACCAGTGTTGCATCTATTCATCACAATAAATTGAAACCTAGGCTGCGTATTCCTGAATTATGAATCGAAAGTAATACTTTACATTTATAATTTTCAAACAAAAAAAATTCGCATGAAATTGAAATAAAATAAAATAAAACTTTCAAAGTTACCTCTTGACAACAAAAAGAGATCCTTCGACGTCCTTACGGCTCTACAAAAAGGGAAACAAACCAAAAAGAAGTAAATGAAAAGAAGAAGAAAATAGGAAGAAAAACGAAAAGCATAGAAAAAGGAAAGAACCCATTGGCTAAGGTCGATGTTGAAGTCGTAGAAGGCGACATGAGCAGCGGTGAAGAGAATTTCCTCGATGAAAGGGTCGATGCGACGGAGGACCGTTAGATTGAGTAGCTTGGTGCTTTGCTGGTCTAGATTAGGCAATAATTTCGACATTTTCTTCTTTCAATAATTCAATTGGAACGGAGAAAACCCTAAACCTAAGCCTACAGTTGCACAAATTCTGATCCTTTAGGTTTTAGGAAATGGGAATGATCGAGAAGCTAAACTCCGGTTGTTGAGAGGGTGTACAATGTAAACATTAAATTTATAATTTATTAAAGGGTAAAGTATATAAATAGCCCCCAAACTTTTAGGGTAATTACATTTTGATCATTTAACTTTTAAAATTTGTAATACAACCATCGACCTTTTAATCTTTTTCAGTAAGATTACTCCCCCATTAGATTTTGTTGACGTGACACTTAATTACCATCAACCCCGTTAACCCCATTATATTTCTCCTTCTTTTCATCCTCTTCATCTGTCTTCTTCTTCTTCGCTTATACGGAGGAAGGGCGACGATGAGGAGCCACGACCAACTGGATTTTATTCGGAATGGTGTGAGGACTTCAACAGTGGTGGCGGTGTAGCGAACGAACAACCTTATAGGCTAGAAATCGATCAAAATAGAAAAGAGGATTTAGGGTTTTTAACGAGATTTGAGGCCTTATCCACAGCGAACGAAGGTAAGTCCCAGCAAGTGGCTAGAGAGAATTTGGTCGAAATGGGGAGGCGCTCTTATTGGTACCGATGATGACAATCACCAACGACTGACGATGGAGATCATAGATGGGTGTTCGAATAGTTTTCTCACGATTTGGGATAAAGAGTGGACAGTGAGTATAAATCAAGGGTCGATGTGTGGTCTGGAGACGACATCGGTGATAAAAGTGATGGCGATGTGACCCACCGCTGACTAGAGGTGGGGTGAACGGGAGAAGAAGAAAACAAAGAAGAAGTTAGGGGGAGGGGTTAACGACAGTTAAGTGTCACATCAGCAAATGGTTACGACAGGGATAGGGACCTCCTTACTGCAAACGATTAAAAGTTGGGTAACAAAAATGCAAGCGCCCCTAAAAGTTAGATGATTGCACTGCAAGTTTCAAAAGTTGGGTGATCAAAATACAAGCGCCTTAAAAGTTCAGAGACTATTTATATATTTTACCCTTTATTAAATAATGTTACTCAATTCTTATAATATATATTATTATGTTTAATATATTATAATAGTTATTATAACATATTAAATTTATTGTTTTATATTATCATTTTTAAAAAATCTAAAGTGATTATAAGATATTATTTGTTTAGAATATTTATTAATTATTGACAACTCACACACATCCACGTAATATTATCATATTTATAGTTTATTATCGTAATTAGTATAATATAAGGTAAATTATGCATTTAGTATTTAAACTATCAGTTTTGATCCGTTTTAATACTTAAACTTTCAATTTTTTTCAAAATCATACCTAAAGTTTAGTTTTTATTTCATTTTTAGTAATAAAACTTAAATGTTGAAACAATTAAAAGTTTAGGTGTCAAAACACGTTTAGTACCTAAACTATACTTAAGCTTTGGAAAAAAATGAAAAGTTTAGGAGCTAAAACGGACCAAAATTGATAGTTTAAGTACTAAACGCGTTAAGTTTTTAACGACGGATATTAAAATGAAACAAAAACTAAATGTTAGGTATGGTTTTAAAAAAATTGAAAGTTTAGGTGCTAAAACAGATCAAAACTGATAGTTTAAGTACTAACCATGTAATTTACCCTATAATATATTATATTGAAATGTAAATGTGAACTTTGTTTAAATTTGATAAGTTTTAAAGTAAATATTCCCAACCTATTATGAAATACAATAATATATTATATTTTTTAAATCTTATAATTATTAAAATATATTGAATTTAATATTTTATACTATTGCATTTGTTATAATTTATCGTAATAACTCCATTTATTACGGTTTACAATAATATATTATCGGTTTCCAATATTTTATTATAATTATTGTTGGATAATACAAATAAAAAATCTTAAAACACATTAAATTAAATTTTATTTTTATTTAGAAGAGAAAAAATATTTTATATTTTATATCTTTAGGTGAATCATAAATTGTTACAAGCGTGGTTAAAAATCAAGCTTAAACTAAATATTTTTTTCTGGATTTAATAGAGGAGATGAAAAATCAACTAAGAGATGGGAGAAAGAGAAGAATTGTTGCGGAGGGAGAAGGAAGATGAAAATTTTAGAATTTGATCAAAAATTTTGATGAGTTATTTTGAATTAAAACTCATTTGATAAAATGCGTGAGTTTTATAACTAAAATTTTTATAATATTAGTACACAGCACCATGTTTGTTAATTTTTTTTAACGATTAATTACCAAAACATAATATTAAGAATGACTTTAAAAAAATGTTGGATGAACATAATAGAATATTATGAATAAATGAGTGGTCAAATATATAATATACTCTGATTTTAAATGTTATAAATATAAAAAAGATATTGATTTTTTTAATAGACATTGACATAATTAAATGTCATATATTATGTTTAATAATTCTATTATTTTTTTTATCAATTTCTATTTAGGAGGAAAAAAAAATTTTACTCCAAATGAGTATTGAACCCATAATTCAGGGAAGGAAGGAGACTAAAGTGAGAGAGCTTTTAACAACATGCCTCTAAAGATTTTTTATTATTTATTTTTAAAATTTGATGTGTTGTCATTTAAGTTGAAAATCCTTTTCATAACCATCTAACGGTCAACGTTAAAATTTATTAAGCAAGGTTGAGGATTCGAACGCTGACATTTGTATATGGAGTAAAATGGGTTTGACTTAAAAGGTTTTTTTTTCAATTTAGGAAAAAAAATGTTGGAACTTTGATGTTTTAGTAGAAAAAGTGAATTAGTTGCAAATAAATAGTGAATGTCATACATTAATTTAGGGTAATTACAAGGTAATATATGTCTTAGAAATTCTCAATCATTTGACAATGAAAGCTTAAAACACCCATGTAGTCTCTGGTGCTCGAATTTGGGACTCCTAGGGATTACAACTATCCATTTAACCACCGAGGTAGCTTGATTCGCGTCTCTGAGTTATAATTTGATGAATATTTATGAGGATTTTTTTTCTTTTAAGAAGAAGATTAGGAGAACTTTTTCTATATAATTAAACCAAAAGAGCAAGTTTGCACCAGAGTTTATGTTGGAGTATTTGAATTTGTAATGTGTTATACACCCATTTTAATTACATGCTACTAAACTCAGGGTAGTAATTTCCTGGATAGAGACTACAATGGCTCCAAATGGTAACTTTAATCGGTGGATGAACTGAGGATTGCATGTTACCTAAGCACCTTGTGTTGTACATAAAGGAAGAGCTTTTTCGGCCTTAAAATGGATCGACTGCTTCATGCAGTTTTTAAAAACTTGTGCAATGGATTATGTAATTTCATTTATACTTGAAGACAGTTTGGTTGAAAATCACATAATTGGGGAATAATTGACTTTGCCAAGTAAACAATTTGTTATTGTAGGAAATTAAAGAATCCCATAACTGAGGTTAGACAAATGAACATGAAAATAAAATAACCTAGAAGCTTTTGTCCTCGTGGGAAAGAAGTATACAAGGGAGAAAAAAGGCACCATGAACCGAGACATAAACATTTATATGATTGTACAACGCATAAGAACAAGTCCATCATTTTGCATCATTGAGAAGCACACATTTGTTCTGAAACGGTGCTAAGAAAGTTGAAGCCTCTACCCCAAATGGTGTAGGTGTTGGAGCATTCATATCCTTTGGTATGGGGAACATGAACTCATGTGTATCGGGGAACGGAATAGGCGATAAAGCAAGCGGTGTGAGTAGCGGAATCGCTTCGGAAGGACCGGTCATGGCAACGGAGGCTTTCATTTGATCAAGCTTAAGAAATTCTGGGGCATGTTTTTGTAGCCTGGTGGGTGGCTTACCTACTTTGGTTTTGCTTATCCCAATGAATCGTTTCTCAAATATGTTCCCACACCCCTCCATTGTTGAAATCATTGCCAAACCGATTTTCTCCTTCGCTTTCTCTCTACAAGCATGGAAATTCCAGACATAAAAAGGACATGAAAGGGAATGAATGCCTTGTTTTGGAAACCAAAAAAATGGAGGTTATCAGTTGGTTAAAAAGTAGTTATCAACGACAGCTATAGGCAACGATCACTTACAGCAAATTACTGAGGGCTTGAATTATTTGTGAGGCTAATGTTTTTCGAAATAGTCCTATAACCTAACCAAACTATTGTTTTAGAACTGACAGATTCATTACATCATAGATTTTATGAAACTGGAAATCTGAGACAGCCACAACCGCGTCAGAAAAGGCTGATGGTTTAACTGGTAGAGGAATAGAATCAAAAGGAAACAGATAAATTTTCGTTGAAATGTTAGCTAAGTCAAAGTCAAACCTAACCTATATATATATACATATTAGATTATTTTAACTAGAACTTGAAACAAGATTTGCTGTCATTTTTTCCCCAAAAACAATATTTGTTAAAAAAAACAAGAAGAATAAAAAATGTTTACTTTATATTCCGAAAACACGATATATGGTTTATGTTTTCTAATATAATAGTATATATGATTCATGAATTTTATTATTACTGTTTATTGTTAAAACTGATTTTTATTAGGATATTATCCGTGATGTAATATAAAATCTATGTAGCTTCAGTTCCGATTAAATTGATAAATTTTTATGGACCTAAAGCAACCCTTAGGTAAGCTCCTATGCCTAATGGACCTAGGATAAGTCGTTATGGACCCAAGGTACTTCTTAGGTAGATTCCTACGCCCAATGAATTTAGGGTAAGTGCTTATGGACCTAAGACACCCCCTTAGGTAGACTCTTACGTTTCGGCTAGGGTAAGTCCTTATGAACCCAATATGCTCCTTTTTATGTTGGCTCCTACACTTTGACTAAGGTAAGTCCTTATGAACATAAGTTATTCCCTTAGGTTGGTTCATACGCTCAATGGACTTGGGATAAGTTTTTATGAATGTAATTTTTAGGAACTGCGTATCGATGGACAGTTGGAGGATAATTAGGATAATTATGTGATTTTTAAACTAAACTTTATTGTCTCTTTAAAATTGATTTTAGTGAAATAAATTAGTATTGTTTTAAACTATACGTACACTCCTCTCTGTATATGTTAAAACACACTAAAGTCTCCATTTTAATTTTCTTAATCTGTCTCTCTCGAAGATTCTTCTGGATTGATACTTGAAGGATCAATCAATAAAATCTCAAACTATAATTGGAACATGTAGATGTCTAGATCACGATTAAAATTTTATGTTTTGCCAAATCCATGCACGCGACCTTTAGCACCATTTGGTAGTTTGGATTACTGAACTTTTCTCAAAACTCATTATATCAGTTAAAAATGATGGATCATGATATAGTTATCAACCTCAATAATGAGAGTTCCTTCGACTTTGCTTATGGAGTACGGTACGCATGTAATTAGGGGACATGTAGGTTATGCCAGAGTATGTAACTTATTTTTTTTATAATGTCTACTTTTGAATTATGTCTTAATGTTTGATTGATTTCTGAACTTATATTTTTATTTTGTTTTTATGATTTTTGAATTTGTTTTACAAAAAATTATTTTTCTCGAATTTTTATTTTGGGTCACTTCGAAAGCCCAATATGACATCTTAGATTGGTTAATGGGCATATAATTTTTTTCTTAATGTTGACCGCTACGACTAATAGCGTCCTTAAAATTCTTTGTTCTTATCAAATTTTTTGAATCTTAGATATAATAGACTGAAAAACGTATTTGCATCATTTCTTTTTTTACATAGAATCTATTCATCAATTTGCATTTGATGTTTTTAATCATAGTAAAGATTAAGTTGTCTCTCATATCTAATATGCATCTATTAAAACATTTACATTAATTATTCAACAACATATCGCATTTTGATAGGGTGTTGGAGTTTTTAAAACTTTCATGTTTTAAGATTAATTATTATTTTATAAATGAAAATTGTAATTATAATTTTATTTTCCACTTTAATGATAATTTATGACGTGTCATATAACTAACTATACATTCCATTAATGCTTATATGAAATTTAACAGATATATAATATTTTAATGATTTTGTTAAAAGAAGGACACAATTCATATATATTGATAATTTAGAGATAAAATTGAAATATTCAAAAGATGAAGGACTGCTTTAAAATGAAAATTAAACTCTAAAGACGTCAATGCAATAAACTCTTTTTACATTTGAAGAAGTACCCCTTAACCTAAACTCCTTATAAACCCCAATCTCTCACTCGAGCTGTAATCCCCAAGAATTATCAAAATTAGTGTTCCCTTATCCTCTCCCCAAAAGGAGATCAAAACAATGCAGTCTTTGGCTGCCCCACCCCACCTGCTCCCCTCCTCCGCCCACCGGCAACTGCTCCCTTCTTCCTCACGTGCTTCCCCACGTTCCACCACCAAATTCAACCTGCCTTCCCAGAACCCCAAACCCCAAAAGCGCACTCCCCTCCTCCACTCCCTCTCCAAGCCCCTTGTTCTTGCCTCCGCTTCTGCTGCCACTCTCTTCATCACCATCTCCCCCATTTCCAACAGTCTCCCTGGAGGCGGCGGAGACAACAGCGGCGGCTTCTCGGGTGGCGGTGGGAGCGGAGGTGGGAGTTCCAACGGTGGTGATGGAAGCAGCGGTAACTTCTGGGAGAAGTTCTTTTCGCCTTCGCCAGCAATTGCGGATGATAACGACCAAAATCAAGAATGGGATTCTCACGGATTACCAGCCAACATTGTAGTTCAACTCAGCAAGCTAAGTGGATTCAAAAAGTACAAGCTTTCGGAGATTTTATTCTTTGACCGACGGCGGTGGACCACTGTAGGGACTGAAGATTCATTCTTTGAAATGGTTTCGTTGAGGCCAGGAGGGATCTACACCAAAACCCAGTTGCAGAAGGAGCTTGAAACTTTAGCGACATGTGGAATGTTTGAGAAAGTTGATATGGAGGGCAAAACTAACCCAGATGGAACTTTGGGATTAACCATTTCGTTTACAGAAAGTACTTGGCAGTCAGCTGATAGGTTTAGGTGTATAAATGTTGGGCTAATGACTCAATCCAAGCCTATTGAAATGGACCCTGATATGACAGATAAGGAAAAATTGGAGTACTATATGAGCCAAGAGAAGGATTATAAGAGGAGGATCGAGAGAGCTAGGCCTTGTTTGTTGCCAATGCAAGTACATAGGGAAGTGCTGCAGATGTTGAGGGATCAAGGGAAAGTGAGTGCTAGGTTATTGCAAAAGATAAGGGATAGGGTTCAAAAATGGTACCATGATGAAGGGTATGCTTGTGCTCAGGTTGTCAATTTTGGTAACTTGAATACTAAGGAAGTCGTTTGTGAAGTAGTGGAAGGTGATATTACACAGCTTTCAATTCAGTTCCAGGATAAGCTTGGAAATGTTGTTGAAGGGAATACCCGGCTTCCTGTAGTGAGGAGAGAGTTGCCTAGACAGGTATACAATTGATGGCTTTCTTTCCCCCTGTTGAGAATGTTTATTGTTATTTTTTAGATATTGCAGATTCTTGTTGTTGTTGTTATAGTTTGTGACCTTCAATGCTGGTTAGGGAAGTGTACTATATGATAAGTTAACTTGATAGTTAGGAAAGAACCACATTGTAAATTCTGATATCTGCTGTTATGTTTTTTTACCTTAGATGGTAGTAAGCGTGATTTGATCTTTGGTACAACTACAATTATGAAATTCTTGAAGCTCTATTTGGTTGTTTTCTATATTCTGAAATAGCTTTGAATAATCCAGATTCAGATCATGTGTAGAAGTGAGAAGAACTATTGTGTGAAGTTCAAGTAAAGCATTGACTTTACTGCTTTTGAATAAGCTTTCATGAGCTATGGATTAGCTGATAAAATAATTTTTTTGTCTTCAATTCTACGTGTAATGATTGCTTTTAATGTCTGGTTTCAGTCTCCAATGAATGGCTGATTGTTAGTACCTTTAGCTGTAGAGTTGCTAATTATGCCTATTTATTCAGTATTGATGATGATTGGTTGTTGAATTATGTCCGCATTTAATTTACAGCTTCGACAAGGCAATGTTTTTAATATTGAAGCTGGGAAACAAGCTCTGAGGAACATAAACTCACTTGCTTTGTTTTCAAATATCGAAGTGAACCCACGACCTGATGAGAAGAATGAGGGAGGCATCATTGTTGAGATAAAGCTCAAAGAACTGGATCAGAAATCAGCTGAAGTTAGTACGGAGTGGAGTATTGTACCTGGACGCGGGGGACGTCCCACATTGGTATGCAAATCTAATTATATATTATACCTTGCAATTATTCTTTAGATTACATGACAGATTGCAGCTTAAACTTAAAAGTCGTGATTTATATTGTTTGTATATTGTGCTATTTTTTTCTGTTCAGGCATCAATTCAACCTGGTGGAACTGTCTCTTTTGAGCATCGGAATCTCAAAGGGCTTAATAGATCTATTCTTGGTTCATTGACCACTAGTAACTATTTTAATCCTCAGGTGCTTTTTCCTAAATATACATGTTGCTCTCTCATAGTTCTTGCAGTAACTTTTCTCTAGTGGTAAGTGTACATTTGCATCGTAAGATATTCATATTTTTCTTTTCGTTAGGATGATCTGGCTTTCAAACTAGAATATGTGCACCCATATTTAGATGGTGTCAATAATCCTCGCAATCGAACTTTTCGTGCAAGCTGCTTCAACAGCCGGAAACTGAGTCCAGTTTTCACTGGTGGACCAGGAGTCGATGAAGTCCCGCCAATATGGGTTGACCGAGCTGGTGTTAAAGCGAACATCACAGAGGTATTCTGCTATGTTTAGAAAAATTCAGGAAGTGACATTAGGACTCTATGTACCATCAAATCTATTGTGATCAATATGTTTGTGGCAGAATTTCACCCGTCAAAGTAAATTCACATATGGACTTGTGATGGAAGAGATAACCACACGTGATGAAAGCAGTCATATCTCTGCAAATGGTCATAGGGTGCTACCGAGTGGAGGCATCAGTGCAGATGGACCTCCTACGACTCTCAGCGGTACCGGTGTTGATCGAATGACATTTCTACAGGCAAACATCACACGTGATAATACCAAGTTTATAAATGGTGCTATAGTTGGTGAGAGGAATGTGTTTCAGGTTAGCCCATATATTTACATTGTGAATCTGTCTTTGCTGATACTGTTCTAATCAGGAAAGAAATGATAGCATTGTTGGTGAAAGATTTGCCAACATGTTTGTAATTTATTCTAATAGAGGTGCCAACGCCATTGTAGTTATCCTTTTAAAGTTTTAGCCTTCCTTGTGGAATAAGAAGGCAGATGTATCAGATTCAGAATAAGAGCCGCATTATTCTGGCTTTTGGATATTGTGTCTATTGTTTCTGAGAATGAGGTCATTGTGAGGTGGATTCCGAGAAGCTGTAATTGTGAAGCTGATAAACTAGCAAAGGAGGGAATTGGGTAGTGGTTTTTCAGCACGGGTCTCTACAGAGTGTGTTCAAGTTTTATGTATCTTTTAGGAGTGTTTTTAAGTATTATGTAATGCATTTATAATCAATATATTGAGGTACTATTTTCCTCCTTCCGCTAGTCGGTTCTTGCCTTATGGTAAAGGACCATTAAGAAGGAGGTTTTTAATGAGACCTTCTATTCCTATCAAAAAAAAAAAATTCTGGCTTTTGGATATTGAAATATTTTGTTTTGTGCATCATTGAAATAGTTCAAATACATAAATTTAAGCTTACTAATAAGTGCGTTTATTGTAGAGCTCTACTTGACAATTTATTTCCTAGCTAATTGCTTGCATTTTTTTTTTCATGCAACGCAGGTGGACCAAGGACTTGGTATCGGGAGCAAGTTTCCATTCTTTAACCGCCATCAACTGACGCTTACACGATTTCTCCAATTAAGTCAAGTAGAAGAAGGTGCTGACAAACCCCCACCACCTGTTCTAGTCCTTCATGGCCACTATGGAGGTTGTGTGGGTGACCTTCCAAGTTATGATGCTTTTACGCTTGGAGGTCCCTATTCTGTGAGAGGTTATAACATGGGTGAGTTAGGTGCAGCCAGAAACATTGTTGAGGTTAGAATATACCTATTGATCTTTTGTTTATCTCTTAATGTAGGAGAGTTTACATTTAATGAAATGATTTATTTATCTGAAATCTGTTTTCTGATGTTGCCTACAGCTTGGAGCAGAGATTAGGATACCAGTGAGAAATACACATGTTTATGCATTTGCAGAGCATGGGAATGATCTAGGAAGTTCAAAAGATGTGAAGGGCAACCCGACAGAGGTCTACAGGCGCATGGGTCACGGCTCATCGTATGGGGTCGGTGTCAAACTTGGTCTGGTGAGAGCCGAGTATGCTGTTGATCATAACACCGGAACTGGTGCAGTCTTCTTCCGATTTGGTGAAAGATACTAAAATGTGATTTAGGGACGAATGCTGCTGCTTAATACAGGGTAGTCATTTCTGTTTCTAGTAATTGTTGGAGCTGTTCTGAATATTGCCAGAGATTTTGAGATAAATGGAATTAGGCACACTATTTAATAAGCTTTTCTTATTTCAAATAAATAGTTTTTTTTTTTGTATTATTTTGCGTACCAGCTTCATCCTATTATGTGCAAATTGAAGGATCACGGGGAAACAGTCGGTGTTTAATGAAAGCGGGCTAAGCAGTATTTGTTCTGCTATCCCAAATCTATATCTTCTTAGTATATGACCACAAGATCAATATGAACTTGTCATTTCTTGGTATGAGATGCCATGCGAGTAGGGGTGCTCAAACGGTTAATTTGACCATCGACCGAACCGAATTTTCATTAACCGAATTAATCGAATTTTTTTCTTTAACCGTTAATTTAACCGAATTTTTTTTTTGAAAATATCAATCGAATCGAACAAAGTTCGGTTATTTCGGTCGGTTAACCGAATTAACCGATTTTTTTATAATTTATTTAATTAGATTAATTTGAATATGATAACAATATTTTTTTTATTTGGGTTAAAATTTTAATTAGGTATTGATAATTTAATGAGTTTAGTATGGTTAAAAAATAATTGAGTCTTAATTCTTAATGAGTTTGAGCTTAAAATATGTATTTAATATATATAATATATTTCATATTTAATAATTTCAGTTAATTCGGTTAATTAATCGATTTCAAACCGAATTAACCGTTAACCAAATATTGAAAAAATGTTAACCGTTCCCCGATCGAATTAACTAAATTAATTCGATTCGATCGATTAATTCGGTTAAAACCAAAAAATAACACCCCTACATGAGTCTTAATTCTTAATGAGTTTGAGCTTAAAATATGTATTTAATATATATAATATATTTCATATTTAATAATTTAAGTTAATTCGATTAATTAATCGATTTCGGACTGAATTAACCGTTAATCGAATATTGAAAAAAATGTTAATCGTTTCTCGACTGAATTAATTCGGTCTCCGACCTAACTAATTTGATGACCGACCAAATTAACCGTACTAATTCGATTAATTCGGTTAAAACAAAAAAAATAACACCCCTACATGCGAGGGTACAACAAAACTGCATTTCCTTGTCATCAAACCTTGCTTTTTTTTTTTTCTTTTTACCGACTCTTCTGTTGTCCTCAATGATTAGGTGCGCTGTATTACTTAGTTTGACAAGGTTGAGACTTGGTAACCAAATGAAAAAAAGGTAAATTACACATTTAGTATCTCAATTATCACATTTGTTCTGTTTTGGTTATCTATATATTTTAAAAATATATATGTCTAATGTTATGTTTTGTTTCATTTTGATCACACACCGTTAAAATTTTAACATAACAGTTGACGTAACATTTTTTTACTTTCTTTTTTCTATGATGACGTTGCATTATTTTATGGTGACACGTCAGTATCACTGTTAAATTTCATTTTGATATTCCACTATCAGAATTTTAACGGTGATATTAACGTTTCATCATAAGATAACATCACATTATTATTGAAAAAAATAAAGAAAAATATCACGTCAACAATTCTATTAATTTTTTAACAATGAATTATCAAATTAAAACTTAAACTAAACATTAGATATACTTTTGAAAAATAAAATTTGGGTAACAAAATAGAACAAAAATTATATTTTAAGTACTAAACATATAACTATAATATACCCTAAGTTTTTTTCTTTCTAATTTCGTGCTTTTAACCTAAAATTTTCAATATTTGGCTTATCACGAGAACTTGATATGGCCATTGCCCTTAAAGAAAGGTCAGGTTTTTTTTTTTTTTTTTTTTTTTTTGAAATGGCTGCTAATGTTGAAGCCAATGGAAAAAGAACAAAAAAGTTCAGTATAAGCCATCCAATAACAAGCGAGATTGATGATAAGTGATGAACTTTGGCTTAGCTTTTAGTTTCTTAGCCGAAAAGAAAACAACTTTGATATAGTCGATAATAATACACAAGTTAGTGGTAACTATTCATTAAATAACAAGAATGGAGATTTGGAATCAACTTCTAGGAAAGAAATCCAATGAGAGGTTTGTTTATCTCTTTCCCATGTTCATTCAAGTCTCTCTGCAAAATCATGACAACCCTTCTATTTCAGACACAAGTTGATAAAGATTTTCTGAATCTACAAGACAAGAATTGAATTTCTTAAAATTCAATAATAACAATAACAAGCATGTGAAATATCAAATCAAAGCCCTTAAAACATTGAGAAAAAAATAACTGGAAAATGCATAGTTTTATCGCCATCATAATGAGGAACAATAAAGAGGAAAACTGCTTCATCTGAGATCTAAAGCCATTGTTGGTGATGCAATGCAGTAGCCAGTAGGCACATGAAGCAGACAGTTGAGTTCAAAAGTACATACAAATGTAGTAGCATAGAGTCACATGGACTGAGAGAGCGCTAGGGTATGAAATTTCAAATTCTAGTATATATTTTTTTTATTGATTATCTAATTTTTGCATTCCTGAAATTGTGTAATTTCATACCCCAAATTTCTAATATAATTTCTTAAGTTCACACCTCCTACATAAACTATTACGTTCACAAGCTCCATTACAGACAAAACTATCTAGTAAAACGTCTATTCTTGTGGAAACGAATTGCTTACCAACCAAGTCAGTGCTATCCCTAAGACAATAAACTGAACACGATTATATGCAGATTGCACAAAAGGCAACAATCATATCAAGTAAAATATACGTCATTAGCCTAAAAACAGAAGTGATTCCTTTTCACGAGTGCAAATATGAAACTATTGCCTCATAACCCTGTTTAAATCATATTTTCACATCCAATTCAGGTATACTAAAATAATCTAAGCTCCATCACTTTATATCTCAATACAAGTTTATCTTGCTGCGGTTCAATTTTCAGAAACAAAAATTCAGACCATTTAACACAAAAAACAATAAGGAAAGATTGTAGATAACAGTCATGAGTAAACAAATCAGTAAAGCTGGAAATTCTCATTATAAAAATTACTATAAAAGAAGGAAAAGGACTGACCTTAGTACAAAAATCTGACTAATTTAATTTATCATCGGGAGCCATGTGATGGGGATACGGCAGTACTGACCCATATTTATTCCCACCAGACCAATCTCTCTGCTGCATCATCCCATAGGAGTTCGCTTCGTACCCATTCTGGTGATGCTGTTGTGGTTGATGATGATACAATCCTTGATGCATCCCCATATGTCCATACATTGGCATCGGTACCGGCATCATTGGTGTCCCATAAGGCATCGGTATAGCCATACCCAAATGCCCATTAACATTGACACTACCCCCACCAACACCATCACTTCCTCCTCCACCACTGCCGCCGCCACTTCCACTCTCGTGAAGACTCTGTGGTACTGGCGTTGATGCAAAGAGCTGATCGGAAGCCGATGGGCCTTCGTTGCTTAAGCCTTGCATTCTCTTCAAATATAGCCGATATTTTTGCAAATGACTGGCGACGTTCTCGCGGGTTAAACCTTAGACGTTCATTAACTGCATGATCGTTTTGGGAACCGCGTATTTTATCCCTAAATGAGCCACCACATCAACGAATCTCTTGTGCAGTTGCGGCGTCCACACTAAACGCGGCCGTTTCAGGGTTCTCCCCGATGGATCGTCCGAATTCTCCGTCGTCCTAACCGCTGAATCCGCTTCCTCTGCAATTACCACGTTCCTCATCTTCTTCGGGTCCGATCCGGAACCCGACCCCGAGCCGTATCCTTCCGGTTCGACTATTATTGTGTCATTAAAACAAGGGGAGTTGCTGTTAGTATTATTGGTGGTTGAGGAGTGGGACCCGGTAGAGCGGAGGGAAAAAAGTGTATTCTGAGAAGCGCGGTTGACATCAACATCGGTCCGGCGAGGTTCCGGCGAGATACTGAAAGCAGAGGCAAGTTCCTGCGGGATTAAGGGTCGAGTTAAGGGAGTTAAATCATTGCAGTTAGGTAATCCCATCTCCCATTCCAGGACTCTTTCGTCAACATCGTCATCTTTATCAAGGAAGGTGGTGACGGCGTTGGTGGTTGCTTCTTCATCGTCTCCGGCGCTAGCTTCAAAGTCGATCATCCTCACTTCTTCACCCATGTTTATTTCTTTTGGCCTTGAAATTAAAATTTAAAAATTGAATGATTTTTCAGAGATTGGAAAGAAAACAGTAAAAACTGTAGAGATTTTCCAAATAACAACGTGAAAGTGAGGGCTGTTTGGGAGGAAAGAAAAAAGAAAATTCCTTTTCGGATGGAAGAAAAAGAGAAAGGAAAAGTGGAATATCTGATTCCAGATAGGAGTAGCGATGGGGCCAATTTCGACGACTTAACCAGATATTTTTGATCCGCTAAATCTCTCTCTCCCTCCACATTTCTCCATTTATATTTTGACACGTAAGTCAAATGTGTGTCGTCTGGATGGAACCGGTCGTGCTGGATCCTCGCCGGTAGTATTTCGTTAAAATATTCTATCTACTAGATTTTATAATATATTGTGATTAATTTTAGGGTAAACTACATAAATGATCACCTAATTTTTAAGTTTCTTAAATTTTGTTCACCCAATTTTTAAAATTTGTAATACAATCACCAAAATTTTACTTCATTTTCAGTAAGGTTACGTTTTCAGTAAGGTTCCGTTAGCTTATCTGACATGGAATGTCATATATTACTGTTTCTTTTTAGCTTAATAAAATAATCATTTTAACCCATTTAAGCACCCTAAAAATAATCCCGCACTTTGATCAACACCATGTTTATAATGTAAATTTACAACTTGTAAATAATATTATTGAATCGAACACTGATCTTATATTAGAATCTAATATTACACCCTACTTTTATCCTTCCTTGAATAAACCTATGTAGAGGTAAATTTGGCTGTGGGAATTGATTGAGCTCAAGTTGAGATGGCAAAGGAAGACCATGGCCACCGCCAAACGTAGCAATGCGGTAGGGTCAGGAGAAGAGGAAATGGACAAAGAATACAGATACAAATCTATATCTAACATCTACATTTTCACTTAAAACTTATGTTAACCGTTTTCAAACATATATTTGGACATTGATATCAGATGCCAACTTCCGAATACATGATTGTTTTCTAAAATGTATATATCATAACAGTGGCTTCTCCTGGCATGGTGAATTCATGATCAACATGGGTTCTGACAGCAAAGTAATTTCCCAAAAACTTGAGTCTAGAATTTGCAACATCGTAAATAATTATAACACATCGTAAATCCGTTGTCAGAGAGAGGTAGCATATCATTGCTCCTTTGCCCTTTTGCGTGCCAGAAAACGTTCTCTAGCTGCTGCAACTGCGTCTTCACCTCTTTTATGATGGTTGCTTTTTGGTTCATCAACAGACTTGTTTCTCTGAAGTGTTCTCCTGTATTGTAGTGTCTGGAAGTATATCTTTGGTTATTGGCTTCGAATCTCGAGACTCAAATATTTCTCGAGAACCTGTTTCATCTCGAGTCTGGTCAGTCATAGCAGAAGACTCGGGAGCAGTTGGTTCAGGCAACGGCTGATCTCTATTGGATGCATCTTTCTCGCTCTCCTCAAGTTTCCCTAATTCAAGCTTTCTTGATTTTGATTCATTTGCCCCATACGCAACATTTTTACCAAGGTTGAAGTAAAAATCACTCAAGTCACTCTTCTTGGTAACCTTTAAAAAAATGGTCATCAACCAGATAAATTACAACAGAATTGGAAATTTAAGAGTTAAAGTAAACCAATCACATACAGACAGGAGACAGAAAGAAAATTGGGGAATTAAATACCGAAAAAGAACACCCTATTTATTCCCACTTAACAAATAAACTTTAAATGTAGATTATGTATCCCAAATTCATTTTCTTGCATTTAGCTAATTCTAATAACATGTAAATTTATAATCCCATAAAAGATAAGCAACCCAACTGATAGATACACGTGAACAGTCTTTTTTCAATATGAACTTCAAGTCGAAATGATAATCTTGATTCTTGATACCATTAATGCTATCTGCACTTGTGTTTTTTCAATATAATTCACTTTCAAACAATGCTTCAAAATTTCCAGTCCCAGCAGACAAAGAAAAAATCAATTTGTTTATTTGGGACACTCGAATCAACATATTTAGATTAACAACAGCATGCTAACCACCCTCGGAATCAATAGCAATTCATTCGATCATAAATGTTGTAACATACAATAAAAGTAAAAACCAAACCCATAAACAAAGAAGTGGAAAGCAAACAACAGAAAAAGCTACACTTACATCCTCTTTCTCCTCTCGAAGTTGTCGTATGCGTTCTTCCTCCATCCATTTTGTCTGCTCAGCAAGCTTTTTCTTGTAGGCACTAGTCACAAACTTATCCTTGTCCGCATAAAGGTGATCCTCTTTACTTCTCTCTTTCACAAGCTTCCTCTCGTATACTATCTCCTGTTCCCATTTCCGTTGCTCCGCTTTTTTCATTAAATTATGAATATATTTTGGCTGCTCAAAACAGTCAACATTATCACCAGTCAAATTGATGATTAATTCCAGGTTAGTTTTGAGCAGTTGTTAAGTGAATTTATACCTGCTGCATTGTATACACATATTTATTTATTTTGATTTTTTTTTTGTTTGGGGGGGGGGGGGGAGGGTGGACAAACAAAGGGGAATAATTAAACTAATAGCAAGCAAATAATCCTAGGAACTATAAAAAGAAAACCCTAAAATATATTAGAAAAAGTATACATTTCGCTTTTTGCGATCTTGAACACGGGGGCGAACAACCTTCTCTTTCATCTCGTCGTAAACTCCATCGTAATCAAACACCGAAGAATCTTCCTCTAAAGCTTTCTTATGTTGCTCCTCTACCTTCGAAAAAAAAAAGGTAAATTCCAATTAATTTTTTTTAAAAAAAAAGCCTCGAAAGAAGGGAATAAAGGAAATTAATGTGAATCTTACTTCCTTGAGAGCTTTGTTCTTGTGAGCTTGGCGGGAAATCTCTCTCTCCACGTCGTCGTCGTCGTCTTCTTGGAAGCTGCGAGGAGGAGGTAGCGGTGGTCTTGTCTCCGGCTTTTTCTGTTGGGTCGACGGAACCCTAAGCTGTAAACCGTACTTCTTCATCTTTTCAGGGAAAAAAATTGATACGATTCCTTGGCCAGATCTTTATATCCAAGCGTTGGCCAATTGCAATCTTTAAATTTTTTTACACAGTGAATTTCCTTGTACTCAAAGGTGAAAGGTGGCGTTTGGTTCGCTAGAATGTTTCTGAGATAATTGGAATCTGTGAAGGAATTGGAATCTGTTAGGAATTGGAATACAATTCCATATTTTGTTTGGTTCGCATACATGTCAGATGAATTTGATTTTAATAATATAAAATGACAGAATTGTCCTTCTTGTTTTTTTGCTTTATTTTAGTTTGTTTTACAATTTACATGTAGTAATATATTATAAAAAATTAAAAAAATATTAAAATTTCATTTTATTGATTGATTATTCATTTCAATAAATTATAAAAATCATGCTAATAAACATCATAAGTTAAAATCATCGCAATCAAAATATATTAATAAGTTACCAAAAGATAGATCAATATTTCGATACATTCCAATCGGAGTATGTTAATTAGTTACCAAAAAAATATACCAAAAACTATTTTTATTCAATATATGAATTAGAAACTCGACCCGACACGATACAAAATAATAAAAAAATTATTTTTATTAAATAAAAACATTGACTTAATTTTAAAAAATTATATATAGAGGGGTATTATTGTAATTATTCATAAATATATAAGTTAAATTATATATATTTTTTCGGGTCGGGTCCGATTTTTTCACCCTAAACCCAAACCCGACCCGACCAGAATATCACACTTAAAAAACCCAACCGACTCGAATATCACACTTAAAAAAACATGACCCGACTCGACCCGAATATCACACTTAAAAAACCCGACCCGACCCGAACAAAAATAAAGTTTCACCCGACACGACCCAAAAATATGAATTAGAAATCCGACCCGACCCTAAATAATAAAAAAATATTTTTATTCAATAAAAACAATGACTTAATTGAAAAAAATTATATATAGAGGGGTGTTATTGTAATTATTCCTAAATATATAAGGTAAAATTATATATATTTTCGGGTCGGGTATTTTTCACCCTAAACCCGAACTCGACCCGACCCGAATATCACACTTAAAAAAACCGACCCGGACCGACCAAAATAAAATTTCACCCGACCCGAATATATAAATTAGAAACCCGACCCGAAATAATAAAAAATATTTTTATTCGAATAAGTTACCAAAAGATTGATGAGGGTAGTATGGTCAAATTTCAATTCCCTCCAACAAGGGAATTGAATTCTATCCATTCTTGGATGAAATTCACTTTCCCTCATTTGATGGAAAGTTGAAGCAATGAGGGATTCCAATTCCATTGGAAAACTTGAACCAAACATGAGAAAGTGATGAAATTGGATTCCAATTCCCACCAATTCTAAGGGATTCATGCCAACCAAATGCCATTAAAGGGTTTTTAAATTAATAGAAAAATAGATTTTTTAAATTAATGAAAAAAGGTTTTTAATTAAATATTAAATTATAGAATTAAGTTGACGTTTTACTTAAAGAATATTATATTTAAAAGAAATATGATTAAAATAAAATATTTTAAAATTATTCATTAAAGGATTAGAATGTTTCTATTTACTTTCTATTTTTCAATTTTTTTCAATTAACATTTATCAAATATATTTAAAAAATAAATTATTAAAATAAATAATTTTATTTAATTAATTTTTTTTCAATCAATTTGGCATAAAAAGGAATTTATTAATGATTAGCACTTTATTGACGTTACTCTATATAATACTATCTCTAGATACTTGTTAATATTAACAATAAAGTTGGTCACTATTTTTATCTACAATTATAATATTATTTTTTGTTATAAGATCATATAATAAGAAATATAAGTAAAATTAGCCTAATATTAATGGGCATTAATGACTACTTGTAGGGGATATTTGACATTAAATATTCGTATTTTTAATATTTCTAATACTCATTATAAAACTTTAAGAAATAATAACCGTTCATTTATAATTGAGAAGTTGAAATTCGTGCTTCTCAAATATTCTTTTGTACAACAAAACGGTGCCGTTTCGAAAGGATATTTTTTTTTTTTATTTTGTGCACATCGATGTCGGCCCTCATCTCCGCCTTATCTCATTCCACAGGTGGCTGCAACTGAGATTATAGAAACTCCATTGGTAAGTCATCTTATCTCCTCGAATGATCAAAACTCAGCATTTCATTTCATTTCATCTCATCTCATTTCATCTTCTGCACCGTAATCGATTTATTGTTGGGTTTATTGAGAACAGTCCAAAATTTTTGCTTGTTGATCCTTTCACTTCTGATGTTATTATCATTTGTAATTGAGAGGGGTTTCACTAGAATCTGGAAGACAAGTGATGGGCATTGTATTCTACCGAGCACGGTGTTAATATTTATTGGACTTTGAATGATGAAGATGAATCCATGCATGTTCTTAGTTGCTTATGTTAAGGGGCGAAATTATTAGTTTTAGGGGCGAAAACATATTATCTATAGAAGATATACAGAAAGTATGGAATTTGAAATTTTCAGGGGTAACAACCCCGGCCCCCCTCAGTGCATCACTGCTTAGTTGTTCACCCAGTTTAAATAACAAAGGATTGTATTGGCTATGTTACTTGGATTCTTCAATCTTCACTAAAACATGTATGACCTAACACATGTGTTTGACATATTAAATTTCAATATACCCATGTTGGGATGCATATCCATCATTCATCCGTTTCTAAAAGACTGAAACTAGCTCTTGTTCGAGGAACATTTGTATTTGGCCTATAGGGTAATATGCGAGATTCTATCATGTATCTTTTGCTAGCTATGTTTACGTTTCCTATCGGTAGATGTTGTTTAATCTGTTCTATATTAAGAGTCTAGAATTTCGATGCAGTCATCGACACATTCCATCTTCTGATCCTCACAGTTAGTTTGGGAAGTAAACTTCTAACTTTTGCAACTGAACTTACATGCCTTTCCTTATTGCAAACACTGGGAACTTTTTGGTGACTGATTTGCCAGATAGGTACGGTATGTCATCAAGTAAGAGCATAAGCTTTTATGTTCAACATTTCTTGTAAGGAGAGCTGCAGTTGAATGCTTTTTGATCAGTTCTGATGTGTTCTAGTCTAGCTATCGGTTTATTAGAATGGGGGAATGAATGCGTTAAAGGATCCTTTAGGAAGTTATTCTAGCTCAGCTAGTTCAGAATTAGTGATTAATTTCTATGAATAGATTAACCGTGTTGCTCATAACCCTGTAGGGTATTTTTGGAGTATAGAAACTCTACCGATTGTGTGTAAAAAAGACTTATACTTCTGCTGTTTTAATGCAACAGAAGGAATAGTGGCAACATGGTTTCTTTGCATGAATGCTCTGAGAGAAGAGTTATGTGCAAATCCTTGTAGTTAGTTGAATTGCTTTCAAATTCCCTGTATGTCGATTGATATCTTCACTCTGAACTTCAGTATGAAAGGATCTAAAAAATTTACCCCCCATCGAGGTTAATGATATGACTAGCATGCTTTTGTAATAATCAACCGATTATTCTGTGGTCTGAGCACTAATTTATTATTCCAAATATATAAAATTACCACATTAATGCATTACCTTATCTTTGTAATTCATTGATATGCTTTGTCTTGTTTTTCCCCCAAGTTTCAGTCATTCATTCAGCTATAAAGAAATCTCTTGTTATTCTAGTATCACTGTAGAGCTGTAGAGTGTAGATATGAAGACATGCATTCATTCTGTGTTCGATACTGTTTAACAAATATGAGGCAAATAGGTTAACACAAACACATTTTGTACTAAATTACTAATTTACGTTCGAGTTTGTTCTGGCTGATTTCTGTTTGAAGCTGGCAAGGTTCTTTTATCATGGGAAACAAGCCTGCAAAGCAAGAACGACGAGAAGAGATCATCTTGAAAATTGTACCACCATTGGACCAAGCCTATGTTCGATGGCTTGCTCGGGATATAGAGAGGATACACGGTTTTACTCCGAGAAACCCTCGAGCAGTAAAACCCCCAGATCACTACATTGAGTACATGCGTTTGAATGGTGGGTTAGATGTAGACTTGGATGATCCGGATTTGGTCCATTTGTTAAAGTAAACTTTTGTCATAAAAGGTTATGAATTGAGCGTGGAATTGGAAGGTATGTTGAACTATGTTACTGTTGTAAATGCTTGAAACAGCTTTCTGTTTTGCAAGATGGACAAGATCATGAATGTTCTTTCATCGTTTATGCAGTGACGATTTCATGTTTTTCTTTTAATTTGTTGGATTGGTTCTTCAGCAAATCCACTTTTTGTTTCTTTTTTATGAGAAATATTGAAAGAGACAAAAATTAATGGCGGAAACACACTCTCACACATTCAAAAAAATGTAGAGAGTATTGATATATTGAAATTAAACTGTTCTTTTTTAAATTTTTTTAGAAGCTAGTTATAGGGGTGTGAACGAGATAGGTGTGCATGTAAGTTATTTGGTTTTAGTTTGGGAAAAGACTGAATTTGTATAGTTATTGTCTAGTTTTAACAACTGAACCTATTGAGCGGTTCAATAGGTCTCAACGATTAAAAATAATATTTTTTTTTTAAGTTTTGGATTCGAATAGTTACGTATGCGGAGTATGTGTGTTCTCAATGATTAAAAAAGATTATGAACAAATAGTATCTTATAATCATCTTATACTATTAAAAAAAACAAATTAAGCTATTGAGCCATATTCCATTGTCCTATTACTTGATTACTCTAATTTGATTATTTTATTTTATAGCATCCTATACTATTATTAATATTATGAATATTTTAATGAAAAGGTTTATTGGATTATTCTATTTTATATCAAGGCTCTAAGTGGATTGCTCTTTTTTGCATTAAGGGTCTGGTTGGATGTAAATGATAAAAATATTTTTAAATAAATTAAATATTTTACACGTAAAGAAGGTCATAAACTATAATCTCATTTTAAATTTGTTTTAAATTTTAAAATATTTTATTTTAATCGTTTATCTATCATTATCAACTTATCATTTAATCGAGTATTGTTATCATTTTATTACTTTTTTTTTATTTTCTAACGATAACATGTATAGTGACACGTGTCCTAATGTAATTAGCACTTGAGGTGGGCATGGGTCGAGTTTTTGGTCCATCCGACCCGAGAACAAGGGATCCTCCACCCGAGACCCGATCCGACCAAAACAATGTTTCACCTGACTCGACCCCGACCTGAAATAATAAAAAAATATTTTTATTCAATAAAAACATTGACTTAATTGAAAAAAATTGTATATAGAGGGGTTATTATTGTAATTATTCATAAATATATAAGGTAAAATTATATATTTTTTTCGGGTCGAGTATTTTTCACCTTAAACCCGAACCCGAATAACACACTTAAAAAAACCCGACCAGATTTTTTAAAAAAAATCCAATCAGATCAAGTCGGGTCGGATCGGAACCCATCCGATTCGGATCCCATGCCCATCCCTAATCAGCACGCATGTTTCAGTGAAGTAAAAATCACTAATTCATTTTAGCTCCTAGAACTCAAACTCATAATCTATAAAAAATACAACAAATATATGGAAGATATTGAAGGATTTGTTACTTTTCCACACTTGACTCCACTGCCTCGTGCCTCTGTTTGGTTTGCAATTCCATGTTGTATTGACTTTTTGTCAAAGCTGACCTATACGTGTTGGAAGATATTGAAGGATTTGTTACCCGGAACTTTACATGTTAATAGCTCGGTGGGTTTAGTTGTTGTTGTTGTTGTTGTTATGGCTGAGATCTGCTGCGGAGTGATGAGCGAAAGCGAAGAATCAGCACCGTGCCAACCGAGTTCTCGTCAAGCTAGGAGACGTAGAATGACATTTAAACTGTTTAAATTCGTTGGTTTCGCTCCATAGAGGCTGAGAATCGCCGGAAACTCCGCAAGCTCCAAGCTTACGCAGCCGCATGTGCTCTAGATCGTGAAAAAGTTGGAGATAATTCTTCCATCTCGGACATAGACAAGAAAAACGGAAGATCAAAAACCAAAGGAACGGTAGTTAAAAGTCACACACGTCCATCGCCTTTAATGCCTGCAATCACAATCGATTCAGAGTCATCCGTCGTTTCACTGCAAAGGGCAGGACTCGGCCGCCATTAGCTTCCACTACTTTGGCGTCTACGATGGCCACGGTTGCTCTCACGTATGGATCTCAAACTTTTTAAAATTGAAAATAAGCTTTGTTTTCTTTGACTTAAAGATATTGATTTTTTTTTGCCATTTCGGTTATTGCTTATTAGGTGGCGATGCGGTGCAGAGAGCGTTTACATGAACTAATGAAGGAAGAGTTGGAGAATGAAGACGAAGAGTGGAAAGGTGCGATGGAGCGTAGTTTCACGCGCATGGATAGGGAAGTGATCAAGTTGAATAAGAATACGGTTGGAGCTAACTGCCGATGCGAGTTACAGTCTCCGGATAGTGATGCCGTCGGATCTACCGCCGTTGTTACCGTGATAACGCCTGATAAGATCGTTGTTTCTAACTGCGGCGATTCCAGAGCTGTTTTGTGTCGTAACGGCATGCCGGTTGTTTTAACGTCCGATCACAAGGTAAGCATTTTGTAGTTAGCTCTCACTCTCTGAGTCTCCCTTTTTAAAGCAAAAAATTTGGTTATCGCCCGTTTCTGTTTGGTTTCCGAGAAAATTCCGTTAACAAAAAGAAATAGTTAACAGCCTGATCGTCCGGATGAGCTGAACCGGATACAAGAAGCCGGGGGTCGGGTTATTTGCTGGGACGGTCCTCGGGTTCTTGGAGTCCTCGTAACGTCCAGAGGCATAGGTAAATAAACAATCCTATCTGCACTAAACTTTTTTAGACTAAATTAGTATTTTTTTTAGTCACCCGTCTATCTTCTTAATTTTATTTTAAACCCTCAATTTTGTTTAAAGTTAAATTTAATATTAAATTTTGGTTTCGTTGTAATTATCTATAATTACAAAATTAACGATAATATTAATATGTGCTATAAAATAATATTATATTATTATTAAAAAAAATATCATATCCATATTTTAGTTTATTCTATATATTATTTAATGATAAATGATCAAAATATAATTTAAAGTATAACTTAAAAAGTAGTAAAACAATTAAAACGAAATTATAAAAATAAATGAGTGATTAGATACATAATTTATTAATTTTCTAACATGATATCAGCGTTACTTAAAAAGATTGTGTGACAGGGGATAACTACTTGAAACCTTATGTGAGCTGTGAGCCGGAGGTTACGATCATGGATCGGACGGGCGGAGGATGAATGCTTGATACTAGCGAGTGACGGCTTATGGGATGGGTGTCAAATGATACAGCATGCAGCGTGGCTCGCATGTGTTTGAAGTCTCAGTCGATGGGAGGAGGAGGGATCTGGGACAAGGCGTGCAATGACGCCTCATGTTGCTCACAAAGCTGGCCTTGGCCAGGCATAGTACCGACAATGTGATTGTAGTCGTGGTGGATTTAAGGACAGCCACGTAGACATTTCGAGTTTCAATATTTTTAATTTTATTTACTCCCATATACAGTATCTTTTTAACAAAAAATATTCATTGTTTTCTCCACTTATCGGTTAAATATAATATAATATAGAACTTTGGGGTTTCACTCTCATGACACTTAAATCTTTAATAACTTTTTAATAAAAATGTTTCGTGACAATTAAAAAAAAATCTACGTGTTGCCTCTTCTTCTTCAATGAAGGTATTTCATGACAACTAAAAAAAAAACCACATGTTGCCTTCTTCTTCTTCTTCTTCTTGCTCCGGTTCAACTCCTGCAACCCAACTCACCGTGAAATCTTCTCTCTGTCGCCTACAAAAATGTGATCGGCTACGCACCGCGTGGAGAATTATTTCTTCCATTGAGCAGAAAGGTGGTAAGAACGAGGAACATGTTGTGCTGGTTAAGGAGTATAGATCGAAGATGGAAGGTGACTTGTCATATGTTTGCGCTAGTATCTTGACTTTGTTGGACTCAAATCTGATCTCGACTGTTGCGGCCAGTTTGTCCAAGGTTTTCTATTTGAAGATGAAAGGGGATTATCAGCGGTATTTAGCAGAGTTTAAGGTCGATGACGAGAGGAAAGCCGCTGCTGAGGATACTATGTTGTCTTACACGACATCTATAACTTTTTATAATGGAGTCTGGCTTTGACTAAACACTTGAATGCTTGAGTAGAATTTTGGATGTTGATTTGGAATTAGTGTTTTGATTAAATTCAATACTTTTTGAAGTCGAAAACTTTGGATCTAGCTCCAGAGCACCCGATCAGGCTGGGACTGGCGCTGAATTACTCGGTGTCCTACTATGAGATTCTCTGTCTGATAAGGCTTGTAGATCGGCTAAACAAGTAAAATAGGAATAAAAACAAAACCAAAAAAATAGTTGAAACATAACCCATACATGTTAATGGAAGATGAGGAGGAGGAGACACGTGATTTTTTTTTAATTATCATGTAACACTTTTGTTAAGAGGTTTCATGTGGTGACGCTAAACGGACAATTGGCACCATTTTTGTTAAAAACAAACCGACAGAGGGAATCTCCATGGCACTGGCAATAGATTTCACGTCTGATAGAAGGGGAGAAGGAAAACAAATGCCATATGTCAATCATGCCTTGTCTTTTGATTTCATATGGTTATAAATAGTTTGAACAGATAAGCTGTACCCTTTGACATGGGAGAGGAAATGGTCAGATCTTCAAGCATCTCCAACACCAACATGACCTATTCTTTGAAGATTTCTTCTTAAATCACATGTGAGACTGCAACAAATATGACCATATCAGCAAACTAAATTATAAATTAGGTTCACAAACTAAAAAGACAATGAAACGTTTGCAAGCAATCTTTCAAACCACTCATATATGTAATTGGATTAGTTCAACACTGTAAAATTATTTCCAGAAAGTGTAATTCATTTTAAGAAAATCATTTTCCGGAATGTGTTTTCAAACGGACCCCTAAACATTCCATGCTTGTTAAAACATGGATATGTATAGAATTCCATAAGAATTCCCGGGGGGGGGGGGAACATGTATATAGAACACAAGAAATTATAGCTAATAACAACAAATCAAAATACACAATAGCTATGTGACTACTGACAAGTTCTATTTGAGTAGGAATCACATACATAATTAACAAATTACCTAAATGAAGATAGAATTCACTTACTAAACAACAAGATGAGCAGATATAATTAGTCTTGAGAGCTCCGAGCATGTCAATAATATAATAAATTATTCTAAACCAAATCAGCATGTTAACAGTTCTCCTAAGATTTGTTGTATAACCCAACAGATTGCTTCTTAAAAATTGGAGCAAAGAGACCAAAATTAAATAAAACAGAGATGACTTGCTACAAACACTGACAAGCAGCAAACACAAACATAAGAAAATAACTTTTAAAATCTAGAAAATAGAACATTAACTTCAAGGATTTTTATAATCACTGCCACAATACGATAACCAGGATTTTGTAATAAAAAAATTAACTTACATCAGCTATTCTTCGTAGGAACAGAGACAGCAGTCGTTATGTCCCTCAAATGAACCTGGACCTTTTATCCACAGGCTTAAGAATTTGAAATGAACACATTAGGCTTTCATCAACACTCATCATCGCACCAGCATTATCAAATTCTCCGCAATAGTTGGGAGCGGAAAATATAGTAACAAGCTGCCTGTCAGCAAAGAACTCGTATCCATCTTCAACAACCTGAACGAAGAAATAGGATCAGCTACTTAGCTTACACTCAGTTGCACAAATAATGAAGTAAAGAGTAAACACCCTAACCTGATGGGCACGGCAAACAAGGTCCATATCATTTTTCATTAAGAAGTCGGAGACTCTATCTGCACCATACGTGAACGAGACTCCTCTATCATTCATACCCCAGCCTTTGATATCCCTACCAGGATCTGACCAAAGTAAATCACAAAGCAAACCAGAATCGGGAACATCAATTGGTCGGGTTATACTCCTAATTTGATCTAAGTTTGTTAGATCAGGGGAAAGACCACCATGCATGCACAATATTTTATCATCTATTACAGCAGCCACTGGAAGACAGTTAAAAGAATCAGTAAAGGTTTTCCAAAGTCTCACGTTGAACCTTCGTTTGCATTCATCGTAAAATCCATAAATCCGATTAATAGAGGCACATTCATGATTCCCTCTCAAAAGAAAGAAGTTCTCGGGATATTTAATCTTATAGGCTAGCAAAAGGCATATTGTTTCTAGACTCTGCTTTCCACGATCAACATAGTCTCCGAGGAATAAATAATTAGCATTTGGAGGAAAACCCCCATATTCAAAAAGCCGCAGAAGATCAGCATACTGCCCATGAATGTCCCCTGAAAGAAGGAATTGTTTTTTTAGAAAAGAAAAAAAAAACAGAGTTAAAATTTCTATTAAGAAGTTAACACAAATTATCAGAATTAGGAAGATATAATTCCAGAACTGATGTTCAAAGTAGCATGTCAAATATTAAGCTTGCGTTCTAGTTTCTTTACTTCTAACATTTTGAAATTGATGCCACCTTCACATAAATTGAAAGTGAAGTTAGTTCAAATAACAACTCTAAATTGTGGAACTAATAGGCAGCATATTTCTTATACTTCTTTAAGCTACTTGGCCATATCTCTTCATGATGGAATCACCAAGTAAAACCAAACAAGTATTATTTCATCTGCTTTTGGTACTATCCTTCAAAAGTTACTATTGAAATAAAAAAGACGAGCAATCATTTTGTCCTATATGTACTTATTAGGGAATATGTCACAATGGTGTAAATGATTCATTACCATTGATTTAAAAAAAATGGTTATGACACAATATATAAGAACTTTGAGTTTGGTCAATCAGGCACCAACATTAGTTTCCTGTAGAAGCCATCAGAAAAACCCCATGGATATATCATAGAGAAATGAAATGCAATAGACCAAAGCAGAAAAATCTAAAGCTTGTGAGCAAAAGGTTCCTATCATTGCATAGACTTGCAAGTTGCAATCTCCAAAAAATAGAAAGGTGATAACCTAAGATGTTTATTTCCATGTAGTTATTTTAACTCATTTAAAGGGCATATGTTGATGATCAATCCGTTCTAATTCTATCCTCCTAAAAAGGACAACCTGATATCATCAATTTTATCATGTTTGTTGAAGAGTTTTTTGCAACGATTTTCTCAAACCCTCCATAGATTCCAGCAATGATAACATAACTTTTACCTCATTTTCTTTTCTTATACATTATGATTGTCTAAGTCTAAGATAAAGAATTTCTACATAATGCGATTCTTTTGCTTGCTTTATTTATAGTGAACACTTCCTTAATGCTATGGCTCCTTACTAATCATGTGGCTCTATCATTTATTCAATATTCCCTTAGCTCATCATGGAAAAAGCCACCAAGAAATGGTTTCCCGCAATCCATTGAGTAGTCCGTGATGGTTAACATATATATCATGTTTTCCCCATCCATCGTTTACATTAGCTGACTTTTCTCCAACTAGAGGACTTTCCAGCCGGCACATCATCAAGTAAGACGAAGAAAAGCAGCAAACCCATATAAGGCATCGTTTTATCTAGATTGTAGCCCTAGCCCTCCCCCTCAAGCATTAATACGCTATAAAATCTAAAAGAAGCAATTCATCGAGACGGTAAATTTTCACATGGACAATCAATCTCATCTAACTAAGGATATATGCATGGCAGAGGTAATCCATAGCTGATAAAGTACATATTCAACCTCATTTGCAATCTATTCCAGACAAAAAAAAATTCAAACAGGAAAACAGGATTAGAAACTAATCATACCAAGAACGAAGACATAAAAATTAATTTTAAATTAATGAAATGTAGGCAAAAACCTTCAATGCAGCAGCTCCAATGGTTAAAAAATTTCACCGTTTCCATTACCCAATCAATTTTCTAAAAACGGGGGAAGGATTCTTCAAATTTTCAAATTTATTTCATACAATCAAAATTCAAACACGTGAAGCCAAAAACTAAATATCAAAAGACCTAAAACATGAATTTCGATCATCATTCAATTCGAAAACAAAAAAATGTAACAAAATCGTACCACATATCTTGATGGGAGCTTCAAGTTCAAGAAGATTAGGCTGTTGAAGAAAGATTTCTCTTGCAACGGTGCAAAGCTGACGGATCTCACCTTCCATCAGCTGGACTTGCTTCCCTGGCCTCGCAAGCTTAAACTCCAATAAACGGCATATGATATCATCCAAAAGAGCAGGGTCAATCGAAGCAGATCCCATAAAATGAGCAATTTAAAGAATAATCTCTCTAACAAAGAAAGCCTAATTCTTTGCTTTTTCTCTTCTCAGCTTTTTGAACTGAGTCTTCCTTGGGGGATATTTTGAAAAGAAAAGACGCGGAGAACAATGTGGCCTGACTTTTCTTTTCTTTACTTTTAATTAATTAATATTTTCCTGTGTGGGATAAAAATAACATTTCAATATATAAAAAATAAAAATATATTTTTTTAAAATCAAGACGGTGGCTAATGGTGGCTGCAACTCCGATGTGACGGAGAAACCTATTCTTCTATATCTATGAAAGCAAAATTCTCCGGCCGATAAATACGCTCTTTTTCGTTGTTTTTATATGAAGGCTTTGCAAACGCCATTTGTTTTGTGATAAAAGTTCGAAAACACCCCCCCTCTCTCTCCCCCCTTTTTTATTTCTAGTACGACCAGTATTTTTTGTTATCTCTCTCTACTAGATATTAAATCCTTAATTTTTTCCCATTGCAGCGCAGATGGATTTTTTGTCAAGTGTCACTGATTGTGACTCGGTTTAAAAAAAAATTTAAAATGAGTTTGACTCGATTTTAAAGTTTGTGAGTTTAAAATTGTCAACTCATATTTGAAATAAAAAATTAAAGATCAACTTAAAATGAAAAATTAAAGTTTGACTGTGCTTAAAAAATTCTGAACTCGAAATATTCTCAGACTTAACTTGATTGAAGCTTAAACTTGAACTCAAACCTCAACCGTACATGAAAATATTATATTGTATTTTAAAAAAATAACATATAAATGTTTACAATATTAATAATTTAATTTTAAAATTAAAATTTAATATATTATTTTTTTCGAGTTGCTTTCGAGTTTTTTGACTTGAGATCAAGTAACTCGCTTCGATTTGTTAATAACTCGATTCATATCCTTTATTTTGAGTGTTAACTGAATATTAACTGAATCGACTTCGAATAGCTAAATGATCTGTTCTGTCTTTTTTTTTTACATAGGAAATATTTTATCTTATTTAAAAATCCACATTCTTAACTAAACAGTAACATTTTATTGAACGTATCCTAAACTACGGATCAAAAACAATTCTAAAAACTCTCCTTACTAAAGCACAGCTATAAATAGGGATGGGTATGGAAGCCGACCCGATGGATTTCGATCGGATCAGATCGGGGTTTTATTAAATTTTATGTTTGGGTATGGTTGGGTCGAATATTTTTAAAGGTGATGTTCGGGTCGGATTCGGGTTTAGGGTGAAAAATATCTAACCCGAAAAAAATATAATTTTATCTTATATATTTAGGAATAATTACAATAATATCCCTCTATATATTATTTTTCCCATTAAATCATTGTTTTTATTGAATAAAAATAATATTTTTATTATTATTTCAGGTTGGACCGGATCAGGTTCGGATTTTATCTCAAAAATTCGGGTCAGATTCGGGTCGGGTGGAGAATATATATTTTCGGATCGAATCAGTTAACCGAAACCGGACTCATGCCCATCCCTAACTATAAACCCTTACATTTTACGGAACATCTCCTAAACTAGAATCAAACAAACACAAAATACACAAGTCTCGCTTAATATCTCGCAATTACCCATACTACCATATTTTATATATTGGTTCTTACATCTCCGACAAAATATAATATCTAGATATTTCAATACCAATCAATATTAAAGTTACCTTCAAAACATCTTATAAGTGGTCGTCCCATAATCGAGCCCTATAACCTAATATCCATCTAGCCTTGTGAACTCGACAACAACATCCCAAAAATCTCCTTCAATTTGAAAACTCAGTTTTTTCATAAATTCTCGCGTATTTTTAACTTCCTTTTAAGTATTAATATTTTGCAATTATTGATATTCAAATCAGACAAAGAAGCATGTGCAAGTAATGGAAATTTGTGACTTGTTCGCAGCAGTGACATGGCAAGTCGTCATCGTTTCGACCAGAATTTTTAAAGGCTCTTTCTCATCACATCAGTTCAAACAACCGGCGAATCAACAAGCCAATGTCGATGCTTGTTTCTGTATAACGGAATACTTCGGGGTATATCTCCTTGGAAACATATGGGAACAAGGGACAGCCAAACAGATGGATAGGTAATTTCCTAGCCCTCAAACAAAAGCTTGCACTAAGTGGTATCCGACACCGTTTAACATGCCCACACACCTCAGTAGAACGATGTTGTTGAAGGCAGACACCGTCAAATTATCGAGACTACTCTCACGTTGCTTGTGCGGTCCTCTATGCCTATGAAGTAGTACTAGTCGTACGCTGTATTGAGTGCTATAAATATCATTAACATCCTACCTACGAAACGTTCCAAAAACTATATGGAAGAAAAAGTGTTTATGATTTTTTTTCAGGGTATTCGAGAGTCGGTGCTATCATTATCTTCGTCCTTACATCAAACACAAGCTAGATTATCATTCTCAGTCGTGTGACTTTATAGGATATTTACCCTCTCACCATGGTTATCAGTTGCAACCGATGGATGCGTGTTTGTGTCACGACACCTTTTTTATGAGCAGATTTCCCCTTTTGCTGTCATTACCAAATAATCCTTCTTTTGAGTCACCTTCACTCCCTCTACTATCTTGTATACCAGCTTCCAGAGTCACACAAGTTCTTGTACCAAAGTTGAGTGCTACATCAGCTCCGATGGGCAGTCTCGGTTTGACTTGTATCCGTCTCCGGTGCAGACTGGGATGGAGATCTTGATGACCGTCGATCAGTTTCTAGCTACTGTGTTTTCTATGGAGAACACCTGTTATCCTGGAGCTCGAGGCAGTTTCACGCTCTACAGTCGAAGCAAAACATAGAAGCTTGGCTGATGCATGTAATGTGGAGGTGTTATCCCACCATATTTTGGAAATATCATCAAGTTTTACTCCCATATCAGCTAAAATGCAAAGACCAAGTCTGTTGATTTTGGCTTTTATTTTGTTCGAGAGTATCTACTATCTAAGCTGTTACAAGTTAACTACGTTCCAGTCGAATATTAAGCAGCTAATGTTCTAACTAAATCACTGCTTGTGTAGTTTCTTGAAACTGGTCGCCGCAAATTATGTGTCTTTGTCCAAGTCCGTTGACGATAATTATTGTCTAACATGATGTGCGTGGTTATCACTTATTAGCGGCTTTGGTTTTATTCCTCAGTACCCCAACTGTCAAGGGCAATGGACAGTAAAGAGAATAAAAGTCGAATAAAAAAATTGATTTCTTCTACTTGATCTAATTATAATTTCATAAATACAATTTGACTCAAAAAAAATTTAAATTTTGAATCGAATTATAAAATAAAATTCAAATAGTAACTCGAATAACTCAAAATTTTAATACTTAATAAATTGATTTTTAAATGAGTCAAAACTCTTGCTCTTTATGATATATGTATATCACATATGGAAAAAAATATAAAAGTATATATATATATATATTGTATATAATTATAAAAAATCATTTAAATTGAAATCAAATAATATCATAATATTATAAATATTTATAATTAATTTTAAACAGAATTTCAACTCAAATAAATTTCAAATAAGATTTGAATTATAAAATAAAACACTTTATCTGATATCACAATGGAGGAAGTTCGTATTGTAGTGTTTAGAATGGCACCATTAAAAACACCGGATATTGATGGTCTTCATGTGGCTTTTTACCAGAAGAATTGGAATCTTGTGGGGAGCTAGGTATTTAACTTTGTGAAACAATTCTTTGATGACGGTACCTTGTTGGTTCTGATTCCTAAAAATAAGCAACCCAACTTCAATTTGTCAATTCCGGCCAATTAGCTTATGTAATGTCTTGTATAAATTTATTACTAAGCTGCTTGTCAATCGGTCAAAACCGTTCCTTTCGAAATGGGTGGCACAGACTCGAGCAAGTTTCGTCCCTGGGCAACAAATTACAGACAATATCATCTTAGCTCAGGAGGTGATACACACGATGGTTAAAAAATCTGGACGAAGGGATGGATGGCCATTAATGTAGGCTTGGAAAAGATATACAATCGATTGGAGTGGAATTACATTGCGGATACGTTAGACGCTGCTGGTTTACCAGAAAGATTCATTGCTCGCGTAATGCAGTGTGTAAGATCAGTGTCCACTCAGGTGCTTTGGAATGGTGAGTTGACGGATACATTTAAACCCACGAGGGGAATTCGTCAAAGAGATCCATTATTACCTTATTTTTTCGTTCTTTGTATGGAGAGATTATCTCAGGCGATTGAGAATAAGGTTGTCTCGGGTGATTGGTAGCAGGTTCGTCTTTCTCGAAATGGCCCAGATTTATCCTCTCTCTTTTTCGCGGATGATCTTGTTTTATTTTCCGAAGCAACTATGGACCAAGTGGGTATTGTTAAAGATGTGCTTGATCGATTTTGTATGGAGTCTGGGCACCGCATTAGTATGGCTAAAACGAAAATTTATTTTTCAAAGAACTGTCTGGCGGATAAAAGGAATCAAATTGCACGGAGTTTCGGTTTTGAGGAGGTTAACGATTTAGGGAGATATCTTGGTGTTCACTTGTTACATGGAAGAATCACTAAGGCCACTTATTGCTATCTTTTGGAGAGAATGAACCAGCGTCTCTCAGGGTGGACAGCGAGAACTTTTTCTTTGGCCGGCCGTATTACGCTTGCTAAGGCGGTTCTACAGACCATCCCGACGTATGTTATGCAATCGACTTGGCTCTCAAAAGGAATTTGTGAGGAAATGGAGAAAATTATTCGGAGATTTGTGTGGGGAGCGAACAATGGAAAAACTGGAATTCCCCTTGTCAAATGGGATATTTTGCAGAAACCTATGGATAGAGGAGGATTGGGTTTACGTAACTTATACCAACAGAATAAGGCTTTCATGTTAAAGGTTGGATTTCAACTCAAATCGCAACCTAACAAACTTTGGGTTCCAGCTGTCCGAGGCAAATATAATTGGGAGGACCCATTTCCATTCATGCTTAGTAATAAGAATGGTTCCCGGTTGTGGAAAGGGATGCGATGTATTTGGGATGAGCCTCTCGAGAGCATTTCTTGGAATATTTGGGATGGTAGAGATACTGACTTTTGGTATGATCTTGGTTAGATACCGAAAGTCGACTTGTCTTCTCCTACATAGGATCTGAGTCTCCTCCTCCTATGCCTGTTTGTGCGATGACATTACCATCAGGTTCTTGGGATTGGGAGAAAATTTAGACGATGCTTCCGACACATTTGGTTGAACGCATTGCGGCTATGCAACCGCCTCAGGCTCGCTTAGGCCCTGACTCCCCTGGCTGGCGATGGGAATCCGACAGACGATTCTCAACCAAGTCAGCATACAGTTTCCTTGTGCAACAAGAGGAGAGGATACTGCTATAAATTGGAGACGGCTATGGCGTCTGAAGGTTCCACAGAGAGTTAAAGTTTTCCTGTGGCTATCGATCCAAGACCGTTTGCTAATAAATGTTAAACGTTCACGTCGTCATTTTTCAAATACAACGGAGTTTCCTGTCTGCTGTAGAGAACCTGAAAATGTCGACCATGTTCTGAGATACTGCAGTATGGCAAGGTGTGTTTGGTTCAGAGTGGTTCGTCCGGATAGACTGCAGGATTTTTTATCACTGCCATACGTGAAATGGTTTGAGCTTAACCTTTATTCGCCTGGGTCGTTCATTGGAAATGAGGAGAATTGGAACATTAAATTTGCTGTCATCTGTTGGCAGCTTAGATGTAGTTTGATTATGGACCCCAACTACGTTCAAAGAGAAGATTTTCTCACTCACTGCAACCGGCTAGCGCATGAGTTTTCCTCGGCCATTGTCCCGAATGTTAGGGTGGAATCCAGACTACTTCGAAACAATTTATTGTGGACTTTGCCCAAGACTGGATGGGTTAAAGCAAATTCCGATGGGGCTGTTCGAACAAATGATAGTATGGCAGCGGCGAGGGAGTTGGAAACGGATAATATGGAAGCTACAAAAATTTGGCACTGTAATTCCGAGGCGTTATTGGGGAGTGCTTTGGTGGATGCTATCAATGAGCTTCGAGATGGCGATTGGATTACGGAGTGTCGGTATGTTTTCCGGGAACAAAATGCTGCTGCAGATTATTTAGCCAGATGGAGCCGTGGAAAAGCTATTGGAGTTATGGAGTTTCTGGAGCCACCAAGGGAGATGCATGATATTCTGCAGAAAGACCTGCTAAGATCTAGTTAATCTTTTTCTATTACTTTACTGTTTTAGCAAAATAAAAAAAAATAGAATACGATAACTCAAATAACTCAAAATCTTTTAATTTGGTTTAATTTAATTAGATCGACAGCTCACTCTAACGGGCAGTGCATTCAATACCATCTGCCCTTTTCTGTACTGGTCAAACGGCCACCAACTACGGATTGTTTTATACAAGTATATAATAGAAGCTGCTGAATTCAGACATGGTCTAATATTTGAGCCGTTCAATTCTCACAACCACAAACCTAAATATAGGGAGAGCAAGTCTAGGAGACACTTTTATTACAAGCTAGCGACTTGTGAAAAAAAAATGAAACCAAATTCATACAAATAATTATTCTAAATGGCTCTCTCAACTAAACATTTGGAAAAAGGATAAATAAAGAATAAAAAACAGGGGAAAAGAAATAAATAATAAAGAAAAGGGTAGGCATGCTTGCCAACAAATATATCCAATCATCCTTTTATGTGGAACAGCATCCTTTCTTGGTGTTTCCTGATGCACCAGCGATACTAATGGTGGTTCCTTGGCCGGGAACTGTGGCGTTAGCCGCGACTGCATCCTTGGCAGCCAATGCTTTTTTTCTTGTAACATGGTAGATCTCATTCAATATAGTTTGGAATGCCTTTTCAACGTTGGTTGCTTCAAGTGCTGAGGTCTCGAGAAACGAAAGACCTTCCTTCTCTGCCAAAGCATGACCATCGTCCTCAGAAACCGCTCGGAGATGATTCAAGTCGGATTTATTTCCAGCCATCATGACAACGATGTTGGAATCAGCATGGTCCCTCAATTCACGCAGCCACCTTTGAACATTATCAAAGGTTTGCCTCTTGGTTATGTCGTAGACAAGAAGTGCACCAACAGCTCCTCTATAGTAAGCACTAGTAATGGCTCGATATCTCTCCTGACCTGCCGTATCCCAAATCTGTGCCTTCACAATCTTCCCCTCCACCTATATTAAAAAAAAAACCATAAGTTAACCGCAAATTACATACCATTCAGAGACAGACCAATAAATTTATGTCAGAGATATAAATTTAAAAAGTTATACTAAAAATTTCAAATGAACGAAATTAAGTCATCAATAAAACATATAAAAAAATACATAAACTATACATGGATTTGAATTCCCAGCAATGCAACAACATACCTAGCACCATTAATCCCTGAATTACCATTAATCTATGAAACTTAGTGACGGATGTAAGTGAATTTTAAGGTGCGCACAATCCGAATTTCTTTTAGTTAGTTATTCATTTTACTAAAGATATCCCTAAAATTTTATTTGTGTTCACCTTATACGAAAAATTTATGTTATAGGTATATATATATACCCACCCTAGAAAATAACCAAATTTCATTCCATTGTTCTAGGTTATCTAAATTTGAGCGGATGTCAAACTTTTTAGTATGCTTAACTTTTTGAAAATTTTGTATATTCTCCTACCTCCATAACACTATTAACCATATTCAAATATGTGCCAAATATAAATATCAAACATGGATGTTTAAGAAAATCAGAGAATCTGAACAACATAAACAATTAACAGAGAATCAAAAGAATGTTTTAAAAAATCCAAGATGACAGGCTTACCAATACAAGAAATTGATTGTCTTTATCAGAATCAAATGTACAGCTATCACTAAGTCATGGGCCAATAAAATACAACAATATACTCTCCAATACTGAAAATGGGAATAAAACAGCATAATAACAGCTAGGATTAATTTAATAACTTAATTTTCATTTTCAGAGAGAAATTTTAATTCTCAATTTAATAAAATAACATGGAAACACAGAGAGAAAATGAAAACAGACATGTCCTCACTAACAAAGAACCCCTCTAGTCTTTCCAACTTTTAGTACTTTAATAAATAAAATAGACATCAAAAGAGAAAAAAAAACAACTTTGAAATAACGCACTCCTCAACATTTCTTACACGTAAGCAAAACCCGATTCCAAAAATCGATTTTTTCGACTCGAATTAATTTCGTGTTGTAATTTCATAAACTCGACACGACTCAAAAAAATTAATAGTTTAAGTTGAGTTATACAATACAACTCAAATAGTAACTCAAATAACTCAAAGTTTTTACTAATTAGTGGATTGATTTTCAAGTTTAAATTGAGTCCTTGAACTCTGTATGGTATATGTATATCACATATGAGAAAAATATGAAGAAATGTATATATATTGTATATGATTATAAAAAATCATTTAAATTGGAATCACATAATATCATAATATTATAATCGAGTCATTCAACTCTGTATGGTATATGTATATCACATATGAGAAAAATATGAAGAAATATATATATATATATATATGATTATAAAAAACTATTTAAATTTGAATAACATAATATTATAATTTTATAAATATTAACAATTAAATTTTAAAAAAAACTCGAAAACTCAACTAGACTTGAATTTTATAAACTCGACTCGATTTTTTTAAAATCAAGTTTAAGTTATAAAATAGAAATCGTCAATTCGAATAATTCAAAAAAATTTAACTCAACTAGATTGAACATCCACCCCTACAAAATCCAATTATATAATGTAATTTTTTTTAATTCTATACATATTTAGGATCATTGAGTAAGTTGAGTTATACAATACAACTCAAATAGTAACTCAAATAACTCAAAGTTTTTACTAATTAGTGGATTGATTTTCAAGTTTAAATTGAATCCTTGAACTCTGTATGGTATATGTATATCACATATGAGAAAAATATGAAGAAATGTATATATATTGTATATGATTATAAAAAATCATTTAAATTGGAATCACATAATATCATAATATTAGAATCGAGTCCTTCAACTCTGTATGGTATATGTATATCACATATGAGAAAAATATGAAGATATATATATATATATATATGATTATAAAAAACTATTTAAATTTGAATAACATAATATTATAATTTTATAAATATTAACAATTAAATTTAAAAAAAACTCAAAAACTCAACTAGACTTGAATTTTATAAACTCGACTCGATTTTTTTAAAATCAAGTTTAAGTTATAAAATAGAAATCGTCAATTCGAATAATTCAAACAAATTTAACTCAACTAGATTGAACATCCACCCCTACAAAATCCAATTATATAATGTAATTTTTTTTAATTCTATACATATTTAGGATCATTGAGTTCAAATTAATTATTGAAATCAATTTTCACACATCGAAATCTGAATAAATTTTAAATTTTTTTACAATATATATAGAGAGAGGATGCGTTCTGATCCTTCATGTAAATTTTTCAAAAACTAAATCAGATGAAATGTCAAACACACTTCAAGCTATCAAAGGCAAGAGGAATTACAATGTCAAAATTTAGAAACTTAAAGAACTAATGATTGCCAACCAGAAAAAGAAAATCATATATGAAGATGAATCAAACACCTGGAGAGTTCTGGTGGCGAACTCGACGCCAATAGTTGATTTAGAATCCAAACAAAACTCATTTCTGGTGAATCTGGAGAGAATATTTGATTTTCCAACTCCGGAGTCGCCAATTAACACGATCTTGTAAAGGTAATCATACTCGGAATCTACTCTATGCGCCATTTACACTCTTTACTCACTCTCTGTTTCTCTCTACCGTATCTTCTCTCTCAAACCTGCAAGATCACCCAAAAAAACATTAAACCAAAAAATAAATAAAGCGAGAGATCTAAACCCATTTGAACTTACCAGAAATGGATAGATGGCGGAGAAAATTTTCTCAAAGTGAAAATATGATAAGTTCAGAAAAACTACACTGAAAATTTTTAGGTAAGAAAAAGAAGAATTGCAGAATGAGATGAAACGAAAAACGGACGACTGGAGTCTGGCTTTTATTTTGATTTTTGAAAAGAATATTATTATTTTTATTACAGTTTTCGTCCCTTTTTAATTTTTATGAGGGAATGAATATTTAAAGAGCATACGGTGGGTCAAAGATGAATAAGAGCAAGCTGGCAGAGTGATTTTATTTTCAGTGACAGAGGGGTATATATATATCGGGTTATTTGATCAAACTGACACGATTTTCTTTAATATTTATCTTTTTAGCACCGTTTGATATATATTTCTTGAAGTGGCACTCTTTCGGTTGAGCTGGCGAAATGTGCATCCCTGGGAACGCGCTTTACCTGGGTTTTCGCTGAGTTGGATGCCACGTGTGGGACGCGCCTTCACGGGGTTCTGATGACTCGGCTGCCACGCTGGTATTTTGTTTAATAATAAATATAAATAAATATTTTATTTTTATTATTATTATTATAAATTAGTAATATATTATGTAAAGTGTTTCGATTATAATGTAAGAATTATCAAATGTATTTTGTTAGTGTGTGTTAAAGGTGGAGTGAATTATCTACATTAATATGATAGAATAATATATGAAAACCAGTTTTGATTTTATTGTAGTTATAGGAAAAATGTATGAAATTATACTATTACACATATGTTTGTATTATTATTTTTTTTTTTGATTATTGATCTATTAATTTTATGAGTTAAATATTTAAATGTTATCAATCTAGTAATCTCTTATCAATATTTAACGAAAATATTGATGCATAAGTTAATAAATTAGTATAATTACACATTTAATATTCAAGACTTACATATTAAATGATTTTAGTCTTATTGAAAATTTAATTTAATAAATTTAATCCTCCAATCAGAACATGAAAATATATTGAATAAATATATTAATTATTATATTAAATAAATATATTGAAAATATTTATGTATTTAAAAATTAAAAAAAAATATTTAGGTGTACATACATTGAGAAATTATATAAAATGCAATAACATTAAATTATTAGAAACAAAAACATTCATTTAAATAAAATATTAATTACATAAGAGTTAACGGTTATATGATGATAAAAGAGCTGAACAATTTTTTCTATTGTGCCCGATGTTTCTACAATGCCCACATCGTTTTTGTTCTGTTGACTTCTCCCGAATATCCATATCACAATGTATTCTAGTAGATTTTGAACGACATGAGTCCCTCAATAGCAATGGATCTGGTACAATTGTAAGCCAAGTTTGAATCTCATTTGGGTCTCTTTCGTTTCCTATGGGCAGAAACTCAAATTCATATACCTTGAATACTTGTGAAAGTTGATATACGGGATCAACATAATTTTTGTAGTCCAATTGCGAATGTGAGCAAGCTGCAATGACATGAGAGCATGTATATTTGAGTGCTTGAAAGAAACCACAATCGCATCACCTCTCTTGCAGATTAACTCTGAAAGAGTTAGCTTCAATCTCTTGCAACGGACATGGCATTTCGGTTACACGTGGCAGTCGAGTCCTCAGAATCCCGTGAAGGCGCGTCCCCGGGGATGCGCCTTCCACACGTGACATCCAACTCAACGAAAACCCGGGTAAAACGCATCTCCGGGGATGCGCCTTTCGCCAGCTCAGCCGAAAGGGTGCCACTTCGGAAAATATATATCAAACGGTGCTAAAAAAGTAAATATTAAGGGAAACCGTGTCAGTTTGGACAAATAGCCTATATATCGTCCCTGCATTTTTCTTTTCTCGAGGTTCAATCCCGTGCGGTGCACACTATAGTTCCCAATGTTTCTGCAGGTAATTTTTTGGTACAAGTATTGTCCGATTGATAATTTACGAGATAATTGTATTATATGTCTATAAAATATAATTTTTATTTTAAATTAATTTTTAAACTTTTAAATGTATCAATTTTTTCCTAAATTGTTAATATCATTTTAAATTAGTCTTTAAATTTTTAGACATTTCAATTTCATCCTGAAACTATAACCTTAATCTATATTAGTTCTTAGACTTTTTGAATATTCTTATTTTATCTCAAACTATACATAAATATTAATCACATCTCTTGTTAATAAAATTGTTATGTCAAGTTATATCATTATATTTTGAAAAAAGGAACAAATTTTATGTTAAACTAGGGTTGAAACTAATTACATATGTGGGTTAATTTGAGGATGAAATTGGAAGTTTCAAAAGTTTGGGGACCAAATTAGAAATAGGTTGATAGTTTATGGATGAAATTACAATGTTTAAAAGTTTAAGGACTAATTTAAAATGAGAGTCATAAATTGAGGATAAAATTAAAATATTCAAAAGTTTAAAGACTAATTTAAAATAAAATTTATAATTTAAGGATATATAATGCAATTAGCTCATAGTTTATTCATGTCCCTTGATGCTTGTTTATTTTTAATTATGTAATACTCTTTTCGTACAAGAAAATAAGTTTGTAATTTTGTATTATTCGATATTTTAAATTTTAATATTATCTTTAGTTGAATATTTTAATATCTTTATTAATTTTTATTTATTTTATTATTATTTATTGATTGAGCAGTTATAGAAAAAATGTTACGTAATTTTCTAAAGTTTTTTTAGGTTTAATGTTTTATAAATTTAGCCCTTAAAATTTTGAAGACGTAAATTATTAAAAATGTAATATTATTTAATGATTTTTAATTTATTTTTAAATATTAAAATTATATTATCTTGAATTTGAAGATCAGGTTGAGAAATAATAGTTTAATAATACATTGATTTTTTAAGAAAAATTTGAAGACCTCGTATACTGTGAAATCAATATTTATTTGAATTTAAAGTTTCATATATTTACCATCTCTTATTTCAACTTTATTACATTCTTTCTTTGTATTCTTAAACCAGCATGGACGTCATACACAACTACTAACGGTGCCTATGATGAATTTGAATTCAACCCATTGGTGGAAATCATTGATGCAAACATCTTGCATAGCATTCACTAAATTTCACTCAAAATTATAATAAATTTCTGAAAAATAGTAATATATATTTTATTGCAATTATACCGTGGTGATACCTTATTACCTTACCAAATTCTAAGCTTCGAGTCAGGAGGGTTATGGGTATTTATCTGGTAATGAAGTCGTTTCTCTTCCAAGGATATTGTTTATTTTCTTATATATTTATTTTGTATAATAATAAAATTAGCACTAATGTTTAATAAAATAGCCACTGTAACATCTATATTTTAAAAGTGTTTTGATCTTCAATATTTTATTTTGAGATAAAATATCTTCTAGTTGGATGAAAACATTTTATTGATTAATAATCAACGTTTTCTGTTAATGTGACATGTTGACGTTGATTAGAAATTGATATGACATGTGATATTAGTAAAAAATAATTTAAATTAATTAATTATTTTTTATTAAATTAATAATAATCAATTGATCCCTAACGTAGTGGGGGAAGGTTTAATGCCTAATCACCAAGACAATTTACTTGTTATATTTTGACCCACATATATATTTAGAGTAAATTAATTATATATTTATGAAAACATATTAATTATAATATAAATTAAATTGAACATACCATGCTAGCATTCCTGTTTATGTGAACATATCATATCAACGTAGATTATTAGTCAATTAATAGCTTTTATTAAACTATGAGATATTTTGTCATAAAATGAAACATTAGAGATTAATATACTTAAAAAATCAAAATAATTATTTCTCAAACATTAAGGGTGTGTTTGGTTGGGAGAACGTGTGATTTCCATGGGAATAAAATCCACATTCCCTCGTTTGGTTAGTCGGGAATGTCATTCCCGGTAATCTTATATTACCAATAGTAGATTTTTTGGGGTATATTACCGAGAATGTCATTACCTCCCTTTCCTAAGGTATTGTTGGATTACCGACGTTTTGGACTAAAATGCCCTTAATTTTTTTTTTCAAAAATATCATTATTATGTCATTGAATGATAAAAATTCTACGAATGTTAAATTATAAATTTATCTTTAAACTATTTTAGATTTACAAAAAAATCTATAATTAAAATTTTATATAAAGTTTATGGGTTAAAATAAAATTTTACCCTTAGATTAAACCTTTTTATATTTTCAATTTTATAAAATATATATATATATATATATATATATATATATATATATATATATATAATTTATGAATTTAAATTTTTAAAGAAAATATATAAATATTTTTCAACTTGTTAAAAAACAAATATATAATAAGGACAATTTGGTCAAATATACATTCCAATAATCTTTTATTCCTTTAATCAAACACGGTAATCTTACATTCCTGCTAAACCAACCAAACACAAAATACAACATTCCCAGTAATCCTATTCCCTGGTAATCTTACATTCCCACTGATAATCTTACATTCTCACTGGTAATCTTACATTCTCACTGGTAATCTTACATTTCGTGAACCAAATGCAACCTAATGGTTAATTTTATCATTATGCCTCTTTATTTTCCAACCAACTCTTGACGTGGAGGGAAATCCACGCAAAACAAGTCCCAAAAGTTTCCTTCACTTTTCTTTCAGTTCTTATTTGAATCACCAAAGCAACCTTCAATTCCTAAACCAATATAATGTATACCCTGAAATCTCTCTTTTCTCCTCCACCTTCCTCTGCCCCATCTCCGTCCACATCCACCGTCCGCCTCAGCCGCAAGATTAGCGTCACCACCATCCATGTAATGGCACTAGACGGTATAGTGAACGTCAACTCGCTCTTCACCTTCGCCTTATTCCTTGGCATTGCATGGTACCCTACTCCCACCCTCATAGACGCCAACTCCTCTGCCTCCTGTGCCGCCCGATCCGACCTTGCCGAGAACCTCATCGCATGCCACGTCTACTCCTTCAGCTCTTTCCTCTTCTCTAGCCTAATTGCATCAGCCATCAAACAAGCCATCAAGATAAGAAAAGATAGCAATGACTCGGCAGCTCGTGGAGTTGGCGCCGGTCTTGTAGATGTGAACTTGATGGCTTTGAGGGTCGGGATGTTGGTTTCAGGTGTTGGTTCGGTTTTCGGATGTGGGTTTTTGATGATGGCTTTGGTGGCTCTGGTTCAGATTAAGCTGGGGACTTTGAGTTGTGGGAGTCTTTACAGTTTTTTTGCCATTGGTCCTCTGGTAGTTTTGGTCCCTTCCGCTCTTGTTTTCTATAGACTTATTGTTCTTTATGCCTTCACTCGTTAGAAAATATAGAATTTTTTGCTCTTTATTTGACTTATCAAGCATTACACTTCTAAATTTAGATATGTAATTGAAAAAGGGAATTCATTTACCTCAGTTTTATTCTAAACTAAAAGGTGTCTGATAGGTATCCTAGTACTAATTTATTTCATAGTGCACAAATCTTGAGATGATCTAGTGGTTTACTTTAGATGCATAGTTTGGTAGATTTTCAATTTTAAATATTCTTACTGCTGCAATTGGGATATTGTTCACTTGGTTTTCCTATACCAAATGCAATGTAGGAGTTTCCAGCTTCTCTTTTTGTTCAGTCCTCCTCTTCAAGCCCACGTACATTATAGACAGACTGTTCGAACCCGAGTCATTTAAAGAGAATAATATTCTTGTTTACCATTGAATCCATTTCAATGGATTCATAAATTTCATGCAGATGCACTTAAATAACATGCCTTGAGTCAACACCTCGACCCTTGATAAAAGAGGCCATGAACTTCACATTTCCCCCCTTTCTTCAAATTCAACCTTTTCAATATATCGAACCCATTAAGTGGCCTCTAATGGTAAAAGGAAATGTTGCTTTTTTAGAAGACCTGAATTCGAGTAGTGTTGCAGGGTATGTGCGCATTATCAATAACCTTTCAAGAGCTTCTGCTGACTCCTGAAGCACAACAGGCCCATGTGCCGAATGATAGAGCTATTGAAGTTGATGAAGAGGTAAAGATGCTTATGTTTTTTCCCCCTAGATATCCTTACCATGTTGCTACAAGCGAGTCCACAATGTTCTCAAAGAAGTAGATGAAGAGATTTGAAAACTTGATTTCTCTCATGGAAAATATTTTAAAAAGGAAGTTTGACATCTCAAAAGGTAACTCCTTGATTCTAGGATTGGCAGGAAGGTTAGTAAAAGACAAAGGGAACGCCTTCATTTTCAAAGCACTGAAAGCAAATATTTATGGAAAACAACAAATTCTGAAAAGGATGTTATTGTTGTTGTTGCTGTTGATGGTTCTTGTGCTAGATAAAGACATTCTGAAAAGAAGGGTGTTTTCGACTTCGATGGATAACTCAGAATCTATTTTGGCCAAAAGTAGGAGGTTGCAGCAGATTTGTTGTGAAGCTGGAATGGAAGTGAGGTGTGTCTCATCTACGCGGCCGGCTGGAAATATTGTTGGTGCTGATCGAACCCCATGGCAGCGCCCTCGGAGTGGTTGAGTTAAAATAAATACGAATGGCGGTAGAAACTCAGCCAATGGTAATGCCACGTGTGGTGGGGTTCTGCGAGACAGCTATGGGCATTGGTTGTTGGGGTTTCTTAAATTTATCGGTGTTTGCTCGATAGTGGAAATTGAGTTATGGGAGATCATTATTGGTGGGAGCGAGGATATTGGCACGTTGAAGTAGAAACTGACTGTCACCAAGCGTACCGGCTTCTTCAAGCCACCCGCCTCAAGGGACGCTGTCCATCCTTCTCCACATTGATGTTCTTGTACAAAGGAATTGGATGGTTCATTTTATGCATGTTTCTCGGGCAGGTAACCGAGTGGCCGATTTTGTGACTAAAATGTCTACTGGGGAGGATTTTGAGGTGCACTATTTGGAGGTTCCGCCTGCCGGTGTTGAGTCATTACTTTATTATGATGAGTCGGGTACAGTAGTATAAGGTGTTTATGTTTGATTGTTGATTTCTCTTATTGGTTGTATTGTTTTGTTTCTTTAAGCGGTATGTGTGTACTCTTTTCCTCCTATTAGGTTAGGAAAGTTTTTAACGAGATACATATAACCCTTCCCGTGTATAATTTCCGAATTAATCATACCTTCTTTACAAAAAAAGAAAAAGAGGGTTGCAATTGTTCAGCGCCACCAAAATGGCAGCTTCATAGGAAAGAATTTCTCTGCATATCAAAAGAAGAATATTGCAGATATCAGAATTTCTCGTATGAAAGTATATATATGAGGAACAAGATTCTTAGAATTCTTAGTTTTTCAAGACTATAAGAGATGGATACTAACCATATCTATATATTGCCGTAGTTTGTTTAAGATGATATGATTGCTTAGTTTTTCCAGATTAAGAGATAGATACACTATTCAAGATGTCTTTGGCCTGATAGAGGAGATTAACAAGTTCCATTTTAGAGGATCTACTTCTAGAATTCTTTACAGAAGATGAATCAGCACTCCATCAAATAAAGTTTAAAAAGACAAGTCTCAAAACTTGTTCAAGAAACTACTGATCACAAACTATTTCCAAATGATATCAAGTCATGATAAACATACTACAGTAACTCCATCTTTTTGCTATAGTTAAGTATGACAGCTCCGCTAGCACAGACCAGTATAGGAAAGCAAAAGAAAAGTAGACTAAAGGATGCATAACTAAACAACTGCAAGCCCAAGACAACACAAAAGACCTCAATGTCATTGTAGAAACAAATCCTAATTTTAACACATTCAGGGTCCGCTCATAGTCAACTTGATTAAAAGTTTCACAAATAAGGGGAAAACAGAAATTCTGAGCAAAGTGGTTTCATTTCTTGTTAAAGTTAAGCCAATTCAGCAACAATTCTAACCATACTAACACAATATCAAGATACTGTTCCATATTTTCCATTGCTGCATTATTAGAAAAAAACAAATTCTTAGTACAACAAAGATTACCATTCGATTTGCTTTTTTATCTATAGAACATGGAGAAACACAAATATTTTTACAACACGGAATCTTATGGTAATAAATTTAAGCGCCACTAAAGTATACTGCCACCTATAGAGTTCAAGTTTCTTAGCCTACTTCCAGATTTGCTTCTCCTGCAAGTCCTCAATGGAGTCAAGTAGAACCGCAATAGGCCATTATCAAGGTTGTTAGGAGAATACCTCACACTCCTATTTGGCTGCAACGTATGATTATCCCTTCTCTTTGGACCATTGCCTTTAGCATCGGTCATACTCATCCTATAGAAAGACGAACCATCAACTGAATTCCGAGCACTAACACTATAACTCCGCAGAAGCTTCTCCCTTACAACATTACCATTTTCAACTCCATTGGCCACTCTTCTTAACTTCTGCAACGACTCCGCTAGTGTCCCATCCACATTTCCTCCTATAGCTTTACTTTGACCTCCATCGGCAAACCTCCTAAGCTTTTGCAATGAATCCACATGTGTCCCTTCACCTGCATTTCCTCCAATACCTCTATCTTCATCTCCATTAACCACCCTTCTAAGCTTCTGCACCGACTCCGCTAGCCTCCCATTCCCTACGTCTCCTCCAAAATTCTTAACTTCATCTCCAAATTCGCTTTGTTTTCGCCTCTGTAACAAACCCCAGATACTCCATACATTCTTCCAACCCCTTGCCTTTCTCGAATTAAGCGTTTTTTGACCAACCACTCCTTTAGTAGCAAGTTCAACATCCTTATAACAAGATTCCACATTAGAATACCAATTCGAATCCCTCAATTCCTTCTCGGTAACCAACAGTTTCGCCCCATGAAACAACCCAACAGTCTCGGGTGACACTTTAGCATTCGAAATCGAAGACTTAAAATCCTCGGCTTCTCCTAAACTTATCTTCCTACTCCGCAATGAACGGTCAAAACTTCTCCTCCGAGTCAAAGAATCCGCATAATAATCTCTTGTTTGAGCTGACCCACCAGGGCTAACCCTTTCTTCCTCTTTTACAACACTCAATCTCTCTTCCCCAACACTGGGTTCCTCGTTAACCTTTGGGTTCTGTTTCCCAATCAAACAACCGTCCCAAGAAGCCCTAGGCTCGTCAATGGAAAACCTTGAATCATCAACAGAGAAAAGCCCAAAATCAACTGATAATCTAGGATCAGTATCACAAGATCTTCTCCCAAACAACCCATATTCCCCGATCTCCGATTGGGTCTCCCTTAATCCCCTTCCGCTTGCCTTCTCATGAACCAAACCATCGTTTTTTTCCTTTTTGCTCTGGTTTCTCTTCCATTTCCTCAATTTCTTGCTAAAAAGGGAAGCTGCTTCCCATAAAGATTTCCCCGAGGCTTTTTTCCTTCCACATTCGAGATCTATGAATTCCTTCATCGTTTTTAACTCTCCTTCTTCTTCTCCCCCTTCAAAGCCTTGAAAAGATGCAACATTTGAAGGAGGGAGGTCGACATTGAGGATTTGTATTTCGTCGTCGACGGCGAAAAGATCGTGGAGAGTATTATGAGGTCTTACGTCACAAGACTTACGGCGAAGCTCGGATGCGGCAGAGGAAGATGGGTAATGGCCGCCGGAGCAGGATTTAGATCGGCGGAGCTGGGAGATTGAGGAGGTGGAGGAAGTTGGGGTTGTGGTAGGAGAGTCGTGTTGGATGCCCGCGAGGCGTTCCCGGAGACATGACGCACAGAAGCCTGTAACGGGTGTGGTAGGTGGGTGGCGGTGGCGGTGGCAGGTAGACGGACGACGACTCCGACGCCGGTGATGGTAGGGCTGCAAAGTCATGGATAGACGAGAGGCAGTGCTCAGAGACTACAAGAAGAAAATAAAATACTGGATTGAAGATAATATGTGAGAGAAAATATTAAAAAAAAGTAACGAAAAACCCTGCTTAACCCCTTCTATTTTGTGTTTTATTGTTGTCTAATTACAATTAAATATGTATCTGTTTCACTTTTTCTTCTACTCCCCAAATGACAATATTTACGGGTTTTTTTAAATGACAATATTTGGAATCCTATGCTTACAAAATCGGTTTTATTTTGCATATAATATGTATTTTCTTCTATTATTATTGAAAATAACATCTTTCTAAACATATTTATGAAAATTATATATATTTTTATCATGTAAAATAAAAGTATATCTTGTTAAATACGTTCGTATTTTATAGAATATATTTTTGTTTAATGTGACATCCTTATTAATATATATCTTAATTTAAATGAAAGATGTGATTGACTAAACGTATCATTTAAGAATTTTAATTTTGAATTTAAAGATGAAACACACTTTTTTGTCCACCCCTGCCCATCCTTTATAAGCCACCTTTTACCTTTCTCCGCCCCTAAAATCCCATCTAACTACGATGAAAAATGTAGACTTTAAATTAAATCATCTAAATATTAAAGAATTAAAATTTTATTATAATATTCATAAAAAATCATCATGTCTTTTTATGTATAAATTTTTGAAAATTTTAAACTTTAAAAATGTCAAATAATTATTTAAGTTGAATGAAAAAGTATAATAATATTTTAGATGTAAATGATATTACAAATATGTCATGGTTGGGAGAGAGACATCGAAGATAAAAGGGGAATTGGGGTTAAGCGCGATGAAATTAGGGCTAAAGGAGGTAGAAATTGAAGATTTGGGAAGTAAGAAATCGGTTTCAAAATTAGAGACTCAAAACGACAGTGGAATTGGTGTTGAGGAAGTGGGCTCACAACAAGATGATCTACTAAAGTAATTAAGGCTGATGGGTTGGTAAGCAAATCTAATTCAGTTAGGAGTAACGGCAACAGTACAGTGTACAACATAAAAACAGAAGGAATGTACTGGAAATCTTGAAAAATATATGTTGAATACATTTTGATATTTCGATATAACAAATTGAGATAAATGGATTTTAAGATTTCCCAAATGATTTTTTAAGTATATTCGATATATTTATTCGAATATCAAATCATTACTTCAAATCTTTCAAAAATCATTTTTAATCCTTACTCAAGTGTAAAATTAAGTTTTAATCTTAAAACAATTTCAAAATAATTTTACAAAGTATTTCGAACCATTTCAAAGCCAAAAATTACAGTTTGTCCAGAGGGAACCGATTCTCCCCCAAGGGGGTACTGATTCCCCCCTGAATGGTTTGGCTCCGAGATTTCCAGAATGCTCGGAGGGAACCGATTCCCCCCCAGGGGTATCGATTCCCCCTATGTAACGGTCGAAATATTTGAATTTTACACTTAGGGAATCGATTCCCTAAGAGGGGTACCGATTCCCCCCACGCTCCAAGCTGTTTTATTAATTGATTTCACACTAAAACGACTATATTATCTTCACTAATCATCCCCAACGTTCAGAAGTGATTCAAGGTGTATTTAAGCAAGCTTAGGAGCCATTGATCAATAACAAGAAACATCAAGCAACTAGAATCAAGAGAGAATCAAAGAGAAAGCATCAAACCTCAAGTTTGAGCATTTCAAGCCTATTTTTCATTCAATATTCATTTTGCTTTCAAGAACACTTATTGTGCTCAATTGTATTCATTTTTTAGTGTTCTTTTCTTTGTTCTAGAATTGTGCAAACAATCTACCTTGTAAGGATTTCCTTGTAAGTTTGCAAATTTGTATTGTTCTCTTTGGGAGAGAGTTTTCTCAAGAATTTGGGATATAATTCTTGAGGGTTTATAAGGTTACTCTTTGTCCTCAAAAGAAAGACAAATTAGTGAATTTGTAGAAAATCCTTAGTGTGGATAGCTAAGATAGTGGACGTAAACTTTGGTTGAGAAAGTCGAACCACTCTAAATCGCTATGCAATTACTTTCAATTTTCTGCAAAAGCTTCCACCAAAATTTTAATTGCCAATTCACCCCCTCTTGGGCGATTCCGTCAATCGATTAACTCAACAATTGATATCAGAGCCTAACTCATTTGAAGGTTTAATCGCCTCTTGAGTCGATTCGGGAAGAGTTATATCGATAATCAAAGTCATCAATGGCCTCCGCTTCAAACTTCGACTCCGGTCTCGATTCGATGCCCGTCAACAAGCCTCCTTTCTTCAATGGAGCTAACTATGCCTATTAGAAGAATAGAATGATGTACTTCATTCAAGCAAGTGACATGGGAGCATGGAATGTCGTAGTAGAAGGATACATCAAGCCTCTCACTCATCCAAGATTGTGGAGTGAAGGAGATACAAAAATGTTCCAGCTCAACTCCAAAGCCATCCATATCATATTTTTTGCTCTTCGACCATATGAATACGGGAGAGTTTCATCTTGTACAACTGCCAAAGAAATATGGGACAAACTTCAAGTCACTCATGAAGGTATCGATGAGGTAAAAAAATCTAAAATTAATATTCTAACGCATAGCTATGAAAATTTCAGGATGAAACCAAATGAAGATATCAAAGCTATGACAGATAGATTTTCAACGATTGTCAATGGTCTCAAATCATATGGAGAGATCATTTCAAATGAAAATCTTGTGAGGAAGTTAGTCTACTCCCTCCCAAAATTGTGGCAATCAAAGAAGACAACAAGCATTGAGTCTAAGGACCTAACGTCCTTAACTCTTGAAGAGCTAATCGGTTCACTTCTCACTCATGAAATGATGCTTGAAGATGAGGTGGACCTTGATAAAATTGAAGAGACACCAAAGGAGAAGGAGAAGAAGAAAAAGAAAAATATTGGAGTTGCTCTCAAATCCACAAAAGATGAGAGTGATTCGGATGAAGATGACGATGACGAGGAAATGTCATTGTTTGCCAAACAGTTCAGAAAAATGATGAGACCTTACCGAGGAAGAAAATTCAAACGAAATGAAGGCCTAAAAAATGAACCAAAAGATAAGGACCCGATCATTTGCTATGAATGAAAAAAGCCAAGGCATGTCAAATATGATTGCCCACAATTGAAGAGGAAGGGTCAATCGAAGAATAAACACAAGGCTCATGTGGCTACATGGAGCGATGAAGAAGGTTCCGATGAAGAGGAACAAGAAGTAGCAAACTTGTGCTTGATGGCATTCGGGGAAGATTCTAAGGTAACTTCTAGCTCATCTAATTTTGATGATTTATCCTATGATGAGCTATTAGAGGAATATAATGGGTTGGCTTCGGATTATGAGAAATTGTTTTTAAAATATAAAAATGATGTTTCAAAATTGAAAAATGAAAATAAACTCATATCCAAAACCAACAACGATCTTGAAAGTAAAACCAAAGATTTACAAATCAAACTAGAAGAGTTTGAAAATAAAAATTTAGATTTGCAAAATTTACTTTCAAAGGTCAATGATGATCATCAAAAGAAAATTGATGATCTCAAAGCTTCTTTTGATAAAGTTGGAACAAAACGTTTTGAAAATGGAGAAAATTCAAAATCCAACTTTGTTAGAAAAAGTTTTAAAAACTACAATCATAGAGGTCCCCAAAGAACCTCTAATGGAAAAATCGTTAGAAGTATATGGGTTCCTAAAGAGCTCATTACTACTAAAGATAAGGATATCCTACACAAATGAAAACCTAAGGGGACTAGGATTTTGGAAACTAATGAATATGGACCCAAAAGAATTTGGGTACCAAAAATTAGAAATTAATCTATATTTGTAGGAAAAGGAGCATTGCTACAAGGTACGGGAAACAAATTCAAACTCATGGTACCTTGATAGTGGATGCTCAAGACACATGACCGGAGACAAAAGCCGGTTCATTAAGCTTAACACCAAAAATGGAGGAGAAGTGACTTTTGGTGATGATTCAAAAGGTCACATTGAAGGTATTGGTACTATTGGTAATATCTCTTCCATACAAATTAAGAATGGTTTATATATGAATGGATTAAAGCATAATCTATTAAGTATTAGTCAATTTTGTGATAAGGGATTCAATGTCATGTTTGATATTAATGGTTGTAAAGTCATTGACATTGCATCTAATCAGATTATGCTTGTTGGTCATAGAATAGGAAACATATACATGGTGCATTTAGATTCTATTGATATGACTAATTTGTGCCTAGTTGCTAAGGATGAACATGATAGTTGGTTATGGCATAGGAGACTAGGACATGCTAGTATGAGTGTTTTGCAACGGCTAATTCAAGGTGATTTAGTTCAAGGGTTGCCTAAGCTTAAATTTGATAATGATAAAATCTGTGATGCTTGTGCTAAAGGAAAACAAAAGCGAGTTTCTTTTAAATCCATTAATGACGTATCAACTAGTAGAGTATTACAATTGATCCATATATATCTTTTTGGGCCAACTAGGACTACTAGCTTGGGTGGAAAACAATATGCATTTGTCTTGGTAGATGACTATTCTAGATATACTTGGGTTCTATTTTTAAGTACTAAAGATGAAGCATTAGAACATTTCATCACATTTTCAAAAATAATCCAAAATGAAAAAGGTTACTCTATAACTAGTGTTAGGAGTGATCATGACACTGAATTTGAAAATCTTGGATTTATTGAGTTTTGTAATTCTAATGGTATTAGCCATAATTTTTCAGCACCTAGAACCCCTCAATAAAATGGAGTTGTTGAGAGGAAAAATAGAACTTTAGAAGAAATGGCTAGAACCATGCTTTATGAAAATAATTTGCCAAAATATTTTTGGGCGGAAGCTACAAATACCGCTTGTTATGTTGTAAACCGAGTAATGATTAGGCCAATTTTAAAGAAAACTCCATATGAATTTTTCAAAAATAAAAAGCCTAACATTAGCTATTTTCATCCTTTTGGATGTAAATGTTTTGTTTTAAACAACGGTAAAGAAAACCTTGGCAAATTTGATGCTAAAAGTGATGAAGGAATTTTTCTGGGTTATTCCTTAAATTCTAAAGCTTATCGAGTATTTAATAAAAGAAATTTAGTTGTAGAAGAATCTATACATGTTGTTTTCGATGATAATCCCCTTCCGAGGAAGGTCTCTTGTGTGAATGATGATGTAGGTGTTATAAATACAAATGACGTTAGACATGACGTTGGAGAACCATTATCAAAGAAAGAAATGAAAAATGAGGAAACTCATGATCCTCTTGAGAATCTAACCATTGAAGAAAGGGAAGTATCTTATCCAAGAGAGTACAACTATGTCAAGGATGGTGAGATTATAGGTGATCCATCCAAAGGGGTAACAACTCGATCTTCTCTTAGAAATATTTGTAATTATGTTGCATTTATTTCATGCATAGAGCCTAAGAATATTAAAGAAGCATTAAATGATGAACATTGGATTATGGCTATGCAAGAAGAATTAAATCAATTTGAAAGAAGTAAAGTATGGGCATTAGTTGAAAGGCTTAGTAATAAATTTACTGTAGGTACTAGATGGGTATTTAGGAATAAGCTTGATGAGAGTGGTAATATAGTGAGAAACAAGGCTAGACTTGTTGCTCAAGGGTATACTCAAGAAGAGGGCATAGACTATGATGAAACATACGCTCCCGTAGCTAGGATGGAAGCAATTAGAATGTTATTAGCATTTGCATGTTTTCATGAATTTAAATTATATCAAATGGATGTAAAAAATACATTTTTAAATGGTTTTATAAAGGAAGAAGTGTATGTGGAATAACCTCCAGGTTTTGAAGATTGAAAATTTCCGGATCATGTTCTTAAATTGACAAAAGCTCTTTATGGTTTAAAACAAGCTCATAGAGCTTGGTATGAAAGATTGTCAAATTTTTTAATTGAAAAAGGTTTTTCAAAAGGGAAGGTTGACACTACATTGTTTTTAAAGCATAAAGGTAAATATTTATTAGTATTTCAAATTTATGTTGATGATATAATATTTGGTTCTACTAATGATGTTTTTTGCCAAGAATTTTCTAAGCTAATGCAAAGTGAGTTTGAGATGAGCATGATGTGGGAGCTCTCATTTTTCTTGGGACTCCAAATCAAGCAAAGAAAAGATGACATCTTCATCAATCAAGCTAAATACGTCAAAGATATGCTCAAGAAGTTTGGACTGGAAAATAGAAAACCTCATGACACTCCAATGAGCTCTTCAATAAAGATTGACTTAGATGAAGGAGGTAAATGTGTAGATGTTAAATTATATAGGTCAATGATTGGCTCTTTGCTTTATCTAACTGCAAGTAGACCGGACATTATGTTTAGTGTTTGCTTATGTGCTAGATTTCAATCATGTCCTAAGGAATCACATTTACTAGCTGTTAAGAGAATCTTTAGATACCTTAAGGACACTCCTAGTTTAGGACTTTAGTATTCTAGAGACTCTAGCTTTAGCTTGCATGCTTTTTCTGATGCGGATTATGGAGGATGCAAATTAGTTAGGAAAAGCACCTCCGGTACTTGCCAATTCCTTGGAAATATGTTGATTTCTTGGTTTTCAAAGAAACAAAATTGTGTTGCATTATCTACCACTGAAGCCGAATATATTTCAGCTGGTAGTTGTTGTGCACAAGTTTTATGGATGAAACAACAACTTTTTGATTATGGAATTGAAGTTGGTACCATTCCTATAAAGTGTGACAATACTAGTGTTATTTGTCTCACTAAAAATCCCATCCAACACTCTAGAACTAAGCACATTGAAATAAGACATCACTTCATTAGAGACCATGTCACTAAGGAAGATGTAGTTCTAGAATTTATTGATACTTTGCACCAATTAGCGGATATCTTTACAAAACCTTTAGACAAGGAAAGATTTTGGACACTTAGGAGAGAATTAGGTTTGACCAACCTATCTTCACTTAGTGTTTAAAATAATTTTAGCACTTTTTAAGACTAAATGAAAAATGCTAATTTTTTATTACATTCTTTGCTATTAGTTAGGGAGAATTTATGATTCTTGATGAAAAATTAATTTTATGTTCAAATATCGTTTAAATATTAATTTGATTGTTTGAACATGATTAATTTTCAATATATGAGTTACCAATACCACTAGAGAAAATTAATTTAGCATTTTGTGTGTTTAAAATCAGATTTTAGCATTTTGGTGCAGAGGGAATCGATACCCCCATGAGGGAACCGATTCCCCCCCACAGGGGAATCGATACCCACTGGGGTTCTAGTTTTATCGGGCAGAACACCCAAAAATCCTAGAACCCTCTTCTTTCTCTCATTACCGTCGTTCTTCCCCTCTACTATCTCAAATCTCCATTTTTGCCTCAAATCAACGGTTTTAATCAGAATTCACTTCAAATATCATCTTCTAAACCTGCTAGCATCATTAAAATCGTGCAAACAACATCAAAATCCACTCAAACTCATCTTTCAAGGTAAATTTTTCTAAACTCTCTATTTCATTGATTTTGAACATAGGACTAGTTTTAATTAGTTCTAGATAGAAATAGTGATTGGGTATTGATTGTTTAAGTGATTAGAAACTAGATATTACAACTAATTTCATAAAAAACACAAGAATTTTTCAAAAATTTTGAAATTTTCGAAATAAAAAAAATTTGTTTTTCAAATTATTGTGTTTTGATTGAATTATGTTGTTGTTATGAAAACTATACATATATTGTTTTTCAAAACCTTATTTTTCAATAGTTTTCAAAAACTTTGCCCATTAGGATTAATTTAGAGAACCTTGAAATATTGAGGACTCAATTGAGTTTTGGGATTGATTGAATTGCATACATTTGTTTTCTATATTGCAGGTTATTCATTCTATTCCGATTTCCTAAACCATGTCCAATCTTAAACGTGCTAGGTCATCATCTAGTCGCTCACACCGTCAACCAAATCTACCTCCAAATCCTCCTCCTATTCCTGAAAATCCAATTCCTAATCCTGATCCCAATATAACTATCCAAAATTCATGCTTCAATCATCCTGGTCCTAGAAATCATCGTTTTTTGTATTATCAATATTTTGACTCTTACAAAATTAGAGAAGAACGTATCCCTTCTCATCAAGCTATGTTAGATATTAATTTTAAATATCTTCCTCTTTTACAAGAGTGGAAATTTGACAAACTCTTTGAACTTGAACCCATTGTCTACCATCAACTTGTTCGTATCTTCTATTCTAATGCCGTTTGTGTTAAAAACTAAACTGAAACCGAAACCACAGGAGTTCGTTCCTACCTCCTAGGATAATTTTTATATATTAACTCGGCTTACATAGCCAATGCATTCGGATTAGATAATGATGGTATTTCAAATGAAAAAAAAAATCTTAGGTTCTCGTTATAAAAGAAGGGATAGTGCAAGTGTCTTAGACATTCATGAACGTTTTCTTCATCTAATGATTTCTTGGTGGTTTCGACCATCCGGAGGTCGTTATTCTACTCTTAGAGCCTTGGATCTTTAGTGGTTACATTGTTTTGAAAACAATATTAAAATAAACCTACCTCAGATCATTTTTGCTAAAATTGTTGAAACCGTAAATCTTGTTCCAAACAAGAAACCCTGTTCATCTCTAGTTTACGGTTGCATTTTGAGTAATCTTTTTTCTAAAGCTGGGCTTAGAGTTGGTCTAGATGCCTCCTTTCCTCTAAAGAAACAAATTAATCTTCTTTCCTTAACGAGAGCGGGATGGATAAAGGATAAGAAAACCGGTGAATGGGTTCGATCTTCTGAAAATACTCCGGGAGCTAGTTCTTCACGAGCACAACCAGAAGCTGACGACGATCCCAAGCTTGAACAATTAATGCGAGACATCGATGAAGCTGAAGATGAGCCTGAGCAGCCCGAGGAGCAAGCACAACAAACGCATCAAATGCCTCCATATTTTCAATCCTTTATGGAGACATTCGATTTCCGATATGCCACCATGGATTCGCGCTTTACTTCTATAGAGTCCCACTTATCCACAATGGGAGCTCAACAATTAGAAATTCTCCGAGAGATGCGTACAAACAATGCTTCGATGAATGAACGTATTGATGCACTCTCACATGAGATGGCCGCTATGCGAGCTCGTTTTCCTCCTCCCGATCCGGATATTTGATTCTGTGCTTATGTTTAAAACTTTGAACTAAACGATTATTGTTTCAACATTTTGGAATGTTTGCTTTTGAGGATTGTTAGACTTTGGATTTGTTTGGATGTTTGAATTTATATATTTGGTTTAGTTAAATTTATTGCATCATTTACATCATTTTAGCAATATGACCAATTTTGCCATGTCACATTACTTATGAATATTGATTATGAAACTAATGGCTAATGTTTCTCTTGATTGCGATCTTAGCAGCTTAAACTATATTCAATTGGCTAAATGATTTCAAAACCTTAAAATCTTTTACGAGTCTTTTTGATTTAACAAAAAGGGAGAGAAGTTAAATGTTTTAGTGTTAAATGTTTTAAAAGGGGAGAAATGTTAAAGTAAGGGGGAGTAATTCAAAACTTGTTTTTAAAATCTTAAAAAAATCTTAAAATTACTAAAATGTTTTGTTATATCAAAAAGGGGGAGATTGTTGAATACATTTTGATATTTCGATATAACAAATTAAGATAAATGGATTTTAAGATTTCCCAAATGATTTTTTAAGTATATTCGATATATTTATTCGAATATCAAATCATTACTTCAAATCTTTCAAAAATCATTTTTAATCCTTACTCAAGTGTAAAATTAAGTTTTAATCTTAAAACAATTTCAAAATAATTTTACAAAGTATTTCGAACCATTTCAAAGCAAAAAATTACAGTTTGTCCAGAGGGAACCGATTCCCCCCAAGGGGGTATCGATTCCCCCCTGAATGGTTTGGCTCCGAGATTTCCAGAGTGCTCGGAGGGAACCGATTCCCCCCCAGGGGTATCGATTCCCCCTGTGTAACGGTCGAAATATTTGAATTTTACACTTAGGGAATCGATTCCCTAAGAGGGGTACCGATCCCCCCACGCTCCAAGCTGTTTTATTAATTGATTTCACACTAAAACAGCTATATTATCTTCACTAATCATCCCCAATGTTCAGAAGTGATTCAAGGTGTATTTAAGCAAGTTTAGGAGCCATTGATCAATAACAAGAAACATCAAGCAACTAGAATCAAGAGATAATCAAAGAGAAAGTATCAAACCTCAAGTTTGAGCATTTCAAGCCTATTTTTCATTCAATATTCATTTTGCTTTCAAGAACACTTATTGTGCTCAATTGTATTCATTTTTAGTGTTCTTTTCTTTGTTCTAGAATTGTGCAAACAATCTACCTTGTGAGGATTTCCTTGTAAGTTTGCAAATTTGTATTGTTCTCTTTGGGGGAGAGTTTTCTCAAGAATTTGGGATATAATTCTTGAGGGTTTGTAAGGTTACTCTTTGTCCTCAAAAGAAACACAAATTAGTGAATTTGTGGAAAATCCTTAGTGTGGATAGCTAAGGTAGTGGACGTAAACTTTGGTTGAGAAAGTCGAACCACTCTAAATCGCTATGTAATTACTTTCAATTTTCTGCAAAAGCTTCCACCAAAATTTTAATTGCCAATTCACCCCCCTCTTGGTCGATTCCGTCAATCGATTAACTCAACAATATCTAATGAAAATTTTGAATTTATTTTCATTCTTCTTTTAAATTCTTAATCATTTCTAACCTAAACATAACAATTGGTATTCAGAGCTAAGCTAAAATTGATCCAATTTTTTTTTCAAGCTGGGAAAGACTAAGAAGACGCAGAAGATGGGACAGAACGAGCAAACCAAAGATACCATGGATGATCCTGAAGGCTCTCTCAATGCAGAAGTTCCGGTTTTGTGGGTCAATCAAAAGCTTGAATGGGAGCAGCGATTCCAATCTTTGGAGAAAACAATGAATGAGACTAAAGGTTATTTGCAGCAACTCTTGAGTCTAATGCAGAAATCTGGAGATGAATCGGGTCAATCTTCACCTGCAACAAATCAAAACAATATGAAAACAACTCAGACACAAGGACTCAGAAAGACACATTTACAAGTCACCGTTATTGATGACTGGGAGAAATACTCATTTCAACCGTCGGTACCTGGAATTTTAGCTTCAAAACCTGTATTTCCTGCAGAACACTCCAAGGTACCTTCTACTGTGCATAAATTGAAATTAGGGGGAAATCCAAAAAAACTTGGGGATCCATATGTCCTCAAATATTCTGACTTAATGGACAAAAGCCCTACAAACAACAATATGGGTATGTTTACTCCTAGACTAAAAATAGAACTTCCATTTTTTATGGCAGTAAACCAAGGAGTTGGGTGAGGAAGTGTGAAAAGTATTTTCTATATTTTCTATACCGGACAGTCAGAAACTGGAATTGGTTGCTATGTATCTAACATGTAGGGATGAGTCTTGGTTTGATGGCTATATTATGAAGAAAAACAGAGTCTCTTGGCATGAATTTGTGGCAGACATTACCCACAGGTTCTATGATAAAGGGTATATTGATGTTATAGATGAAAATTAACTCAAACGTCTTCAGTGGAAAAGTATGAGGATAAGTTTGAAGAACTTCAACCTTTTATTCTTTAAATTAATCATGGATTGGGGGAGGAGTACTTTGTTTCCTGCTTTTTGAGTGGGTTAAAAGAGAAACTCAAACACAAAGTTAAAGTTCTTGAGCCTAAATCAGTGGCTGAAGCTGGTAGAAAGGCTAAGATATATGAGTTATCCATGGAAGTTGAAAATAGAAAAGGGCGACATGTTTTTAAATCGACTATTGTTCTTCCACCTACGAGAGTTCCAGGGGTTCCTTCGACAACGAACCCTCAGCTTTTTCAACCTCAAACCACTGATAAATAACAGTTGGTAGAATATCGAAGAACTAATGGACTCTGTTTTAAATGTGGAGAGAAGTTTGGCCCTGGGCACCAGTGTAAACAGAAGAAATTTAACATGATGGAAGAGGAGGAAGTCCATGATTCTGATGTTACTCCTTTAAATCAGGACAATCACATACAACAACAACTATTAGAAGAGAGTGAACATGATGGAGCTTTAGAAATCTCCATTAATGCTTTAAATAGTACTGCTGGTCACAACACTATTAGAATTCAAGGTAATGTTAATAGTAAAATATTAAATATCTTGGTTGATAGTGGGAGTACTCATAGCTTTATTACTCCATGATGGGCAAAAGAAGGAATGTAAGCAGTACAAACTAATCCTTTAGTCATCACTATTGCTAGTGGGGAACGACTTCACAGTACAACAAGGAGCAATAAATTTAAATGTAATATGCAATGATATGGCTTTGTTCATGATTTCAGAGTACTACAAATGGGGGGAAGTGATATGGTTTTGGGGGTTGATTGGATGAAGAAATGTAACCCTATTACCTTGGATTTCAATGAAATGACATTGACTTTCAAGAAGGATGAAAATCTTATGGCATTTCAAGGTGGTATTCAGATTCCTTATGTAAAAATGATTTCAGGAGACAAGCTGCAAAAATTGACCTGACCTCAAAACAAAACGAGGTCATTGGCAAACTCTATTGGTTAAGTGCCGAAGTTGTTTCTCAGGAAGTTCCATCAATACTTAAGCCTTTACTTGCAGCCTATCAGTACGTCTTTGATGAACCAAAAGGACTACCTCCGGTTCGAAACCATGATCATGCTATTGTTCTTAAAGCTGATGTTCCACCAATTAATTTGAGATCGTATCGTTTCCCTTATCAGCAGAAATCTGAGGTTGAAAAACAGGTTAGGGAACTTTTGGCTGCTTCCATTATCTAGACCAGTACGAGTCCGTTTGCTTCTCCATGTTTGCTGGTTAAGAAGAAGGATGGTACTTGGAGGTTTTGTGTTGATTACCGATAGCTCAACCAATGGACAGTCAAGAATAAATTTCCAATTCCTATTGTTGAGGATCTTTTGGATGAGTTGGCAGGATCAATTTTTTTTTTCAAAAATTGATTTACGGTCGGGATATTGGCAGATTCTTATTATAAAGGATGACGTCCACAAGACAGCATTTCAGACTCATCACGACCACTTTGAGTTTAAGGTAATGCCATTCGGTCTAACAAATGCACCAGCCACATTTCCATCATTAATGAATGATATATTTGGACAATACTTGCGAAAATTCGTTTTGGTGTTTTTTGACAATATTTTGATTTATAGTCCTTCGTTGGAGGACCATGTACATCATTTGGAATTGGTTCTGCAAATTCTTACAACTAATCATCTTTTTGCAAGAAGGGAGAAATGTTTTTTTTGGACAACAACAGATTAAATACTTGGGGCATATTATTTCTGCAAATGGAGTTGCTACAGATCCCTCTAAAGTGGAGGCAATGAGAAATTGGCAGATTCCTAAAAATTTAAAAGCCTTGCGTGGATTTTTGGGGCTGACTGGCTACTACAGAAAATTTATTAAGAACTATGGTAAGCTGAGTCGACCTCTCACCAATATGCTTAAAAAGGACAGTTTTAAATGGTCTGCAGTTACTAAGGAAGCTTTTGAGTTATTGAAGGATGCGATGTGCAAAGCCCCTGTCTTAGCTTTGCCAGATTTTTCAAAGAGTTTTTGTTTGGAAACTGACGCGAGTTCTCATGGTATTGGCACGGTTTTATCTGAGGAAGGTCGTCCTATAGCTTATCTAAGTAAAACACTAGGAGTTCGACATGTAGATATGTCCATTTATGAGAAAGAATATTTGGCTTGATGGTTGTTACAAAATGGAGACATTATTTGGAAGCTCGACCATTTATTATCAAAACTGATCATGAGCCACTCAAACATTTATTGGAACATAAATTGACAACAACTATCCAGAAACGAGGTCTTACTAAACTGCTTAGACTCGATTATACAATTAAATTTAGGAAAGAAAGTTCAAACAAGGTGGCTGATGCTTTATCGAGATGTTATGACGAGGAATCTGAACTAAATACTCTCACTGCCACTATAATTACGCCTGCTTGGGTGCATGAAATTGAAGCTACATATGTTGATGATACTTTGGGTAACACGGTTATTACAAACTTGTCAATACGAACTATAGGACCTCAACAATGGTCATATGTTCGAGGAGTGCTCCGGTTTTGTGGGAAAATATATGTTGGGTCTGCTGGTACATTGAGGCAAGAACTACTTAGAAGTTTTCATGATTCTCCTTTGGGTGGACATTCGGGGGGTCAAGCTACTTACCATCGTATCAAAAATTATTTTTATTAGCATGGGATTAAATCTATGATTCTTACTTATGTGCAACAATGTGATATCTGCCAACGAACGAAGAGTGAGCATATTTCTCCACCGGGTCTGTTGCAACCTCTCCCTATTCCTACTCATGCTTGGACTGTTATTACTATGGATTTTATTGAAGGGCTTCCTACTTCATCTAAGTTCAATACGATTCTAGTGGTTGTTGATAAATTCACTAAGTACAATCACTTTATACCACTTTCACATCCATATAATGCTGTGGACATGGCTCAAAAATTTCTAGATAACATTTATCGACTTCATGGTCAACCCCAAATTATAATTTCAGACAAGGACAAAATCTTTACAAGTTTATTTTGAAATGAATTTCTAAACAATTAGGGACATCTACCCTATTCAGTATTGCTTTCCACCCAGAAACAGATGTCCAAATAGAAAGAGTTAATCAGTGCTTGGAGCAGTACCTACGCAGCCTATGTTTTTTAAAGCCGAAAGAATGGGCGAAGTAGCTACCTCAGGCAGAGTAGTGGTACAACACCAATTTCCACACTGCCATTGGAACAACACCGTTTCAAGCTTTATATGGCTATGAAGCCCCATTATTACAACAGCAGACCAATACTCAAGTGCACTCAGTTCAGGAGATTATGCAGCATATAACAGAATTGAATCAAATTTTAAAGGAGAATTTACTACTAGCTCAGAATCGGATGAAACAACATGCAGAAAGACATCGTACTGAACGAGAATTCAATGTGGGAGATGATGTTTACCTGAAATTACAACCGTATCGGCATACTTCGTTAGGCCTGAGGAAGAACTTGAAGCTTTCGGCCAAGTATTTTGGTCCTTACAAAGTCATAGAAAGAATTGGATTAGTAGCCTACAGGCTTCGTTTGCCACCACAATCCAAAATTCATCCAGTTTTTAACGTGAGTCTGTTAAAGAAAAAAATCGGGTCTAGTGTATTTACCTCGCTCGATCCTCCGAAGGTTGGAGATGATGGACAACTGAAGATTTACCCGGCTATTGTTCTTGCCAAACGGAGTGTGAAACGTCAAAATCGACCAGTTACTCAGCTGCTGATTCAATGGTTGAATTTGTCACCGGAGAATGCCACTTGGGAGGATTATTCTGCCTTGAAATCTCAATTTCCTGATTTCGATCCTTGGGGTCAAGGATCTACTGCTGGGGAGGGTAATGTCATGGTTGGGAGAGAGACATAGAAGATAAAAGGGGAATTGGGATTGAGCATGATGAAATTAGGGCTAAAGGAGGTAGAAATTGAAGAATTGGGAATTAAGAAACCGGTTTCAAAATTAAAGACTCAAAATGACAGTGGAATTGGTGTTGAGGAAATGGGCTCACAGCAAGATGATCCACTAAAGTAATTAAGGCTGATGGGTTGGTAAGCAAATCTAATTCAGTTAGGAGTAACGGCAACAGTACAATGTATAGCATAAAAACAGAAGGAATGTACTGGAAATCTTGAAAAATATCTAATGAAAATTATGAATTCCTTTTCCTTCTTCTTCTAAATTCTTAATCCTTTCTAACCTAAACATAACAATAAATAGTTATAAATTTAGGTATTGCAATTGATATTCTCATAAAAATTAAAAATATCTTATCATTGATAATTTCTACGTGAACTAGTTTTATAGTGTGGTGATCGTTAATTACCCATATGATTTATATATATTAACACTTTTTAATAGTATCACCATTGCCACTTGCTCCAACATTTTCGATAATATCTCTAACACTATTGATAACAATGTCTATTCATCAGACGAGTTCATTCATCGACGTGTTTCATTCGTGTGATGAAAGATGATATATGAAGAATAACAATTATGAAAATATCTAATTAACAATCTTATCATTAAAGGTAAACTATAAGAATCTAGAATATGATATTGTTGGTTGGGTTGGAGGTGGTGGTACTAGGGGAGGATAATCACCCATCAACAATAGGGTATTTGAAGCAAAAAATCAGTATGATATTAGAGGCATATAATAACCTTATGTTAAACTCGAGAGAGGTGGAACAATATATGTTGAATATTACATCTTCGTCAATTGGTTACACATTGGTGTCATTGAAGGTGTATGTTGTGCTGGTCTAGGCGGTGTTTATGATGACAAATCATAATGGTTTACTCTTTCCTGATTAGTTGGGGGACGGTGATGTTACATTGATGGATGCTTTTTTCTTGTATTGATGAATATATGTAACTTGTTTATCATAAAACAATTGATTTAACTTTTCGTATTGTATAAACCATGACATGTAATCCATCGGAATTGACATATCATTACTCAAAATAAATTGATGATCAAGAGTACATCTGCATCACTAACCAATCATTGTACTCCATCCTCCAATCAACATATGTATTCTCTTTTATGTCAATCTTATATATATTGTCCATGTCAATAGTTGGTCTAGGAATATATTATACAAACCTAGATTATCGTAGCATACGATCATTCAGATGTCACCTAAACTCTCATTCTTCTTTTCCTACTTTAAAACCTTAAAAATATGCAACATTTGAAGGAGAGAAGATACTATTAGAGATTTTTCTTCGTCACCAACGACAAAAAATCTTGGACATAATTATGAACTCTTACAATACGAAATTTACGTTGAAGCTCAAAGGTGATAAAAGAAAATGGGTCATGACTATTATAGTAGGATTTAGATCGATGGAATTGGGAGGTTGAGGAGGTGGATTAAGTTTGGGTTGCGATTGGAGAGTTGTGTTGGATGCTCACGAGACGTTATTGGAGATACGACTCGCAAATTCCTTAAACTGATATGGTAGTTGAGTTGTAGTAATAGGTAGGCAAAGGAATAAATAAAAAGCAACACTTAGAGACCCAAAAATGATAAAACAAAGAAATACTAGAGTGAAGATCAACTTGTGAGAAAAAATATTAAGGAAATAAATAAAAAGTCCTAATTAACTCTTTTTTTATTTTATTTTGTGTTTTATTATTATTTAATTACAATTAAATATATTCAGTTTCATTTATATTTTACTTTTTCTTCTATTCTCTAAATGATAATATTTGAAATCCTATGCATACATGCATACATACATACATATTATTTTTAATTATTTATAAATTAGCATCATCTATAGATTATTCATGAAAATGACACTTTTGTCATATAAAAAGGATGTCATGTTGGACGCGTCTTTCGAAAGACATTTTATAGAGCATATAGATGAGAATCCTTTCGACGGCGAGTGTAGAAGCCTTCATAGAAGAGGATAAAGCGAATATGTGTCCAAACGATATTGGCAGAGTGAGGAAGACATGTTGAGGCATACACTTCATGTTGTCCCTTATTGTCAGGCTCTAGGGAGGAACTTTGTCCTCTATAGTGTTCAGACGGGCAGTCGTCTACCCTTGTTGGTACCTCTTCTCATCCTTGACACTAAGAGACCAACAACTCTTGAACAATTTCCTAGATCAACTCTTGTTGGTATTGGCTCTGCTGCTATAACTGCGGTTGGACCACATGAGAGGTTTGAAACTACGTATGCAAGCTTTGCATCTCGTTCTGTAAATTGTTAACTCGCATGAAGCTTTGGTTATTGGAATATGCTAACTATCGATACCACTACCAGTGATATTGTTGATCGGTTTGGTTGTAAGTACCATGATAGATCTAATAATACGTCGGGTTGTACATGACTTGCTGGTATTAACCAAAAAAATGGGACACATCATAATAATTTTAGGAAGTGAAGAGGATAGAAAGTTAGGTTGGTTTTTTGCTCTTACAAGTTCGTTTTGACTATTTCTTTCGGTCGAAAAGTACTCTACACTTACCGCACCAATTATTATTGGTAAAACTATGGTTAATGACATTTGAGGGATAGAGAGAGTTTAGGATCTCTTCTCTAGCTATGCACAGTGGCTTATATACTAACACTTAGTATTAGTTTCAAACCTAGGGTCACGATACTTATCTGTAAGCTGGCAGGATAAATAGATATTGTTGTCAGACAATAAATTCTACTTTCAACAGATAATGTGAATCTGTCAGTGATCATGTCAAAAGATTATAATTGATTGGAGGACATAAAATTTTAGAAACTTTGATCAACGAACGATTTACAGTAGAGGTGGGACTTACGAATGAAATCTAGAAGAGATACAATAATATCGAATTAAATAAGGGATCATCATGTGGCAAGGAAAAGGGTGTTAAAGCACACACGCTCTCGTAGAAATCAAAGAAAAGAAAAGAACACAAAAGGGACGGTAGCCAATGTGGGCATTTCAATTTGGCCCAAAAGTTACAAAGTGTAAAGCCCAAAACTCTATCCATTATTCAAGTTATGCTCGTTAAAAAAACAATCCAGCACCACCACGACTAGAAATAAGAGTCCACCCTCGAGGAGGGGACCGTAGAAAAGGTAGTTGGCTCGGCCTTTGTTTTCCATTATGAACCATCTGGTAACATCTGACAAGTTTCCAATAGGCCAGATAACATGACAATTCCCAACCCACTTGTTCAGATTCCCCTCCATATAACAGTTCAGTTTGATGAATAATGGAAGTCAAAGACAAATAGCCAATATTCCATTTTCATTTCAATTAAGCAATTTCCTTGTAACTGATTAAAGTTGAAATGCATGGAAAAAGTTCCCTAGACCATAGTGAGTGACCTGCAGCAAAATATGTAGACTTCTCATCTGCAACTTGTTTGTTTCTTAAGAAAAGTGAGAGAAAGAAATAAGAAGCAGTAGATAAGGTTACAGTTGATGATTGGTTTAAATTAAAGGAGAAATTGATTCCCTTTGGCTTGGGGAATTCAGGTGAAGCTTCAACTATGACTTTTCTTAGTCCCCGTCAACTGCAACACCAGTAAATTCAACATTTCTAGCATGCAGATATTTCCCAGGAATTTTCATTTGGATATGGTGAAAAGTAAAAAGCAGGATGCATTCTGATTCTTCCCATACGATTAAAAAGTCATGAACCCTCTCCCTCAATAATTGTGGAGTAAGGTCATAGCTGGTGGCATTTATCACACCAGTAGTAGTCCCCCCTCCAGAATCTGTCATTATTCTTTTCTTATGGCCAATCTGTTCTTGCTTTATCATAAAATTTGGATTAGCCACAGAAACATCATTAGTGAACTGTTCTTTATATATAAGCTAATCTTATTATTATTATTATTATTTGTTTTGAATAGTCTTAAATAATTATAAAGTAGTATCTGATCATAATCTTTCTTAACTATTGACAACGCACATACACCTTGCAGATGCAGTTGGACATCAAGGCTATTTAGTGGGTTCATAAATGCTATTCAATAAGCCATTTGAAGGGTAAAGAAAATAGAATTAAAGAGAACTTGACTTGTTCAAGTAGTCAAGTTTTGATATATGTTCAACAAAATTCATGATGGTTTTGGAGTACCGGAAAAGTTGGAATATGGAAGAAGAAGACGAAGAAAAACCTTTTCATTTTGTAAATATAGTCAATTGCAGCAATATCTTTATGTCCAAATGGTCGGAAAGTTTTCTACTGTTTCTTTGGTAGCAAGTAATAGGGAGCTTCTTAGAGCATTAAGTAAAGAGTTTATAATATAGATAATTACTTTATACATGTGAATGAAAAAATCCTCACATGATGCTTTTATATCCCTTTTCTTTTTTAAATATATTGATTATAAGATAATATTATTTTGCTATTAAAGCTGGTTAAATACACACATGTATAAATAAAATTACTCAAATTCAGTTCATCTAAAAAATATTTTCTTTATTATTATGATCATTCTTTAAAATTTTCTCTTATTTTTTTAATATATTAAAATAACACATTACAACATCCCCAATTTATTTATAATTTTTATTTCACTATCAGTATATTAAATAATAATCATTATATTATGAAATTATTCATTAATGAAACAATAAATATATATTTTTTCAAGTAAACCAAATTGATATAAAATTTTAATTAAATATACTACTTGAAGAAAAGTTTGTAGCTTTACAAAAGTGGAGATTCAGTGTGGGAGGCCGCAAAAATTAAAACAAAAAGATCATATTTGATTGTCTCATGGGAAAGCCAATCACTTTACGTGGTGTATGAACACGTGGTAATATTCTATTAGTTAAGACAATGTGAAATCTAGCTTCTTCTAAGAACACATGTAGACCATTGAATCACTGATCTCTCTTATGTTGATTAACTTTTAAAACTCGAGATGAATGAATTATTATTATTTTTTGAAATTTTGAGTTTGAACATTATGTATATAAGGTATAAATATTTATTGTTAAATGATTAAAAGTCTTTAAATAAATATTGTATTGTATTTATTCCAGAATTATAAAATAAACTTTCAAAATTTTAGATTGTAAAAAAAATGACATGATACTAAAATTAGTATTCAACGTTTATTAAAACGACAAATATTATTTTAAAGTGTTAACCGTTTTTAACTAACGTTTTCTATTCATAGATGAGTTTTTTTTACCTAAAGTGAAATGTTAAGAGTCAAAATAAAAAAGGGACAAAAGTGATTATTTAATCAAACATCAATGACTTTTTTGACATTATATCAAAAAATAAAAAAATATTTGGACTTTTAGCCCAATTGGTTATTAAGTGAGAGGCCCAAAATGGGACCCTTAGGGCATTTAATTCATTTCCATTTTTTTCCTTTTTATTTCGTTCCTTTAACTGACCAACTACTCCGTCAGATGAGTCGGCTCTCTTCTGCAGTTCTTCATTCAGATTAAGGTTAGATCTTTGAGTGTTTTTATTTTTAATTCTCTTAGTCTTGTTTGGCTTGGCTTGGCTTGGCTTGGCTTGGCTTGGCTTGGCTTCGATGGATCTGTATCTGTCGATCTGGTGATAATGAAGTAGCTTTCAATAACAATTTCTTTTCGTTTTAGTGCTAAACCTGAAACATATAATGATTTCTTTTTTTTTTTGTTACTTTCTACCTGTCAAGTTTTTGAACAAATGTGACTACAACTTCTCCATGTATGAGTCATTATATTGATGAACCTAGGTGCAGGAATTGTTCTGTGCATCGGTTTTTCTATTTAGGGTATGTTCCATCAATATTGGATGTCAAGTCTTTCTGAAAATGAAACTAATACCTGTTTATTGATCATGTTAATATCTTTGGATTTTTTTTCTGATTTTCCCTTATTTCTCTCTCTTTTTTTGAATTTCTGGATTATTTTTAAACTAAAACTAAAAGTCAGGGTCCAACTGGGTCCAGCTTTTACTTTGGGTTTCTAATGTGTAAATATGATGGATAATGGAAGAAAAACGGCATCATTTATTTTCTTTTCTATTGTTTTTTTATTATATTGGGTGAAAACTCAAAACATATTGTTAGTTTTTAAGTATTAATGGTTTGTTATTACTTTGCTTTTTAGATCATGATATTTTAGTAAATCTCTTTGCTTTCAGGTCCAGTTCTGAAGACAGGAAATAAAGTTTCAACTTTTTTCTTCAGCTATTTTGACATTTCTTCAATTACTTGAAGAATTGTTTCTTTGGTATTGAATTTCAATGGGGAGAGGAGGGGAAGACTACGGGAAGAGAGAAAATGTCAGTGCTGCTTCTTCGAAGGCTGAAAATTTTCCTGCTTGGGCAAGGGACGTAAAACAATGCGAAGAGAAGTTCCAAACAAACCAAGAATTAGGTTTATCAACTGCTGAAGTTGAAAAAAGGAGGGAGATTTACGGATGGAATGAGTTGGAGAAGCATGAGGGCACATCAATATTTCAACTAATTTTGGAGCAATTTAATGACACTTTAGTTAGGATATTATTGCTTGCTGCCATTATATCGTTTATTTTAGCTTGGTATGATGGCGATGAAGGAGGGGAGATGGAGATAACAGCTTTTGTGGAGCCAATTGTTATATTCTTGATCTTGATAGTGAATGCCATTGTTGGAATATGGCAAGAAAGCAATGCAGAAAAAGCCTTGGAGGCTCTGAAGGAAATTCAATCGGAGCAGGCAAATGTAGTTCGAGATGGTAAGAAGATCTCAAATTTGCCTGCAAAGGAGCTTGTCCCGGGTGATATTGTGGAGTTGAGAGTTGGTGATAAGGTCCCTGCCGATATGCGGGTTTTGAATTTGGTAAGCTCAACTGTAAGAGTTGAACAGGGGTCATTGACTGGAGAAAGTGAAGCTGTGAGCAAGACCGTGAAGGTTGTTCCTGAGAATTCAGATATTCAAGGGAAGAAATGTATGGTTTTTGCTGGAACAACTGTGGTCAATGGAAACTGTATTTGCTTAGTCACCCATATAGGCATGACTACAGAGATTGGGAAGGTGCATTCACAGATTCATGAAGCATCACTTAGTGAGGAAGATACCCCATTAAAGAAGAAGTTGAATGAGTTTGGAGAGGTTCTGACAATGATAATCGGAGTGATTTGTGCACTAGTTTGGCTTATTAACGTGAAGTATTTTCTTTCCTGGGAATATGTTGATGGTTGGCCAACAAACTTCAAGTTCTCATTTGAGAAGTGCACATATTACTTTGAAATTGCTGTTGCATTGGCTGTTGCTGCAATTCCAGAAGGTTTACCAGCAGTTATTACAACATGTCTGGCACTGGGAACCCGAAAGATGGCTCAAAAGAACGCACTTGTCCGTAAGCTGCCTAGTGTTGAGACTCTGGGTTGCACAACTGTTATCTGTTCTGATAAGACAGGGACTTTGACTACCAATCAGATGGCTGTTTCAAAGCTTATTGCTATAGGTTCAAGGCCTGGTACGCTGCGAGCGTTTGATGTGGAAGGGACTACATATAATCCTTTTGATGGGAAAATTCGAGGCTGGTCAGTTGGTGAAATGGATGTCAATCTTCAAATGATTGCAAAGATTTCTGCTGTCTGCAATGATGCTGGTATTGAACAATCTGGGAATCATTATGTTGCCACCGGAATGCCTACAGAGGCTGCACTAAAGGTTGCAAACCCCATTTCTGAAATTGAATCCTTTAAGTTTCTGCCTGTTGCATCTGTCTATATACATCCAAAGCAAAAACCTTAGTTTGAACCTTTTTTTCTTGTATCATATTTTGAATTTTAATTATGTTCTTTTAAAGTGATATAACAGGGAGACCTAAATCTCAGCATTAGCTACCCATATTATAAACACGGCCTTGTTTGCCCATTAAACTTGTGATGTTTTTTCTAGATTTGCAGCATGTAAACATTCAACTTATACTAAAGGTCCATGTTGCATATTTTCCCCTTGCTGAGATTCCTATTTTGTTCCATTTGATTTCAGGTTCTGGTTGAGAAAATGGGATTACCTGAGGATGGCTCGTCTTTGGGTCATGAGGACCATCAACGTATGTTAACTGATTTCTTTCCTCTAATTTTGTTGTTTGTTAGGTGATGATTTTTATATCCTACTTAGCTTTCTCTTTTCTTCTGTTATGCTACTTAGGCTGTTGTCAACTGTGGAACAAAATGGAGCAAAGGATTGCAACTCTTGAGTTTGACCGTGATCGGAAGTCCATGGGAGTTATTGTGAATTCCAGTGGAGGTCGAAAGGCATTGCTAGTAAAGGTTTAGTTATCTCTCCTTCCCTCGTAACATGGACTGACTATTTGTTGATTTATGTTAATTTATTCTCTTTCAATACCCTTTTCTTTTTTGGTTCCAGTAAACACCCTAGTAAGATTTTATCACCCTAGTAAGATTTTATCATGTTGCTTGCTGCTGGTTTCCAGTTTACTTGCATGCCATTCTAATTGTACATGCTTAATGGCTCAGGGTGCTGTTGAGAATTTATTGGACAGGAGCTCTTTTATGCAGTTACGCGATGGCTCTATTATAGAACTAGACCAATATTCGAAGGATCTTATTTTGGAGAGTCTTCGGGAAATGTCAACAGATGCATTGCGTTGCCTTGGTTTCGCATATAAGGAAGAGCTTTTTGAGTTTGCAACATATAATGGTGATGAAGATCATCCAGCTCATCAGCTTTTGCTTAATCCATCCAATTATTCCTTAATCGAGAGCAAACTTATTTTTGTTGGTTTAGTTGGGCTAAGGGTAAGCTTCTTCTGGTTTATTTGTATTTTTGTTTTCTTCTGTCCACTATTTTTCTGAAGCACTTGAACAAACCTATTAAGGATCCTCCTCGGAAAGAGGTTCGTCAAGCAATTGAAGACTGCAAAGCAGCTGGGATTCGTGTTATGGTCATTACAGGAGACAACAAGAACACGGCAGAAGCTATTTGTCGTGAAATTGGCGTATTTGGACCTTCTGAAGATATCAGTTCAAGAAGCTTAACCGGAAAGGACTTTATGGATCATCCTTATCAGAAAAATCATCTGAGGCAGGGTGGAGGTCTTTTATTTTCTCGAGCTGAGCCAAGGCACAAACAAGAAATAGTGAGGTTGCTGAAGGAGGATGGTGAAGTGGTTGCAATGACTGGGGATGGAGTTAATGATGCTCCTGCCTTGAAGTTGGCTGATATTGGAGTGGCAATGGGCATTGCTGGGACTGAGGTATTCAATGTCCTTCCCTATTACATCCATGGTGTCCTAATGGTTACTTGCATATTATAATATGCTATCTCATTATATGCTTGCGGGCTCTGTTTTCTATTTGTATATCGTCAGCTCTCCTTGTAAAATAGCATCTGAATGATGATTCAGATGCACAACTGAATGCATGTGCAGCATGCATGGTTGTGCCTGCTGTTTATTCAAAATATATGTTGGAACAGCTATATGGCTGTACCGCTATTTCCTGACATTTTATGGGTATTGATTGAGTCAACTAGTTCTAAATATTTGGTACGATTTCATCTCTATTTTACTTGGGAATCTTGACTACCCTTGCCTATTACCAGGCAGTTAGTATGTTAGTTCAAATTATTCATGAATGTTTAACGTTCTTATTTGATCCTCTCTTCATCGTTGCTTGATTCTTTCTAGGTTGCAAAGGAAGCCTCTGACATGGTGTTAGCAGATGATAACTTCAACACTATAGTTGCTGCAGTTGGTGAGGGCAGATCCATTTACAATAATATGAAGGCTTTTATAAGGTTAGTCTTGTAACTTAGATGTATGACTATAGAATGAACTGGCAATGTTTGTGAATTTAACAAATTGCACCGAGTCTGCCTTTGATAGCTGCACCCGTTCATACTAGATTCCAACTCTTGAAGCATATTCATTCATTGTTAATTTGAGTCCTCCTCTTCCAAAAGTTTTGGTCAATTTGGTTAATTTTTAAATCACAACATTGAATGACATTCTTCTACGTTTTTACCGCAGGTACATGATATCCTCCAACATCGGTGAGGTTGCTTCTATATTTATGACTGCTGCATTGGGGATTCCGGAAGGCATGATCCCTGTTCAGCTTCTGTGGGTTAATCTTGTTACTGATGGACCTCCAGCAACTGCTTTAGGGTTCAATCCCCCTGACAAAGATATAATGAAGAAGCCTCCCAGACGAAGCGATGACTCACTAATCTCGGCTTGGATCTTATTCCGCTACCTGGTAGCCGATTCATCTTTTTCTCGTTGTTGGCCAAGTAATGCGTACTTTAGCAAAGATGAAAACCTAACTTAATTCCTACATTGGTGCAGGTGATCGGACTCTATGTCGGGTTAGCCACAGTCGGGGTCTTCATCATATGGTACACCCACCACAGTTTCCTGGGTATTGATTTAAGTGGAGATGGCCATAGTCTTGTTACCTACTCCCAACTTGCCAACTGGGATAAATGCAATTCTTGGGAAGGATTCTCGGTGTCGCCATTCACAGCAGGTTCCCAAGTGTTTAAATTTGATTTAGACCCATGTGATTACTTTCAATCTGGGAAAATCAAAGCCTCAACACTTTCCCTCTCCGTCTTGGTAGCCATTGAAATGTTCAATTCCCTTAACGCTCTATCAGAAGATGGAAGCCTGTTGACAATGCCTCCTTGGGTCAATCCATGGCTCCTTTTAGCCATGTCCATCTCATTTGGTCTTCACTTCTTGATTCTGTACGTGCCTTTCCTTGCACGAGTATTTGGAATTGTTCCCCTCAGCACCAATGAATGGCTGCTCGTAATTGCTGTCACTTTACCCGTAATTGTAATCGATGAGCTTCTCAAATTCATCGGAAGGTGTACAACTGGGTTGCGCTACCGTGCTGTATCAAGACCGTCTAAGCAGAAAGCCGACTAATTATCATCATTATACAAAAAAATTGTAATAACATTTTAAGGGATCAACATAGATTCTTGAAGTTGCTTTGTTTGAACTTCACTAAATTTTCCATAAATTCGATTTCTTTTCCCTCTATTACATAGTGTTAATTTTACATTCAAATCTTCAATTCAGATGACCCCAAAAATCATTTCTGACTGCCAATTCATGCAAAGTCCTGTTGGCAAAGATATAATGTTCAAAAGTACTCTTAATATTTGATTAAGTAGTTACTTAATGTTGTGATTATCACATAATGATCCAAGAAACATACTTGTAATGGGTCAGTTTGATATGTTTGACGCATACCTATATATTGATTTTGACATCTTTATGTCAATGATAACATATTCTCACGATTTTATTATAGTTCTATTTATTGTGTCGTGATAGTGTTTTAATCTTCTATATGCTTAATTAATTTTTTAACTTAATTTTTTTCTCTGAATTTTAAAATCATCTTTTTAAAGGCATTTTCCAAAAATATTTTATAAAATATAATTTTATAGGGGTTCGATCATTCATAAAGTTATTTCGAGAGCAAACCCTAAGCAATCAATATGTTCATGGAAGAGATTGTTGGTTTCTAAAATAGTACTTATCAAGCATGAATCAAGTTATTTCAGTGGTTAAAGAGATGATTGTCATCCTTAGAGATCTCATGTTTGAATATTAAAAATTATTTAATTGCAAGTGTTGTTTTGTACTTTTATTGCCCTATATCAATAAAAAAATTGTGCATATCACCAATAACAAGAAAACCATAGAAGGACAAGAACGTTTCAAGTTTGGAGCTCATAGTTTATTATTTGCTAACAAAAAGAATAAAATTACAGGTGATAGAATAATTTCAAGCCATCGTAACATATTGTCGTAGTCTGTCTCAACAGGTTCTTTAACAATCTTTATTTTCAGATAAAAGAAGATGACGAACTCGTCTAAGGTCTCTTTGTCAACTCCGAATCACTCTTATCACCATCATTTCATTTTCGGGTTCCTGATATTCATTATCAGTTGTAGAATAATAAGAGGAGAAACGATTATGAAGGCAAAGGGAGAAAGAAATGAATCCAGAGATACATGTTATGAGAATTCAAGGAAATGGATGCTTGAGAGCATTGTTGTCGATAAAATGCCGACGTTCCTCAAGATGATGGTGTTGGAAATAAAACACTCACACAAACAACTTTTATTGAAACTCAAACAAATATTACAAGAGCACTCTCACTCAAAAACAAGAACTACAACTCACTCTTATAAGACTTTGCTTCTTCACTCACTTAGAAGCTCTTAATTTTTCTTGATGCTTAAAACTAAAATGGGGAGGGGTATTTATACTATTCAAGAACAATCCTACACTACACAAATAAACTAATTTAAACCATTACAAATTCAACAAATACCTAACTCTCACCTAACTAAATTGATGTAACAATGACATCATTACTTAAATGATGTAAGCAATGACATCTTTACTTAAATGATGTAAGCAATGACATCAATTTAGTTTGGGTTTGGGTTTAGGCTCCCATAATGGATCAAGTTTATGATCCAACACCCCCCCTTAAACTCGATCTTGTGACCCCTAGTAAGTTCCTTAATCTTATGAAGTCTTCACTTTTCAGTGGCTTGGTAAAAATATCGGCAACTTGATCTTGTGACTTCACGTATTCAACTTCCACATCGTTTCTCGCAACACACTCCCTTATATAGTGGTACCGAATGTCGATGTGCTTGCTTCGATCATGGAATACTGGATTCTTTGCTAAGGCAATGACTGACTTGTTGTCCACACAAACCTTGGTAGGCTCTTCTTGTATCAAACCTATCTCCTTCAATAGATTTCTAAGCCAAATTGCATGACAAACGCATGAGGTAGCAGCAACATATTCCGCTTCACAAGTGGACAATGTGAAAATCGGTTGTTTCTTTGACATCCATGTGAAAGCAGTATCTCCCATGAAAAATACGAATCCAGTAATGCTCCTTCGATTATCCATGTCTCCACCCCAATCACTGTCGCTATATCCAACAAGCTTGTAATCATTAGAAACTGAATAGAACAAGCCGAAGTCAATTGTACCTTTCAGATAGCGAAGAATTCTCTTTGCAGCTTTAAAATGGGTGGTTGTTGGAGATTCCATGTAGCGACTAACCAATCCAACTGCGTGAAGAATATTGGGCCTCGTGCAAGTTAGATAGCGTAGACTTCACACCAAACTTTTGAAGAATGTTGGATCTACACTTTCGCCTTCTTCATGTTTGGACATCTTGATCCCGTATTCTGTCGGTGTGCTTATTTGCTTACAGTTCTCCATCTTGAACTTCTTCAGTATCTCATTTGCATAGCTTTCATGTGAAATAAAAATTCCATCTTTTTGTTGCTTAACTTCAATGCCAAGGTAGTATGCCATGAGTCTCATATCTGTCATCTCGAATTCCTTCATCATCACATCCTTGAATTCTTTAAACATGTTCGGGTTGCTTCCGGTGAAGATCAAATCATCCACGTAAAGGCACACGATCAAAATATCTCCATCTTTGATCTTGATATATAGAGCGTGCTCGTAGGGACATTTATTGAAGCCATTATCTTGGAAGTACTTGTCGATTCGACTATTCCATGCTCTTGGTGCTTGTTTTAGCCCGTAAGGAGCCTTTTTCAACTTCAACACCTTGTCTTCGTGCCCTTTGACTTCGTAGCCTAATAGTTGCTGAATGTAAACTTCCTCTTCAAGAACTCCATTTAAGAAGGCAGACTTTACGTCCATCTGCTGTATCTTCCACTTGTTTTGAGCTGCCAAAGAAATGATTAGTCTAATAGTCTCCAATCGAGCAACAGGAGCAAATACCTCATCATAGTCAATTCCAGCCTTTTGTCTATAGCCTTTAGCAACTAGCCTCGCCTTGTGCCTTTCAATCTCTCATTTGGCGTTTTGCTTTGTTTTGTACACCCATTTCACACCTATCGCCTTATGTCCCTTGGGAAGTGAGGTAATTTCCCATGTGTCATTCTTCTCGATGGCCTTGATTTCTTTGTCCATCGCATCTCTCCATTTATTTTCTTGTATCGCTTCTTGAAAGCTCACTGGTTCACAATCGGCAAACAGACAAAATAATGTAAGATTATCTTGTCGTTTAGTTACCTCATAGAGATCTCTAAGGCTTCTTGTGCGTTGTACAACTCTTTCACTTTGACTCCCACTTGACGATGACGAATGTGATGAGTCTCCTTGAGTGGTTGATGTTGGTGAAGTGGGTGGAGTTGCAAGCTCTTGTTGAGATTCATCTAGTTGTTCCTTCATTGTCTGCTCATCTTCTTCAAACTGAGGAAAGAAATTGAAGTCATCTGTATGAGAGTTAAAATCCCATTCTCCTTCTTCGTTGAAGACCACATCTCGACTAATCACAAACTTCTTATTGTCTGGATTGTACAACTTGTAGCCCTTCGAATTAGCATCATAGCCGATGAAGATAAAACTCTCACTTTTATCAACAAGCTTCGTTCTTCTCTCGTCTGGTACGTGAACATGGGCTATACTTCCAAAGGTTCTCAAGTGGGAAATGCCAGGCTTTCTTCCACTCCTTGCCTCTTGCGGTGTCTTTTCCCATACACTTCTTGTTGGAGATCGGTTTGACAAGTAGACTGCACACGATACTGCTTCCGCCCAAAATTCTTTGGGTAGTTTCTTGCTTTTGAGCATGCTTCGTGCCATGTCGAGGATTATTCTATTCTTTCTTTCTGCCACACCATTTTGCTGGGGGGATCTAGGAACTATCATTGGTCGACGAATTCCATTTGCTTCACAGAACTCTTGAAACTCCTTGGAAGTAAATTCTCCACCTCGGTTGGATCTCATGGCTTTGATCTTTCTATCGCTTTCTCTTTCCACTGCTGCTTTGAACTTCTTGAAGACTTCGAAAACTTCTGACTTCTGTTTCAAGAAATATACCCAGGTTTTTCTTGAAAAATCATCAATGAAGAGAAGAAAATAGTTACTGTTACCGAGAGAGCTCGGCTTGATCGGTCCACACGCATCGGTATGGATGAGCTCGAGTGGCTTCTTGGCTCTTGTCTCTGACTCCTTTGGAAAGCTTTTCCTGAATTGTTTCCCAGCTAGACACCCTTCACAAAGCTGGTCAGGATGGTTGATACGAGGTAGTCCCTTCACCATCTCCTTCTTAGATAGCAGCTCTAGACCTCCAAAATTGAGATGCCCAAATCGAAGATGCTAAAGCCATGATGCATCTTTATAGCAAGCTTTCAGGCACTTTGCAACATCATTTTGTATGTTGATCAAGAACATTATATTCTTTGACATCGGCATTTTAGCAATGACGTTATTCTTATCATCTTTTATAGAAAGATTATAATTATTCATATGAATATCATAACTTTTCTCTACCAGTTGCCCTAAACTTAAGATGTTATTTTTCATATTCGGCACATAGTAGACATTTGAAATAAATTGATGTCTCCCATCTTTCAAACGGATAAGAATGTTACCTCTCCCTTTCACTGCTTTTGTGGAATCATCTCCAAACGAAACATTTTCGCTTACTGACTCGTCTAGCTCCACAAACATGTCTTTCCTTCCACACATGTGATTGCTTTCACCACTGTCAAGATACCAGGAATTTGCTTGGCCACCATCATTTTCCTTTCGTACTAGAAGAAGAGTTTCTTTGACATCTGTCTTTTCCTCCACGTAGTTAGTCTTTTCCTCAATTTTGTTGTTGGGAGCTCTACATTCTAAAGCATAATGCCCAAATTTTTGACAATTATAACATCGAACTTGAGATTTGTCATGCCTTGAGTTCGGATTGATTCTTCCACGGCCTCGTGTTGAGCTTTCTCCTTTCTCATAGTTGTTGTTGGAATTGTTGTTGTTGGAATTGTTGTTGTTGTAATTCCAGCCTCGTCCATGACCTCGACTTCCACCTCGTCCATGGCCTCTACCTCTGCCTTGGCCATGTTGGTTTCTATCATTGTGTTGGCTTTCATGCATATCCTTGAGTTGCAGCTTGAGGAGTTGCTCAGTAAACTCATGCTTCTTCTTGTGCTTCTCTTCATATGCTTGCAATGATCCTTAGAGTCGCTCAATCGTCATTTCTTCCAAGTCTTTAGTTTCTTCAATCGTCACGACGATGTGCTCAAATTTGGGATCCAACGAACGGAGTATCTTCTTTATTATCCTCACATCTTCTAACTTTTCACCATTTCTTTTTAATTGATTAGAAACAGCTACTACTCTTGAGAAATAATCTGAAATAGACTCAGATGCTTTCATGTGTAAGGATTCGAATTCACCTCTTAATGTTTGGAGACGAACCTTCTTCACTTGCTCGGATCCTTTGTAAGAGGTTTGCAGCTTCTCCCACGCTTCCTTGCTAGAGCTTGCACTTGAAATCTTTTCAAAACCATCATCATCTAATGCTTGATAGATGAGGTAGAGAGCCTTCTTGTCTCTCTTTCTTGAATCCTTCAAAGTTGTCTTTTGATCTAGTGTAAGAGTAGCAAAAACATCATCATCCGTAGGCTCGTTATAGCCTTTCTCTATGATATCCCACACATCTTGTGATCCAAGAAGTGCCTTCATTTTGATACTCCAATTGTCGTAGTTGTTGTTGTTGAGTATCGGAACTTGGAAGGGTGCCATACCATTTGCCATATCTCTCAATATAATGAGAATTTGCAAAATCCGATTGCACGGATGAATCCGGAACGCCCAAAAAACACCTTGGGAGGGACTTGGACAACTCAGTCAAGGGGCTCCAACTCGACTGACTCGGCTCAACTCCGTGAGTTAACTCGATTTTCTGGCAGCAGTCTTCCGGCGGTGCGTGGCGGTGCGTCAGAACTCAGATTGAGAAAATTCTGGCGGCGGCAGATTCCTCTCGTCGAGACCTTCGATCTTTCCAACTCGCTCTGATGCCACTTTATTGGAAATAAAACACTCACACAAACAACTTTTATTGAAACTCAAACAAATATTACAAGAGCACTCTCACTCAAAAATAAGAACTACAACTCACTCTTATAAGACTTTGCTTCTTCACTCACTTATAAGCTCTTAATTTTTCTTGATGCTTAAAACTAAAATGGGGAGGGGTATTTATACTACTCAAGAATAATCCTACACCACACAAATAAACTAATTTAAACCATTACAAATTCAACAAATACCTAACTCTCACCTAACTAAATTGATGTAAGCAATGACATCATTACTTAAATGATGTAAGCAATGACATCTTTACTTAAATGATGTAAGCAATGACATCAATTTAGTTTGGGTTTAGGCTCCCATAATGGATCAAGTTTATGATCCAACAGATGGGCCTCGAAAATCGATATCCAATTCTCCCAATGAACAACTGGTACTAGCCTTGTCGAGGAACACCTGAACTGGTTCCGACTCTCGGCTTCATAGCTGGAATCTGGATCCAGGGTGACATCTTTTCGGAGGCTTGTTAGTACTGCTAGGAAGAGAAGAAATGGGGCTCCAAATATTCCTAGAGTGCAAAGAACTGCTTCTACTGCTGCAAGAGGGCTTCGGAGTCTACGTTTCCTTGATAAAACTGTCACCGGGAAGAAAGGTGATACTTGGAAATCAACTGAGAGGCGGTTCAACCAGTTTTCCGTCAAGGGAATGCTCTACAGGGATAAATTTGGAGCCTGCGTTGGTAATATTCGTTCATTTGTATATCGTGATCGTGCAATAATGATTTTGAACGGTACCTTTACCGTTATATAGCAGTCGCTATTCCGATTATGAATCACTATTTAAATCTGTGATCTAATTAGATGGAAAATTAACAGTCACCTTTGTACGTAAAATGTGTTGTAGGAATGAATGGAGACTCCAAGGAATTTGCAGAGGGAGCATTTGATGCCTTGGCAAGGGAGCATTTGATGCCTTGGCAAGGCGTCAAGGTTTGAGCCCAGAAGATGGGATAACCAAGGAACAGCTGCATTCATTCTGGCAAGAAATGACCAATTAAGATCTCTATTCAAGGCTTCAGATTTTCTTTGATATGTATGAAACCCAAAGTCCTATTTCATTTAGTAAGCTTAATATGGTACGTAGCAAGTTTACAGCAGGCTTTGAGCTTTTTTTTGTTTTTGTTTTCAGGTGTGACAAGAACGGTGATGGTAAGCTGTCAGAAGAAGAGGTCAAGGAGGTAAGAAATCTGAATATGATATCTTCTTTATATTTTGCTTAGGGATATAAATGAAACTACTTGAACGAAAAAGATGGTGTTTGTGTTTGTTTATTTATTTTGAAGTTGTTTATGTTCGATTCTTGTTCGTGTTTTTTTTGAAAATGTTTGTGTTCAATATGTTTAGCATTCGCGAACATGTTCGTTTAACGTTCGCAAATAAGTTCGTTTAGTGTTCAAGAACATGCATATTTAAGGCTTGAGAATATATTGGTGATTATGCCAGTAGTCTTTAAGCTCCTTAGGCATCACGGTTTGAACTTCAAAGTTCACTTTATGTTCAATTTAATTCCTCCATTATCAGTATTTAAAATATAAAAAAATATAAGGAATAGGATAATCATGTAAATAAACTTGTTCTTGAACATAAACGAATTGAATACGTCTATATTCATGTCCGTTCATTTATTAATGAACATAAAAATTTTGTTCAACCTATTTATTTAGCTTAATAAATAAACATTATACAAACGATTCACAAACAATTTATCGAACGCTCTGTTCATTTACAACCCTAAGTTTGAATAATCTTTTTATGTGGTCTGAATTGGATTCGCCGTAATTGTGACGTAATGAGTTAGATCATAGTGTTGAGTGCCTCCGCAAACAAGTTGGTAAACTTAAAGAACAAGCCGGGACATATGCATCTTTAATCATGGAAGAGCTTGACCCTGATCATTTGGATATATAGAGGTTTGAAATTATTGATCATTTCCCCTAGTTTAAATCAGTTCATATATGATAACTGGAATTGTAATCTTTGTTAATTTTCTCTTGAAAACAGTTATGGCAGCTAGAAATTCTACTAAGGGGGATAATGGCCTCAGATGATAGCAACAAGTCCATAACTGTAGAATTTCTCCATGACAATTGGAGAAGAATATGGGTTATTATCCTTTTTGTAACCATAAACTTAATCCTCTTCTTCTGGAAATACAAGGAGTTCTCTCCATGTATCAGATCACAGGCTATTGTGTATGCGTTGCCAAGGGTTCTGCTGAGGCTCTCAAGCTTAATATGGCTCTCGTTCTCCTTCCAGTGTGTAGAGGAATTCTCACTAAGCTGGGATCTTTATTTCTAAACCAGATAATCCCTTTTGACGACAACATAAACTTCCGCAAGTTAGTTGCATTGGCAATAGCCATTTTCCAAGCCTCAGAAATTAATTATCCTACGTTCACGGGCATCCCTTTTCCATCACTTGGGCACCAAAAGATGACTACTTGAACCTCCACATCCGGGGCCTCGGGGATTGGACAACTGAACTAAGAGATATCTTTCAAATGGTGATGCCTTCTTCTTCCCTTTAGCTATTCCTTTTGTTATTTTCCTTTCTGCAAGATGAATAAAAAGAATGCAGGTTTGTGAACCCCCCAACTGTGGGATCAAAAAGAGGAGGGTTAATGAAACTACAAACTAGGGCAACAGAACATCAGGCTGAAGTAAACACTACGAGAAGGATGAACCTATGTGAGTTAATTGTTGGTTCAACTTTGTTTTACATTGTTTCAGTATATAACATAGCTTTGATTTCTTGGCACAGTTTTCCAAGCATTTACATCAAAGGGCCATATGGAGCACCAACGCAAAACTATAATAAGTTCGACATTCTCTTACTTATTGGCTTGGGAATTGGGGCTACTCCATTTATCAGAATCATAAAAGATCTGCTCAGCAACATTAAACCTGTTAGTTTAAAGCAAAACCCAAATTACAATCCTTAAAAAAATCTCATCTTGTTTTTAACGATTCAAATAATTTGAATGCCACAGGATACTAAAGACAATGGAAGTATGGAACTTGTAGCTGTTTGAAGAGCAGTAAGAAGTATCCTGATAGAGCATATTTCTATTGGGTAACCAGGGAACAAGATTCCTTCGAGTGGTTCAAAGGAGTCATGGATGACATTGCGAAATACGACCAAAATGTAGGTTTCAAAGTTTAGAAAAAAAAATCTTGAACTTCTCACTTGTTATATTTCTCTCTGCCAACTAGTTTGATTGTTGCAGAAAATTATAGAAATGCACAACTACTTAACTAGTGTGTATAGAGAAGGCGATGCCCGGTCTGCACTCATTGGCATGATGCAGAAAATGCAACAGGCTAAGAATGGAGTAGATATTGTCTGGGAGAGCAGGGTAATCTTCAACTTAGTTACCATGCTTGGATTTGTTCAAATGAGCTTCTTTCTTATCATCATTTGCATGAATCTACTGAACCAGATAACAACACATTTCGCAAGACCAAATTGGTGAAGGAAAGTTTTCTCTACCATGGCTAACAATCACCCATCTTCAAGGATAGGTATCCAACCAAACTGAACCTAAACTTTTAGCTCATGCCAATGTTCTCTTTTGCCGCCTCTTTGTATCATTTTGAGCTAAGAAACGAAGCATAACCTCTCGGTGAAGATTGTAGCCATTGGTGCTTGCTTGGAATGCCCAACTCAAGGAATGAGCCTCTCTATGCACTTATTTTATATTCGACTTGTCAGTTCTAATCCGAACATCAAAATCTCGTTGGATTGACTTTAGTCTAAATTCTATTCAATTCAATTTGGTCATAAAAATCTAACTCAAATCTCTCTAATCTGGAAAAAAAACGACACTAAATGACACGAAAAGTTTTTATTTCTTATTTGAGAAAATTACATACTTTTATTTTTGTTTATCCATTAACATGACTATAGATATTGCTTCTTGTTCAAGTTAAAGTCACTGGAATATTTGTTTTCATTTAGCCGCAATCGCAAACGCCAACGACGCAAGATGCAGGTACACCACCTTGTCCTGCGCACAAAATATCTCTGCAGTCAGCGTCACTTTTACACGGTCGAATTGTTTCTTGATAATCATTCTCACTCTCCAACTGCCTAGCCGATACTCCATGTAACATTGAAAATGCAAAAGCTGCAAACAAATTACCATTAATTTGGTATTATACAACTACACTCTACATCAATATGCATCATTATTTAAAAGAGTGTATGAAATATCAACTATTAGTAGGGGAACTTACATGACACAAGCAGCACCAGAAGGAGAAATTTCATGTCCTTTTTCATATCGTTTCAGGCTTTGTTTACTAAGAACGGTATTGTTGTTTCTCAATGGTGGGATAGTTCTTTGGATGAATTTGGTAACCTCCTAAATTTTAAACAATATTTCCTTTTTGGGACATTGTGAATTTGAAACATTTTCATATATACTTACATCGGATTTATATTTGTTACTAATTACATATAATTATATCTACATCTAATTACTTTCCAAATATGATGCACCTTTAGTTTGAATAAATAAGCGTATATATCTAGACGAATATGTTTGGTTGACTGAGTCTTAACCTAATAGATATTTCTTATAGATTGTGGATTTGAACCGTTTAAACGTTATTATCTTTAATTTAAAAATATAAAAAATTAATAAATAATTTAGGTAAAAGAATATGTAAGTTGACTATACTCTGCAAAATCAAATGAAATAATATTTATTGATTCAACTTATGTATCAAATTAATACTCCAATCTCCACAAGAAATTCAATTTTTGTGTGCAGATTATATAAAATCCAATGGAGACCGGTAAAGGTTGGATACTATTGTAAGACACATTATACTCTTAATGAAATATTTATATTGGAATTTTAAAGATGATGTTATTAGAAAGAACAATCATACATTTAAATTTGGAACACAAATAATAAAAGAGATATAAATCATGCAAAAATAAAATAAAATCTAAAGGGAGAAATAAAGTAGCATACCACAACTTTAATATTAGTAACATTGTTAACTCTTTGACATGCTTTTAAGAAGGTTATTCTCAACCATTATCCATGCTTTGTTTGAAAGACCAAATTTTGTTTGATTTGATTTCATTCGTCAAATTCTGTCTTGGTTTTAGGATTTTAAGGTGATTTGTGTTATTTTAATCGACCAATAATTTCTCTCTTTGATCCTTCGTCTTTTTTTGTTGTCCTCCCGATTTATCAAAACATTGTTTTGATTAATCTAGATCGACTCGTATCGTACACCTAATTTAGTGGGTGAATCTCCCAAGAGAAATTTTTTGTATACACAAAATTTCAAACTCGAAACTTGTTTAAACAATTTTGATCATTCGTCTTTGTTATCAAAGAGATCATCTATCAAAAAAATTGTCAACAGAATTTTCGAAGTCTAACAAAAGAAAAGAAAAAAATTAAATCAACAATATGCCTAGAAGAACACTAAAATTTCCAAACTATATCAACGATGTTTCATTCGTTAGAAATATGAGTAATTATATAACTCTTGGTTATTTATTATTCCTATTCAATTATTTCCAATACTAAAAGTTGCACAGAAAGAAGGGATTTAAATTGCGGTTACAGTCGAGCTTTTAGGGATTTATGATATTTTTACCATTATATAATGGTCATTATTCCGATAACGGATTGTTATTTAAGTTCTTGGACTCTCAGCGACAGCTGGTTTCTTGTTGAATACCTTCCTCTTATGCTTGATTCCAAAAGGAGTGGTTTCTTTAAAACACAAATCAGAGCCGTGCCAAACGTTCCGGGGCAGATATCTTCGAAAAAAGAAACTTGTGGAGCTGAGACCAGAGTCTTCCAATGCCTCCACCTGCGCAAAACCCGGTCGCCAATCGTCGTTTCCCGATTGCTTCAGATACAAATAGCAGATCGGCGATTCCATGCATTGCCCCTTCACTTGGAACTCATCTACCAAGCAAGCCTGGAATGGTTTTCTGGGAATGTCATCCAGGACAAGAGGCTGCAATGGATCAACTTGCCTTACATGCTTGGAGTTGAGATGTTCAACAATTATGTCATTTGATTTTTCATCGCCAAATCTCAAGCTCACATGGTCTGATGTGTCCGCACCCTTTGTGCATGTTGTTTGTATTGTCACTGTGTAGCTACAGTTTCTCTAAAGTGACTATGTCAACATTAGCCAAGGACTAATCATTCATCTGCATCTTCATATTCTTATATGACTTTTACCTAGTTTTGACATGCTTGCTGATAAATGGATTGTAAAAACCAATCAAAAATTGTTTAGTAACAAATATATAAAATTTTATAAGATAACTAATTTATAAAATTTTGGAGAGCAAAAATAAATTATCAATAAAAAATAAAAAAAATCTTTAATATGTGAGAATTTAAAATCTTTAGGGAAAAAATCGTCTTCCCTAATCCTCCCTCTATCCATCATCCTTTTGGTTAAGGCCCATAACATATATCCAAAACAATATGATCAATCACTGATAAACCTAACTTACACAATATACAAAGTAATATTTTAAAACTCAATTTGGTATAATGACATTTTTGGCTCTTTAAACTTTTTTTTCTATTTCTTTTGACTCTTAAAATTTTAATTTTCTTAAATTAAATCAATTCACAGAAAAAAGTAATGAATATATTATGCTGACATCAGTTATTTTATCATTTTACTTTAAAATAAAGAAATTAAAAGAACATTTAGAATTAAAATGTTGTAGAAAATGTAAATATATATAATATATTAATAAATTCTAAATGAAAAAAATGAAAATTTGTAAAAGAAATGAAAAAATTATTAAAAGTATGTTATGTTTCTGTTAATTTATTTAATTACCCCAAGGGGCTCATCAGAATTACTTAATGGGATATGAGAAATGATCTAGTATGCATATTAACAGGAGAACTTCATTTGGATGTTAAAAGGTTTGTGACTCGTAAGAGAACAACAATTTAAATTGAGTTAGGATTCACACTTACACAATATATCGTTAAATGATTGAAAATTAATCCTAAATCTATTTTACAATGTATAATTAGATCCTAATCTAATTTAAATGACCATGATAATTTTATAAACTAACAAAGTGGAAAGAAATCATGCAAAGTTGATTAATTACCTTGATGGTTTGAGGGAGAATCTCACCTCCTGCAAGTAAAGCAAGTAAAAATATGCAGCAAGCGATGACGAGTCCTCTGCGACTCTTTATGATCTCCATTGTCGTAAAGTGTTGTTTAGATCTATGGCTGTGCTGGGGGTTTTTATATTGGATTATTCATTCTTTCCTTTACTTGTCACACTCAAAAAGTTGATATTCCCTGCAGTTGGAGATTAACATGGATGGACGTAGAATTTTATGTTAGAATTGACGAATTTATAAATTTTAAAAGAAAATAATTTTATAAAATTTTAGAGAGATTAAAACAGGTTTAATAAAAAAAATATCTAAAATATAGAAAATTAAAATTTTTAGGTGGGGCGACCGTCCCCACCGGCCCGTCTAGTTCCATCCAATTTGCCTCACTTTTACTTATACCTATTTGCTTTATCAGGGGAAGTAAAGAATATGCGTGATTTTCTCCAAATTTAATACATTAGAGTTGAGCTTAAGGCTATAAACAAGTCGAGTTTGAGTATTGTTGAGTTCAACTCGACTCGAAAACTCTAAAATGGAACTCGACTCAAATCGAAAACTTGCAAACCTAAAATTTTCAAGTTCGACTCGAACTCAAAATCATGAATTGAAGCTCGAAAAAACTCAAAATAAATTTTTCTTAAATTTATCTCGGTTGAAGCTCAAACTCGAACATAAACCTTAAATAAATGAAAATCTTATATTGTAATTTAAAAAAAATATCAACACATGAATATTAATATTAATAATAATATTTTTTTTTTTAAATAATTTTTAATATATTGATTTTTCAAGTTACCGTGAGCTTTTCGAGTCGAGTATCAAATAGCTCGTTTCGGCTCATTAAGAAATTGAGTCGAGCTCGAGCTCAAGTCGATTATTTATCGAAACTTTGATCAAGTCAATCTCGAATAACTCACGATTTGTCTCGTCTCATTTATAATCCTAGTTGAGCCATGGGTTTACACTTGTTGACTTTGACCGAGCTAGTTGAAGTTTACCAGCAATGAAGTATACCTAAGTCATTAATCAGCCATTGAATCATAAATCGTTCAACAGTCTAAATCTTCATGAGATAAAAAAAATTATGTAAAGTATACCTAAGTCAGAAAGAGTATATTAAGAAAGTTATTTATAAGTTCAATATATAGAGTGCTAAGCATATTAGTACTCTATTGTTAGCTCACTTCATACTTTCATTTGTCTTGTTGCAATCAAATGATGAGGTTGACCATGTCATGGCTTTCATATTTTAGTGTAGTGAGATATCTCATTTATGTCTAGTTTGTTCATGTTTAGATTTATCATATACAGTCAATTCGGATAGTAGATACATAGTAAATCCTATGAAGGAACACTGAATGTCATGGCTTTCATATTTTAGTGTAGTGAGTCATGTATGTTATGGTTTGTCCATGACAGTATATTTTTAGATACTTGAAAGGTATTACTAGTGTTTGCTTATAGTTGAGAGAAGAAAAAATTAAATCATTGGATATATTGATTCTGATTTTATTTGGAGACTTGAATAAAAGAATATAATTAACATGGTACATCTATACAATTGAGGGTTGTGCCATCAATTGGAAAGTTACTTTGAAAATTAATGTTATTTTGTTTATTATTGAAATTGGGTATATGATCATTAGTAAGACTTGAAAAGAAGTATTTTTATTAAAGAGATTTTGTTCGGTGAATTTAGTGAAGATTTTAAGATCTGTACAATATTTTGTGACAATCGGAGTATAATCTTCTTTACGAACAATTAAATATTTCATGGAGATATCATTTTATATGTGAATTTGTTGTAAGCAAAGTTAAAACTCACGATAATCTTATGAAAATGATGACTAAGTCACTCTCTATATTCAAGTTTGAACGTTATTCAAACCTAGTTAATGTCATTATTAAAAAATATCCTTAAGAATTTTGTAGAAGAGGTGAAGAATATGTTTTTCATCGAGATTGAGATTTTTTGTCACCTTGCCTTGCACTTTCAAAATTTGTGTCAATGTGGATATTTTTAGAATTTGTAATCCAAATTTCATTTGGCATGACCTAAAAAAATTTCGCGGTGCAACTCACTTGATGAAGAAATAAATGGGCCTGAATTTTGTATGGTATAGTTTTGTTGAACTTGTTGAAAAATCAAATCACATGGGCTGCTAAGCAGCCAGTGGCTTTGAATAATAATATTTTATTATTTTTTTGTATGGTAAAATTGCTAAATATTAGTCATTATATTTTAGGGTATTTACAAATTAGTCCTTAAGTTTCAACTATAAATACCCTAGCTCATTTAGCTTCAAAACCATCCTAAAGCATTCTAGTTTTCTTCCAATACTAGAGAATTTAGAGAGTTTCTTGAGAGTTGTTTTTTCCTTTTTATCAAGAGAGAATTATCATTGTTTTCTCCTTGGTAGATCGAGAGAAGTTGTAATTCCTATTTTCTCATAGTAAAATTCTTCTACCGTTGCCCGTGGTTTTTACCCTATATTATTTAGGGGTTTTTCGCGTAAATTTTGTGTCTCTTTTATCTTCATTTTTATTTTCTCAAATTATCAGTTGTGATTTTGCTCTATCCGATAGCTGTCTTTCGCAACAATTGGTATCAGAGCCAGATTAGAGTGTGTAATATCTGCTTATTGCCTTTGTAGTTGCCACCAAAAGGTGGATCCTCCAACATAAGAAAGTAAGAAAGTATTACTCATTCTTTGAAGGTTCCAGAGAACTATTCACGATAGTGAAATAGTGGGAGCTATCCGTTATAGAAGCTATGACAACAAAATTTGATATTGAAAAATTCAATGGGAGAAATTTCTCATTGTGGAAATTGAAGATGAAGGTCATCCCGAGGAAAGACGAGTGTCTAGCGGCTATCAGTGAAAGGTCGATGGATTTCGCAAACTTTCATCTAGCATTAGCAGATGAAGTATTGTCAAGCATCGAGGAGAAGAAGACAGCTAAAGAGATATGTGATCATCTCACCAAATTGTACGAGGCTACATCGTTGCACAATAAAATTTTCCTTAAAAGGAAATTGTATACTCTCCGGATGTCAGAATCGACTTCAGTGACGGAGCACTTAAACACACTGAACACACTATTTTCTCAGCTTACATCCTTAAGCTGTAAAATAGGAGAACAAGAACGTGCTGAACTTCTACTTCAAAGTCTACCGGATTCATATGATCAACTCATCATCAACTTGACAAATAGTAATGTCACCAGTCTAGTCTTCGATGACGTTGCAGCTGCTGTTCTACAAGAAGAAAATCGGCGCAAGAACAATGAAGACAGACAAGTAAATCTGCAATAAGCAGAAGCGTTGACAACGATGAGATGGAGATCAATAGAACGTGGCCAAAGCAGCAGTCACAAACATGGTAGATTGAAGTCGAGAAGCAAGAAGAATTTAAAGTGCTACCATTGTGGAAAGAATGGTCACTTGAAGAAGGATTGTTGGAGTCTCAATAAAAACTCCAATCCACAAGGCAATACCGCAAACACTTCAGATGATGGAGATGCTCTATGCTGTGAAGCGTCAACCACCGTGGAAGGTAGAAAGAAATATGCAGATATATGGCTCATTGATTCAGGAGCAACATATCACATGACCTCAAGAAGAGAATGGTTCCATCATTATGAACATGTCTCAGGAGGATCTGTGTATAGTTGCAATGATCATGCCTTAGAGATCGTTGGCGTGGGAACCATCAAATTGAAGATGTATGATGGAACAATTAAAGTTGTTCGAGATGTACGGCATGTGAAAGGCCTGAAGAAAAATTTATTATCCTACGGATTGTTGGATAATAATGCAAGCAAGATTGAAACACAGAAAGGAATCATGAAGGTGTTCCGTGGAGCGCTTGTGGTGATGAAAGGCGAAAAGATAGCTGCAAACTTGTACATGCTGAATGGAGAGACTTTGCTAGAAGCAGAAGCCTCTGTTGCCTCATGTAGTTCAGATTCTGTAATGTTATGGCATCAGAAACTTGGACACATGTCAGAACAAGGAATGAAAGTCCTTGTGGAGCAAAAGCTACTTCCAGGCATAACAAAGGTATCACTTCCTTTGTGTGAGCATTGCATAACAAGTAAGCATCACCGGTTGAAATTCAACACATCAAATTCTAGAGGCAAAAGTGTTCTAGAATTGATTCACTCTGACGTATGGTAAGCACCAGTTACATCTCTAGGCAGAGCAAAGTACTTTGTCTCATTTATTGATGACTACTCCAGGCGATGTTGGGTGTACCCTATTAAGAAGAAGTCAGATGTGTTTTCCACTTTCAAAAACTTCAAAGCACGGGTGGAACTTGATTTTGAAAATAAGATCAAGTGTTTCAGAACAGACAATGGAGGAGAATACACAAGTGAAGAATTTGATGACTTTTGTAGGAAAGAAGGCATCAAAAGACAGCTCACAGTGGCGAACACTCCTCAACAAAATGGAGTGGCAGAGCGAATGAACAAAACCTTGTTAGAAAGAACAAGAGCAATGTTGAGGGATACAGGCCTAGAAAAATCATTCTGGGCAGAAGCAGTCAATACCGCCTGTTATTTGGTGAATCGAGCTCTATCAACTGCAATAGAGCTGAAGACACCAATGGATATGTGGACTGGTAAACCAACTGATTATTCAAACCTTCATGTATTTGGAAGTATAGTGTACGTGATGTACAACTCCCAAGAAATTTCAAAGTTGGATCCAAAATCCAGGAAATGCAAATTCTTGGGGTATGCTGATGGAGTAAAGGGGTATCGCTTGTGGGATCCCACTACCCGCAAAGTGATCATTAGCAGGGATGTTATCTTTGTAGAAGATAAACTACAAAGAAAAGAAGACGATAATAGCGCTAAAAAGTCAGAGACTACACAGATACATGTGAAAAAGGAGGTTGAACAAGGAGATTCTTCTGAAGCAGAACCAGCACATGATGAACAAGAACCAGAGAGTTCTGAAGCTCCAACAACTCGTCAATCAGATCGTGTGAGAAGACGTCCCAATTGGCACTCAGATTATGTTATAGAAGGAAATGTTGCATATTGTCTTTTAACAGAGGACGGTGAGCCATCAACATACCAAGAGGCAATAAACAGCTCAGATGCTTCACTGTGGATGATGGCGATGCAAGAAGAAATTGAAGCCCTTCATAAAAATAATACATGGGACCTTGTGCTACTACCACAAGGAAGGAAGCCAATTGGTAACAAATGGGTCTTCAAAATCAAGCGAAATGGTGACGATCAAGTTGAGAGGTATTGTGCAAGACTGGTGGTCAAAGGATATGCTCAAAAAGAAGGTATTGATTTCAATGAAATATTTTCTCCTGTGGTTCGACTAACAACAGTTCGAGTAGTCTTGGCAATGTGTGCTACATTGAATTTACATCTAGAGCAGCTAGATGTTAAAACAGTTTTTCTTCATGGAAATCTTGAAGAAGAAATTTATATGCTCCAGCCTGAAGGTTTTGAAGAAGAAGAAAAGAAGAACTTGGTTTGCAGGTTAAACAAATCTCTGTACGGTCTAAAGAAGGCGCCAAGGTGTTGGTATAAGAGATTTGATTCTTTCATTATGTGCCTTGGATACAACAGACTTAATGCAGACCCTTGCGCTTATTTCAAGAGGTATGGTGATAACGATTTTGTTATATTGCTGTTGTATGTAGATGACATGTTGGTTGCAGGACCCAACAAAGATCATATTGAAGAATTGAAGGCACAACTGGCTAGGGAATTTGAAATGAAGGACTTGGGATCAACAAACAAGATTCTAGGGATGCAAATTCACCGAGACAGAAGTAATAGGAAGATTTGGCATTCACAAAAGAATTACTTGAAGAATATCTTGTCACGATTCAGCATGCAAGATTGTAAGCCAATTTCTACCCCTCTTCCTATTAACTTCAAATTATCCTCCAGTACGAGTCCTAGCAGTGAAGAAGAGAGGATGGAGATGTCTCGAGTGCCGTATGCATCAGCAGTGGGAAGTTTAATGTTCGCTATGATATGCACAAGACCAGACATTGCACAAGTAGTGGGAGTGGCTAGTCGATACATGGCAAATCCAGGCAAAGAGCATTGGAATACAGTAAAGAGGATCCTGAGATACATCAAAGGGACCTCAAATGTTGCATTATGTTACGGAGGATCAAACTTACTAATCAATGGGTATGTAGATTCTGACTATGCGGGGGATTTGGATAAAAGCAAATCTACTATAGGATATGTGTTCAAAGTTGCTGGTGGAGCTGTAAGCTGGGTTTCAAAATTGCAGTCAATTGTGGCTACATCCACAACAGAAGCAGAATATGTAGCAGCTACACAAGCCAGTAAAGAAGCAATTTGGTTGAAGATGCTATTGGAGGAGCTTGGGCACAATCAAGAGTATGTCTCTCTGTTTTGTGACAGTCAAAGCGCCTTGCATCTAGCAAGAAATCCAGCATTTCATTCAAGAACAAAGCGCATACGAGTTCAGTACCATTTCATTCGTGAAAAGATGGAAGAAGGAACGATAGATATACAGAAGATCCATACCAAAGACAACATAGTAGATTTCATGACAAAGGCAATCAACGCTGATAAATTTACCTGGTGTCGATCCTCTTGTGGCCTGTCAGAGACGTAAGCAACATGATGGTACAAGGTAGAAAGAATGGTGTGAAGATATGATTGTTCCAATCAAATCTTCAAGTGGGAGATTGTTGAAAAATCAAACCACATGGGCTGCTAAGCAGCCGGTGGCTTTGAATAATAATATTTTATTATTTTTTGTATGGTAAAATTGCTAAAAATTAGTCATTGTATTTTAGGGTATTTACAAATTAGTCCTTAAGTTTCAAGTATAAATACCCTAGCTCATTTAACATCAAAACCATCCCAAAGCATTCTAGTTTTCTTCCAATACTAGAGAATTTAGAGAGTTTCTTGAGAGTTGTTTTCTCCTTTTTATTAAGAGAGAATTATCATTGTTTTCTCCTTGGTAGATCGAGAGAAGTTGTAATTCCTATTTTCTCATAGTGAAATTCTTCTACCGTTGCCCATGGTTTTTACCCTATATTATTTAGGGGTTTTCCACGTAAATTTTGGTGTCTCTTTTATCTTCATTTTTATTTTCTCAAATTATCAGTTGTGATTTTGCTCTATCTGATAACCGTCTTTCGCAACAGAACTAGGATTTATTATGTCCTTACAATATATATATATATATATATATATATATATAATTAGGATTCTAGAGTTAAACATACTCTCGTGGAGTCATCTTTTAATTTTTTTTTCCTTACAAGATTTTTTATGTATTTTTGTTTGTGATTTTATATCTACTCGCTATTATCATCTCGATTGTTATAACATTATTCACAGAGTTGTTGAAAAATAACAGTACATTGTTTTTAACTGTGGGAAATTGCAGAGAGGATGAGAATGAGGTTGGTGAGTTGCAGCCAAAAAAAATGTTATGATACTGATAGGTATTTTTCTTTTCTTTTTGTTTACCCATGGCCAAATTAGGCATACGAAATTCAGCAACAAGATAATGCTATGGTATACTAATCAGTGAAATGAGCCACACATTGTCCATTTCCCCCCCCCCCCCTCTTCATGGTGTAATATTTTCACTACAAACAGATGAACAAAGCAAAGAACAGTTAGATTCCTATCCATATTGATGATAGAGCGAAAAACAAGTGATGAACACAAGGCCTTGAACCTCTAGTTCAACAACGGACTGTTAACTACAATGCCGATAGAAACGAGATGGTCAATCGGAAGCAAGCATGGATGATTCTTGGATTAGTGTTCCATTCTCAGGTTGATTCTTGGATACATCAATATGAGAGTTAATAAGAGGCAATGGCATCTCAACAGGATGTATGGCCACAATTCTTCCATCCTTGATCTCTACATTCACTGATTTCAAACATTAAACACTTTATCATTAGAATTGTCCGACATATAATAAATAACTGCCTCTTCTTCTTCATCATCATCACAGCTTTCATGAGAATTAAACAAGTTTACCTAACTTGATAACCGATTTTACTAGTACCAGAATCAAATCCACATGCAAAAAGACAAGTAATCAACCAAAGTAAATGCTCATTGGAAGATATATAATGACATCCAAACAAGAAAACTAGAGTCAATCAAATTATAGAAAAACTGGAATTAAGGATACCTGGGCGAGACATCCACCAGAGAATGAAGAAGCAAAGCAAGACGAGGAGGGGAATGGCATGGATCCAAATCTCCGCCAACGGGAACACTCCGGAGCGAGAAGCTCTTCTTCCCTTCTTCGCAGCGTTTCCCACTGGTATCGAAACTGGAAGATGGATACCGGCTCTCATCATCTTTCACCAGTTGCCTTACTGCTTACTGTTATCTTCTTCAAGCTTCTCAAGAGAGATTGATTTGATGAATGAAAACATTTGAAGTGATGAAAATCTTAATAAGGATTTGGGGTTTCAGTTATTCAGTTAGGCTTCTAACGACTTCTAGCGGGAAATCTTTTGGTACGTAACTGGATTTCATTTCACGCTGCATTCCATTAACAAAGCTTTGTTAACTGTCTGCATGAGTCAAAGATACACTTCAAATATTTTTTAATCCTTAATTACTCCTATCATTGCTTTTTGTTTTGTTTATGATAATTCACTTATATGGTTGACAATTTGTTTCATGGAAGTAATTATAGTTTAAGAATTATACAAGATACAAATAAAAAAATATGAATTTGATTATAATATATATTTAGATTTTTGATGTTTTTATGGTTTAATTTTATATGAAATCGAAGAGTTTTAAGTTAGATTTGTGGAGTTTAAGGTAATTACTATAAAATAGACATTAGACTCACTTCGGTTAAAATGAGTGAATTTGAAATCTTATGGTCTAACGATCGACGACCAAGGGTGACAAATGACAGTCAACAATAAGAGATTTTGGTATTTTATTTAAAATTTACGGGTTAAAGTAAATAATATATATTTTAAAATGAATCTATCTAATTTTTTATACTTACTCTTTTTGAAATCCAAAAACTAATTTATTTGATCGAATGGAGTGAGAAAAAATTTGAGTTAGTCGAATTGACGAGTCATATTTCATAACTTAATTTTATTTGAAATTTTTTGAGTTAAGTCGAGTTGTTCGAATTTCAATTTAAATTTAATTGTAAATATTTATGATGTTATGGTACTAATTGATTCAAGTTTAAACAACTTTCTATAATCGTATAGGATATACATATATATTTCTTCATATATAATATACATATATCATGTAGAGTTGAGGGACTCGACTAGAACTGAAAAATGAATCTACTAATTATTAAAAATTTTGAGTTATTTGAGTCTTATTTTATAACTCTAACTTTATTTGAATTTTTTTTAATTGAGTTGAGTTTATAAAATTACATGTCCTGTCAAAGTTTTTAATATCAAATCGAGTCAAAAAATTAAATTTTTTGAACATTTCAAATATATATATATATAAGTTTCGGGACCAATTTAAAATAAATGTCATAATTTAGGAAGAAAAATGAAATGTTCAAAAATTTGACACGACATTCAGTTATATATATATATATATATATATATATATATATATATATATATACTATAATTTAATTTAAAAAATTAAAATATAATGTATTAAAATTTTGAGTAGTTCTAGATTTGTCTTCTCTCATTTTATTGAACGAGATAAATTCGGAGCTATTCTAGTTCAACTTAATCAAAGTTCGGTCAACACTCAAATCAAATAGATTCGAATCGAGTTCTTAACGAGCTACTTTATATCCAACTCAAAAACTCGTGAGCAACTCAAAATGTTAAAATATTACTTCTTTTAATTTTTTAAATTAAATCATTAATAATGTTAACATTTATATATTATTTTTAAATATATATATATAATACAAGTATTTTATGTATTTAAGATTTAAGTTTGAACTCGAACTTGAGTTTGAACTCCAATCAAGCTAAGTTTAAAAATGTTTCAAATTCAAATTTTATCGAACTTAAATTGAACTTCAATTTTTTATTTTAAATAAAACTTGAAAATTTTAAGTTTACGAACTTTCACGTCAAACTTCAATTTTTTATTTCAAATTCGAGTCGAATTTGACAATTTTAAATTCGCTAACTTTTGAATAAAATCAAATTCAACTTTTTAACGTTTCGAATAAAATCAAACTTAACAATACTCAAGATCAACTCGACTTGTTTACATCTCTAATCTCGCCGACGCTTCCTTTCATCCATCCCTTCCTTTTCTCTGTCCATGGCCTTAGCTAATAAAAAAAATAACGCTGCCAGTGTGTTGGTCACCATCACCAACTTTCTCGAGCAACTTCAAAGCTCTCTCATGGGATTTCAACTCTTCCAAATCGCTTCTGACTCATTTCTCCTGTTTCTGTACTACTCAAAAATATCTTTATACAAGCTTGACAGTTTTTATTGACAAGTGTAGCGATTTAACACGGCAACAAAGAGAATTGAGCTACTAGTGACTGACGCCTCAAGTTTCAAGGCATTATCCTCCACAAACCACAATTGACCCCAAACAACTCGCTTTCATCCACCTTCACTGCCTATTAATGTATAATTTGAGTCTGAATATATATATAATTGCAATAAAGAAAAACTTTAACAAATAACATTTTTTAAAAGCAATAAATTGAACACATAAATTTATAGTTTTGGGGGAAATGCACAAAAACTAGGATTGGGAAGGGTAGAACAAAAGTATAATTTAAATGGGGAAATCGCTTCCAACGCCTCTAAAAACCCCTGCAATCCAAAGTTGAATGTACTCGTAACCATTTCGGCCTCCAACCTTCGACTATCTTTTAACCTCCACAAGCCTACATGGGATTTCCGACCGGCTTTTTCTGCCCAAACAAGCAGGTGCAGGTACCAGAGATTCAAATCGCGATCGCGTTTTCGGAGGGCACCACTACCGCTATATTGCGGGCATAGCGAGCGCTATTGCGGCGATTGCAGGTGTCGCGGTGATTGCGGGTGTCACGGTGATTGCGGGTGTCGCAGTCAAATAATAGTGTTTTCGGAGGACACCGCTACCGCTATATCGTGGGCGCTATAGCAGTCATGGACCGCTATTTAAATCCTTGGCAGACACAATATGCAGGCAGAATTTAAAAGCTAATAATACTAATTCATCTCCTTATTTACCAGCTTGTGCTCGTTTCCAGATACTGCCTTTTAGGGCAAGTTATCAGAATATCATTCCTTCATGAGGGTGGCCCCTCAAGGCCAAGGATAGCACTTACAAGTCAACATGCCCATCCTCAACGTGCAAACCAAGATTGCACAAACTCATTCACTCTACCTCTTAGCATATAGCAATATAGGCAATGAAACAACCAACTTGGTTCCAGAGAACAATCACATCCCATATGTTCTGTTGTACAGATCACCTGAAGTGGGCATCCTGTACTTTGAATCTTCATACCCGGAATAGAACTTATTGAATCCCAGTCTTTCATTTCTTAGGAGCTCCGCCACACCAAGACCGTTTCCACCCTGGACCTCATTCCATCCGTCCCAATGACCATTTGATATATTATGTGTGTTTCTCAACTGTTGGAGACTCAACTGTGCAAATGGGGACATATTGTTAACTTGTGACTGATCCATGAGCCTCGAAGAAATTCCATAAGAATCATTCAGAGAAGAAAAGCTATCCCCAACATCATAACTTAGGTTCTGATGAGGAGAAAGAGATCTCTGCATGAGTAGTTGGAATCTGGCCTCGTTTTCATCGGGACCCAACTGTTGAGCAAAATTTGATCTCATGTCCAAGCCTGGATTGTTGAGCCCTCCCTGAATTCTACCCTTACCAACTGCCAATATTGCTGGATCTATAAATTCTATATCCCCAGGGCCACCAATACCACCACTTTGAGGAGCCTGATAAGAATTTCTTAATAGGGATGAAGGGTCCATCAAATGATTTCCTATAGGAAAAAGCAGTCAACATTAATCTGTTGCAGGCAAGGAACTCACAAAATCAAAAGCCAAAATTAAAAATATTACCAGATGTGGGGTCAAAACCATGGTTTACTCTCTCAATTGAAGAAAAGCCTGGAGGTGGTGCCCTGCTACGAACAGAGAATCCTGGTGGGGCTGAAATTTGAGCTCTTGAAGCTGTTAGACAACATTAAGTGATTAACTAAAATCAAAGCCAAAATTGGATAGGTCTAAAAGAAATGACACAAAGAAATGATGCTCCGCATGGACAAAAATAAACACATCAACTATATACTTGAGTCAGGGAAAAGCACACATTTTGGGCAAAGAAGATGGTACATCACATACAATTTCGAAAGTCCATTTATAACTAATAATCCATGACGATATTACAGAACACGTTGGGAGAATGGTTGTTGCATGACTGTAGTTTATAAAAACAGATACCACTGAACTAAATATTCAGACAGCAAGAGCAAATTTCAATGAGAAAAGAAGAATTCAACTAAAATTAGCTGGAGCAAAGTAAATTTCTAGACTCTCACCAGAAAGCTTATTGGAGAAAATTGATGGGCTGCTGGAAAAATTGTCAGATTCCTCAAAGTTACAGGAAGCTAAACCATTAGATACTCCAAACTTGCATAGATAGGAATCCCTGCTGTCTGCAAAATCTTGGCTGGGTTGGATCTGTGGCATTTGCCCAAAAACACTAAAGGAGGACTCAACATCAGCTGGAAAATGTTTAGAATCCTCCCGTCTCGCAAATGAGAATCGGGACTGATTATTCTTTAGTGTTTTCCATGAACTAGATAGTTTGAGAGGATTGGGTTGCTGCTTCTCACCGTCTCCCAACAATTTCACCAAGTTCTGTGGAGAAGTTAGAGACTCATCCCATGTATCAAAATCTAGTGACAATATGTTCGAAATTATGTTGCTATCCCCTTTATCATTAGTAGCATTGCTCTCAGCATTAACAACGAATCTGTGGTAATATCAGAACCAATACTACTGCTTGTGTACTTGTCAAGGTATTCATTAGACCAAGAAGAAACATTAGCTCCATGAAGACATGAACTGTCATGAGCTTTATTATCTACAATGAGAGTATCAGTATTCAAATTAACAGCACCAAAAGTATCACCATGTTGCAAAGAATGAGACCTAATATGATCTGACAAATGGAGAGGGATTGGTGAATTTGGCACATAACTTGAACGACTAATCACTTCTGGATCCTTGAGTCTCTGATTATCAAATGATAGTATGTCTTCCTCCACTTCAGAATTTATATTTTCCACAGCTTGAGTATGTGCATCAATTTCCCAGAGAGACTGCTCTTTTGAAACGCACACCCCATTGGGAGAGGTCACAGATCTCTCAGCAGTTGCTGAACTTAATGGTTCTCGATAGTAATCAGTATAACATTGTTGTAACCCCTGACTGCTAGGTGAACTGCTAGATACATGTTCAGAAGCTGAACTGCTTGGTCTAACTTCGTCAGAAAGTCCATTCAAGACACTCCTATCTAAGGTCAATGTTGACATATCAGAGCACAACCTCTGTGTGTTCCCATCAGCAGAGGAAATACTGCCCACTTTCTCACCAGAGGAAATAGAAGTCTGGCCACCATGATCAAAGAAGTTTGTAATAGTTGATGGCATATTAGTGCCCTGGCGATCATGATTGGATGATGGTTTAGGAGATAACTGACTGGTCAATGATTTAGAAGCAGCTACTCCATCGGGTGAAGAAGGATTGTCTAGTGCAGTAGTTTGACAATCAAAACCAGCATTCTGCTTTGAAGGTTTTAACAAATCAGGCTTACCCTTCATATGCATAGCATGAATCTCCTCGGATGGCTTTTTTACAACATCAGCATGTAATGAACAAGCTTGATTGGTGTTTGTTACTGCAGATGAAAATTGTAATGCACTACTGACTGTATCAGAATTGTGCTTAAGAGGTCCATTTGAACATGCTAAACCAGCCGGTTGTGGTTGATTTAAAGCGCGCGTCCCCCTGGCAGAATGATTCGCAACTTTCAGCACCAGCAATTAAAATAACAATTTGTCACAGAACAAATCAAATAGCATACCATGATGCTCCAGCAGGGAGTGCGATAGATCTACCACAGCTTCCATTTGGAGAACTTTTAGGAACAGTCTCTGTTGCGTTCTGCACAATATATAAAATAACAACCAGGTTAGTTGCAGGAACCAAGACCAAGTATGCATGGTGCTTTGATTCATTGCCACCTCAACCCACCCATGCTATTATTTGACAAATCTTATTGCAATCATTCAAGATTAGAAACAAACACGCTATTAAGAAGTTTGGAAAAAATCTGCTAGCAAGCAGAGCACAACTAAACTATTTTCCTGAACTCTGTGTACTATTTTACCTACCAATTTTTGTTTGGGAATTACAAACGTGAACTTACATTTGGAGGACTTGCAATTGGTTTTGCTGCAGAAGCAGAACTATTGGGGCAATAATCATCCACTGGAGGAGGTAATATATTTCCAGGACGCCGTTGCATATTGTTTGTTGCACCAGTTATTTGTTGAACCCTACTTTAAACAACTAATTAAGTTATAAATCATGCAAAACTTTGAACCAGTTACTTGTTGAAGCCTATTCCTTTAAAAAATTATGTTTATCAATCATGCAAGAGAAGACATTACTCAAAATTAAGCAAGAAACCTGAATGCATGCTTAGAAATGAAATGTTGCAATAAAAACCTCAAAGAAGAGCAAAGAAATCTAAATTTGACTTGAAACCCCTATTTGAAAAGTGAAGACTACAATAGTAAACATATTTTATTAAAAAAGAAACCTTTTAACGTACAGTGATTGCAAAAAGAATGAGCGAGGATCCAAGGGCCCGTTCGTTATTGAGTTTAGAAAGCCAAAAGCACCTTCTCACTCAATAAGCAATAAAGAACACTCGGCATTTCGGGGGAAATATTCTAAATATTCTTTATAAACGTGCTTTTTAAACCAAACAGAAACGCCAAATAATTGAGCTTTTGCGCTTGGAAAAATGCATTTGGGGCAATTTCTATTTTTAACCTGCAGCCAAAGAACAAATCTATGTGGTTTGTTTCTTTCATATTTCTTCTATTATTACTTTTCTTCATCCTTTTTATTTTTTTCTTTATTAATCATTTTATTATATCATATGTATACATATATATATATGTGTGTGTGTGTTCTTTTCTTTTAATAGATGAACAATTGTTTCTACTGTTATCATTATTATTAAAATATTAATAGTTTAAAAAAGTAATTAAGATTTTATTAATAAGTTAAAAAAATCATTTAAATTATTTTATTTTCATTTTATAATACCATGTCTAAAATAGACATTTTGTATTCTCGAAAGGACTTTTTGACAGCGATACTGAACACTACAATTTGAAACCATACTTTTCAAAAGCAATGTCAAACTATCCCCAAGAAAAACCAATGGGAGGCCAGAACCCTTTTAAAGCATTATCAAAAATGACACGCCAATATTCCAAAGAAATAAAAGTTAACAAATGCCATTCTAACATACTTTCCAATATAATGGGGCGTATAAAGGCTTTCTCGGAGCATATGATAGCACCCTTTCACATGGGCTACCATAAAAAGTATACATGCATGTATATGTCACCTCTAATTGTTTTTACCAATAAATGAAGAATGAAATTAAAATCATTAAAATCAGAAAACATCAACTTGTTGATTTTCTTCATCTCAAAAATAAGTTACATGTACAACAGAAAAAACAAAGAAGACAGGAAAACTCAAGCAATTTACCTTGTGTAGGCTGATATGATTTCATCTTTTGTGAAACTATCCTCTTGTGGACCAATCTCATGCAAATATAGACAATCAGGATTGGTGCAAGGCTGCAACCCAAAAAGAACTTCATTATTTTTCTATTACAATAACAAAGCTTATCATGTTTCCTAGTATATTATTACCATCATTGTCTTCCTTCCTATTTTGCAATTTTACAAGCTGGCAAATCACAAACTTTTCATAATTTGTCCAATACTTAAGTTCTAGATTTTTTTTTTTTACATGTCAAATATTTTACTGTGACTAATGCTTTCAAACTATTTTGGCAATTAATTAAATGAATTAAGTCTCTACCAATTTGAAGAGAAGATAGAGTATAGCCTTTTGAGTAAAATATCATAAATTAGTGTGTAAATTTTCATAACTAATTTTTATAGTAATTTATATAACTAGCGGAAACAACAACATTAAATTCACAAAATAAATTAAACAAAAATCACTTCTAAACATACCACATTTCTCAACCATGCATGACAATACTTTGTTGTACCAAAGCATGCCCTGAAATGAACATTTCAAGTATTAGAGAAGATAACCAAGACCGCATATGCATTCAACCAATAACAAAAGAAATAACTCCACAAACACATTCCCGTACTTTAATGGTCTACCGTCCAAGTTAAATCCATGTACAGACTGGATACAACGAATCACTTCCTCTTCTTTTGAGTATGTAATATATCTGTTTACAGTATAAACAAACGTAGTTGAAAAAAATAAATTTCTTAGTTACAGGGGTTCAGAAAATAGGCAAAAAGAACACTACAAAATGGTAAGATATATATGATACAATGACTTCTATTAAAAAACAATGCATAAAACAAGGTCTAAATGTTTGGATGACTTAAAACCAAATACATTAGATAATGTACTTAGTACTTACACACTACATGTATTGTTTGGAAATTGCTGAATGACACCAGCTGCAGTCCGAGACATAGATACTTTAAGAACTACCAAAATAATCTCTACGTTGGAGAAGCTGCACAGAAGAGATGTTAGCTTAGGTCAAATATCACCAGTAGATTGCAGATGTAGAAAGTGAGGATGGAAAGAGAGTACCTCCCCATCTGCCAGATTAAGTGGCAACCCCACAATGTAAACAAGATTCCTTTGAATAACTCGCACACTGCTCAGTTGCTTCCTTCCTTCAGATGATTTAGTCTTTGCTTTTTGCGACTTCGTTTTTCTTTCCATATTAACTTCAGCCACCAACCTGTTTATTGAAACAACATACATGAGATGATGGCAGGCAAATGTTGCAAAATATTTAATGAGAATAAAAAGCAAGGTAGCTTAACAACCTCTCACAATTAGCAGTCGTTCCTACTATCTTGCATTTATCATAAGCACTACGACATGCTGGACACCTCCCCACTGTACTATCCTTCTCAGACATATTCATTATGTGATGCCAACACCAAACACATATCTGCCTCAAAGATCAAAATAGGTAAGGCCGAAGACACAAATTGTCACCCCCTTTTTCCAATTTGATATTTATTTATGACATTTTTACTTCTTTTCAGTTTATTTGTATGCGCAAACAAATGTAAAAATATTTTAGAAGAAAAAGAGAAAAATAATTCAGACCTCATAACCACATTTGCAAGGCTTCAGTTGCTGATCAGTCAAATCCATCTCTTCCGCACAAAGGGGACAGGTCTTTTCTCCTTCGTCACTCATGATTGCCTGAAACCTCAAAACAAATAAATAATTACATAAGGACAATAATACTATTATACTCTACAAAGTCACTGAAACCTTAATTGAACTTAGCAAAATAATTTACCAGAACTACCAAAATTCCCATTCAATTTACAAAAAACACTGCAACCAAAACTTACAATTTTTTTTTTATAAATCGCAAGTCAAACACGGAAATTCCTATTTCACTTAAATAATCTGAACCCTATATTTCCAGGAAAAGGGAAAAACTAGTCAAGAAAATAAGCGTCGAACAATTAGCAGACCAACAAACAAAAGGCACCTAGAGAAATCTCAACAGAAAAAAAAAATGAATTCTCAATCCAATACCAAGAAAAATCGAATTCACAATCCAATGACAAACCAATAATTGCCTACATGCAATACAATGAATCAATAAAACAACACAAAAAATTGAGATAAATTATGGATCTTAAAAAATAAATATTGAAGGGCAAAAATTATGGATAATTTAGGGTTTCAGATTCAGAGATAAGGGAGTTACAGATAGGTGTAGATCGACAAGATGATGAATCTGTGGAGAAGAAGGGATAGTTCAGAAAGGTAACACTGCCACGCCAAGAGAAATCCACCAAAGAAATTGAGAGAGAGAGAGAGAGAGAGAGAGAGAGAGAGAGAGAATACATCAAATAACGACGTGAAAGTGGGGGCTGTTTGGGAGGAAAGAAAAAAGAAAATTCCTTTTCAGATGGAAGAAAAAGAGAAAGGAAAAGTGGAATATCTGATTCCAGATCGGAGTAGCGATGGGGCCAACGTCGACGACTTAACTAGATATTTTTGATCCGCTAAATATCTCTCTCCCTCCACATTACTCCATTTATATTTTGACACGTAAGTCAACTGTGTGTCGTCTGGATGGAACCGGTCGTGCTGGATCGTCGGCGGTAGAATTTCGTTTTTTTCATATTAAAATATTATATCTACTAGATTTCATAATATATTGTGATTAATTTTAGGGTAAACTACATAAATGGTCACCTAACTTTTAAGGATCTTGTATTTTGTTCACCCAATTTTTAAAATTTATAATACAATCACCAAACTTTTACTTCGTTTTCAGTAAGATCGCCGTTAGTTTACCTGACATGACATGTCAGATATCACTGTTACTTTTTAGCTTAATAAAATAATCATTTTAACCCATTTAAGCACCCTAAAAAATAATCCCGCACTTTGATCAACACCATGTTTATAATGTAAAATTACAACTAGTAAATAATATTATTGAATCAAACACTATGATCTTATATTAGAATCTAATATTACACCCTACTTTTATCCTTCCTTGAATAAACCTAAGTAGAGGTAAATTTGGCTGTGGGAATTGATTGAGCTCAAGTTGAGATGGCAAAGGAAGACCATGGCCACCGCCAAACGTAGCAATGCGGCAGGGTCAGGAGAAGAGGAAATGGACAAAGAATACAGATACAAATCTATATCTAACATCTACATTTTCACTTAAAATTTATGTTAACCGTTTTCAAACATATATTTGGACATTGATATCAGATGCCAACTTCCGAATACATGATTGATATCATAACAGTGGCTTCTCTTGGCATGGTGAATTCATGATCAACCTGGGTTCTGACAGCAAAGTAATTTCCCAAAAACTTGAGTCTAGAATTTGCAACATCGTAAATAATTATAACACATCATAAATCCGTTGTCGGAGAGAGGAAGCATATCATTGCTCCCTTGCCCTCTTGCGTGCCAGAAAACGTTCTCTAGCTGCTGCAACTGCATCTTCACCTCTTTTATGATGGTTGCTTTTTGGTCCATCAACAGACGGTTGTTTCTCTGAAGTGTTCTCCTGTATTGTACTGTCTGGAAGTATATCTTTGGTTATTGGCTTCGAATCTCGAGACTCAAATATTTCTCTAGAACCTGTTTCATCTCGAGTCTGGTCAGTCATAGCAGAAGACTCGGGAGCAGTTGGTTCAGGCAACGGCTGATCTCTATTGGATGCATCTTTCTCGCTCTCCTTCTCAAGTTTCCCTAATTCAAGTTTTCTTGATTTTGATTCATTTGCCCCAAACGCAACATTTTTACCAAGGTTGAAGTAAAAATCACTCAAGTCACTCTTCTTGGTAACCTTTAAAACAAAAAAAAATGGTCATCAACCAGATAAATTACAACAGAATTGGAAATTTAAGAGTTAAAGTAAACCAATCACATACAGACAGGAAACAGAAAGAAAATTGGGGAATTAAATACCGAAAAAGAACACCCTATTTATTCCCACTTAACAAATAAACTTTAAATGTAGATTATGTATCCCAAATTCATTTTCTTGCATTTAGCTAATTCTAATAACATGTAAATTTATAATCCCATAAATGATAAGCAACCCAACTGATAGATACACGTGAACAGTCTTTTTCAATATGAACTTATACCATTAATGCTATCTGCACTTAATGTTTTTTCAATATAATTCACTTTCAAACAATGCTTCAAAATTTCCAGTCCCGGCAGATAAAAACAAAATCAATTTGTTTATTTGGGACACTCGAATCAACATATTTAGATTAACAACAGCATGCTAACCACCCTAGGAATCAATAGCAATTCATTCGATCATAAATGTTGTAACATACAATAAAAGTAAAAACCAAACCCATAAACAAAGAAGTGGAAAGCAAACAACAGAAAAAGCTACACTTACATCCTCTTTCTCCTCTCGAAGTTGTCGTAGGCGTTCTTCCTCCATCCATTTTGCCTGCTCAGCAAGCTTTTTCTTGTAGGCACTAGTCACAAACTTATCTTTGTCTGAGTAAAGGTGATCCTCTTTACTTCTCTCTTTCACAAGCTTCCTCTCGTATACTATCTCCTGTTCCCATTTCCGTTGCTCCGCTTTTTTCATTAAGTTATGAATATATTTTGGCTGCTCAAAACAGTCAACATTATCACCAGTCAAATTGATGATTAATTCCAGGTTAGTTTTGAGTAATTGTAGAATATCTTTTTTTAGATTTGAGCAGTTGTTAAGTGAAATTGTACCTGCTGCAATGTACATACAGATTTATTTATTTCGATTTTTTTTTGTTTGGGGGGGGCGGACAAACAAAGGGGAATAATTAAACTAATAGCAAGTAAATAATCCTAGAAACCACAAAAAGAAAACCCTAAAATTTATTAGAAAAGTATACCTTTCTCTCTTCGCGATCTTGAAGACGGGGGCGAACAACCTTCTCCTTCATCTCGTCGTAAACTCCATCGTAATCAAACACCGAAGGATCTTCCTCTAAAGCTTTCTTATGTTGCTCCTCTACCTTCGAAAAAAAAGGTAAATTCCAATTAAGTTATTTTTAAAAAAAAAAAATCCTCGAAAGAAAGGAGAATAAAGGAAATCAATGTGAAACTTACTTCCTTGAGAGCTTTGTTCTTGTGAGCTTGGCGGGAAATCTCTCTCTCCACGTCATCATCGTCGTCTTTTTGGAAGCCGCGAGGAGGAGGTAATGGTGGTCTTGTCACCGTCTTTTTCTGTTGGAACAGCGGAACCCTCAGCTGTAAACCGTACTTCTTCATCTTTTCTGGAGAAAAAAAAATTATATATTTATCTCATATTTGTTTATCAGTATCTAACAGTGAATGAATGCATGTCTTCATACCTACACTCTACAGCTCTATGGTGATACTAGAATAACAAGAGATTTCTTTATAGCTAAATGAATGACTGAAACTTGGGGGGGAAAACAAGACAAAGCATATCAAGGAATTACTCTCTCTCTAGGAGGCGGAGGCGGGGGAGAGCAGTTGCGATCGTAGAAATCGCGGTCTCGTTGCTCACGCGAATCTCGGTCGCGGAGTCGAGGAGGCGGCGGGGCAGGGGGAAGAGTTGGGATCGTCAGATGCTGGAGGTTGTCTGTTGTTGTTATCTTACACCAAAATTAACATGTAAGCGTACATGGTGTTTCTTCTTCTTTTACCTGCATTCATGTTAAGCAGCACATGAAACAGGTTCAGGCAGCCATGTACAATAGAAAATCATAAATGATGACATTACGGATAGATGAAGGTGCTACATCTATATCCACATATGATGCTTGATATATATATATTGTGTCATATTTAAACTTGGATCGAATTATAGAACTCGATGTACTTCTTCCAGATTTCCTCTAATTTTATATCTTTCGGACAATTATAGTCTCGTGATGTTACCATTATTAGACCTACATGATCTGTGCTCTACTATATAATCAATAAATCTATTTGGTTATATCAACCTACAAATAGCATCATCACCAATACTAAAAGTCGATATTTAAATCACTACACAAAACTGATGGTGGGGGATTGAGATCTATCTCTCTAGGGTTTTCTCATAGAATTTCCTCCTCACATTTTTCATCTTTTTCAGTCTGCTAGATTATTGATCATAGTTTTTTATCTAAACCAAAAGGATAAATAGTCATTAACTATTATCTATCATAATTTTTTCATCAATAATTAATCGTCTTCCACCATCATTTTCCCATTAACATGATCATATAGAATCGAATTCATATAATTAATGTGCAGGCAGCAGGTTCCCTCTTGTGACAACAGATTTCAACTTTAAATGTAAAAGTAATACAACTAATAACTACAACTAATATATATATCTACATCTATATCCACATCATGAGACTATAGTTGTCCCGTCGCTCACGCGAATCTCGGTTATAATTTTTTTTTTGATAAATCGCAAGTCAAACATAGAAATTCCTATTTCACTTAAATAATCTGAACCCTATATTTCCAGGAAAAAAGAAAAACTAATCAAGAAAGTAAGCGTCGAACAATTAGAAGACCAAAAAATAAAAGGCACTTAGAGAAATCTCAAAAGAAAAAAATGGATTTTCAATCCAATACCAAGAAAAATCGAATTCACAATCCAATGATAAACCAATAATTTCCTACATGCAATACAATGAATCAATAAAACAACACAAAAAATTGAGATAAATTATGGATCTTAAAAAATGCACATCGAAGGGCAAAAATTATGGATAACTTAGGGTTTCAGATTCAGAGATAAGGGACTTACAGATAGGTGTAGATCGACAAGATGATGAAGAAGAAAGGATAGTTCAGAAAGACAACACCGCCACGTCAAGAGAAATCCACCAAAGAAATTGAGAGAGAGAGAGATAGATAAACAAGGGTTCTTTTGGATTTCTGGTTAACCTTTTATTCATTTGCTTTCTTGCTCATTTAAATATTGTGAACCTCCTACTTTTGCCCTTGGATTTTGTTCTTATTACGGGATTTTGCCCTTACCCTGGCCTTTTCCGATTTTGTCTAGTTTTTTTTACTTTTTTTTTTCTTCAACTCGGCTCTACTTAGCATGGGTCCCTCTCTTTGGGTTTGGTCGTGATATTCACAATGTCCGCCACGTTGAAAGTCCTATTCATTTAATGGTTGAGATTTATCCTTGGATAAATCTATTTCATCCTCTAGTTCACAGACCAGCGGGAAAGGTCAAATCTACTCAATTAGAAAATTATTATTTTAAATTATAATTAATATTACTTTGATATTATATAAATTTTAAATATAAAATTCAAAATTATGTTATTTCATGCCTTTGTAAATTTTAAATAAATACTTAAAATAATATGTTTTTATATTTTTATACTTTGATATAATCTTTAAATAAAAGAACTAAAACATTAAAACTATGTGTGGTAAAAACTTAAAACATTTGTATGAAACTTTAATATAATATAATTACAACCTAAGTTAACCTTCAAATTTATAAATTTAATGAAAATATTAATTTAAAATATTATTATTTGATATACTAATGATGATTTTTTTAAATTCTACAAGTAACATTAATCATTTATTGTATGAATTTAAATAATATTTTGGTAAAGTGTACAAATGATCCCGATTATAGGGGAGATGTTTTGTTGAGTCATTTGATTATTAAAAATTATAAAATGATCACCTAACTATTTATATGTTCCAAAAGCATCATTTTCTATTAAAAAATTCACAATCGTTTGAGCTGGACGCTAACATACTGACTATGATATGATAAAATTGTATTTAGGCACTAAACATGTTTTTAATGGACGTTACAACCAATGCACTTTGCACCTATATTGACCGGGAAAAAATTAGGCACCTAAATGAGAAAAAATGTATAATTTAGGCAATTTTTTATATTAAGCCATTATAAAAATAGATGTTTCCTTAAGAAGTTAAATATCAATTAAATTGTTCATGTTTTTTTAATGGACGTTACAACCAATGCACTTTGCACCTATATTGATCGGAAAAAAATTAGGCACCTAAATGAGAAAAAAATGTATAGTTTAGGCAATTTTTTATATTAAGCCATTATAAAATAGATGTTTCCTTAAGAAGTTAGATATCAATTAAATTGTTCATATTTGTTTCTTTATATTCTTTTAGGTTATGGCTTTAAGACCTACTAAGAAAACTCGCATTCCTTCTCGTAGAGTATTCGTTTCCACTTTCCTCTTGGTGGCTTTAAGACCTACTAAGACCTACTAATAAAAATCTTTTATTGAGTTTGTGTATTAATTAATAGGGTGATTCAATTAGACAATTATAAAAAATACTCTTTTTAAATAATAATTAATATTATTATAATGATATTTTAATTTTTTTCATTTTTTTTATTAATCTAAGGTGATTATAATATGTAAATGTTTTAAAAAATTTCAATAATTTGACAATGAAATCTCAAACATCTTTGCAGTATCTAGTGCTTGAACCATCCCTTTAACTATTGAGGTAGCTAAGAATAACAATCCTCCTAAAGTTCGATATCATTTTTTAACATGTCATATTTAAGTTGTTCATTCTCCAAGTTTATATGTTTTTAAGATTTAACTAATGTATTTAAAATAAACTTAATATTGGATTTAATCTAACATTTAATGTTTAAACTGATAATTAAAGTGAAAGAACTCGATTAATAAGATAATAATTATAACACACCCAACCCGGATACAAATCCGATGTGTCACATTGACTTTTCAAATCTTTTACTTTTAAAATATAGTTGAAAATTTAAACTTTTATTTATATAAAAATGATGGAACCCTTGATCAAAGTAAATAAATAGAATTCAACTTAATTTGAAAATAAAACTTAATAATTTACATAAATATAACAATGTATGTTTACAAAAATGAACACATCATATACGATTTAAACATTTTATTACATGCCAACACATATTATACAACAAAATTACATATTGTGTAAATCGTTTCTGATCTAATCATCTCGTAGAGATATGTTATCTTGTTTGATCCTAGCTATGTTCTTCTTGCTTCTTTGTACCTACGTGTTAAACACTCACACGCTAAGTCGTTGACTTAATGAGACATATAAAGTACGTAATAAAACATTAAAATACTTAATCATATTCAAAGCATTTCATGAAATCATATAAAGAAACCATAGAACACATCATATAACAAAAACATATATATATATATATATATATATATATGTCATCGTCATCATCATCGTCATCATCGTCATCACTGTTCATTTATATAGTTTCTTTTAATAGCCCATGGTACATCATTGAGAACTTAAAGGTATGTGAGTGCATTGAGGCTGTGCACTAATGTTGTCACCATAACTCGTATAAATTACACCGAAGTGTCACGTAGAATATGCACCGAGGAGGATGGACAAACAAATGGGAATAATTAAGCTAATAGCAAGTAAATAATACTAGAAACCACAAAAAAAAACCCTAAAATTTATTAGAAAAACATATCTTTCTCTCTTCACGATCTTGAATATGTGGGCGAACAACCTTCTCTTTAATCTCGTCGTAAACTCCTTCGTAATCAAACATTGAAAGATCTTTCTCTAAAGCTTTCTTATGTTGCTCCTCTACCTTCGAAAACAAAAGAAGGTAAATTCTAATTAAGTTTTTTTTTAAAAAAAAACATCGAAAAAAAGGGAATAAAGGAAATCAATGTAAAACTTATTTCCTTGAGAACTTTGTTCTTGTGAGTTTGGCTGGAAATTTATCTCTCTACGTCATCGTCATCGTCTTCCTGAAAGTTACGAGGAGGAGGCAACTGTGGCCTTGTCGCCGACTTTTTCTGTTGGAACGGCAAAATCCTAAGTTGTAAACCGTATTTATTATTTTCAGAAAAAACCATTAATACTTAGAAACTAACAATATGTTTTGAGTTTTCACCCGATATAATAAAAAAGGCAATAGAAAAGAAAATAAAGGATGTTGTTTTTCTTCCATTATCCATCATATTTACACATTAGAAACCCAAAGTAAAAGCTGGACCCAGTTGGACCTTGACTTTTGGTTTTAGTTTAAAAATAATCCAGAAAATAAATCATTATATGTTTCAGGTTTAGCACTAAAACGAAAAGAAATTGTTATTAAAAGCTACTTCAATATCACCAGATCGACAGATACAGATCCATCGAAGCCAAGCCAAGCAAACAAACAAGACTAAGAGAATTAAAAATAAAACACTCAAAGATCTAACCTTAATCTGAATGAAGAACCGCAGAAGAGAGCCGACTCAGTCTGAGGGAGTAGTTGGTCAGTTAGAGGAACGAAATAAAAAGAAAAAAAATGGAAATGAATTAAATGCCCTAAGGGTCCCATTTTGGGCCTTTCACTTTATAACCAATTGAGCTAAAAGTCCAAATATTTTTTTTTATGTAATGTCAAAAAAAAAAGTCTTTGATATTTGATAAAATAATTACTTTAATTTTTGTTTTTGTAGTATTTTGACTATCAACATTTATTTTAGGTAAAAAAGCTTATTTATAGATAGAAATATTTAGTTAACAAACAGATAACATTTCAAAAATAATATTTGTCATTTTAATAAACGTTGAATACTAATTTTAGTATCACGTCATTTTTTTTATAGTTTTAAACTTTGAAAGTTTGTTTTATAATTCTGAGATAAATATAATATAATATTTATTTAAAGACTCTCAATCGTTTGACAATAAATACTTATACCCTTACATGTGTGATGTTCAAACTCGAAATTTCAAAAGATAATAATAATTCATTCATAGCTTTAAAATTTTAATAAATAGAAGAGAGATGAGCGATTCAATGGTCTACATGTGTTATTCATAAGAAGCTAGATTTCACATTGTCTTAACTAATAGAATATTACCACGTGTTCATACACCACGTAAAGTGATTGCCTTTCCCATGTGACAATCACTTAACTAATAATAATTGCTTCATTACTAAGATCGAGCTCATTTGGGACATAAAAGGTGTTGCTGCAATTGACTATATTTACAAAATGAAAAGGGTTTTTCTTCTTCTTCTTCCATTTTCCAACTTTTCCGGTACTCCAAAACTATCATGAATTTTGTTTAACATATATCAAAACTTGACTACTTGAACAAGTCAAGTTCTCTTTAATTCTATTTTCTTTACCCTTCAAAAATGGCTTATTGAATAGCATTTATGAACCCACTTAATGCCCTCGGTGGTTAAAGAAAGTGTTGTTATCCCTTGAGGTCCTGAGTTTGACCAATTGCATATGTAAAGTGTGCACGCGTTGTCAATGGTTAAGAAAGATTATGATCAGATACTACTTTATAATCACTTCAGACTATTCAAAATAAATAATAATAATAATAATAATAAGATTAGCTTATATATAAAGAACAGTTCACTACTGATGTTTCTGTGGCTAATTCAAATTTTATGATAAAGCAAGAACAGATTGGCCATAAGAAAAGAAGAATGACAGATTCTGGAGGGGGGGGACTACTACTGGTGTGATAAATGCCACCAGCTATGACCTTACTCCACAATTATTGAGGGTGAGGGTCCATGACTGTTTAATCATATGGGAAGAATCAGAATACATCCTGCTTTTTACTTTTCACCATATCCAAATGAAAATTCCTGGGAAATATCTGCATGCTAGAAATGTTGAATTTACTGGTGTTGCAGTTGATGGGGACTAAGAAAAGTCATAGGTGAAGCTGCAACTGAATTCCCCAAGTCAAAGGGAATCCACTTCTTCTTTAATTTAAACCAATCATCAACTGTAACCTTATCTGCTGTTTCTTGTTTCTTTCTCTCACTTTTCTTAAGAAACAAACAAGTTGCAGATGAGAAGTCTATATATTTTGCTGCAGGTCACTCACTATGGTCTAGAGGAACTTTTTCCATGCATTTCAACTTTAATCAGTTACAAGGAAATTGCTTAATTGAAATGAAAATGGAATATTGGCTATTTGTCTTTCACTTCCATTATTCATCAAATTGAACTGTTATATGGAGGGGAATCTGAACGAGTTGGAAATTGTCATGTTATCTGGCCTATTGGAAACTTGTCAGATGTCACCAGATGGTTCATAATGGAAAACAAAGGCCGAGCCAGCTACCTTTTCTACGGTCCCCTCCTCGAGGGTGGACTCTTATTTCTAGTCGTGCTGGTGCTGGATTGTTTTTTTAACGAGCATAACTTGAATAATTGATAGAATTTTGGGCTTTGCACTTTGTAACTTTTGGGCATAAATAGAAATGCCCACATTGGCTACCGTCCCTTTTGTGTTCTTTTCTTTTCTTTGATTTCTATGAGAGCACGTGTGCGTTAACACCCTTTTCCTTGCCACATGATGATCCCTTATTTACTTTGATATTGTTGTATCTCTTATAGATCTCATTCGTAAGTCCCACCTCTACTGTTAATCGTTCGTTGATCAAAGTCTCTGAAATTTTATGTTATCCGATCAATAATAATATTTTGACATGATCGCTGACAGATTCATGTTATTTGTTCAAAGTTGAATTTATTGTCTGACAATAATATCTATTTATCTATAGATAGTGTGACCCTAGGTTTGAGACTAATACTAAGTGTTAGTATATAAGCCACTGTGCATTGCTAGAGAAGAGATCCTCAACTCTCTATATCCCTCAACTGTCATTAACCATAATTTTACCAATAATAATTGGTGTGGTGAGCGTAGAGTACTTTCCGACCAAAAGAAATAGTCAAAATGAACTTGTAAGAGAAAAAAAACCAACCGAACTTTCTAGTCTCTTTCTAAAATTATTATGATGTGTCCGATTTTTTTGGTCAATACCAGCAAGTCGTGTACAGCCCGACGTATTACTAGATCTACCATGGTACTTACAACCAAACCGATCAACAATACCACGGGTAGGATCGATAGTTTGCATATTCCAATAACCAAAGCTTCATGCGAGTTAACAATTTACAGAACGAGATGCAGAGCTTGCATACGTAGTTCCAAACCTCTCATGCGGTCCAACCGCAGTTATAGCAGCAGAGCCAATAACAACAAGAGTTGATCTAGAAAATTCTTCAAGAGTTGTTGGTCTCTTAGTGTCAAGGATGCGAAGAGGTACCAATAAGGGTAGACGACTGCCCGTCTGAACACTCTAGAGGACAAAGTTCCTCCCTAGAGCCTGACAATAAGGTACAACATGAAGTGTATGCCTCAACATGTCTTCCTCACTCTGCCAATATCGCTTGGCCACATATTCGCTTTATCCTCTTCTATGAAAGCTTCTACGCTCGTCGTCGAAAGGATCCTCATCTATATATTGACTACGATGTCACGTTGGGCAAAAATATGCTCTATAAAATGTCTTCCGAAAGACGCGTCCAACAGGACATGCTTTTTACATGACAAAAGTGAGTGTCATTTTCATGAGTAATCTATAGATGATGCTAATTTTATAAATAATTAAAAATAATAAATATATTATAATTCACTTTCAAACAATGCTTCAAAATTTCCAGTCCCAGCAGATAAAAACAAAATCATTTTGTTTATTTGGGACACTCGAATCAACATATTTAGATTAACAACAGCATGCTAATCACCCTAGGAATCAATAGCAATTCATTCGATCAAAAATGTTGTAACATACAATAAAAGTACATAAACAAAGAAGTGGAAAGCAAACAACAGAAAAAAGCTACACTTACATCCTCTTTCTCCTCTTGAAGTTGTCGTAGGCGTTCTTCCTCCATCCATTTTGCCTGCTCAGCAAGCTTTTTCTTGTAGGCACTAGTCACAAACTTATCCTTGTCTGCATAAAGGTGATCCTCTTTACTTCTCTCTTTCACAAGCTTCCTCTCGTATACTATCTCCTGTTCCCATTTCCGTTGCTCCGCTTTTTCATTAAGTTATGAATATATTTTGGATGCTCAAAACAGTCAACATTATCACCAGTCAAATTGATGATTAATTCCAAGTTAGTTTTGAGTAATTGTAGAATATCTTTTTTAGATTTAAGCAGTTGTTAAGTGAAATTATACCTACTGCAATGTATATACAGATTTATTTATTTTGATTTTTTTGGGGGAGGGGAGGAGGGTGGACAAACAAAGGGGAATAATTAAGTTAATAACAAGCAAATAATTCTACAAACCACAAAAAAAACCCTAAAATTTATTAGAAAAACATACCTTTCGCTCTTCGCGATCTTGAACACAGGGCAAACAATCTTCTCTTTCATCTCGTCGTAAACTCCATCGTAATCAAACACTGAAGGATCTTCCTCTAACGCTTACTTATGTTGCTCCTATACTTTCGGGGGGGAAAAGAAGGTAAATTCGAATTAAATTTGTCATAACCATTTTTTTAAAAAACAATTAAGTTAAAAAATAATTATGACTTTTATTTGAAAATTGAGATTTTGAATTAATTTGAATTAAATTGAATGAGAGTTGCCATCGACTTTTGAGCTAGGTAGATCGAATACCTAAAAACGTCTTTTAAAACAATTTTAAGGAAAAATCATTTTTTAAGACAAAAATTTGTTTGTCTACCAAAAATCCAATTTTATAGTTTCGGGAGTCAATTACGTGGGGAAGGATTAACACCCCACAACGCCCAAAATTGGTACTTAGTCGCTTATATATTGCCGCAAATGGTGAAAATTATAAATCGAATATAAAGTTAAAATATGATCCATTTATTAAAGTTTAATTAATTTGCTTCGAATTATTTATTAGGGAACATTCATTAATTTGAGAAGAAATCACGGGATTTGCACATCCTCCAATGGGAAGACTATCCCATTTATTTTTCATTTATACGAGAAATGTCCCCTCCCCAACGTTTTCACAAATTGCATATAAATCGACTATCGATAATTGCATAACATAAATTAAAAAAATATGCAATACATCATTTGAATAAAAACGAATTAATTATCACTTTAAAAAAATTGATTTATTTCGAGTTCACATTTTGTTCGAATGTCGTATCGGATCGCACTACTTCGACCAAACAATGCTTTCCACGCTCATTCTACAAATAAGTGTTCTCGAAAATATTAGAATAAAAAACGCTAAAAAAGAATGAAACAAACATTTTGTACAATCATTTGAAATCAATTCCCAAAAGCAAAGAATATATACATACATAAATAATACGAACAAATATATAATATCCATACATGGTAAAATGTAAGGAAACAAAATCTAACTATACAAAAATTAAATTATAGAAGTAAAATAAACAGATAATAAAACAAAGTAATTAAAGGAATAAAATTAAAGTACTGAAAAATAAAGAGACAAAAATAAACGATTTGAATATTAAAGCAAGTAAAACGTAAAGAATGAAATTAAATAAAGAAAATAAAAAGACAGAAATTTAAAAGTGCATAAAGTTAAATAACAGAAATAAAATGCAATAAAAATAAAATGTTAATATCGAATTTTATTATTTATCTCGTACCGTAAATAATGAGAGTCATACCCCAAGACGAATCATTGCAAGTCGTACATGGTTCGAACATAAAATAAAACAAAAAAATAAATAAAAGGTTAACAATTAGTAATTAGCGGTTAGAAAGGTTAGTTGTTAGAAAAGTTAGCGGTTATAAAAGTTAGCGGTTAGCAGAGTCTGAACCATAATAATGTGGGTCATACCCTGGATCGGGTCACCACAAGGTCGAATCAAATAATTCAAACAAATATATACAAATAAAATAAAATAAACATACAAAAGTTAGTGGTTAGTAGAGTCCGAACCATAATAATGTGGATCATACCGCAGATCTGGTCACCACAAGGTCGAATCGAATAATAGAAACAATAATAAAATAAATAAACAAAGGTTAGAGTGCAATAAAATAAAAGTCAGTAATTAGCATAGTCTGACCAATGATAATGTGGATCATACCCCGGATCTGGTCACCAGAAGGTCGAATCGAATAATAGAAATAATAAATAAATAAATAAATAAATAAATAAACAATGGTTAGAGTGCAATAAAATAAAAGTTAGTGGTTAATATGCAATAAATAATATAGCAGAATAGTGACCAAATTAAAAGTTAGTAAAATATGCATGCATATTCAAAATAAATAAGAAATAAATTACCATAGTATAAAAAAAGCTAAAATACAAGGGGCTAAAGGTGATTTTCCCTCGATAATGACCAAAGTGTGAAACACACCGAAACTGGGAGGACATGTGGCTGATTTATCCACTGAATAGGTGACTAAAAGTAAGAACAAACTAGAGGTCCAGGGACCTTGGCATAATTTACCCAAAAACAAGATGAAGCTTCTTCATCCATTCTACCTCACGAACAGAGATTCTCTCAGGCCAAGTTAGTCCTGACCACCGCCCAATGGTGGCGCTTCTCACGTCGGCCACCGGGCTTGAAACTATCATTTTCCGACATCTTACAACTATGACCGGAGAAGGCCTTGGACTGACCCGGACGGAAACAAAACGATGATCTCCTCTAACCTTTCCATCATCCCTCGACCGTGAACCCTCAAACTCCACAACCATCGCTCGACAGCCGTGAGTCGCAAAGCCTCACGTTAACAATGACATACAGAACTACTAACGATCAAAAGACTCTCGGTCGAACCCCCTAATGACTACAATAGGCGGCCTTACTCCCCGACCCCCACCACCAGTGGTTGGGTTCCAAAACCAATACCGAAACAAAACCAAACGTTTCCCCTAAACCTTACCTAAAGCCCTGGTTTGAAGTTGTTCTCCGACCATTCAGCTTCCCAGACTGACCACCCTAACACCGACGAGGCTCCGACGAGGAACCCGATCGCCCCCTACACTTAGCTATCCGAAAAAAGGAAGAGGACAAGCAAATAAGACCACTATATGAAGAAGATATACCCCTTTTTTATTTTCTTTCTTTCTGGTTTACAAATGGGAGGGTTGATTTCTATTTTTGATCGGCTTTTAAAGCCCCCCAAATTACAATAGGTAATATTACAAGCTTGGTCCCTGCATTTTGCTCCTTCTTTTATTTTAGGACAAAATTAAGGTATTACAGCTGCCCCTCTTTGCTCGCCTGTTGTGTAAACAACAACGAAACAAAGAGAAATAATGGCCTAATTTTGTCTAACTATGATGTTCGCTTCACATCTGGGGCTCCAATTCTTTGTCTGAAAACAGAGGATTTAAAAATGACATTATTCCTTCATGTTGAGGACGTCGAGTCAATCTGGAGATAATTTGGTGTTGAAGACAACACTGCTCATACATGTTGAAGAGTTCTGGCCGCTTTAAGGTAAATTATTGGCTGAAGATGACGTTGTTCCTTCTTTTTGAGGAAGTCAGGTCAATTTGAGGATGATTTTGTTGCTGAAGACGACATTGCTCATCCGCGATGAAGAGTTCTGGTCGTGTTTAGGTAAATTTAAAGACAACACGATTCCTACGTGATGAGGAAATCTGGTTATCTAAGGGTGACGATGCTCTTACGTGATGAGGATATCTGGTCGGTGGATGACACAATTCCTACGTGATGAGGACGGCTAGCCATCTTTAGGTATAATGGAGATAACACGGTTCCTACGTGATGAGGAAGTCTGGTTATCTAAGGATGACACAACTCCTACGTGATGAGGAGATCTGGTCGGTAGATGACACGGTTCCTACGTGATGAGCACGGCTGGCCATCTTTAGGGATAATGAAGATAACACGGTTCTTACGTGATGAGGAAGTATGGTTATCTAAGGATGACGTAGATCCTACGTGATGAGATATGGTCAGTGGATGACACGATTCTTACGTGATGAGGACGACTGGCCATCTTTAGGGATAATAGAGATAACACGATTCCTACGCGATAAGGAAGTCTGGTTATCTAAGGGTGACGCGACTCCTACGTGATGAGATCTGGTCGGTGGATGACACGGTTCCTACGTGATAGGGACGTCTGGACATCTTTAGGGATAAATGGAGATAACACGGTTCTTTCATGATGAGAAAGTCTGGTTATCTAAGGGTGACACTGCTCCTACGCGATGAGGAGATATGGTCGGTGGATGACACGGTTCCTACGTGATGAGGACGGCTAGCCATCTTTAGGTATAATGGAGATAACACGGTTCCTACGTGATGAGGAAGTCTGGTTATCTAAGGATGACGCAACTCCTACGTGATGAGGAGATCTGGTCGGTGGATGACACGGTTCTTACGTGATGAGGACGACTGACCATCTTTAGGGATAATGAAGATAACACGGTTCTTACGTGATGAGGAAGTCTGGTTATCTAAGGATGACGCAGATCCTACGTGATGAGATCTGGTCAGTGGATGACACGGTTCTTACGTGATGAGGACGACTGACCATCTTTAGGGATAATGGAGATAACACATTTTCTACGCGATAAGGAAGTCTGGTTATCTAAGGGTGACGCGACTCCTACGTGATGAGATCTGGTCGGTGGATGACACGGTTCCTACGTGATAAGGACGTCTGGTCATCTTTAGGGATAAATGGAGATAACACGGTTCCTTCGCGATGAGAAAGTCTGATTATCTAAGGGTGACATTGCTCCTACGCGATGAGGAGATCTGGTAGATGGATGACACGGTTCCTACGTGATGAAGACGTCTGACCATCTTTAGGGATAATTTGTTTCAAGAGAAACTATCTCAAGAGAGACAAAATTTGTTTCAAGGGAAATAATCTCAATGTTTTTATGTTTCAAGAGAAACTGTCTCAAGAGAGAAAACTTGTTTCAAGAGAAACAATCTCTGTAACAACCCAAAATCAGGGTTAATGACTAAAATGGAAGTTTTTGAAATTTAGTGATCAATTTAAGAAGAATTGAATAGTTCAGGGATTTAAAGTGAAATATTCTAGTATTGGATTAAATGGTGATTATGTAAAGATTGGAAGGGTATTATGGTCTTTTCTTTTTAAAGGATATTTTCCCCCTTATTAATAGATAACACGTGGGAATTGAGAGATGTATCTGGAAGCTTATTTCTTCTTGCTTTCTTCTTCTTCCCGGTTACTCCAGCTCTAAATGTGAGTTAAGATTTTGTTGTTTATTTCTTGGATTTTAAGCTGGGTTTTGTTCTTTGAGTGCTATTTAAGCTTAAAGAAAGCTTAAAGTGTTTTAAAACTAAAAGATGGACAAGTTATAGGTGATTTTTTAAAAAAAAAGAGTTTTTAAGTGAAATTGTGAATAAGAGTTGGTAAATGAATTTTGAACTGAAATTTGACTTGTTAAAGGTATGATTAAGAATATAGAAGTAATAAAAATGAATTACAAACATGTTGGAAATTTCGTAAGATTCTTGGTTTTAAGAATTAAGTTGAGTTGTTAAAGATGATGATAGGTTATATGGATGTAAGATAATTTGAATAAGTGTAGTTAAGCTTAAAGGACTAAAAGGAGATTATGGTAGAAGAATTAAGTAAGTTTAGGTGAATTTTCGGGTAATAAAAGTGAATTTTGGGCTATGAGTATCGGTACTGCTTCATCCAGTATCGATACTTCAAGAGTAAAAGTGTAATATTTGGTGAAGGGGTATCGATACTGGTTGAACAGTATCGATAGTATAAGTCTGAATTTGACAAAGACATTCATGGGGTATCGATACCTGGAGGGTAGTATCAATACCATAAGGTCAGTATCGGTACCTATTTTTGAAACAAGGATTTCGAATGTAAAAAGGGTATCGATATCCAGGCTTGGTATCGATACCATAGCTAAGGAAGTATCGGTACCATGCTTGGGGGTACCGATACTATTCAAAGTGGAAATTGTATTAAGCATTTCATTTAGCTTGAGTTGTTAAGGATCGAATTAGAACATTTAGAATTCTGATATGCATATCAAATGGTTGATTGTGTAGATATTGATAGGAAGCGAGTATTTGATGAATCAACGAGATAAGATCAAGCAAGGAAAGAGTAAGAGATCGATATTGACTAGTGAGGTCAAGTGAGTGCATGTTATTATATATGGTGTTTTATGGAAATAAGACTTGCGATGAGTCTATTTCCACTATTAGATTGTATGAATCCATGAATGCAAGTGAAGTATTGATATGATTTCTTTGACATGAATACATGCATATGTTAATATGTTAAGTATGTGACCATGATATATGTATTAGGTAATATATGTGACCCCATAATAATATGAAATAAGTTATGTGATACTAAACTCATGAAATATGTGAAAATGTGATATGAGCTATGTGATGAGTATCTATGTGAATATATGTCTATGAAAAGACATAAGAACAAGTTATAAGCCATGTGATATGTGTGATAACTCTGTAAAAGACCACATTTTGGGACCTTTTTACTTAAGTTATTGAATGTCTAAAGGCTCATTTAGGACCATGTATGCATTTAAAAGCATTTAGTTGCATGTGGTGGAATTCGGTTTGCCGCGACATTTTATTTTTAAAGCGATGTTGCCTTATGGGAAAGGTGCTTGTCTGATGATGTGTAGGTATTGAGAGCAAGGCAAAGAGAAAAGGAAATGTCGTGACATACGGAGATTGCTGAGCAAAATGAAAATGCCAAGTCAGACTGGCCTTTTGAGAGCGCACAAGGTGAAAGAAGATATTTTCTAGCCAGCTGTCCCTGACTCTCCATGTCCTCTGCCCGAGAAATCCACCTCAAAGATCCGCCTGGAGGGATCGGCGCTGCAACCGCCGATCCTGCTGATGACGTCGCCTGACCCTGCAGATCTTGTCCATCCTTGGGCGCCTACAACGGGATTATGTCGGTCACTCAGCCAGCTATCCAGGCTGCATCATAGCCTGTTCTGCCCGACTCCCAAGCACTTAACCATGGTTTTGGGGTTTCCTAGGAAAGTTAACATCAAGTCCTAGGATTTATTTTCCCCTATAAATAGAGGATGAAGCCACATTGAAGAAGACTTTGGTTCCACCCAGATTTGAGCTTAAAAAGTTAGAGAGAGAAAGTCTCACTTTTCTCAGTCAATCTTAGTTGCCGTGGCATTTCTCCTTGACAAGCCAGAGGGAGTGGCGTTCTAAGCATCCGAGAGGAGCTAGTTCGTTGGGACCAGTTCTTGGTGGCCGAGGAAAGCAGTTGGCAGTGCACGTTGAAGGCTTTTCCTCCTCCCCTTAGTTATTGCTTTCATATTTTGTTATTGGGTTGTAAGGAACGAATGATACTTGCTTTGTGCTTGTTTATTTCGAACCCCACCATGAACTAATCCTATTTGGTGGGAGTTCACTTGAATGTTTAAGTTTTTATTTCAATGAATGATTGTTTTTCTATGCTTTATTCTGTTTTGTTTATGAAACTTAAAGCCTTAAGGTTGTAGGAGCTACGAGAGTAGACTTTCCTTAAGAGGTTCTTAAGATTCGAGAGAATACTTTGGCAAAATATCCTTAGTATTCGAGAGAAACTAGGGAGGAACTACATAAACAAGGGGTTCTAGGTAGTAACTAGGCCTAATCCACCTTAGAGATAAGGCTAGGATTTTATTCGACTAAAAGGAGTTGCGCATGAGCGATAGGTTAGATGTTAATGATGCCGCAAAAAGGTATTGCCGAGACATATCCTGTTATCTGGACCAATAGGATCACTGCAGGAGTTTACGCCAATCGATTTTGCCAGGGCAACTTGAATCTGTCGAGTCCCTTACTAGAGATAAAATAGGGCACCTTAGTAGACTCTGTCGGGCAGGATAGACATAGAAGAAATACCATTCGGAGAAATAGACTTAGACTTTCCTAATGACTTCCATCACTCATTTCCAATAACAGCTTGTCGTGAGAGAAACCCAAAGTCTTATCAATTAAATCTTATATTTACATTTTATTTTGCCTTGACATTTCCATTTGTTTGCAACTCAACACAATCCAATTTGCCACGACATATCCATTTGACATCATATCACCATCATTCCATTTCCACGTCAGTCATTCCATTTTGCCACAACATTATCATTTGTGCATACCATCACTAACTTTACTTAGGTGACAAAGTAAAGTGCCTTGACAAACCTATTTGACTCCCTCAATTCCCTGTGGAGACGATACTCAACTTATCACTGTATTACTTGTTCGATTGTGTATACTTGCACATATATCCGCACCCACATTTATAGTACTCACACAGAGCGGACAAGTTTTTGGCGCTGTTGCCGGGGAGATTTGGAAACTGGAAGTTAAATTGATTTGTCATAGCATTTTTATTTTACTTGTTCATATTTTCTTTTCAGTTAGCTTTACTTTTTACTTTCCTTAATTTTTTTCATTTGTTTCTCTAGGTACATGACCAGAAGCAATCCTGAAGAGCCATTAGAACCGATTGATCCTGAAATCGAGAGGCTTTTTAGGCAAAGAAGACGCGCTCAACGTGTAAACATGTACCAAATCGGAAATCAAGGCATTGGTCATGAGGAGGATCAGAATGCCGGGGCAAATTTAAATGCTGGGAATGCAACTAGGCCTCACGCTATTCGTGATCACTTAAACCCGATCCTAGATGATTTAAATCATGGAATAGTGGCCTCATAAATTCAGGCAGCCCACTTCGAGCTTAAACCAGTCATGTTCAATATGTTAAATTCTATAGGGCAGTTTGGGGGCATGCCAAATGAAGATGCCATGCAGCATATTCATAACTTCTTGGAGGTATGCGATTCTTTTCGCCAACAAGGGGTGCACGAAGATGTTATGAAATTAAAGTTATTTCCATATTCTCTGCGTGACCGAGCAAGGACGTGGTTAAATGGCATTCCAGCGGGTTCAATGGAGTCGTGGAATGATCTGTGCAAAAAAATTTTGCTACGGTATAATCCTCCGAATATGAACACCCAACTGAGGAATGACATTGCTTCCTTCCGTCAGGCTGATGACGAGTCGATGTATGAATGCTGGGATCGATACAAGACATTGTTTCGCAAGTGCTCAAACCATGGTTTTCAAGATTGGACACAAGTGGTCATGTTCTACAATGGAGTAAACGCACCCACGAGGATGATACTAGAAGCCTCGACAAATGGGACGTTACTTGACAAATCACCAGCAGAGACATTTGACATCCTGGATAGGATTGCCACCAATGATTATCAATTTCCATCCACTAGGCTTGGATTTGGGCGCAAATCACATGGAGCTTTCGAGTTAGATTCTAAAGACTCGGTGTCCGCCCAACTTGCTGCAATCACCAATAAATTGAAGAATTTGCAAAGGCTAAGTGAGGTGAGAGAAGTGAAGACAACCCATTCATCATGTTTATTATGCCACGGCAATCACAATGAGAGTGAATGTCCGACCAATCAAGAATCCATCAACTTTGTAGGCAACTTCAATCGAGGCAATAACAACCCCTATTTTTATACATATAATCCTGGATGGCGTCAGCATCCAAACTTTTCGTGGGGAAATCAAGGATCCAGCAGTGCTCAACAACCAGCTCGGCAGTAGAATTTCATTGACTCCCAAGGTTATCAATCGAATATGCCATGGCATAATTCTAACAAGGGAGGGACATCTTCATCAAACACTAGTTCTTTGGAGGCCACAATGCAAGAGTTCATAGCCACTACGAAAACAATGTTGCAAGACCATGCGACCTCCATCAAAAATCAAGGAGCCCTGCTTCAAAGCCACAGTTCGTCGTTGAGGGCGTTGGAGAGTCAGGTTGGTAAAATTGTCGCGGCATTACAAGAACGCAGACCAGGACATCTGCCAAGTGACACTGAAGTCACCAAACCTCATGGCAAAAAGCAATGCACTGTGCTAACTCTCTGAAGTGGTACACAAATTAATGTTGAAAACGAGTTTGGAGGAAGACCGAAGGACGATTCACCCCCTAAGACCATGCTAAATGAGCAGGAAGTGCTGGAAGAAGCACCAATAGAAGAGGATAAGGATGAGGGTTCATCGAGTAAAGCTTCTGAGGGGGCAAACAAAAATGCCAAGGCAACTTCATTCCACACCCCATCAGTTCAAGAAGCCAGACCCCCACCTCATTTTCCGCAAAGACTTAAGAAGTATAACGAAGATATTCAATTTAAGAAGTTCGTTGACATTCTGAGTCAACTGCAAATCAATGTTCCTTTTTTGGACGCTATGGAACAAATGCCCACCTATGCTAAATTTCTCAAGGAGATTTTTACCAAGAAGAAAAAGGTTGAGAAGTATGAAACAATTGCCACGGCAAAAGAATTTTTCTATTCCTTAAGCAAGCTGCCACCGAAGAGACATGATCCAGGTAGTTTTATCATCCCATGTTCGATAGGAGACAAATTCGTTGGGAAGGCACTATGTGACATTGGCTCAAGTGTAAACTTGATGCCTAAGTCAATATTCGTAAAGCTTGGAATAGGAAATGCGAGACCTACCTCGGTCATCTTGCAATTAGCCGACCGTTCACATGTGCGTCCTGAAGGGCGAATTGAAGATGTCATCGTGCGGGTTGACAAGTTCATTTTTCCTGTCGACTTTCTGATCCTGGACTGTGAAGTTGACACCACAACACCCATCATTCTAGGGAGACCCTTTCTAGCTACCGGTCGTATTCTCATCGATTGCGAGAGGGGCAAGGTAACCATACGAGTGGCCGATCAACATGTCACTGTGAATGTCTTCCGATCTCTCAAGTACATGGATGATTCTGAAGAATGCCAGAGCATTTTAGAAGTAGATACAGTAATCACAACAGAAGTAGATCAATTTTGCCAAGATAATTTCATTCAGCTGGGACCTGATAAGGAGCTACTGGAAGACTTAAAGGCCAGAGAGCCTAACGATTTTTCGTCCGAGCAGCAGGCTAGCTTCCTTAAAGCTGGCCCAGGTACGCACTTTGAACCTCTTAATTTCGAAGAGTTTGTTTCTCCCAAGCCCTCATTACAGCATGCACCTACCCTTGAACTTAAAATTTTGCCACAACATCTTAAATATGCTTATTTGGGTAGTAATGAAACTCTGTCTGTGATTATTTCCTCTGCCCTTACTCCTAACCAAGAATCTAGTTTGTTAAGTGTTTTGTCATAGCATAAAAAATCATTGGGATGGACGATGACAAATCTCAAGGGAATAAGTCCAACAATATGCATGCACAAAATCATGCTGGAAGAATGCCACGACAAGTCCATAGAGCCACAGCGAAGATTAAACCCAATCATGAAACAAGTTGTGATGAAAGAGATTCTCAAATGGCTTGATGCTGGAGTAATTTACCCCATTTCGGATAGTTCGTGGGTGAGTCCCGTTCAATGCGTACCAAAGAAGGGAGGCATGATCGTGGTGACGAGTGAAGACAACTAGTTGATACCTATTCGCACAGTCACCGGGTGGTGAATCTGCATGGACTACCGCAAGCTCAACAAGGCCACTAAGAAGGATCACTTCCCTTTGCCATTCATCGATCAAATGCTGGATCGACTTGATGGCAATGCATTTTATTGTTTCTTGGACGGATACTCGGGGTATAATCAGATTGTCATCGCACTAGAGGACCAAGAGAAGACAACATTTACGTGTCCCTATGGCACTTATACTTTTCAAAGAATGCCTTTTGGACTCTGTAATGTCCCGGCAACTTTTCAGTGTTGCATGCAAGCCATATTCTCTGACATGGTTGAGGATTTTCTTGAAATTTTCATGGATGATTTTTCTGTTTCTGGGGATAACTTTCAAAAATACCTCGGCAATCTGGCGAAGGTACTGAAGCGATGCGAGGAGGTTGATCTCGTGCTGAACTGGGAAAAATGCCACTTATTGGTAACATAAGGCATTGTTCTAGGCCACAAGATTTCTGCAAGGGGCATTGAGGTCGACAAGGCTAAGATCGTGGTGATCGAGAAGCTACCCCTACCAAACTCTGTCAAGGGCATTCGGAGTTTCCTTGGTCATGCTGGATTTTATAGACGATTCATCAAGGACTTCTCCACAATATCCAAGCCCTTGTGCACTCTGCTGCAACAGAACCAACCGTTCGTGTTCGATCAAAAATGTCATGACGCATTCAAAGAGCTGAAGCAAAGGCTTATCTCTGCACCGATCGTAGTTCCCCCAGATTGGACGACACCGTTCGAATTAATGTGCGACGCAAGTGATTTTGCCGTGGGAGCTGTGCTTGGGCAACGTAGAGGTAAAATTTTTCATGTTATATATTATGCTAGCCTCACATTAAATGATGCACAATTGAATTACACTACCACTGAGAAAGAATTACTTGTCGTAGTATTTGCATTTGACAAGTTTAGGCCATACTTAATAGGCACCAAAGTCATAGTTCACACTGATCATTCAGCTATAAAATACTTAGTGAACAAGAAAGATGCCAAACCTAGAATAAATAACAAAAAAGTATGAATGAATATAATATTGAAAATGAAATGAGGTTATTAATGATAATGACAAGATCTGTATATGTGTATTGATTATATGTAATGTTATATTGTTTTGTGTGATAGTATTGTATGATATGTTCATGCATGATTAAGTGTTTAGAGTTTCCTTTCTAAGTTTAATGCCTCACTAAGTCGTCGACTTAGCGTGTGAAAGTTTCACACGTAGGTTTCGAGAAGGTTAAGGAGCAAAGAGGAGCAAGACATATCAGCTTCTCCTTTCCAAGGATTAGATCAGAAACGTATTTAAATATATTTATTTTGTTACATAGAATATAGTTGGTATGTAGTTTAAAGATTTGAATTGTATAAGCTCTGATATGTTTTGTAAAACCAATTTATTCTAATTAATGTAAATTATTCATTTTATTGAATTGTGAATTTAGATTTTTAACCCAATTGTAAAGGAAAATGCTTTGAAAAGTCAATGTGACACCTCAGACTCGGATCCGGGTCAGATACGGGTTGGGGATGTTACAATCTCAAAGTTTATCAATTTTGTTTCAAGTGAAACAATTTCCAAATTTTGTATTTTGAGGAAAAAAAATTGTCTCAATCGAGACGAATCTGTTTGAAATAAACAATCTCAAGTTAGATTAATTTTGTTTCAAGTAAAAAACCCTTTGAAATTTGTGTTCCGAGGGAAACTGTCTCAAGTGAGACGAAATTTGTTTTGAGTAAAAACAATATCAAATGTTCGTGTCTTAAGGAAGAATGTCTCAAGTGAGACAAAGTTTGTTCTGTGATCTAGAGGATGAAATAGATTTATCCATGGATAAATCTCAACCGTTAAATGAATAGGATTATCAACGTGGCGGACATCGTGAATATCACGACCAAACCCAAAGAGAGGGACCCTTGCTAAGCAGAGCCGAGTTGAAGGAAAAAAAGGTAAAAAAAAAACTAGATAAAATCGGAAAAGGCAAGGGTAAGGGCAAAATCCCGTAATAAGAACAAAATCCAAGGGCAAATGTAGGAAGTTCATAATATTTAAATGAGCAAGAAAGCAAATGAATAAAAGGCGAACCAGAAATCCAAAAGAACCTTCTTTATCTCTCTCTCAATTTCTTTGGTGGATTTCTCTTGGCGTGGTGGTGTTGTCTTTCTGAACTATCCCTTCTTCTTCACAAATTCATCATCTTGTCGATCTACACCTATATGTAAGTCACTTATCTCTGAATTTGAAACCTTAAATTATCTATAATTTTTTCCATTCGATATGTATTTTTTAAGATCCATAATTTATCTCAATTTTTTGTGTTGTTTTATTGATTCATTGTATTGCATATAGGAAACTATTGGTTTGTCATTGGATTGTGAATTCGATTTTTCTTGGTATTGGAATGAGACTTCATTTTTTTCTTGAGATTTCTCTATGTGCTTTTTTTTGGTCTGCTAATTGTTCGACGCTTATTTTCTTGATTAATTTTTCCTTTTTCTTGGAAATATAGGGTTCAGATTATTTAAGTGAAATAGGAATATCCATGTTTGACTTGCGATTTATCAAAAAAAAAATTGTAAGGTTTTGGTTGCAGTGTTTTTTGTAAATTGAATAGGAATTTTGGGAATTCTGGTAAATTATTTTGGGAATTTGAAAGCAATTCAACTAAATACAAGGATTTGTACATAACTCTCTCTCAGAGCATTCATGCAAAGAATCCATGTTGCCACTACTCCTGTTGCATTAAAACAAAAGAAGTAAAAGTCTTTTTTACACACAATCGGTAGAGTTTCTATACTCCAAAAATACCCTAAATCATAAACTCTAAACCCTAAACCCTAAATCATAATTTATCTCAATTTTTTGTGTTGGTTTATTGATTCCTTGTATTGCATGTAGGCAATTATTGCTTTGTCATTGGATTGTGAATTCGATTTTTCTTGGTATTGGATTGAGAATTCATTTTTTTTTCTTTTGAGATTTCTCTAGGTGCCTTTTGTTTTTTGGTCTGCTAATTGTTCGACACTTATTTTCTTGATTAGTTTTTCCTTTTTTCCTGTAAATATAGGTGTAACATCCCAATCATCGGGTCACTGAGCAAAATGTAAAAACTCAAAATTTAGTGGTTTAATTAGAATAATTTGAAATTCTATGACTTATTGTGGAAATTTTCGGTCATGACTTGATATTAAATTTGGATTAGTGGAAGGGCAATATGGTCTTTTCACCTAAAAATTTTTTATCTTCTCTTTTTTAAGGGATATAACACGTGGAATAGAAAGGGAAAAGTCTGGAAACTTTTCTATATTCTTTCTCCTTGCCCGTGGAAGCCATTGTAAAAGTAAGTTTCTGTGAAATTGTTGGTTCCTTCAATTTTTGGTTTGGTATTGAAAGCTTGGGTGTTATATAAGCTTAAGGAAAGCTTGTATAGAATTAAAACAACAAGAGGAGTGAATTAGAAATGAATTTGTAAAATGGGTTTTAAAATGAATATTTGATATGGTGTAGTTTCTGAAGTTTTAGTGATGAATTTGACTTGTCAATAAACAAACTAAAGAATTAGGAGTAATAGAAATGAATAAGAATTTGTTTGAAATCATGATATGATTTTTAGATGTAAGAGTTTTAGTGAGATTTTGTATGTTTAAAAGTAGTAAATGAAGACATGTTGTTTTGGATGTATAAGGTTGAGTTTAAAGGCTTAATGAGGGATAAAAGTAAGAGATTTAGGAAGTTTTTGGTTGAATTTCGAAATAGAAATAGAATTCTGAGCATGGAGTATCGGTACTGGAAGAACAGTGTCGATACTTCAAGGCAAAATTAGTGGAATTTGAAGGATGGTATCGATACTGGTTGAAGTGGGTATCGATACTGAGTTGGGAGTATCGATACTAAGGGTATAGTATCGATACCATTTTCAAGATAAATTTTTAGAACGTCAGAATGGTATCGGTACCACATGGGGGTATCGATACCATTGAAGGAAAGTATCGGTACTATAGTGATAGTACCGATACTACTAAGCATGAAATGAGAAATTAAGTGTTTCTTTCAGTTTAAGTTATTATGATTGGATATAAGTGATTTGAATTCTGATAATTATTTTCAATTGTTTTGAGTAGACGTTGAACAAAGTCAACTTCCGGTCAACTCGACGTTATAAGTATCCATCCCAAAAGTGTTAAGGTTTCAGTTAGAATTTATGTGAGGCAAAGGTGAGTGCTATTTGCTTAATTTATTGATGTTTGAATGAAGACTTCCGATGAGCAACCTAAAAATGTTTTGAACAAAATGAAATGATATGATTATATGTGAAGATTTTCTATATGAGTATTTTTTATACAAGTAAATAAATAAGTTGAATAATTATATGTAATATGAAATAATTATGTAAATCACTATAAATATATGATATATGTGATTAAATGAAAATAATGAATAATGCTTTGTGAAACAAAATATCATGAATAAATGTTTGAATGTGAATAAATAATAATATTTGATAACGCTATGTGATAAAGATTTATGTGAAAGATTATCTATGTGTTAAGTGGATATGTTCTACGGAACATAAATGATAAGTGAAAATGTGATCTACTTGAATTGCTTTATGTTCAAATGTGTTAAGTGAGAATGTATTCCGTGGAATTAGACTAAGAGAATGTATTCCATGGAAATAAGACATACATTAAATAGTGAAAAGTAAAATAATGCCAAAGTTAAAGCCCAAGGTATATGTATGAGAATTAGATGTATAGTTGGCATGCCAAGAGTCGAGGGTTCTATGTGGTCCTTCGGGACAATCTATGTGGTCATTCGGGACAAACCTACGTGGCACTTCAATGCAAATCTATGTGGCACTTCAGTGCAAAACTTATGTGGTCTTTCAGGATAATTATGTGGCACTTCAATGCAAATTACGAGCTGTGGTGACAGCATTAGTGCACAACCTCAATGTACTCAAATACCTAGAGTTCTCAGTATTATACGTTGGGTCAATTAAACAAATGGATATGAAATGGAAATGTATCAGTAATATGTAGTTTATATGAAACTAAAAGTCTATATTAGTAATGACTTGAAGATATAATCAAAAATAAAATAAGTATAAATTTTTCAGTGATTAATACGAGAGGTTATAAGTTATAATACTGGTGATGTTTGATAATTTAACTCTTCTTTTATAAAAGTATACAAATGTTTTATTGTTTCATAGTACTCATAATGTCTCACTAAGTCATCGACTTAGCGTGTGAGTGTTTTCACACGTAGGTTCAAAGATATGTGAGGCATAATACAGGTAAGCAAGGGGCAGGACAACATACCTTTGAAGATTATCAGATCAGAGAGATTTAAATTGTATGTGATTGTGTTTGGAAATGTAGTTGGCATGTACTGTAAATGTAAGATTTAGATACTCTGATATGTATTTTAACTATGATTTATTAAGTTTGGTTTTCATTATCAAATTTAAATAACAAATTTTTTAAGAGTCAAAGTGTTTTAAAAGTTAATGTGACGCCTCATATTCGTATTCGGGTCGGATACGGGTTAGGGGTGTTACATTTAATGGTATCAGAGCTTAGGTTTGAGTCAAGTTTTCGAAATACACCGGTCGGTCGAATGTCAAATTTGTTTGGTTTGTACATACCAAAGATATAACAAAAATCTCTGATTTGATAGTGTAAGGAGTATGTTGTCCTTGCTGGTATAATTAAATGATTATAGTTTAATAGATGTAAGACTAAGTTCTTCGAATTGAAATGGGAAATAGAGTTGATAAGAAAGGTAGTAACTCGACAAAGTGAATATCAGAAGCCTCATGGAGTATTTTTCGGACGTTGGACGCTATTCTGAAGTGTTTTCAATCATCTACTTTCCCGTATTATTAGAATAAATGTTATTATAGAGTTAAAAAGGTTTAGAAGTACCCAAGTTTAAAGATTGAGTTAAGGAATGTCCTGTATCTGTGGAATTTTATTAAATGAAGAGAAAATTTCGTTGGATGATCTCTATTGTTTTGAAATGGAAAAGTTGAAGGGAATAATCTCACTGTTAAGAGGTCAAGTATGTGTATAATGGATTAAGTGTGATATAAAGGGTAAACATGTTCCCATCTGGGATTTTTGGAAGTAGATATCATCAAGATATTGATATAGGGTTGTTAAGACCAGAAATTTACAAGACTAAGTGTGTCATTTGTGAAGCATTAGGGTTATTATTAAAAGAAAGATGAGTTATAAATTATGGATGAATTATCTTCCATTAAGTAAAGTAACAAATAAGAATATGTATCCGCTTCTGAGGATTTATAATCTTTTAATCAGTTAAAAGATTTAGTGATGTGCTAAAATTTTCTTTAGCTTGGAAAAAGGAATGTTCTGCCATTGGATAAAGAGTAAATTGAAACAAGTTTATAGTTCACTCAATTGGAAAAACAAGAATAGCAAAATAGAGTAATGGTTAAATGTTAAGAGCCACAAGGGTGGTGATAAATACCATATAAGTCGTTATCAAGGTTTTAAATTAATTTTGGTTGCGGATTAGATATTGTCGTTGTTATGCTCGAATAGATAGCTTGAGATAAAGTAAGGACATGTACGAAATATGATTGAGTGAAAGTTGAAAAAGTTATTTTGAATTCAAAATCTATTGGACTTGGCTGATTATTAAAAAGATTCATCAAGAAACTCTCTACGATCTCTCCTTATTAAACAAGCTATTAGTAACGAGACAATAGTTATTTGGATTAGTAAGAAACAAGGAAATGCAAGATATGTTTTATTAATTGGAAATTGATAGTTAAGAAAAATAAGTCGGACAAATAAGTGCAGTGTAACAAAGTATATTTGAAAATGATTCTCAATTAGTAAAGAAAATAAACAAGTGGACTTCGTTGGAAGTAAGAGAAATTTATTTTGAAAATTGAATAAGGAGTTCAGAATTTTTAGTTTATATGAAATCAAGAATTAGAATAACAAGTTCGGTCTAAGTGTAAATGTGGTAATCTGGATTTGAAAATTAGTTAGAAATTATACAAGTTGAAGTGGAAGAAGTATTTTAAATGGTTAAGTATGTGAATCTAGTCATTGATGAATCAAGAGGAGAAAAATTTCGTATAAGAAATGATAAAGATTAAGGTTTTATGCATGTATTGTTGAATATTAAAGTTATGAAGGTGGAAAAAAATTTAATCAGTTATGAGTACAAGTAGTATGATGATGCTTATCATACCAATATGAGAAGAGTTATGGAGCATGAAGAAAAAGAGATGACCTATGTAGCAAGGAGGCTTCGATTTATGAAGGATTAAAGAACTAAGGAATTTAAGTGAATGAGTATAAAGGATCAAGTATGATAAAGGTTATAATAAGGTGTAGATATAAGTTTGGTGTGGAAGTATACAATTTTCAGTTATCAGTAGAAATGAGAAAAAGTTATGATGTATTTTGTAACTGGGTTACCTTTGAATACCGAATTGTGGAGCATTTAATAAAGATTGTGCATTTCATTCCTGTTCCAAATGATTTTTCAATGGATAAGTATGTGGAACTATACAGTAAGGAGATAGTTAGACTATATGGAGTGTCAGTTTTAATTGTATCTGATGGGATCTAAAGTTTACTTTAAGGTTTTGGAATTACTTGAGTAAGGCCTTCGGAACTCGATCTATATTTAACACTATTTTTCATCTATAGTTAAATGGTTGGTCCGATCAGGTTATTCAGATTTTAAAAGTTATGTTAAGGCATGTGTGATTGAGTTTAAAGGACCAGGAGAAAATTTGTATGCTAAGTTGCCAAGCATAAGTGTGGATTTTCTAAAGTTGTATTCTTTTGCTATGTAGACTCAGCTAAAAGGATAAGAATATAATCAATAATTACATTTTATGCGACCAAGTTATTGAGGATAGACATAATACTTATTTGGATTGATAAGTGTCAAGAAAATGTTAAGATGTTGCAAAGAATATTGACATAAGTTTCAAGGTTAGTATGATTAGAATCTGGAAAGGAATATGTTTTCGTACAAGAGGAAAATTTCTAGTTTACTGCAAAGTAATTAGAGAATTAAGTAAGAAAACAACTAAATTCTGATCTTGAGTTGGTAATATTTGTAGATATCGGTTGTGATAACACCCCTAATTACGTGATGAATGACATTATATTATGTTAATCTTAAAAGTCAAGAGTATGTGTGAAATCGAAGGAGTAATAAGAAGGGAAATGTATTAAGTTCTGTAAAGAATGAGGAAGTGTTTATCACTACAACATGAAAGGTGAATGTGATAACTGATAGGACAAAGCTATAAGGTAATATTTATTTTAGAAAGTGTTGAATATGTGATCGTCTTTAAAATAAAGATGAATTTTAGTGCTGGTAAAATATGAAATAAGTAGGAAAATTGAGATTTAGTGCGACACTTGATCAAAGAAATTGAAGAAAAAATGAAGAGAAATGAAATTGAATTTCAAGTATGTGACAAAGTGTTATTAGAAGTATCACCTTGGAAGAAAGTACTTCACTTTGGACGTAAAGGAAAACTCAGTCTTAGGTTCTTTGGACCTTATGAAGTTCTGAAGATAATTAGATCAGTGGCATATCAGTTAGCGTTGTCATCAGAGATGTAAAAAATTCACAATCTCTTTCATGTGGCTATGCTTCGACGATATCGATCAGATCATGTACGCATCATAACTCCAGATGTGATAGAAGTTCAATCTGACCTGACATATGAGGAAAAACCGGTGCAGATTCTAGCGTATGAGAACAAGCCATTAAGGAACAAGACGTTTCCGCTAGTTAAGGTTCTTTGGAGAAACCATAAAGTGGAAGAAGATATGAAGAAGCAATATCCCCACCTCTTTGTGTAATGAAAATTCAAGGACGAATTTTCTTAAGGGGGAGATTTGTAACAACTCAATCATCGGGTCAGTGAGTAAAATGTAAGAACTCAAAATTTAGTGGTTTAATTAGAATAATTTGAAATTCTAGGACTTATTGTGGAAATTTTCGATCAGGACTTGATATAAAATTTGGATTAGTGGAAGGGCAATATGGTCTTTTCACCTGAAAGATTTTTATCTTCTCTCTTTTAAGGGATATAACACGTGGAATAGAAGGGGAAAAGTCTGGAAACTTTTCTATCTTCTTTCTCCTTGCCCGTGGAAGCCATTGCAAAGGTAAGTTTCTATGAAATTGTTGGTTCCTTCAATTTTTGGTTTGGTATTGAAAGCTTGAGTGTTATATAAGCTTAAGGAAAGCTTGTATATGATTAAAACAAGAGGAGTGAATTAGAAATGGATTTGTAAAATGGGTTTTGAAATGAATATTTGATATGGTGTAGTTTCTGGAGTTTTAGTGATGAATTTCACTTGTCAATAAGCAAACTAAAGAATTAGGAGTAATAGAAATGAATAAGAATTTGGTTGAAATCATGATATGATTTTTAGATGTAAGAGTTTTAGTGAGATTTTGTATGTTTAAGAGTAGTAAATGAAGACAAGTTGATTTGGATGTATAAGGTTGAGTTTAAAGGCTTAATGAGGGATAAAAGTAAGAGATTTAGGAAGTTTTTGGTTGAATTTCGAAATGGAAATAGAATTCTGAGCATGGAGTATCGGTACTGCAAGAACAATATCGATACTTCAAGGCAAAATTAGTGAAATTTGAAGGGTGGTATCGATACTAGTTGAAGTGGGTATCGATATTGAGTTGGGAGTATCGATACCAAGGGTATAGTATCGATACCATTTTCAAGATAAATTTCTAGAACTTCAAAATGATATCGGTACCGTAGGGGGTATCGATACCATTGAAGGGAAGTATCGATATTGTAATGGTAGTACCGATACTACTAAGCATTAAATGAGAAATTAAGTGTTTCTTTCAGTTTAAGTTATTATGATTTGATATAAGTGATTCAAATTCCGATAATTATTTTCGATTGTTTTGTGTAGGCGTTGAACAAAGTCAACTTCCAGTCAACTCGACGTTATAAGTATCCATCCCAAAAGTGTTAAGGTTTCGGTTAGAATTTATGTGAGGCAAATGTGAGTGTCATTTGCTTAATTTATTGATGTTTGAAGGAAGGCTTGCAATGAGCCAACCTAAAACTGTTTTGAACAAAATGAAATGATATGATTATATGTGAAGATTTTCTATGAGTATGTTATATACAACTAAATGAATAAGTTGAATAATGATACGTAATATGAAATAATTATGTAAATCACTATGAATATATGATATATGTGATTAAATGAAAATAATGAATAATGTTTTGTGAAACAAAATATCATGAATAAATGTTTGAATGTGAATAAATAATAACATTTGATAACGCTATGTGATAAAGATTTATGTGAAAGATTATCTGAATATGTGTTAAGTGGATATGTTTTACGGAACATAAATGATAAGTGAAAATGTGATCTACTTGAATTGCTTTATGTTCAAATGTGTTAAGTGAGAATGTCTTACGTGGAATTAGACTAAAAGAATGTATTCCATGGAAATAAGACATACTTTAAATAGTGAAATGTAAAATAATGTCAAAGTTAAAGCCCAAGGTATATGTATGAAAATTAGAGGTATAGTTAGCATGCCAAGAGTCGAGAGTTCTATGTAGTCCTTCGGGACAATCTATGTGGTTCTTTGGGACAAACCTATGTGACATTTCGGTGCAAATCTATGTGGCACTTCGATGCAAAACTTATGTGGTCTTTCGGGACAATTATGTTGCACTTCGATGCAAATTACGAGCTGTGGTGACAGCATTAGTACACAACCTCAATGTACTCAAATACCTAGAGTTCTCAGTATTATACGTTTGGCCAATTAAACAAATGGATATGAAATGAAAATGTATCGGTAATATGTAGTTTATACGAAACTAAAAGTCTATATGAGTAATGACTTAAAGATATAATCAAGAATAAAATAAGTATAAATTCTTCAATGATTAATAAGAGAGGTTATAAGTTATAATACTGGTGATGTTTGATAATTTAACTCTTCTTTTATAAAAGTATACAAATGTTTTATTGTGTCATAGTACTCATAATGCCTCACTAAGTCATCGACTTAGCGAGTGAGTGTTTTCACACGTAGGTTCAAAGATATGTGATGAGTAATACAGGTAAGCAAGGGGCAGGACAACATACCTTTAAAGATTATCAGATAAGAGAGATTTAAATTGTAGGTGATTGTGTTTGGAAATGTAGTTGGCATGTACTGTAAATGTAATGTTACTCTGATATGAATTTTAACTATGATTTATTAAGTTTCGTTTTTCATTATCAAATTTAAATAGAGATTTTTTTAAGAGTCAAAGTGTTTTAAAAGTTAATGTGACGCCTCGGATTCGTATCCGGGTCGGATACGGGTTAGGGGTGTTACAATAGGGTTCAGATTATTTAAGAGAAATAGGAATTTCTATGTTTGAGTTGCGATTTATCCAAAAAAAAATTAAGGTTTTGGTTGCAGAGTTTTTTGTAAATTGAATGGGAATTTTGGGAGTGCTGGTAAATTATTTTGGGAATTTGAAAGCAATTCAACTAAATACAAAGATTTGCACATAACTCTCTCTCAGAGCATTCATGCAAAGAAACCATGTTGCCACTACTCCTTCTGTTGCATTAAAACAACATAAGTAAAAGTATTTTTTACACAATCGGTATAGTTTCTATACTCCAAAAATAGCCTACAGGGTTACGAGCAACACAGTTAACCCTAAAATTTATTAGTAAAGTATATATTTCGCTCATCGCGATCTTGAACACGGGGCAAACAACCTTCTCTTTCATTTCGTCGTAAACTCCATCGTAATCAAACACTGAAAGATCTTCTTCTAAACCTTTCTTATGTTTCTCCTCTACCTTCGAAAAAAAGAAGGTAAATCCCAATTAATTTTTTTTAAAAAAAAAAAAACCTCGAAGAAAGGGGAATAAAGGAAATCAATGTGAATCTTACTTCCTTGAGAACAAAGTTCTTGTGAGCTTGGCGGGAAATCTCTCTCTCCACGTAATCGTCGTCGTCTTCCTGAAACCCGCGATGAAGAGGTAACGGAGGTCTTGTTGCCGACTTTTTATGTTGGAACGGTGGAACCCTAAGTTATAAACCCTAAGCTAGAAATCTCTCTCATATTTGTTTATAAAGAATTGTCCAAGGAATCTAATCAAAAAAATTCTAAAAAGATGAAGTACAGTTTACAGTATAGGGTTATATCGTCCCAACAGAATAAACTGACGACAAGACCACTGTTACCTCTTCCTCGCGACTAATTTTACTTATATTTCTTATTATATGATCTTATAACAAAAAAATAATATTATAATTGTAGATAAAATAGTGACCAACTTTATTATTAATATTAACAAGTATTTAGAGATAGTGTTATATAGAGTAACATCAATAAAGTGCTAATCATTAATAAATTCATTTTAAGTCAAATTGATTGAAAAAAAATTAATTAATTAAAATTAATATTTTTAATAATTTATTTTTTAAAATATATTTGATAAATTTTAATTAAAAAATAAAAAGTAAATAGAAACATTCTAAACTTTTAATGAATAGTTTAAAATATTTTATTTTACTCTTATTTCTTTTAAATATAATATTCTTTAAGTAAAACATCAAATTAATTTTATAATTTAATATTTAATTTTAACTTTAATTTTTTTATAAAAAAACCTTTTTTCTATTAATTTAAAAAACCTTTTGAGTACAAGAAAATTCATTGTGTAAAGAAATTTAAAGAGTGCCCTTATAAGTAATGCCATTATAATTGGCCAACGCTTGGATATAAAGATTTGCCCAAAGAATCAGATCAAATTTTTTTCTGAAAAGATGAAGTACGGTTTACGTCTTAGGGTTCCGTCGTCCCAACAGAAGAAGTTGGCGACAAGATTTTAATCTTTTCAGAAAAAGCCATCGTACCAACAAAAAAAATCGATCCCAAAATATAATATTCTCGTCGCCGACTTTTTTTGTTGGGATGGTGAAACCCTAAACTGTAAACCATACTTCTTCATTTTTTCAGAAATTTTTTTTTGATCTAATTCCTTGGGCAGATCTTTATAAACAAATATGAGAGAGATTTCCAATTTAGAGTTTACAGCTTAAGGTTCTGTCGTTCCAACAGAAAAAGTCGACGACAAGACCACTGCTACCTCCTCGTGGCTTCCAGGAAGACAACGACGATGACGTGGAAAGAGAAATTTCCCGCCAAGCTCATAAGAACAAAACTCTCAAGGAAGTAAGATTCACATTGATTTCTTTATTCCCCTTTCTTTCGAGGCTTTTTTTTTATAAAAAAAAACTTAATTGGAATTTACCTTCTTCTTCTTCTTTCAAAGGTAGAGGAGCAACATAAGAAAGGTTTAGAGGAATATCATTCAGCGTTTGATTACGATGGAGTTTACGACGAGATGAAAGAAAAGGTTGTTCGCCCCTGTGTTCAAGATCGCGAAGAGCGAAATGTATACTTTTCTAATAAATTTTAGGGTTTCTTTTTTGTGGTTTCTAGGATTATTTGCTTGTTATTAGCTTAATTATTCCCATTTGTTTGTCCAAAAAAAAGAAACCATAAAAACCTAAAATTTATTAGAAAATTATATATTTCGCTATTCGCGATCTTGAACACGGGGGCAAACAACCTTCTCTTTCATCTCGTCGTAAACTCCATCGTAATCAATCACTGAAGGATCTTCCTCTAAAGCTTTCTTAAGTTGCTCTTCTACCTTCGGGAAAAAAAAGAAGGTAAATTTCAATTAAGTTTTTAAAAAAAACCTCGAAAGAAAGGGGAATAAAGGAAATCAATGTGAATCTTACTTCCGTGAGAGCTTTGTTCTTGTGAGCTTGGCGAGAAAACTCTCTCCATGTCATCGTCGTCGACTTCCTGGAAATTGCAAGGAGGTAGTGGTGATCTTATCGTCGGCTTTTTCTGTTGGGACGATAGAACCCTAAAACATAAACTACCCTTCTTCATATTTTCAGGAAAAAAAATTTGATCTGATTCCTTGGGTAGATCTTTACAAACAAATATGAGAGATTTCCAGCTTAGGGTTTCGTCGTTCTAACAGAAAAAGCCGATGACGAGACCACCGCTACCTCCTCCTCGCGGCTTCCAGGAAAACGACGACGATGACTTGGGGAGAGAGATTTCCCGCCAAGCTCACAAGAACAAAGCTCTCAAGGAAGTAAGATTCATATTGATTTCCTTTATTCCTCTTTCTTTCAAGGCTTTTTTTAAAAAGATAATTGAAATTTATCTTTTCTTTTTTCAAAGGTAGAGGAGCAACATAAGAAAGCTTTACAAGAATATCTTTCAGTGTTTGATTACGATAGAGTTTACGATGAGATAAAAGAGAAGGTTGTTCGTCCCCGTATTCAAGACGCTAAAAGCGAAAGGTATAATTTTCTAATAAATTTTAAGGTTTTCTTTTTATGGCCAAACAAAGGGGAATAATTAAGCTAATAGCAAGCAAATAATCCTAGAAACCACAAAAAGAAAACCCTAAAATCTATTAGAAAATTATACATTTCGCTTTTCATGATCTTGAACACGGGGGCGAACAACATTTTCTTTTATCTCGTGTAAACTCCATCGTAATCAAACACTGAAGGATCTTCCTCTAAACGTTTTCTTATGTTTATCCTCTATCTTCGAAAAAAAGGTAAATTCTAATTAAGTTTAAAAAAAAACTCGAAAGAAATGGGGATAAAGGAAAATAATGTGAATTTTACTTCCTTGAGAGCTTTGTTCTTGTTAAAAATATCATTTAAATTATTTAAATTATTTTATTTTATGTTAAAAAATATCATTTAAATTATTTTATTTTCATTTTATAATACCATGTCTAAAATAGACATTTTTTCTCAAAAGAACTTTTTGACAGCGATACTGAACACTAATTTGAAACCATACTTTTCAAAAGCAATGTCAAACTATCCCCAAGAAAAACCAATGGGAGGCCAAAACCCTTTTGAAGTATTTTTTTTTTTTTTGATAAAAATTGGAGGTCTCATTAAAAATTCCCTTCGTATTCATCCACATACTAACAAGTATGTTAACGAATATTGGAATGAAGAAAAGAGTACCTCATACTTCATTAAATAAAACACCCAGTACATTTAAAAACACGGAATACCATCATGCAAGGATAAACACCATTACAAAAAACTAGAATCACCTAAAACTCTCACCTCCTCAACCACAAAGCCCCAGAGACAATCACCTTATTCCTAAGTTACACCTCTAGCAAAAGAAAAACCACCCAACACCTAAGGACATAACAGAACAGTAAAACAACACCTGTAACCATTAAAACGAATTCATCCACCTCTGAAGAGAACTCTCCTAAATGAACCATCACGATCCAATGCCACCAAAATGAATTCAGCTCCTAAAGATATCTTCAATGGAACAAAACCAAACTTCCTTCCCAACAATCAATATGTCCTTGCAACTTTATTCAAAACTCCTTTCTTTTTCTCGTCTTTCTTCACCACACGATTTCTACTTAATTTCCCAGGAAAATGGGGCACTGTTGAGGTATCTTCCTGTAATTGTATTGCGTCATCGAGTATACCATTAGAAGGAAAGAGACTCATCATAAGAACATCTTACGAGGCCCGGGGGCTGACTCCATTCAATTGATTTATCAAATAGATGCTCCACGATATTTATGTCAGAATGATCCAAAGCCTCCGTTTAATGAAAATCTGAATCTAAACAAGGGGATGGAGACAATCCTAACCCAACACCGACAGACCCGCTTTTAATTAGATCATCTTCACCAAATTTGTTACTCGAATCCTCAACACCTTTGGCACTCTTCAGGAGTGAAACCTTTTATAGGCTGGCAGCTTCAATTGCAACATCTTCGTCAGTGCAATTTAAACCGGATGATAAAACCGACGATCCTGACTGAGAAGTGTCTGACGATCCTGACTGAGAAGTGTCAGACGAAAACCCAAGAGAACAAACAATATCTAAAAAATCATCGACTTCCTCAGGGACCCAAGACTTCGGTTTGAAGGAAGACTCAACTTCATGCACCATGATTTTAAAGAAAT